>NC_141693.1:1116727977-1118182172 GCF_964263255.1 Lissotriton vulgaris
ATTGACTGGTGGGGGCAGGAACCCGGCGCCACCCCTCACGGACCTGGAGGAGCTGGTGTCCAGCACCATCGAGAGGGAGTGTGTGACAGGAATCGGGACCCTGGACAGCTCAGCCAGAGCTACAGCTACAGGTAAGAAGCATGCGCATCATGACACACCCTACCAGACACCTCCCCTTTAGACACAATGCACAGCCAAACCCCAGCCCAGTACTGCAACCAACATACAAGAGTAAAGCATCATGGTAAATGTAGTCAGCAAAAGTTTCCAAAATATGGCAGTGCAGAACCACAAAATAGAAAACAGTGGAACACATTCAAAGGATATGCAAGGACATGTGCAATGCTTTAATTGTAGTGACTGTAATACATCGGCACTCAATTTACAAATGCTTCTTTATACCTAGGGGCACCATCAGGCGGAGGACCACAAGGTACTGATGCACCAGCACCAGCACCAACTACCAGTGCGGTGGCAGGGCCTAGCACAAGTCAGGCTGCCCTGTAGGAGGAGGATGAGGAGAACAACACCATTGGCCAGGGAGAAGAGGGAGACCTGGTAATTGACTACGCTTTCCTTCACTCCCTTCACTCCCCACAAATGTCAGGCACACCCCCATTGCTGTTCTCCCCTGAGAACTCTCCGACAACGGCCCACCCTGCACCTACCACATCTCCTGCCAGGAGTCTGGTTGTGGCTACACTCAACCCCATCCAGGGAGCTGCGGGTCAGGCCCCGGCCACCATAACACCCACACCAGTGGCACCCCAGCCCACACAGCAGGGCGGCAGCAGCAGTACCCGGAGGCGTGCCATTTCCAGCACTGCAGCACCGGCACGGGAGGGCAGTGTCTTCCAGGGCCTTGAAGGCAGCATGGTCAAAATCCAACGCCAGCAGGCAAAGTCAATCATGGCCTGCAATTGCCAGCTCCGCCAGCACAACCTGCAGATGGGCGAGATGGTGAAAGGGTTCAAGGCATTTGTAGACACGAACAAGGAGGTTGCTGCAGGTCTTGGCAGGCTGACCACAGCCATAACACAGTTATGCGGAAGACTTGAGGAGCACGAGCACTCGCGCAGGCGGGATGCCCACGTGCAAAACCGATCCATTAGCCGCCTTGCTGCTGCAACCGCGCAACTGTGTCAGCGTGGTGCCAATATGGAGGCAAGTTTGACACAAAACACCGCCGAGGTCACCAGGGGAATGGCCCGCATCACAACAGCCATGGAGGCAATGATAATCTCCAACACTGCCGCCAATCCAGCCCTGGACCTGGGGGATGCTGGGGACAGCAGCAGCTGCAGCAGCCCGGCCAACGCTGCGTCGGAGCCGCGCAGGAGCACCAGGCGCTCCGCAGAAGCCGCAGGACATGCGGAAGGGGGTGAGGCACACCCCAGTGAGGCTGTCAAGCGCTCCAAGAAGTAGGCTTGCCAGGGCGGGTGAGGCAACCCGGACCTTAGACATTTGTTTTCTTTACTTTTACATTTTATTTTGTTGCACATCAGTGCAGTAACGGTGTTGCAACATTATTAAAATTTGCATTTCCCCACAACCATTTACCTGTCTGTGCATCTGTACTCACTCAGAAATAGTTTTCTGTAATCTCCTCACGTCTGTATCTGCCATCACTTGGCGTAGACACCCCAGCAGGCTGTGTTAGTGGCACAGCATCGTCGTCATCATGGTCCTCGTAGTCAGACAACTCTACCTCAGTGCCCTTCTTCACCGCAAGGTTGTGCAACTTTGCACAGACAGCTATGATCTTGCAGCAGGTGATGGGGGTATACTGCCGGTTATACCTCCTTTGGCTGGGTGTGGAGGGGTTGAGGTAGGGGGTGAGTATGAATGAGCGGAGGGCATATGCACTGTCGCCTGGAAGGAAAAGGGGTAACATTACTCACATGCATACATGTATTACACCTAGCTACTTTGTGTTATGGGGGTCTGATGATGTGTCTCACCTAGGAGGTATCCTTCACCAAATTCACCAGCCATCAGCCGTGCGTAGATGCCACTCTGTTGGAAAATGTAGGAGTCGTGGGTACTCCCTGGGAATTTTGCTTCCAGGTCTGTAATGGTGCACTTCGCATTGCAGATCACCCGCACGTTGATGGTGTGCGTAGACTTCCGATTGCGGTATATGTATTCTGTGTCAGCTGGGGGGGCAAATCGGAATGTGCGTGCCATCTATGCAGCCAATGATTTGGGGAAATTGTGCCATCTGGTAGAAGTCAGCTTTAGTTTGTAGCAGTTCTGCGTGGGTTGCAGGGAAAGAGATGTATTGGTCCATGCTGTGTATCATGGCGTCAAGGAATGTGTGGAAGAACCTTGACAGGCTGCTCTGGGTCACCCCTCCTACCGCTGCAACTCCACTTTGATAGCTGCCAGACGCAAGCAGGTGTAACGTGGACGTGCGCTGGGATGGCGTGTGCCCTTGGGGTGGGGTGGTCCAACAGTGGTTTGAGGTCCCTGATGAGCTCCAGAATGGTGTCTGAGTCCAGCCTGTACCTCTGTAGGATCTCTGCCTCTGTGAGCATGAACAGGGTGATCCTCTGTCTGTATACCTGTTCCTCTCTTTGCCATTCCCTCTGTCCTTCCTGCTGTAGCCGTAGCCGCCTCGCAATGACATAAAAAGCTGCCATCCTGCAAGTTGCAATGCATTTTGGGTCTGTTTTTATGGGTTGGAGTTGGTTACCACCTGATTGTAATCCATGGTAAATACCGAGTGAATAATACCGATTTTGAGCCAAAATCGGTATTTCTGTGCTTCCCTACATCTCCCCATCTGTCCGAATCGGGGACTTTCCCGATCGGTGATTCTACCGAATCGGTAGGTTATCCGATTCGGCTTATGTCCGATTCGGTGTCACTACCGATTCGGTACATGGACCGATTCGGCTTATGTCCGATTCGGTGTCACTACCGATTCGGTACATGGACCGAATCGGATATTTTCCGATTCGGTGTCACTACCGATTCGGTACATGGACCGATTCGGATATTTTCCGACTCGGTGTCACTACCGATTCGGTACATGGACCGATTCGGTATTTGAATCCGATTCGGTGTGTTACCGATTCGTTACATTTCCGATTTTCGGTATGTACGTATTGGTTTATTTTCAATTCGGTAGCCATTCCGAATCGGTATTTGTACCGATTTGGACGTTTTTCTTTGCCCTACATCTCGATGGCAGTATACCGATCGGTAAGGGCCGTAAATCGGTATTTTCGGCCGTTACCGATCGGTAACGGCCTACCTACATCGGGCCCTTAGTTTCTTTGCCAAAATCTATCCAAGATTTCTCTTAGAGTCTAATCAGCCTCGTACCTTGGTTTAGAATGAAGGAGGTCTGGAATCTCTGGCTCAGGACACGAGTTCCCAACATCCCAGAGTAGAGCTTGGAAACACTGGAGTTGGATTTTCAGCGAGAGAAAGGCAGCCTCTCTGTCAGTGCATCAGCTGGAGGGTCGGCTTCCTTCGGCACTTACTGTAGCGAGATGCGTCGGACAAGTAGAGAGTCGAACTGCTCCAAACTACTGTGTGTTTGCTAGGGCAAGTGTAGGAATATTTATACCTTGAGGTGCCTGGATTGACGTAAAGTCGGACATAATAAGCCACCAAAGAACGGATGTTTTTTGAAAACGCCATGATTTCTAGGAAAAATCAATATTCAAGAAAGGGGATGTCCCTGATTGCTGGAGCTGAGTTTTCCAGGAAATCGTTGTGGCTTTGGAACTAGTGGAAGTAGCCATGCCTGTATTAGGACTGCATGGACTATGTCTAAATATGGGTATGATTTATTTGCCTATATAAGGGTAAAGTGAATTATACCTATATAAGGGCATGAATCCGGAAAATTACACAAGGGTCCTAAAACGCTATTCAACACCCCGGGTTCCACAAAGTCTTCCGAGAAAAATGGTACCTCACTTGTGTGTGTCGGTCTAGTGCCTGCAACAGGAAACGGCGCAAAATGCAATGTGGTAACACCTCAATTTCAAAGTGAAAAATGACCCTTTTCTTGCAAAGTGCCTGGCTGTAGTTTTTGAACCCTAGCTCTGCTGGCACTTAGGGAAACCTAGCAAACCTATACATTTTTAAAAACTAGACACAGAGGGAAATCCAGAATGGGGTGACTTGACTGCCTCCCACCAGGTTCTGTTGCCCAGAATTCCTTGCAAACCTAAAATATTGTAAATAAAACGGATTTTACCCACATTTCTGTTGTGGAAAGGTATGGAATCTGCTTGGAACCACAAATTACTACCCACCCCGCGTTCCCCAAAGTCTTTCAAGAAAAAAGGTACCTCACGTGTGTGGGTCGGCCTAGTGCCTGCGACAGGAAACGGCGCAAAACGCAACGTGGTCACACCTCAATTTCGCAGTGAAAAATGACCCTATTTTTGCAAAGTGACTAGCTGTAGTTTTTGAACTGTAGCTCTGCCGGCACCTAGGGAAACCTAGCAAACCCATTCATTTTTTAAAACTAGACACCCAGGGGAATCTAGGATGGAGTGCCTTGACTGCCTCCCACCAGAATCCATTGAAAACCTAAAAAATTGATTGCCCCACATTTCTGTGGTGGAAAGTTCTGGAATCTGTGTGGATCCACAAAGTTCCACCCACCCCACGTTGCCAAAAGTCTTCCCAAAAAAATTGTGCGGTTCAGCCTAGTGCCTGCGACAGGAAATTGCCCTTTTTTGGCAAAGTGCCCAGCTGTAGTTTGTGAATCCTAGCTCTGCCGGCACCTAGCGAACCTACCAAACCCACACATTTATGAAGAGGAGACACCCGGGGGCTTCCAGGGAGGAATGGCTTGCGTGGATCCCCCAACATTTCCTTACCCAGAATCCCCTGCAAACCTCAATTTTAGCTGAAAAAAATCATTTTTTTCAGACATTTTTATGTGGGAAAGTGTGGCACCCCCGGGCTCACACAAATTTCCTACCACCCAGTGTTCCACAGGTCTCCTGATAAAAATGGTGACTCACTTGTGTGGGAGACCCAAGTACCCGCAACAGGCACGGGTCCAAAACATAGTGAGTCGACATCAAAATTGCCTTTATCACAACCACATGGTTTTGCAAGCGGGGTCACCTGGGTTTTTGGCCCCGTGCTTGGCGGCCGTCTAGGGAAACCCACCAAACCCACACACTTCTGAAAACTAGATACCTGTGGGCTTCCAAGGAGGTATGGATTGGACATTGTGGATAAAGTAACTTGTTGGAATTCACAAGAGAGGCATCACCATGTACTCCCATGGGTTAACAATAATATCTACATTTGGTACGTTATTCTTAGATGGAAAGTACACCTTGACAGACAGACTCAAAAGACAAAGCGCCAGTCCACGCACAACCCCAGCCAAGCGCCAGTCCACACACACCGCCAGCCAAGCACCAGTCCACGCACACCACCAGCCAAGCACCAGTCCACACACACCGCCAGCCAAGCGCCAATCCACCCACACCGCCAGCCAAGCGCCAGTCCACGCACACCACCAGCCAAGCACCAGTTAACTCACACCACCAGCATTTACAGCATTTATTTCTTTCTTTCTTGATTAATTAAAACCATTACAAGAGAGTACAAAAACAAATACAGACCAAACACAATAACTTATTGGACATACCAGGATACAATGCAAAAAGTTGACCACAATTCCTTAACTTTTTCCAGTTCGGGATAATTTTGAATTACTACTTAGTTTTTAAAACAGTCTATAGAGGGTGACAATTATTCGGGGATAAAGTGCACATACACCATTCAATAAAAGTAGAAAACATAGTAAGCGAAACATTATTTAAAAGTAGTACTCTAAAAGCAAGCAAATAACACAATTAAAAAGTGCCCTAAAAATTTTCCATCGTACTTTAAAAATTGCAACATCATCATTTCACAGCCGTAACAAATTTAACTTTTACTTTGGGTGTCAACCATGCATAATTTCTTTTCCACTCTAAGCATGAATTTTACAAATTGCTGTATAATATAGACGTTGACACCACTTAAGCAAAATATTAATGCTGATCTACAAGTTCTAAGTTCCATTTCTTTAAAAATAGGTTTTAAAATCGTTTTTCTTTCCTGCAACATTTTTTCGGCATAATGTTACCATATGCAGCAAGGTTTCATCATACTGCCCACAAAGAGGACAAATATTTGATGCCCATTTGGGGGTTCCATCTTTGGATGGATAAATTCCAAACCTTAATAACATAAATTTCTTTTTAATTAGGGATTTTTGAGGAAAGAGTAAATAAGGTTGGACCATCATTTTATCAAAGGAATTGGCAATAGACCAAAAGTGATTTTCCTCAACTCATCTTTATCCAACACTTCTGACAACAAGGCAACGGTTGTATTAATTACTTTTTTATAAACCATTTTACTCTTTGTTTCGTCTTCCAATTTGGGACATTCGAATTTTAGGAGACACTCAGCTAAATACTCCTGCCAGCTTCCAGTATATTTGCTGGTCGAAATCTCGCTCCAGCACATATTGGCCAGCGTGCCCTCCTCGGCTCGAGATAATGCCAATAGTGTTTTTAAAAATGAAGCTTGACGCACCAAGAGCTGATTCCTTAGGCCATATTCCAATCTTAAATTGGCACGTGAGGTCTGCCTAGGAATCCTAAAGACTGGTGTTTGTATGCAAAAAATATCTTATTTATTCAAATTTTCTTTTTTCAAAAAGTTCCACATTTGTCAACAAACATCAGCCAACGCGTTTCTCTCCCACAAGGGAGCTTCCTCAGGGCAATTAAATTTATAACGAGCCTTCAAAATTGGGAATACTTGTAATATATTAGAAGTATAACCAGACGATTAGTTCTGTACCCGGAAGTGGATAGATGTCAATCAGCCGCAGTCTTGGCTGTACTTAGTAGTTTAATTCTGCATCAAGCCGTGCAGAGATGCATATTCAATCTCAGGCAACGGTTTGTGGATTCCTTTCATTGAGGGTCACTCTTCTATGAATTTACTGGCAGCATAAAGTATTTCAAAGAGGTCAGTCCTTGGTTTCAAGGGATCTAGCAGAGTGCCACCTTGTAAATCTTCCTATGCGTACGTGTGTTGTCTTAGCCCGGTCCCATATATACGAACCGAGTTTCCGGATCACAAGTCTTCGGAGCGGCGAAACGAAACGTTAGCATACGTTTTGGAGCGGCGAAACGTATGCTAATGTGTGGGACCCACATATATATGGGACCGGGCTAAGACAACACACGTACGCATAGAAAGATTTACAAGGTGGCACTCTAGGGGGGGCAAAACGGCTGACAAAATGGGCCGATTTGCTCCCGGAGGGGCAGAAAAACTTTCCTTCGAAAATGTCCCCTCTAGGAAGCGACCCTTACCCAAGGGGTTGCTTCCCTCCAAATGAAATTGACCCCATATAAGTCCCTGTTGCCTAGTGCAGTTTTTCTACCCCATGGGGGCAAAACAGCTGACAAAACGGGATGATTTGTCCCCGGGGGCAGAAAAAAAATCCTAAAAAAATCCCCCCTCTAGGAAGCGACCCTTGCCCAAGGGGTGGCTTCCATTATAATGTATATGCCCCCACAATATTACCTGGTGCCTAGTGGCATTTTCTGCCCCCCTGGGGGCAAAACGGACAAAAAAAGGTCCGATTTCAATACAAATATTAGCCCCCACCTGGAAGCGACACTTGCTCAAAGGGTCACTTCCAATGCTCCAAATTTAAATCCCTGGTGCTAGTGGGGGCATTTCCGCGGCACGATCGCGATGCTGTGCGCGATCGTGAGGCAGAAATGCCCTGCAAAGAGACATCTGGGCAAAGGAAAATCTCTTTGCTCTCCCCTGATGCCTCAATGCGTGCCCTAACCCCACCCCCCCCGGGAACGAGGAATCTTACCTCCTTCCAACAACGCTCAGGAAGCAAATGGCTTCCCGAGCGTTGGGGACTTCCTGATGACGTCAGCGTGCACTGTGCGCACTGATGTTATGGGATTCCCATGGGGGGGGTCGGGGTGGCAGCCGAAGCTCTTCCGCTGCCATCCCCCTTTGTGGGGGCGAAATTGGACACCTGTGGGGGGAGCACCAGCGCTTCCCCGTGGGTGGGACCCATGATGAGCTGGACTCGCCATCAGCACAAGTCCACTGTGTACCATGATGTGTCTAGCTCGTCATCAGCAGGGAAGGGGTTAAGTGTTTTGTGACTACATTGTGTAATGCTGCACATTGGCACTTCATTGACACATAAGATGTGGCCTTGTGACATATGCTCCAGTATGATTGCCATTTACATCAACTGGCAGTGAACAAAAGTGATCATAATGTTAGTGTTCATTCATAGATGTGTGCTGTGCACAACAGATACTTTGTAACATCGACACAGCTGACACCAATGTACAACTGTAGTTGTGCTTACAAGCCCAACATGGTGGATATTAAGAGCTTGTAGCCCTTGCAAAAGGACATAGTGTAGTTTGTATCTGTGGTGTTCCCTTAAAGAGATTCCATATGTGACAGAGACAACATGGTTTGATATATTGCTATCTCACCAACAGGCACGTAGGTATGCTTACAGACAATAGTATGTGTGGTTACAGGGAGGCACAGGCCCAGCTACTTGGCTGTGTCAATGCCACATGGAGAATTACTATCAACTATGCATATTTCCATGCATCATCTGATGATTGCATAAATGTAGCATTTGCTGAATGTACATGAAGGAGTTCATCATGGGAGTGTCATTCTAAAGTTTGGTGATTTGCTGGCATATGATGTTTGTGAGTATACTGAACCTCTGTCTCTGTCTCTTGCATCATCTACAGAGGGCAGGGAAGGACGGGGACAGACACCAGTGTGGAAGCAACTGACACGACTTCTACACAGGAGTTTAGTGACAAAGACAGGACCAGCGCCTCAGAGGGGGACAGGAATGCCCTTGATTCCTGTCTGAAAATGCCAACCTCCACATCTTCAAACTCCAGTGGTGACTCCTCGGTTTTGGCGGACACTGAAAGTTCAAGATCTGCATCTTTTCCCACCACACTTTGTCCAGTGCCCCCCCTCCCAGATGTTCCCCCAAGTGCACACAACCCTAGGAAGGGTAGAGTCTCCTTTCCCCCAGGCACCGCTGCCCCTGATCTTGTTTCCCCTGCTGCCCTCAGCGTGTAGGCGGTAGACATTTTGCTCCAGCTTTGTGTGAGTCAGACTGCTCTCCTGAATGCCTTCCAGGATCATGACAAGAAATTGGCACAGGTTGTTGCGTTCATGGAGGGCATTCATTCTGACGTGGGTGGCCTACACCGAACTGTCCAGTCTTTGTCCTCCACAGTGACGGCAGCCATTCAGAAGTCTCAAGCTCCCAGTCCAGCTCCTGTCCCTTCAGCAACCACCCTGCCAGCTGATGAGTGTGCACACACGCCAGAGCCCTCTGGCACAAAGTCATCCAAACGCAGCACACAACATTAGCACTATAAGCGTACCAGACCACAGACACCATCACCACAAAACAAACCTGGCACACATGAGCTCAAAACAAAAAGCCCATCACATGACACTCAGGGACATAGGGCAAAGAAGCATGCATCCACATTACCAGCGTCAAAATCATCACCATCCAAGGGCACTGCCATCCCTACACCTGATCCTAAAGACACACAAACACTTGCCCTGCCTGCTGTTAATCTGATGCCTGCCACAACAAAGTCAAAAGATATTCAGAAGGCAGATTTACCCAAAACTTCAACTCCCACCCACACCCCTGTGAAGCAGGGACAAGAGAGCAAAGTGGGGGCTTTAGGTCAAAAACAGGGGATGCAGGGTGAAAAACAAGGTCACACCCAGCGTACCACCAGGGCCAGCAATTCCCCATATGGAGAGACACTTCCACCTGCTACACCTTTGGGGAAGGGTGAGGCTGTTGTGCCCACCTCACTTCCCACTTCGGCCAAGACACTTGTGGGATATTGTATCCCTAAACATTTGAGACCTAGCACTCAACATTCCCCCTCCCCCACTGAGTCTCCACACAGCATGTCATCACCTCCATGTGCCACCACCCACCCGGTCCAAGCAGCCATCAGGCTTCCCCATCCAGGGATCCCTCTACCTAGGCGAGTTCTCTCCCACCCTGGTCCAGTCCACCAACTGGCTCGACTATCAGCCACCTCCTAGTTCAACTTAAAGCCAAAGTTGAAGCCAACTACCCCTCCCAACACCATTTCTCCCACATCAGTGCCTGGATTGCCCATTCGAAGCCCCTGTCCTGTGGTGATTCCCATGGCAGTGGACTGTGATACCCATTCCAGTTGTGGGTTCTCATGCACACATGTGCGGACTAGGAATTTGTACTAGCCTTTTGCATTTATGTTTTGCACATTTGATGCCCATTTCCTGTGCAAGTTCTCATGCATACATGTGTGGAGTAGAAATTTGTAAAGGCCTTTAGCCTTTATGTTTTGTACTTTTGATGCCTGTTCGGAGATTATGTAATAAAGACTGTTATTCATGTTGTCTGCTTTGTTGCTGCTCTTGCTTAATAAAAGGTTTAATGTATGGGTATATGTTCATGTGACACAAGCTTTGTATGCAGTATCCACATTGGCAATCACTTGATTTACTTTTTCATAGGTTGCCAGAGGTTACAGGCACTTTTGTGCTTCATGACTCTGAGGCTTGAGGGTGCAATGATGGTTATTTGTGATGATGCAGTACCACAGCAGAAGTGAATTCTATCCACAGGATAACTTTTGGGACGGCCATGGTCCTTCATATCGGTGGGATCTTTCTTGATGTGTAATTAGCAGCGTAGATGTGTAGTCATTTTGTGTAGGCCTGTCTTCATAGCCACATGGGTACATTTGAATGTGTGCACTTGAGTAGTCATACAGTGCGATTGGCCTGTCATTGTCAGAAGTGTTGAGGTGTATGTGGTCCTCCACATGAGACCTACACGCATGTATGATCCAGGTAATGAGTACCTGTTTGTTTACATTATCAGACATGTGCCTCAGATTATCTGCACATTCAGGAGTTGTAGGTTGAGCACTGTGCAGTGTGTTGATGTGTCTTTGCAACCCTGGGGTACACCTACTTTTTGTTGGTGTCAGTTGTGGGTTTGCAGAGTGTGTCATTGCAATGTCTGTGTTGTGTTTTGTTGATCAGCCATGGGTCTTGTTTAAGTTTGTGCTCACTGTGCTGACCTGCTTAGCCACACTGACGTTATATGTGACTTTTCTCATACATTGCTATCACTTGACACATTTTTGGGACAAGTATAGTATGTGGTATGAAGCGTCAAACCAGCCCCTATAGGTTTGATGCCTACACATTTTTAGTTACTCCTCTATGTATTATTGCACTGGACACTCCTTACCTGTCCAATACTGATGTATACACCACTTCATTCTCATGTCTTCCGCCCCATGCCTTGCCAGCGTGTGACCCTCCCTACCACTTCATGGTATGCCACTATACTTTGGGAGGATGATCTGTGTACAGGACCAATGTGCCACTCGGGATATTATCACAATTTGTTATGTGGTATTTTCCTCTACTTGATTGCAGTCACGGTTGCTCATGTGCAGTACATATGTTTGAGCAACACAGTCCTCTAGTCATGTTAGATGCATTTGGCGTTCCCTGACTTTTGCAGCTGTGGGTGATGGCTAAGGTGCCTGTCTGTTTGCTGAGGTACTCTTACCCTTCCTGAGTGTGAAGTGATCTGTGGCCTGTGATGATTTGTGGTGTGGAAGTTCATGGTGGAGCACTCAGATATCTATGATAATGGTTTGGTTGGTGTTCACACACTGGTTACTGTGCATGCACTGATGTCAGTGTATGTTGCCTTGTACTTGCCAGGTGTTCATCCCCCTGATGTCCAGCTGAGTTTGCTATGTGATGAATTGGTATGTGCATATGTTGTATTATTGTTGTTGATGGATGCAGTGTTTGGCCTGTGTTGGCTCGCTCTACTGACAGGTGCAAGTGTGCGTGATGTTCTATTTGCATGGCATTGTGTGTGAGTAGATTGTGCATTGTAATACATTCAGATTTGTAATGTGCATTTCTTGTGTGAATGTCACTTGCAGCAATATGGATTATTGTTCATGAGCTCCTTTTGAGTGCCCATTTGTGATATGTCCTCCTATATTTGACCAGTCACCTGTCAGAAGTGCGCATTTTTGCACGCTTGTGCTACACATTGACACCATGCTCACATTTTTAACTGGTGTAGTGTGCATGTCTGTGTTGTATTGATCACATTTAGGGTTCATGAGTGGTATTTGATAATGCAATTTTTTTTTGGGTAAGAGGATGGTATCTGTGCATTTGTCCAGAGTGAAAATGTTGTGTATTCCTGTTCTGTCTGGGTCACATTGCCTATCCACTGTTTGCCAGCACATGGCTGAGCTTGATGAACTTCTTTGCATTTTGTTGTTGAGATTTGTGTTTGACTATTAGTTTTTGATCAGCATTGGTTCAGACATCCCTGAGTGGGATTCTGACATTTGTAGATACACATCAGGGTATGTGATTTGTTATCAGGAAAGTCTACTTATTTTCACCTTTATCTGTGTTTCACACAGGTGCTGAGTAGTGCAGTTGTGAGATGGGTAGATGAGGGGTATGTGTGAAGGTCATACTTGGGTTTGACAGTCAGGGAGTGTGACAATGAGCCATGTGTGTTGTGCTGGGGGCAGTCGTGTGGCTGGTCACTGTATGGATTCTGATACTTTATATCGTTCCTGGGTCAATGCATGGCTTGCATTGCTATATCCCAGGGACATTGCACAGATGTAACTTTAGTTTAATTTCAATCACTGTGCCACTCATGTCTGATCTGATGGGCTAAGGGTAGTGTGATATGTTCCTCCTCTTGCATGTCATGTACAAATGCTATGTGGCTTGCTCCATGTTTTTCCTGCACTGCGCACTCCACTTTGGGCTAGTCTATTTATTGTCATATATTACTGCTGACGTATGGTATGTGTATGTGGCAGGGTTTCAGTGCTTGATCTGTCTAAGGGACTTGCCATACAGTGTGAACAGTTCCATGGTTGTTAATATGCAGTGTGACTCTTCATTCCTTAATTTACTCACTTTCATATACTTGAGTGGAAGGCAGGTGTGAGGAGAAGGGTTGTCCTGCCAATGACCTTCTGTGCAGGGTGTTAATCTTCACCCCCACCTTCCCAGACAATCTACCTTGCCCTTTAAAGTGTGAGGTGCGAAGCGAGCCACACCTGGCTGCAAAATAGTGCATGGATGGGGGCACAAGAAGAGCACACAGTGTGGGCAGAAATGGATGTGGGAAGCGTGCTGTGGGCTGTGACCAACTGATGTGGGGCACCATGTGGGTAGGGTAAAGGTGGGGCCCTGGGCAGCTGCACACACTGCCCATGCGTGGCGCTGGCCCTGCCTACTACATTGTGGGCAGGTTTTCCCACGTCTTTAGCGCTGCAGTGACATGACCGGTACCTTGCAGTGATTTATTTGTTGATGGGTGACCCCGATGCAGAGGTGGGAATTTCTAGCAAGCAGGACATGTGTAAGTACACAGGGGATATTTTCCTGTCTCCACCAGGCTGTCTGATGTAGACAGGAAACGTATTTTGAGCACAACAGTTGTGTGTTGTGGTTGTATGCAGAAATTTGTTATTCACTTACCTTCCATGTTGACCGCGGCGGCATCTTATCTGCTGGTGGTGGATCAGGTACAGCAGTTGAGGAGCTTGAAGAGCTGGATCCATGGCGGTTAGGGACATGTGGAGGTGCCCCGGAATCAAGCATCTATCTCCGCAGTTGTTCTTCGTCCGTCTTCAAGTGGCTGGTTTCTCCGCTGCGTTCTGATGGGATTTTTGAGGCATTGTGATTTGTCCGGTGGTCACGTCATTCCTCATGGCGGTCTTTCTCTATTGGCTCCCTCCGCCAACTGCGTAGTGAAAACACTGGTGGATCCGGAAACACCGTGTCAGACGGGAAGTGCACTATCTTGCCCATTGTAATATGGAGGACGCGAAGACCGCCGCAGGAGTGCGGAAACAGACGTTTTCTGCCACCGCCAGCTACGCGGATGTGCCAAAAACTACCATCCTAATGATCCCCTAAGGTTTGGGATTTTTACACATTTGAATTTATTTATGGCAGTTTGGATCCAATACTTCAGCAACAAAAAGTAAGTTATTTTACATTATTTACAAAGGGAGGGAAATATGATTTTTGAAATTGTTATTGTTATTTTTAAATATATAAAATATATTTAAGTCAAATATTTTTTTTTAAATAATACAATTAATTGACATAATATTTATATCTTAGATGTTTGCAAATAAATGTTTATTTAAAGAATTAATTTCACAATTACGATTTTTGTTTCAAATTCTTTTTATTGAGTTTTAAAGCAACACATAGGAATAACACAGTTGCAACATTATCAATGTAAGCCAGGAGTTACAGATGTCACATGAGGGTTACAGCTTGTTCACAAGTTCCTTGGTGTGCCAAACCTATTTGAAGGCGCAATTGTAGCATGTCACAATTGGTATCCTACAACAGTTCTTCAACCATACCTATAAGAAGAGGAACAAAAGAAGGGAAAAAGGGGAAAACTAACATAAAAGGAAGAACAATATAACCGTAATGTAATGGTGCATATGGAATAGTGTTGGTCAGGAGAGGGGGGGGGGTCCGACTCAATGGATAGGCGCCTTCCTAGCCGCAAGCCCTGCCTATTCTACTGTGATGTTAACTGTGGAACAAATTGAGGGCTCTCAGCCGTGGGGAGCATGCCGTCAATGAGAACCCTTTGTCCTGAACGTTGTCCTGAAGAACCTTACTAAATTGACTTAACCATGGATTCAACAGCGCCTTCATGCCCTCAGTACCTTGTAGACCAGCGTCCTTCATGAACCCAGCACTATACCTACTCGTCAGCCCAGTCCTGAAGAAGATCCCAATCCATTGTGGATCGAAATGCCGTCGACACTACAGCGCAACTGCTTGGCGCACTATAGCGTTTGGCTCATTACTAGGATCTATTGTGTTTTGAATGACTAAAACTTATTTTTCATTGAGCCTTCACTGTATATAAACTTGTCACATTGCGCCGTCCACGCTGTTAACCTCCATCACTTGCGTCGTCACTCTTTCACTTGTACATATCACTTTGTCACCAAGTGCCCTTTGGGCTGTCACATGATTTTTCTTGCACAGTGCTGCTTTCAACTGTCTTCCCATGTGTAAATATTTCAACTTTTCAACTAATTTGTGAATTACAAGCTAAGTACTGACAAACTGAGACTCCTTGTTTCCTTCCTATGTAATGTTTCTTGCATACATAACTAAATTGCCTATCAATTTGCTACCTATTGGGACATTGTCTTTCATAAGCCCTCCTGGCATCCTGCCAGTAATTGCAGCATTCGTGTTACTCGCTGACCACCTCAAGAGACAGTGTCCCCAGACTCGGTACTCCTCAGATCGCGTGCTCCCCGCAGGGCTCAGCAAGAAGGGAGCCCATACACCTGCTCCTCCGTTGCTTCTTGGGCTCACATGATAATACCAACCCGCCATGGCGGCCACTTCAAGTGTCGGGCACCAGGCGGCCAGCGCTATGCAGTGGGCTCTTCTTGCATCCCCCCACATGTGGCCAATTCAGAACTGAAGGACCCCCTTCTTTAGTCTGCTCATGGCCCCCACCACTTGTCTGCCCTCCACGGTGGTAGAAGTCACCAATTAGAAAGAGCGAAAGTCCCGGGAGCCTCGCTCTGCCAGTGGCTCCCTGCGAAGTGTCTCAGCCCTTTTGCCTGCCTCCCAACGTGGTCCCCGTGATTGATAAGAGGGCTCCAAGTTGCACCACTCACGTGGCAGGGGCTCGCGTAAACGTTCTCTGTCGCTATTTGTCCTATTCAACAGGGAGAGCAGCCAACTTGGAGAAAGCCCGGCCCTGAGCAGTCCTGACTCTGCTAGCGCAGCTCTTTAACACACCGGGGGCACACATTAGGTCAAATATTAATTCTGGCTGCTTCGGACATCTGTCACTCCGTCAATGCCGCTCCTCGCTCCCGGTGGGGAGCACCGGTATTTTGTGGGGTCCGTTCGTCAGAAATCAGAGCTCCGCTAGCCACCCCCTGCAATTTATTAGAAGCATGCAATGGGTAGCGCCGAGTGTCCCCATAACTCCGCTCTGCATTTCGTCCATCGGGGGTTCACTCGTACCTCCTCTCGGAGCTCCCAGCGGGGGAGTTACCATTTTGCTTAATCTGCCTCTGGGTGGTCACGGTCCATTGGCTCTCCGCCGCTGCACCAAAGGGGCTCCCAGGATCGCAGGACCAGTCCCCAGCAGTTGCCCCACACCAGGGTGTTCCGTGGGGTGGCCAGGGTGTGTTCAAGTACACCTTAGAGATTTAAAACTACGGAGCCTGGGATGTAAGCGGTCGGAGTCATGTCCAATCGGCCATGTTGGTTGGCCATGCCCCCCACAATTACGATTTTTCCATGCTTTTGTTTAAAGTAGGGATTTCGCTACTGTTTCTGGATATTCTAGCCCTTTAGTGTTTGGGTAGAGTCTGACTTTGTATTGTAAGTGCTCAAACATTGTTTCAGTTTGTTTAGTAAGTTTTGGGCCTAGTGTGTTACAGACTGTTCGAGTCTTAGTTGTTGGTAGCCTTGTTTTTTTGGATTGCTCGTAGTAATTTATGTAGGGTTGGTTGGGTTCAGCCTGTTGTGGTTTTGGAAAGCATTATGCCATCCATCCACAGCATTATTAGTTTTCGCTTCTTTGTTTAGGGTACTAGTATATACATTCCACCATGGAATGTGGTACTTGGCTTGTCTCCTGTGTCCAGATCTGTGTAGCCTTCCCACCCAGGTTTCCTCAAAATAGTCGAGTATAGGACTTAGGGGCATATTATCAGCAACTAGCGATATTTATCGCTAAATGAGCTTAGTGATATTTTTTTTATTGCTGCACACCGCTGAATTTTATCGCAGAGATAACATGCTATTAGCAACGTTCATCTCAAATGCGATAAAATATCCGCCGATAGCGGCTCAATGCATGAATATCGCTGGAAATCCAGCGATATTCAGGCATTAATGCCAATAGGGTCTTAACCTGAATATCCAACTCCCATTGGATATACAGGTTAAGAAGTGGTCTGAGCAGGCGTTAGTTATTGGCGATATTCGCGCTTAGCGCAAATTTCTTTATCGCTGTGCCTGCGTTGATAAAAGGCAAAAGCGATGTTAGCGACTGCTTTCAGTCGCTAACAGGTAGGGTACGCCCACTTTGCATCCCATTAGCGATAAATATCTCTGACATGCAAAGACTGCCTCAAACCGCTCGCTATCGCCTACAAACTATTGCTAAATGCTGTTAGCAACAGCTTTCTAATAGGGCGATGGAATTATTGCCGCTTTAGCTGAAAAAGTCCATCTAAAGCAGCGAGAAGGCCCATGATAATATGCCCCTTAGTTTTTGTTCATTTGTTTGGTAGTAGATTGTAGTGTTCTGCTACATCAGTTATTGGGACATATGCTAGTGCAATTAGCTCTTTTATTTTATATGCAAAATTGCTATTAGTTCCATATTCTACGCTAATTGTAGATTTTTGAAGGTGTCTCCATACGCATTGATTAAATTGGTAATAGTAACCTTGTATTGTTGTGTGAGGGTAGTTTTCAGGATTGCTTGTATCATTGACTGTTCAAAGTCTATGATAATTTTTGGGGGATAGTAATTATTAGATTCTTGCTTTACTTTTGTTCAGAGTACTACATGGGTAGTGATTTGTTTGTTTGGTAATAGGGCTTATATAAAGATGATGTTGGTATTGTGACACTGTCCATGGATCGGGTATAATTGGTAAACTGGTTTGGGACATATTTTAAATATTCTGTCTATCATCCATGTCTCACAATTCTATAGTTTAAGTTTGTCGGAGTTGCATATATTATAATCCTTTTGTCGTTAGATTTATTGTCATAAAGTAGAAATTGCTCTTCATTTTGAGTTACAGTGAGTTTAGGTGGTATTCGAATTTCAATGAAAGTTTTGGGGGTAGGTGGCGTGGTAGCAGTTGATTTCTTTGTTCTGCGAATTAGCCTTTTTAACGTTAAGACATAAGATAACTGACCAGTTACATGTTCTGCAACTCTGGGGAGTGTGTCTTTTAGTATTTCAGTAGTAGGTTTTTGAGAGCCAGTGCTAGCTTCTTTCAGAGTCTCTTAAGCGTCTCTCACTTCTATTTCAGCTATGTAATGGGGTGGTTATGTTCCTTAACATTTAATACAGTAGTTTCTCTTGTTGTAGCCCTCCCACAACATGAATAATATTTGCTCCATTTCAAATTAACTTTATCGCCTGTCTGTTTCTTGGGTGTAGACATAACCATATCTATACTAATATAATAAAGAGAGAGCCCAAACCTTTGAGGCGGGTAATCTCAGGAACCACAGCACCAATCACAACATCAAATACAGCGTTGGAAAGGGCAGTTGCAGCAGAAGGACATAGGCTATGCAGATGCGCACCATATACATTTAAAAGGTACAAGAACCGTGCCAGCATAGTAGTCCCTTGTGGGCTTGTCTGCGTTGTGCTGTGGGCGTGTGCTGGGGGCGTGACAAATGCTGTGGGCGTGTGGAAAATTCCGCCCTTTATGCCATGTCTCATATTGTGTGCTGTAGGCGTGTGCTGGGGCCGTGGGCGTGTGCGGGACGCAGGATTACGGAAAAAAGTGAGCATTGTGCTCAATATTTTTTGTTTTTTCTTCCCAGGTTCTGTACATTCCAGCTCCGGGTGTCCACCCTGCTCCCTTTAAATACCCCTGCACCCCATAATCATAACCCACCCGTACTCCTTAAAATACCCCAACACCCTTAAACACTAACCCATCTTAACACTATAAATATACCCTGTACCCCAAAATCCAAACCTATCCCTAAACCCTAAAAATACCCCTGTACCCCAAAACCCAAACCTAGCCCCCTAATCCCTATAACTAACCCTGTACCTCAACACCCAAACCTACCCCTGAACCCTAAAAATGCCCCTGTACCCCAAAACCCAAACCTAGCCCTGCATTCTAAACATGCCCCTGTACCCCAAAACCCAAACCTACCACTGAACCCTAAAATACCCCTGTACCCCAAAACCCAAACCTAGCCCTGAATCCTTAAAATACCCCTGTACCCCAAAACCCAAACCTAGCCCTGAACCATAAAAATAACCCTGTACCCCAAAACCCAAACCTACCCCTGAACCCTAAAATACCCCTGTACCCCAAAATCCAAACCTAGCCCTGAACCCTAAAAATACCCCTGTACCCCAAAACCCAAACCTAGCCCTGAACCCTTAAAATACCCCTGTACCCCAAACCCAAACCTACCCCTGAACCCTGAAAATACCCCTATACCCCAAACCCCAAACCTTGCCCTGAACCCTAAAAATACCCCTGTACCCCAAAACCCATACCTATCCCCAAACCCTAAAACTACCCCTGTACCCCATAACCCAAAACGATATCTGAACCCTTAAAATACCCAAACACCCCAAAACATATACCTCAGTACCCCAAAACATATACCCCTATACCCATACTTACCTCATCCAAACATTAAAAAAAACATGTTTTTACCATTCATACATTTACAACGAATTTCGTTGTAAATGTATGCGTGGTAAAAGCATATAAAATGTAATGCCATGCATTATAATGGCATTGCGGAGACATGGGCCCCGATGTAGGTACCAAATACCGGTCGGAAACGGCCGATTTCGGCCGTTTCCGACCGGTATTTGGCCTACTGAGATGTAGGGGACCTTTTTTTGTCCGATTCGGTATTTTACCGATTCGGTAAAATTACCGAATCGCAAAAATACCGAATCGGTAATTTTACTGATTTTTTAAATTTGGGATGTAGGTGGGACTACTTTCAGTCCCACAGGCCCTTCAGATTCGGTATTTTAACACCCAATCCAATTGGGTGTTAAAATACCGAATCCAGGTGTGCATGCACATTTGTGCATGCACACCTATGCCATGTGACAGACAGAAATGCCCTTAGGGCATGTCTGTGTGCCACATGGCTCACATGCCTTTTTTTGGGGTGCTGGAGGGTGTCAAAGTGACACCCCCTGCACCCTTGCACAAATCGGTAATTACCGAATCGGTAATTACCGATTCGGTAATGCCCATTGATTCCTATGGGCTTCAAGGCCCATAAGAAGCAATGGGGGATACCGAATCGGTATTTACAGAATCGGTAAATACCGAATCTTACAGATTCGGTATTTACCGAATCTGAAATACCTACATCTCCCCCCCTCTAATTTACCACTTCATAAATATATGAAGTGGTAAATGTAGATTTACCTACATCGGGCCCATGGTACTTTCGTAATTAAAGTATGCTGAGTGATGGTATGCGAAAGAAAGTTGCAGAATAATGGGTGTTTACCCTCCCCCGGTAAGTACATTGGTGGCACGGCGGCCCACATCTCCAGCAACATACTCATATTTTTTCATCACCTATTTGAAAAATGCACCGGTCTCTCTCATTGATGGCCAGCACCGACATACACTTTTGGACACACCTCCCGCCACAAGTTCTAGAATTGTGAACTTTAGAGCTGGGGAGCTACATTCGAATCTCGGCATCAGCTCAACATTCTGTGATTCCAGGCAAATTGCTTTGTCTCCCCGTGCCTACCACAAATGAATTTGTTCTTCTGTAATGTAAATTGTGTTCATGCTATGTTGTCGAGTTTGCGCTATATAATATTGCAAGGAAAAATAAAGTAGGGAAACTCGAGTTCACACACTCCTGAACGCGCACTCTTAAGTCCATCAGCAGTGCACTGTGAATCGGAGCGTTTTACAGGCCTGTCACAGATAAGAAATGCTATCAAAACGAAATCCTACAAAACAATATACTACTGACCGGCAGCAATTCATACCCGGACAACATCGGGACGGGCTGCTAGTGGGGAATTTTGCACATTCAGTCATTCTAGTGTTTCAAATACTCTAAGAAATGTATATCATTGCCATGGTTTCATGAAGTGATTGTGCAATAATCAATATTATACTGAACTCAGTATATATCAAGTGTTCCTAAAATGAGTGTGGAAGAAAGTCCACACACACTGTCAAAATGGACAATAAAAACTACATTTGAGTAGCCAACAAATATGGAAAAGGCACGTGCATTAAGTTAAGAGCGATTCGCAAAACCAAAAAAAAGTCACAAAACTAGAGCAAGACTAGTGTTCCAATTCAAAACACCAATTTGCTTTCAAAATAATTGCGACTAGGGAAAATAAGTGGAATAAATGTGAAGTATATGGCACAGATTTAGTCCTTGTGAAGGTCAGATGACAAATACTTTACACTACCCTTTTACTTGAAACCTTAATCCTTTCATTCTACACCAGGTTACCCCCAAAGATTGTCTTTTTTTGCATGTTCCCCAGGCCAGCTCCTTAACTGAGCTGTTGTTGTGAGAAGAGAAAAAATGTATAAAGTATCAAATCTTGAAACTGCAAAAAACGCAATGAAAACAACATGTACCCATATGCTTTTTTTCCTATCACAAAAACATCACAATCCATGGCTTATTAACTGGCCCATTTCGTCATCCACTGCAGGAGCTATAACATACAAGCGCTACTGTGTCTCTGCAATCTGGGAAATAATATAAATCTAGGACAGCATTTTGGCGGGAAGGGAAAAAGTGTCTGCGAGGGAAGAAAACATGTCTGTTAAGAGTAGCAATGTTAATAAGGTACAAGAAAACACCCGCATAGCCTGATTAATTTCTTGAATACATTCACAGGGCCATATAACTGAGTTAGATTTAGGTTGACATTTATTTCATTAACCATCTGTTGGCAATAAAAAAAATATTACATTGGGAAAGCAATGCATATATAGCTGTGTTTTTCCTCAATCATACAGTAAAATCAGGAGCAAATATGTAAAATTATACATATTTGACCATGATCAATCACAAATATGCTCTAGTCATACACACTACAGTACTTAGACCAAAGTTCATTCAATAATAAGGCATTAGTTCATGGATACGCTGGGTGTATGTTCTGGTGTGATGTGCCAGACGACAGCAAGGCACAGAGGGTGTCTTCTACACTTTGACGGTGACCCACAAGCAGCCAATTAAAGTTCCATAAATCCACGTCTTCACGTAAAGTTTCCGCCCAGATTCTGTCAGCAGCATGGTAGTGGTCAGGCCTCCCAGGAATAGTAACAATGGAAAGGTCTTTTTTAGACTCAGCTTTGAATGGACGCATTTCTGAGGGAAGCGGCTTCTTCTTTCCGGATCCTCCGACTCATAGAACTGAGCCAGTAACTTATCCTTGATCTCAAACCGTTCGTGAAGCCATCTTCGCATAAATACTTGTTCTCCTGGAATCTCTTTCCGTTCTATACGCTCTATAAGTATATGAATCTTTGGGCATTCCTTTCACAGAAATTCTGTCATGGAAGGTGCTTCTTTTCTATTCCCTTTTGAGTCCAGCGTGCCCTCATACGCTACCGTGACATCGTAGACTGCATCCAAATATTCCTGCATTGCATCAATGGCAACACGAGGAGCTTTTATGCGGGGTGTCAACGCATGCTTCAGGACGGCAAGCCCTTCCTTCTTAGCAAATACTTGACTATAAGAAATTACTTTTGGTAGCTTGGGATTGTAACGAGCTCCTTCTGGAAAAATCACAAGATACATCGGAACCTTTGCCTCTACCTGTCCTAACAACTTCCTTCTCATCGCTTTTTCATCAAAATAAGCACTCCACTTTACATAGATTCCTCCGTGCTGGGAAAAATACCACACATACAAGGACAGAAATTTTAATCCATCCTTCAAGACGTATCGTACATAGCCAAGGGAATTCTGTCTAATTGCCAACATATCCGCAATAATCCAGTCAACTGTGCTCTGGTGGTTTGACAAATAGACCAATTTTCTTTGAGTTTTGGCAGATCTCCATAAATTACAACCTGCACACCGGTGTAGTTCTCGAAGAAGAAGAGCACCATGCTTTGGTACAGGGTGTAGAGACGGTCATCCACTTGGTGGTATATGCGGGCGGGCAGCATGCAAGAAAGAACGCGCCAGACCCACCAAGCCAGCAAGTATGTGGGCCCCGAGCCCATCATCACGGCAGTGGGGAGTAGGTAGCGCAAGTAATAGGTGTGCAACACCAGGGAAAGCAGCATGTATATAAAAAAAATTAAATGTACTGTAATTGTTTTTATTCTAATACTGATTTTTATATACAAAAATTTACTTACATGCTTGAATATGTGTTTTTGACGCTGGGGTGTTTCTGTTGGTGCTTGGCTTTAGTGTTTCTTTTTATTTCCTGCAGAAAAAAAGATAATTTTAATAAATGTGTTTAACAGCATTTTCTGTATTCTGTGGTTTGTGTGGTAGGTGGGCATTTTGGGTTGGGATTTTTAGGTGTTTTAAAAGTTTCATTTAGATTTATACTTACTTTTTGGAAAGGTCGTATTTTGATGATGTTTGTAGTTAGTTGAGTGTTTTTGGAAGCTTCTGTAGAGGAAATATAATTAAAAAAATATGTGTTAAATATTTAATTTTTTATTCAGTTGTAACTTCAACTAGATATTTTGATAACTTTGTGAAGTTGAAATAATGTAATGTAATGGACATTTCTACCGCGCTGCTTCCACTCCAAGGAGTATCTTGGCGCTTACACAACTCAGATGGGGAGTTGGAGAAGGAAAAGGATGTCCTGATCTCTGCACACACATTACACCAGAGTCCTGCACACGGCGTCAGGCAGAGAGAAAATCCAGGTTTTCAATGCCTTCCTGAAGGAAGCTTCTTGAGAAAAAGACCGCAGGGAGAGGGGAAGTTTATTCCAGGCCTTAGTTCCCAGTACAAAGATGGATTTGCCACCCTTAGTGGTCAGTTTGAAATGGGGTGTAGTGAGTAGGTTCTGGCTTGCGGATCTCAAGCAACGCGCTGGATAGTATCTTTTAAACCCCTTTCGTAGGTAGGTTGGGCCACGTTGGTGGAATGCCCTGAAAGTAATTAGGAGAAGTTTGAATAGGATTCTCTTCCCTATTGGCAGCCAGTGTAAAGTGTTTAAGGCTGCTGAGGCTGACGATCTACGGGGCAAACGCAGTACAAGGCGGGCTGCCGCATTTTGGACCATCTGCAATTTGTGGAGAACGATTTTATTTGCTCCAACATAAAGTCCATTTCAATAGTCCAGCCTAGAATTAATTAAGGCTACTGCGACTGTTTTCCTTGCCGAAAGAGGGAGAAGATCAAAGAACTTCCTAAGTGCTTTAATGATTTGGAAGCACATGCCTGCTACTGCTACAGCCTGGGGTTTGAAGGATAAGTTGTTATCAAATTTTATGCCCAGGTTACGGGCAGATGCAAATGTGTTGGGTGGCACTTCAGCATCTGATGGCCAGCATGCTATAGGGGAGAAAGGATTGTTGGTCCCTACAGGTAAAATTTCCGTCTTACCGGCGTTGCACTTTAAATGGTTGTTGTTCATCCATTTAAATGTTGCTGCAAGACAGTCCCTAAGGTCTTCCTCGGCACCTGGCCGTTCCCTGTCCAGCACCAAAATCAGTTGGGTGTCGTCAGCGTATGAAATAGAACTGATCCTGATTTACGCGATCAGATTCATCAGAGGTGCCATATATAGATTGAAGAGGACAGGGCTCAAACTGGAGCCCTGTGGCACTCCTGAGCTGACGTTTTTAGCCTCAGATTGATATGGGCCTAGCACTGTTATTTGGCGTCTGTCAATGAGGAAATTCCTACACCAGTCCAACACCTGTCCTCCTACCCCTGCGGCAGCCAACCGGTCCAATAAGATGTTGTGGGACACGGTATCAAAGGCTGCCGACAGGTCAAGTAGGAATAAGAGCTTTCAATGAGGAAGTCCACTGTTGCAGAAGCAATATGGCAGAGATTTTCCTTGTTCTTCATTTTGTTGCTAAAGTAATGCTAAAGTAATGCTACATTTTCTTTAGTTTATATAGGGGTTGATTCCGATTCGGAAACAAATAGGTACGACGATTCGTATTCGTAGCCGTTTCCGTACGAATCGTACGAATCCGTCCGAATTGCATAGTACGATCCGTTGCGAGAAAATACGTCTGAATCAATGTGGACCGTACGAAAATGAAGGATAAACTCGTACGACATCGACCCACACAGTAAACAGTACGATTCGTAAAAATGCGCATGACCCGCCAAGTACTATCCGGACCGGGGATTCAGTACGCGATTCGTTCGGTAAACGCTGCGTATGAGCAATTCTTACGGAGGGCAACACTATCAAATATGCACTGTACCCCTAAAATCAAGGGGTGTATGCACCGTATACCTATGACCTTGGGGTGTACGAACCATACCCTTACGGTCCGAACGGGGACGTACGCACCGTACCCCTGAAATCCAGGGGTGTACGCACCATACCCCGATGCACCGTACCCCAGCATTCATGGGGTGTATGCACCATACCCGGGGGGTCCGTTTTGTATGCATTTCGAGGCAAATTCTGCTTTTACGGACGTTTTAGGCTCCCGTAGAAAAAGAGTTGTACGGAGGGTTGTCGATAGGAATCGTACTTGCTGGGTTGGAAAATGCAGCTTCGATCCGTACGCACATCGCATACTGCGCGTTCCAAATACAATTCATATGGATTAGCTATCAATATTTGTGTCATTTTGTATGTTTATTTAATGTTTTAGACATTAGTTATGACGATTTTTTAAAATCCTAATTAGTGATATTGATGTTAATATTTGACAATATTTTTGTGTCGATATTAGTGAATTTTTCTAATAAGTATAGCATATCGATATTTATATTATTGATATTTGTGTTTCGATAATTTGTAGGTTGATATTATGAGTGTCGATGTTATGTCAATGATCTCCAGGTAGCAACCCTAAATTCAGTATTTAAGTGGCTCCCTGAGACCTGAACCTCAGATTCCATGGATCTAAAGAAGACAAAGGAATACATCGTGCTGCTGATCCAGGAACTGAGCCCTGCTGCAGAAACAAATGGTTTCAAACCTTGCCAACTACAAAAGGAATTGACAAATGTGGTCTGTCATCCTGACAAATGTGGTCTGTCATCCCTGCCTGAAATCTGTGCAGCCTCCAAGAACCCCAGAACCCTGCCAGCCTTTGGCAGTTGCCTGGGACCTCCGTATGGACTAGTGGTACTAGACCCCGGCACCCAAATGGTTAAGACCGCCACGAGGTGAAGAACTGCATGGACTATGTCGAAGCGATTCACCTTGTCCACCTAAAGTTGCAGCAGCCAAGGCTTGTTGGTCACCAGTCCAGTAACTGACCCCTTCAACACATCCACCAGCCAGAGGGATCTTCACAGTACCTTTGACCGACACTGAAAACAGTCCCACTCCTGTTAGCCTGTACCAACTTTCTGGTGTGGTCAACTGCATGAAAGCAGCAACTTGGGCACAACCGCCCCAACTGCAATGGGCGGCCCTCACTGAACGCTGCAGTTGAAGAACAAATTCTGCATCACAAGACCTCCATCACCATTGACCCAGGAAAGCCAGAACTACCTGCTGTGCGTGAGCTTTGGGATTTCCAAAACTCCGAACCCCCAGGAGTCAGGATTCAGGAGTAGCGTCGCCTGCATTGCAAACTATGGACTGCAACTACCATGATGCCTGTAATGGGAGGTGGTATTTAGCCGGCGTAGTGCACAGACTATTGTGCGTATTTTTGTTTCTGACATGTCTCTCTCGGTCGGCCAAGTGAGAGGATTCCCACAGCAGGAAGGAGTCGCTCCGTATTCTTGCTTTGTGATCCTGAGAGAGATTGAGGAACCATGAGTAACTGTTGTGAAGTTCTGTCAGGTCCGAGAACTTGTTCAGCGTTTGTCCATGGAACAGTATTCAGCAGCGCCGCTGCTTGGTAGTTTCCTCTGTGAAACTGAGTGGAATGCAGTGGTGAATTTCGGAACCGAGCATTGCCCTATCAGGAATAGTTTTGTCATTCTGTGGTCACTGCTCGTGGAATAACGAGTTCTAGTGGACTGCATCCCATAGCGGAACGCTGTGGTGAAGTAACCACATGTTTCGGTGTATGTAGAAAAACTTGAGAGAATCAGAACTGAAGTTATATAATCGTCAGAGCGGACTGCGGTGGTGTTTTGAAACCACGCTTTGCCGTATCTGTAGGAAGTTATGAGACTGTTTATTTTCTGTTTACTTACTGGATTCATTTCATACAATAGGGAATAGGGAAGACCAAAGCCATTGGATCATTATGCACAACAGCGACAGCATTCTTAAAGAGTCTTGTTCTTGCCTTCTGGGACTAGCAGTACTTTCTAGTGCTCTATACAAAAGCATTGGTGTGTATGGGGTCTGCATGGTGATGAATGTTTTGATGACTTCCGGTGTCACCTGTGTACTAATTCCCATGAGTTCTCTGTTTTAGATACACGGTATAGCCTGAGAATGAACCCCAGGATTGTTTAGAAAAAAGGAGAAGCTGTATGACAAGCAAAGTATAGAAAGGGCTTAGTGACACCTTATGAGAGTAGGCTTTTATATGCACTGTTTATTTCTTTGCCTTTTGTTGTTACAGGTTCCTTTTCCCATGCTGCTCCTTCCCTTTCCTTTCCCTCGCCTTATCGCTTGAACATCCTGTGTTTGCAAGTAGGGTGTTGGTGGTATCAGGAGGTGGTAGTATGAAAATGGGGACCCCCTCTCAATTTACTTGGAGCCAGGGAAAAGAGGGGAAAGTATAAACACATCAAAAAGCGATTTCCCTTGTGGGTCACATATTTTGTACATTGTGACTTAGTTCACATCAATTTTACATGTCCTTAAAGATATGCTAGTAACAAGTTTTTTTGGATTTATATTTATCGAATTTTACTTCTTTTTTTATATATATCAAAAAACTTTTTTTAGATACTTTCTTTATAGCATTTCTTTCTTATAAATTCATTATACTCTTCTTAAACAATTTAGACAAATATAAAAACATAATTCATCTAAACACTTTTTTTCAAATTTTTATACGCAAGAATTATAAAACTTCCCTGATACCCACACCAAAATCACACTCACCAGTCATTCATACATACACTTGCAAACCATTCATTTATCAACTAAACATTTTTTTCTGTATATAATGTTTCACAGAGAAAAACTCTGACTGAGTAACAGCCACAGAGTGTTTTGTGGGATTCCACTCCAGGTATCAGGAGGTGGACCATTATTCGCTGCATCTGGATTCTGCGGAGCGTATCCTGAAACCAGGAGCAGACCTTTCCCTGAACTCTGGGTGACAGTTGTCCCTCAAAACCACAAGGTGAAATAATACTGGGAAATGTGTTGGTGGTACTCCGCTATCTAACCCTTTGCTTTTATTTTCCCTGACCAAGATGGTCTCTGCCTGACGGCAGAGACCGCTGTTGCTTGAAACTCGTAAGCATTTGTGTCTTGAACTGCATTTGATTAAAAATCAACATACAAAGAATTAGTTTACTGTTGAAAAAAGTTTTTGGTTTCTACCAATATAAAGATACAATTTAATTTTTCACAAGTTGATCTCAGATTAATTCTTGAGTCTGTGCCTCATTTATTGCCTCTGTGTGTTACAACAAATCCTTAGCACTGCACTCTGATGAACCTAACTGCTCATCCTTAATACCACATAAAGAGCATTCGAATTATCTTCTTTTATCTATGAACACCTTTTGGGGATCCACTGGACTCTCTGCACAGTGTACTTCATTTCATTTTAGTATACTTGATAAAGAGCCAGCTTCCTACATTTCTACAGCACACAAAGTTTACCTATGCAAGCATAAACAAAACAAACTACAAATATGGCTTTATTTCTTTTCCTGTTTCATTAGTATAAGCAGGAAGGAACACCAATTCTCTTCCATAAATTCTTTGGTGAGTAGGCTATGGATGCAGAAAGTTAAGTAATTTTCTTTCTTTTCTGGGTTTTATGTAAATGAGACGTCTGTTGATAGCGGAGCTTTTAGGTATGTGAGCCACAGCGTAAAGCCTGAAAATTGACCTTGATGAGCAGTTCATTTCAGAGCTAGTGTAAGGACCAAATCATCCTGAAAAAGCGGTCACGGTCTAAAAATAATTCTTATTCTGAAAGTATGCCTGATGAAGTGTAATGTTTCAGGTGAACTTCCGCAAATGGACTGATATTAGCAGCAGTATCAAGAGGTACTGGTTCTATGATACTTGGTTGCCTGAATTGCTATGAAGAGGGAAGTCTTGCCAGAAGCCAAAAACTAAGATCAGTTACAATGGTTCACAGTAAGGCTTTAGAGAAAAGGTGTCACACTATGATGAAGACTGAACTTCAGTCAGCGACTGGTCCACCCAATGCTCCCAAGCACAGGATCACTGTGGCCAAAATGCAGCAAAAGACTAAAAGGGTAGTAGAAGCTGAATTTGTGGTTAGATAAGTGCATCACCCTTTTATGGTCCCTGGGATGGAGATGGCTGTAAATTATGCTATTAATGAGGATCCGGAAAAGGAAGACTTTAAAAGCTGTTTCAGGGACCTGAGCTGTCCGAGCCATTTCTTCTTAGAGAATGAACACTATTAGTTTCAGGTTTTTCCCTTTGGACTAGCATCCACTCCCAGTGTAGCTACAAAAAAAGCTCACTCCTTTGGTGGGTAGAATTCATTTTAATAGAATAAGTTTTTTTCCCAATTTATGTAACAGATTGATTGTAACTTCTTCTTTCTTAAAGAGGTTGGAAGATTATCACGCCACCTTCGTAGCACTTCATCAATGCAAATTTCTGATAAATATACTAAGACCAAATCTGCTTCCATCTCAGTCTCTGCAATTCATAGGTACCTTATTTGATACATAGAGATCTTTTGTCAAAACCACAGGCATCAGCCACAGCGTGGCTGTTGATCCAAGGGAATATGGCACTGGCTGTGGTAATTGTGTCATGGTCTCAGTTACATCTCTACTCTTTGTTTTACCATCTGTTGCATCACTGGAACAATAGAGAAACTAGAGACAACCTAGTTTATCACATCACAGTGGAAGACAGCACTCACAAAATGCTTCTTTAAGTTCCAACATGAATCATTTGATCAAATAAGAGGTCTTGCAAAGGGCACCGGTTTAGTCCCAGATTTAGCTAATTTCCACATGGATCACTATGAAGCCCTTAATATACACAATATAGACAATTCTTAAAGGATAACTCTGACACTATGGGGGAGGTATATAGATGATATCCTTTTGGTCTGGACTGATGACCTTCCCCACTTAAAAACGTTTCCGGATTGGTTAATGTTAAACTTTTTATATTCAGCTTATAAAGTCCCACAGCAATCTTGATATTCTTTTCTTGGATATTATAATCAGAACAGAGGGGGACAACTGTATACCACTGTCTGTCTACACTACAACTGTACCAAATACAAGGCCTGTGAACTATGGTTTGAGACAAAGGGGTTGATGTAGATTTAGGCGGACGGTCTGTGGGACCACCATGGAGATGGAGGAAATTACTCTATCCCAATGGTGGTGAGGCCACCAACCTAACCTATGGATGACTGCCAAGCAGGCAGTCATAAAAGCATAATCGGGAATCACTGTAGAGGTGGTTTCACTGTTTGCCACAGGGCTGCGTTGGACGGGCACAGCCCTGTAGCAAACAATATTCTTTTTTATATTTTCAAAAAGAAATTAAATGTGAAAACAAGACAAGAAAAAAAGTATTGCTCCACTTGCCATGGGAGGTATCTTCCATGATGTAAGGAACATTATAATGGTTTTACTGTTCCTTACAGCCAGGTTTTGCCTGGTGGTAAGAAACAGTAAGAGTAAACAATGACTGCATGTCTGCCTATCTAAATTGGGCAGGCAGACTTGTAGCCGTTTCTCTGATGGCACTTACTCCCCAGGGCCACTGGAAATGTTTGGCCATTGCGGAGACAGAGTAGTCTCTGCCATGTTCAAATGTAAGATCTGCCCACAATAAAATGTTGCTGGTGGACAACAATAATAGTGGGAGATTACCCTCTCCACCAATATATAAATCAGGCCCAAAGTGTATTGAGAATAAAGAGACAATATTTGACATGAACTGCGTGATTAATTTCAACATCATAAATGTGGTGTATGTGATAATTTGTCCATGCAAAATGTTATTCATAGGACAAACTAAGCAGAAAGTAAAAGCAAGAATACTTCAACTTTGAAGCCGAATCAGATATTGAACAACTGGAGTATCACTAATGGAGCACTTTAAAACACTGATTCATGTTCCAGAAGATTTGAGGTCTCTCATCTCTCAAAAAATGCACTGAGGTCCACGAGGTGTGTACTTTTTGACAGTCTAAATGTATGTGAATGCATATAAATGCATCGGATGACTCAGTCAATAATGGGCTGAATTAATTGGAGGAGTGGGGTAATGTGATGGCTACCTCTGTCATTGGTTAAATTTAATCTATAAAAATTCAGTTTACTTTCAGGTGCATAGTACTTAGGGCTCTCTCTTTCTCCTAGTTCCAAAGTTAATATAACCGATACCTGCTTCCTGGACAATGTTGAAAGATGCCTCCATTAAATATGTGAGACATGGGCTACTACACACTCCATGTGGGAGGTGGGGTATCAGCAAACATGGATAAACATATTCTGTATTCAGTGAAACCTGACAATTCAGATGCTTGCACTAAACTACAGGATGTTTGGAGTATGATGGCGGTAAAATGCATTTTTAGTTGTTTATTACTACGTGGATATGGTCTCACTGGGTAAGAACTGGAATATGGGAGGAGGACAAAGAGGTAATCACCCTATCAGTTACTGGTACTCTTCCTTACTCTGAGTTTAGGTCTTTCTCGTTCAAGTCCTATGTTGCCCACTCAGTGCAGTCCGGGTGTCTAGGGTGGCAACTGGGAAATATTAGTTACGCTTATGCGTTCGCATATTTCTTGTTTTTAGATTGTTTTGTACCTACAAGAAGTCAACTTGGGCTCCTTCCTTTTTATGCTATTGAGACAAGAAGAAGAAGGAAGCCATATTTGTAGTTAATGTTGTTAACGCTTGGCTGATGTAGAGGATGTTATCTCAGTAAAGACTAGGCCCTGGAGTAAATTTGGTAATTCTGCATTATTCTTTGATGCAGAATTGCTGAATATTCCGCATTTACTTCTGCTTGCATAATTATGAGTAGCTTGAGAGTAAAAGTCCTACAGCAAGAGCACGTTTTCATGTTCTACTGCATTTAGCGCTATTTTTACATCCTCACATTCATTTTGGATATAAGGGTGCTTTTTGTGCCAAGTAAACAGTACTAAATGCGGGGAATAAGTGGGTGGGATATCCTACTAAAAGAGCACACCCAGAGCTATTTCTCAGTGCAAGATGCTGTCTCGCACCCAGTTTGGAAACGAGGGGGCATTTTGTGCTAAGAAAAAGAGCTAAATGCCGGGAGTAAGTTAGGGGAAAATACTACCCCAAGAGCACATTTAGTGAACATGAGCAACTGTTCCCGCTTGCTGTTCAGTATCTCTGGAGAAGTGTGGCTCAATGGTTAGAGCGGCAGACCCTGATGCAGAGGTCTAGCCTGGGACCAGGGTTCAATTCCCTGCCTTGGGGGGTCTTGGATTCAAAAATTCAACGGGCCTGATCATTCTTGCCTCGGTGCCTATTCCAATCATGGAGCCCCACTCTGCAACTCTGAGCAATAGCTTGCTTAATCTCCACAACGGCCCCCACAACGCTAAGGATGCCTGGCCTCCACCTTGGGGGTACCCAGGAGTGGACGCCTCACAGGGAAAGCCAGGATGGGTTCCACAGCAGTATTCGTACAAGCGCCTTGTGGGTGAGTAGTGCGCTATACAAGTATCAATTTACTTATTTTTTTACATAGGCAGCTCTCAAGAGGTGAAAGGAGTCATTCCATTTCTTGGTGGTAGTTTCTTTGTGTTTCGTGCCACAAACGGTATTAGCAAAAGGTGACAGCCACAAAGAGTCATTCACAACACTTAGAATCAGGGTGGCCAAGAGATTGAGAAGCTGGGTGAAGTCATTCCCGGCTTTCACTTGGAAGGAACTGATGGCTATTTAGCATTCTCTCATTATTCGTCTGGGCTAGATTATTTTAGTTTGCTTGGAGAGTCAAGTGGCCACACATTCCCTCATCACTTCTGCAATTAAGGAGGTCTCCAGTGTGTGGGAATCTCTAAAATAGATACACCAGTACCTGCTTAATACCTATGACCCCATAAACAGGAAAGAATTTGCAACACTAAACAGACAAGTACAACTAGTAAAGCTAGATCTCTATAAGAGATCCACTATAGGCTGTGACACTGACTTTAAAAACCACTGACAGCAAAGTTGTCTATTAAGAACACTAAAACAGCACACTATACTAAGCTAATTTATAAAGCTTCAAGCAAATCCATCATGACTTTTTACTATTGTCAAAGAAACAAGTGAGTACATCTGCAGAAAGTATGTACTTAGATCAACAGATAGATGCAACCAGTTTGTTGATCATTTTAACACAAAGAGCAACACTATTGTCAAAGTTCTAAATATTAGGAAACACGCCATTGCCGACTTTTAAAAGATTGCTCCTGTTACGCTACCCAAGTGCATCTATCAACCTTTCAGTTATTGACAAAAGAAGAATTTGCCCAATTGGTCCTAAATTGCCAACCATTAAATTCACCTATGAATATTATCTTTTCTTGCATTCAAAAGAAACTCTCTTTCATTTTCATAGCTTCTGTGATACAGACTGGAATACATATATCCTCATTCTGAGAATGAAAAAGCAAACTTCGGCCCGATTATTTAAGCAAATTGCCATGCCAATCTCACAATTTCTTATTGTTCCAAATTTCAATTTAAAATCTGCTTCAGACGTTTAGCACAAATTAACTACTTTCTTCACCCTCTGCGAGATAGCATACAGCCGGGCTGCAGTACCAATATTGTGACAGTAGCCTTTGTAGGTAAACTTAGTTATCCCACCAACATGGCTTAGTCAGCTGCACTTATGTTGCTGGACCTTGGTCATATTTGATACTGTAAACCGGTATTCCTTATCAAGTGACCCAGGGTCCTTCAAATTCATCACACCTAATGGTCAGTTTTGCTGACTTCCCAAAAACTGAATCCGGAAGTAGTGCTTCCTCAGTTTCTGTCTTCTGAACAGAAACTTACACAAAATAAAACCAAGAGCTCAATTGTATCCTGTGGCTTCCCTAATTCAGTTGTTTGGTGATTTTTAAGATGACTAATGGTCTATGAAACAAGTTACAACCAGTTGACATTAGATTACACCAAGAGTTGGACAGTACTTCCTTTTATGTCATGCTCCTTTTCTGCAACTCTCTTTCAGACCACCAATGTTACATAAATTATTCAACTCTTTGGCCTCTGCTAAAAACCTTTGGATCAAATTTTTCAAACAACTGAACCCTATAGTTATATCAAAGCAGTGGTCAGCTTTTGCTTTTGTCATTTGCAAATTTAGAAAATGATCCTGAAGCTCTTTTCATTCTTACACAAAATGTGAACAATGACTGCTTTCATCATTTACTTGCTGCACTACTGCAAAGCCTGCTCTTAACAACTAGTTCAGAATACAGCAGCCACAATGGCTGTGCTACAGCAAGGATGGCTTCAATACAAAGGCTCCCTATTGACAAAGGGTGATTTTGTTTTCCCAAATACTTTTCATTGTGTTTTTAGACACTACAAGAAAAAATTAATTCATTGCATACCGGCATTTTTTTAACATGCACAACTCTTTTGTACTTCGCTTAAGTACTATTTGGTCTTGCCCATTTCCTTAATTTTTCAGGAGGTGGGATTCATCTTCGTCTTGTAAGGACATTGCGTCTTCCATACTGTCAGTTGAACACTACACACCATTTCTTGGAAGAGCTTCTCTCAAATCCATTCAGAATATGGTTTATATAATCTGCCATCACTATCTGTTCCTATCATATCTTTCAAATGTTTCAGTATTTCCAGGGGCAACCTGATCTTCATTAATCTTTTTCTCAGTAGCTTGTCATATAGTCCATAACCTTTACCTATTATGTTCTTCTCAGCAGTTCTTCCACATCTCAATGTTTCTGTCTGTGTATTTTGCCAACTGCAATTTCCAGATTAAGAAATAGGTTCTGATCTTCAGTGATGTCCGTCTTCTCCCAAAATCATTGTCAAAGGTGTATTTATACTTTTACAATAAACAGACGCGCATGTTTTGAATCAGTGTACAATAATATTGAATCACCCTACATTCCCAAATAGAGTGAATAAAGGTTTCCAGGTTCCACCCTGTCACACTTACGGAGGCATGAATTTTGATTGTCTCTGTTGATTCTATGTAGCATTTCCCTAGTGCAATACACCGTGTAGAATTTTAAGTTGTAGTAATCTGAAACTTGCTTGCATTGATATCTCCCAAGGTGATCTGTAACTTGTACCATTTTCCAACATCCCTACATCGAGTTGTCGTTTTTCTTTTAAATTAGCTAAGTCTTGTTGTGTAATTAACATCCATTTTCTTATCTGAGAGACATGCACTTTTACTGATTCCTCCTTTTAGTAATGCTTTCTATGGGAAATCTTCTGCAGTCTCATTCAACAGCGACAAGTGGAGTTTGCACTAGCAAGTGACGTCCGCTTCTAGTGTATTTAATAATGGCTTCAGATTGATTCTATGGAACTGTTGGAAATAAATATATTTTGCAAGGAATTCCCACAGATCTGTACCCTCATAACCCTGTTTTTGAAGATCAAAGATACAGTTTTTGTATGCAGCTATCAGATGTGAATATTTTCAGCAAAAGACACATCTTTAACTCTCTGCCTTTTAGCCATCCCTGGAACTTTTCTACCTTAACCCACATTTCATGAAATTTCATTAGTTTATTATGATAGTAGTTTTGTTCAATAATATTGGCTGCTGTTGTGTATATTTCTATTCTGCATGCTGTTGTCTTCAATTTTGATCTGTAGGATTGCAGATGTATTCTATATGTAGTATTATAATCTAAGGTTCTAACCAGGAGATCAATATTTGAATTTTTCTTCTCTCCCACCTAATCGTGTATGAGCTTCTCTCTTATTGCTGCTTTGTAAGCACCCTATGGTATCTCCGAATCGTCCACCGATCATGGATTTTCTGGTAAGAATTGTTCTACTTCTATGTATCAGTCATTTACGTTTTTGGGATCTGATAAGCCCAATGACACCAATCTCCAGTCTCCTAGTATTCCCCTTTTGTTGGTAGTTCATGTCACTAGTAGGAGGGAGTGATCTGATTGTTACCTAGCTAGGTAGGCTGTGGTTGTGAACCTGTTACTTGGAGTGGTTAGTGGAAAAAAATAATCCTTGAGTTTGATTTAGAGGATCCTGAGTAGCAGGAGTGGCATTGCTAATTTTTATGGTGAGTAGCTAAAATATTGAAATTTAAATATCGACCTACAGTAATATTGATGTGATAGTATCGAAGGGACACAATATAGAAGGTAAGTAGCATAGATTTTTTTAATATCAAAAGGACTGAATTTCGAAGGTAAGTAATATTGATGTTACTAATATCGATGTTAGTAATATTGATGTTACTAATATCGATGTTAGTAATATGGATGTTACTAATATCGATTTGTATATGATTTTTATGTATATTATTATGTATTTAATATGTATGTGTTCTTTTTTTAATGTTATCTAAGTTAATTTTGTTTTTTAGTACTGTAGAGGGTTGTGGGTTTATAGGGGAATAGGGTGGGAAGTAATTTAATTATACTAAATTAATTATTAACTTTTTAGGAATTATAAATCAATTTTAATTAATTTTTTGTGTGTAAGTTCTGTAGCGGGTTTTGGGTTTAAAGGAGAATATGGTGTGAAGTAATTTAAATATAATTAAGTAGTAATTTGTTTTCATTAATTGGTATTGCTAATTATATTATTGTTAATTAATTATTAATTGGTAATACAATTGTCATATTTGGTAATACATTTTAATTAATTGATAAATTGATAATTATGTTAAGTGTGTTATTTTAATATTGGAGTTTGCTATGTGTTTATAGGGGCATAGTGTGTACAGTAATTGATATGTAATTAAGTAATTATTATATTTATAGATGGGTATTTATAATGAATGAATTGGATATTAATTATTAATTGGTTATTATTTAAAGGTATAATTGTTGGGTTATGAAAATTAATGTATTGCTGTTTAATCATGAATTGGTAATTAAATATTACTAAATATTATGTATTGATATTTGTAATTAATATATTAATATGTAAATATCAATTGTTAAATAATGTTTGATAAATAATATGTTTGTTATAACAAATTATGTAATTGTTTAATATTAGTTAATTGGTAATTACTTTGTAATACTTAATATGCGTTTGTTATAAAATATATTTTATTGTTCAATGTTTATTAATTGGTGATTATTATTTATTAATTATTAATGTGTATCTACTAATATTTTATTGTTATTTAATTATTCATTGGTAATTATGTTTTTAATAATTATTTATTGGTATTTGTAAATAGTTTAGAGTTATTTAATAATGAATTTATTAAATAATTTGCACTCTCGGGAGTGGGAATTGCAATTGTTACTGCTACGCCATCCAACACTTTCCCTACTGTTGCACTCTCTGGAGTGGGAATAGTAACTTTTACCCCTACGCTATCGAATACTTTACCTACTGTTGCAATCTCTGAAGTTGGAATAGTAATTTTCAGCCCTACGCTATCCAACACTTTCCCTACTGTTGCACTCTCTGGATTTGGAATAGTAATTTTTACACCTATTCTATCCAACACTTTCCCTACTGTTGCACTCTATGGAGTGGGAATAGTAAATTTTACCCCTATGCTATCGAACACTTTCCCTGCTGTTGCACTCTCTGGAGTTGGAATAGTAATTTTTACACCTACGCTATCCAACACTTTCCCTACTGTTGCACTCTCTGGAGTGGGAATAGTAATTTGTACCCCTATGCTAACCTACACTTTCCCTACTGTTGCACTCTATGTAGTTGGAATAGTAATTTTTACCCCTACGCTATCCAACACTTTCTCTACTGTTGTACTCTCTGGCTTTGGAATACTAATTTTTACCCCTACGCTATCCAACACTTTCGCTAATGTTGCACTCTCTTGAGTGGAAATAGTAATTTTTACCCCTACGCTATCCAACACTTTCCCTACTGTTGCACTCTCTGGAGATGGAATAGTAATTTCTACCCCACGCTATTCAACACTTTCCCTACTGTTGCACTTTCTGGAGTGGGAAAAGTAATTTTTACCCCAACGTTATCCAACATTTTCCTTACTGTTGTTTTTTTTGGAGTTGGAATAGTAGTTTTATTCCCTCTGTTATTTAATATTTTTGTATTATTTTAGCTAATGTAGTATGTAATTAATTGTAAAAATATTAAAAGTAAATTTCATTTTTTTAATTTGTTTTACATATTCCTTTAATTTCTATCTATGTTAATATTTTATGTGTTTAGATGTATTTGTAATGTATAATATTTTCAATTATTTATAAGTAATTAAAATAATTATTAAAAGTTAGTATTAAGTAAATATATATATTATATATTATATGTATATGTTTAATTAATTTTGTATTCACTTATGTATATTAATTATTAATTTTGAATATTATAAAATATTTTAAACTATGGTTATTATATTTATAAGCATTATTTAATTTATTTTACATACTTTTTAATAAAACAAATTATATTTTTTATAACGATATTTTTGACATCAATATGTTTTTTTCTCGATATTTTTGTACTTTACATGTTGTAGATAGGATGACGATATTTTTGACATCTATATTGTTTGTTCCTATATTTTTATATATCAATATTCTGTCTTTCGATATTTTGTCAGACATTCCATTTTATGCCATGATCTATATATACATGTCAGCCCACTTGTAAATATTTTTAATTTGGCATGTGAGGGGTTTTGTATATTTGGTCCTTGTGGAACCTATCATGCTTCCAGTCCATAATCATTTCAAAGCCACCACTCAATAGAAATTGTAGAGGTTCTACCAACAATCTCCCTTATGCCTTGGGGTATGTTTTTGCAGCCCTGACAGTAAAATAAACATTCAGCAGGAGGACATTTTCCCATTCCCAAATTTTCAGATCCACTGCGTGTAGCTTTGTTTTGTCCTCCCAAATCTATGTTTGGTGAAAAGTTACTGATTTCGTTGAACTACACTATTGGATTACTCCAATGTCCTATATCTTGGTCTGCCCGAATATCTCCTGCAACGGATGCAGGTGGTCCAGATCGCTGCAGCACGGGCCATCTTTGGCCTGCATAGGCGAGTCAAAGTTTCTGGCCTGTTGCAGTCGCTTCATTGGCTGCCTATCCGACAGCGGATAGTTTTTAAAGCCCTAACCCTTGCCCACAAGGCCTTCTACACCACGGGGGCTAAATATCTTCAGAAGAGGCTCGCCTCTTATCGCCCTGCTCGATCTTTGAGGTCAGAGGCGAAATTTCTTGCCATCGTTCCACGTGTGAGGAGGTCCCGTATCGGAGGCCATTCATTCATGCTCCGGGCCCCTCAGCTTTGGAACACTTTGCCCTTGACTCTACGCAGCACTTCAAATCTGCTGGCTTTTAGGAAGGGCCTGAAAACCTGGCTTTTTGCTTCCTAGTCTCTTATGTTCTGTTGACCCTGCCTTCTTTTGTCTATTGTGTTGTGTCTGTCTTCTTAGGTTGGCAATAAAGCGCCGGGACACTCTTCTGAATAGCCGAGCGCTATAAAAGACACAATATAACATAACATAACATGCTGCTGTGAATCCAGCATGGCTCAATACGTAAGATTTTCAAATTCCAGTGAAATGGCATTGGTTGCCTTTTAAGTTTGTTTCTTTCTTGCTGAAACACAATGTCTGTTTTGTGAAAAAGCTAAGGTCTTATGAATCGTCATATTTGGGTTTTACTTCCATGTCCATTCTCATTCTTTGTCATGTATTTCAATAATTTAGCATTTCTGAGTCAACACTGGGGAATGAGATATGTATTATCTGGGAGATAACCTTTAGTTTTTAACACATCATAATTTTTCTTGCGAATAAGTATGTTGAATAATTGTCCCAACTCCACAACCTCATATTATAATGTGATTGACTTAAAATGATGCTCCTCCACCAACACTTGACATACCCCTCATATCATTATATCAACACATTGTAGGTTCCCTTATAGTATGGTTAGCTTAATTTGAAATTGACAAACTGACAACATGAGTCAATGTTGCTTCTGTTGCCTTTTACAAGGGCTATTAGAGTAGACGTTAGACTGTTTTCCCATTCAGATCTTTCTCTGCATATTGCACCCCACTCATCTTGTCTCTTCATTTTTGGTTGTTACAGAGTCTGTTTTTCCTTGCGTGATTTAACTTGTCGGTCAGGGTGGAAGATAGATGCGAGGCCCTTAGGTCCCAAGTCCCAAGTTCTGTAGTAAAGTGTCTGTCCTTAGAATGTATCTGGATCAGTTTCTCCTCAATGGATTTATCACTTGTCTCAGAAAACAACTCTTTAATGGGATATCTGCCCTCACCCATCTCCACACATCCTTCAGTGAAAAAAGGATCAAGATCACTTTTAACTTGTCTGGATACAACAGCATATGCTTTATATCCATCACCCTCAATTACTTTTTAACCTGATCAAAGGAACACCATTGCTTTTCTACTTCCCTGGCAAAATCTGAAGATATTATGATGTGAGATAATTCAAAGTGATTTGATAACTTTTCCTAGACTACATTGAGTATTGTGTCCCTATCTCAATAGTTTGAAACCTGGATAATAATAGGGCAAAGTGGTGTGCCCAGAGATGGTTTTGATGTAAGGTTCTTTGGAACTTTCAATTAGATAGCAAGTTATTTTCCAGTCATGGAGGGACCAGTACTCAGAGACTTCAGGCACCCACAGATTGGAATTGATCTCCATTGATCAAGTGGCAGCTTCTTTAATCCTGCTACAAGGGCACAAAACATTGAAAGACTCCTGACTCCAAGAGCACACATTTGAGCCTGAAGGAGACCTGGCTGGGAGAGAGACCCAGCGCTAAAAATACTGCCCTGTGGTGCTATGGGCTGCAAGAGTGACAAAATGAAAGTTTCTCAGAGAATGGGGAAATGTGGAACTTAGTCATTTTTTCTTATAAGACAAGATGATGCGCCTTGCCCAGTAAGGTTGCACCCTAGGCAGGCAAGGAAACCAGGTTTGTTCTGTTTGGTTATTTTTGCTGTGCTGAAAACAGGTTCTACTGAACCTTGCAGTAAAGATATCTGGCCATGGAAGACCTGGCCCAGCTATGGGTCCCGCCTTGCCCTGCTTCAGGATTTACATTTACAATAAATAACTTGAAGCCTTTTACAAGAGTGATATGGCCATTCTATCTGCTTGACAAGCTTCATTATTGGATCAATATCCATCTTTTAGAAGCTCTGATCTTTTAGTGACATAACCAGCAAAATTAGTGGGACTACCCAATGACATATCCAACTTCAAAGAACATTAGTTAGCCATAGCCTTGTTCCATAAGCCTTGAGCCTTGCCCAGATAGAATATTTTGGCTTCTATTTCAGAGACAAGTCTAAAGGTATAAACTGTAACTGGGACATCAAACGTTGTGTATCTGACCTCGAATTCAATGCAGTCAGCTTTAAATCATGTCTAGTATTCACCTGTGAACTGTTGTGTTTCAATGACATTCTAGTTCTTCTTGGCAATTTTTGCTTCAAAAATATCAACATTTAAATCTCCTGTTTCACTTATCCTATTATGATGATCTTGATGTATTTGTGCTCATTAAATTTACTTCATTTTTCTAGATTGGTTTTGGAATTGGGTTGTGTTGTATTCCATTATGTTTGTACTGTCAGGATCCTGTAATCTGCCATTGAAGACCTCCTGCAAGTCTGACGTCATCATGAATACTAGTTTGGACCTGTGCTGAACTTCAGTGTTCAAAGCCTCTTGGAAATCAGATCCACTTAAGATTACATCCCAGGGTTTACTTACCATCTTCAAATGCATTACGCTACTTGTATGCTATACGTTTCCATTAGAGATAGAGAGGAGATTTTTGTGAATCCTATTATACTTAAAACTCTGTTTTATCACTTCCAGGATGTGCATGTGCTACCTTGCTCGAATTCTGATCATATTATGAAACTAGATCTGATCCATGTTGCACTCCAGATATTCATTCTGCCTACTGGTTGCTTCCTGGGACCTCTGTGCATCCTACAGGCAGAGAGCTGGAGGAGGAGCGTTGACTGCCCTCGTCTGCATTGTACTGCAGTCAGCTCACACTTGTTCTAAATTACAATCACCCTGTAAGGCCGTGAGCTCCGGCGGAGGGAGTTAAGCCTGACTCTTACTTTCAAAATGGGTGCTTCATCTGCCATTGCTTGGAGCGCCTCCTTTCTTCTCCAATTGCCTGCACGGCTGAATCTTTGAGTCCTTAAGAGGAATTCCTGATTACTACTACTGCTTTTTGCACTGTCTTGTTTTCCTGCATTGGGCTTATGTTTTTCCTTTGTTTCTCAATCTCACCTTTCTGTCTAGCCAGATATCCTGATTTCAGTGTTTTCCCTGTTGGGCTTCTGACCATTCATTCACTGTGTGGGCAGTGTTTCCCTTTATTTCCTAGTTCTGAATTTCTGATCTGTCCTTGTTCTGAATTTCTGTGTATATCCCTTGTTCCAGTTGGGCACAACTTGTTACAGTGCCTGTTCGGTACATCCTCAAGTTCCTTTTTCTGAACCCTAGTTCCTTTTTCTATGTACCAACAGGGCACTAATTGTTCCAGTGCCTGTTGGGTACGGAATCATTGTTCCAGTTTTCCTACACTAACCGATTATTACTTGTTCCAATGCCTGTTTGGTACAGACTTCAATTTCTTGCTCTGAATCCTAGTTACAGTTTGCCTGTACCAATGGGTCATTACTTATGCCAGTACATGTTGGGTCCTGCCTGCCATTGATTACTCTATTCCTGTTGTTGATTTCAAAAGCCCTGTTCATACTTCCTTGTCTAGTTTTTCTCCTTGTGTGATTGCTGTATTATCTGTCCTCTATTCTGTTTATTCTTTCACTCTGTACTTCTGTTCCATTCAAAATTTGTCCTTTGTCTGTTGTAGTCTAGATCCATTTATACTGTGACTTCTGGCATGGTCTCTGTTCTGATCAGGTAAGGGAAAGACCTATTGTGGTTCCGCCCAGGTCTTTTGGAGTCTTACCTGTTTCAGTGCTGTTATCAGACTTGATCCACCTTGCACTGAGTACAGCAGGCCCCACTATGACTTTGCTGTATGACTGTTGTTAAGAACAATCTGCTAGTGTCATTCTACAGGGGTTTCCCTAAGTTACCAATAGGCCTCATGCTCATACACCAGTACAGCCCTTACTTTGATCATAACTTGTTCTTGTCTAACTCCTGTTCTGTGCTGTTTAGTGGCCTCAGTGTTACTTTGAGTAGTCTGGTATTACCTTTCCTTGTCTCCTTGCTAAGTGTTTCCTTTGGAATCACTTGGCCCTGCCTTTCATCTGTAACTGGTACTGCTTTAAACTAACCAATACTTCTTTCAGGATGGCTTGTTGCATGTGTCATAGCTGTCAGGAATTGAGCTGACATATTCTCAGAATTGTGTTCTGACCTAACTAAGGGGCTGATTACAATGGTGTCGTAGCTGCAAAAGGGCCCGCCCACCATAGGTGCGGCTGTCCCACCATACGAATTAGGATGCGCCCGTCACACTGGCGGGAGCATCCTGTATTATAACATTGCGACGGGTGGCAGCACCCGCCACAATGTTAAAATACATGTTGTGCTTTTGTATGTACAACGTGACAGGCACCATGCCTGCCACCTTGTACATGCAAATGCAGGGGGGTCCCATAGGTACCCACCACGTGAAGCACCCACCCCTCACCCCCCTGAGGTTCCGTGACGATTTGAACCCGTGTTTTCAACATTGTCATAAATACATAATTTTGGTATCAGTGAACCGCAAATGATCCATTTAGCATATCCCGGTGTTTTCGCTATGCTACGAGCAAGAGTACTTCTGTTACAAACACATTTCTGATCTACCCATGGCATCCATCTTAGATTATGGCAGCCATTTTGTGTTTCTTGCCCTCACATAGACAATGGACACGCAATGACCTCTGATCACTTCATTTCGATTAAGGACACGTAGGCTTTAGCCGGAGATTCACCTCTCGAGTAACACGTGCACCTTAGAACAGAACACGCCATGGCTGCATGACTCGACAGAAACTGCCTCCTCTGCCTGAGGCCAGTCCTGCTATACTGGTTCTCGTGTTCGTTGGCCTGATCATGATTAGGCGGCCGAAGCTGGTAGCCTTGCCCATTTACGACCCACAAACATCTCTTATCCTGCTTTTCTATCTTCTACACCTGGCTCTGCTCCTTTCCTTCTGGGCCTTTATTAGGGGGAGGTAACGAAATTTACGATGAGGCGGTCCGGCTCCTGAATGAGAAGTTGACATGGGATTATGATGGAATAGTGGGAACCCCTCGTTCGTAATGTTGTGACATCAGATATTGTCGACGATTCCTGTGCAACGCCAAATATTTATTGTTTAGGACACAAAGGTTTGGGAATGTACTAACATGTAAAGAATTTGCCCGAAGCCCAATATTCAGTATATAAGGAGCAACCCTTTTTGTACAAATCGAACAGGCTCCTAGATTCTGCCCGTGTGTAGTTTCTGTGACTTCTGTGTCCCTGCAGTAATAAACCTTTGGTCTTTGACGCCACCATCGAGAAGCCCGTGTTTCTGTTTATTTGTGCACCGAGACAGGTAGAACTCCGGGGTCTTCGGGTGTTATCCCTGACACCTCTGGACGGAACCAAAAAGTCCAGAACTCCACCCCGGGGGGCCCACAACAGGCCCCAGAAGGCATTCTCCGCCTGTCTTTTTGCTGGCTCTCCGCTGAAAAAGACAGGCATCACAATGCCCACGGCGGTGCCTGCACAGCACCACCGCCATAGCCCCACTGTACCATGTCTCGCAATGCGAGTGGAAAAGGACTGCCTTGCGGGACCATGGCGGACGGTCTATCCATCTGCCGCGGTGCCATTCCCATTCCCACCGCCATCCTAATTTGGCGGTGCGAATATTCAGGTCGATGGCACCACCGGTCCAGCGGTCCTCAATGCCGGCCCGTGGTGGCGAACTTCCCGCCATCGGAATCGGCCATAAATTGTGCTTAAAAAGTTGGTTAGACCCTCCCTTATGTATTAACAAAAATTCTGATAGGTTTAGTTTCTACTTGTTTTCATTAGAACTAAGGAATGTCCTTTAACACCCTGTTGTTTCCTACTCTTGTTTAGCATCTTTAGCTTTTTTTCAAGCCTCCTGTGCATACATCTCTTCATCAATTTATTCACATAAATATCCTTGTGCATATGACACTTAGATCAACAAATACTGACTGAAAGGACATATACCAGGACAATGACCATACATACAAAAGAAATCTGCCATTTCAATAGATGAATTTGGGGTGGGTGATAAAGTTTGCTCCACCGGCGGAGTTGGCAGTTTTTTGGCCACTTAGTTATGGTCAAATGCCACCAACCCTGCAGAGTTTTTTCTTGTGTGTAGCTTAACAATGGTAAGTTGGCAAGCGCAAGCAAGAATTGGCATCCCCCAGAGTGATTTTCAGGCACTTGGAGGACACCTCGCGATATTTTCCCAACTCGGGCAGTCGCGACCATTCATAGTTAGAAAGCTGTTGTTTGAGTAGAAAATCTACTCAAGCAGCAGCAATGAAGCAGCGGCCTCTGATGCCCCCTGTGGGGCATTTGTGCTAATTGTTCAACACTAAAAAGCTCCTGATGTTAAAAATTAGCATGAGCACCATAACGAGCCAATTTCCACCGTTCACAACACTTTGCTGATTCTCACAGTTTTCAAGTAGCTCCACTGTATTCCACGAGTGAAAATCCCCCAGTTCCACCCTCCCCCATTTAATAATATTTAACTTTGCCAACCACAGCATGTTGCTCCAGTTACTCACTTGTGCCAAGGCTTGGTATCTTAGATACTGTTCATCACACTTATTCCGTCTTCCAGTCTGTCTGTTCACTTGAGGATGATAATTGATGCGCAGGTGAACCTCCTTATCTATCACTTTAATCAAGACAGCCCCAAATTTTGAGATGAACCAGGATCATTACCCATTGAACATCATGAAAACAAAAAAGATGCTGTGAAACAATCCAGGACAATTTTTTTAAAGTGGTCAGACAAGGTAGAGCTAAAAAACATGACCCATCATTGCAAATGCTAACATTCCCGTACAACCTTGGTAATTCTACAGTAAAATCCATCAGTAGCATATGCCGCAGTCTAGGTGAACATGCAAAAGTCTCTACTATCCCAAAGGCTGAATATGTGAACCCTTGATTTGCGGTGTTAAAACTGGGATCCCCGGTTGACTGAGGCATGCATCCTGGCCAGGCATGAGCCTCTAGTCGTGGCAAGCTAGATACACAATAAAAGATGACCTGTGCTTACCCTCTGGTATCTTGGCAGAGAGCAGTCAGGCTTATCTAAAGTGGCAATGAATAAAGTATTTGTGCAACACACATGCACACACACACACAGTAACACATTAAACTCATCACAAATAGACTCCACACAGTTTTATAAAAATAGATGATAATATTATAAACAAAACAAGACCAAAACAAAAGAAATCTGATATGTAAAAGTTTAGATATTGAATTGTAAAAGAATAAATACAGTGAATTGCTCGGAAGCAAGTAGTGCTAAAAAGGTTACTTTAGGTTGCTCTGGACTGGGCAAAGTCAAAGTTCAGGCTAACTATGCACGCTTCTCCTGACGGTCCCTTTCTTGGACCACCTTTCTTCCCATTTATCTAGTGCCCTCCATGTCCTTATTCCTGTGATCAGTTCCCGTATGTGTGTTTTTAACCCTATTGTTCTCCTCTCATCTAAGTCCCGATCTGTATAATGTAGCCTGTGGTTACCCTGTAATGCTTTGGTCCTTGACAGGTCCACCATATATTTGCCTGCTAGTTCAACTAATTTCTCATGGATTGTCCTCGCCTTTCGAGTGACGTCCTTTGCCATGAACAGTATTTCATCCTGCTCATACATTTCCATTCTTTCCAAAGGCAAGGTACCATCCACCATGTCATCCAGATCTGACTTTAAGCTGGCGACATCGAGTCTCTTGGCTTTTATCTCTGCTCTCAGTATGTCTTTCGAAGGGGGTTCACTGGCCTCTCTACCATACCAACTCCGAGCCCTACGCTTGGGCTCAGGAGAGTTAAGGAGAGTTCTCCCTTGCTCCCATCTCTCTAGGTCCCATGCTCGGCCATCCGATCTTGGAAGGTGATGGAACACGGGCCTGTTACCCCCGATCTTATTCTGTCCACTCTCTCTTTCTTCTCTCTCCCCACGGTGGGATTCCCTGCTATTCTCCCTCCGGTCACCATTCTCTCTCCCTCTAGTGTCACTCAGTATCTGGTAAGATCCTTCTCGGTTCCCCATATCCCCCGGACTGCGCTCTTGTCCGTAATCACAGGGGCTATGGCGAGGCCTCTCGCAACTCCCATTCTGTTCTCCATTGCCAGGCACACAGTGGGTACACTTGAAGCTGTCTCTGTACTCCTGCGTTCTCCTGTCTCCTTCACTACGTATTGGGCGGGACACCCCCCCACGCTCAGGGCTCTTGCTTTCCAAATCTGGTCTACCTCCACTCCTAGTATGATGGGTGTCTCCCCTACTCTCCTGTCCCCTCCCGTCCCACTCCGGACTGCTTTCATCAGCCCCGCAGTGAGTCCGGGTCCTGCTGTCCTGGCTTTCCCTTCCAGCTTCCGCAGCTATGATGCTCTTGTGAGCCTCTACTGCCTCGTCCCATTTCTTCATGTACTCATTGAACTCCTGGAAGGATGGCGGTCTTGCCCCCCTTAGATCCATCGGCCATCTAGGGCCCCCCTGATCTCCTGTCGGATCTACTGCTTTGTGTACTGGGGTGCTCCAGTCTCTCGGTCTGGGTAACTGACTTGAGGAAGTAATGGTATCATTCCTTCTTGCCATCTCTGCGTTTCCCCAATCCCTCCGTACCTGTTCCTCCCCCGTGCTTTTTCTGGGTCATAAATCGATACTATAGGACCGATAGTAACAGGTACTTGCAGGGCATCTGGCAGTGCGTAGGATGTGGCACACTCCGTTTCTGGCACCCTTTGTACCACAGACCTCCCGACCACCTGTGGCAATGGACTAGGCTGTGACAGTTCTTTCTTTGCAGGAGGATCCCAATGAGAAACGGGAAGCGGTCTATACTCCCCTACACTGGCCCCCCTTTCTTCACTGCGCTCTACCTCTTCTATCTCCTTGTTATACGGGGGTGGCCTGTCTGTGAGTAACCTATTTATCAGGCTGTCCTCTGTCTCGCTCTCATCATCTTCTTCTAGTGGGCTTTTGTTTCCAGGCGCTTCTAACACTGGGTACAATTTATTTATTTCCATGTTATGCACTCTCCATCTTTTAGCATCCGCATCCCATTTGGCCTCCTGCACTGCTCTTACCGATCGTTTCACCCTTTCTTGTCGTCTATTCAGGTTCTTCTCGTGTGCGGCCCTAATCCAGGCATTGAGAGCTTCAAACTGGGTCGGTCTAGGCATAGGTCTCATTGAGGTCATAACTGCTTTTAATCTGTGTAGCACCTCTAGTCTGAACGTCCCGTACTTCGGAAACGTCAGTTCCTCATTTCCTTCCGTAATCTTGCTCCACTCTGAAATCCACAAAATTGTGTGCAGCCCAACATTTGCCGCCATATAACGAGCCGGCGTACCCTCCGGCGGGGCTTCTTCCCCTTCATAAGATCTCAGCCTCTCTTTTTTAAAAGCCGCTCTTAACCATTTAAAACACTTCATAATTATACGCACAATTTCCAGCCTCAATACTCTGTTTACTTCCTGATGACAATCCACCAATCCTAGCGCGGCTTTGCTAGCTGGCCTATCACAGCGCGGTCTTGCTCCGACCGGCCAATCCCAGCGCGGCACTTTCTGACGTCACTCGTCTCCGCTTCGCAGCAGCACCCCTCCTTTCTCAGCTCGTCTCCCGGTCATGCATGCGTCCCATTCATACACTGAAAAAATGACTACTTCCGACCAAGCGGTCACTTCTCTCGACTGTACGTCCACAGTCTATCTGTAATTGTCACCACAACTGACGAAATGTCTATCGTCCCTCTGATAGGTTTCTTACACACACAGTAACTTCCGACCAGCGTCCGTTACTCACGCACTCGCTCTTACGTTCCCCCTATCTCGGTCCAGCGGGCGATCAATGGTACCTCATGACCCCCTTCACTCTGGTTGACAATTACTCTGGATGTCCGATACACCCGAACCACTTAAGCTCTCCTTGAACTTAAGATTTCCACCGGTTGCGTGCGCTCACAACCTGTTCCACAGTCACTCTACAGGCATTCAACTCCGCCAGACATTACAACATAGATACAATACAAAAACACCGCAATCTAACACGCATGACCCTTTATACTCACTCTCGACCGATACTGCTGCTTTTCTGTCTCACGTCATCCGGACCTTCTTCGGCGGGCGGTTCTTCTGATCATCGATCTCTAGGGGCCTTGGGGGTAATCTAACCTGGCCTAGATCACCTTCCTCAAGAAGGCAACCATCCTCTATAGCTACCAACTGCTGGGGGCGAGATTTTGATCGCTACCTTATCACTCTTGATCTAAAACCCCGTTCTGGTCGTCTGAACCTTTGTTGCCTGTCATTGAGGGAAGAAAGTGCATCTCTTACCAGGTTAGTTCAATCAATAATGGACTCCGCTCGGAAGGACCACAAACAACTTCTAGCTTTCAAAGGTTTATTATAAGGTAAGGATTAGTTGCAAGTACAGGCATCTCAAAATGAGATTCACAAGATACACTGGCCCAACTACATACAGGTGCTCTCTGAAAACCCTCAGACGAGCAAAGAAGACTACCAATAACAATTCTAAAAATAACAGGGCTGCAAGCATAGACACGTATTGTGATCTCTCCCTCATTTGGAGCTGAAGGGAAAATACAGGTTAGGCTGTCCCTACCCTGATCTGGATGGTATCCCTACTTAACAAAATCTCAACCTATCAAAAGGTGTCAGCTGTGAGTGACTTCCTAAGAAGATCACCCACTCTTAGTCTCTTGGTGAAAACCTATAATCCTCCAGTCATGACCCCTCTCTGCCTACCCATCCGCTCTCTAGAGGGTCCTCAGGCATCTGCTCTAACTCCACCCAGGGGTGCTGTCCCTAATACAAAACGTACAACAACATTTGAGACGCCCCTCGTGAGACGCCCCTCACGTGATGTTGCTTCTGGCTTTTTCCATGTTGCGCGTCTTTTGGGCCTCGTGCGTTAGAGTTGACCTTGCTTCTCAGACTCTTCTCCGGCCCGCCGATACCCCTTAAAACATTCCTGAACCCTCCTCCATGTCTGTGCCAGGCTCCTGAACAAACCTCTATTCATTTCTTTTATAATTGGATCCCCCCTTCTCTTGCAGACAGACATCTGCAGCTAGGATCCCAATTCTCATAAACTTCTAACGAAAGTTTGCAACATTCAAACCTTGGCACAAACTAATACGTGTAACTCAGAGTCGTTTAAACATTTCAGGCCTACAACAATTCTTATAACGATTATACTCTTCAAACTTTTCATTAATAATTATCATGTTAATACTCTACTTTAGGATTATGTAAACACATCTATAATATATAAACCTATTAAACATAACTACTACATAACGTTAGTGCAATCCATATTGATGTGTGTAGACCCCTTTCCCAACTCTTTCAGCTCTGGCCATGAGGCCTATTCCTTTCTGTGCTTGACATTCTTTTCATTAGCAGCTACATAATATGGATCCGGACTAATCACACCTAGTAAGGCTACTTTTTCACACAATTCTACATTAATTCCACTTCTATATAAAATCTCTAGATTAACTACACATTTCAGGATATAGGTGAATATAATATCAGCACTCATGGCATTTCTCTTCATGATTTGTGCGTACTACAGGTAGGTGTGGTGCACTCGTACATTTTATTCAGTTTGCGCTCTCTCACTATGATGGATCATTGGCCAGCTGAAAGACCCATGCAGGCATCAGTGAACAAAGTACCTTTCCTGGTCCGAAACAACGAGATGAGTCCCACAGTCGCAGGATGCGGCATTCTTCTCCACACAGTGAAGGCATTTTGTTAGTTCTGAAGACAGGTATTGGAATTGAGAGGCATTGGGTGATGTGTCGAATTCTCTAATGCAGTAGAGGGGATGAGTCAATCTCTCCAAGCTGCAGCGGCAGCAAAACTGGTTCAGGGCCGATGCACCGATTTTACTCCCCAAAGCTGATGCACCGGTTCTGCTACACGCAGACAGGAAAAGTGTTGAAATCTGTAGTGCAAGTATCTGGGCCAATTCCAGTGATCGAGGCATAGGAGCAGGGATAGTAACTTTGATATCCATGAGTCTCAAGCAAGAGGAGGCAAGTCAGCAAACCCTTGGAGATCACTTGGAGTGAAGGCAGAGTCCAATTCTTCTTCAGCAGAGTCAGCTAGCAGCAGAAAAAATAGCAAAAAAACTGAAAAGCAAGACTTCCAGATCAGCAGTCCAGTTGAGTCCTTTAAGCAGCACATCAGTTCTTCTGACAGAGCTAAGTTACAAATCCAGTAGTGGGGTGACTTCATAGCAGCTCTATGCAGAGCACAAGGATCCCTTTCAACCCAGTGCTGTCTGCCAGGTGATCTGTGGGGGATAATCAGTCCTTTGTGTGAGGACAAGACTGGACACAGCCTATTTACATGAAGTGTCAGCCCCTCCCTTCCAACCTGCCCAGGCAAGGCCATCAGAATGCAGATATAGGTATATGGATACTCAGACACACCTATCCTTCCTCTGTTGAGGCTGTCTAGAGGGAATGAACAAAGTGTAGCTGTCATCCTCCAGATGTATCTTGGAGACGTGCTGCAGGGCACAGAGAGCATGAAGTGCAGAGAAATGTCCACTCTCGCAAAGTGTCATTTCTAAAACAGTAATGGTAAATCCAAGTTCATCAATAAGGAGGATTCATCATTCCAAAGATAAAAAATGAAGTAGTTACTCCTTTCTGACAAGGAATTATCACTTTAAAGTGTATAAGGGAATCCCCAATGCTAACCTATGAGAGGAATAGGCTTCACAGCAGTAAAAAACAAATTTAGCTGTTTGTCACTACCAGGACATGTAAAACTTAAACGTACAGGTACTACCTTTTAGTTACACAGCACTCTGCCCTTAGTACCTACCTTAGGGGTGACTTAAATGTAACAAAAAGGGGGAGGCGGTTAAACTTGGTACGTAGTTTAAAATCCCAAGTTGAAGTGTCAGTAAACTGCACAGACAAGTTTGAAAGTATACTTATGTGGGTGGCACAAGCAGTGCTACAGGCCCACTAGTAGCAATCAATTGACAGCCCCTGGGTCTATGTAGTGTTATTTACCAGGGACTTACAAGCAAACCAAATGTTTCAATCAGGTATACACTAAGGTCACCATGATTAGGGGAGATGCACATGGCACTTTAGCACTGGTCAGCAGTAGGAAAGTGCTCACAGTCCAAAGGCCAACAAGAAGATGGTCAGAAAAAGAAAAGGAGGAAGGAAAAAGTTTGGCATGACTCTTAGGTGAGGGCCATTTTCCAACATTTGCACAGTTGGAGCATGTGTGTATATAGGTTTTAAGCTTGGGCGTATAGCCTCCAACAAAAAGTATGTTCTTACTGCTGAGTTTTAGCAATTAAAAGATATCTGGCCACTTTGGAACCATGAAACAAACTCATAGTCTGTTTTCTTAACAGATCTAATAGTAAACACACAGTTTTTTCATAATACAACAACCTATCCTTTTCATTTGACATGAGCAGAATTTTGATTATGCCGGGGTAATCAGAGTAGTTTTAGAAATTCTAAGTTCCTCTTTGACACAGAATTACTGATGATTATGCAATTACTCCTCCTCGCGTAATTAAAGGTAATTTCAGAAAAAAAGTCCTACAGCGAGAGCACATTTAACAAACACGAGGAGCCACTTGTGCTAATAAAATGTGTGTTTTGCTACATTTAGCACTTTTTTTAAGCCAATATGCATCCTTGCATCAAATTTGGAAGTGAGGTTGCTAATTTCCGGTAGTAAGTTGGGAAAAAATCCTACCCCAAGAGCACATTTAGCATATGCGAGTGGCTGCCCACTAAACATATTCTCTTACATTAAGCACTATTGCTTAGAGCAAAATATATTCTCAAATCCACTTTAGAAGCGAGGTGGCATTTTTGCACTAAGGAATAGTGCTAAACGCATAATTAATCTTCTCGTTTAATTCAAATGAAATCGTGTGAAATTCTTAGGTAATTACATATGATTTTGCTACCCCAAATTACACGAGTCACTCCCAATCCTAATATTCATGACTTTTTCCTTGTTCTTTTAACCAGACTTGATTAATGCACAAACCTTTATGGAGGTAAACTTGGCAAATCATTCCCTTTGGAGAAATAATTAAAAGTAAATTCTCAGTCACTTGATTTTCACTCTCCAACTGATTTTGTCTTAATAAGGGATCAACCTTCAGATTTTTCAGACCTTGTTTCAAATTTATCACAAAATCATAGACAGAAAAAAAATCCGGCTGAGCTGCCAATGTGATGTATTTAAGGTGATTTCAAAAACTACAAATTTCTGTTTTCTAGCAGATAGTGTGTCCATTCTTCAAAATATGTCTTAATGGCCTGCAGATCCTTTGTTGCTTGCTGAAATAGTTTTTTTAGAAAAATAGTCACCAGATGTACATGACCACAATAAGGATCTCTTTGAGATCACACACCTTCCATTGCAGAATAAGAATCAAATATCTCAACAATGAAGGGACAGTTTACAGTAGGGCCTCACAAAAGTGTAGCACTAGAAAAACGTTCTTTCAAAAGGACCAAATGTTGGAATTACTTCAGCTGGCCAAACATTTTTTTTTCCATTTAAATTTAGAAATGGAACTTACAATTTCAGAAAACATATGAATACAATTCCTATACAAAATGGCAAAGCCTAAATGGATCTGAGTATCCTTAACTGAAGTGGGTTTAGGCCACTGTAATAGTGCTCCTACTTCCTTTCCATCCAATCAGATGCCCTCAGATGTAATATTGTGCCCCCAAAACACCTCAGTAGTAGTGTGGAAAAGTCATTTATCAAATTTTCAAAAAGGGTATTATTGCTTAAATGTTGCAACATTGACTTATCATTTGACGTGTGAATTTCCAAAGTGTTAGATTAGATCAAAATGGCATAGATAGAGACAGTGCAAAATACATAAAAAACCTCAACACTTCATCATTAAATTATGAAGTGCTGCTGAATCAGTTCAGAGTTCAAATGATATGACCCAGTATTCAAACAATCTAACCTTTGTATACAATGCCACCTTACACTCATCATCTCCTTGCACCCCGTCTAGATAGTATGCTCCCTTTAAATTAATCTTAGCCAAAAAGTTAACATTTCTAGCCTAATCTAACAAAACAGATATCAAAGGCAAGGGTAAAGATTTTTCATAGTATAATAAGGACTCTCTAGTCAATACAGTACCTCAGCTTTCCCTTTTCCTGATTAAATGAATAATGGTAGAGAAACTGCAGACTGAAACAATCTGATCGATGTATTAGCCAGATTTTTATCTGAATACTGCATGAGGTATTCTGTTTCTAACTCCTTGAGTACATAAGCTTGAACACAAAGACTTTGCACACCTGGTTCTACATCTATCATCTAATCATAACTTCGGTGTAGGGCTAATATATCTGCCTACTTCTTGGTAAAGCAAACACAAGGAGATGATGGACGGAGCACTGAAACTTTTAAAACAATCACCTCCAGTCACCGATCTGGGTTGAATCCATCTCTATTCTTTAGCTCACTTCGCCACCCCAGTTCAGACCCGGCTATATGCAAATCAGTCTTGACCTTGTACCTCAAGGGAACAGTTCAGCCTGAACTGACAAGCCAGGTCTATTCTGGTCTGGAAACAAGCATCCTAGGACCGGTTTCCGGGTAAAACCCTTCATCAGCCAGGCTAGCTTGAGTACAGTGGCAACGTGAGCAAGGGACCCATGTCTGGGCATACCCTGCTAACTTAAGGCAAACACAGTAAGCACAAGATGATGAATGGAGCGCTGAAACTTTTCAGACACTCACCCTCAGTCACAGATTTGGGTTGAATCCATCATCATTCTTTAGCTCACTTCACCACCCCAGTTCAGACCCAGCTATATGCAAAGCAGTCTTGGCCCTGTGCCTCATGGGAACAGTCCGAGCTAGGTCTTCCCTGTACGGGAAACAAGCATCCTGAGACCGGTTTCGGGGTAACACCCCTCATCAGCCAGACGGGAATGGAATGGGAAGCAAAGAAACTATGGATGTATCCTGAGATATCTGTACTGGGGTGAATGTATGACATTGGTCTGCATTATGTCCATCAATTGTTCTTTTTGATTTGTCACCCCAAGTGGGATGGGTATGCCCAGACGTGGGTCCCGTGCTCTCCATGCCACTGGAGTCAATCTTCCTGGTTGATGAGGGGTGAAACCCCGAAACCAGTCTTAGGATGCTTGTTTCCACTCCAGGGAGGACCTGCCCTGGCAGTTCAGGCTGGACTGTTCCAATTGGGCGCAGGGTCAATACTGATTTGCATATGGCTGGGTTCAAACTGGAATGGCATGGGGAGCAAGAAAACAATGAATTTAGCCCCAGATCTCTGTACTGGGATGAATGTACGAAATTGTTCTGCGTTCTGTATCATAAATTGTTCTTTTCGCATTTGTCATCCTGAGTGGGACGGGTATGCTCAGACATAAGTCCCATGCGCTCCATGCCACTGGAGTCAAGCTATCCTGGCTGATGAGGGGTGAAACCCCGAAACTGGTCCTAGGATGCTTGTTTCTAATCTGGGGAGGTCCTGGCCTCACAGTTCGGGCTGGGCTGTTCCCATTGCTAAAAGATAAATTATCACTGGAGCCAGGGGCATAGCTTGTTTTGGTGCAGCATCTGCTATGGTGCAGAGGCCAGAGGGGTCCACTGAACCTTGATTATTGCTGTATTTCATAGCTCATATAGGAGTCACAGGCCCATTTCCATCCTTGCACTTAGACCAATAACACACTAGCTACACCACTGGCTGGAATCCAATTTACAAACATTTTTCTTGGTGAGTTGTATGATTTTATCAGTAAAACTGTATGTCTTTGCAAATGTACTGGTCAAGTCAATGGAAAATGGGCTATCTCTAAATGACAGTGTGCTACAACATATGGTGCATTTACTATACTTGTTTTTGTGTAGCATGAAGAGGCACATGGAAATTGCAAGGCATAGGTTTTGCACCTTTCATTGTTTTACACAAACCTTTAATATTCACAGGTTACTAAAAAGGATTTTTTTTGGCATTAATACTCTTTTTACTGCAACTAACTAAAACACTGCTTTACATATTCCTTAAAGATGGGGTGAAATTGCCAGCAATAGAAGTGTATGGAAGGGGAGTGGCTTTTTCTTGTGATGGAGGCATGTGAAACAGGGAAGCCCTACCATCCCCTCCTCGCTGTGATACTTGAAGACTAATAGCATGCTGCATGAGATATTTTGTGATGTACGAGCAGCTCAAAAGGCAATTTTTCAGTGAAAAACTAGAATCAGACAGATGGTGTTGCTGTTATCTGAAGGTCACTTGCAGAAACCCAGCAATGCTGACGTCCTTTTATCCTTTCAAGATCAATAGAATGAAAACCTAAATTAATCAAGGGGTGGCTCTGGTTCAGTCGAAGTACCAGGTCTTGCGGCTCTTCCTGAAGGTGTGCAGAGTGGGGGAGCATCTGATGTTGACTGGGAGATTGTTCCAGGCCTTTGCTGTGACATAGGGGAAAGGTCTTCCACCTGCTCTGGTTCTGCCGATGCGTGGGGTCTCTGCCAGGGTGAAATCGGAGGAGCAGAGGTTTCTTTTGTGTACGTGGCAAGCGACTTTTGTTGAAGTATCTGGGTCCAATGTTGTGGAGGGATTTGTATGCAAGTGTGAGTTGCTTGAAGGTTACTCTCTTCTTGAAGGGGGGGGGCAGTGGAGGTCTCATAGGTGCTGGGTCATGTGCTTATGTCATGGGGTTCCGAGGACGAGTCTGGCTGCGGTGTTCTGGATGGTTTGGAGTTTGTGTAGCAGGGATTAGTTGATTCCGGCATAGAGGGCATTACTGTAGTCCAGTCTGTTGGTTATGAGTGTGTGGTGACGGTTTTTCTGCTTTCGGGGGGGATTGATTTGAAGGTCTTGCGGAGGATGCAGAGGGAGTTGAAGCAGGTGCAGGCAACGGCGTTGATCTGGCGGGTCATGGTGAGGGAGGAGTCTAGAATGATGTTGAGGTTTCGGGTGTGGTCTGTCGGCTTGGGTGGGTTCCTGAGGGTAGAGGGCCACCAGGTCTTGTCCCAGGCGCTGGAGGAGGGTCCACGGATGAGCACCTCTGTCTTCTCCGAGTTGAGCTATAGGCAGCTGTTGCTCATCCAGGCCACATCGTCTTTCATTCCTTCCTGGAAGCTGAGTCTGGTGTCTTCGGGGTTCTTCGTGAAAGAGAAGATGACCTGTGTGTTGTTGATTAGGCAATCATAATGGTACGGACAGTGTTAAGGCCTATATCAATAATTGTGGGTGTCAATCATTGGCCCGGTGACCTGCAACATCACCCTTGATGAGAAGTCTGGTGCTGCTGACCTGGTCTACATCATCTAGTTTGTGCTGATATGGTTTTACGTATACTGTACCATCAGAGTATGGGCTTGAGTTCATAGGTACTGCTGAATTGTGTTCCACCTAGGGTGTTCCAAAGGTGTGCGCACACATCCCTCAAAACCTAGCATTGCTACCAGATGTTTCGGTCCTATTAGTTCATTGGAAGCATAGCCAGGATGCAACACCCAGAAAGCTCTGGGCCATCATAAAAAGCCCTTGACTGGAAGTACATGTCATGAGGTGACCTCAACAAGAGTTATGTTTGCACAAGACTTGAAAACCTATGCATTATCTTTGATGAAGTATACGTCCACTTTCGTATTCATTATTTAGAAGTAGCAAGACTAACATCAATTATTTTTCTTCTAACTCTAAATAGCTTGCTTCAGTCTCATTTTTAGGTCTTTGTAATGGGTGAGTGGAAAGCACATTCCCCGTGTTCTGTGTTTTGGCTCATCATCAAGTAACATAGAGGGCCTCCAACCCATATAATGTATTGTGTAGATCACAGATCAGTAATTTACTTAGATCGCTAAGTGGAGTATTGCTGTAGCTGAATTTGTGTGTAATGCCAAAATGCAACTGTCATTCATGTGCCATTTGTGCAGAGACAATCTTTACCTATCTGAAAGACAATAGTGAAAGCATTTTAAACATGCAAGGGTACCCAGAATAAACGATATAAGACCAGCGGCGGCTCCTCACCTATGGTGGAGGAGCATCACTTCCTTGCCAGCAGTTTAAATTGTTTTAAAATAAAACAATAATAAAACGGGTTTAAAATCTACTTTATCGTTTTATTTTGAATATGCCAGGGCTTGGGGCAGGGCCAGGGTTACGGTAGGCTTGCGGGGAGTGGGGGATCTACCGACACTGGGCAGGTGGTTTTTTGGCCGGCGTCTCAGGCCGACCGAAAACCGCATCTGCATTGCTGGGGCTGGAGAGCAGGCACTGATTCCCAGTCTGTCCTGGAGCATGCATTATGGGTGCTCAGGCCAATCCTGAAGCTGTTTTTATTTGAGAGCAGCTTCAGGATTGCCCACAGGGCAGGCCGGGAGCCTGTGCCTGCCTGCAGAGGCAGAGAGATGTGGGCGAGCGCGACAAGATGTGGCAGCAGGTAAATTTAATTTGATATTTTTTTGTCTCTGTTGTCCCCCATTTCCCGCCCCTCCCGATCTCTTTTGTAAATGTTTAACCATTGTCCCCTCTCCGACCCGATCGTGGCCCCCTCCCCCACACGCCTCGTTTACCAAATACAAGCTGCTCATGCTATAGACTGTAGAATTGTATCTGTCACTCACACCAAGAAAATATTGATTTCCAGTAAATGTTTCCAAGTAGCCCAGCCCCCTGGTCCCACAAATAAACCCCCTCCTAGCTCTGCCCCTTACACCACAGCTCAATTTTGTAAGTAGCTGCATTTTTCCCCCATTTAAAGCACTGCTATTGAAGCATCAGTCCAGGCAGTGGCATCGGACTGCAACCTTTTCTTCCCTGAGAGGCAGCCAGTGTGAGTCTGCTCTGCTTCTTGAGAGTTCAGAAAATGGGTCTATGAATGCCATGCAAACATCATTTATTGGGAAAAAGTGATGCACTTAGGACAGCAAGAAAATTGGAACACCTTAAGGCCGTAACAGGCGGCCATAACCGGCGGCCATAACCAGAGGGCAATTATGATGAAAGAATCTAAACAGGAATAAATAAATTTATCAGTTCATAGTTTGCAGAAGGTGCCTGGAGGACGGATGCTGACAGTAAGTTAATTCCTCATTACAAAAATCTGCATATCTTTGTCTAACACTTTTAAACCATTTGTCTGGATCTTTGGGCCTCCTCTTTAGTGATACCATACTCACCCTTGTCATATTGAGTGATGAGGATGGGTAAGAAAGAAAAGTATATGGGGTAGCCAGCTAAATTGCTAACCTAAATTCTTCCAAGCTTTCTCATGAACAGTAACATACATGAACCCATCTTTTCTCACTTTTGGGGCATATGTTGTGAGATGGGCACTCTCAGTGGGTGTATGTTATGAATTACAAGTAATGGACATGGATCTGGGGCACCACCTTGCTCTGCCCTTCATATGGATAGGCAAGCATATTCTGAAAAGCGGGCCAGACCAATGTAAATCTTATCTTTTATCTTGGAGGTACTTTGTACTTTTCATTGTGGGAAAAGTTCATTCTGGGTGAGGGTTGTAAAGGAAGCAAAACTAAGTGTGCATTTGCTGGTTGAAACTGGTGGATTGAATATATATAGATACATCCCCTCCTGCCCCACGACTTCCATTTAAGAATCATGATAGTCTGAAATTTGGCAGCTAGAGGTGATGTGCAAACAACCCCCCCCCTCCACTCTCTAATCAGAAAATCATGATGTGTCAGTGTTAAAAATGGGGTTCTCTAGTTGGAAAGGGCTTGCATCTTTGTCCAAATAGGTACCCTCCTTCCTAGTCAGGATAAGGGAGTTACACTCCTAACATAACACCTACTCACCCCCTTGGTAGCAGTCAGGCTTATCTAAGAGGCAGTATGTAAAGCATTTGCACATAACCAACAGTCATACAGGGTAAGCACTACAAAAGGACACCAAACCAGTTTAGAAAAATATCCAATATTTATATACAAGACCAAAAACGATAAAAATGTCACAATACAGTACTTAAAAATCCACAGTTATCAAAATATGCTTTAAAAACAGTTCCTTAATGTTGATAGCTTTGTCTGGGACTATCGCTGCATCATGAGTGAACAAATCAAAATAGTTCTGGCTAACCGTGGCATCGCAGGCCAGCTACAGTGTCGAGGAAAACCCGCAAACAGTACCTTTTAGAAATGCAGGGCACCTGCGACCTCTCATGGAGTTTCTGAAAACACCACGTCTACAGGCGTCAGTTCCAGAGGTCGGTGCAGGAGTCGTCGGGCCCTCGAAGTCACACGCGTTGAAGGTCGATCTCCTCTTTGTAGAAGTCAGGAGGCTGGCATCGGCAGGTGTCGGGTGCTGCAGTGCGAAGTGCAGCGGTGCGGCGTATGGTGTCTTCAGGTCCTGGTGCGAGCATTGACTCAGTGGCAGCGTCAGATGGCGTTGTCAGTGAGAACAGGATCGTGTGCGAGATGAAGGCGGTGCTCATCACGGTGCTAGCAGGTCATGGTGCAAGCAACGGCTGACGAACTGGAGTCGATGGCACCTGCATCAGTAGGCCAAGGCTGCGGTGTGAGATGAGGGCAGTGTGTTATGTAACTTTACGAGCGCTGCCCTAGAACCACGGTGCAAGCTGCGGCGTTGATTTCAGTGTGGAGCGGCATTGTCGGGGATACCAAGGCGTTGTTGTGAAGCAAGGCGGTGGGGAGTGCAGCACCCACAGGTCACGGTGCGAGCAACAGCTCTGTGGCAGCATCAGCAGGCATCGTCCGTGAGACCAGGGTCATGGTGCGGCATTGCGGCAGTGCCCTCCGCGGTGCCATCAGGACACAGAGTCAGCAGCGTTGTTGCAGACGTCGTCGAGATGCTTTTCCTCTGTTACAACACAAAACACTTAGGGCCCGATGTAGGTAGCCCTTTACCGATCCGAATCGGCCGAAAATACCGATTTTCGGCCGTTTCCGATCGGTAAAGGGCTACCGAGATGTAGGGGCACATTTTCGGTAATTTTACCGAATCGGTATCATTACCGAATCGGTAAATTTACCGATTCGGTAATATGTACTGAATCGGTAAAATAATTACCGATTCGGTAATATTTACCGATTCGGTAAAATTACCGAAAATGCAATGTAGGTAGGCAATGTACCTTCTGCACATGGCTTACAGAATCGGTATTTTACCATGGAATACAAATCCATGGTAAAATACCGATTCCGGTGTGCATGCACATGTGTGCATGCACACCTATGTCATGTGACAGGCAGACCTGCCCTTAGGGCAGGTATGCCTGCCACATGGCACCTGTGCCTGTTTTGGGGGTGCCAGAGGGTGTCAAAGTGACACCCACTGCACCCTTGTGAATTCTTTAATTACCGATTCAGTAAATACCGAATCGGTAATGCCTAATCATTCCTATGGGCTTCAAAGCCCATAGGAATGAATGGGCATTACCGATTCGGTATTTACCGAATCGGTAATTAAAGAATTGTTAAGGATTCGGTAACGAATCCAGATGTTGGGACCTACATACCATTGACCGATTTTGAAATACCGAATCGGTAGGATTCGGTATTTTAAAATCGGTAAATGGCATTTACCTACATCGGGCCCATAGTCCCCAGTGCTGCGGGCAGACGAACTTGAAGACTTTGTTGTTCCTGAGACTTCTTAAACAGGGAGGAAACTCTACCTCAAGCCCTTGGAGAAACTCACAAAGCAGATTGCAGAAAGCTCAGTCCAGTCCTTTCACTGCCCAAAACAGAAGCAGCCACTGCAGACCAACATAGCAAATCACTCAGCAAAGTGGTAGGTCCTCCTCACAGCTTCTCCAGCTCTTCTTCTTGTCAGTCTTCTTGATCCTAAAGTTCAGGGATCTGGGTCCCAATATTTACATCCCAGAATCCTTTGATATCTTAGGCAGAGATTGTCTGTGCCCATCCAGAACCAGTTCTGCCTTCTCTGGTGTGAATTTCTGACAGGAGGTGTAGACGGCATTGTCAGAGGCAGACCAGGCCCTTTGCGGCCCTTTGAGGTGCAAGGAAATCTCCTCCCTCTTCCCCCACTGCAGCCCAGGTCTATTCAGCCCGTACCTAACCCTACCTAGACTATCTGGAGCCCTCCTGCTCCCCAGCCTTCTGTCATCCAAAACCCAGACAGGCAATCCACATTCCGGCAGAGGCACACAGGATGACTGAGCAAGGAAATACTTACTTTCAAACACAGAATGTAAAAATCACCTTCATTAAAAGATGCATCCTTAGATTCTGAGTTCAGGCATACTATACTTTTTTTTTATTAGTTCCCAGGGCCAGTTATGTTTATAAGACGTTATAAACAGACTTCCCATTCTGTCCTATGGGGAACAGGTAGCCTTGTAATAGTGAAAAACAGAATGGGCATAATTCACTATCAGGACATGCAACCCACACCAGGGCATGTCCTACCTTTCACATACACTGCACCCTGCCCACAGTGGTACCTTGAGCCTACCTTAGGGGTGACTAACATGTAGAAAAGGGAATGTTAAGGGACGGGCAAGCTGATGCACTTGCCAAGTCGAAATGGCAGTTGCAAACTTCACGCAGATTCTACAATGGCAGGTCTGAGTTACATTTTTAAGGCTACTTATATGGGTGGCAGAAACAGTGCTTCAGGCCCACCAGATGTCACTATCTGGCCAATCCACTTCAATATTGGAAAATCATTAAAAAAAATCTCTTGGTCCTTTAAACAGCTCATAGTAAAACAAATCCAGAGAATTCAGCTTTACTTATAATTAGTAAGATTTATATATTGCAGCTTATCGCTGTCAATTGGCAGTGGGAGATTAAGATTAGAATCACAGAATGTTGAGCTGCCACAGAGACTCAAGCCTGGATCCCTATCTCCAGAGTGGTCAGCTCTGGTCACTGCACCACACCCTCTCCCCTACTGTGTCTAACTCCCCCTGCCACTGCAGAGCACCCAGGCCTACTGAGAAACCTTTCCGCAGATGAGAAACTCGAAAAGACCAGCAAGGATGGAGCTAACCTCACAGCTGGCTGAGGTGACAAAAGCATTGTTGAGAGAGATGCTTAATGAATTAAACTCAATCAATAAAATCCTCAATTGGTATTGTGATTCTCTGCCCCTACCTTCATTGCGTACACCTGCTATACCCTGGGACACAGTGACCTATCAAGAAATCAGTACATTGTGGAGCATGCCAGTGGTCATGGAAGACTGGAAGAGATGGAACAGTGATTAATGAAAGTTAGACACAGGTTTACCCTAACTGCATCATTAGTGAAAAACGTACCTATTAATTAACCACGCTATTTACAGACACCACAAATACAGCAATAGCTATTCACACGTTTTAACAGTTTTTGCTTGCCAATGCTACCACCTCCCATTTACATTTCATCCCAGCTACCTTGCTTTACATTAATAAAAAAATAAGATGCATATTTAATAATCTTTCATGTAATGTAGGTAAAGTTACTGTGCTGCGTTATGTGATAGGGAAAAAGCAGAAATGTTCAATATTTAGAAAGCTTTTGAGCATTTCTGCACTTTCCTTGTGCTAGCCCCAATGCAGGCACCTCTGTACCATAGTGCAAGGGGCACCTTCCTGCACTAAAAACAATCCTTAGAGGCATTTTCCTCTTCATATGTAAAGAGAAAATAAGGAGGAGAAATAAAGATATTTCTCCTTGCTACGGCTCACTGGGGAAGGCATAGCATTTTGATGTTTTCCCAAGTTTACTAGCTTTAGTAAATCTGGGAAGGCGCCAAAATCCATGGGTGGATGGATGGAAATGCCCATGCTCCCCCATGGAACGCCTCCCCAGTTAAAATGTAATGTAATGAGGCACAAGCAACTGCGTTACATTGCATTTCTTCACAAAATCACACAAGGCCATGCAAATCTGGCCTTGTTTGGCTTTTTAAATTCTAAATAAGCCTTTGTGTTGTCCCGCATCATCTTGTGTGACACAAGAGCAGCGCAAAGGCTTTGTCCATTTTGGCCTGGGTGTGGCTCTCGGTTGCTTCAAAGCCTTCCTCAACCCACTTCAAAAACAGAAATAATGAGCTGCAAGTGCCAGAGTTGCTGAAGCACAGGTTCACAAACAAATCAATGGAGTAATGATTTCCTGTTTTTAATGTCTCTTAAAGACCATTGAGCCATGAGTCTCAATACAAAATACATAACAATTACTCTATTTTCTGTAGTGCAGTATTTTGCATTTGAAATGTGCTTTAAATAACAGGTGCTTCTATTAACTAATTAATCAACCTGAGAATAATCAGCGGCTACATTGACCTTTTCGGGATTTGGTCTCTGAAAGTCCAGGCCTATTAATATCAGCAGAGTCAATAACACTCAGTGGGCCTAACTGCTGAAAACAAATATATTTGTTCCCCTTGCTTTGTCCCATGCCTACACCCATGTAAACAGAAGTAACAGCTTACAAAGTCAATATGTAACATTTGGGAGGTTTTTTGCAAGCTTAGCTTTTATGAAAATAATTGTTGCCAAATTGGTCTCTAGAGATAATTAATCCGCTAATACTGCATTAAAATGCAGTGCGCCGAATTACTTATGTTTTACATGTATTTTATAAGCCTCAAATCTCGGTTCCAAGATTATCCTAGGTAACATACCGTTATTATTACAGTATCATAAAATCGACAGTTCTTACATTTGCAATTGGGGTATTGCGCGGCACAGACCGTGATTTTAATATCCTGAGAATTTATAAAAATGAAGCCTTTACCTGGTAAATCGATGCTGTCATCCACTATATATTGCTAATAGCAGAACTTTCCCATGGCTTGCATTCAGTCTGTAAACTTCGGGGTTCGTTGTCCTTCTTAACCCTTGAAAATGATTATATTTTCAGCAATTATGCTAAAAGATACTGCCGTGCTGATTTCCATAATTTTTACTCAGCATATCTTCTGAAAGAATTGAATCCCCACTAAATCGCTGGGAAGATCTGTTAAAACTATCATGCCAAAACATGGTCAGTTTAGGGTGTGTGGTAAACATATGTTCTTGATCTGTCAAAGAGAATTGGCAACGAAATGCAGGAGTGCAGGCCAGGCAATGGAAAAATAGGTCGTTGATTTCTGGAATGAAGCAAGCTTTGTTTTCTAGAAGAAAGCAATCATTGAAGCCCACTACTGCAACCTCTCTTTTCCTTCCCTCTCTTCTTCCCTCCATCGTGTCCTGTTTGAGGTCTTTAGTAGTCCTCAGCAGACTCCTTACACATATTACATAATCTGGTTGGTGTGACTGGGTGTGGTTAATATATTTTGTGATGTAGTACATTCAGTTTATGGTGGCATGCTGAAGGAAGTGGCCCGATTAGGGTCACCCCCGTCACTAATGACCACCTCTCAGCCTTCCATACCGAATGAACAGTCAATCAGACAGTAGATAATACAAACCAATAACTGTTTATTAATATGCCTAATATGACCTAATATACACTAGGTCTGCCTAGTGGTTGAGAGTGCTGCAGAGGGGACTGAAGTCATAAAGATGTGCATTTCGCAACTGGGCTAGAACACGCCCACAGTTGAATTTCCCAGGCAGGTGCAGCTAAACAGTGAAATACAAAAGTGAACCGTTTCAGCGCTTCTATTATTCACAAAGTATCTCAATTCCACGGTCGTTCAATCTGGGCTTGCCATTAGACAAGTGGGTGTTGGCCTCTATCTAGTGAGAAAGGTATGTGCTATTAGGAACTGTGAATTCATTACTGGAACAGAACAGAAATGAAGAAAACAAAATTCTAAGGGGAGCATTTCTCGGAATTTGAACAAGATCAGTTTGGAACAGCTTAAAATGTCACCTTTGGAGAAAAATAGTGCAGCGAATGCTAACTTACTTAGGGCAGTGCACAAACATGGACATTTCTATTCCAAGTATTACAAAGAAGGCTGGGCTATTCCTCAAATGGGTGAATGTACGTGTCACACTAATGTTTGTATAATGTTGTTCTCAATGAGTCCTACAGTTGGGCATCCATTTTGTTGGATGTAATGCACTCACACACCCTTTCATGTGTCATGCTTCATCATCTGGGCTGCTCCAGATGAGTACAATTTGTACATAATTAAGTACCCTTCTCTTCCCCTTTGTGTTTTCTCCCTACGTGTTGTTGTGTGCTTTTTCTTTTACAGGTACATTACGACCTCCTACCACTTGAAGAATCAGGTTATAATTTGACCTATTCTTTCACAATTGTTCACTATTTCACTCCCTGGTCCTGAAGAAAGCCAACCGACCAATTGTCAACTAAGGCTGAAACATGTCGACCATTTTATCAGACCATTAAAGTGCGCCAGAATCCATAACCGGTTCCACAGCAGCATGACTTACTAATTTTAGAATAGTCCGAATCCAGACATAATAAATTCCATTCACTGGCTGTCCGGGCTATTTTTAATTAATTCACCACTTCCCTTATCACTTGACCACTTTTCCACGATCACTACTGCCTCAACTAAAGGTAAAGCCTACTGGTGGAGGGTGCACACAAAAGAATTGACCCAAGGATTACGCACGCACGTGTTAAAAGAAGCGGGACACATCATATACCGCTACCAAAAGAAAGAGAAAATCAAAAACACGTGTATGAGGGTCATTTTATTGGGAGACACCCAGTTACCAACCTGCAGACCTTGGTTTACGCAGGACAAGTGATCCTTTCCCCAATCTGATGAGAAATAATTCAATAGGAGACTGAGAGGATCTAATCTCTTTCTCCCCCCCATATTGATTATCCACGATCCCAATTGACCTCCATCTCTCCTGCATTCCATAGAGTAACTTATGTTGCAAAAGATTTCTCCAAATTAACTGACCACACTAGGCCCCTAATGTCTACCCAACCCTGATGGATTGTTCCCCATGATTGCGCCCCCACTGTAAGGGATCAAATCATGATATTGTCCAAAAACAGCACCTTCCTCGACTTATGACTTTATGTCCAGTGACCGGCTGAAATATGATATACGTGTACCAGTGGCGGGTGCTAAAGAACAGTGGTGGGGGGATTAGAATGTTTTATAAAAAAAATGAAAAGATAACTTACCTGACGAACACCGGCCACCGCCTCTGCTTTGTCCTCCTTCTGTTCCTGGCTCCGAGCAGCACCCAGGCTCCCCTAGCAAATCACAACGCTGCGGTCATCAGCAAGACAGCAGTGTCGTGATTGGTCTGAGCGGTCTGGTTCGGTACTCAAACATGGGGCCTCATTTATGAAAAGGGACGCATCGCTGCATGAAAACAGCAATGCGTAACTTTTCATTGCGCCCTCCTAGCGACATGTTGGATGCATCATATTTATAACATGACGCATCATGTCGCAAGGAGTTACAGATACGTCAATATTTCTGACGTATCTGTAAGCGCAAAAGTGGCGCATTGCTGGAGTGTGTCACAAAAGTGACGCAACTCCAGCAATGTGTCCTTTCACTTGGGGCAAACCCCATGTGAAAGCGCCTGCGTCAGTCTTACACCTGCTGTGAGGCAGGCGTAAGAATTGACGCATTTGTGTCATAGAAGTGGCGCAGTGAAATCTCATAGATTTCACTGCGTCACTTCTACGACCCTTTCTTGCGTCAATACGCCCCCTTTGCATACATTATATCTGGCACAGGTATAATGTGGTGCAGGGGTTTACAAAGTGACGCACCTACTTAGATGCGTCACTTTGTAAATATGGTGCAACAAGGCGCATTTTTTGCACCACTGGTGCGTCACAAAAAGTGACGCACCTGCACCGTAAAAGTGCCGCAAGGGCTCATAAATGAGGCCCATTGAGTGGGAGACTATGTATGTTCTCTCTCCATCCAGGCTGTGCAATACAGCCAGGTGCAGAACATGCTAAGTGCACATGACTGTTTGGATAGCCCAAGACGGCCGGCCAAACTGCCATGCGCACTTAAGCGCAAAAACCACTCCTCCCCCTGCTGCCGTTGATGACAGCCGAGCTCTGCCCCGTAAAACTGCCTCCGTATGGAAAAATAAAATTATAAAACTTGTTATTATCATTTTATTTTACCTTTTTGCATTGCTCAAAGAGAAGTGGGGCAGCTCTCCTCTGCCTTAGTGGAGGAGCACGGCTGATGCACACCCGGCATAGAAAAAGCATGGCTGACATTCTTCCTTGACAAACCATACATGCATCAATGATGCTTTGATTGGCAAATAAAAGCCTTTCAAAGAATTTAAAAGAAATATCAAGACTTGTTGAATGTTTCATGTTGATGAAATAAATGACCTCGCTGTTCTAAGATTCGCCTTAATGTTCTGAATGCTGAAGTAACAGCGTTATCTTGTTGTCCGAATTGTTAGAGAATCTAGCATTCACTTGCTACAACACCGGAAAACTTTCATTCAGGCAAATTGGGAACCTGCATTGAATAATGGTCTGATTAAGCCTCTTTGTCCCAGTAATATGATTAAGAGGAATGGATCATTCGATAAAGGTGCTGCACAATGAAGATAAATGCAGTCTTCCACATGCTCCGAGTCCTTGCATAGAGACGTGGTCTAGAAGCTATCTGATACCAAGGCTCTTTTATTTGTTTCTGAAAAGGAACATTCAACACACACGTCCTCGGAGTTACACATAGGTTCAAATAAAATTGTTTGCGTTGACTAATTTAGCAATATGTCAGTGTGCTCTCTACACTGAAATAGCTGAGACATATCTTTTTCAGTCGTGTTGTAGAGAAGCAAAGCCACATCGGTGTCAGTCTAAAATAATGTCTTACTGTAGCCCTTGCCACTCAATTTTCTTTCCTCACTTCTCGGAAGATTATCCGATTCGACTATCCTTAGTATGAAACCTGGGGGCATATTACCAAGCAATAGCGATAATTATCGCTATTGCTTGGTTAGAGACAAAAATTTACTGCTGAGCTGCGGCGATTTTTACCGCAAATAAACCTTGGTATTACCAAGGTTTATCGCAAATGCAATAAAAATCGCCGCAATGCATGAATATCGCTGAAAAGTCAGCGATATTCATGCATTACCGAGCTAATGCTCTTAGCCATGTTATCCACCTCCCATTGGATAACATGACTAAGAACTGCTCAGGGCAGGTGTTAGCTTTTGGAGATATTCGCGCTTAGCGCAAATATCTCCAAAAGTTGGTAATAGGAGATAGCGATGTTAGCAACTGTTTTCAGTCGCTAACATCTTGGCTAGCCCACTTTGCATATCATTAGTGGTAAATATCACTGACATGCAAAGTGGGGCCCAAGATGGTCGCTATCTCCTACTAGTTGTCGCTAACTGGTGTTAGCGACAGCCAGGTAATAGGGAGATCATTTTATCTCCTCTTTCTTGGCTTTTAAAGCCAAAAAAGCGGAGATAAACCCCCTTGATAATATGCCCCCTGGTTTTCTAAAAGGTTCCTCTTTTGGTAGGTAAACACAGTTAGTGTATTAGCAGGAGGTAGAAAGGGTGTTGCCCAGACATCTAGGACATGGTTGCTGATTGCAGGAGTGGCTTCTCCGCTAAAGCGGAGGAGCGCCACTCCACTGCTTTTTGAGAAGCGCAAAAATAAAAAATAAATGATAATAACACAGTTATTATCATTTTATTTTTCTATACTGAGCAGCTTTATGGGCGGGCAGGGCTGGGTTGGGCTGTTGCCACAGCCAGCAGGGGAAGCTTTGGTTGGTGCACTTAAGTGCGCATGACGGTTTGGCCAGCGGTCTTGTACCGGCCAAACAATCCTGCAAACTTAGCATGTTCTCAACCTGGCTGCATTGTACAGCCTTGGTGGAGAATAGGCTTTACGTGCATCTTACAGCTACTTCTGATCAATGTGAATATCAGGTTAGAATTAATTGCAAGCAACTGGCTTGCGCTTGCAGATTTTAGGTTTGCATGAAAAGTTTCTTCGGGGAGCCAAACACTTTGTTTTCATTGTATTTTGCACCTCATAATTATGCCCATTGACTTATTTTTTGGTGTGCTTTCTATAAAAGCTATTCAGCATGCTTTTTTCTGCTTTTAAAAGAAAAAAGGAAGATTGTTATGAATCAAGGCAAGAAAGTGGGGTTGCAAAAGATGACTTTTAAAACGTGGCGCTTTACAGTGCATGCAAAGGAATACTTGAGGATTTGTAAAGCACACTGTTCCTCATTACTAATGGTCCTTTAGCTCCAGTTACCACATATCATAATTATAACACAATCAATTGTGTACACATCAATGGTAGTTTTTATTGTGTGCGATAAATATCGCAAATAAAACTAGGCCACTGGTAAGGAGGGTCTAAATCTGCTCACCTCCATATTGTACCAAGGGAATCCACACCTGCAGTGCAAGGGAACAGGACTTTGGGTAAAATAGTCTGATAAAAAGACATTATATAGCCGCCTACTTAGTATATATTATTTCCAGCACTGTGATGGGCCTCACAGTGACTCAGAAAGACCTCAATAAACATGTTTACACACCATTCAGCTCCAAAAACCTTCTCACACAAACTCCTAATATCATGTCACTGAACATCTGTAAGTCACAGTTACTGATCTGTGTCAGGGCCAGAATCCAATACAAAACAACCTGCTTCTGCTATGCGGATTCTAACTTAGCAAAGCGATCCATAGCAAAGGACCAGAAGGGGCCTGTTGGATAAATACTGCAGATTAGTAACTCAAGGCACAGGTGGGAGGAGGATGGGGATGATGAGAGGAAGCTCTCCGAGAGGATATGTTGAAAAACAATACAGGATTCTCAAAGAAACTTTCACTAGAATTGTGACTTATTTAATTGTAGGCCTAATAGGGCCATTCATGCTATTTTTGATAGCCTGATAAGATAAAAGATGAAGCGCCTTTGCAGGATCGCAAGGTGTATTCCTCAAAGAAGATGCAGTACAAAGAACATAGGAAACATTTTTATTACACTTAGCCCAAACCCATAATGTTAGAACTTCTAGATATGCTCTTTTATATTTACAGTAACTGTCCACAAATCTTATAGACAGGGCTTAAAGTGGGATGAAAAAACTAAGGGGTCTCTTAAAGGGGTGTGACCGATGTAATTAAGGGCATGGCTTAAAAACAACACAACTGAAAATCTGTGCTTAGCATAGTGTGCTGCCTGACTGGTATTTTGCTGCTTCTGTCACTACATCCTGAAATGTAATACAAGTAACATTACACCAACAACAAGCAAGGACTATTGGCTTTGTCATCGGTTGTATTTTGCTGCTTCTTTCTCTCTCTGCATCCAGCTATATAATATAACAAGTAACATGCCAGATGCCACCTGCATCAAGTCCAAAAAAACGATGTTTAAAGCACGTTATGCTTTTGGACTTGATGCGTTTCTTTTCTTAATAGAGCGTGGCTGGGTCTGGGTGAGCACCCACGAGTAAATACGTGAGTCTGGGTGAGCACCCACGAGTAAATCCGTGAGTAAAATCAATTTTTCACATTTATATCCTCACGGTAGGGTGCGCCTTAGCGTGCGCATACCACCGGAGGATCAATATTTAGGTCCTGACGAATGCTGAGCGAACTAGGATTTACATAGCAGAAACATGTTGACCACTACCTTGTAGGACACAGAGTTTCAATTTATAAACTCTGAATAGTCCTTTTCACTTGCTTTTAACCAATGCTGGTTGGCCCTCTATTAAAGTGAATACAGGTTATAACCAGGCATTTCTTAAACATACAGCACTACCACTTATTATTTTTTCACTTCTTCACAACGAAAAGAACCAGCTCCGCTGTAATCAGGCATTGTAGCACACTGGGGGGACACTCGGTCTCCCCAGTGGGAACCCAATGATGAAGCATGTCACTAACCAGGGTGGTGAGTGAGTTTTTTTAAAAAAGAAAATATTTATTTTCCTTTTTCACCCAAGTTATTTTGTGGCACTTGCGTTTTTCTTCTTAGTGACAAGTTATATAAAGGAATCATGTTGGTTTGATTTCTTCGTAACTTATAAGTTCACCACTCCTTACCACCCTCAAGGAAATGGGTTGGTTGAAAGGTTCACCCGCACCCTAAAAGGTATGATTATGGGCCTAGCGGAGCCCATGAGACGGAAGTGGGACGTCTTTCTACCATGCCTGTTATTTTCCTACAGGAAAGTGCCTCAGAAGTCCTTAGGGTTCAGTCCCTTTGAACTCCTGTATGGCCAACCTGTTAGAAGACCTCTCACACTGGTGAAGGAGGGGTGGGAGAAATCCCGTGGGAAGACCCCCCCAGATGTGTTCAGCCATGTGCTGGCCATCCGCACCCAGACACAACGCTTCAGGAAGCTCGCTCAGGAGAACCTGTAAGCTAGCCAGGAAGAAATGAAAAGATGATACGACCAGAATACCACTCTGGTCGAATTTCAACCTGGGCAGAAAGTGTAGGTGATGGCGCCAGTGGAGCCTTGCGCGCTCCAAGACAAGTAGACTGGGCCATACGAGGTGGTGTTGCGCAAGTGCGAAGTAACCTACCTGGTTAACTTGAAGACTCCCAGGCAGCCCCTGAGAGTCTTGCATGTGAATTCCCTCAAACCACACTTTGAGAGGTCTGAAGTGACAATGCTCATGGCTATAGGTGCTGGAGGGGAGGAGGACAGTGATCCTCTCCCTGACCTCCTGGCAGCTAAGGAGCAAGACGGGTCAGTGGATGGTGTGGTCCTCTCGCCCACCCTGTCCCCAGAACAGCAGAGGGACTGTCGCCAAGTGTTGGGTCAGTTTGCCTCCCTGTTCTCCCTGACCCCAGGTATCACCAATTGGTTCATCCATGATGTGGACACTGGAGAGAGTTTACCTGTGAAACAGAAATTTTACAGGGTAGCTGACAAGGTCAGGGCCAGCATCAAGGAAGAGGTTTCCAAGATGTTGGCGCTAGGGGTGATTGAGCCCTACAGCAGCCCCTGGGCTAGCCCAGTGGTCTTGGTACTAAAAGCTGCTGCGCCCAGTGCCACTCCAGAACTCCGGTTTTGTGTGGACTAGCGTGGGCTCAATGCGGTCACGAAGACTGATGCCCACCCCATCCCCAGAGCTGATGAGCTCGTGGATCGGTTGGGAGCTGCCCAGTACCTTAGTACGTTTGATTTAACTTCTGGGTACTGGCAGATTGCCTTAACTGATGGGGCCAAAGAGAGGTCAGCATTGTCAATGCCCGAGGGGCACTTCCAGTTCTGAGTCATGCCCTTTGGGTTGAAGAATGCCCCTGCCACATTCCAGAGACTGGTTAACCACTGCATACTTGGATGACATTGCTGTGTTCAGTTCCACGTGGGAGGAACACTTGCAACACCTCTGTGAAGTGTTGAAGGCTCTGCAAAGGGCAGGCCTCACTATCAAGGCCAGCAAGTGCCAGATAGGGCAGGGATCTGTGGTGTATTTGGGACACCAGGTGGGGAGCAGCCAGGTGGCGCCCCTACAGGTGAAGATTGATACCATTCTGGCTTGGGAGCCACCCAAGACCCAGACAGGGGGGAGAGCCTTCTTAGGACTCACCGGGTATTACTGACGGAATGTCAAGGGATATGGCACCATCTTTGCCCCCTTGACAGCTGACCTAGAAAGTGAGTTGGATGGAAGCCTGCCAGACTGCTTTTGATACCCTGAAGACTGCCATGTGCACAGCACCGGTGCTCAAGGCACCTGACTTCTCCAGTGAGTTCATAGTGCAGACAGGTGCTTCAGAGCATGGTGTGGGAGCAGTACTCTCACAGATCATTGACGAGGGCTGGGATCAGCTTGTAGCTTTCATTAGTAGGAGGCTACTCTCCAGGGAAACAGAGATGGAGTGCAATTGAAAGGGAAGCTTTTGCTGTGGTCTGGGCCCTGAAGAAGCTGAGGCCCTACCTGTTTGGGACTCACTTCCGTGTTCAGACAGACCACAGGCCCCTCAGAACCCAAAACTGTTGAGGTGGTCCATCTCCCTACAGGGAATGGACTTTATGGTGGAACACCGCCCTGGTACAGAATACGTCAATGGTCTGTCCAGATTTTTCCGCCATAGTGAAGAGAACTCCCAAGAGGGTGGGCAGTTCTCCCCACTTTCAGCTGGAGGGGACACGTGTTAGATCTGGCATCTTTGGCGTGGTTTCCCCTGTCTTTTTTGCCTCTACCTCCTGTATTTTTGATGCTATGCTGGATTTCGTTTTTTGCTGGTTTAGATGCTTTTGACACTCTGCCACTGGTGATCAGTGCCAGAGTGTAAGTGCTCCCTGTGTAAATTATTATTGTGATTAGATATACATGATTGGCATATTTGTATCACCTAGAAGTCCCTAGTAAAGTGCACTGGGTGTGCTAGGGCTGGTGATGACAAATGCTACTAGTGGGCCTGTAGCACTGCTTGTGCCACCCAAATGAGTAGCCCCAAAATGATGTCTCAGGCCTGCCACCGCAGTGCCTGTGTGCAGTCTGTGAACTGCAATGTCCTCCTGGTCAGTGTCCCCACTTCTGTGGACATTGGTCAACCCTGTGGAAGGCCCAAGGTACCCCCTGGGAAGGGTGCAGTGCTTGTGAAAGGTAGAGCATGTACCTGTGCAGGTGACATGCTCTGGTAGTGAATTACAGCCATTGTCTTTTTTAACTGCTGTAAGGCTATCTTGCTCCATATGCTATCATGGGGTATGCAGGCTACAGTGGCTACCAGCACATCTTCCCATAGGAACAAGATAGGACATAAAAGTCTGGTATCCCTGAACTCTGAATTTAATAACACATCTTTTAGGAAAGGGTGTTTTTAAATCCTATGTTTGAGAACAGCACTTTTAGAAAGTTGCTGTTCTCTTGTCTGACCTTTCTGTGTGCCTTGGCCTGTTTGTGAATTGACTGTCTGGTTTGAGAGTGACAGGGGCTTGGAATTCCCCAGGAGGCTTGCTGAGACAGCCCTAGGCTGAATGACTGCATTTGCAACCTTAGTGGTGGGAGGAGATAGCATCTGGGCCTGAATAGGGCTGTGCCTGCCTTCCACAATGCTGGCTCCATCTTCTGCTAGGCGGCTGACGACCCTGCCCCTCACTCTGAAAGGAAAGGAGAAGCCAGGAAAACAAAGTGCTCAAGGAACACCCAGAACTGGTTCAGACCGGGCTCAGAGCCCTCCTGCACAAAGAGAACAAATACTTTTAGGGGTATAAGTATAGGACCCCTGACTACATAAAATTAGATCATCCTGGAATCAAGAAGGAACCTCTGCCAAGGAGAAAGCTGAAACTGAAGAAGGAAGACTGTCCTGCTGTTGCTATGCAGGATTGGCCTGCTGTTGCTCTGCTTCCAAGGAGAGGGGAAAGATTTTGCTTTGTGCTGTGTCCCCTTGCTTGAAGGAATCTCCAACGGCCTGAGAAGAGCTGGCTCCCTGTTTTGAAGTCCCAGGAACAAAAGGACTTCACCCCCAGCTTCCCTGAGCTCTGCTGAGAGATCTCTGTCCTTCCTGGAGTGTTTGGCCCATGTGTTGTGCCTCTGGAAGTTGTACCTGTGTTGGGAAGCTGGAAATCCCGCTTTTAAAGACTTTGCTACAGAAAAGTTATTGCATCGCTCGCTGCGGAGCGCATCCCCGACAGTGCGAGGAAATTCCCGCCGCTACGGAGGTGGAGATCGTCGCAGCGCCTGTTGCTGCTGCCTAAGACATCGCACTCTTCGCTTGCGGGAAGATCACCATCGCTGCGAGCATCGTCGCAGGGCCTGTCATCGCTGGGTGAGATCGCCGCACAGCTTGCTTGCAGACCGCATCAAGTCGCTGAGAACATCGTCAGAGAGCCATCGCATTGAGGAGCTGCGAAAGAGAGATCGCCGCTGGATCGCGATCGTCGCCCAGGAGATCGCTGCAGCCCCTACAAGATCGTCTGATCGTGCCTTTGCGTGAACAAACTTCCTACGGAACCTACGCACCAGAATCCATACAAGTGGCCTTCCTCCCCATACAGACCGGATTCATCGCAACACGCCCGCTGCTGCAGCGGGGCTATTGCAAACGCCTCCCCAAGATCTCAGGAGCAACGCATCGCTTGTTTTCCACCGCACCAGCTTCTGCTTTGGAACTTTGCCGCATTTAAAAGGTACTATTGGCTAAACGTGACGAAACTGTGAACTTTTCACTCAACTGTGGATTATTTTATCGCAACCTTAAGAATTCTTTTGCAACCATATTCTTGAACTGTGTATGTTGGATTTTTGTCATTTTGGTCTTGTGTAGTTTAGATTAAATACCTATATTTTTCTAAACTGTTGTGGAGTCAGTTTGTGGTGTTTTCACTGTGTTACTGTGAGTGTTGGTACAAATACTTTACACATTGCCTTTGGATAAGCCTGACTGCTTGTGCCAAGCTACCAAGGTGGTGAGCAGAGGTTATCTAAAGAGTGTTGTCTCCTTACCCTGACTAGAAGCAAGGGCCCCTATTTGGACAGTGGTACCTACCTCTGCCAACTAGAGACCCCCAGTTCTAACAAGAGATTTACTTGAATGGTCTGCAAACAAATAAGAATGGGTGCTTCAGAATAAATTGACTGCAGGCAGGGCAATTTTGCACATGTAGCCTCAACTTCACTGGTGCATTGGGCTATAGAGGTGCAAGATAGGGTCATGAATGGGTGGCATTTAAAAACAAGAGGTTGCTGAAGCCTACAGATCTGGAACTAGTAAGCTATTGCAATGTTTTTTATTTGTTTATTGCGAGCATATGCCACAAAAAGAAAAAATAAGAAGAAAAACATGCTGCCTTCTAGATGTTGTTATATTTCATATTGGTACCCTAATAAAGGTCCAAGGAACATCGTACAATTTCCCTACATCAGCTCCCGTCACTTCATATGAAAGAGCCTTATATGGACATAACTCCAAATAAGGAAAGACTGCCTTGTATGGACATAACGCCTTATACGGTCTGGGTACTGCCCGATCGATACTGCTAAGACGTCATCCTTAGCACATTTGAATAATTAATGAGTACACTCTCCAGGAGGTACACTTCACCTCTTCCATCTTCCATCGACGCACAAGGTTTAATCCCCAAACGTCATCCTCATACTGAACAATGGTTAGCACACGTACATAGACTGTATAATACAGCACCTCTTGCTATCAGTAAGCAGGAGGGACCCGAGACTTCAAGGCTGACACACTGACCAGAGACACTGCTGCTCCGACATGACATCGCTCCAGCTGACAGTGGTTTGTTGATCCATTGCGGGGTGTCCAGCTCAAGTCCAGGACGAAGTCCCCACACTCTCACTATTCAGGTTTGGGGGATTGACTAAAGCCTAGCGGTATTCTTGGCTCTTAGGATCTTAGGCTTATGCTACATAGACCCCTCTCACATTCTAGGTACACTTAGGTACATCTAGTCAGGCATCTTAGGAGTATGCACTTTACTTTATAAATTCATTCTATATTCATGTATAGGTTCATGACCATTGCAAAATGAAGACAAATACTATTTCTTCTTATTCGCTGTACTGCTGGTTCTATATCTCTGTTACCGTGTTACAGTCGTAACAGCACACTTATTCTACATGAGAACTACAGTACAATACATTCTTATTGTAAACACATTTGACTGTTTCTTCTATGTATCTCTCTTAGAGCAAAAACAAGCAAGCACGAGCGATGGGTTGAAAAGTAATATATTGTTTCTACTAGTCTGAGGTTATTGTGTTCTAAAGTTGCAAAAACAAATCTCACTGATAACAGGTGATTCTAGTGGCACTGCGAGCTAGCTAATGCGAACCACTGGCTAATATATACAGTGGGGTGTACACAGTCAGTCTGCCACCAGACCCACAGTATATGTTATTCGTAATCGTCATTGGTCCTGCATGACAGGGTACTTTTTGGGACTACACTACAATGTAACATAGAAAAAGTGATGCATGGAATGCTTGAATCAATCTCAACTGATGGTAGATCCTCAGGGTCACCTCCCAGTCCACAGCTATTTTGCCCACCATACCACCTCAGATTGGACCCAGCCACATGCAAATGAGCCTTGATCCTGCTCCAATAGAACTAGTCCAGCCTGTTCTGCCAAGCCGGGTCCTCTATGAACCTTTACACAGGCAACCCAAGACTGGTGTCCACCTATTTGGGCCTCTTCAGTCGGGTGCAGCTTGGTTCTAGTGGCACAGTGAGCAGTAGATGATTTGAAATTGAAATTGATTTATGTTTGAAATTGTGAACAGTCAGTTCATTAGGAACAGTGCACACTTGAGCAGGTCCATCCTGTTCCAGGTCTTATACAGTGAGCAGTAGAGCCACATCTAACCATACATGGTACAATTAGGATATCACAATGAAAGATACAAAAACTGATGGACGAAATGATTAATCTCAGTCAATGATAATTACTCAGGCAGTATACCAGTCCATCTTTTGTTTGCCCATAACGTAACTTCAGATTAGACTCAGCTAAGGGCAAATTAGCCTTGATTCTGCACCAGTAGGAACAGTCCAGCCGTATACTGCCATGCTAGATCTCTTATGAACTGACACATAGGCAACCCAATACTGGTTTCGATCTACCTAGACCTTTTCAGTTGAGTGAATCTTTGTTCCAGTGCCTAAGTTGGGTCTCTGTTATGAACAGCACAGTGGAAGAAAAAACAATGGTTTGGAATGTGTACCTCAGCAATAATCAGTGGCTGATTTATTCAATCATTCCATGAATCACCTTGTTGTTTTTGCAGTCAGTGCCATATGTGGGACAGGTATGCCGTGACGATTGTCCTGTTCTCACTATGCCGTATGACTCAGGATATACCTCACTGATGAGACCTAAGTAGGTTGAAACAATTCAGTTTTTTTTTATTTTCACATCGGGAGGGTACTTGTCCTGGCAATGTTAGCTTGACTATTGCTATTGGACAGAATCCAAGACTGATTTGTATAAGGAGGGTATTTGTCTAGAATGTTACAGTGAGCAAGAAACAGTTGTTTGGAATGCAGTGCAAAGCGATCTTTGGCTTGTCCAGGAAAGCAGGCACTTTTAGACACCACTTATCTCCAGACATGATACTTGACATGGTTGCATTCTGAGAATAGGAGCCTGCTTCACCTACAGCTCACTCCCGGGCCACACTTGCAAATGTCCAAATACCTGCAACCCTCTATTTCCTGACCTCTGGATCTTTTTGGAGGGTCATGGAAGACATTGTGGGTATCTGAATGGCAAGCCAATCATACTGCTTGTGCCAGGTACTAAACTGCGTCATCAGCTAAAAGCAACAGTGTATTGCCAAGCCTGGTGGACAGGCTTCTGGTTGCAAGGATGTTCTAAGCCATAATACCCTTCCCTCGGTTATTAGGTGCCATTTATTGCGCCCAAATGGTGCTTGAACCACTTCGACAAATGGAACACAATTCACGCAATGACCATTGCTGCCACTATGCCAACGTGCCAGGTGTCAGTAATGACAGAATTGGCTTCACTGATGTGTAGTATGCTTTTCTTGTTAGCATGCTGATCAGCTACATCTTCTGACAGTCACATTGTTCACACTGCTGGGGGATTCTGGACACATGTGGCTTATTAGGTGAGTGGAACTAATGCAAACTGGCATCATGATTGGACTGGTCTGTAAGGCAATCTGGCAGTGCCAGAACGGCTAGTTTGCCAGGTCACTGTGTGGCGAGTTATTTGGCTGTTTGTGGGAATGTTTTATGGTCTGGTGGGCCAGGTTTTACTATCTATTGATTCCCCAAATATTTCAACAATCATTTCCTGCAGCAAGCACACACTCATGCAGTTTCCCACACCTTGCACAACACCTATACAGCATATAGTTAGAAGTTTAAAATACTGCCAGATTTGCAAAATGTTGGACACTTTTCATATCTGATTTGCTAATAGGGCTGCTTTTATTTTGATGTCCAGGCTTACTTTCTGTCCCAGTACGACTGTAACTGGAACTCTATGAATAACAAGGCAAATGGCATTGCAAACATAGTCTAAACTTCCTCCAATCAGATGTATCTACTTTGATCCAGGTGTTACCAGATATGCCCTCTCTACCAATTTGCTCACGCCCTTGAGAAGTCTAAACATATAGACTCAACAGTGGTGCATCATGGCATGCACACATATACAAGCCATCATTAAACACACTTTAGCTTCAAGTTTCACTTTAGATATGGGGTCTCCTATCTTTTCTGTAGTGAAAGATACTTCTGATCAGAGAAAATCATCATAACCTACTGAAGGCTAAAGTAAGTAAGTAAGTAAGTAAGTAAGTATGTAAGTGAGGTCTTATACAGCGCATGAATGCAGAGGCTTCTTGGAGCTCTGGAAAGCAGGACGGCGGCAAAGTCAGGTGGGGCTAGATCACTGTAGTGGAGGAAAAAGCCAGGTTTTAACCTGACTCCAAAACTGCAATTTTGATGGTAACAGCCTGATATTGATTGGAAGTTCATTCCAAAGCTTAGCTGCCAAGAAATATAGACAGCGGCCTCCCAATTTGGTTCTCTTAACTCTGGGGACGTGAACCAGGGTTCTGTTGGACGATCTTAACTTCATGCGAGGGGAATGCCATTGGAATAGTTTATGGTAGTCGTGGGCCCCCTCCATAAAGGGCTTTATGTTAGGGACAGCATGGATGATGTCGGGCGGACAAGGGTCGGTTGGGGATCCAGACTTGATAGCCAATAAAAGTTCATGTACTCCATCGGTTGCCAAAGAAGAGAAGTTGGTTAGATGACAGGTATTGGGTGTCATGTCTAATGTGGGTGCGGCCTGAAAGAAAGGGGTGTCAGGGCTTTGGGTCTCTAATTCCTGATATATAACTTGACTGAAAGAAAGTGGCCATTTTATAAGACAGTACTTGATCCGGAGCAAGTGAATTGCTACGCTGGAGTTTGGATAGTGTATTGACGGTCCTAAAGAGTTTTCTAGCAGAATCTTTGGCCCCCTCGATCTTACTAGTATAGAAGTTCTTTTTTGAGCTAATGATGGCCGCTTTGTAATAATTTAGTGCCTGCTTGTAATTCTTTCTAGACGTCGTGCTGTGGTCTACCCTCCATATGCGTTCAAGGCGTCTACATGTGGATTTGATTGTTTTCAGCTCGGGATTGTACCAAGAGGGAGTAGGTTTTTCCCTATGCTATTTAAGTGTTCTTTCTGAGGCTAACTGGTTAAGGGCTGACCTGATCCAATTCGCATAATTTTCAGCTGCCAGGGTTGAATCTGCAGCTAAGGTGGGCATATTGTTAGCTAGCAGGTCTGTTAACATCTTTGGCCTGATGTCCCGCCAGGGCCGAGTTTTAGTCAGAGACATAAGTGGCAGCGGCAAGTCTGTATTAGGCCCATCGAGTAGGTTAAAATATATTGCCATATGGTCGGACCAAGTAAGTGTCAAAATGTTGTCAATGTGCATAAGGGAATGTTCATGAAGATCCAATCAAGTGTATGAAGTGCCTTACATTCTAACAACGTTCTAGGTGAAAATTGAAGTCCTCCTAGTATGGTGAACGTGGGAAGTCTAAGCATGATTCTAACAAGGTCAGTAGTGCATGGGAGAATGAAGATTTAGGTCAAGGCTGTCTATAACGGAGCAGACCTGGCTAAACAACTCACATATTGTTACCAGGTACACCCATGCCCAGCTTCATTGTCTTTAACCCCTTCGCTGCTCATGACGAGCTCAGCTCGTCATGAGGCACACTGGTCGTGTGCTTATGACGATCTGAGCTCGTCATGAAACAATGGGATTCATCCATCAATCAGCACAGGAGGGTGTAGAAGAGTAGGGTCTGCTATCCTATGGTCTCCCCAAATCTTTGCTTTTTGCTTCACTGGTTTCTGACTTAATGTGGCTGTGGGCCTGCTAATCAGACCCACAGCCTGCTGTTCTCTCTCTAAATTACTGCCAATGCACTTTAGGTGCATCACGAATTGGAACTGGTTCACCTTATGAGCCCCTGTAGTAGTGTACCCTAGGTACCCAGGGCATAGGTGTATCCAAGGCCTACCAGGGGCTGCAGCATGTATTATGCCACCCCTGGCCTGGCCTCCATATTTGACACAACTGGCTGATCACTCAGCTGGGGTAAGTTGGTGTATTCACCTCTTACTTAGGTACAGTATGCCTGTGCCTAACCCTAAACTGGACACATATGTTCCTATCAGCCACTCCTATGGAAGGCCTCATCAATCCTGGAGGCAGAGTGCTTGGAAATATGTGAGATGGTGCTCTAGCATGAGCTGAGCCTGTCTGCAGCTGTCGGGAACCACTCCCTAAGCTGTTCCGGGATACTGCCATACCATATACTCTTAAGTGCATTATAATCCTCGCGGTTAAATGCTATCTTTGGTTTGGCTTTATCAAAACATGTCGAGTAAGGTGTCATACGAATTGGAATACTATCCCCTCGCCAGTTCTGGCGACGGGGATAGCATTCCACCCTTCTAGAGGGACACGACATGTGTGTAGCCTTAACCCAGGTTAAAGTTAAACAGAGCCTCAGCATCACAAAATGGATGCTGCCACCACAGACACGAGTCTGGCCTCCTGCTGCTGACCGAAACTCGGCAGATGGTGGCCTGGACAAAGGGTTTCCTGCCTTGGGAGGTGCGGGCACCACCCCAGACAGGGTTTTGTGTATTGGGTAGGACAGGGCTGAATAGAATCAGACATGCCCGGGGCACACAAGGTGTCCCCGTGCATAGGCCAGTCCAAACCGGTCCTGGGACTTTCCAGACCCAGGCTTGGCGCGGAACTGGACAAAGGAAAGGGGGTGTAACCGCCCCCTTCCTGGTTCCTCCCAGAGGAGGGACCTAGTAGGTGATCCACCCCTCAGATTGGGAATAAGAGTGGGAGCAGTGCCATTACACAGCAGATCATCCTGAATCAACTTTACGCGAAGAAGAAGACTGGACTTCAACATTCTGCTGCACAGAAGACTGAAGAGAATCTCCCTTGTGGCCTAGGAGTGGCCACCCTGTGAACACAGGTACCAACCAGCAACTCGACGTCTGCTTTTCCGCCGCCTCCCGCCGGAGCCCGAGACCAGAGCCTGACAAGAACCAGACTCCCAGACCTCTCAGAGCCTGATCCACAGTCCCTGCAAAGAAGGGACCCGTGGAGGCACCGAGTGACGTGAGACCGGACCTCTTGGGAGACACTCGAAAAGCTGACTGCGCAGCTTCTGAGGCATCCTCGACGTTGTGCTTTGGGGACTGAGAACCCCCACCACCGAGCAGCCCTTGCACCGAAGATCAGCCCTCCAGCATCTCCACGATCTGCGTGGGGCCCTTTTGCATTGTGCCACTCGACGCGCCATCCCGGCCACTAGCCACGTGGTCAGCGGCCATCTTGGCGACGAAACCGACGATTTACACAGCAGGTCTGGTTGCTCTAGACGTACCCAAGCTCCTGTAAAAAGGAGCACCCGCTCTGACCTTGCTGGTCCGAGTGTTAAGCATCTTTCAACTTCTGCGTGGCTTGCATTTGCCAAGGCCTGTTTGCTCCGATCAAGTTACCGACACCGCCAACAGCGAGAAGCCTGCGTGTGACAGCTCGTGACCGACTCCTGGACGTCCTCGACCCCGGGTGTCCACGTGGCTGCAGAGAGAAGCTACCCAACAACGCCTGTTTGCACCCGACATCGCCTGGTTCCAATCTGGTTCCACGGTAGTCACTGGCTAGTGACTTTGAACACTTTCCCCTCTGCTTTCAGGTCTTCACATCTTCAGATCCACCCTTGGATCCACCGGAACTCTTCACATCGAGCCGCCTGCAGCATCTTCAGCTCCAAGCACCATCGACCAGAGTGACGAAACCCGACACTACTTCGACCCTGTGAACCCGCTCCCTGTGGGTGAGGTAACTTAGCTCTGCCGGTGCTCCTGCACTGGTACACATCTCAAGGGCCTGTGTCTTAAGTTTCAGCTCCGTAGGTCACTCGGAAGGTTCCTAACTTTCTAACTTTGTACTTTTTACGCACCATAGACTTTGCATTGGAAAGTGCGTGCACTTTGAACACTGCACCCGAGTCCCGTGGGCCTTTCCCGACTTAATCATTGCTAGTCTCGAATAGCTCCAGCGATTCCCAAGGCCCTAGGCCTGTTCCCTTTCCTATTGGTATCTCTTATACCACTTTCTTAGTATATGGTTTAGGTGGCCCCTAGGGCTCATCCATATTGTGCAACTTTTGTGTATTTTAAACTGTCTTGTGATTTAACGCTGGTGCTTCTGTGCTCATAAAGAGTCCAGGGGATTTTATAGTTAATAAATCAATATATATTTTCAATATATATCTGTGTGGTGTCCCTTTCATTTGGTATTCAAGGGGGTTGTGTATGGTATAACAGCTGGCTTCACATGCCTTTCAGAGTTTAGCCTAAGACTGCTTTGTCCACGTTACCACTAGGATAACAGGTCTACAAGGTTGAATTACAACCATCATCATAAGGGTTGCTTGGCATGGTACAAAGTGATCACTAAGAATTAGTGAGCATTATATACCAGGCCAACTTCTCACATTGGTGAGCAGCGGATTGGGATCTGAGCTTGCTGTTGTTTTACCATTACAATCTTTGAGATTATCATTTGAAAGATCATACAGGTACCTACCTGCTAGGTACATATAAAACAAGACTAGTATACTTAAGTTCTACTGAACTTAGTTGTTGTAGAGCAAAGGGAGTAGCACACCCTAGCTACAACTACTAGATAGGTTTAGTAGGTAAACACCAGTGTAGGTAGATTGCAACACATCCACCCACACTAGAGCAATGTCTGGAGCAGAGGGTTCCACTGGGAACATCCCTGTTGAGAGTGACCCTCCAAGGGCACCATCCAAATTTGCTATTTTTTCCTTTAAGGAATTAAGACAGCTTTGTGTCTTAAGGGGTCTGAAGACAGGGACATCCCCTACTACAGACCACCTAAGAGAGCTCTTAGACCAGTCTGAGACTCTAAAGCCCTCTAAGGCAAACCCCACAGGGAATGCTGAAGGAGGCCATCCTTCAGAGGATGACACTGTAGACACTCCTGGTCCTATCATCCTGGTAGATGAGGAAGCCTCCACCACTGGAGCTCCTCAAGTAGATGAAGAGGAAGAGGAAGAGGAAGAAGAGGAGGAGGTGGAAAGCAGTGAGTCAGATGATGACAGAAATAGTCAGGTGCTGGTCAGTAGGCTGAACCAGGCTAACTTAAGTGTGTTTGGGACTGAAGCACGGCTGACCTTGCCCAGCCACCCAAATGGACTTAACCAGGGGCATAGGAGGAGGAGGACTCGCTCAGGTGAATCCAATACCTCCCATGTCTCTAGAGGCTCTCATGGTCACTCCTGGAAGGAGATGACTAGCCCTCAGAGAAGGGAACATGAGGCCAAGATGAGAGAGGCTGAGCTTAGGATTCAGAGGCAAGAACTAGAGGTTGCCCTGGCCCAAGAGAAACTTGCTAGAGCAAGACAGCCTAGAGAGAGTGGGGTAATAGAACCCACTGGTGGCAGCAATATCCACAAGGATAAAGACAGGTCTTTTGATAACAGAAACCTGAGTAAGATTGTGCCCCCCCTACAAAGCTGGGGATGACATCCATAAATGGATTACTGCAATGGAGAGAGCCTGCAGAGTACAGCAGATCCCTCAGGAGCAGTGGGCAGCAATCTTGTGGCTCTCCTTTGAAGGTAGAGGCCGAGACAGACTCCTCACAGTTAGTGATGGGGATTCTAGAAACTACCTGGTCCTGAAGAGTGCTCTGATTGATGGGTTAGGCTTAACCACTGAACAGTACAGGTTAATGTTCAGAGATACCCAGAAGACACAGACTCAGGACTGGTCTGAATTTGTTGAGTGTGCCACTAAGGCTCTGGAGGGATTGTTGCTGGGAAGCAAGGTTACAGACTATGAAGGATTGTATAATTTGCTGATGAGAGAACAAATTTTAAATAATTGTCAGAACCAGCAGTTGCATCAACATTTGGTTGACTCAGATTTGACCTCTCCCCAAGAATTGGGAAAGAGGGCAGATAAATGAGTAAGAACAAGAGTTAAGCAAAAGAACCAGAACCAGAACCAGGGTGGTGACCAGAAGAAAACAGACCAGAAGGGTGGGGAGCAGAAATCTAAAGACCAGAAGTCTTCAACAGGGCCCCAAACTGAGACAGAGGGTGGGTCCCAAACTTCCAAGGAGAAGAAGAAGAAAGAAGGTCAGAAGAAACCCTGGTGTAAAACTTGTAAGAACACCTCTCACTGGACAAGTGAGTGTAAAAAGGGTGGAGCCCCCAGCACTGCAGCCCCTAAGGCAACTGCACCCACTAGTACAGCTAGCAGTGCTGGTCCTCAAACCAAGGGGGTACTGGGTATCACTTTGGGAACTGAAGGAGATTCTGACCTAGTCAGAACCCTTACACAGGCTGTTCTGATTTGTGAAGGGGACATAGATTTGACCCCTGACATAAGTCCCAGTAATCTGGGCAAATACAGACAGACGCCTTTGATCAACAATAAAGTGGCTCAAGCTTACAGGGACACATGTGCCAGTGTCACTATGGTGACACCTAACTTTGTGGACCCTGGACAATACATGCCAGGTGATAATTACCTGGTGACCAATGCCAGCAATGTCACTACTACACATAGTGTGGCACTTGTTAACTTTTCCTGGGGAGGGGTAACTGGCCTAAAAAGAGTTGTGGTTAGTGCTGATCTCCCAGTAGAATGTTTGTTGGGCAATGACCTGGAGAACTCTATATGGTCAGAAGTTGAGTACAGGACTCATGCAGAGATGTTAGGGATATCATCACATGTCCTTGCTGTGACCAGGTCACAGGCCAAAAAGTGCCACTCTGAACCTCAGGTCTTGGATCCTGGAACAATGGACCAAGCACCTTCCAAGAAGAAGAACAGGAGGGTTAAGGCTGCGCCTTCCCAACTGCCTACAAGTGAGGATCAGGCTTCACAGGAAACTGATCTTGAGACCCCTGAAGGAACTGTCTCTGAAGAACTGGAACCTGAGCAGGTTGAGTTTCTGGGGACAGGGGGACCTTCTAGGGCAGACTTGGGGCAGGCTCAGTTAACCTGTCCTTCTCTTGAACCCCTCAGTCAGCAGGCTGCTGCGGAGGCTGCTGGGAATGCTCAAGGTACCCATAAAGTTTATTGGGATGAAGGACTCCTTTACACAGAGGGTAGAGACCCCAAGCCTGGTACAACCAGGAGGTTGGTTATACCTCTGCAATTTAGGGGTTTCCTTCTCACCTTGGCCCATGATATTCCTTTAGCAGGACACTTAGGCCAGAACAAGACCTGGGACAGGCTTGTCCCTCACGTTCACTGGCCTCACATGTCTGAAGACACCAAGGAGTTTTGTCGCTCCTGTGAAACCTGCCAAGCCAGTGGTAAAGCAGGTGGAACAACAAAGGCCCCCCTGATACCACTACCTGTGGTGGGGGTTCCCTTTGAAAGAGTGGGGATTGATATTGTTGGTCCAATGGAGCCCCCTACAGCATCTGGGCACAGATTCATACTGGTGGTAGTGGATCATGCCACCAGATACCCAGAGGCAATTCCACTTAGGACCACAACAGCTCCTGTTGTGGCCAGGGCCTTACTTGGAGTTTTCTCCAGAGTGGGGTTTCCTAAGGAGGTAATATCTGATAGAGGGCCAACTTCATGTCAGGATATTTGACAGCTATGTGGAAGGAATGTGGTGTCAACTACAAATTCACCACTCCTTATCACCCACAATGCAATGGGCTTGTTGAGAGATTTAACAAGACCCTAAAGGGCATGATTAAAGGATTACCTGAAAAGCTCAGGCAAAGATGGGACATCCTACTGCCCTGCCTTTTGTTTGCTTACAGAGAGGTCCCTCAAAAGGGGGTTGGCTTCAGCCCCTTTGAGTTGTTGTTTGGGCACCCTGTAAGAGGACCCCTATGTCTAGTGAAGGAAGGATGGGAGTTACCTCTCAAAAAGCCTAAGTAAGACATAGTGGACTATGTACTTGGTCTCCGCTCCAGGATGGCAGAGTACATGGAAAAGGCATCCAAAAACCTTGTTGCTAGCAAAGAATTACAGAAAGCTTGGCATGACCAAAAGGCTGTCCTTGTTGAATTTCAGCCTGGACAGAAGGTATGGGTGTTGGAGCCAGTGGCCCCAGCAGCACTCCAAGACAAATGGTCTGGACCCCATACAATTCTGGAGAAGAAGGGAGAGGTTACCTACTTGGTGGACCTAGGAACTCCCAGGAGCCCCCACAGGGTGCTCCATGTAAACAGATTGAAGGCATATGTCAGCAGGGAAGACATGGGCTTGCTCATGGCTACAGATGAGGGACAGGAGGAAGAGAGTGACCCTCTCCCAGACCTGCTCACTCAGAACCCTGAGGATGGTTCAGTTGATGGTGTGGCCTTAGGTGGCAGACTCACTGAGCATCAGCAACATGACTGCAGACAAGTTCTACAGGCATACAGACATATGTTCTCCTTGACACCCAGTCAGACTAACTGGTGTACCCATGTGGTGGACACTGGTGACAGTCTTCCTGTAAAGAGCAAGATTTACAGGCAACCTGACCACGTCAGGGACTGTATAAAGACTGAGGTGCAAAAGATGCTGGAATTAGGTGTTATTGAGCCTTCAGAGAGCCCCTGGGCTAGCCCAGTGGTTCTGGTCCCCAAACCTCACACCAAAGATGGCAAGAGAGAGATGAGGTTCTGTGTGGATTACAGAGGACTCAATGCTGTCACCAGGACAGATGCACACCCTATTCCAAGGGCAGATGAGCTCATTGACAAGTTGGCTTCTGCCAAATATTTGAGCACATTTGACTTGACAGCTGGCTACTGGCAAATCAGGTTATCTGAGGAGTCTAAAGCCAAAACAGCATTTTCTACCCCTAGTGGGCATTATCAGTTTGTGGTGATGCCCTTTGGTTTGAAAAATGCACCTGCCACCTTCCAAAGGTTGGTGAATCAAGTCCTTACTGGGTTGGATGACTTGTGTGCAGCTTATCTGGACGATATTGCTGTCTTTAGCTCCACCTGGGAGGATCACCAGGTCCACCTGAAGGAAGTGCTTGAGGCTCTGCAGAAGGCAGGCCTCACTATCAAGGCAACAAAGTGCCAGATAGGGCAGAGTAAGGTTGTATACCTGGGCCACCTTGTAGGTGGAGGCCAAGTTCAACCACTGGAGAGTAAGATCCAGACCATCAAGGACTGGTCCCCTCCAACCACCCAGACTCAGGTCAGAGCTTTCTTGGGCCTGACTGGGTACTACAGGAAGTTTGTTAAGAACTATGGGTCCATTGTGACTCCTCTTAATGATCTGACATCCAAGAAGATGCCCAAAAAGGTTCAGTGGACAGAAATCTGTCAAAAGGCATTTGATGACCTGAAGAAGGCCATGTGCTCTGCACCTATCCTGAAGAGTCCTGACTACTCAAGAGAGTTCATTGTCCAAACAGATGCTTCTGAGTTGGGAGTGGGAGCAGTGCTTTCACAGCTTAATGTAGATGGCCAGGACCAGCCCATTGCTTTCATTAGCAGAAGGCTGACCCCCAGAGAGAAACGTTGGTCAGCTATAGAGAGGGAGGCCTTTGCTGTGGTGTGGGCCCTGAAGAAGTTGAGACCATACTTGTTTGGCACTCACTTCAAGATTCAGACCGACCATAAGCCCCTCCTATGGCTTAATCAGATGAAGGGTGAAAACCCCAAACTACTCAGGTGGTCCATTTCCCTACAGGGGATGGACTTTACAGTGGAGCACCGCCCAGGGACTGACCATGGCAACGCAGATGGTCTCTCCAGGTACTTCCACTTAGAACATGAAGACACAACTGGTCAAGGTTAGTCTAATGTCCCTGCGTTTGGGGGGGGGTTATGTAGGAGAGTAGGGTCTGCTATCCTATGGTCTCCCCAAATTTTTGCTTTTTGCTTCACTGGTTTCTGACTTAATGTGGCTGTGGGCCTGCTAATCAGACCCACAGCCTGCTGTTCTCTCTCTAAATTACTGCCAATGCACTTTAGGTGCATTACGAATTGGAACAGGTTCACCTTATGAGCCCCTGTAGTAGTGTACCCTAGGTACCCAGGGCATAGGTGTATCCAAGGCCTACCAGGGGCTGCAGCATGTATTATGCCACCCCTGGCCTGGCCTCCATATTTGACACAACTGGCTGATCACTCAGCTGGGGTAAGTTGGTGTAATCACCTCTTACTTAGGTACAGTATGCCTGTGCCTAACCCTAAACTGGACACATATGTTCCTATCAGCCACTCCTATGGAAGGCCTCATCAATCCTGGAGGCAGAGTGCTTGGAAATATGTGAGATGGTGCTCTAGCATGAGCTGAGCCTGTCTGCAGCTGTCGGGAACCACTCCCTAAGCTGTTCCGGGATACTGCCATACCATATACTCTTAAGTGCATTATAATCCTTGCGGTTAAATGCTATCTTTGGTTTGGCTTTATCAAAACATGTCGAGTAAGGTGTCATACGAATTGGAATACTATCCCCTCGCCAGTTCTGGCGACGGGGATAGCATTCCACCCTTCTAGAGGGACACGACATGTGTGTAGCCTTAACCCCGGTTAAAGTTAAACAGAGGCTCAGCATCACAAAATGGATGCTGCCACCACAGACACGAGTCTGGCCTCCTGCTGCTGACCGAAACTCGGCAGATGGTGGTCTGGACTAAGGGTTTCCTGCCTTGGGAGGTGCGAGCACCACCCCAGACAGGGTTTTGTGTATTGGGTAGGACAGGGCTGAATAGAATCAGACATGCCCGGGGCACACAAGGTGTCCCCGTGCATAGGCCAGTCCAAACCGGTCCTGGGACTTTCCAGACCCAGGCTTGGCGCGGAACTGGACAAAGGAAAGGGGGTGTAACCGCCCCCCTTCCTGGTTCCTCCCAGAGGAGGTACCTAGTAGGTGATCCACCCCTCAGATTGGGAATAAGAGTGGGAGCAGTGCCATTGCACAGCAGATCATCCTGAATCAACTTTACACGAAGAAGAAGACTGGACTTTGACATTCTGCTGCACAGAAGACTGAAGAGAATCTCCCTTGTGGCCTCGGAGTGGCCACCCTGTGAACACAGGTACCAACCAGCAACTCGACGTCTGCTTTGCCGCCGCCTCCCGCTGGAGCCCGAGCCCAGAGCCCGACAAGAACCAGACTCCCAGACCTCTCAGAGGCCGATCCACAGTCCCTGCAAAGAAGGGACCCGTGGAGGCACCGAGTGATGTGGGACCGGACCTCTTGGAAGACACTCGAAAAGCTGACTGCGCAGCTTCTGAGGCATCCTCGACGTTGTGCTTTGGGGACTGAGAACCCCCCCCCACCGAGCAGCCCTTGCACCGAAGATCAGCCCTCCAGCATCTCCACGATTTGCGTGGGGCCCTTTTGCATTGTGCCACTCGACGCGCCATCCCGGCCACTAGCCACGTGGTCAGCGGCCATCTTGGCGACGAAAGCGACGATTTACACAGCAGGTCTGGTTGCTCCAGACCTACCCAAGCTCCTGTAAAAAGGAGCACCCGCTCTGACCTTGCTGGTCCGAGTGTTAAGCATCTTTCAACTTCTGCGTGGCTTGCATTTGCCAAGGCCTGTTTGCTCGGATCAAGTTGCCGACACCGCCAACAGTGAGAAGCCTGCGTGTGACAGCTCGTGACCGACTCCTGGACGTCCTCGACCCCGGGTGTCCACGTGGCTGCAGAGAGAAGCTACCCGACAATGCCTGTTTGCACCCGACATCGCCTGATTCCAATCTGGTTCCACGGTAGTCACTGGCTAGTGACTTTGAACACTGTCCCCTCTGCTTTCAGGTCTTCACATCTTCAGATCCACCCTTGGATCCACCGGAACTCTTCACATCGAGCCGCCTGCAGCATCTTCAGCTCCAAGCACCATCGACCAGCGTGACGAAACCCGACACTACTTCGACCCTGTGCACCCGCTTCCTGTGGGTGAGGTAACTCAGCTCCGCCGGTGCTCCAGCACTGGTACACATCTCAAGGGCCTGTGTCTTAAGTTTCAGCTCCGTAGGTCACTCGGAAGGTTCCTAACTTTCTAACTTTGTACTTTTTACGCACCATAGACTTTGCATTGGAAAGTGCGTGCACTTTGAACACTGCACCCGAGTCCTGTGGGCCTTTCCCGACTTAATCATTGCTAGTCTCGAATAGCTCCAGCGATTCCCAAGGCCCTAGGCCTGTTCCCTTTCCTATTGTTATCTCTTATACCACTTTCTTAGTATATGGTTTAGGTAGCCCCTAGGGCTCATCCATATTGTGCAACTTTTGTGTATTTTAAACTGTCTTGTGATTTAACGCTGGTGCTTCTGTGCTCATAAAGAGTCCAGGGGATTTTATAGTTAATAAATCAATATATATTTTCAATATATATCTGTGTGGTGTCCCTTTCATTTGGTATTCAAAGGGGGTTGTGTATGGTATAACAGCTGGCTTCACATGCCTTTCAGAGTTTAGCCTAAGACTGCTTTGTCCGCGTTACCACTAGGATAACTGGTCTACAAGGTTGAATTACAACCATCATCATAAGGGTTGCTTGGCATGGTACAAAGTGATCACTAAGAATTAGTGAGCATTATATACCAGGCCAACTTCTCACAGAGGGGAAAAGCCATAACAGCCAAGGTGTTAAGTCAAATTTCCATAGAGCAAGATACTATGGTTTAAAGAAAATACTTTGACTAGGTGTACTATGCAGGGCATGGTCTTTGGAGATGTATGAATATGTTTGCGTATGAATTGAATATCCGAGTATTGGTTCCTGAAAGCCTATGTCGTATGAACTTGTGGCACAGGACATGCCTTTTCACTACATGTGTCACCATTACATGTATAACACCAAATATAAAAACATTTTTTCAAAATGGCAACAATTTAAAGTGAAGAAAAATGTTCTGCAAAATGTTCATGATATCATACATTTTCTGCACTTGAAATTTCTCCCATTTAAAAAAAAAATACTTTATTTTTCAATTATACATATGGCACAGTGTCAACTGGCCATTGGCAGCAAAAGTACTGCTGTTTTATAATGCAACACTTTGAAATGGGAAAAAATTAAAATGAAGAGTTAACTTAATCATTAAGATAACATTTTATTTTAATGTTCCTTCATTTAAAAGCATTCAGAAATATAATTTTGCTCTCAGGCACCAATATGGAGTTTGAGAAGACTTTTATTTAAGAGTTAAATACCTCAGTGTTTCAGTTCTTCAGCTCCGTGCCACAGCCTGGTTCATAAATCTGACTGGCTCTGCTCATTATCAGGACCTGCTATCTGCAGCCTGTTGATAATAATGCAAAATAAACTCAGCCACCCTTTAAAAGAAAAAAATTTGACCAGTGCTTATTTAAAAAGGAACTCAAGGCTACTCTGGAAGTGTCAGGGAGCTGCTGGTAGCTCATGATTGACTGCTTTGAGACACCTATGTTAGACGTCTTCATAACACAGAAGGGGTGCCAGAATAAGCTAAAAAATATAGAGGAATCCATAGTAAACCCCAAATCTTCCTTGAATTCCTACATTAGATCTTCAATTCCACTTATCTGAGAGAAGAAGCAATGGGAAAATGGAGAAAGGAAAAACAGACACCTGACAGAGTGGCTTCTTTTCAAGACTTTTGGTCTCAAGCCAATAAAAAGCCTCACTTGTCTCTTGTTCTCATACTAAAGACAAACAATATTCCAATAAATAGATAAATGCAGTTTACCTTTCTCTTACCAACCTTCATAGTTGAAAATGTGGTAATGAGCGTTTGGAAACATCAGGAATCCAATCCAGCTTTTGCAAAAACTAGAGGGCAAAATGACCAGGAGCTGCATGTTAAAAAAAGGTAAATAAACGTGCAGGAATGAGAGGCTGGCTATGAAGCTAAGACGGGCCACAACATTCTTGAGAAGTTGTCAGGCACTCATTCACTGTATACTCTTATGTTTGATTGTGACTGCCAGGGGGTTAGGCAGTACTCCCCAGAAGCTGTGTGCAAAAGTATTGAAGCCTGGTGAATGTTGCACAAAAATGTGGCCTCAAATGTTGGCCTTATCTCCAAACTACAGTCCAAGTTCCAGGGGTGGGAGAAGGAATGGAGGTCAGATGCATGACAAACTAGTGACATGATTTGTCACCTGAGCTGCTCCTTTGGTTAATGCATCACAGTGGTAGGATAGTGTTGAGTCAACAAAGAAAGGTGGACTTTGGCACATCTTTATAAACCATCCCAAGACAACACAATGATCCCACAAACAAACATGCAATATGGCCTGGCATTCCCCCAAGTCCCCTCTTATGCTTGTTTTACCTACGGCCATCCCTTGCCCGGATGAAGTCTCCCTCCCTCTTTCAAGTCAAGTATTGAGACCACACCGATTTAGGATTTTTTGGAGTAGGGAGGAGTAACCCCCCCCACGGCCTTATTTATTACAAAATTAAAAAACATTATTTATTAACATTGTTTACAATTACGCAGAAAGGGCAGAGACATTGTTAGGTGAATGGATTGCTAAGGTTATATGGGAGCATGTATCCTTCGTCCCACTAAGTATTTCCCCAAACAGCACAGCACACAAGAAAGGACGTGTCCACGGCCGGAACATGCAAACAATCCATAACACCATGTGTGCTTACCAGGTTATACGGTGTCTATGAAGGCGGGAGCATTTATCCTTCGCCCCACTAAGGATTCCCTAAAACAGCACAGCAAGGAAGGACGTAAGGCAGGACTGAAACCCCCGCAGTCAGCTTGCCTCCCAACCGCCGAAGCGTGTCTGCCCGTGAGTCTGCAGTGCCGCAGGAGCATCTATTACTCACCCCTCGACCGCCACCATAACATAGGGCAAATTAAAAATTATGCTCCACATCGGGATAAAAAACCCACAACCATGGGGTTATGAGCACCACCCTCTAATCTAGCGGCAAACCGCTCAAACGTGCAAAGCACTATCTAGGGAAGTTTACCACAATCCACCGCCACTGTGCACTGCAGCCTTCCTTTGGGTAAAACGATGGGTGGCCGCGACGAACGCTGCTCCAGCGTTGCTGAAAGGCTGTCCACCATGCCTCGGGGCCTCCGGATGGAATCCTCCTCTGTTTCGCCATTGTCCGCTCCTCCCCGAGACCACGATCCTCCTCGACTCTGCTCGCTCCCCAGGTACGAGACCGCAGACCTGCAGAGAGAACAAAAGAAGAAAAGAAATTACGGGCCACTGGGGGCCCGGGTGCTGCATTCGTGGGGAGCATGGGAACAAGAGAACGTTCCGCTCCCCACACCCCCTTTTAACAGGGGGGGCACTGGCCAGTCCGAGCTGGTCTGTCTGTCCCTGCTATTGGGCGCCCGTGTGAATCGGAAGCACTAATGTGCTTCCGGTTCACCCCGCCCTAGTTGCCCTACTGTAGGCAAATGGGGGAGGGGGGTAGTCCCCCCTCCTCCCTCTCCCGGGGACGGGCTCGACCGCCATAAGGGCGGCGCGCACTATTCTAGTGCTTCGCCTGTTCAGTCTCATTGTAATATGTAAACACTGACATTACTCACTCATTCTTTCATATAAGACTACATACATGACATATGCTGCTTACATTCTAACATCACTCATGCATAGTATGCATATGTTTGGCCAAATGTACATTATTTATATACCCACATATTCCTTAACACTCATGTTCTTCTAAAACTCTTAATATTTTACGTTTTAATTGAATGACAGTCCCATCGTTATTTGTACACACATGTATTTCCCTTTCTGTTTTGTTTGAAACTGTAGTATTCTGGTTCCATACTGGATTTATCCACCTCAGCTAATCTAAATGAAGAACTCTGCATGAAAGCAGAGATCTCCAATTTCGGGGTCTGCCGACCACGACAAGCAGGGAATATCATACAGAAACAGGACGAGGTGCATTCCTAAGTCATTAAAATTCTGCGAACATTAACAGACATTGGCGACCTTTCCCCATGAAATGTAGTCACTGATAGCCCTGGCCACAGACAAAGCCACTTTGATGGAGAAACCTTCATTGCCCTGCGGGCGAACTCAAAATTAGGAACTGTGTCATTTGCTGCTCCAAGTGAGGAGGTGAATCCAAAGCAAAGCAACTCCGCTGCACACTGCAAAATATTTCAACCATGCTCTAAATCAGGTGCTTAGAGCCACTTTGTTGAATTTCTGCTTTCTGCAGGTCTTTACGATTCAGTCCACTGTTGAAGTTCACTGCCTAAACAATGCATTGTAATAAGGGGCATTCATTTACCTATGATGCCGTGGAGTGTGGTAAGTGCCTCTGGTATGCGGTGCAGCCCCATGTGTTAATGACTAGATAATTCAGTAGGTTGTGGTTAGTTATTGCCCTTAGGAAGTAGTGCGGTATGGTGTTGGGTCTGCTGCAATGGGTAGAAGCACAAGGTCGCTCAGCAGATTCTGAAAATAAATGAGGCACAGCTCGGTATGGATAACCACTGGCTCTGGAACCATGAGGTCGGACCCTGGCCATCTTTCTTGCTTTCGTCTGTGATGTCACGGCCGGTACCAACCGATGTCTATTCACGAGGTCCACCCGATATCATCCATGTGTTGACGTTTCAACATGGGGTCGTTTATCCTCAAACATAACATTTGGCTGTCTGGCGTTCCTAAGATGCAGTTTGGTATGCCAGCATCCTTAGCTCTATTGGGGTGGGATAGCATCTCAAAAATGCATTTCCATATACTTGTGTTTGAATGATGCAAAAGAGTGTCATAGAATAGATTCCCATTGATTCAAAATGGTTTATTTCCCTAGGATACAGTTTATTAGAACATTGGAATGTTGGGAGCTCAATTGAAAACAATGCAGTGCTCCGGGCTTACAATGGCTGGTATAAGCCTGGAGCTCCAACATTCCAATGTTTCTTTGTTCACAGCTCTGGCTGTGAACAAAAGGTTCACAGAGCCTGAGGGGATTCCAATCCCCTCACGCTCCCAAAAGGCTTTGTTTTTTTTGTTAGAACAGTCTGTCCTCTATGACAGAATGTTCTAATAGCCTTATAGCCCTTCGTAGATGGGCTATACCGCTTTTAAAGTCCCTCTCCCTTGTTAAAGGCCCTCGCCTTCGGCTCGGGGCCTTTAACGCTGGAGAGGGCCTTTAATAGCCGGTATAAGCCCTCTACGGCGGGCTATAAGGCTATAATATAGTCGTCTTGTGTCCTTACGGTGCACTTCACCTTCCTAAATTCATGTGTTTGGGATTCACTACAGTGTAGTGATTTAACAGTCGTACAATGTGGATATATAGGGTATGTTAGTGCCCCTAGGAACAGTAAAGATATTTACTGCCTCTATGACACAAGAAAATGTGGCTTTGTGCCCTAAAGTACAGTGTAATATGGTGGCCTACTGGGTAGAGGGTGGACTGCACTGTTGAGCATTACTGTAACTTGATTGCAGTGCAGTGGTTCAATAATCCTAAGGTGCGCTGTAATGTAGTGTGTTTTTAAACCTTGGAAGTTGTGAAGTATAAAGTAGTAATATCCTTGATGGAGTGCTGCACAATGGGCTAGATTCCCTTCGCTGGACTATGGTAAGTTAGCCTGCCAAGCGAGCAGGCTGCGTGTTGTACATGACTGTGCATTTTGAATGATATACAGGGTGTGCATTCCTTTGATACAGTGCAGTGTAGTATGAGGGTGTCCATAGCATGCATTGCAGTGAAGACGTTAGCGTTCCACAGCCTGATGTACTAGCTTCTATTTTTTCACGACGCAGTGTTGTGTGGCACGTTAGTGTCCCTGGGATGCCCACACCAGACAGTGGAAAAAGGATACAGCATCATTCAAAAAATCCCCGTGTGCACGCCAGAGTATCAAAATACATGCCTTTTCTGAAAGTATCCAACTCCATTTAATTGTCAGCTATGGCTTTATAAGTCGAGTGAACACCATTCAGATGTCGAGAGGAGCCATCCTATGCATATGGATTTTGTATGAACATCTTTATGTTGAAAGTGCCTTATGCTGCTGGTGCTATGTAAAACGCTCTTTTTTGCAAGCTGAAGCAGAGCTGGCATTTTGGCTCGATGTTAGAATCTTTATTGCTGCCTTTGCTGAACAGATAACGTGATGTCTGTTTGACACAGCATTCCTCACAGATCTTCTGGAACAGAAATACTCAAAGCTGGCCGCGTGCATTTGGAGACTACATCAAAAGCATATTAGTAGCTGTGTGATTTTAGGCAAAGCTGGCAGTAGCACAACGTGTCTTTAATTTATTGTTCCTATTCTGCAATCCTTTCCATCTTTACGCGGGTTAATAGAACAACTCAGAGAACTGAAAGCCCCGGGTTGTAATTTAAGTGCTTGGCAACTGACCAAGTACCTTGCAGGTTGGTCCGTCGATGGGGACCCAAAAGAAACAGATAAGGAGTGATAAGCAGCAGCCCTGGCGAAGCACACGCTGTCTGAATCCTTGGTTCAACTAATTAGATTAAGAAAGTAGAGCAAGCAAATGGTTCTGATATTTGTAAGTAGTAGAAATATTTTATTTGGCTGGGTTTGGTCTCTGTCTTTAATGTTAATGCATTCTATTTTTCTTTAACTTTCATGGGGTTTATAAGGTAAGATTGAAGGCAGCAAACGCAGGTACTCTTCGGTTCACTCTGGCTCAGTTAATCAATTTCAATTAAGAATAGCCTCATAAAATGTTGTTTTCCCAAAGAAGTTATGCCCAATCTATAATAATTCTCATTATGGAAAGGTTAATCCAACGGACATTTTGCATAGAGCAACGTTTGAACTCAGCTTGGCTTGGAAGCACTCTAAATCAAACCCTTGACCTTTAACGGGAACCATGTTTTATTTTCAAGATTGGAAAGTAAGAAGTTGGCTTTTAACATTTTTGCAGCTTTCTAGTGGTCCTTAGCGGTTTGGGCTGAGGACCACTAGAAAGGCCCATAGGAATGAATGGGAATTGCGAATTCTCAATTTGAAAATCGCAATTCCTCAATCCATTTCAAGGGTGGAGAGGGGGGTCTAAATGACCCCCCCATGCTCCCCTGAAATTTATTTTTCACATCATGTTTTAAAAATGCATTTTCTGCATTATTTACAGTTTTTGCAAATTTACCGAGTAGTTCAACTACTCAGTAAATTTGTCCCTCTAATTGCGAATTCGCAATTTAAAAAGTATTCATGCATTGCTTTTAAGAAATCGCAAATTTGCGATTTCTTAAAAGCAATCGCATTTTTAGAAATCGCAAAAATGTTGCGATTTCTAAAAATGCTTGATGCATTCCAAAAAGCATTTTTGGAATCGCAAACGGCCGATTTTAAGGAGTTTGCGACTCCAAAATTGCTTGCTGCATGTGGGCCCAAGTGAATACACTCATTTACTGGCAGCCAATGAAGAGAGGCCAAACCTGGTGTAATATTGTTCCTCCGATGAATTCAAAATGCTAGTCTGGCAGCATAATTCTGAATGAGATGTAACTTTTGATTCAAGAAAGTTTGTTAATCCAAATATATTGCATTGCAGTACTGCAGATATGCAGCCAAAAACACATTCAGAATTTGCATTTTCTAAGATGGAGAGAAAAAGACAGAGCACTTGACTCATTGGGTGCAGTTGGAAAAGTGAAGAGTTGATACATACTCCAAGATTTTTCCCCACTCTCATTGAGAGGCCCAGAGAACTTGGCCAGAATAGGAGCTTCAGATGTTCAGAGAACTTGGAAGAACAAATATTAGCAATCATGCTTTTTAGGTTTTAAATAATTAACACTCATTCAGAGATGTACATTGGTGAAGCAATCCTGAAATTTTAAATGCTGCAGTCTGTGGCTCTCCGTCAAGTTTTTACACTAATTTGGTTATCATCAGCATATAGAAAAAAGTGAACACAGATGATTGAGTAAGATGGACGACAGCGGCGGCTCCTCCGCAATGGCGGAGGAGAGTCGCCCTACTGGCTGAGAGCCAGCTGCTGAAAAATAAAACAATATTTTATTATTGTTTTATTTTTCAGCTGTTGGCCAAGCCAGCGTGTATAAGGTGGTGCAGGGCTGAGGGTCACATGGAGGAGTGGTTGATGCACTTCTAAGTGCGCAAATAGGCATGCACAGTTAGGTTTCTTGAACCAAGCTGTTTAAACAGCCGGGTTGAAGACACAGCACAGACTCCCTGTGCTTGAGTGAGAATTAAACAAGCCCTCTCAGGCCAATCCCCTTGCTGCTCTCATGCTACATGAGAGCAGCGCAGGATTGAACAGGTGATCCAGCGGGTTACCAGCCTCAGGTACTCAAACAACATATACCCCCGGGCCCATTAAACATTCTCACACACTTTCATGGGCTAGTAAATACCGCTGGGGTCAATTTATATATGTTTAAAAAGATCAGTTACCTGACATTCTTAACTAATCTTTTCACTAATCAAAAAGTTCTTTCCTCTGGTCAATGGACCTATTTAGTTGGAACTAGTTGATGGTGAAAGGACATAGGTTTATATTTTCTTTCTATATTGTAAATTACCACAGACTCAGGAAAAAGCTTAAATGCTTTATCTATTAAAATTCATATGAGCCAGAAACAAGTTACAGTACGAACTCTGTCTCTCCTAGAAAGTGAGATCAATTAACCCAATAATCAGTCATCTATATTAAATGAGATTTCACAATATTTGGACAGGTTTAAAAAATGACAACATGGCTTCTAGCTTGGCATCACTGCGCCTGCGTGAAGAGTCACGTGTAGTATGAACTTTAGCATCGGTCAGAGGCCCAAATACAAACTAGTAGAGAGGTCAAACGAGAACATATTCATTTCAAAATAAAATTATTTCACTGTATACCACCTATTTCTACTCTAGTCCCATTTACTTATAAAGGCTCTCCCTGCATTAGCAATTAGTTGATAGCTTGGTTTAATTTTCAACGAAGCAGATGCTTAGCATGTGAGCTTTCAAGCAGCCATTTTAGATCCATTTGCGCAGATGCAGAATTTTCCCTCCAAGCGTAAAGACGTCATTCTGCGTAGATGCAGTTGACGCATGCGCAGTACAGTTTCCCGTGTTAGCAGCCATTTTGAGTTTCACTTGGGTTACTTGTTAATAAAACACATAGGCAAGCTTCATCTTTTCTAAATTATTTAGGGGCAGATGTATCAAGCCTCTTGCGACTCGCAAAGGCCGAAATTCGCAGAATTTCAGCCTTTGCGAATCGCAAACGGCCTTTTTGCATGTTTTGGAATGTATTAAAAAATCGCAATTTAAGAATTCGCAAAAAATTTCTATTCCTTATTTTGCCATAGCATTTAAGGAATCACAATATTTGTGATTCCTTAAATGCTATGTATGTAGCAATTTCAATTTGCGAATTTTGGTTAAGAAATCGCAAATTACCACCAACTTGTTGTTGATGGTAATTTGCGAATTCTTTTAAACAAGCACAATTTGTCATTTGTTAAGGTGGCATGTGACGCACACACATGCCCATAGGGCATGTATGTGCGCCATATGCACACACATGTACATTTCAGGGGTGCAGCAGGGTGTCTTTGAGACACCCCTGCACCCTTGTAATAATTCTCAAATTGCGATTAGCAAATTGCGAATTCGCAATTTGAGAATTACTTCACAATCATAACTATGGGCCTCCTGGCCCATAGGAATGCATGGGAAAATATTCCTTATTTGCGAATTCGCAAATATAGAATATTAAGGAATCGCTAAAAAATAGCGAATTTGTACATACATTCCATTTTGCGAATTCTAAATAGCGATTCGCAAAAAAACGCTATTTAGGATTCGCAAAATGGAATCTTGATACATCTGCCTCAATGTGTAGTGCATGTTAATTTACACAACACATTATTAATTCAGTGCTACAAGTTATATGAGAGGATCGCATCCGAAGAAGTCACTTTTATACGAGTCCTTGCTTCATCAATCCCCTCTCTGATGGCATTTGTGCCATCACAAAATTACCCATCACCTAACCAGATGCCAACTTTAACACATCGCTATTTCCTTTCCTGCCTTTTCATTTCCTTCTTCATTTTTATCTTTTACATTTTTCATTTTCTTATATAGTTCACCTTTCATTTCGTCTAATGGAATTTCTTCATATTTTATTTTCTTCCCCATTTTATTTCTTTCGTAACTCCTTCTCTTTCTACATCATTTGCACCATATCATTCTTACTAAAGCTAATATTGTCATTCCAAGTACTGGTTGTATTATTTGGCCTATAACACCTTTGCCTATATTAGTAAACCAAGTTCTTATTGATGTTAAACTATCATACAATATCAACTTTCAATGGTTTCAAATCTTCCAGTTTGAAATATTTTTAATGTACCCTCCAATTTCTACACTGTTATCTGGAATGTAAGTGCAACAAATGTTGCGCTTTCAACATTTTACAGACACCACCCTCTTTTGCCAATAATATATCAACAGCAAGTCGATCTTGTCAAACCATTGATCTAATCACATCCATCTCTGTATTGATCATTAAGAAACCTCCAGCAGTATCAGTTGATAAGAGATCAACTATTGTGGATAATTGGCAAATTCTACGTGAATTCAGAATTACTCCCACTGAATGTATCAATGCACTAAATATGTCACCTACTATTTCTGAAAAACTAGCTATTTTATTACGGATTAGTTCTTTATCGTTTTAGTTGCTTCCAGTGATTCTTTCCACATGGTAAACTTTAGGGAATACTATTCCAAAATAACAACTCCCGTACCACTGTGCAAGTAGCATAAAATAAGCTTTATTCCCACACATATAATAAACTCTAGGAAAGACTGTATCTGTCCCCCCTTTTAGTCCCCAACCTGAAAGAATCAAAAAGTTATGTTCACATTCACTGGAACCAATAAATACATTGTTATAGTCAGTCTTTAATCTATGGAGACAAATCTTCCCTTTCATTTCGAAATCTAGAGACATCGTAGCATGAGTCTTGCCACAGGTATACATTTCTTCCTTTTCAGCCCATGATGGAATATGGGTTTTCTGTTCCGTAGCTTTCCTTTGAAAGTCCTGTCCGCTTTCTTCAACTAAATTAAAAAATATTTTGTCTTCTTCTTTTAATGAGCAGGTTAAGTTATTCTTGTGTGCTTCCGCTATATCTATTGTCTTTTGGGTTAAGAAAAATTCACCCATAAGCTGTGTAGCTTGATGACTAAGTACTGGATTCATATTCTTTCGAACAAGAACCTCTGAAAATATCACATCTAAGTTTGAATAATAATATTGTAGCCTTTTTGTTCTATAAAACAAACTGGTTAATATACTCCATGAAATGCCATATTTTAACGGTCAATGGTGATATGTGACACCTTCCGCTACTGAAGCTGGTAATTTCAAACACACATAACAATCACTAATCATCATAGTGTTTACATACTGAAACAATAACTTGGTGAATACATTTTAAAGAATGTTGTTATCTGTCACAATTTCGTTTTGGTCTTCCAGCAACTCTATCCTCAGCCATTTTGATCTAACAAGATTTCTCTTCTTTCTTTTACATTATTTTTCAAACTTTTATTTCTTTCATTAGTTCAAGGAGGTCTCACTTCTCCTTCATCAATCTGTACTGCAATTATTTCTTTGTCACTTTCTTCATTTAAATCTAGATTCTCAAGTTCTTCAAGAATCACATAGGTCCATTCAGGGCCTTTGAACTAATTGTTCAGGATATTTAGTCTGGGTTTTTCAATTAACTGTCCTGACTGATTAGTGACTTAATTCACTTGTTCAGGTTCCTCACTTATTGTCTTTAAGTCATATTTTAATCTTTTGACACAACTTGGCCAGTAATCACCCTTTCTGACCTTTTCAGCTTGCACTGCACTTTCACTTTCCTCGTCTCTTTTGAGTGCTCTTTTATTTTCATTATGTTGTGGCACAATTTGATTATCTTTGTCTCCAGAGTCCTTCTCTATCTGACCTTCTTCAGGGCTTATTAATGTGACTCTATCTGCCCCAACGTGCTCTTCTTCCTCTATCTGGTCTTGTTCAGGTCTTATTTTGACTTTTTCTTCTTCTTCCTGAACTTGTTCTTCTTTTCCTAACTGGTCCTGCTCGAGTCTTACTGCATTTTGCTTTTCTGCAGCCAGAACGTGTTCTTCTAAACCTATCTGTCACTCAGGGTCTCCAACAGTCTCATTTTCTTTTTCCTGAGCTTGTTCTTCTACACTTGTCTCATCCTCTCTGGTTTCTTGCCTTTCTTCTCATTTTAATTATCACATCTGGTATGTCAACCACTGGTATCCAGTCTTCCTGACTTGTGCTCAGTTGTTCTAGGTCAACCACTTCAGAATCGGCTATTGTAGATTCTTCAGCAGTACATCCTTCAGCAACCCCAACTGCGGGTGTCAGTTATGGATCTCTTTCCTTAAGAGCTGGTACCTTTTTGGTATGACAGGCATGTATCTAGTTACGTAAAGGAAATTGGGCGACCCAGTAAACCCTTGTAGGCTTGGGCAGTATATAATATCAAAGAGAAATTGTCTACAAGGGATTTCGCTTGAGAGACTTAGACACAAGAATTTGCACGCATTAGTCTAGAGAAATAGTTGTATACAATCTAACTTTAAAGTATTCACAGGATAACACAGATAAATTACAACAATATAAAGAGAAGAAAGCACACGGAAAATACTATTTCATTAGAGAATTTTATCAGATTAAATCCAAATATGGGGATATAAACAGAAATTAATCTCACAGTACAAATTATGAAAAGATAACAGAAATCAAATCACAATTCAGTTCATAATCCAAACATCAACTCCAATTGCTCAACCCAGAGTGGCTCAAGTCAAACATATACCAAGGAGACTCTAAGGAAAAACAAATTGTTTTTAGAGACGATGTGCAGGCCGACGTTTCGGTCTTGGTTGCAGGCGTCTAAAAGACCATCATCAGGACAATTTTTAATAGTGTAGAGAACAACCCCCTGTGTGGATATAACATAAATAAATTACCACTCTGAATTGAATAACATATTTAACAATAAAATATCTCTAACTACATTTTATATAGAATAACTGTGTGCAAAACACCATCAAGGTGCCTCATTTATTAAATCTATGAAGATAATTAAAACTATGCAATTGATTGTGACCAAATCATGTTCATTGCATATAAGTGAATCACATTTCTAAAATTTCATGGCCCAGAGGTTTGAAAACATTACATTTTTTTCACTCTAGAGGCATCAAGGTCCATTATATACAGCAACATAATTTTACTAACTTACTTGAAAAATTTGAAGATGTGAACAAAATGGAGAAGGGCTCGCTGTCACAAGACAAGCAACACGCAGTGTTCTGTCAAATAAAATTAAGACAGAGCAAAATATAAGTACTGTGATTAAATCGCAAAATACGTTGGTAGATCAAGAGACGAGATGTTGTAGTACCTGTCTGCGTTTTTCAAGGGTGTACAACTATCCCGCTATATTCATCCGACTTCAAATGAGGAGACTTCTGATAATTGATTCACAGTGTCTCTGAAAATAACATGAGAACTTAAATCTCGATGTAATCAAGGTAATCTTTAACCAACTAAATTATTGAAGTGACAGACAAATCTGTAAGTTGCATGCTAGTCAAGCTGCAGAGGCACACAGGTGAGGAGCCAAAGTGTATAAGTCAGCCTTGCTCAGTGCGTCTATGGGTATCTAGCGAAGTTGTATTAGGTGCCGGGGGCTGAGTTGTTCAGTTCTAAAAAGAATCCTTAACCACTGGCAAATTAGTAACAGCTGCATATTGGATGTCAGTATTTAAAAGGTGCATCACTACGGTAACTCAGCGCTGTACCAATCTTGATTTGATTGTGCCATTCATTTGTTCTACCACTCCAGAAGCCTCTTGGCGGTATGCGCAGTGCAGTTTTTATCACCTCATTCTGAGTCTGTGGATTTAAATTCTGATTTTGGCCATTATTATTTTGAATAGGTTTACGCTTGTTTTTCCAATGTCCCAACTTTCTGCACCCATGACAAGGAAATTTCTTCTTTGCTTCCTCTCTACTCATTCGTCCTCTTTGTTTTCCCCGATTATTATCATTCTGACCCTGTCCTTTCACTTGATCATCAGTCTGACTATGTAATTTAAGCTCCTGTGTTCTGCCAATTTTACTTGTGCCCACATTACTTTTTCTTCCAACATTTTACGTCTATTGTCAATGTCGTCTCCACAATATTTGGCATATTTTAGAATCTCATCAATAGGTATTACCTGCCAACACAACATATGCTGCTGAATCATTCAGGAGATTTCTGGTCTTAATCCAGACACAAATCGATACACAAAATGACCCATACCCTTATCTCCGATGTTCTCAAATCCATTATACTGCTTGAATACCTGCAGCAGGCATTCATAATGAGCATGCACAGACTTATTTTTTTCCTGGGTTGTTCTATCTATTTTTATCCAATCTGTTTCTTTTGGTGGAATTTTCCCTTTCAAGAAAGTGATCACCTGGTGATAGTCCTTCATTACCTCTTCTGAATGGGCTCCCATTTTTTCATCTCTAGGGCACTCATCACTGGGCCAATCAACTGTAATTTTACATTCTGTCCATAAATCAGCAGGCACCACTATGTCATATAGACCATCCAAATCTTTCAACAAAACCTTAGAAACCTTCACAAATCTTTCAACCTGCGAGTACCATTCAACCGTTTTTTGTCTTAACTTTGGGAAATCATTAGTAAATGACAAAATATCTGGTTGAGTCCAAGGAAAATGGGCACCATCTCTCTGTCTTTCCAGATTCTTTAAGTAAATATTCAGATGCGGTCCGATTTGCCTGTGATTCTTCCTTTTTCTTTGCCCACTTAGTTTTCCAAGTCTCTCCATTTCTGTAAAATAGTCATTCATTCTTTAATCTGCAATTTCCTTCTGGACATATTCATATTTTCAAAATCTTTTTCAGTAAATTCTGCTCTTGATAGTTTCTGCAATACTTTCGTCTCCCTATTTTAATCCCCATTTCAGAGGCAAGCGCTGTCAATTTATCTTGAAATATTTTAGCATTCCTAGTTATGCCCCTCCATATGAACAACAATTCTTTGTCACTGTAAGTGTTTAGCCTATCTATTCCCACATTTCAGCTATCATCTCTGCTAGTTCAACTTTTAGTTAAAAAATGTCTAAAATCTTTAGTTGTTGGTTCGCTTTGTCTATTCCCTTTGCCCATCTTTCAAGTTCTTCCGGAGATACCATAGTGGCATTTTTAGTTCCTGTAGATGCTTCTAATCGTATTTCTTTTGAACTACTAGGTGTAACTCTTCTCGGGGTTTCATTTATCTGTCCTCTTATCGGCAAATCCATTAATGACATAACCGAATCGCATTCACCTACTTGATCCTCAATTATAATGTTTCATTTTCTAGGTTCTATTATAGGAAGTGCCATAACTGGTGGTTTGGGACAATTTGCCTTATCCCCATACAATGTAACAACAGGACCTATACTCACAGGTATAGTCAAGGCTTCAGGGTGTGTATTCAATTGGGTTATTTTCTGTATCAATTCTTCTCTATTATTATTTATTGCTTCTCTTTCCTTTTCCTGGAGTACCCTTCCATTTATTGGAACATGTATAACCTGTGGAACCAAAGGTGTTTCTAAAGTGGGGGCACTTGGAGTAGTTCTAGTAGGTCCTTCCTGATATGATGGAGGATTTTTCATTAGGGTGTCTTCCATAAACTCATCTTCTGATTCCCCACAACCTGTCACTGTTAAATGCTTAGTTTTTCCTGTGCACTTGCCCCCCAACTGTCCCTCTGCCATTAATACAGGATACAGTCCTTCCGCATTCATTGCTTTTCTCCGTTGTTTCATCTGATTTTCTTGTGACTCAATCATCTTTTTAGGGTAAAATCCTCTATAACTCCGACTATTGCTAGATCTGTTGTATTCAAACTACTTGGTTTCCCATTCTTCTAACGCTTCATACTGTGTTAATCTAGGTCTGGGCTCAAATTCATTCATCCGCAGTCTTACATTTTGAAGGATTCTCCCATTGAACATACCATTTTCTGGGAAGGCTAATATTAATATCGGTCATGGGGCCCCAGCTTTCGCCTGCCTCACAGCGGAAACCAGCTGGACGGAGATCGAGGGCTGTGTGGTGCAGACTAAGATCAGGGGCACAGGGAAATCTTCAAAAATAGAATAGGGGTGGAGTAGTTTAGTTGTTGGAGTAATATTGCCCTATAGTGTGTGTTTTTTTTGTCGCACTTTGTTTTCACAGAGCAGGATTTGATTGAGTGTATAGGCATTGCAGGGGGTTTGCATGCCTGTTTAAGCACCAATATTGGAAGGGTAATCTGTCCCGTCAACCCTCAATCATTGGTTTTATACTGTGTAAAAAGGACATTGCATGCTCTGGCGAACAGGTGGCATAAGTGGATCTAACCAAGGTCCGTGTGACAAGTGTGTTGTTATTTTGTGGGCAGAAGAGTTGTAGGCACTGCCATGTAAAACGGCACATTCATTTTTTATTTTTTATTTTACAAAGTTTTATATAGCGCGAACCAGACCCGAATCAGGTATCAGAGAGCTTTACATAGCACCAGTTGCATTACATTGATGCTACAGTAACGCCCCACTACAGTTAATGGTGTCAAAGAAAAACATGCATTAAGCACATGGCCATCACCCACTGCAAGCTACAGAGCAATCTCACCAAATCGTTTTTAATTTAGCTCATGCATTCTAGTTTTATTTTCTTTCTTCTTGCATTGCACTACTCGCCGCCTGTAGTCCTGCTCTCTGGTCAGATAGTCTAATCTTGGGCAGTTGTGGTTCTTTTGAATATATATTGGGTAATTCCTGTAAACATCAGAGTGCACATCGGCCTCCCTACCACCACTGCAATCGTTTGAATAAATGAAGAAATCACTTCTCTGTTCTTAGCTGCACGGGTCTTCCACGCTTTGTAAGTGCTCCAAGTTCACACAGATTTTATTCTTTTGGCCTGCTTTCTAGCAAGAAATGTTCCTGTTTTGTTTACTCTGTGCAGACTCTTTCATCATGGCGCTCACAATAGTAGATCTAACCCCTACCGAACATTTTCTCAGCGTAGTTTCTCCCCCTGCTTTAATGTGACTTATACAGAAAACGTATCTGCTTACCAATCAGCCAGGTTGTGGCTGTAGCCATTGTCTGGGCTTATTCACAAATCTGCACGGTACACAATAAGGAGCTAGATAGTATTTTCAAAAATATTTTGTGACTCATCAGTCGCAATGCCGCTAATATCTCGAGTTGCTCAGTTGTATATGCATTATGTGCTTTATTTTTTGCATTGTTTCTCTAGATAAACCTTAACTGGTTTCCAATCTGCTCAGCTGCTACCTCTTCCTCCCCTCTTCTTGTCAGGCTTTTACTTCCCTGTTGCCAGACCTGCACTGATGATCCCCGGCAGCCATATACCACATGTGCATTACTATCACAAAACATGGCATTTGTAGCTTTCAGATCTAGCACACATTTTCAGATATGCTTTTTGGAAAGGGGGTAAAATATTGTCATCTTTTATTTTCTCTGAAGAACAAACAATATGCTGCTTAGGATATATTAAAAACGCACCAGTGCTGCCTTTCTGGCACACTTTGGAGGAGTACTGCAGAAAGTGCTTTTGGCTGAAGCGCCGACACAATCACTTGCAAGACGTGTTCTGTGTGAAACGACGTTATTATCTGCAGTGTAGCAGGTACATGGCACTAGTGCTTCTGGGTGCGAGGGGCCCACTGCACCCGAGCTTTAGCTTTTTTTGCACCCTAACCGAGGCACAAGGCCCATTTTCCTGGCTTGCATAATGCCAATCTCCCAGAAGCCCATCATTATTAGAGGTCTATCTGAAGTAGGCGACAATGATATCTTATCTCAAGTCATTACTAAAGGTCGTATGGTAGCCATAAAAAGGGTGCAGTGGTCTCTATGAAGTCACTAGAATGGCTGCAGCACCCAGGTCCTGCCTCCCACATTGGAAAATGTGAAAGGCAGCTCTTTGTCAAGATACCGGTTTTGTGCGAAAAAATAACTTGTGTGTTCTGTTTTATGTGCACATTGCCTTTCTTAAAACATGTAATGAAAGATCGTGCAATGTTTCTACGGGATGGAGTTGGCTATGGAGCTACCAAGGTCCAGAATGACTGGTCGGAGCTCTGCAGCCTCGCCTCTGCTCTGTGTCTAACTATTTATACTTATCCTCAGCGGCGTGCGCACGAATTCAAAACACATTTCATGTGTTTATTTCAGTCACTTTTAGAAAAGCCGAGAACTGTGAGGGAGAAACCATGGGGGAGGGGTGGTTGAGAAGGCGACGAGGAAAGAGTTAAAAGAGCAGCAGGCGGGGGAGGGGGTGCAGGCGGAGGGATGGTGCAGGCAGAGAGGGAGATGGTGCAGGCAGAGGGTGAGATGGTGCAGGCAGAGGGTGAGATGGTGCAGGCAGAAGGTTAGATGGCGCAGGCGGAGGGGAGATGGTGCAGGCGGAGGGAGAGATGGTGCAGGCAGAGGGAGAGATGGTGCAGGCAGAGAGAGAGATGGTGCAGGCAGGGGGTGAGATGGTGCAGCGGAGGGGAGATGGTGCAGATAGAGGGTGAGATGGTGCAGTGGAGAGGGGAGATGGTGCAGACAGAGGGAGAGTTGGTGCAGGCGGAGGGGAGATGGTGCAGGCAGAGAGGGAGATGGTGCAGGCAGAGGGTGAGATGGTGCAGGCAGAGGGTGGGATGGTGCAGGCAGAAGGTGAGATGGTGCAGGCAGAGGGTGAGATAGTGCAGGCAGAGGGCGAGGTGGTGCAGGCTGAGGGGGAGGTGGTGCAGGCTGAGGGGGAGGTGGTGCAGGCGGAGGGAGAGATGGTGCAGGCAGAGGGAGAGATGGTGCAGGCAGAGGGGAGATGGTGCAGGCAGAGGGAGAGATGGTGCACGCAGAGGGAGAGATGGTGCAGGCGGAGGGGAGATGGTGTGGACACAGGGAGAGCTGGTGCAACCAGAGGGGAGATGGCGCAGGCAGGGGGGAGATGGCACAGGCAGAGGGTGAGATGGTGCAGGCAGAGGGTGAGATGGTGCAGGCAGAGGGTGAGATGGTGTAGGCTGAGGGAAAGATGGTGCAGGCCGGGGGTGAAATGGTGCAGGCAGTGGGGAGATGGTGCAGAGAGAGTTAGAGATGGTGCAGGCAGAGGGGACATTATGCAGGCAGAGGGTGAGTTGGTCCATCCAGTAAGTTGTGAGGGGGTGACACCATGAGTTACCCGCACCGGGTGACACCAACCCTAGTGACGCCACTGGTGGTGATTCTGGCACAGAAGGTCTCTAAAAATTCTCTAATTAAAATATTTGGTAGCAAAAATTTTCTTTATTTGAATTTACGAGCCAGCCATTGTTCTTTATGGCATACAGACACGTTTATGATAAGATAGCAGACGCTGTGAAGAACAGGCCTGTCCCATTTTCCTTTTGGCTGGACTCGAACCTTTTTTCCTTTTTTTGTTTGGCGTGCTGACTGGGCACGATAGACAGGGTGTGGTTAGTCGTGTCACACTAGTTGGATTAATCTACTTTCCCCAACAATAGATGGGATTTAAGCCTTCTCATTAATGGAGGTGGTTATGTTCGATTTAAAGATTGTAACAAGAACAAGTCACAAAATGTTTGTCGTTTTTGTTTCCAAATCATAAATCTGTTTGGTTTCCTTTACTGATTGAATCCCCCCTACATATGTGTGGGCTCCTACACAGAAATCCTGTGAGTCTCTTTATTAAGTTATTTTCTTCTCCACTCGTTGGATTTTTTGCGCCTTAGCGTGCGCGAAACACCTGGTGGGGTATGTATGGTCATGATGAATGCTGAGCTGTCATGGCTCATTAGAGCAGAAACATGTTGACCAGTTTCACATAATTTTTAGGACATGTTTGGTTCAAAGTGACTCAACCAACTTCTGTCCGCACTCACTTTGTTTTTAATGGAGATGGACTGTCCCTCTATTAAAAGGAATTCTCTATACTAGGGAACAGGCACACATCCTTTTAGATCACTCACTTCACTACAATGTACTAATGCACATTCCGGTAATAAGAACCCAATGATGACAATTGGCTACTGACTTTGTTGGTGCCTGAGGGTTCTTTTTTCTCAGTGTGCACTGTCCTTTTTTCACCCAGTCTCTATCATTTTGGTTGTGGTATTTGACTTGCTTTACTTTCCCTCCTTCCTTTTTGGCTATTTTAGTTGCTCTTTCGTTGTTTGATATACATAAACCAATTGTGACAGCTTAATTTGATAACCGTTGAACCAACTCAATGGTGCACAAAATAAACTGGTCATTGATTACCAATTTCTAACACTGCAAGTGACGCTCCTTCATTCAAACCATGCAGTTTAAATTAAACATGTGACTCTAAAGGATATACAAAACATAAAAAAGACCAATCCAAATCATGAAAAAAGGAAAGAAACATTCAGACACACCCTGCACATCATAGCCAACAATGAATCAAACGTTCTGCGATGATAGGATATTAGCATAATATTCCTTGAATAACAATTGTAGACACTAAAATACTGAATAAATATGATGAGAAATAAGGATTATTGGCAATGAGAAATATTTAACAACCAAATATCGTTCAAATGTTGACCTTGACATTAACAAAAACAGTACTCTGTAAATCACGGTTCAAAGCTTTGATGATGTAAAGATAACTCCCACTGATGGACTAAGTGCAACCCAGTATTTCCAAGAGGCCTCCGTGATGGCATTTTCTTTGTTTATTCCGTCTTCTCGTCCAGAGAATGTAAGAATGTCAGATTTGTTGGTCTCCCTAGTATTTACACAAATTATAATTTAAATACCACTATTTTTTTTATTTCTGTTATAGCGCTTTAGCACTACAGAAATGGTAAAGTGCTATAAAAGAAAAAGCAAAATAGTGGTATTTAAAATATTTGTGTACTTATCATGTAAAGTGCTCTGACATCCTGCATTGTGATGGAAAGTGCCACAACTCATCCCAATGCAGGGTATCAGAACGTCTTACATAACACAACAGCCTTTTCATAAACATTTGCAGTGATCTTTATCTTTCCAGGAGCAGCGAGTGGAAAAACGTTTGCCAATTTTTAAATCACACCACAAGTAGAAAGCCTTTTTTTAAAGAAAAAAAAGACAGACGTGCTCTGCAAGTAAAACGCGGTGCAATGCAGATTGTGTGGCCTTTTACATATATTTTAGGATTGTGAAAGTGCATCATGCTTTGAGACAGCACTGCTATTGGATGACTTTTTAAATATATCAATGTTCATGAAAGTGCTGTCTCAAAGCATGATGCGTACTTTAATGATCACTAAGATATTTACAGGGCCATGCAATCATTTTTTTCACAAGCCCCGCAGCCCGTTCCAATTACTAAATAGAATAGACTCCTGACCCAAACTCGATGGAAACTGGCAAAAAGTCGGTACAACTTTCGAGGAGCGAACAGCATACAGCTTGTCCAATGGTTACGAAATCAGACAATCAGCGTCCAGGGGCTTGGAATATGAAGAATGGACCAGCCTTCGGTGAGTACATAGGAGGGATTTTCTGTTTGCAAAAATGAAAACCACACTCACCTGGCGGCGGGCGGCACTGGCAGACATTCAGCAGCAGGGACACTGGGCCAGGCAGGGCCAGGGGGGGCTGTAAATAATTAAATTATGGTGCGGTGAGAGAAGGCCTCTCGTCACGGTCCTGCGCGAGCCCCAAAGCGCATGTGTCACCTCCAACAGCCGCGCCCGCCCCACCCCCAGTCCTAAAGGGGGTGAACTGAGACTAAGAGCAGGCAGCGCAGACGCGGAGGTGGAGACATCTGCGCACACGCAACCCACCCCCTAAAATGGCACTGCTGCTCTCGGATTAGATTAACTAAATTGTGTTTTTTCCACACGGAGCGAGGAGAGAGGCAGGCACATAGCAGAGGCAGTGGAGTACAGTAGTAAGTGACTACTACAGTACTGAGTGTCCATAAAATCGGCCCCACCCACACCCAGCGACAAAATCGGTCCCTGTCCCAAAAACCGGCCCCCACCCCTGAGAGCCTACCGGAGGATTGCCCGGTGCCCGGAATTGTCAGTCCGGCCCTGCCGGGTGAAAGTGACAAGTTTAGGGTGACCACGATGGAGTGCATGATGGATACAAGTACCAGGCTAGTCCTGCTCAAAAAGTTACCTTCTGCAGTCGGTGGAGGAGACTGCGATGAGCAGGGAGAGCAGTGCGGGGGTTGTAGCTAAACGCGAAGAACAGGTCAAGCATTTCAGATGGACATTGCTGTAGCCTGACGATTCTGTTTGGTTATGCGGACAGTCCTTGCTGGAAATTCATGTTGGCGGTCACTGCAGACTGTTGATGCAGTAGCGCAAAGTGCAACTCTCATGTTGCTGGTCATCTCTGGAGGTCACCATAGTACAGAGTCGGGTTCACTGGTGTTTCATGTTGGCAGTCAGTGTGAGCAGCAAGATCTTGGTGCAAAAGAGCGTGCTCACAGTTGTGAAGATCGCAAAACTCAAGAGCTCAACAGATGCCACAACAAGGGTCCAGGACCCAAAAGGCACCTCTTGGAGATCAGCAACTTACTTCAGCAAGCAGAAGCCTGCAAGGCTCATTCAGGTCTAGTTCATGGTCCAGTACAGAAGGCCAGCTTGGCCATTGTAGGTAGGCCTCTGGAGTTTGTTGTATCCCTGTAGCTCAGAACAGGAGGTCAATCAACTGACCCTTGGAGTTACTTCATCCTGGAATGAAAGGTGAAGATCCAGTCTTCTTCTCAGACTGCAGTCCAGGCCTCAAGCAGCATGGTAGTCCTCTGGAAGCAAGGCGTTCCTTCTCCTGCAGTATCCGCAGGACCAGAAGTGTACTGAAGAATGGGTCTGATGGTTCCCTTTTTGCACCAGGTACCCACTTTGAAGTGGAAGAAACTTCTGAAGTTTTCCTACTACAGAAGTGTCTCGAATTTCCAGCCTCCCTTCCCTCGTCCCTGTCTGTCCGGGGGCACAATAGGCTAGTGCAGAGACTTTTGTGTTTGAGCTGGGCCAGTGTTTTTGAATTGTAAATATGTTGGGTGACAGCTCCAAGTTGGATTAAGCCAATTTGACCTTGTTTTAAGGTGAGATCATCAGCCCTTTATTACTGGTTAGCAGTGGTAAACTGCACAGAGTCCTAAAAGTCAACAACATTGTATTCAGAAAACAGGTAGGGTAAAGGCAAAATGTTTGGGGTACTCCTGCAGAGAAGGCCACATCCAATAGGCCCCATCAGAATTAAGAGATCAGTAGAAACACCACAGATCTCTTAATTTCACCCAGAACTTTCAGCAGCTTTAAGCAGCTGAAATCTTTTGGTGAAAGTCTGGGACAAAATGAGACATTACCTGTGGAATCAGACACTGAATTATTGATTCCCACATTAGTTCCTCATTACTTAGTTGATCTTCAGGGTCCATAATGTGGAAGATTTTCTCCACCACTGGAATTACTGGTACCACAGGTATCGGTCGCTCTCTATGTGGGGAAAATCTAATCCACTTACTGGGAAACTCAAAATGAGGACAATGAAGGAAAACTCGATACAACCGTCTCATGTAAGTTGTAGTGCTATATAGGATAAAAGCTTACACAGCTGACATGCATGCTTTAACTGTTCCATTTGAATGTGCAGCTTTTACTGCTGCTCCCTACCTGCTGTACCTGCACTGCATATGAGAAGGAAGCTTACCCGAATGTTACTGTGTTGTTACTGGAGGCGAGAATGAAAACTTGTACCTACTCAATACATGCTGAGCTTTATTTATGAGTCTAGGGACAAACCTTTGTGGCTAAATTTTACTCAACGTGGGAAAGCTCACCTGACTTGGACAGGGAAAGGGTTGACAGAGTGATAGCTCTTTCTCAATTCTGTGGGTGGTGGTGAATGTCCCTTCTTAGTTGGTGGAGGAATTTACCTGTTTTTTTCTGATAACGGATGGGTCTGTGCCATGCTAACTAGTTACGTCACCCCCAGTAGTTGGTGTTTATATTATTAGAGGGACAAGTGGTGTTCAGGCACAACAGATCAAGTATTAACAGGTCTATGATGACCTTAGATGTCTGGGTCTGCGTACTCTACACTGAGTGGATCAGCATGTTTATAGCCTATGCTAAAAGGTGTGGGTAACTTGCTGAACCCCATTTGTGATGGGATGTGGGGGTTGAAATGATTTCCCATGAACAAGGAATTTCCAGTAGGTCTGGGCCTTAATGTTGGGTTGATTAAGTTCCTGCCTTTCGTACACACCATCCATCGCTACTACTAATTGGATGGTTTAGCGAGGTCATAAGATTAGTCCTGCCAGGGTTGCAGAGGCTCTGGTGGAGCACCGAGAAGATGATCAAAGTTGGATATCTAGAGGAAGCAAAAGTTGTGAGTTGGTTTCTTTAGGTGAACCTGCAGAAAGATCATCGACAGCGGAGTGGCTCAAGCGACTTTCAGTGACAGCCTAAACCCCCAGCTGCCTCCCAGGTGGAACTGAAAGCATATTATCTGCCCCTCTTCTCATGCATCCTAGCCAGTGGAGTGGTCCACAGATACTGGGAGCTTGGGTGAGGACTGGCCACAGGGTAGGATCTTCTACAGAGAAGGACCCAAACAACACAAGGGATTAGGGTAAATGATGCCATCTGTCCTCTGAGAGGAGCACAATTTTAGAGACAGACCTCCTAAAGAGAACTCAAGCTCACTTAGCATGCACTTGAGGGTATCTGAAATGCTGTGCCTCCCCAGATGGAACCCCGTAATGGCCTTCCACCTTGGCCCTCTCAAGCCTGTTCCTGGCTTGTAAACGTTTCAAGTGACTTAGGAGTAGTCTGACTTGGGTGGCAGAACAGCCTAGATGAGATGGAACTGGGACCTTGAGAGAAACCTCACTCCTCTCAGTGGCGATGGCTTACCCCTCGAAACCAGTGTGAACTGCTTTAAGGAATGGGAGGAGGTGTTGCCGAAGGCCATTCGAGCTTCCACATATGTACCAGAATTGGGTGAGTCTGGGGGTGTGTGGAAATCTGTCTCGACTCCTCTCAGTGCCTCCCACCGTAGCAAGGCTTACCCTAAGGCTGGGACTGTTGACGTGCAGCGGTCATGAAGGAAAATAAATTCGATATAATATAATGTTGGCCTAATGTATCTATTATATATATTCGTATTACCTGAAGAAACCCCTTGTAAATACATTCGAACCATGCATACGTTAAAAACGGGGCCTTGACTGAACAAACGGCATTTTGGTTTCACATCCCTGTCTCTCTTTCTCGCGTTAGGAAAACACGTGACCTGCCTCTGTGTAAAAGCCTGGGAGGTCAGTCTGGGCTATGAATGGACCCGTGGTATCTAACTTGGGAAACTCAAGGACACATCTGACTTTCTTGGAGGATGAGCACTTTCTTGCAGGCGCCATGCCTGTACTCCTGTGCCCTAGAACAAAAGGGAGGCACCTTCACTGATCTAACTGACCTACCCCCGGAATAGTTTGAGCTAAGTTTCAAAGCAATCAATTGTGCCTTATATGGGTTTTCCTGTTGGATTCATGAGAAGTGGTACTTTTCCATGTACGGGGTTTTCATGAGGTATGCTGAAAGTGGATCACTGAAATAATATCGAATGCCAAAATATCGACCTGCAAGAATATCGTGTAAAAAATATCGACTGACAAAATATCGAGTTTCTATCTACAAACAGGTAAGTACAAAAATATCGAGTTTAAAATATCGTTTACAAAAATATAGTTTTAAAAAATATCGACTTTACTAAAAAACACTATTAAATTAAATTTATATTAAAAACTAAGTACTAAAATATACTTAAGAATACTTAAATTAACTAATGATAATTAAATAATTAATGAAAGTAAAAAAAAAATATTTAATCATATTTCTTAAAACATATATATATAGTAACAAAATATAATTAAATAATAGCCAATATTATTAACGTACAATAACAAAAGAATAAAAATTACTATTCCCACTCCAGTGGGTGCAACAGTAGGGAAAGCGTTGGATAGCGTAGGGGTTAAAATTACTATTCCCACTCCAAAGAGTGCAACAGTAGGGAAAGCGTTGGATAGCGTAGGGGTTAAAATTACTATTCTCACACCAGTGGGTGCAACAGTAGGGAAAGTGTTGGATAGCGTAGGGGTTAAAATTACTATTCCCACTCCAGTGGGTGCAACAGTAGGGAAAGCATTGGATAGCGTAGGGGTTTAAATTACTATTCCCACTCCAGTGGGTGCAACAGTAGGGAAAGCGTTGGATAGCGTAGGGGTTAAAATTACTATTCCCACTCCAGTGGGTGCAACAGTAGGGAAAGAGTTGGATAGCGTAGGGGTTAAAATTACTATTCCCACTCCAGTAGATGCAACAGTAGGAAAAGCGTTGGATAGCGTAGGGGTTAAAATTACTATTCCCACTCCAGTGGGTGCAACAGTAGGGAAAGCGTTGGATAGCGTAGGGGTTAAAATTACTATTCCCACTCCAGTGGGTGCAACAGTAGGGAAAGCGTTGGATAGCGTAGGGGTAAATATTACTATTCCCACTCCAGTGGGTGCGACAGTAGGGAAAGTGTTGGATAGCGTAGGGGTTAAAATTACTATTCCCACTCCAGTGGGTGCAACAGTAGGGAAAGCGTTGGATAGCGTAGGGGTAAAAATTACTATTCCCACTCCAGTGGGTGCAACAGTAGGGAAAGCGTTGGATAGCGTAGGGGTTAAAATTACTATTCCCACTCCAGTGGGTGCAACAGTAGGGAAAGCGTTGGATAGCGTAGGGGTAAAAATGACTATTCCCACTCCAAAGAGTGCAACAGTAGGGAAAGCGTTGGATAGCGTAGGGGTTAAAATTACTATTCCCACTCCAGTAGGTGCAACAGTAGGGAAAGCATTGGAAAGCGTAGGGGTTAAAATTACTATTCCCACTCCAGAGAATACAACATTAGGGAAAGTAAATAATTCATATATTATTCAAAAATCAACAAAAAAAAATTCTATTAATAATTAATTTAAAAATAAATATTAACAATAATTAATTAAATTAATCACCTATTAATACTAATTAATTAAACATTAACAAATAAATATTTTATAACTTAAACAAATATAACAATTATTTCCTAATAAATAAATTGTAATTAGTTTTATTATTTAATAATAATTAATATTTTAATTTCCACCCTATGCCCCTATAAACCCACTACCCACTACATAAATTAAATTAGTTACATCTACATAATTACCAATTAATCAATTAATATAAATTAATTAACAATTTTAAATTAATTAATTAACAAATATAAATTAATTAACAATTAATTACTATTTACTATCAATAAATAAATGTACATATTTAATTAATTATGAATAAATTACTTCCCACCCTATTCCCCTATAAACCCACAACCCGCTACAGAATTAAATTAGTTTAATTTACATAATTAACAATTAATCTATTACTCTAAATTAATTAACAATTTTATTTAAATTAATTACCAAATATAAATAATTAGCAATTAATTACTAATTACTATCAATAAATAAATTTACATATTTAATTAATTATAATTAAATTACTTCCCACCCTATTCCCCTATAAACCCACAACCCGCTACAGATTAAAATTACGCAAAAATTAATAAAACAAAATTTGTTAAATATAATTATTTATAACATAAATACACATTGTTCACACATATGATAACATAAAAATACACTATAAAAAATTATATATTATTAAAAATTCGATATATTGTACTATCTATATTATATACTTCGATATTTTAACTATCTATATTTTTTACAGTCGATATTACTTCACTTACCTTAAAAACAATATTTTTGTAGTCGATATTCTGTCCTGTCGATATTTTGTCCACTCGATAATAAATACACGATATCATGTTCAAACGATATTTTGGACTCGATATTATGTCTGTGCACCGCTGAAAGTATATATGCACTGTTTTGAATGTAAGTCTCCAGTCTCCTCTGCGCACCCATGAGAAAAGGGCGAGAGGGAGACTCCCCTATATAGGGCGCTTTTGCTAAATAAATGATTGAATCTTCTCCATTGCCGACTTACTTATTATTGAGAATGAGGTATATGGGCTATTGGTAATTATAGCTCCGTAGGATACAATTCCAGTACTTCAGTCAGGATGGCATCATAGAAGAGTGGAGCCCCCTGGTCTCTGCAGGCCGTGCTACAGGCACTGGGCAGGGCTACCTTCCCTACCCGGGCTAGGGTAGTGTTGGACCAGGGAGGGATCTGGGACTCCTGCGGGCTGAACAACTCCCATAATCCCTTGTGGAAGGCCTGGTCCCCGCAGGTCATTTGTGCCAGACAGCAGGCAGAGCATCCTGCCCACCCCACAGCCCACCCCACAGCAGGGCTGTACCATACACGCAAGGTTTTGCTAGGTTTCAAGGTGTCCATCAGATTGTTTGTCAGCTTCAAGTTGGTAAAAAACATTGCCAGTGATATTTCATTCTCAAGGATCAAAGTATGAAAGTTCCAACCTAGTGAACCTCGTCACTAGCCCAGCCTTCCTGATTTGAATTATGCCCAGGACTAAAACTAACAAGCAATTGCAAAAACATCAGATCTGGTATATAACTGAAAATGCAAGTCAGATCTATTGGCTAACACCAGTTATAATAATATTTTTAACCAGCTTCATCATAGGCCGAGTTTTAGAAGTAAAAAGTATCTTTAATCCATGTATTATAAAAAATTAATCTCAGTTTAAAGTGAAGTCATTATTTAGCACTATGGAAGAAATAAATCACAATTATGTGAAAAGAGTACAGTGCAAGCAAACTTCCGCACATTGAAATCTGACATCCACAGTGCAAACTTTTTATTCGGGATGTTATCATTTGGGTACGATCGCGTGGTTGGATAATGAGTGCTAGAAGTTGTGCCCAGCTACATTAGCAGCCTTCCGACGGCCTTCCTGGAAGCCAGTCCAAGCAGGGCACCAGTTTGAAAGGAACTAGTGTGCTCTCGGTTTTATTAACAGCCGCTCGCACAGTACTCGCGGGCTTTGTTCTTAGCAGGCTACAGAATGAACCATGAGATTGGCAGGCAAAAATGCCTTGCCAGTCTGCTTGAGCGATGCCACCTCATTAATGGAATCTTGTGCCGCGTCTGGAGGGGCATTTTAATCGATAAATCTGGGATTTGCTGTGCACGTCACGCCTCCAGCACTGCGGGCAGCCATCTTAATTGACTAGGCCTCATCAAAGAGGGGAAGGAATATCGCCCTTTTTGTTCGAAAACATATTATTTTGAGAAATTATGCCAAGTGCTGTGCTCAGATGGACAGCAAAAGAAAAATGAACCCGTGCTTGAGCAAACCAGAGAACAATCAGCAGATATTGACTCGGTGGAGATGAACATCAGGATTATTGATCCTGGAGGTAAATATTGACCGAGTTGAAAAATGTGGTCACTCTTTCCTCAAGGGAAAATACGTCTTCATGTGTTCTGAACAAGACATCAATAGATGAATTGTTACAGACAACTTGAAAACACAATTTGTGGCCAGTCAAATAACGTTGGAGCTGTCAGGCAAACCGATGATGAGACCGAGGTAATGTAGCCTTAGAGCTGGACCGAGTGGCGTAGACTTCTTTCTGCACACATTCTTGTGAGGAACCGAGTAAATAGTAATCTGTAAAATGAAGGAAGCATGCTAAAGCCCCAGAAGGAAGTTTACATGTAATTTCCGTTCCATTGTTATTCAGGCACTGATAACATTCTTACCAGTTATCACATTGTGAGAAATTTGTTGAAAGTTATGTGATATAAAAAAATGCACACTAATTAAAGTGTTGTTTTTTTTCGAGGTGTATGGACCAGAAGTGTCAATTTACAAATCTTGAATTCTTTAGAAACAGTTTTTGGAAGTTGAAGAAGCTAATTTTTGGGGATGTGCAAAATTTAGTAGCTTGCTATTACGCAACTATACAAAACCAAATTACGTATAATTATGCATAATTATGCAAAATGCGAATCCATCGTTTTGCCCTATATTTTAGGTATTGGTTTAAGGGTTTTGAGTTTAGGGTTAAGGTGTTAAGATTTGAGGTTAAGAGTTTAGGGTTCAGGGCATGGTTAGGTGTATCAGTATAAAGGAATGTGGTTACGATATACCGTTAAGTGTTAGAGGTTAAGGATATTTGATTAAGTCACAGAGGCAGTCATTGTGACGCTTCTCAAGCCTGATAAGCCTGCCCTCCACTGTGACTCCTACCAGCCGATCTCCATGATCAACGTTGGTAATAACATATTCGTCAAAATATTCGCAAACCGCCTTCTTCCTCGATGTAGTGTCTAGCTAGGCACGCTCTAGTGTTCCACCAGTGATGTAATACACACTTTACACCCACCCACCATAGGCGTCACCAGTCAGGTGACCCTGCCAATAAAAGGGGCCGGGCGCTCGTGCCCTGGGCAGTTAAGACACCACTCGATAAAGTGTTTGTTTCTGTCCTTCATCACAATGTGGGCCTGAGGCCCAACAGTAAAGTCTGCTGCCTACAATTGTGAAACTGGACCAGTCTGTATTCATTCCGGGCCCCTCAAAATCACAAAACCTCTGCACTAATTCTGCTTTGATGCACCACATAGACCCTCGGATCTCAGCCATCGCTGCTCTTCTTGATTTCACCAAGGCGTTTGTTCTATTGAATGCCCTTATCTTTTTCAGATACTAGCGCTTTGCGGTATTAGTTTACGATTCATCTGTCAGATACAACTCCTCTATACATTACCCACTGCCTCATATGGCTGAATAGTATGATATCAAACCCCTTTTCTATTACCCCATTGGACACATCAGGGATGTCCACTGTCGCCGATTCTAGTTTATGTGGCGATGGAGTACCTTGCGGCTCGGCTCCAGCAGCATCATGCCCACCTTGGCCTTGGTTTTACCACTAGAGATCTAGTGGTCTCAATGTGTGTGGATGACGTGACCCTATACATCTGCAAGCCAAGGTAAATCTTGCCCCCTTGATCCATGAGGTTATACGCTTTGGGGGGTTTTCGGGAATGCAGGTTGATTGGTCCACGTCTATACTATTGCCCCTCACGGACGGCACCCAGCATTTTTCTCATAGTACCAGCTGAAGTGGGCATCAACCCAGTTCGATACTTTGGCATTTGGCTCAGTCGCGAGCCAGATCAGATTTTAGAGGGCCTAATGTGGCCACACTATTATGTGGCTGGAGGAGAGAATACCGATATAGTCAAAGTTATCGCTGTCAGGTTGGATAGCTTTAGCAAAAATGGTCATCCTTCCGAAATTTCTTTACCGTTTTCTAAGGGTGCCCATCCCTCTCACAGATCACTTTCTACAATGACTGAGGTCTAATCTCGTAGCACTGACCTGTGCTGGTAAGCAGCATTCGATTTCCTTAAAGCTACTCACTTTGCCACTCATCCAGCGGGGTTTGGGCGTGCCCAACATGGCATTAAAACCGGTCCTACGATGCTTGTTTCCAGTCCAGGGAGGACCTGACCTGGCAGTTCGGGCTGGACTGTTCCCATTGGGCGCAGGGTCAAGAAAGATTTGCATATGGCTGGGTCCAAACTGGAATGGCAGGATGAGCAGAAAAACTATGGATTTAGGCCCAGATCTCTATACTGGGATAAACGTATGAAATTGTTCTGCATTCTGTCCATCAATTGTTTTTGCAACATGACTGTGAGAAGTTGGCCTGGCAAATGCTGTCCACTAGTTATAGTGGGCAACTTGCACCAGTCCAAACAACCCTTATTGAAGAATTGGTTTAAGACAACCTTCATTGAAAGCTATTCTAGTGGTAGCTATGGAGAGCAGCCTTCAGGCTAAGTCTTGAAGGAGTGTAAAGCAGTTTGGTTTACCAGATTATAACCTCTTGGACGACCAAATGAAAGGGGAACCACAGAAGTTATATATATAATGTATATAACATATATGTATTTATTACTAAACACTTTCTACTAACCTCTTTATGAGATTAGAGAGCAAGATACACACTAGAACGTAAGTAAATAGCACACTATACAATGGGCCCCAGGGGGAGACCAAACCATATATTAAGAAAGTGGTATAAGAACCAAAACTTGACTGCAAACAGTGCCTAGAGCACGTAGAATTGCAAGGACCCCAAGGAACCACCCAAGGTAGTGACACAGGGGACCCATGGAGGACGCGTGCAGTGTGAGAACACATCCGCGAGCTCCGTACAATCCTATGGGAAAGTCGCGGTTGGAATTTTAAAGATTAAGGACACTTCGGAGAGGACTTGGAGCAAACACTTTTAGACTTAGAAGGTTCTAAGGCCAGCTCCCATGTGAGCACTGGAGTACTACTGTTACCGGGTGCATAGGTGCCAAACGGTGCCAGGAATCGTCACTGTTTTCAACGGCGAGTTGCTGCAAAGTGCTGCTGCCGTGGAAAGGAAAAGTGTCCAACGTGATCCAGGCCTGGATCGATGATGTGAAGAACCTGAAAGCAGAGGGGACAGAGTCTGGGTCACTTCAGGGTGACCCAGGGCACGATAGGCCAATGACCAACAATGTCGGGTGTTTCAAGTGAAATGAGGTGAAGCTTGACTCCGCTGCCACGTGGACCAGGAGATGTCGACAATGACCAGAGTCCACAGGCGAACTGTCCCATGAAGAATGTCAAGTACTGGGGGGTCGATGTCTGGATTGGAAACCAACAAGCCTTGGCAACAGCAACGCACGCAGTGAGAGTAAAAAGACTTTGATGTGGACCAGCAAGGTTCTGGTGACTCTCAAGCGATGGAGAGTCAGTGCACTTCTGTAGCAACCTGGTTAGACAAGTAAATGTTACAGTACCCTTCTCAGGGACCCACAAGTCGACGGACAAGGGATCGCAAAGGGACCTTGAGAGGAATCACTAGATACCAGCCCATGGGTAACTCGAGGAGTGAAGGCCAGTAATCTTTAGTGGAATCACTGCTCAAACCTGGACTACAAGTAGCTCAAAGCACAGCCTCAGGGATCACCAAGAAGCATACGCTGCTGCAAATATGCACGGTGTCCAGGGGTTCGAGTTGCACAGTATCCACAAGGGCTTTGGATCTCAGGTTTGCTGAGAGCACGGATTGGCCTCGAGGAAGCTTGGAAACCCACTTCCTATGTTGCAAAGTCTTTGGAGTCCTTCAGGAGCTGCATAGTTGCAAACCGGACAGATGTGTCTTTGGTGCCTGCCTTGCAGGGGAGTAACTCGTCTACTCCAAGGGAGATTCTTCGATCATCCAACGAAGTGTAGATAGTTTAAGTTCTGGGATTCTGTAGCAGAGTTTTATCCAGGTAAATATAAAATCCTGTAGTCAGGGGTTCCTACTTTATACCCAAGAAAGTGGTGGGACAAACTCTAGGGACCCACCCCACCTATGGGAGGGTCAGGATAGATAGATCCTTTGTCTAGTTTCATGCCAGAGCAGGGGCTGGTAGCCCCTGCAACCGGTTTGAGCTGGACTATGCACAGGGACACCAAATGTGCCTCCAATGCAGACATCAAAGCACCCTTGGAGTGCACCCACCCAGCCCAAGTACACTAAAGGCTGTCTGGGAGGTGGTTACACCTCCCTGTGACAGTAAACCTATTGTCCAGCCTCCCCTGCCGGAGTTTCATCCAGCAGCAGGAGGGCAGATGCGTATCTGTGGCTGGCAGAATCCATTTTGTGTTGCCAGGGTTCTGTTAAGCTGATATCGGGTGTACCGGTGTAGTCATATTTCTCCCTCTAGCAGGGTGGGATCAAACCTCCGCCGCCAGGACTGGTGGGGAGGTATGATTCCAAGGTGTTTGACATCAAACACGACATGTTTCCTTGCAGCCATTTCAAAGTTAGCATTTACCGCGAGGTTATATTGCACATAAGAGAATATGGTGGCTGCATCACAGAACAGCCCCGGAGGATAGATTCCGAAAGCTGCAGAGGGGCCCTGCTTATGCATGGGCACCCTCTCACACGAAACCTAGCACCCTGCCTTCAGGCACGATAAGGCCTGCCATAAGGGTGACTGATAGGTTTATATGTGTAGTGATATAAGGTAGATATAAGGATCCTATATCTAAGTAAAGGGTGCATACACGATCTTACACAGGCTGCTGTCATTTTGAATGGTCTCTCAGGGGTGGCATAATACATGCTGCAGCCCCTAAGAGGCCTCTGGGGTACTTATGCCCTGGGTATATAGGATTCCATATACTAGGGACTTATTAGGGTACCCCAGAATCCACTCTGTGGTGTACCTAGAGTACATGCAATCATTTTAGAGGGGAAGCTGCTAGGCTGGGGCCCTGGTTAGTGGGGCCCCATCCAGACTGAAGTAAAACAACATTGAAACATCAGCAAAGAGTTGGGGTAACTATAAAAAGCAGATCCTACTCTCCTACAATGACATTATATGCACTCTGTGCCCAGGCGCAATACATACACTTCTGTCTTTATCAAACATCATTCTAGCTACACATGGTGGACCACACAACTCCATGCCCCTTACCACAGTGCTCTACTTGCCCTATAAGCTACTGCTGACAGAGATAGATAGGTTTGAGTGCCTGCGATATGTGTGGGACAGCATGAGGAGACGCACCGGGCTCTCCTGACTGTATGCTCTATCTATACCCATTGGACAAAACCCTCTCTTGCTACCTCTGCAAGAGGAGGGCATCAGGGCGTTGGTGTGTGGGTGCAATCTTACAACCTTTTTCGATCTATACCCAGAGGAACATACATGTCATACTCCCATTTGAAGCCTCTGCAACATTCCACCCCACCGCACTAGAGATCCTCCTTTATTATCAACACAGAGCAACGTGCAGAGCCCTACATTATTCCACCTTCCCTCTGTGCTTCCAGCTCTAGAGTGCATACTCATGAACACATCACCCCGTAAACTGGTTACCTGCCATTATTCTATTATGCAAGTTATCACTCCTGTCAGAATGCTAGTGGTGCGAACTATCTAGGAGATGGACACGGATCCCTCCATCACCGACACGCAGTGGTTTTAGTGATGTGGCCCGATTGCAACCTTCTTGCCTAATCATAGATTGACATTAATACATTTCACGTTTTTGCATCAATTTACCCAGGTACAGCTTCTCAGAATGAGGCTCGTTGCAGATGCACTCTGCCTCAGGTGTGCTGCGCTGCAGGTCTCTTTCATACACCTTATATGGGAATGCCAGAGGATGGTGGAGTTCTGGGAGGGGGTCTTCTCATACATATATACAATTATGGGTAATTTCTCACCATGAAACTCGATTTTTGGCTCCATGGGCTATGTCAAAGATGTACCCACTGATGACCACGAACTTACTGCCATGCCCCTTCGCGGATAGAAGAGTAGCCATACACTGGGGGCAAAGGCCCTCCCCCAAAATAGAGACTTGGTTTCAGGATGCATCATATTGTCAAGTGCAATTACGCCACTTCTTTGAACTGATGCCATTGTACTCCCAACCCAGGACATTTGGGAACCACAATTGGGGCGGGCCAACTCTGGGAACAACAACACTTCACGTTCTAGATTCTAAACACGGCCATACTTGGGGAGGTGACAGATCACTCACCCTGGTACCAGTTACATAACAGCCTGGAGCCCTATTATCACCCATTAATTAACTCTACAGTCCATATAAAGGTCATTTACAATGTGGGTAATACATTGTTGGATTTTCTCTGCTTGGGGTTATGTGTAGATGGGTATTAAGTGATATTGTCATTATGCCTTTCATTGCTATGAAACTCTGCTTCTCTCCCATTCCCCCCTCTTTCTTTCACCCCCCCCCCTCCATCCCACTCTCACCCTTTTTTTTGACCCAGTTGTATTGTTGCTTGACTTAGAGGTCAATAAAGAATTAAAAAAAAGGATTTTCGGTTCTGAGATTAAGGCCCTAACCCACATCCAACCGCCAAGATTTGCTGAGTATAAAGAACTGACAGCACAAGTACTATGAGCTGCCTAAAACCCACTAGCAGGCAATGTCGAATATTGTGCTTGATGGCAAAGCGTTGCTATTGCTGTACAGAACATGGATGTCAGGTGATGTCAGGTGATAGTTGATTAAGTAACCCATTCAGACTAATGTTTTTTTCCAGTAGTTTAACCATAGCTTGCTTCCAAGCTTTGAGAGTAGAGCCATAGTCCAGGCAGCTGTTGAAAGGTATCTCAGTGGTTGTTCTAAGCACATAAACTAGGCTGGACCAATGTACATTGGAGAGCCAGATACCTTACTGATTGGAATTATAGTTCATACTTGAGTCTTATGTATTTTTGAGAAAACCTCCAATTTACTCTTAGGGGGGATCCTTGCTACATTTTATGTCGATTTAAAGGTTATGGTTATAATGTCTTGCTCAATCTTCAAATTGATTTTTCCTTTGTTTTACGTGAAATACTGAAGGTTATCTTTACGGAGATAAGGGAAGGCACTGAGACAACTTTGGAGGTTTCAGACATCTGTGCATGCTCAACTATGTGTAATAACTTTTTTGCCAAATTCATTGTATTATGGATTTACTCAGAGAGGTCGCAGAATTTAATTTAAACCTTCTAATCAGTTTCTTATTACAGGCATCTAAAGTAGTATTCTAATGCTACAGAGGCATATTTCTTCCACTTTTCCATTCAAATCGGCAAATATCCAAATTGAGCTGAGCAGATAAATTAATAACCAAGGGTTTTTGCTATTCAGTTTTTTCTTACACTGTATCAGCAGTACATGGTTGAGAACTACTGTTAGTATAGAGCTTGGAGTAACTAAAATTAGTTCTTGCTTTGCTTGAGACTTGCGTGTGAATTGTTGTTTACACCGTACCTCTACCACGGTAATGAAAGTGATTTTTGGCCCTTGGTACATATGAGCAACCCACACCAGGACCTTGGATGAAAAAGGTACACCTGATTGGTCAGCTCAGAGGAAGAGAATTAGACTAGAAGTACAACCCGACTGGCAGGAGAAGAAAAGGGGGGATAACAAATTATCAGCTTCATGTGTAGATTTATTACTTATGCAGGAGTACAACTGGAGTTCCCAATGTGTTTAACGTTTTGTATTACAGGAAAAGGCTATTGAATCGCGTTATCTGAGGTATGGGTATCCTTCAGATCCTTCAGAGTTTACAAATTATCCTGTGCATTGACTACTATTCCAGCTTCCAGTCTTCGTCCTCAGTCTCTCTTCGTGTCTTGAAGTCTGGGAGAACAAGATCATTGATGAGAAGGCTGCTACTCTCATTTAGCAAGGTCGTAGCAAGACCTAATCGATTGGGATACCTTTGGTATATGATTATGCATGGCATTTTGGTGTATTACTTTAATTTTTTAGGATACATAATCATTCATTAGAAATGCAAAAGCCAAACTGTAAACATGTGGGATGCTTTCTATAATATATGAATACATTTTACATCTTTACAAATAAACCGCATAATATTATTATTATTGTTGTTGTTATCATTATTATTATTATTATTATTATTAGTATTAGTATTATTAGTATTGGTAATATTATTATTACTACTTATGGGGGAATGCTGACATTTCCTAAGTGCTTTGTAGCCAATCTGAACAATTTTATAAACTATCAAAGAAGTTTCATTGGAACTTTAAGACAGTTGTACATATGAAGACATTTATTTATCTAAGAAGGCTACTGTTGGACAGAACTACCACATCTAATAGATGGTATTATATTATTGTGTATGTATTGACATGTGATACCACTTTCTTTGCATAACTTTTATCACATCTTTTGCACATGATGTGACCTTTTTGTAATATTGAATCATTTATTCACCCACTTACTAACTTCATCTATTCAGTTAAGTTTGCCCTACCTACCCAACTGACACCATTTGGTTCACATGGACACCGCTAGAACTCAGAAGATCTATTTCAACTGTGGAGTCATCCAGGGTTCCGTCTTCTACCCCATCATCTTCAACATTTACATGGACCCATTAGAGATTCATTGAAAACAGCATAATAATTCCCAATTAAGGTGAGGACATACAATTCTACTTGTAAGTCTTCTTTGCTCTAGACATCCAATGCCTTAAACACTGCCTAGACCTCATTCAGACCTAGATGAAACACCTATCTGATATTGAACCCCTCCAAAACAGGCTTTCTGCTATTTGCCAAAGAGCAAGAGGTGGTCCAAGCCTGGCATGATGACAGGAACCTGGACTGATTCGAAACCCAGATTTGGCCTAACATCACATCACTTGAATTCTCTTTGGACACTGGTTTCACCCTTAAGGAACACATCACAAGATAACAAAGAAGGCCTGGCACCAGCTCAACCAACTAAATAAAGTGAAAATTTTCCTCACAGAAAGTGAATTTAAAGTGCTGTTCATGCCCTATGCTCTCACATCTGAATGATGGCATCACTCTTCTCCATGGCTTACTAAAGTTCACACTGACCCTCCTTTAAAAGCATCAGAAATGCCATAAAAGCACCTTTCATCAATCGCTTGAAGAAACATGATCATATCACCTCCACTTGCTCCTCGTGCTGGCCAGCCACATAACCAATACTAGCTCTATTATCCATAAAGCCATCCCAAGCAGCCCTGACACATCCACATCCAGGTAGCTCTCCACACACTTGCATTCAAAACAACATCGCTCTGAAGGCAAAGAAATGCAAAAAGAAAAAACAAGACCAAAAGTCCTTCTCCTTCTTTGAGCCCTGAATCTGCAACTACATTCCTGTATCCATCAGGACTGCCCCAACTTAGCACTTTCCTGAAAACACTGCTTTAAACATCACTAGGTCTCAATGAGGTAATAGTACACTGCCACTCTCAGAACCCTGCTATGTCTCCAATCTCGTGTTGTCTGTATCGGTGCATTTAATCCAGTACAGTGCCTTGCATCTAGATCACTGCTATACACATTCCACATACAGACGAAGATATATATGGTTACTTTTCCCCTCTTACATGCTTGTGTAATTGTACTGTGTTAAGAGTGAGAGTTAAGCCTTTAAGTTCTTGTGCCTTACTCAAAGTAGCTTTAGGGAGCGTGTGTTTGTGTGAGTGAGAGTGTGTGTTTTGATTTTCAAGACAACCTATCTAGGTGTGCGATGGTACCCCACACATTCCTCTCACATGTTTCAGCATATTAAGAGAAGAGAATTAGGCTCTTAAAGGCACGAACATTATGTATTTGTGTTTTATATGTTGATATGTGTGATCATATTTACATATGTGGCTGTGGTGCCAATCGTACTCTTGTTCAACTGAGCTCAGATTGCAGAATAATGCCATAAGGGTATGAGCTAATCCTGCCCTCTATGTATTTTCCAACTTGTCCTTCAAGATCCCCTGATTTTATGTAGGTGTGTTTTGGTCCAGTGGTTCTAGTTGTGGATTCATCTATTTAGTCCACGTTAAAGGCTTATCATTCTTATTTTTCCTGAAACTGTTTATATGACACATGGGGCATCATCTGTGGTGTTCTAATTCAATTCAGTAGGCATTGAGTTAGCTGCATGTTAGATGAAGCGTGCTACAGTGGGTTTAAGAGGTTGTTTGATGTGTAACTGTGGTTGTGTTCCAGGTACAAAATTCGAGTTGCATATTCATAATTTTTTCTTACTTTCTGCTTGTTTTACTTTGTGCTTTGTGCATAATTAAATTAGGAAAGAATACAACATTTTAAATGTTGAGAGTCGAGGGCTGTATGGCATCATTAGCAGATTGTCTGCTGAAGCACTAACTTGAATATTAGAGGATGTGAATTACCTTCCATGTAAAAAGTGGAGTTGAGAAATCAAGGTCATCAATTTGAGAGGTTGGTGTGTATGGTGCATGATGACGTGTCTTGTCCCCCATTAGTTGGTCTATTTTCTATTGATATTTTTTTCCGAGCTGTATTGCTGTTGTTGGATTTGTGGAACTGAACTGAATAGAAGGAGGGTGTAAGGATTATTCAAGGAGTTGCGCAATTTGTGATGTGGGTGGGCCTTTGTGTGTTGTGTTGTGTAATATTTGTGGTTGAGGTTAGAGGTATGATGTAGTGTCTTTGAGTGGTAGCTGAATACTAGTCATCTTGTTTCAAGTAAATGATGAAAGGGAAAAATCAAAAAAGTCTATTGATTTGCAAAAGGAAAGTGTAATCACATTTAGGATATTTGATGAAAACTCAAGGACGATTCTGTGCATGAATAGGAGTCGTCACAGTAGGTAGTGGCAAAGGCTTCCAGACATAATTCATTATGTTGCTACTAAGAATGATGCAGAAAGGGAAAAAAGAGACAAAAATTTGATAGTTCTGATATCTCTGTATCCAAGCTTATCCTTCTGAACCAAAAAGTGATGGGCCCTTAAAATGGAGAGATGTGGAGTATGTGCGTGTGTGTGGGGGAGTTTCAAGATTATTTAAAATAAACATTTTATATTTCACGAGAGCCCCTAGAATGTGAGCACTTTTCTGAAGCCAACCAAACCTCATATATTAATTAAATTAAAATCTATAACTCATTAGGACATGAATGCTTTGGCGTGAGCCATTGAACTCTCGAACTTCAGTGTTTGCAACACCATCCTGGTGGTTCAATTTAAAGTGAGGTGCAGCCAGGTCCCGACTAGGAACCACAACCGGCCCTGGCAAAGTGCCACTTTTTGACCCCTTTATTAAAACAAAAAACACGTCAGCAGCTGTATACATCTCAAACGTCCAACTTTGCACACCACTTCTTTAAACGACCTTTAAGGAGCCCAACCTACGCACACAAGACGTGCATGCCATGCTTGGGTGATCGACACTAAGGGTTTGGTGCTACATATTGAGATATATGTTATGTGTCAGTTAACATCCCTAAGCGTCATTCAACCATGCGATAATATTTTATATCAGTTTCATACACGTGTTGTAATCGTGTATTTAAGGGGGATATTCTTAAGAATGTGTTAATCATTGCAAAATTAACTTAGGACTTTAGGGTCAGGGAAGGGCAAGGACAAGAAGAAGAGCAAGACGTGATTCAGTCCGCGGGAAAACAGAATCCTGATAAAGGAGATGGTAGAACACCATCAACTACTGTTCGTCACCTCCACATTGGCAACAGAAAATGGAATATGGCAGTCCATTGTGGACAAGGTGAATGCAGTCAGAGTGCTAAAGCGGACAATGGAAGAGGTCAAGATGCGCTGGAAAGATGTGAAGCGCAAAACCAAGCAGAAACTTGCCAACCACCCGAAGCCAGCAATGCAGACTAGAGGTGGGAGTCCAGCGCCACAGGAGGAGCAGTCATCAGTGGGGAGATGGTGGCAGGAGTTGGGGGACCGGACACTGCTCAACATGAATGCACACAACAGCAACAGGGTGATTAAAGACCAGGGACTGGGGGCACGGGAGGAGATGGGCACAATGGCACACATGCACAATTAAGTAGAGCATATCTGCAGACAAATCATGCCCCAGACCTCCAACTTCCACCAAGAGACCAATTTACCCAGGTACGCAAAATCTCAGCACTGTCAAAGCACAGTAGTCAAAGGCACACATCATGTAAGGGAGAAGGGCAGCAAAATCAGAGCTGCAGGGACGACTTCCCCAAAATGCAGCAAACACACACATAGCATGCCGAGCACATCAACATTGAACACGATGTGGTACAAACCGCAACATGTCTACAACAGAACACAGGACACAACTGGTGCCGAATGTATGTAGAAACTGGCCAATCACATTTGGCATTGCAGGGTGAGGGTATGCACCTGTTACAACGCATTTTTTACAACGCACTACCACTACAACGCAGGCATTACAACGCATACCATTACAACGCATAGCGCTGGGGGGCGCTCTAGGATAAGAGGTAAGTTTAATTTACTATCCAACACCTTCCCTAGGGTCCACGGGGACTGGAGTTAGAATAGTAAATTATACTTACCACTATCCAGCACCCCAAAGCGCTATGCGTTGTAACGGTATGCGTTGTAAATACCGCGTTGTAATGGTATGCAGAGTAAAAGTATGCGTTGTAACGTCATACATCCCAGGGAAATGTGAGTAGATAATGTACGTGTACAAACACACATCCGTGATGTTGTCGAAATGTCCACTGTCCAGCACCAAATACGCAGCTCCTCCCAAACAGACACAATGTACACAGTCATGCAGTCTGTATATAAACATGTACAATGCGACAACATACATGTGAACACAATGTTAAACTGCATCTCCCCTTCACTTTGCAGAGGGAAGTCCAACACCTCCTGCAGAGCAGCCTGAACCTCACTTCTCTGATGACGAAGAGGACCACCACACCTTCAACTCCGATACCCTTCAACTGTCGGTGTTGTAATCTAGGACTCCGATCAATACTGTGACCTTATGCCCCTATAATGGCATAAACGATCAAGAGCGATATTTCAGAAACTCGTCTCTGGCCTAAAACGATCAGAGCCACATTTCAGAATCTCTTCCTCTGCAGCTCATTACAGCAGATGACACAGCAGAAGCCACTATCTTAGATTCCTAGATTACACTCCGAGTTCTTCAACAAGATAAAACTCAGCAACCTGGGAAAGCCCCGCTTGCTATGTTTTGATTAGTAATAGAACTCTAATGAGCACTGAGAGACGATCACTTCCTAGTGACATCTTTATTGACCTCTTATGTCCAAAAACCTACGTCAAACAAGGCACCTTTCAGGTATAAATATTACCAACGTTGCCTTAAGCAAACGCGACAACATCAATGATAGCGATGGTGTGGTGAATACAGGAGCAGAACAGCTGTCCCTTGCAGAGCCCAGCAGATGCAAGCAGCCCACGGACGCTGCCCCTCCTCCTCCTTGACGCGCTGAGAAAGACGCTGTCTTTTCTCCTGCCGAGAAAATCCAGCTCCGGCGTTTCCAGCCTACTCTTGCGAGTGACTGGGATATCAAGTCCTGGAAGGAGATACAAGACCTCCAACATTCTATTTCAGAGGTATGGTGTTGACTAAACCCTTAGAGAGAATTCTTGAAGCAAACCTTGGCAAAACCAACTTAACTAAAAACTGCTACTTACTTACTCTCTCCCAAGTATTAGGCTTAGGTCAGGTACACTGGGGTAGGCGTAGTTAGAAGCACCAGTTGAGTACGTTAGTCAAATGTATATATGAATGTATATATTTTATACCTTTTAACCAATGTATGGCTAAGAAACCATATCAATGCTTTTACAGTATTATTTCGCAATCCTCATTTTACTGTACGCACTTTTTATAATAACAAGTCTTGCAATTGTGGCAATTCATTTCTCTTGTATGAGAAGAAAGACTGTTCAATAAATAATACCTTTTTATTGAAAACGCCTGTCTCTCTATTCTCTGCATCTTGGTGAAAGTAATCTGCACAACTGACTGAGTAAAATAACTGTCTATTGTTTCACACGACTCTAGAGATTGACTCTTATTCTAAGGAGCAAAGTTGTCATGTTTATGCGGTTGTTGGAAAACTGAATCCCTTCTTGTCTGTACCAGGGAAGCTGATCACTTCCTATTCAGTCAAGAAAGTTTCCAGTGACCTCTGAGCTAGTTGGTAACAAACCCAATTAAGTTCAGCATAGTCAGTAGAGACCTGGAAGACCGCACTTCTACGTTTAGCTTGTGGTGATCCTCCGCAGCCCACCTCCAGGAGCAGGCAGCCCTGCTGCTATGAGGAGACCCCACCCCCTGCACAGACCACACATACCACACAGCAGGCAGCACCCAACACCACAGCTGCTTCCCAGGACCCCCACGAGAAACACATGGCCTTCCAACACCATGTGTTGGGGTGCCAGGAGAATCTGGCTGAACAGTTGCGGGTGGGGTTCGACCACTTGGCAGCCAAACTAGATGCCATACATGGGTGTCTAAGTCCCATCAGGGACAACTCACAGTCCCTAATGGACACCCACAGTCTGCTCCATGATCTCCAAAGGACCATGGCTGACATTGCTGGAGCCCTGGCTCAGAGACTAGAACAACTGTCTAGTCAGAGTGGCTCTAGCGATGTCACACGGGAGTTGGGACACATGCAGAGGTTAATGGAGACCATGGAGCGGATGCAGGTGAAAAGAGTGGCTGCCGCAGCTGCACACCAGCGAGAGGTAGCTGGGTTCCTCAATGACCTCAAGACCACCCTCATAGCATTGCTGCCACTAGGCCTGGCGCTGATGCATGCTGCTGCTACCGCCTTGCCCCCTGATATGTCAGTGCCACACAGTGCAGCAGGCATTCCACTTCCGGCTCCTGAGGTATCGCTGCCACACAGTACTGGAGACAGAACACCACCACCCACATGTGAAGCATATAAAACAGCCGTGGACAAAGATGTGGATGAACCTGCCTTCGTGGTACAAAGGACGCAGTAGCATTGTTCTCTGCCATATGGCCGGTTTCTGCTTGGCTCTGCCCTCTGCATCATCACCACTGTCCCCCGATACACTCTGCGGCACTCAACTTTGACCTCAAAATGGACTGCCGTATTCTGTTTGATCACCAATGACACAGCAATCAGACTGCGGACTGAACTCTTCGTCTTCCTTTGGACTTGTCATTCCCTGAAGGACTCTGGCTTGCCCTCCACGGGCCAACTTTGTAGAGTGGGGTTTGCATGGCCCTGTACTGCTCCAACTGCAACACTCCATTGAATGTGCATTAAACATTCATAATCACATAAATGTGTCATGTCTATGATCTTTCAAGGGTGGAAGTAGATATAAATGTAGGGTCCGTGATTCCCCCTTACATCTTACATCTACATTGCTCGTGTCGTTGGGCTTGGGTCACAGGATGACACATTGCCAAATGCAGTCCGGGTGGTGCCAACAGAACAACAGGGACTTATGCATTCGTTACTTCCTTGTCCAGCCCAGTACGGAACCACGCCCAGATCCCCAGGGTCATTGTTCAAACCGTTATGCTAGACTGGCATACGCCAGGCCAGCCCACTCCGCTTACGCTCACGGGGGGGACGACAACGCTACATGTCCCAGGTCTTCCCTGTAGTGATCTGCTGATCACAGGTATATTTGTCAGCATGCCACAGCCACTCCCTCACGGCTGGTTCACACCCACACCACACCCATCAAGCACACGCGTGACAGGACTTGTGACCCTGCCAATAAAAAGGGCTGGAAGCACGTGCTCAACGCTATTTCCACTGTCTCTCTGGGTGTATCCGTGTGGTTATTATTTATGCATGAGGGCCTAGGGCTCTCCAACATCACATTCTCAGAGACGGAAGTGACACGATGGCGTCCGAATTACGATACTCAGTCATAGAGGGTCCATGGCTTGGGGGGCACAGACTTGGTGACACCGGATACACTGCGGCCGGCACAGGCACACCGCCATGGGACAGTGACTTTCACTGCACTGAGGTAGGGGCACCTTAAGTGCTGAGTGGGTGTGCAGCCTGCGATGATGCCTCATCCTGGTGGTCCGGACTGGTCATGATCGTTGTGAGCCCTGCTTGACCGCAGTGAATGCCTAAGCCAGCGTTCAGTGCAGGCCTACCACCACGTGGCGTTGCCTCGGGGGTCACAGAGTTAGTGGCACCTAAGTGGCTGAGTGGGTGTGCAGCCTGCGATGATGCTGTGTGCACTGATATGTCCTAAGCCATAGTGAAATCAAGACCCAGATTCAAGTGTGAGACCTGGTGGCCTGTGGAGTGAGGCTGCATGATGTGGAGGGTACCATGTTTGATGGCCCATGCTTGGGGTTTGCACCGGCACATGGTGGGCCCTCTTTGGGACACCCCAGTGGCAGAAGGTGAGCAGTGAGTCCTGGGTGCGCAGGGCCAGTCATGCACTGCTGGGTGGCTGGAGGGGCTGGGCTGCAGCTGCCTGGGTGCACTGGGGCAGGCATGCACTTCTGGTTGGTGGGAGGGGCTGGGGTGCATCTGCCTGGGTGCGCAGGCATGCACCGCTGGGCGGTGGGAGGGACTAGGGTGCAGCTCCCTGGGTGTGCAGGGGCGGGCATGCACCGCTGGGCTGCGACAGAGGCTGGGGTGCAGCTATCTGGGTTTGCAGGGGCGTTCAGACGATGATGGCGTGTTCAATTGTCTGTACTCCGCCATTCAAGTATCTGGACTCTGTTTCAGATAAGGGATCTGCTTCAGATGAGGGACCTGGTGAACTGCAGTGCATACCGGCATGTGGTTGGAGACACACCGGTGCCAGCAGGTAAGCAGTGAGGCCTGGGTGCGCAGTGTCATTACTCTCTCTCCCTATCCTTCTCTTCTTTTCACTGTGTCTCTCTCTCATCCTCTCTTTCCATCTTCCTCTCTCTCTCTCCCTCTCTTTCAGTCTTTCTCTCTCCCTCTCTCTCTTCTTCTCTTTCTGTTTTTCTCTCTCTTCCTCTCTGTCTGTCTTACTCCCTCTCTCTCTTCCTCTCTTTCTATCTTTCTCTCTCTCCCTCTCTTCTATCTCTCTGTATCTCTCTCTCTCACTTAGGCTCTCTCTCTCTGTCCTCTGATGAGCGCATGACACACCTTCTTATCTAGATTTTTGTCTTGCAGGCTGTGACCTACAGATTGTCCCAAGGAGACTAGCCATGAGTCTTCAAAATTGTTGTTTAGAGTTTTCTTGAATAAAATGATTTGTTTGGTATTTCGAAGGTGAATGTGTAATGCTCATTTTTTGTGATGACAAATGCATGTTACCTGTTGTGATTGTGCAACGTCAGGAGAATTTTTATGTACATTTTTGTGAAGTTGATGTGACAATTCTGCGCCCATGATGAGGGGGTCCTGGGGTGGTGGTGGTGGGTGTTGTGGCCTTGTTGGGGCTCCCAGCTACATGATCAGTGGCTCCATCGCATCTGTTGCCCTTCAGGTGTGACTCTGGCCTGGGCTTCCTTATCTGGTGCAGGCTGTTGTCCGACTTTACACCAGGTCAGAGCAGGTGGTAATTTCCTGCTGCTAATGCACCTTATCGCCTCTTTTGTGTTCTTATCTCTGATCTGGCTGGTCGTTGAGAATGTTGCGGAGTGGTGTAGTCACAAGTTTTTGCACAGGAATGCCTACACTGCATCTCATTAGCGATAGCTGCCGGTGTCATCTGTGGGAATGTTTTTTGCGGCTGCTATCGCAGGTAAACTGGTGATATGGGCTGTTAGCACCAGCTTGTAAATGGGGAGATAAATTTATCGCCACTGTGGCTGCGATAAAGTGCTGATAACTCTGCGATAAATCCTTGAGAATATGCCCAGATGTTTTTTTTTATCATACACAGTTTTGCTATATTAGAGCCACATATGTTTTTCGTAACAGAACCTATGATGATGTCTATCTTTTGGGTATGGCAAATTAGCCCATTGCTACCTTAGATAAGAGAAAGTTATGGAATTTTGACAAATGTTTTAAAGGATAATAGAAATGGTTTGGACAGCCGACTCTGGTTTTGTAGGGTAGAATTGCTTGCCATTGGGTAAAATAGAAATTCTGATAATGTTTATGACTTTAAGAATACAACAATTTCCTACAAACTGCAGTGACACAAGCTCATGTCAGAAGGCAGCATGTGGAACAAATAAATTGTCTGCCTCAATTGATGAAACAGAAATTGGAGAATTTCGATTCATGTCCAAATGTAGTGCTCAGTGCCCACTCAATTAGTATCAAGGCTTATGACATACAATCTATGTTCCCTTTAGGATCCCCTGCTGGATACAATGAGAGTTCTTGTCCTACCGCCCACGGTGCTCAATAAAAAAAATACAAAATGCATGAATTTCATGAAACCTGGCAACAATTCGGAGCTTCATTGCAATAGATAAGAATGGTTAGGCTCACGAAAAATCCAGAACTATTTAGTGCGTAGGTCTCTCAAGAGCCAGACTTGTTACTGGTGACCAGGTTAATGGGGACGAAAGTTTTTGCACTGAATTTGCCACTGTGCCATCCTGCACTGCACGGTACAGTGCACAATCAAAGTTAGAAACGTTTGGAGAAAAAACACCTTTTCTCCTTTGATCCTACAACTAGGAGCCATCATTTCCTTGTGAAAATGTTAGTTGATAGGACTTTTTATCAAAACCTATGGATGGTTGGATGGTAGGTGCTGACGCTTTTGTATCATCCCTGGGATGCCCCCTCGATGCAAAGTAGCACATAGCTCTACTTTTGGTTACTTTTCAGCAGCTTTACAACGTAAAACAAAAAACTGAGGGGCAGATTTATGAGTTCTGGCGCATCTCTGCAAATCAGCAGGGATGCGCCAGAACTGATGCGTCACGCAATTCCCTCCTTGCGGCACCACAGATGTGCCGCATTTACAATGCGGCGCACCATGGTGCAAGGGAAGGCAGATGCGTGATGCATCTTGTGGTGTATGGGTGGCGCATTGCTGGAGTAGCGTCGCAAGTGCGACACAACTCCTGCAATGTACAGAGGCCACCCATATATAACGTGGTGCGTCACTCCTTACGCCTGCTTCAAGCAGGCGTAAGGATTTGACGCAGCAGCCTCGTAAAATTGACTCAGTGAAATCTTGTAGATTTCACTGCGTCAGTTTTACGGGGCTTTCCTACGAGGGAACGCCCACCCTGCGACAGAACGCCCACATGAAACCTGACGCAGGTTTCATGTGGTGCAGGGCTTTACAACGTGACGCATCAGCCTAGATGCGTCACGTTGTAAATAGGTCGCAGGGATGCGCCACGTTTCCGCGCCGTTGCGTCACGCAACGGCGGCGGAAACGTGGCGCAAGTCTGTCATAAATCTGCCCCTGAATCCCTAATCAATACTTTGCACTGCTTTTTGGTGCATTTGCAATAATGCAAAGTGTAGAAAAATCAGGGCTTTACATTTTCATAAAAAAATTGTGTCTGTCCCCCCCACCCTAGTGGACTCAGCATATGCTATTCTCTGTAAGTTAGGAGTCCATCTATGTTTTCAGAGAATGATGCTCTACATGGGAACACAGTGAATGCACCAGAGTAAAAAAATAAAAATCTGTAAGGTTGCCTTCTATATATTTAGTCAAAAATCAACTAGTCTCATTGAACACCCAACCTCGCCCAGCCCATCTGGGAGTGGTGAAGTAATTTTTTCTAATATTCTTTCAAGCCACTTCCCTACTGTAGCACAAACAAGCATTTGCAATGCAGTAGGTCGCGCATTTGCCTGAGTTTAATCTATTAATATTGAAAATGACAATGCCTTTTATTTATCTGTTTTGATAATTAACATATAAATGAAAGGCATTGTCATTTACAATGCCAATAGCTCAAACTCTTGTAAGTACGAGACCTCGGCAGCCATTATCCTGGGCTGCTTAGAAAGTGAAAGCGCACATGGTGCACTGAAAGTTGCAGGAAAGTTTGACATGCTTGCAGTAGGAGAAAAATTATAGAAAATAGTGCTTACAGACTAAATAAGACATACAGTGTAACAACTGAAATAAAAGGGCCTGTCCTCATAGGAGATTACAAATGCAGTCAAGGCAGTAAAAATGAGGGAATAACTGGACTATTAATGAACCAGAAGCCAGCATTTACAAAGGACAATGACACAAGCCAGTGAAAAATATTGGTTGAGAGTGGGAGGAGCTTCAAGTCCATACTCCAATACAGCATGCCTCGCAGAGCAGCACATACGCTGCCCAGGCATGACCTAAAAATAGGTCAAACCTGCATTTGCTGCTGTGTTAGTTCTGTCTCTGGATCTGCCATATTGTAGCTTATATCAGCTTGGAGTGTCTGCCCCATTTTCCCCTAATACCGAGAATGTTCAAAATTGCTAAATTTTTGTTGCACAAAATTTCACAACAATTTTGCAAACATTACATAATATTTTAAAAAAAAGTGAAGTTCTCTTTTCTGTATATCAAGAAAAATATGAAATCAAAGGCATACCTCTAATTTAAAATTCCCACGAGACATGTTCTACTGATTGGATGTTTTTCATTTTAGTGTAATTTTATCTGTTTAAGTTTACTCAATTTTTACAATTTGGTTTTAGATTCTTGTGTTGTGTTATAACTTTATTACTTGTGAAGGCTGCATAAATACTTTACACATTAACTCCTAGTTAAGCCTTACTGCTTTGTGCCAAGCTACCAAAGGGTTCAGACAGGTTAGTTTACTGACTTTTGTGATTCACTCTGACAAGAGTAGAAGATGTTGCCTGAGTGGGGCTTCCACCCCCTTCAACTAACATCCCATTTTCTTACAGTAACATCATTTGATGCACATGTAAAGCATTGCAATGCCCTCTGGCTGATTTTATATTATATAAAAATACTCCAACGTGGAGCTGAATGGAGGGGCGGGAAGAAGCTGCCACCAAACACATGCACTCTTACGGAGTTCAGCAACTACAAGAAAAAGCTCAAACAGCTTGAGCAGCAGAGGGACATTGGACAAGGTAGTAGTACCTGGGCCATGCTTTAGGAAAGGAACTAACTCTTGAAGAGGAAATGAAGCTTGCACATGCTGACCAATGCAATAAGCAAGGAAATAAGAGTGGCGATGAAGCCAACCATTGGTAAGCAATGGGCAGTCTCTAAGCCCCCTATAAGAAAACGAATTGTCTTGCAAGCGCTAACGCATACGCTGTCTCAGACGAGATTCAAAATCAGGCCTTTTGTGTTACATTTATGTAATTCTGCAATTACAGGACAGATGGACACCGATTGTTTGTTACTCTGCATGCAGGGTGATGCCAAAGAAGAATCCGTTAATGTCCGGCTGAGAAGAAAGTTTTCTTACAATGTAACAAGAAAGAGCCTGAAAAAACATGCTTGTGTCTGCCATCAAAACTGATGGAGCTGGTGATGGCACAGCATACAGTTTTCAATAAATTGTGCATAATAATGTAGTACAGGAAGAAATCTTGGGTTGCTATCATAAATTCACTCAATAAATAGAAAACATTTTGGAGCTGCATAACGGAGTGAGTTGGCAATATACTCTGCGGGAAGTAAATCGAGCATTAGTGAGAGCTATGGAGTAATGTTTTAAGTGAGGTAGAACAATGAAACAAACAATTCTGAGACATCAATGCTCTTAAATTAACATATTGTAGCATTGTTTATTTGTGCACAGTTTTCCACACAAACACCTCTTATAATAATGAAAAAGCAATTTTCAAATCTTAATTTGTGCCATTGTGGTCTGATAAGAGAGCTGTGCCATGTCTACCAGAGGAAAAAAATCAAATGCAGAAATCTGGGGCCATATGTGCAAACCTTTGTTATAGTCACGAGCACTTAGATTTGGAATTTGCGAATACAAAAACGCTTTTTTAATGTACCAGTCCTATGTTACGAATCAGTTTAGTCCTAAAATGAGATTGCAACCCTGATTCACTCCCAGGTGGCCCCCGCAGATGACCTTGAGGGTGTGGTAGACCTTTTCAATGCCTGGGTTAGTCAGGGGGTCAAATCCTCCTGTAAACCTCTGTCTAACAGGTTTCATCGGCCTTCCCCCTCTCAACCCTGGTATTCTCCATCATTAAAAGAGGCGAAACTAAGCTGTAAGAAAAAGTTGGAATGCCAGTGGCGGGTTGTGCATTGTCCAGCGGCTAAATCTGCTCTTCACGCGGCACAAAGAGATTATTGCGTAGCTGTCAGGAAAGCTAAGAGCGACTTTTATGCTGAAAAAATTATGAAACCCAACAATAATAGCAAAGAGATTTTTTTCTGTTGTCAGAAGTTTTATGTCCCCTTGTGCGGAGCATGAAACCTTCCCAGCCTCCACCTATGGTGTGAGGAGCTTTCCGCTTTTTTTAATAATAAAATACAATCCATCCAAGATAGCTTGGGATCAATGTTGGTGATGCAGAGAATCACCTCATCTCCCCCTTCTTCTAAACTTATTAATCCTCGTTTTCTCAGTTTGCTCAGGCAGAGAACTCTGACATTCTTGCCATTCTCAAAACTCTCAAGTCAGGTTCCCCCTCAGACCCATGTCAGGCTAGAGCTTTAGCGGGGGCTGCAGAGATTGTGTGTTCAGAAGCCGCTGCCATTACTAACTGGTCGCTTCAGTCGGCCACTGTACCAGCCCAGTGGAAACAAGCTAAACTTCTCCCTCTTCTTAAAAAACCTACGGCGGACCCCTCTGCACCTGCTAACTATCGCCCGATCTCCTTATTGCCGGCACTGGCCAAAGTATGTGAAAAGGTGGTTGTAGTAAAGAGGAGGCGGTGTAGATAATTAAGATACTTTAATTGGTTAAGCATAACACAAGGATGCCGTCAGCTTATCAACAAGGGGCTCAGCTGCTATCCCAACATTCGATAGCGAGCGCCTGAGCTGTCAGTGTGGACCATACCAATGCAGGTGGAAAGGGAGGGGGGGCTGAGATAGGAAAGGGCATTCCAAGTTACAACACATCATCCTCCCTAGGGAAAGAGGAGAAGGGGGGAGGAGATAGTAAGAACTGGGAGAACCGGGGTGGGGGAAGTAGGAGAGCACCCCATCCGCAATAATGGTCCAAGGTCTTTCGCAGAAGACCCTCAGAAACACAATACTTTGTATTAACATAGCAGATCACGATCTCATTATGTATTGTTTGTGCCAGTGGGGAGGGATCCTAAGTCTATCACTCTTCCTGTGTTGTCTGTCCCCATTCTTGATGTCTCCACCCTCCATTCCTCTTGAGCCTGACCTAGCTTCTTTCCCCTCTGTAGGCACCACCCGATCATGGCTCCATAATCTTCCATCTTCCATGACCACTGTGTTCTTCTTTGGCATTCTAATAGTACTGGAAGCATAAAACTTTTCACCACCTTTTCTTAGCCTTTCCAGTTTCCTGACGTAGACATTTTGTCCTCGCTGGAACTCTCTCTCCTTGACTCCCCACTTCCTGTCGTACCATTCCTTGTATTTCCTTTGATTGGTTTCGATCCTCTTCTTGATCTCTTTGGGGTCGGTCTCTTCTGTTTGCTTTCTTCCCATCCAATTAGGGGTCAGCTTCGTTCCAGCTTTCCTTCCTCTCAGTAACTCGAAAGGAGTACATCCTGTGGTTGATTTCGGCGTGGTGTGGTATGCCCACAGCATGTCTCTTATTGCTTCCTCAATGTTTTCCCCAGCCTGGTTAGCCAGCTGCATGCACTCTTTCAACATGTGGTTAACTCTTTCCACCTTGCCATTTGCCTTGGGGCAATATAGTGGCGTGCGGATATGGGCTATGGAGCAGTCTTTCAGAAACTCCTTCATCTCTTCAGAGATCAGCTGCACCCCATTATCCGTTACTAGTGTAAACGGGATGCCTTCTCTCGAGAACACCTCCTTCATGAACTCAATGATCGACCTTGTGTTCACATTGTGGACCATCTTGCATGTAATCCAGCTGGAATAATAATCCACCAGAACTAGTAGGTACCAATCCTGGGGCCCTTTTCCATGGATGGGCCCGGCTATGTCGAAACCTAATTTGTCCCAGGGAATCTCTGGAACTTCCACGGGTGACAATGGTGCTCGTCTAGTGACTTTAGACTTGTCACTCAGGCTGCATGCGTAGCAGTCCCTCACTTTGTCTTCCATCTCGCTGTCCATTGCTGGAAACCAGTAGTCCATACGTAGTCTAGCTTTGCTCAAACTGCGGCCCAGATGACCTTCATGCACTAGCTCCACGATCTGTTTCCTTAACGCCTCCGGTGGGACGAGCTTCCCGGACTTGAGTATGAAATTTCCTTCAACTGATAGACCTTCCCGCACATTCCAATATGGTTGGATGTCGTCCTCCATGTCCTTGCACTTCTTTGGCCATCCCGTGAGGATATGTTTCTTCACCTTCTTCATAACTTCATCTTGTTCCATCTGGGTTATCCAAGCATTTTTTTCCACTGCTGCTAGGCTCACCTCCAGGATGGAGTCACCACTCAACTCTTCATCCTCCTCTCCTTCTGTTGGTGCTCTCGATAAAAAATCTGCAACCCTGTTCTGTTGCCCTGGAATATAACTCACTCTGAAATGATATGCTTGTAGTCCCACAGCCCATTTGGCTATGCGGGGTGTCATGCTTTCCATGTCTTTTTTGGTGAAGAGTGAGACCAGGGGTTTGTGGTCCGTCTGTACCTCAAACGGAATACCCCATAAGAAAAACTTGTAGTGACGGATAGCCCATTATACCGCCAGTGCCTCTTTCTCTATGGTCGAATAATTCGCTTCTGATGACGTGAGGGTCCTTGATGCAAAGGCCACAACTCTGACTTTACTTCCCTCTCTTTGCGCTAATGTCGCCCCAATTCCTCTGTTGCTGGCATCTGTCGATATGATGGTGGCTCCATTAGGGTCGAATTTTCCAATGAACGGGGCTTCAATGTTTGCCTTCTTTATGCTCTTCATGGACATCTCTTGTTCCTTTCCCCACTCAAAAACACTATCTTTCTTGATCAATTCTCTTAGAGGCTGCGACACCATGGCAAAGTCCTTGATAAATTTAGCAATGTACTCAGCAAGCCCTAAGAACGATAGTATGTCCTCCTTGCTTTTGGGTGTGGGGGCGTCTCTCACTACTCTGACTAAGTCGTACTTAGGCTTGATGCCTTCCTCCGATAAGGTGTGTCCAAGGTAGTCCACCGAGCTTACTTCTAGCTTGCACTTGCTTGGTTTCGTGGTGAACCCTACTTCTTTCAGCTTCTCTAACACCTTCTTTGCCATCTCATTGTGTTCTTCATCGCTACTCCCATAGATCAGTATGTCATCTTGGAAACAGATGGTCTTCTTGCAGTCTTTTAGCACATGTTGCATGACTCTTTGGAAGGCTGCGGCCGCGGACGCCAAGCCAAATGGCATTCGCTGAAACTTGAAGTTGCCAAAAGGAGTGGTGAAGGCAGTTAGAATTTGCGAATCAGGATGTAGTTTGATTTGGTAATATGCAGAGGAAAGGTCTAATACACTAAAATATTTGGCCCCCCGGATTGTGCTCAACATTTCACTGATAAGGGGAAGAGGAAACCTGTCCACCAGGATGTTTGCATTTAGATCCCTCAGGTCCACGCAGAGCCTTATGCTGTTTCCTCCATATTTTGCCGTGATCACAATCGGGGCCAGCCATGCTGAACTCTCAATTTCGGTGATAACTCCTTGACTGACCAACCTTTGAAGTTCTTGCTGAAGGGGTTCTCTCATGCGCAACGGTATTGATCTAGTTTTGTGCACTACTGGTACTGCCTCCTTCTTGAGAATAATCTTGTGCATATAGTTTTTAAATACACCTAGCCCTTCGCTAAATACCTCCTTAAACTCTTCTGTGAGGTCCCCTGCTATGCCTGCAGGATTGATTAGTAACACCTGCTCTTTGTTATTTGGGTCTAGTTTCATTGGAGACCTTTGTGGAAACATCTGGGGCTCCTCACCCTGCTCAATCTGGCTTTAGAACATCTTATAGCAAGGAGACAGCACTGGTCGAGATGGCAGAAGCAATTAGGGAGTGCTTGGACGGGGGCAGCAGGGTGGCTCTGATTTTATTGGACCTCTCTGCTGCTTTCGACACGGTACCTCACCAGCTCCTTCTTGCCCGTCTCTCTTCCATTGGCATCTCTGGTGCAGCATGGGCCTGGCTAAAATCTTTTTTGTATACTCGGACTCAGCAGGTCTGGATGCCCCCTTTTTCATCCTCGGCTAGGAAAGTTTTGACTGGAGTTCCCCAGGGCTCTACTTTGAGCCCTCTGCTTTTTAACCTCTATTTGACTCCGTTGATCTTCCTGGTTGAAGAGCTGGGTGCCAAAATCATGGCTTACGCTGTCGACACCCAGCACCTATTTTCCTGGAATGGCTCCAACCTGAGCACAGGGGTCGCACAGAGGTGCCTCGTAGCCGTGTACACATGGCTGGCGCAGGCTAAACTCACTCAAGTGTAATGAGGGGAAATCCGAGATACCGGTGTATGGCCAATATCCCCCGCTCTTTAGAGAAGCCCTGTGGCCTCTGGATTTCCCCGCCCCCTAATGGAGGGTGGTCCGGCAAAGAACTTGGGGGTTTGGTTTGGGGAAGATCTCTGGTTTTCTGAACAATGAAGAGACTTACGGGTGTCTGCTTTGGCACACTGAAGTCACTGATTAGGTTTTACCCTATGCTTTTGCAGCCGGCAAAGCAAATGGTGGCCCGGTCACTTATCCTGTCCCGACTGGACTATGCCAACGCGTTATTCATTGGCATCCCTGGTTACTTGATGAATAAACTCCAACTGATCCAGACCGCGCTGGCCAGACTCCTATTCAACATCTCTAAGAGATCCAGTGTGAAGTTACATTTGCGTGACCTCCACTGGCTTCCCGTGGCCCAGCGGTTACAGTTTAACCCCTTCCGTGCGGCCGCGATTTTCCCCTTGTGCGGCCGCCGGCAGAACACGGGCGGGCCATGACGAACCCCAGCCGTCATCAGCACACGAGCACTGTAGTGCATGACGGCTGGGGTTCGTCACCAGCATGGAAGGGGTTAAGGCCCTTACCTTAGCCCATAGAGCCTTGCATGATTCTGGACCTTCTTATATCAAGAAGCATGTGGCTTTTTACATCCCCCACCGTTCCTTACGCTCTGCTTCCCACCATCTGATGATTACTCCCTGTTTCCGCCATTCAAGGATGGGGGGCAAGTCACTTTCAGTTAAGGTAGCAATTCTTGGGAACATTCTTCATGACATGTTGCGCCATACTCAGGATTTCCGCACTTTTAGGAAACTACTAAAAGCTTACCTTTTTAATTATCCCATTTAACTATTTTCTGCTTTCAGTCTTCAGTTCAATCCGCGCCAGGACACTCAAGAGTAATTGTGTGCGCTACAAGTCACTTATAACATAACATAACATAACATAACATAACATAACATAACATAGAATTTAACAAACCAAATCAGTATTGGGTAGGTAATTCTGAATCAAGATTTTGCAGCCGAAATCGAGTTGAAAAATATTGAAAAATAACAGACTTCTTATCTGCCATCTAAAGCCATTTGTAAAAGTAAACCTTTTTTTTAAAATGCTGCAGTGTTTTATTTAAAGAAAATGGGCAAATAAAAGATGGAAGACGTGGCCACTAATTGGAGTGAATTTCAATTTGAGACATAACTCATTAATAGCTATGAGGTAAGTTGGATATCATTCCACTCCAAATTAGAATACTATAATGCAACTTATTAGTTAATAGGTTGGTTCGCAAAATTCTATGGTGGTCACAAAAATTCCTGTCGCATATTGCGAACTGTATTTTGAAACCAGTAATTGGTAGATGTTCTATTAGAATCAAGCTATAGAACCTTACGTTTCTGAATATTTAGCTAACATTTTGCCTTTTTCCAGCTTTTTTTGCAGAGGTGTGCTAAAATTAAAATGTGGGATACAAAAGCAAAGGAGATATTCAACCACTTTTATCTGAAACGAATAACATTAAAAAAAATCTACATTTTCTACACCAGACTGAAAAGCTTATTTTTAATAGCACAAAATGTACCAAACCTGTATTTACTATCCGTAAACGTTTACCACAAAACTTTTTCCCCCAAGGAATTACAACGCGGTTGTTACAACAACTGTCCTGTAGACCGAGAAATCTAAGATGCTGTGTCAGTTTGAAAGAGAACCGATAGCGCAGTTACAATTGGACTATTCTTCAGCCAGCCTGTTGAACTTGGCCCTTTCTGTAGGGTAATTCCCGAAATCTTTGCCCTAACCCTCTGGTTTTCAAAACCTGCTTTTGCTGGCTTTTAGGACTCTGCACACTTTACTACTGCTAACCAGTGGTACAATGCTTGTGCTATTTCCCTAAAAGATGGTAAGATTGACTCATACCCAGATGGCATGTTTAATTTACATGTAAGTCCCTAGTAAGGTGGCACTATATGTGCCCTGAGCCTGTAAATTAAATGCTGCTAGTAGGCCTTCAGCACTAGTTTTTCTACTGGCTTAAGTAGCACTTTAAACATGTCTCAGTCCTGCCAATGCAGAGTGTGGGTGTGCAGTTTTAAACTGCCATTTTGACCTGGCAAAGGTTAAAAATCCATTGCTTAATTTGAGCCACTGGTTTCCCGTGCTCGGCACCGGCACATAATTGTCATCACTGAAACTTTTGGTCTGTCACATGATGGTGCTGTGTGCCAAATTTAGAGCTGAGCACAAGAACATTTGTTTTTTAATTCTATGTACATTAAAATGAATAATACCTGCCATCTAGGCCTTTTTTAATTCTTTTGGAGTCTGGAATAGTCTGAACTATCAAACATTTAGGAATCTGAGGGTTAGCAGTTGTTTTAGTACCATCATTGGTGGCAATGGCAGGGGCAATGAATGATTCAAGCTGCAGTGGCCTCCTGGCAATGTCCCTCCGCTACATTATGATGGCGGGGGAATCGTTACGCCAGAGTGGCAGGCGCAAAGACCGCCTGCAATGCTACTGCCACAGGCAATCGTAATGATTACCTGGTGGAGCGGGCAAATGGAGGTAAATGGTGGCAGTGCCTAGCAGGACTGTCCGCCAGACCCCAATGCTGGCCTCAGCTAGCCATTCCATGACGGGGAAACCGCCATGGAAAGGCTGGAGGGGAATGGGTTGGGGGGCTTGTTGCAGGCCCCCCTTGTCTTACATCCCAGGGATTTAACATTTCGGGTGGTGCAGGTGGCTGCAGCATCATTCAAAATGGTAAAATGTCAGGCAGTGCATTTCCCTGCACTATGTGGCAGGCATCACGTGGTGCCTGCCACGCAGTGCAGGGGGGGTCCCATGTGTACCCCCAGTGCAGCAACACTTCCTGGCTGAATACGGCTGACAGCCAGAAACCGTTCCTAGGATGCTTCATTACAGTCCAGGGAAGACATGGCTTGGCAGTTTTGGCTGGACTGTTCCCATGAGGCACAGGGTCAAGACTGATTTGCATATGGCCATGTCTGAACTGGGGTGGTGTGGTGAGCAAAATAACAATGGATTAAACCCAGATCTGTGACTGGGGGTGAATGTTTTTCCATTGTGCAACATTCCGTCCATCAATTGTTGTTTTTGCATTTGTAACCCCGAGTGGGATGGGTATGCTCAGACGTGAGTCCCGTGCTCTCCATGCCACTGGAATCAAGCTATCCTGGCTGATGACGACTGATAGCCAGAAACCAGTCCTAGGATGCTTGATTCCGGTCCAGGGAAGACATGGCTTGGCAGTTCGGGCTGGACTGTTCCCATGAGGCACAGGGTCAAGACTTATTTGCATATGGCCATGTCTGTACTGGGGTGGTCTGGTGAGCAAAACAATGATGGATTAAACCCAGATCTGTGACTGGGGGTGAATATTTTGCTAGTGTGCAACATTCGTACTTCAATTTTTGCGTTCTTAATTTATAAGCAATACACATGATTTATTTAATTTTGTGTTTCATTGTACTCTAATTTTGTGAACTGAATTAGTAGCTCTGAATTGTAATATTGTTTTCAATATTCTATCAGATGCATTTTTGCTAACGAGGAGGAGTTTGGAAACCAGTTTACCCAGTAGGAATAAGACTGTTTTGTATTTTTGGGATCTCACATCTAGAATCAGGGCTCTTCCATATGTATCTTAAAAGGACCAGTTTGCTAGAGTGTAACTTCTAAACCAGTGAATCACTAAACAGAGTGACAGCCCAACTATAACATGCAGAATTTTCAAGCCATGCATGCACCTAATTACTACTCTACACATGATTTGGCGAAGGTGCTGTGATTCTAACACTCTGAAGATTTCAAACCAAAGAGAAATACATAACAGGGCTGCCTCTAGCAGTGTTGGTGAGGACAGAAAAAATAGGTAGCAACTGAACTGCACCTCACCTCACTAGAAGCATACACTTGTAAAACCTAAAGTGATGGAGGCCATCCCTAATGTAAAAGAGACCACAGAACAATGACAATGCTGAGAAGCAAGACTAGAAAACCCAGGCCTTATTATAAGTGCAAACTTGAATATCTTTAAAATAAATTTAAACATAAATATCGTTTTTAAAATTACCTTGACTACAAAATTATTGTGAGATAGAAGATCATAGGCAAGATTATTTTTTGGGGTATGTAATATTGTTTTCAAGAATAACGTTTTTTAATGTTGTTTTCTTAAATATAGTTGTAAGTAATATAATTTTAAAAAATAATGTAATATTTTAGTTAAAAAAATTAATTTGCAGTTTTGGCATAAATGTTATTAATGTTGTAAAAGAAAGTTAAACACAGAGTAGAGCGTTGCTCCCCTGGACCATAGAGCCAGCGAGCATCCTCTCTTTAATCTTTCTTAATGAGGTAGATTACCATGTTATTAAACTCACTCAGTTGACTATCTAACCTTTTTAAATACACTGCCCATCCACATCTACACTCTTCCCTACGGCCCTCACACCCACGGCACTATAATACAGAAACAAAAGATCACCGTCAAAGAGCCCCTCTATGGGTGCCCGTCAGGTATTGCACCGCCAACCCGACGAGGAGCAAACCCATAAGCATGACACCTATCTTGCTAGGTGTGTGAGGGTTTTATTTCCAAAAGGGAGGTCCCCCCCTTTCAGTGTGCCTTCACCTATTGTATGGTTTATCCCCTGCCCCCTTCTTTTAGCATCCTCCACTGGGGAACCACGCACCTTTCTTTGTTTAGCAAAGTAAAGTTTGCCATTGTAATTGGTTTAGTAGTTTATTACTATTAATTATTACAATGAGGAAGCAACTTGTTAGATATATAGGGGAATAGGGTTGGAAGTTAATTTTATTTATAATGCATTTATATTTCATTTTAATTTGTTTATTATTGTTCATTAATTAATGTATATTAATTATGTAACCAGTTAAATTGTTTCATACTTATGTTATATTTTTCAGTTTAGTTTGTTGCTTTTAATTTATATTTAAAATGTATTATTTTTAAAAGTAAGTCATTGTTTAGTAGCAGGTTATTGGGTTTGTAGGGGAATAGGGTGAGATGCTAATTTTCATTGCAATGCATTTCATTTTATTGTTAATTATTTTAATGTTAGTTAAATGTCAAACTGATTATAAATGATATACATTATTTAATTGTATAATTGTCGAACCTATTTCTGTTTGTATTTTTGTTAATGTATTGTTTCATTTCTATCTGTGTGTTACTAAGGACTTTTTTGTGTTTTTTGTTGCGGGATTCATTGAGATGATAGGAAGGTTATAATAATTGTAGTGTATTTCTAATTCATATAATTGATTATTGATATTTAAATATATATATATATATATAATTTGAATATTTGTACTTATGATCTTAATAATTGTTTTCAATGAAATTCTTAGTTAATTTGATGGCAAGTTTATTTTTTGTTAATTTTGTATTTGGAATTATGTTTTTTTTTTACATTGTATTTATTTTTTAAGTATAATTTCAAAATAAATACTTTGGAACCTATTTGGAAGTTCTTTTGTATATATGGAAGGATGGATATTATAAGTATTTTCATTCTTTTTTTATTTATATTTTATAATTTTTTTGTTTAATATTATAGCATGATTATTTTCTTAATAATACAAATTGGTAATTTTCTTTCATTAGCTATTGAAATATTTTTAATTTATGATTAAGAATAGTGTGGCATATTACCAAGCAATAGCGATAATTATCGCTATTGCTTGGTTAGAGACAAAAATTTACCGCTGCGCTGCGGCGATTTTTACCGCAAATTAACCTTGGTATTACCAAGGTTTATCGCAAATGCGATAAAAATCGCCGCAATGCATGAATATCGCTGAAAAGTCAGCGATATTCATGCATTACCGAGCTAATGCTCTTAGCCATGTTATCCACCTCCCATTGGATAACATGGCTAAGAACTGCTCAGGGCAGGTGTTAGCTTTTGGAGATATTCGCGCTTAGCGCGAATATCTCCAAAAGTTGGTAATAGGAGATAGTGATGTTAGCGACTATTTTCAATCGCTAACATCTTGGCACGCCCACTTTGCATGTCATTAGTGATAAATATCACTGACATGCAAAGTGGGGCCCAAGATGGTCGCTATCTCCTACTAGCTGTCGCTAACTGGTGTTAGCTACAGCTAGGTAATAGGGAGATAATTTTATCTCCGCTTTCTTGGCTTTTAAAGCCAAAAAAGCGGAGATAAACCCCCTTGATTATATGCCCCAGTATTCTTTATGCAATCCCTTCGAAGCCCAAAACATTAATAACCATTGCTTCGACTGTAGTAGGAATGGTAAATCTAACCCCATTCAAATCTAATAGTTTCTCTTCTGCTAGTTAGAGTTGAGTCAAAATAGTAAATGTAACCCTTCTGTGGAGTGCAACACTTTCCCTATTGTTGCTTATAAATGAGTAACAATAGTAAATATATTTCCTCTGAATTCCAGCACTTTGCCTACTGTTGCTTAGACTTGAGTGGAAAAAAATAAACCTAACCTCTCTGAAATCCAACACTTTTCCTCCAGTTAAATAAACATGATGTGGGACTAGTAAATGTAAATTCTTCAATGTTCAATAATCTTCCTAGACCGGAGTGGGAATAGTAAATGTAACCCCTTCTGAGTAACACTTTCCCTGCATTGCTGGAAGGAGACTTATATTATTATCATAATGATTATTTTTGATACAATTTGATTTTATTTTGTACAATTTTATATTTTGAAGTGATTATATTCTTTTCAGTTAAATTTGTTTTTTTGTTAAGATTTGATGTGATACTATTAAATATAATGGAAACATTATTTGCAAGTTATTTACAGTAATGTTTATATAATTTTAGTACTTTTTCTATTTGTAAATATATTGTTGATATTTTACATAATATATATATGTATTTATATTTCTATTGTATACATATTTCTACATTTTACTTTTACTTCATTTTTTATTTGCATATTAAATTTAAAAGTGTAATTAATATAATCTGTTTTTGTAACATTTTACCTTAAGTTATATTTAGTGTTTGTTAGATAAATATTTACTATTTTTATTTTGCTCCAATATCATATATATTATATTATATAGTAGGGAGTTATATTTAGGACCTTGTTTCCATTGGAAAAGTGTTTTTTGACTTGCCTATATCTCTTGCACAATTTGACAAATCTTCAGGATGTTTTTTTTGGGGGGATGATCCGTCAAGCAGGTGCAGAGAGAAAGGGGGTGCAAAAAAAGTGCCATGTTAATTCTCTTAGAATCTTTAGACAAGTCTGCAACCTGAACCACAAGACGGAAATGCACACATTTTGGCAGAAAGCTAGATTTTGGTCCACAGATTGAGTTTTTTGATATTTTGGTGTAAATCTGTTTATTTAAGGGAATCCATATGTGTATATCTACGATCCAAGCTAATTTGTGAATAATAAAGATCCTGTGCAGAGATCAGCAGAGCTCTGACTGGCTGCCAACACTTCATCCAGGAAGTATTGGTAGACATTATGGGACTTCGCAGCAGAAAAGGGGACTGAGTATGAATTCCCTGACCCAAAAACCCCAGTTTTGGGATCCCAGAGGGACCATGCCAGGGGGAAAAATAGCACTTTAACAAAAATTGCACCGAAATTGTGATACATTTCTGGTGAAAATGAAAAAAACACACTTGTGTGGAAGTTTGCTTGTTTACACTAAAGGTACCAGGTCCAGGGGCATGTGCACACAATTAACAATAAATGAGGGGGCACACAAGGCACCCTTCCTAGAGCATTTTAAAGTCCTGTGGACCACCACTTCCCAGGGGCTTATGTTTTAATTTTTTGGGGGAGGCCACGTGGACCAACCAGGCCCCAGTGACCATCACTTCTCCAGGGCTTTAAGTTACAAAATTGTGTGGGGACAACGGGGAGCCACCCAGACCCCATGAACCGCCAACTCCCGGCGTCTCATGGTAATATGAAGCGGATGGGTCAAGTTGACCCTGCGTCCTGGGGACCACCACCTCCCTGGGGCTGTCATGAATTAAAATACATGGGGGCAAATAAGCATACTGTTTGAGGGGGTCGGCTTGGAATCAGAGCCACAAGGACCACCACCTCCCCAGATTTTTTTCTTTTTAGAGATTGACCCTCCAGGAGCCATATATGACCCTGAGGACAGCCATCCCCCAGGGTGGCTCCTGCTATGTCCCTGAGTGCCCCTCCCCCAGACAAAACTGTTTGTTTTTGCTTGACATTCCAGTTCTAGTGGGCGGGAGCCATCAAAGTGCTTCCGCCCGCTGGAAGCAAAGGTTTCATCTCTTTCCCTACCCTGAGAAATGTGGCAGGGAAAGAGATTAAACTATTGCTCCTGCATGCAGGCAACTACATTTTGAGCAGTTCCCTGCATGTAAGAGCATTGCCGGCTCCCACAGGAGGCAGGAGCCGGCTAGGACCACAGGAATCTTGAGGCTCCCTGCCATCCCCAACCTGCACACTGGATGCCCTGGCTGGGACCATGGCACCCAGAGACACATGGCCAGGCCCCCTCACCTATTCAATAAAGGCTCGGTACGAGGGAATAGGGTTCCTGGGATGAAATTAGTCTGGGGGTGGTATGTGTGGTCCCTTCTGCAATGGAATAATGGCTGGGCTGGGGTTCCTGGTGCCAAAATCGGCCTGGAGAAGGGGCCTCATTGCCCTCCTCCCCTATGAATAATGGCCAGGCCTTGGGGGATGGGGTCCATGGGCCCAAAATCAGCCCCTGGAGGGGGGCCACATTGCCCCCTCCCATTGAAATTATGAAAGCCCCTACCCACATTTAGAGGGAGAAAACAAAGATTACAAAGGGCTTTAAAACTAGCAGAAAAGGACAAGCAGAGGGCAGAAAAACAAGGGAAAAGGCAAAATAGAATGCAGAAATACCTTCAGGAAAGGCAAAATAGAGGGCAGAAAAAGGCAAAAAAAGAGCAGTCATACACTCATAGACCCACTCACAGACCTACACAGAGAGTCATACACCCACTCACAGACCTACTAAAACATTCACACACCCACTGACAAACCCACCCAGACACTCTCACACTCACTCACAGATCTACTGAAACACTAATGCACTCACTCACAAATTTAGGGGCCCATTAGGATCTCGAACAGTTTGCCACGGCCCGCATGGCGGTGGCGATCCACCCGAGATCCGACCCCGCCTGCTTCCCATTTTCTCCCGCTTCATTACTATGGTGTGGGGACAATGGCGGATGGAAAGACCGTCTGCTGCTTTTCCGCTCGTTCGACAAGTCGACCGGGCGTAAAAGAGTTTATGGTGGCGGAGTCTGCTATACATTGCCAGCCATATTACTATGGGGGCGTAAACATGCCTTTCTGTGGCAGCCACGGAAAGCATGTGGGAATTTCTTGCGGGGGCCTGTTGTGGCCCCCAGGGACTGTGGGGGGTGCACATGGGGGTACCTATGGTACCCCCCTGCAGTTCCATGCACAACATGGCAGGCACCGCGCAGTTCCTGCCATGTAGTGCATAGAAGTGCACAACATACCTTCCTGGCATTGTGGCGGGGGTTGCTGAGTGCACCGCCCGTCACAATGTCAGGAATGCATGATGCGCCCACCATTGTGGTGGGTGCATCCTAATGCCCCCCCACGGGACCCCCACCCTTATGGCAGGCGGTCCAATTACACAATAGGATGGCGGGCGGACAAAGTCCGCCCACCATCCTAATGACCCCCTTACTATCAAAGGTTAGTGGCAGCAGTTAGGAAATACAATTTAAAAAAACTTAGAAACTCATTTAAAAAAGTAAGGTTAAAAGGGCATTATAGTTAGGAAACAACATTAAAAAACAATAAAAATTCACAAAAAAATGCATTGGTACAGTGCAATAGAGCCGGACAGAACTCCATAATTGCATCTACAGTGTTGTTGTTCCATGTTAATCAGTTTAAATTGTACGGTTGGTTGAGTTGTGTAAGGGCGTTGGTTGGTTGAGATTTTTCTCGAGTGTTGCTTGATATAAAAGATTGAGGATAGAGGTTGCTATCTACTCTTTCTATTATTTGAAAATTCGTAATGGTGTAAGGGGTGTCTACATGCCTGTATTGGTGTGTTAGTGGTGTGTGAATGGTTGCATGGGTATACATGTGGGTTTATGAGTAGCTGTGTAGGTAACTTAGTGGCTGAGCAAGTGACTGGATTGCTGAGTGAATGGGCGTTTCAGTGGATGTATGGGTGAGTGAGTGGCTGTGTGAGTGGCTGTATGGGTGGGTAAGAGGGTGTGTGAGTGAGTGTATGGATGAGTGAGTGGGTATATGAATGACTGTATGAGTGAGGGCTGGGGGTATGAGTGGCTGTATCAGTGAGTGAGTGGCTGCTAGAGTGGGTATTTGGTTAAGTAACTTGGTATGTGAGTGTCTGTGTTTTAGAGTAAGTGCCGGTGTAATTTGCTGTATTGTGTGTGAGCAGATATTTGAGTGCTTGTATGTATATATAAATATATATTTATATATAAATTATAAAAAAACAAATGATTCAGGGACATTATCCTTAGGCTCAGATTCCACGTGTGCAAAACCAGTGAAATTCAGCAGTTATAGTTATCTGAGCTAATTAGAACTTACACCCTACAATGTTCTGCTTATGACCACATATTTTACATAAATCGTGACATGGTCAGTGGCATCACTGATGATATCTCAAATGTCATCAACATTGACATCATCTACTGAACAACTCACACACCTACTCTCACCCCATACAACCTCTTGTATACCCACTCACACACCCTCACAACCACTCACATACCCATGCATAGCGTGACCAGTACTCACAAACCCACTCACTCCTTCATAGAGCCATTCATATACCCACTCACTCCCTACACAGCAACTCCTGCTACCAGTCACTCTCCTGTACATCAAGTCACTTAGCCCCACACTCACCCATACATCTACTCACATACCCACTTATTTATCTAAAGTCACTTACACACCCAGTCATCCATACAGCCTCCCAACACCGCCACTCACTCACCTGTACAATAACTCACATATTCTTTACATACTCACACAACCACCTACATATTCATGCACACATCCATACAAGCACTCGAATATCTGCTCACACACCAATACAGCAAATTACACAGGCACTTACTCTTTTTTTTAAATCACGGGGGTGCACGCACCCCCGCGATTTTTCCCCCCCAAAATTTTTTGGGGGGGGATGGGGGGTCCTTGTGGGACCCCCTGAGCAGGCCTAGGGGGTCAGGGTACTTCTACCCTGCCCCCTTGTTGAGTTCTACACATTAGTTTTTCTGCTTTCCTGTGCCTCAGTCTACCGAGGCACAAGATGGCTGCCAACAATTTCTGTTTTGGAGTGTTGGCAGACAGTGGCAGCCAATCAGCATGCAGCTCGTACTCGGGAAGGTACAGAGTACAGTAAGCTTACAGTGCACGCATGGTGCAATGCCTATAGATGTATATTTTTTAAATCCGATTTTCTCAACAACTACTGGAGGGATTTACACCATTTTACTAAAAGGGCGTACTGCGTACCAGGCCCTACCATTTTGCCAAGTTTGTTGTAATTCCGTTCAGCGGTTCGGGCTGTAGTCGTGTCTAAATGTCCTATGGAAGATTGCATGGGGAAAACACGTTTTGGGACCCCCGTTTTTTCTCGGCCCCCGCTTGACAAATCCCCCCGAGACTTTCAGGGAAGGAGAGAAGCGTAACGGGCCAAAACTTTGGAAAATTACACGCAAATTCCCCAATCGACGCCAAAATTATTCCCAATAGAATGTTGCTGATTTTCTATGGAAACAAGGTCCTAACTATATATACCTACTGGCGACCGCCAGTAGGTAATATATATATATATATATATATATATACATATATATATATATAAATATTTCTCCACAATGTGATCCTGCAGACAATGAATGCGCTCAACAGTGTATGCTCAGCCCAGGGGTCGGATCCTGACCCAATATTAATTCTGCATCACAAAAGAGGCGGCACAACCAGATACTTTGCTGAAGCCTTTTAATTTGGCCATGTGATCAAGCTGTGAAAGGCGAAACGCGTTATGGCGGCGGCAGGCTTGCTGAAATAAAACACCTCGATTAAAGCACCTAACCTGGGTCTGTTCCTTCGTCAGTGTGGGATTGTTTGGCTGAGGCGGCTGCCTTGGCTAGTGACGAATTTACGTGTATATATATATATATATATATATATATATATATATATATATATTTCTCCACAATGTGATCCTGCAGACAATGAGTGCGCTCAACAGTGTATGCTCAGCCCAGGGGTCGGATCCTGACCCAATATTAATTCTGCATCACAAAAGAGGCGGTACAACCAGATACTTTGCTGAAGCCTTTTAATTAGCGCTTCACCCCACCGACGCGTTTCAGCCACACAAGGCTTTTGTCACGGTCAGTAAGTCCTTCTACCATTTCCATTTAAATACTAGCCCATGTTAGCCCTAGGTGGCATTATGGGATACGTAGTTTGGAACAGAAATTAATTTAAAATTACGTGAAAAGAAAACATGGTGTGGTTTTTACATTTGCATTGTCTAGTACATTGCGACACATGTTAATCCACATGGGCAAAGTTTTAAGTTCATTTATTAGTACAGGATTAGTGCCGTATTACATTTTGTTTTGATGTCGGGTTTGTACCCCTTTTAGTTCAGTTTCTGCTGGTTTTAGTTACAGTCACTCTAGATGTATGTGAAGGTCTTCTCCAAAGTTCATTCCTCTCGGGATTTTGGTTCGAAGTCGGATGATAAGGCGGGACTCTATTTGCCATAATTTGCGGACAGTGTCACCTCCTCTTTCCATTTTTGACAGCATTTTCAAACCATAGAATTTCATTGCTCTCCAGTCTCCATTCTGACAGGGACTTATGTGTTTGGCAGTTGCATATAGCATGTTCTTATTTTTCACTGCACGGATATGCTCGAGGATTCTCTTTTTCAGCATGCACGTTGTGCCTATGTATTTGACACCACATCTGCATTCAATTACATATCCCACATTCTTCGAGGTGCAGGTAATTTGTTGTTCAATTTGCATTATTTTACCATCCGGTTCTTCAATGCTCTTCATTTTTTTTCCGATCTTACATGCTTTACAAGTTGTGCACGGTTGGAATCCTTTTCGTTGGTCTATCAGCCAATTAGTTTGTGGTTTAGTCTGAAAGTGACTTTTCACAAGGAGATCTTGGAGAGAGATGTTCTTTCTATATGTTATTGACGGTTGTTTGCCTACAAGTTCTCTTATGTCCGGGTCTCCCGATATCAGATGCCAGTATTTTTTCATTTTGTTCGAGATGTTTCCACTCTCCTTGATTGTTTTAGGTTTTCCATTAAAATTTCTGCTCTTGTCTTTTTGTCCGCCTTCTTTTTGCAATTCCTTAGAACACGGTCTTCATATCCTCATGATGCAAATCTCACCTTACTTTCTCCAATTTTGATTTCAGCATCATCTGTTTTTGAACAGTTTCTCTTTAGTCTTATAAATTCTCCATACGGTATGCTATTTAGCAGGGCATTAGGGTGGAAACTGGTGCCATGGAGCACACTGTTGGTGGATGTCTTTTTCCGAAAGAGAGTGGACTCAATTTTCCCTTCTGAAATATAGATCTTGGTATCCAAAAAATCAATTTGTTTTTTGCTCGTAGAGCATGTAAATTGCAGTCCAATATCATTGTTGTTTAGTCTGGAGAAATACTCTTAGAATTGCAGATCCGACCCATTCCAGATTATAAATAAATCCTCTATGTAGCGTACCCATAGAATTATTCGATCCAGGTCTGATTGGTTGTTGATGTTCCATGCAATTGTCTTTTCCCACCAGCCCATGGTGATATTTGCATAGTTTGGGGAAAATGAAATCCCCATGGCAGTACCGCATTCCTGTTTATAGAGTTCTTTATTGAAGAGAAAGACGTTGTTTGTCAAGCACATGTTGATCATTTTTAGAAGCATCTTTGTATGTTCCAATGTCATAATGCTGCTTTGTTTTAAGAAATATTGGCAGGCTTCTATTCCTATGTCGTGTCTTATAGATGTGTACAACGATACTACATCTATCGTGATTAATAGATATTCCGGGTTCCAAGTTACATCCATGAGGGTCCTCAGAAAATCCCCTGTGTCCTTTATGAAGGACGGCATAATATGAGCAATCGGTGCAAGAAATGTATCTACGTTTTTTGAGACATTTTCATACAGTGAGCTGCATGAGGAGACAATTGGTCTGTCTGGCGGGTTGATTAGAGTCTTATGTATCTTGGGTAAGAAATATATACAAGGTGTAGTTGGAAAATCAGTGTTTAGGAACTTTGCCTCATCATCATTTAGCAATCCTTTCGCATGCCACTCATTCAGATTTTCTTTCAATTCATTTATCATTCTTGTACTCTGGTTGTTTTTAAGTTTGGAATAGTTCTGTTCCATATTCAACTGTCTCATAGCTTCATTGATATAATCAGTTGTTTCCATTATTACAATATTCCCCCCTTTGTCTGCAGGTTTTATTGTAATTTTTTCATTGTCCATGAGAGATTTGATTGCTTTGCGTTCTTCTGATCTTAGGTTTTCCCTTGTATTATTTCTAACTTTCATCAATTTATCCAATTCCTCACTCATTGCATCTGAGAAGAGATCGATCTTGTTACCAGGGGACAGGATTGGATAGTATCGGGACTTTCTTTTTAGTCCTGTCTCAAGTTTTTCATTTGTTCTGATGTCCATTTGTTCTAGTATTTGTGTGTCTGACATTGTTGTGCCATCTTGATCAAAAAGAGTTTCAAAAGTTCATCTTAGATCAGGTAGTTGTTCAATAGTAGTTAGTATTTCACCCTCTTCACTAGTGTCTCTTGTACTCGTAACACTATGATCGATTGACTTGTTGGCATGTATTTTGGCCAATTTAAGTTTCCTGACGAATTTATACAAGTCTATTCTTACTTGAGTGCAGTCAAAGTGTGAGTCCGGGCAGAATGACAAGCCTTTGTTTACTACAATTTTTTCTTTTTCAGTTAGCTGGTAATTCGAGAGGTTGACGATCAGGTTGGTTATTTCCTGTTGCGGAGGGGATATTGTCTTCTTACGTTGTTTTGACCTGCGGGTTTTTTGGTTGCTGACGAGGGAGTTTGTTGGCTTTGTGTTACTTTTCCCCTTCCTCCGCTTTGGTATGGTCTTCTTCCCCTTCCTCCGCCTCTTGTGATGTTCTTCTCCAGATTCATCAATTTTACTTCCTCTAAAACAGACAAGTTTTTTGTCTGATGTGCATCGCGAGTTGACCCAGAAAATGCAGGTGAGCAATTAGGTGTTTAGTCAAAAAGAGCGTACCCTACCAGCATGACGTTTCGGCCTGCCCAGAGGCCTTGATCACATGGGGGGAGGAATCTACTTTTAAAGTGCCAGTGCAATACTGATAATGCATATGATTGGGTATCACGACACAAACCACAATTGGCAATGAGGAAAGACTATACATGAGGGATACATATACAAACATTGGAGCATGACACTGGTAAAATTCAGCGTACTCGATTAAGGCTAGCTGACATTGTAACGCTAAAAGCACTATATACATGAGTTAATTCATTTCAGCTGCAAATATCTGAAAAGCAGCAATTCTGTCGATAGTGCAGATATTTATGTTCAAATATGCAAAAAAGTGCTGTACATGATGATGTCCTACCTCTAATAAAGATGGTCAGAATTGATGTATAATACATGAGTACATGAATACAATGTTACATATTCAATAAGAAAACTGACAATCAATATAGATTCGTATGGCCATGTAAGGATTCGGGGACCCAAGAGATGTTAAATAGCCAGACCACAGGCGGTACAACAGGATTTGAGTTTGTGATTGTTTTATTCAAGATATTTTCAGTTATGAACAACACTATGAAAGGGTAGAATCCACAGGATCTCGGGGAACTGGTTCTATGCTTCTTGCTTGCCCAGAGTGGGTCAGGATGATGGGGCTTCTCCTTGGGCTCGAGGTTCTCTGGTATCCCGGGTCTCTGGGCCTCAGAAGGGAAGAGAAAAGGGTGCAAGACACGGGGTCAATCAACTAGTCTGCCTCTCCGTTAGTTACGTGTGCTACCGTCACCAGTCAGTGGGGATGAGGGTTGTGAGGAATATTTAACAAAACCCAACCCCACTCAAGTGCTCTGCCTCCCACCTCCCTGAATCAAGTACTCTACCTCCCACCTCCGCAAACACCCCACCAGAATGCCCCTTGCAACGGCACTTGCCTGTGGCCATGGCCCATCCCTTGGACCACGGCGCCTGGACCCGGGGCGTCTTCTCCTCCTCCTGTCGGCCCTCCAGGTTTACTCGCGTTGCACAAGACGTTCTTATGACTCGGGTGTTCACTCGCCGGATCCCCTGCTCGGCTCTCTGCTCTCTCCTCCGCTGCTTTGACGCGGCTCCCTGCTCTCTCCTCCGCTGCTCCGACGCGGCTCCCTGCTCTCTCCTCCGCTGCTCCGACGCGGCTCCCTGCTCTCTCCTCCGATGTTCCGACGTCCATCACTCCTCCTCCTGCTGGAATACGTCCTCTCCGTTGGTTCTCCTCTCCGTCCTCCAGGTGCTCGGCTCTCCTGCCTCCAACGCTGCACACCGTCCGTTCCGTTCCCAGTCCTCTTATCCTCCTCTCTTCCGCAATCAGACTCGGCTCCACCCCTTCTGGTCTGTCTGAGACTAGAGGGCCGGCCTGTTCCTGGACCTCGCATGACGGCAAGGCAGAAGTGCCTTCCTGGTCAACACCACGGGACCCGTCCTGCTCCTCCTCACAGGCCAATTCCCATAACTCCAGACCAAATTGATTTGTTGCCCTTCTGATATAATTTGTGCAAAATACGCCAAGTGCAAACACTGCCTGCCCAAGTGGGCCAATGGAGAAAAGATCCAATAAATAAGGTCTTTTGTGCCTTAACCATCATATGCAATATTGTGTAAACTCGTGAACCTACGTGAATAGTGAAATTAAAAACATGTTTGATAAAAATATGTACAAGTGACAAAAACGGAACCAGAGTAAAGATGCTTTTAGTCCTAATGGGGCAGACCACAATTCATACATTGTGCTAGGACTGTGGGTTCAAAAGCCCACAAGAGAGCCAAGAAATACGCTTGTGGCATATAAACAAGCTCAATGATTGATTGAAGCTGAATAGAGAACGCTAGAGGCATGTATGATAGTCTTCAGTTGCGTTAAGACTAAAGGGGGTCTTGCTATCTAATTCCAAGATGTACTTGGTTTCCAAGGCTCGCAAAATAGCCTCCCTGTTGCCACCCCTTCTTAAGGGGGCAACAACATCTATCACAAAATACTGCAATAGCTCGCTTTTATTACCATGATGGGTACGCGGCATCGTTGGTATTATTGGCCCTGATGTGCTGGAGTATCCGTTTGTGGACCTGCAACTTGGTACTCCCAACATATTGCAGACCACATGGACACTCCAGCACATAGACCACGTACTCAGTCTTGCAAGTAAGTTGTTTTGCAATAGTACGAGGGATGTCAGAAAAGGGAGTGGCAAACTCAGTCTTACTGACCGCATTTTTTCATGATTTTCAACTGGCACATTTTCTGAAGTCCTTGCTGGCATGCAACCAAGTATTGAGAGTGACAACTTCAGGACTGTATTTGACAAGAGCATCGCTCATGGAGCCTGCCTTCCAGAAGGTTATCGCTGGTCTGGGTGTCATGTGTTCACCAATTACTGGATCATTACGCACAAGGCTCCAATGCCTGTTGACAATTTTGTGAAGTGCCCTCTGCTGTTTGTTATATGTCCAGATTAATCTGGTGGGCTGTTTAGATTCTACAGGGCTTGCCTTCTGACATTTCTTATGAATAAGGGCCTAATTTCTTGAAAACACATTGGCTTTTCTGACAGCGTTGTCTATATCAGTCTCCTTATAGCCTCTGGCCAGAAACCTAGCTTTACTTGCCTCTTGAGGCTGGCGGCATAGATGATCTGTGCTGCAGATACATCTGCTACGCAGGATTTCCCCGTAGGGAATACTGCGTATCAGATGTGCAGGATGGTGGCTAGTAGCGTGCAGCACCGTGTTGCCCACCGTGGGCTTCCTGTATAGATTGGTTTCTAGCTTGCCATTGATTATCTCAATCTCAACATCCAAAAAATAGGCTTTAGTTTGACTGATGCTGGACGAAAATGATAGGTTGGGTTGAAGGCATTGGAATTGATCAGTTCTACAAATGCAACAGCCTGTGTGTACGAGCCACGCCATATTAAAAAGATATCATCGATATATCTATAGCAATGCACAATATGTTCAATACAGATATCGTGGTGATTGCCATGGAGGACCTGCCTCTCCCAGTAGCCCATGTGAAGACAGGCATAACTGGGAGAAAAACAGGCCCTCATGGCAACACCCCTAATCTGCTGAAAATGTTGATTATTAAACATAAAGTAGTTGTTATATAAGCAATAGGTAATCATGGCTAATAACATTTTGTTATGTTCTGACACCTATATAGGCCTGTTGCCCAGATAGTATTGGACTGCCCTGACACCATCATGATAGTGGATGCTAGTGTAAAGGGATGATACATCCAAGGTTATGAGCCAAGAGTAAGAGAACCAGTTAAAACCATTGACTTTCCTTAGGAAATCACCAGAGTTCTGTATGAAAGAAGGCAGACTACATACAAATTCCTGCAAAAATGAATCAATATACACAGTGGTGTTCTCCAACAAACCATTGCGGGCAGAAATAATAGGTCTGCCTGGTGGTCTCTCGGCGTCCTTGTGTACCTTGGGAATAAGGTAAAGAACAGGGGTAACAGGATAGTTTTTTAAAAACTTGAATTTGTCCAAGCTTAAAAGACCCGAACATCGCCATCCCATCAAAAGAGAATAGAATTCTGCCTGTGCCTTCTTCATCACGGTGGCATCACAACGTTTGTAGCACATCGGGTCATTCAATTGGAGAAGTGTTTCTTCCATATATAATGTTCAAGGCCACAAGACGACGTTACCACCTTTGTCTGACTGTCGGACTATGATGTTACTGTCCCCTTGTATTTTTTTCACCAAGCTAACATACTTGTTGTTTTGTATGAGATATTGACGTTTATTTTTCAATGTTGTGGCGTGCAAAGCTTTGATTTCCTTGGTAGTGAAATCATGGAAAATGTCAATATTATCATGCAGCATCAGTGGCGTAAATGTAGACAGAGGTTTGAAGTTGGTGATACCTGCAGTGTTCAGAAGCGGTGGATCCTCTGTGCTTTATGAAATTGACTGTTCAACTCGCAATGCCTCCAAATTTTGCATCAGCTGCAAGTCATGGACAATGAGACCAGGCGTTACGCTTGTTACTGGTGGTCTGGCAGAGACAGGCTGGAATTTGATACAAAGGAAATGTTTCTGCAACTTGAGTTTGCGTGTATATTTGAAGAGGTCAATTCTAGTCCTTGCATAATCAAAGTTGCTCGCTGGATTATATGATAAGCCCAGCGATAGAGTTTGGAGGTCCGATTTGGTGAGGACGACATGGGTAAGATTTATTTTATATATATATATATATAAATTCACTGAAAAAACCATAGGTTTCACACCAGTTATAGTTAGGAATTAGCATTTAAAAAACCTATTAAATTCACTGAAAAAACCATAGGTTTCACACCAGTTATAGTTAGTTGGAAATTTTACTGATGTAAAACCATTGAAATTCCCACGTTATAGTTAGTCGGACTCACTATAACTTGCGCGTGCAATGCACTGCTGATGACATCACATATTACATCACTCATGACATGGTCAGTGACATCACTCATGACACCATCCTTGTGACATAGTGACAGACCTCCTTTCACTATAATGTAACCCTTGAGACACATATTCAAAAATAGAAACTGAAATTTTTAAAAAAATGGAGATACCTATATCAGTTACAACAAGTAATTCAGTAATTCCACTATCTATATACACATCCACTCATACCTATACTCACTCATCATATGAAATGATACACCTATACATCCTGTTACACACCGACAATCATCGAAAAGTTACTCACAGACATACTCACACGTGCAAATAAACTATTGAACATCTATTTATTTGAATATAGAGTTATACACATACTTCCACCTTACTTCTATTGAAAATTACACATATTTATTCTCTTAAACAATCACTTATAGAAACACATACTTATTTAAACAGGAACTCTTTCAATCTCTTACTCTCACATATACTCACTTATATACATCAATATTCACATATACTAGATTAAAACATATGTCGTTACTGATAAAGACACTAGTGAGACAGTCATTCACTCACTAACAAACACATATACACACTCATCCACCCATACAGTCCTGCACATATGCTGTCTTCAAAACACATAGAAACAGAGAGTCAGTCACTCATGCATCTATGTGCTAAGTAATACCCCCACCAAACCATATAGACACTCATACTGATACTAAGAGAAACATCTAATAACCCATATACATACGCATGTAGCTACTTACCAACACATGTAGCCACTTATACACAAAGTGAAACACTAATATATATATTTAAATATTTAAACATTACTCACTAATATTTACTTTTTCAGAAAGACACATATTCACTGGATGGTGTCATCAGTGATGTCATGAGTGATGTCACTGACCATGTCATGAGTGATGTAATATGTGATGTCATCAGCAGTGCATTGCACGCGCAAGTTATAGTGAGTCCGACTAACTATAACGTGGGAATTTCAATGGTTTTATATCAGTAAAATTTCCAACTAACTATAACTGGTGTGAAACCTATGGTTTTTTCAGTGAATTTAATAGGTTTTTTAAATGCTAATTCCTAACTATAACTGGTGTGAAACCTATGGTTTTTTCAGTGAATTTCATAGGTTTTTTTAAATGCTAATTCCTAACTATAACTGGTGTGAAACCTATGGTTTTTTCAGTGAATTTCATAGGTTTTTTAAATGCTAATTCCTAACTATAACTGGTGTGAAACCTATGGTTTTTTCAGTGAATTTCAAAGGTTTTTTTAATGCTAATTCCTAACTATATAAGACCTGAAAGCCCACCAGGAATCTCCAGTATGCGCCAGGGGACTGCATTGCAGAGAGGTGTAATGAAGCCACAACCCTTTTTACACCTCTCTGCAACGCAGCCCCCGTGCATGTTTGAAGAGGGGGAACTAATTCCCCTTGCATACTGGGGGCCCCTGGGGGCCAATTAGCCCACCTGGAACCTCCAGTATGCGCCAGGGGCTGCATTGCAGAGGTGTAATGAGACTATGCCCCTTGTTACACCTCTCTGCAACGCAGCCCACTGCCGCGTTTGCAGAGGGGGAACTAATTCCCCTTGCATACTGGGGGTCCCTGGGGTCAACTGGTCCACCAGGAGCCTCCAGTATGCGCGAGGGAGCTGCATTGCAGAGAAGTGTAATGAGGCCACACCCTTGTTACACCTCTCTGCAATGCAGGCCACTGGCGCGTTTGTAGAGGGGGGACTAATTCCCCTTGCATACTGGGGGTCCCTGGATCATATCTGCCCAAACACCGATATTCCGAACGATTGTAAATTACTTTTACTACTCTCTACTACTCACTCTACTATTCACTCTACTACTCTCTACTACTCACTCTCTGCTACTCTCTCTACTGCTCTCTACTACTCTCTACTACTCACTCTCTACTCTCTATTACTCACTCACTACTCTCTACCTCTCTACCTCTCTCTTCTTCTCTCTCTACTAATCTCTACCTCTCTACCGCTACCTCTCTACCTCTCTACCTCTACACCTCTACCTCTCTACCTCTCTCTACACGCACACATATACACATATATGCATATATATATATATGCATATGCATTTATATATATGTATGTGTATGTATAAAAAAAACAACAAAACATTTTTTTTTTAAACAGCTACTTTTAAAACTGTCATTCTTTTTCCCCATGGTAAGCTCCCCGGTACGCTTACCGGTGCGCGTACCGGTGCGCGTACCGGGCGCTCACCCCGCGAAAATCAAATTTTTTTTTTATTTTTTTTTGCTCCGCGGGGCCCTTTTATGGCCCCCACATCAAACCTAGGGGGTCAAGGGGGGTCTACTCTGCCCCCTTATGGTCATTTCCCTCTTTGTTTTGGCCACCTCTCGTGTCTCGATCCTACCGAGACACAAGATGGCGGCCGCTCCGGACTGTTTAGAATGTTTACAGACACCCCAGAGCCAATCAGCTTTCTGCGCGCAAGTCGCGGTAAGCGCCCGGTGCGCGTACCGGTGCGCGTACCGGAGCGCGGCTATAGATATATATATTTTTTTGAACCTTAATTACTCAAAATCTACTGGAGCACATATCTTGAGACATAGCAAAGGCACATCGGGCTACCAGTCCCTACAATTTTGCCAAGTTTGGTGGAAATCCATTCAGCCGTTCGGGCTAAAAGTGAAATCGACCGCCCTATGGAAATTAACATGGGGAAAACGCGTTTTGGGACCCCCCTTTTATCTCAGCCCCCGCTTGACGAATCCCCCCCAAACTTTCAGGGAAGGACCGGAACGCCGCGAGGCCATTTTGAGGAAACTTTGAGGCAGATTCGTCAACCGGCGCCAAAGTTATTCCAAATAGAATTTTGAGATTTAACATTGAAAAAAATCCTAACTATAACTACCTACTGGCGACCGCCAGTAGGTAATATATATATATATATATATATATATATATATATATATATATATATATATATATATATATATTCTCCCCAACACCTTCCCAAAAAAGGAAAGTAAATAGCAGCACACCGCGAAGGAGCCTGCATCAATTTATTTCAAGGGCAGCCCCGTCATCCTGACATGTTTCACTCGTTCTCCGTGAGCTTTTTCAAAGGTTTCACTCCGCTGCCATTCAAACCAGGTATGGCGAGGAACTACATCACTTCTTTTTGTTTGTTATTTTTTCAATGGGCGTTGTCTTTCCCTCGCTTTGAATTGTGGTCAATGTAGTTTCTTATTTTCAAGTTTTTTCCCTCCAATGGGTTTGTGGCTCATACCTGACTTAATGCAAAGTCCATCGTGCCCCTGAATAATTCATTTTCAAAATCATCCTGGGAACCAATGCCAGAGGCAGTCTCCGGTGGCACCCGCCTGACCTAATTGCTTGCGCATTCCAAAAAACAGGGTTCAGGTTCGGTCAGGCTACGGCGCTCTTGTGGCGGTGCGTCGCATACGGCTGAACCACACCGTTTAACATTCTCCCCAACACCTTCCCAAAAAAGGAAAGTAAATAGCCGCACACTGCGATGGAGCCTGCATCAATTTATTTCAAGGGCAGCACCGTCATCCTGACATGTTTCGCTCGTTCTCCGTGAGCTTTTTCAAAGGTTTCACTCCGCTGCCATTCAAACCAGGTATGGCGAGGAACTACATCACTTCTTTTTGTTTGTTATTTTTTCAATGGGCGTTGTCCTTCCCTCGCTTTGAATTGTGGTCAATGTAGTTTCTTATTTTCAAGTTTTTTCCCTCCAATGGGTTTGTGGCTCATACCTGACTTAATGCAAATTCCATCGTGTCCCTGAATAATTCATTTTCAAAATCATCCTGGGAACCAATGCCAGAGGCAGTCTCCGGTGGCACCCGCCTGACCTAATTGCTTGCGCATTCCAAAAAACAGGTATATATATATATATACATATATAGCTTCCAACACAAGTTTGCAACTTGTTAAAAGACATCCAAATTTGTATATTTAGGGATGTGAAGGCTCCAAGAAACTTCCCAATCTGATTTGGCTGCCCTCACTTCAAGAAGGAAGTGTTAGCAGCCGTTTTGGCACCAAGTCCCAGAAAGTAACTTAAAGAAATAAAATGGGGCAGAGTAGGAATACCCTCGCTCCTCAGCTGTGGGGTCCTGAAGGACTCCATAAGGGCAAAACTGCAGTTTAAAAAAATCACAGAACGTTGCGGTGCATCTGCGGCTACGGCAATTCTTTTTACTCACATAATACACCACTTACTACACGGTCAGTGAAATCACTGATGACATCACTGGTAACATCTCAAATGATATCACTCATGACATCAAGTCAGTGTAGGTATTATTAAGAGTTTATGGGTGTTAAACATATACAGTAACCTACTACAAATGTTAGATTTACATAGTAGTTGTACTACTAATGAGTGACACTGTCTTTAAAATGTGTGATCTGAGTGTGTGTGTGGACTGTCTCTATCAGTGTGTGAGTGACTGTATGGGTGTATAAGTAGGTATATGAGCAGTTGTGTGGGTGAGTGAGTGGGTGTGTGAGTGACTATGTTGGTGAATGAGTGGGTGTGTCAGTTGTAGGCCTGGGTAAAGTTTGCAGAGCTCCATGAAGCAAAACTCTGCAAAGTGACAATAAAATCAACTGTGCTACGTGGATTGCCACAAGCGGCGGAGTGCATTAGGGTCATGCAGTTTGCAGTGATTTTGAGCACTGGTTCTTTGTCCTGTGCTGTAAAATCATCTTGAATTGCCCCATGCACAGTGTATGATTGCACAGCTTCCTTTCTGCTGCTTGAGTAGATTTTCTACTCCAGCAGCAGCTTTCTCAACATGAACTGAAGGTTTCTCGACATGAGTGGTCGCGACCTGCTGCGACCACTCGCATTGAGAGATCCGACCGCCCACATTGAGAAATCTCTCAAGGAGGTTCCTTTTCCTCACTCGAGCAAGGAAAAATCTTACCTGGAGGTGGATTTTCCTCACTTGCGCTCGCCAACTCTATATTGACGAGCACATGTGAGGATCAGAAACTCTGAAAAAAAACATAGGTTTCAGGGACGTTATAGTTAGAAATTAGAATTTAAAAAAACATAGAAATTCACTGAAAAAGCACATGTTTCAGTAACGTTATAGTCAGTTAGAAATTCCACTTGTACAAAATGAGGGAAATTCGGCCGTTATAGTTAGTGGAGATTTGAGATGTGTATGTAAATGTATTTGAGCTTGTAAAGCACACTGCTACCCGTAGGTTTCCTGGCGCTGTATAACGCTGGGGAACCCGTCCTGGCTTTCCCTGTGAGATGGTCCCTATTGGGCACCCCCAAGATGAAGCCAGGCATCCCCGGCGTTGATGGGGACATTTATGGAGATTAAGCAAGCTATTGCCCAGAGTTGCTGAGTAGGACCCATGGTAGAGTGGCACCGAAGGCGAGATTTATCGAGCCCGCTGACATTGGCCTAACACCCTACCGCGTCAGGAATTGAACCCTGATCCAAGGCCAACCTCTGCTTCTGATTCTGCCGCCTCTAACCAGTGAGCCACACTACACTGATGAGATGTCATCAGTGATATCATCAGTGATGTCACTGACCATGTCATGAGTGATGTAATATGTGATGTCATCAGCAATGCATTGCGGGGGCGCAAGTTATAGTTAGCTCAACTAACTATAACAACCAACTTTCTTTGGTTTTGTAAGAGTGAAATGTCCAACTAACTATAATGTTCCTGAAACCTGTGGTTTATTCAGTGAATTTCTATGGTTTTTTAAATGCTAATTTTTAACTATAACGTCCCTGAAACCTACGTTTTTTTCTAAGAATTTCAACGTTTTTTTAAATGATAATTTCTTTCTATAACACCCCTGAAACCTATGGTTTTTTAAAATGCTAACTTCTAACTATAACTTCCCTGAAACCTACGGTTTCTTCATTGAATTTCAAAGGTTTTTAAAATCTAATTTCTAACTATAACGTCCCTGGAACCTATGTTATTTTAGTCAATTTTGAAAGATTTTTTAAATGCTAATTTCTAACTATACCGTCCCTGAAACCTAATGTTTTTTCAGTGAATTTCTAAGGTTTTTTAAATGCTAATTTCTAACTATGCGTACAGAGGTTGGACATGTGCAGAAAGAGGAAGAAAGGTGCAGAAAAAGCAAGAGAAATGCAGAATGAGGCAACAGAAGTTCAGAAAGAGGAAGAAAGGTGCAGAAAGAAGCAAGAGATATGCAGAAAGAACCAACAGAGGTGCAGTAGGAGACCTTGTTGCAAAGTCATCCTGTGCCCTAGGCTCCCCTCAATTTTTGGCTGACTATTACTGGTGGTAACTGACTCTGACTGACCCTGGGCTCTGGCTAATCAGGCCTTGAGGCAGTGCTATGCTATAAGACACTTAGAATATAGTGAAAACACCTAAATACACTAGGGTACACTATGGGTTAGAGTACCCCTGTGATTGGCATGGCCTCCCCTGTAAGGCCTTAGAACATAATAGGGCAGTGGGATTAAAACTACCTCGAAATCCCTAGCATATAATAGAGCATGACAGTTTAGAGGCCAGCAGCCCTTTTCTGCACTTGCATGTGTACACTGCTGAGCCTGAGGTCAGTTTTAAAGTAGTCCTGTGTTTATGGAAATAGGCAAGAGAGGTGCAGAAAGAGGGGATAAGGGCGCTGAAAGAGGCAAGAAAAGTACAGAAAGAAGCAAGAGAGATGCAGAAAGAAGTAAGAGAAGTACAGAAAGAAGCCACAGAGGTACAGAAAGAGGGAAGAGGGGTGCAGAAAGAGGCAAGAAAAGTGCAGAAAGAAGCAACAGAGGTGCAGATAGAGGAAAGAGAAGTTCAGAAAGAGGCAGCAGAGGTGCAGAAACAGGCAGAAGAGGTGCAGAAAGAGGGAACACGGTCCAAGAAGAGAGAAGAGGGGTGAAGAAATTTGCAAGAGAGGTGCAGAAAGAAGCAAGAGCAGTGCTGTAAGAAACAAAAGAGGTGCAGAAGGAGGCAAAAGAAGAGGAGGAACAAGTAAAAAAGATGCTGAAAGAGGCTAGAGGGGTTTATAAAGAGGAACGAGAGGTACAGAAAGAGGCAAGAGAGGTGCAGAAAGAGGCAAGAGAAGTGCAGAAAGAGGGAAGCAGGATACAGAAAGAGCCAAGTAGGGTGTAGAAAGAAGCAAGAGAGGTAAAGAAAACAGTAAGAGAAATGCAGAATGTAACAACAGAGGTGCAGAAAGAAGCAAGCACAGCACAAGAGAAGTGTGGCACAGGGGTTAGAGGTGGCAGACCCGGAAGCTGAGATCGGCCCTGGACCAGGGTTCAATTCCCCGCCTCGGCAGGTCTTGGGCTAAAAATTCCACAGACTCGATAATTCTCGCTCCGGTGCCTTCTCGACTCACGGGTTCACACTCTGCGACTCTGGGCAATAGCTTGCTTAATCTCCACAACGGCCCCTCGCGGCGGGATGCCTGGCTTTCACCTTGTGGATACCCTGCTGGGGTTATCTCAGAGGGGAATACCAGGACGGGTTCCCTAAGCAAGCGCCGGGAAACCCACTGCAGGTAGCTGTGCGCTATATAAGCTCAAATACATTTACATTTACAAAAAGAAGCAATAGAGGGGCGGCGAGAGGGGTGCATATAGTGGCAAGAGAAGTGCAAAAAGAAGCAAAAAGCAAAAGAGGTACAGAAAGAGGCAAGAGGGGTGCAGAAAGAAGCAAGAACAGTGCAGACAGAACCATGAGACGGGCAGGAAAAGTGAAGAAGGGTGTAGAAAGAGGCACAAGGGGTGCAGAAAGAAGCAAGAGAGGTGTAGAAAGAAGCAAGAGAAGTGCAGAAAGAAGCAAAAGAGGTGCAGAAAGAGGCCAGAGGGATGCAGAAAGAGAAAATAGAAAAGCAAAAGAAGAAGGAGAGGTGCAGAAAGAGGCAAGAAAAGTGCTGAGAGATGCAAGAGAGTACAGAAAAGAGGTGCACAAAGAGGGAACAGGGGTACACACAGAGGCAAGAGAGGTACAGAAAGAACCAACAGAGGTACAGAAATAGGCAAAAGTGATACAGAAATGTGCAAGAGATTAGCAGATTGAAGCAAGAGCAGCGCAGAAAGAACCAACAGAGGTTCAGAAAGAGGCAATAGAGATGCAGGAAGAGGCAAGATAAGTGCAGAAAAAAGCAAAAGAGGTGCAGAAAGAGGCAAGAGGGGTAAAGAAAGAAGCAACAGAGGTGCACACAGAGGCACTAGGGGTACAGAAATTTGCAAGAGAGGTGAAGAAAGAAGCAAGAGGAGTGTTGTAAGAAGCAACAGAGGTGCAGAAAGAGGTGAGAGGGGTGCTTAGAAAAGTAAGAGAGGTGCAGAAAGAAGGAACAAAGGTGCAGAAAGAGGCAAGAGGGTTGCAGACAGAGAAAAGAGAGTTGCAGAAAGAGTGGAAGAGGGGTGCAGAAAGAGGCAAGAGGGGTGCAGAAAGAGGGAACGGGGGTACACACAGAGGCAAGAGATGTACAGAAAGAACCAACAGAGGTACAGAAAGAGGCACGAGGGATACAGAAATGTGCAAGAGAGTAGCAGATAGAAGCAAGAGTAGAGCAGAAAGAACAAACAGAGGTGCAGAAAGAGGCAATAGAGATGCAGAAAGAGGCAAGATAAGTGCAGAAAAAAGCAAAAGAGGTACAGAAAGAGGCAAGAGGGGTAAAGAAAGAGGCAACAGAGGTGCACACAGAGGCACGAGGGGCGGGGGCAGCTGGAGACTGATCACTAATTTAACTCTGGACAAACATCGTGCTCGCTAATCTGCATAATTTACTGTGACCCAGTAATTGCACATTTACAATAAAACGCACACTTCACATATCATACCAAATCTCGGTATGAATCTCAAATGTAATGCTGATATAAACACTGCACTGGACGCACAGGCGATCACCTGATCAAAACGCCAAACACGTTCGTCTCCCTTTAATCAACTATCGAATGGTGTATATTTGGCCTGGTGCAGTTAGCGAAAAGTAGTGCACAGCATTCTATGAAAAGTCACGTGGCAAAAGTTAGCACATATCTAAATCAAAACAATCCAGGCTGCAATACACACGCCAGATAACATTTCAACACAATAAATTGCCATTTACAATTAAATGGGCGATACTGTAGCATTTCACTGCTTTGAGTAGTTTCGGAAGTGGCAGTCCAAGCATATTTCAGAATATTTAAAATACAGAGACAGTCAAATATTAGGCGAAGAATCCAAAAATTCATTCACTCCATTCCAATACTTACAATAACGGGCAAATGTGGTGTTATTCACTCAAAAAAATATATTGGTCCTGACCGAGCAGCATGCATATGACAAAATCATCACGCTTTTCATTTCAGTAAATTTAGCACTTCTAGTATCAACGCCATACGACTGAATACATAAATGGTGGTACTTGTGCCACCTCGTGTGAAGAATAAATCAAAACTGCGGCATGATGTACCCCGGCCCTCACTTTTTAACTCTCACAATGCGCAACGCAGGCAAGCCCAGCATAGATGTTAAACACGGGTGAAAAAATGGGGACTCTCGCCACGCTTCTCATTCCTCCACCTCCACGTCTAAGAGAACCACCAAGCTGTTCCAGCGCTTTCACAAAGGCAATGATGATCACCTGGCAGAACCACTATCATTCACTCGTAGTCGCGGCTCGCAGGGGGAGGGGATCACGGGAGGAGCGGGGAATTAAATAATAAAACAGAAAACTTACCTAAGCCGGTCCGCGCCACCTCTGCTGCAGCTCCCCTGCCTTGGCGCCTTCACGAACGGGCCGGCCCTGGAGTGGAGTGGCAGCCTCTCCCAGCCAATCCTGGTGCTGCCACCAGCGCCAGACATGGCAAAGTGCACTGCTAATTTTTGCCTGCAGCACACCCATTAGGAGCCCAAAGGGCTATGCGCAAACAAGGAAAAACACAAGTGCGCATGAGTGGGCACGGTGCAAAAATTCACCCTCCGTCACCACTCATGCGCACTTGTGATGCTGCTGGTGACAATCACATCAATCAACATGACGCCAGACCGCCCACCCCCTTCAGTCTCTGAAGGGGGTGGGTGTTCCGACGTCATGCTGCCTGACATGATTGTCAGTTCTCCCTCTCTCGGCGTCTTTGAATTCAAGTAAACTGATTCAGTTTACTTAAGTTCAAACGCCGAGGGAGCTGGCGGCGGGGTGGCTACGCCCCCACGCCCCAATGGACGCACCGCAGCTGACGAGGGTTAAAGAAATTTGCAAGAGAGGTGAAGAAAGAAGCAAGAGGAGTGTATAAAGAAGCAACAGAGGTGCGGAAAGAGGCAAGAGGGGTGCATAAAAATGCAAGAGAAGTGCAGAAAGAAGGAACAAAGGTGCAAAAAAAGGCAAGAGGGTTGCAGACAGAGGTAAGAGAGGTGCAGAAAGAGTGGAAGAGGGGTGCAGAAAGAGGCAAGAGGGGTGCAGAAAGAGGCAAGAGGGGTGCAGAAAGAAGCAAGCGCAGTACAAAACAACCAATAGAAGTGAAGAAAGAGGGAAGAGGGGTGCAGAGAGATGCAAGGGATTGCAAAGAGAAGGACCAAAGGTGCACAAAGAGGCAAGAGGGGTACAGAAAGAGGGAAGAGAGGTGCAGAAAGAGGCAAGACAGTTGCACAAAGAGGGAATAGGGGTGCAGAAAGAAGCAACAGAGGAGGAGAAAGAAGCAAGAGAAGTGCAGAATGAAGCAATAGAGGTGCAGAAAAAGGCAAGAGGGGAGCAGAAAGAGGCAACAGAAGTGTATAAAGAAGCAACAGAGGTGCATAAAGAGGCAAGAGAGGTGCAGAAACAGACAGGAGAGGTGCAAAAAAACAGAACAGGGGTACAGAAAGAGGTAAAAAGAGATGCGGAAAGAAGGAAGATGGGTGCAGAAAGAAAGCAAATGAGGTGCAGGAAAAGGAAATAGAGGTGCAGAAAGAAGCAAGAGAGGGGCAGAAAGTAGAAGAGATGCATGAACGAGGCAAAAGAAGTGCAGAAAATGAAAGGTGCAGAAATAAGCAACAGAAATGCAGAAAGAGTCAAGAGAGAAGCAGAAAGAAGCAAGAGTGATTTGCACACTGTTAACCATTCCAAGTTTGCAGAGGGCCTTCCACCACGTTGTAACACTGGTCGCTGTATTTTTGGTAACGTTTGAGCCGTTTGAGCTATAAACCAGGTATTTTGTTCAAATCTGCAGATTATGCAGCAGATTATGGATTAAGTGGCAAATACAGAAAATGTATTAATTGTGCGGCCCCCCTCCCTAGGCCGATTTCAGCCCCTGGGATTAAGTCCACCACGGCACGGTCTCGTTTATTTAATTTTTGTACATTATTTTTAGGGAAGGGGGCCCCTTCCCAGGGCCATTATGGGCTCTGGGGACACCATCCCTCGGGCTTTGCCTCATTCTTTTTTTTATTTAGGGAGGGGGGCCACATGGCCCCCTCACTGAGCCACTATTGGCCTTGGGGACCCAATCCCCAGGGTCCACCTTCACGTTGGGACTCCAGGGGGAGCCCAAATGCCCCTGCGGTCCCAGACGGCTCCCCGCCATTGCTTTTGGGCAAGAGGCGCTGCAAACATGCAGCTCCATTGGTCCCAAAGTAATTCAGCTTTGCTTCTTATAAGCAACAGCAGGTTTACTGTTCTCTCTTCCAAGAAGCAAAGCAGTGTTTGCTATGGCAGGGCGGGAGACGTGCTCACACCCGGCCATAGCACATAACAGTTTCCCGGGCAGGGCACCCCAGGACATTGCAGGAGGTGGCCCTGGGGGGTGGTGGTCCCCATGGTCATGGAGGGCTCCAGGAGGGGGGCAGTGCGACCCCCTCCCAACTGATGTGAAGCCACAAGGAGGTGGTGGTGGTCCCCATGGCTGGAGGTCAGCAATGAACCCCCGTATTTAATTTACTGAATGGCCCGTGGAGGTGGCGGTCTCTGGGACAGTGGGGGGCTCAAGCCCCCCACACAGATTTCAGAAATAGCCCCAGGATGTGGCCACCCTCAGGGCTTGGGGGCTCACGAGGCTCCCCACTCTATTTCATTTCAAGCCCTGAGCAGGTGGCGGTCCTCAAGGCAGCTTTGGGGGAAAGGAGCCCCACCACGCATTTCAATAAGAAAGCTGCAGGGAGGTGGCGTTCCCCAGGGCTGTGAGGAGGCTGCATGCCCCCACACAATCATAAAAAAGCCCCGGGAAGGTAGCAGTCCTGGGGGCTGCGGGGGGCATGTGTCCCCGCACATTAATAAGAAAGCCCCGGAGAGGTGGCGGTACCCGGGGATTGAAAGAAAGAAAACCCATGGGAGCCCATGCTTTGTTTAAAAAAATTAAATTCTCCTGCATTCGCGCACCTAGAATGCTTTTTTTGGGGCCTAGAGGTCCCTGTATGATGCCATAATCAAGCCTAGGGCATCAGGGTTTTCTACCCTGCCCCCATTTGTTGTTTATTATCCTTTTTTTACTCTTTTTCTTGTGACTTGGTTCTACCGAGTCACAAGATGGCTGCCAACACTTCCTGGTTTGGAGTGTTGGCAGCCAATAACAGAGAAGCTCGTGCTTAGGAGGATTTGTGAACCCTACTCAACCCTCAGATATATACATTTTTATTTTTTGAATTTCTCAGGAACTACTGAACAGATTAACACCATTTAAAAAGGTTACTTTCTGAACCAAGAGCTACATTTTTGCCAAATTAGGTGTAATTCCGTTCAGCAGTGTGGGCTGTAGCTGTGTCTAAAGTTCCTATGGAAATTAACATGAGGGAAAACGAGTTTTGCCCCCCCCTTTTCTCTGCCCCCACTTGACGAATCACCAGAAACTTTCAAGATAGGAGCTAACTTAAGTGAACGATTAGTTTGGAAATTTTGAGAAGATTCATCAAAATATAGCTACCTACTGGCAACCGCCAGTAGGTTATATATATATATATATATATATATATATATATATATATATATATATATATATATATATATATATATATATATATATATATATATATATATATATATACACATATATATATATACACACATATATATATCCAACTACCACTCCGGTGCTTAGCCCACCATTAGGAGAAACACGGACACTGGAATTGCTGTTCTCACTGCTGGCAACAGTGACTTTTATTTAAACCAAGTGCGCAAAAGTCAGGCAGGATGACGCGTTTCGGCTAACGCAGTAGCCTTGTTCATATATATATTACCTACTGGCGGTGGGTAGAATGTTGTGGATTTCCTATGGAAAGTAGGTCCTAACTATAACAACCTACTGGCGACTGCTAGTAGGTAATATATATATATATATATATATATGTATATATATATATATATACATATATATACATATATATATATACATATATATACATACATATAAATATATATATACATACATATATATATATATATATATATATATATATATATATATATATATATATTCACTGAAAAAAACATAAGTTTTACACCAGTTATAGTTAGGTGGAAATTTTCCTCGCATAAAACCATTGAAATTCCCACGTTATAGTTATCAGTGATGTCATGAGTGATGTCACTGACCATGTCATGAGTGATGTAATATGTGACGTCATCAGCAGTTCATTGCACGCGCAAGTTATAGTGAGTCCAACTAACTATAACATGGGAATTTCAATGGTTTTATGCGAGTAAAATTTCCACCTAACTATAACTGGTGTGAAACCTATGGTTTTTTCAGTAAATTTAATAGGTTTTTTAAATGTTAATTCCTAACTATAACTGGTGTGAAACCTATGGTTTTTTCAGTGAATATATATATATATCTATATCTATATATATATATATATATATATATATATATATATATATATATATATATATATATATATATATATATATATATATATATATATATATATATTCGTCCAAAAGAGATAACGATATCTTGTACGCTCTCAGGAACCACAAAAACAATCCAATAGTATTAAATCTTCGGTTTATTCACACAACGCGTTTTGGCGACTTGCCTAAATCACATGTGATAAGTTTGTGTGAGTGAATGTGCTGTTTTGAATAAAGTTACATAGATCAAAATCAAAGTAGGACATACAAATGTATAACATTGCGTGTCGGCCATCTTGTAACGTTTCTATGTATACTTGCAATATGAGCTCTCCACACAGATAAACCGGTATCCAAGATATAAACATGTTCTATTGTGGCCTCGGATATAAACAGTATAACAAAATATGCCATAATCAATCCAAAAATGTCATCATAATAAATGTAGGAAATGGAGTATATACATGATCTCAGCATAATGTATCATTCATCTTGTGCTGAAAAATAGACGAACTGCACTATGTTCAGTGTCCGACAACAGACAGTTAGGACTATGTCCATCCTGAAATATATGATAGACAAGATCTGTGCATACTTTGGGTGTTACACCATCCACAACATGTAAGAGAACCTGCGTGGTATAACACAAAAAAAAAATATAGCATCAAATTATCGGGAGCCATCAGCAACAAAAAAGTTGAGGACCTTGATGTTAGCCTTGAGATTAAAAACAACCAAATCTGTACTTCGCTTTTCCGGAAAGAGACAGCAGGAAACAGTGTGCTGCATGCCCTCAGCAGCCACCCGGAGGTGCTCAAATGGAGTATACCTTATGGAGGGCTGCTGAGGGCAAAAACAAACTGCAACACTACTGAAGCATATAACACAGAGAGGGATATCATAGCAGACAGATTTAAGGAAAGAGGATATCCTTACTGGGTTATCAAACGTGCAATAGAGAGGGCAGAAAAAGTGGACAGAAAACAGACTCTGGAAAATCAAGAGACAAAAATTGAAGAGATGGAGGACATTACAAGAGTGATACTGACATATAATGGCAAATCTGAGGGGGTTAAACGAGTGATTGCCAAACATTGGGATATCTTAAAGCAAGATAACCTCTTAGGCAGTCAAGTACAGAAAAGACCTAGTATCACGTACAGACGTAAACTCAATATCAGGGATTTGGTTGCTAGAAATGATGTCACGCAGTATCCAGACAACACAGAGCATGGTCTACAGGGATTCTACCCATGTAGTCACTGCAAAGCTTGCAGCAACAGCACATATAAAAGTGAACTGATATATAATGGAGTAAGGAGAAAAATTACACAATTTCTCACATGCAGCACCTGCTGTGTCATATATATCATAGAATGCCCCTGTCGGGGGGGCGGAGCTTGCCAGCGTCCATGAAAGACGTGTGAGCGCTGAGCTCCTCGTCTGAGCCCCTTTAATATTCGACAAAACTATCCTTTTGGCACCTGGCTGGCCCTGGAATTTGTGGGTATCGCTTCAACTGCCCCCGGTGCTAGTGGGAGCACCTTCCCCGGTCGAAATCGGTCGTGATTTCGCTCCGCTGGCTGGCGGAGGTCGGAGTGGCGGACCAGGCTGCAATCCACGGACTATCCTGAGGGGCTGCCCCGCCTGCGTCACGCTACGTGCGGCGTGAGGTGCTGGTGTGGACTCGGTCTGCCGGATCGGCGACTATCCTGTGGTTTCTGCTGAGTGACTTATCCAGTGCTTTGGAGAGTGGACGTGGTCGCACTGCTAACGGAGGTGCGAAAACTGTGGCCCAACAGCTGTGGCTTGGAAGCGCGCCGGCGAGGCCCGGGACATCTGCGGCGGGAACTATATCCTCCCGAAGACATTTGGCGGAGGACATCTCCGGCTGGGACGCCTCGGGGGCAGACGGGGCACAGTGGCCGGGAAGTGTGTTGGAGTGTGTTGGTACTATTCCCTTGGCGTCAGTGTGATCCGCACAGCTGTGCGCGCCTGGTGGCGGGCTTCGTTAACCACTGGGCCCGCCCGGAATTAGCTGCCTGCAGCCGCCATTTTGGCTTCATTTTCTACTACGCAACAACCTGCCCGACGGAGTTCGCTCCCCAGGCGCCCCCATTACGCCACGCCGGCACTGACTGGGCTGCCTTGCCTTCGACCCAGAAGCGACACTATGGGAAAAGGAGATAGGAACCAGCCGAAACTATCGTTCGACCAGCGGAAACCGAAGGGCGCTGAAGGGGCGCCTCCGGAGACCTCATCGCAGCCTGCAACTCCTGATAGCTCACTGTGTGCGGACATCCGCGAAATGCTCTGCACTATGGAGAAGGGCTTACAAGATAGTATGGCGGCGATCGGCACGAAAATAGACGCTCTCTCCTTCAGGATGGACCGCATGTCTGAGAGGGTGGACAAACATGCTGAGCGGCTGGATATGGCGGAGCGACGGCTGACGGAGGCGGAGGAGGCCCAGACGGAATGGGATAAAGATCGAAAGCAGTTTAGCCGCCTGCTCCAAGTCATACAAGACAAGACGGAGGACCTAGAAGCACGTTCGTGGCGCTCCAACGTCCGCATCACGGGAGTGGCGGAGTCCACCAATACTGGCAAGATGGAGTTGTTTGTCAAGAAGTTACTCCGCACGCTGCTAGGGGAGGACGTCTTCTCCCCTATGTTTATCGTCGAAAGGGCCCATCGCACTCTGGGACCGAAGCCGCAACCTGGCCTTCCACCGCGGCCGATCATCACAAAACTCCTAAACTACAGGGACCGCGACTTGGCACTTCGGCTGGCAAGGGAGAAAGGAGAGCTACAATTTGAGGGCATGAACATCTCCCTTTACCCTGACTTCACGGCGAGAGTGCAGGAGGAAAGAAAGCGCTTTGCCCCATACAAAAAACAGATGAGAGACTTGGGGTTGGACTACGCTATGTTGTACCCGGCGAGACTCAGGATCAATAAGCAGGGGCACTCGCATTTTTTCACGGACCCGGCGGACCTGAAAAAGTCTCTCAAGGAATGGGCCAAGGAACAACGCAATAGCCCGAGGGGTCAACGTGAAGATGAGGAGGAAGCTGCCTCTTTGGACCCAGCATAAATCAAACAAAATCGTTAGGCTGTGAAAACACTTTAAACAAGTCGACGTTTCGATCCCTTATGCTCAATATTACGGGATCATCATCAGGACTAACAATCCATACATTTGCTTGCCTGGTATAAACATTTTAACACACAACCGCCTAATAAGTACAGAAATAAAAAAGAAGAAAAAGAATAATAATAAAAAGGGAATAAACAAGAGAGAGAGAGAGGGGGTTACCCACTGCGTTAAACTCTGAATATCACTGACATTGCACTGTATTCGGAACCGACTTAGCGTGCCTGATAATTACGTGCAAGTGATGTCTGTAGCCTTGACTCGCGCTAAAAAGTGAAGTGGGTGACATAGGTTTTGGTTAATAATAAAATGGTAGACCGGTAACACTCTTCTATCAAAAATTGGGAAAATTAAATCCTTATTACAATTATCAATAGTCATTCCAAAGATCTTTAGGTATATCTAGCGATTTCAATACAAAATCCGCGTGTGTTCTTCAATCACGGGCATTCGTGTCTACTCATGTAACATGCACGTTCGTGAGCATTCATTCCGTGTCTATCCGGGGGCGGGGGGAGCGCTTACCCAGTGGGGGTCGGAGGGGTTCAGGGATAAGATTGCAAAGGTGGACACTGCTTTAAGAGGAAACCTAGGGTAAAGAAGAGAGACCAATAAATAAAGCATGGCCAGTAAGGAGTTATACTACTAGTTATTGGTTCACGGTTGCCACAATTACCTGGTAAATACCGGTTGTTATGTGCACTCTGCCTCGTCTTCAATTAATTAGGAAATGTCTGTGGGGTAGAAGACTGGGTTTAGTAACGGGATGGTTGTAGTGGCTCTGAAATGCTGCCTGCAAATTGACGGGCTTACCTTGAAGTTACTGTTGGCCCGTGTGGTCAATTGCTTGCTCGAAATCGAGTCTGTAAAAGAAACTGCGTTTCAGTAAACTGGCGTGTAGGGGCGAGTGGGGCGTCTAAGTTCTATCAGCTATTTGGCTTACCTTGGGAGGAGAGAGCCTTCTCGGTGTCCGTTACCCTGGGTGTTCTGTAGAATCGCAGTCACTACAGAGCTAGGGAGGGAGACGCTAGATAAGCGTGATCTAACAAACAGAGACGAAGGACTAAGCGCGCATGGGCGCCATCTTGGAGTGGGGTTTTTTGGTATTTCTTCATTATACAGAGTGCACCAGTGATGTGCTGTGATAAAATACGGCGGCGCAGTGACATTATGTAGTATAGTAACGGCGCAGTGCTGGTGTGGCTGTGACTGTCATTAAAATCAATATGAAAAAAATGAAAAATAATTACAGTTATGTACACATTGTTAATTTACATATGCCTGTTCAAGGAAGGGTGGAAAAACGGGGTTCCATCTCTCAGAGTTATTTGCAACGTTTTAAGTTCCATTTAAAATGTTCAAAGTATTCCAGACTGTTCCTTTTTCTTTTATAACAGTGTGGTCCAATCCTCAGCTCGGTTTAGACCATCACGAATAGTGTTGAAATGGATCATGAGTTTCAATTCTTCTCTATTCAGCATTTGCGCCAGGTTTCCGCCTCTCAGTGGCGGTTTGATAACTTTCAAGATTGTCCACTTGATGTCATTTTCATTGTGGCCTGCTTCATTATAGTGGTCCACCAGTGGGGCATTAATTGTCCGGCACCTGATTCTGCTTCGATGTTGGCAGATGCGGGTCTTCGTTTTCTGCGTAGTTTGCCCTATATACAACTTTGGACATGGGCATTCGATGGCATAGATCACATTATGTGTGTTACAATTCGAAAATGAGCGTCTCACATACGTGATACTGTCGTGTGTGAAATCTATGCCCTCCACCGTGAAGTCGCAGATGTTACAGCAGCCACACTTAGCATGCCCTATAATTGGGGGCAAGCCCCACAGTGATTCAATGGTGGGATTCTGAATAGGAGGTGGCAATGCGGCTCGTACAAGGTGATCTTTTAGGTTTTTGCTCTTTTTGAAAGCAAATACTGGCTTATGAATATTCAGGATGCCTACATTTAGCGTTGACCAGTGTTTAAGGACTGACTTCCTGATTTTATTAGAGATAGTTGAGAAGGTTGTTACACATGCAATTAACTCTTTTTGCTTTTTGTCTTTTGGTGATAGTAAGACTTCCCTCGGGCAGTACCAAGCCCGTTTCAGGGATTGTTTTATTATCCTTTTTGGGTAGCCTCTGTCTTTTAATTTGTTAGAAAGGGTTGAGGATTCTCTAAAGTAGTCTTCTTTACAGGAGCAGTTTCTCCTGATCCTCAAAAATTGCGAATAAGGTAACGCATCCCTCAGGGCCCTGGGGTGGTTACTTTTGTAACTTAAGAGGGTGTTTCTCTCGGTAGGTTTTCTGAACAGTTTAGTGAGAAGCTTGCCGTCTGAGTGGTAAATAGTGAGGTCTAGGAAGGGTATAGATTCCTTATTCCACATTAACGTGAACGTTAGCCCGCAACAATTATTGTTAAGCCAGTGGAGGAATTGGGTGAGTGTTTCAACTGGAGAGTTCCAGATAAGAAAAATGTCGTCTATATACCTCCTCCACACTCTGATCCCAGAGTGGAAGGGGTTAGAATCTGACAGGATGGATCCAGTCTCAAGTTGGTCCATAAACAGTATGGCTAGATTCGGAGCAAAAATAGCCCCCATACTAGTCCCCTTAATTTGCTGATAGTAGGTATCATCAAATAGAAAAAAATTCTTAGTGAGGCAAAGTTCCAACAGTTGCAAAATAAACAGGGTGGGGATTCTGTGGGGACGTGGTCGAGTGTCTAGAATCTTCTGGATGGTCAGTAATGCTGTGACTTGTGGAATATTAGTATATAGTGATTCCACATCCATTGTACATAAGGTCTCACGGAGGGGATCAAAATCAAGATTTTCTACTAGATTAATCATTTGCATAGTGTCTCTTACATAGCAACTAGTAGATTGCACAAATTCTTTAATAAAATAGTCCACGTATGCTCCTAAAGGCTCTAGGACTGAGCCACAGGCCGAAACAATGGGTCGACCTGGAGGATTTTGTGAATTCTTGTGTATCTTCGGTAAGGTGTATAATACCGGAATACGTGGTGACTTGGTGTTAAGAAAGTGAAATTCTTTTTAATTGAGGAAACCATCAAGTAATGCTTTTGATGTTACTTTACTGATCAAATCTTGTATTAGTGCAGTAGGGTTCCCAGGGAGTTTCTGATAGTGGTCAGTATTATTGAGCTGACGTAAAATCTCTATCTTATAGTCGTCAATCTCTTGGAGGACAATGCCGCCACCCTTATCTGCGCTCTTTATGACAAGATTTCTATTGGTTTTGAGTGTGAGAATGGCCTTCTTCTCATCTTTAGATATATTGTAGGGTGTGAAAACCTTTGTTTTTTCAAGAATGTCGAGGTCTGCAAGAACGAGTTTCTCAAAGGTAGTGACCTCTGGAGGGATCATTCCTGCTGATGGAGAGAATGTAGACGGAGGACGGAATGGGGTGTTGGCAATAGGACTAGTGCCAGGGTGTAGTTGAAAAAGGGCTTTAAGCCGAATTGTTCTGACCCTGACACCCTGGCACTAGTCCTATTGCCAACACCCCATTCCGTCCTCCGTCTACATTCTCTCCATCAGCAGGAATGATCCCTCCAGAGGTCACTACCTTTGAGAAACTCGTTCTTGCAGACCTCGACATTCTTGAAAAAACAAAGGTTTTCATACCCTACAATATATCTAAAGATGAGAAGAAGGCCATTCTCACACTCAAAACCAATAGAAATCTTGTCATAAAGAGCGCAGATAAGGGTGGCGGCATCGTCCTCCAAGAGATTGACGACTATAAGATAGAGATTTTACGTCAGCTCAATAATACTGACCACTATCAGAAACTCCCTGGGAACCCTACTGCACTAATACAAGATTTGATCAGTAAAGTAACATCAAAAGCATTACTTGATGGTTTCCTCAATAAAAAAGAATTTCACTTTCTTAACACCAAGTCACCACGTATTCCGGTATTATACACCTTACCGAAGATACACAAGAATTCACAAAATCCTCCAGGTCGACCCATTGTTTCGGCTTGTGGCTCAGTCCTAGAGCCTTTAGGAGCATACATGGACTATTTTATTAAAGAATTTGTGCAATCTACTAGTTGCTATGTAAGAGACACTATGCAAATGATTAATCTAGTAGAAAATCTTGATTTTGATCCCCTCCGTGAGACCTTATGTACAATGGATGTGGAATCACTATATACTAATATTCCACAAGTCACAGCATTACTGACCATCCAGAAGATTCTAGACACACGACCACGTCCCCACAGAATCCCCACCCTGTTTATTTTGCAACTGTTGGAACTTTGCCTCACTAAGAATTTTTTTCTATTTGATGATACCTACTATCAGCAAATTAAGGGGACTAGTATGGGGGCTATTTTTGCTCCGAATCTAGCCATACTGTTTATGGACCAACTTGAGACTGGATCCATCCTGTCAGATTCTAACCCCTTCCACTCTGGGATCAGAGTGTGGAGGAGGTATATAGACGACATTTTTCTTATCTGGAACTCTCCAGTTGAAACACTCACCCAATTCCTCCACTGGCTTAACAATAATTGTTGCGGGCTAACGTTCACGTTAATGTGGAATAAGGAATCTATACCCTTCCTAGACCTCACTATTTACCACTCAGACGGCAAGCTTCTCACTAAACTGTTCAGAAAACCTACCGAGAGAAACACCCTCTTAAGTTACAAAAGTAACCACCCCAGGGCCCTGAGGGATGCGTTACCTTATTCGCAATTTTTGAGGATCAGGAGAAACTGCTCCTGTAAAGAAGACTACTTTAGAGAATCCTCAACCCTTTCTAACAAATTAAAAGACAGAGGCTACCCAAAAAGGATAATAAAACAATCCCTGAAACGGGCTTGGTACTGCCCGAGGGAAGTCTTACTATCACCAAAAGACAAAAAGCAAAAAGAGTTAATTGCATGTGTAACAACCTTCTCAATTATCTCTAATAAAATCAGGAAGTCAGTCCTTAAACACTGGTCAACGCTAAATGTAGGCATCCTGAATATTCATAAGCCAGTATTTGCTTTCAAAAAGAGCAAAAACCTAAAAGATCACCTTGTACGAGCCGCATTGCCACCTCCTATTCAGAATCCCACCATTGAATCACTGTGGGGCTTGCCCCCAATTATAGGGCATGCTAAGTGTGGCTGCTGTAACATCTGCGACTTCACGGTGGAGGGCATAGATTTCACACACGACAGTATCACGTATGTGAGACGCTCATTTTCGAATTGTAACACACATAATGTGATCTATGCCATCGAATGCCCATGTCCAAAGTTGTATATAGGGCAAACTACGCAGAAAACGAAGACCCGCATCTGCCAACATCGAAGCAGAATCAGGTGCCGGACAAATAATGCCCCACTGGTGGACCACTATAATGAAGCAGGCCACAATGAAAATGACATCAAGTGGACAATCTTGAAAGTTATCAAACCGCCACTGAGAGGCGGAAACCTGGCGCAAATGCTGAATAGAGAAGAATTGAAACTCATGATCCATTTCAACACTATTCGTGATGGTCTAAACTCTAAACCGAGCTGAGGATTGGACCACACTGTTATAAAAGAAAAAGGAACAGTCTGGAATACTTTGAACATTTTAAATGGAACTTAAAACGTTGCAAATAACTCTGAGAGATGGAACCCCGTTTTTCCACCCTTCCTTGAACAGGCATATGTAAATTAACAATGTGTACATAACTGTAATTATTTTTCATTTTTTTCATATTGATTTTAATGACAGTCACAGCCACACCAGCACTGCGCCGTTACTATACTACATAATGTCACTGCGCCGCCGTATTTTATCACAGCACATCACTGGTGCACTCTGTATAATGAAGAAATACCAAAAAACCCCACTCCAAGATGGCGCCCATGCGCGCTTAGTCCTTCGTCTCTGTTTGTTAGATCACGCTTATCTAGCGTCTCCCTCCCTAGCTCCGTAGTGACTGTGATTCTACAGAACACCCAGGGTAACGGACACCGAGGAGGCTCTCTCCTCCCAAGGTAAGCCAAATAGCTGATAGAACTTAGAGGCCCCACTCGCCCCTACACGCCAGTTTACTGAAACGCAGTTTCTTTTACAGACTCGATTTCGAGCAAGCAATTGACCACACGGGCCAACAGTAACTTCAAGGTAAGCCCGTCAATTTGCAGGCAGCATTTCAGAGCCACTACAACCATCCCGTTACTAAACCCAGTCTTCTACCCCACAGACATTTCTTAATTAATTGAAGACGAGGCAGAGTGCACATAACAACCGGTATTTACCAGGTAATTGTGGCAACCGCGAACCAATAACTAGTAGTATAACTCCTTACTGGCCATGCTTTATTTATTGGTCTCTCTTCTTTACCCTAGGTTTCCTCTTAAAGCAGTGTCCACCTTTGCAATCATATCCCTGAACCCCTCCGACCCCCACTGGGTAAGCGCTCCCCCCGCCCCCGGATAGACACGGAATGAATGCTCACGAACGTGCATGTTACATGAGTAGACACGAATGCCCGTGATTGAAGAACACACGCGGATTTTGTATTGAAATCGCTAGATATACCTAAAGATCTTTGGAATGACTATTGATAATTGTAATAAGGATTTAATTTTCCCAATTTTTGATAGAAGAGTGTTACCGGTCTACCATTTTATTATTAACCAAAACCTATGTCACCCACTTCACTTTTTAGCGCGAGTCAAGGCTACAGACATCACTTGCACGTAATTATCAGGCACGCTAAGTCGGTTCCGAATACAGTGCAATGTCAGTGATATTCAGAGTTTAACGCAGTGGGTAACCCCCCCTCTCTCTCTCTTGTTTATTCCCTTTTTATTATTATTCTTTTTCTTCTTTTTTATTTCTGTACTTATTAGGCGGTTGTGTGTTAAAATGTTTATACCAGGCAAGCAAATGTATGGATTGTTAGTCCTGATGATGATCCCGTAATATTGAGCATAAGGGATCGAAACGTCGACTTGTTTAAAGTGTTTTCACAGCCTAACGATTTTGTTTGATTTATGCTGTGTCCAGCACTTGCTTGGCACTACTTAAAAACCCTACTGAATTACAAGTGGCCAACTATGCTCTCTCTTGCCTAAAAACCCTTTTTGTTTGTTCACAAAACGGTACAGGATTGTGCCTTTGTCCACTCCACTATATATTTCATCGAAAAATAAAAAATACCCTGTCCGGCTGAACAGTGGCCAATATAGCTCCTATTGTGGACTGTATTTTATCTGATAAATTTATATCTACATACTCCTTGGGACCACTGTTGTTTATAAAGTATAGCTACCCACGGTCCCTGGATAACCGAATGGGTTCCCTTTTTGTTTAAAATAGCCTCTATGGACGGCCAGGGGTGATCCGCCCTACGTCCCTATACTCGGCTTGCCTAGGTCTCCAGTGCATGTCGCGCTACAATGGCAGGTCCTATGAACCTACTTATTTGACTTTGTGGGGTGTGGTTCTTGCTGCTTGGGTCCTGCGGCAGAGATATGATTTTACTATGGTTGACTGCTTGACTCTCGTTTTTGGGGGGTGCTGCCCTACGTCTGGGGGCTTGCTATTTGTCACTCTGCATTTGCTGGGGCTGGGGGGAGGTGCCGAATGACACTTGGGGGTTGGGTGGGGGGGCCACTGAAGTATCTGGTTCTTGCTTAATTGCATTGCTGTCTGGCTGGGAACCTCTGCCTCTACGCTTTCGGCTCCTGACTCTCTTGAGGGTCTTTGGGTTTGTAGTGTGTTGTGTGGGGGGGGGGTTCAGGGCAGGTAGAGACGTGCTCTGTCTGACCGGGTTGGGGTTGGTCGGCTGTGGGTGGGTAGAAGTTGGTACTGTTCTTCTGTTGCTACGTATGTATTGTGGGAAGTTCGGGGACTGTTGGGGGGGTCTGTTTAAGCCAACTACTGAGGTGTGTCCACTGTACCTTCTGCTCTACTCTGATCAGTTCTCTGTCTTACACTGGCGAATGTTGAATCACTAGGGTCGGAATGCGGCCCAGGCACTCTGAGATTACTATCATGGAATGTGAGAGGGCTCAATGACTTTCGCAAACTCAGGAAGGTTCTGGCCTACTTGCAGAGACATCAGATTGATATCGCCTTACTGCAGGAAACCCACCTGCCTTTGTCTAGTCCTATGTTGCAGGCGAGTGGTCTTGGGACTACATGTGTCGCTGCAGGGTTCACCACGCATGCGAGGGGGGTGATCACCTGGGCTAACCCCAAATCTCAGTTGTCGCTTCAACAGGTAAACGGTAGGAATGTCTGACAAAATATCGAAATCAAAAATATCGAAATACAAAAATATCGGAACAAAAATATCGAAGTCAAAAATATAGGAATCCTATCCCTAACAAGGTAAGTACAAAAATATCGAAAAATTAATATCGTAGTACAAAAATATCGAAATTAAAAATATCGTTTTTTTAAATGTATTAATAATAATGTAAAAATTATTATAAAATACATATAATGTTACAAATATTAAATAAAAATATTAAAACATAATTAAAAAATTAAAACTAATACATATACATTTAAAATAAATTAAAAACTTAATAATTTAATGTAATTTTTTATTTTTTTATTTCATTTAATTGATTTAATTTAAATTAATTTTATTTTTACCCTATACGACTGTACCCCAAAAACCCAAAACTGACCCTGAACCCTAAAAATACCCCTTTACCCAAAAACCCAAAACTGACCCTGAACCCAAAAAATACCCCTTTACCCAAAAACTGAAAACTGACCCTGAACCCTAAAAATACCCCTTTACCCAAAAACTGAAAACTGACCCTGAACCCTAAAAATACCGTTTTACCCAAAAACTGAAAACTGACCCTGAACCCAAAAAATACCCCTTTACCCAAAAACTGAAAACTGACCCTGAACCCTAAAAATATCCCTTTACCCAAAAACTGAAAACTGACCCTGAACCCTAAAAATACCCCTTTACCCAAGAACTGACTACTGACCCTGAACCCTAAAAATACCCCTTTACCCAAGAACTGAAAACTGACCCTGAACCCTAAAAATACTCCTTTACCCAAAAACCCGAAACTGACCCTGAACCCTAAAAATGCCCCTTTACCCAAAAACCCAAAACTGACCCTGAACCCTAAAAATACCCCTTTACCCAAAAACCCAAAACTAACCCTGAACCCTAAAAATACTCCTTTACCCAAAATTATTTAATATTATGTAATTACCAATTAATTATTAATTAACAATAAAAATAAAGTAAATATATTAGCACATTAGCTGTAATTAATTAAATTTAATAATTAATATTATTTTTTCCCAATTAATTAATTAACAATAACAAAAAAATATATATATAAAAATACTTTAAATAATATAATTAACTAATTCATATTAATTAATTACCAATTAATTATTAATTAAAAATATTCACAAACATATATTAATGAATTGATTATTATTAAATTACTTCCCACCCTATTCCCCTATAAACCCACAACCCGCTACAGTACTAAAAGACAATATTTAATTAAATTACATTAAAAATTACATAATAAAACATAATAAATACATTATAATATACACAAAATGTATTTAAAAATCGATATTAGTAACATCGAAATTATTGATTTCGATATTATTGACATCGATATTTCAAACTTCGAAATTACTGATATCATACTAATATCGATATTAAGACTGTCGATATTACTTACCTTCTATATTATGTCCCATCGATATTTAAACTTCGATATAATTGTATTTCGAAATTTACATCTCGATATTTTGTCTGTGTACCAAACGGTAGATCCGGAGGGTCGGTATGCTATTGCTCGTTGTGTGGGGAAAGGACACGATCTTCTGCTTGTGAATGTGTATGGCCCCAACTATGATTCTCCTGTTTTCTTTGCCTCGCTGGCAGATAGCTGTAGGCTGTATGTGGGCTCTAGGATGATGTGGGGGGGGGACTTCAATTTAGTTTTGAACCCAGACTTAGACAGGTCGGCGGGTCCCCCCAGGTCCCCGGCTGCCTCGGCACTGCTCCTGTTGACGGAATTAGTGAAGCTTGACCTGCTGGATGTATGGCGCCATAGGCACTCAGGGCAGGGCGGGTTCACCCACTACTCAGCCTACCATAACCTCCAAACGAGGATTGATTATTGGTTTGTTTCCCGGTCCTTGCTTGACTCGGTGAAGGGGTGCACTGTGTTACCTCGCACACTGTCTGATCATTCGCCTCTGCTTTTGCTCCTGGTTGCCCCGGCTAGGAGGATTCCCCCGTTTACCTGGAGATTCTCCCCATATTCCCTCCTAGATGACGCCTTCAGAGGGGAACTAGCTGAGGACATAGAGGTGTTTTTCTCGACAAATGTGGGGTCGGTAGACAGTGTCCAGGTGCTCTGGGATGCATTTAAAGTATATATCAGAGGGATGTCGATGGCTAAACACTCGGGGGTGCTCAAGGCTATTAGGCCAACAAGGGGTGGTGAGGGACAGAGTCTCTGAATTAAACAGAATACTCTCACCCAGTCAAGAGATCAGGGCTAGATCCAACACCGTTTTTTAGCTCACTGCACCATCCCAGTTTCAGAACCTGGCTGTATGCAAATTAGTCTGTTCCTGTCTGAGCTGGGATGGGGCAGTGAGATAAATAACGGTGATGGATCAAGCCCTGATCTTTGGACTGGGTAAGAGTGGTCTGCTCAATTCAGACACTCTGTTCATCACCACCCCCTTTTGTAAATCGATTTTGGCCACTATAGGTGTGGCAGGGTATACTCAGACATGAGTCCCTTTCTCACTGCTCCATCAGGATTCAAGCAAGCCGGGCCGAAGAGGCTGAAATGCCAGAAACCGGTCCCCGGTAGCTTGTCTCCTTTCTGGTAAAGAATTGGCTTGGTAGTTTAGTCTGCCCTGTTCCCATGATGCACTGGGCCAGGGACAGACTGATTTGCATATAGCCAGGTTCTGAGCTGGGATGGGGCAGTGAGATAAATAACGGTGATGGATCAAGCCCTGATCTTTGGACTGGGTAAGAGTGGTCTGCTCAATTCAGACACTCTGTTCATCACCACCCCCTTTTGTAAATCGATTTTGGCCACTATAGGTGTGGCAGGGTATACTCAGACATGAGTCCCTTTCTCACTGCTCCATCAGGATTCAAGCAAGCCGGGCCGAAGAGGCTGAAATGCCAGAAACCGGTCCCCGGTAGCTTGTCTCCTTTCTTTTAAAGAATTGGCTTGGTAGTTTAGTCTGCCCTGTTCCCATGATGCACTGGGCCAGGGACAGACTGATTTGCATATAGCCAGGTTCTGAGCTGGGATGGGGCAGTGAGATAAATAACGGTGATGGATCAAGCCCTGATCTTTGGACTGGGTAAGAGTGGTCTGCTCAATTCAGACACTCTGTTCATCACCACCCCCTTTTGTAAATCGATTTTGGCCACTATAGGTGTGGCAGGGTATACTCAGACATGAGTCCCTTTCTCACTGCTCCATCAGGATTCAAGCAAGCCGGGCCGAAGAGGCTGAAATGCCAGAAACCGGTCCCCGGTAGCTTGTCTCCTTTCTGGTAAAGAATTGGCTTGGTAGTTTAGTCTGCCCTGTTCCCATGATGCACTGGGCCAGGGACAGACTGATTTGCATATAGCCAGGTTCTGAGCTGGGATGGGGCAGTGAGATAAATAACGGTGATGGATCAAGCCCTGATCTTTGGACTGGGTAAGAGTGGTCTGCTCAATTCAGACACTCTGTTCATCACCACCCCCTTTTGTAAATCGATTTTGGCCACTATAGGTGTGGCAGGGTATACTCAGACATGAGTCCCTTTCTCACTGCTCCATCAGGATTCAAGCAAGCCGGGCCGAAGAGGCTGAAATGCCAGAAACCGGTCCCCGGTAGCTTGTCTCCTTTCTGGTAAAGAATTGGCTTGGTAGTTTAGTCTGCCCTGTTCCCATGATGCACTGGGCCAGGGACAGACTGATTTGCATATAGCCAGGTTCTGAGCTGGGATGGGGCAGTGAGATAAATAACGGTGATGGATCAAGCCCTGATCTTTGGACTGGGTAAGAGTGGTCTGCTCAATTCAGACACTCTGTTCATCACCACCCCCTTTTGTAAATCAAGGCTATTAGGCAACGGCTGAAACTGCTTGAAGCGCAGCTAGCTGATCTGGAACGGCAAGCCGGAGATACGTGTTCTGCTGAAGTCACGGACAAACTTAAGCCCCTGTTGGAGGAATTCCATGAGGAAGCGGACAGGGAAATAAAACATATGGGTAAATACGCCACAGCGCGTGCGTATGGGGAACGAGACCGCCCCGGCTCTCTACTTGCCAAACTGATGCGCAACAGCAGACCGCCTTTAGTGATCGAGGAATTGGTGACGGCTACTGGTGGCGTGGTGACGGAGGAGAAGGATGTCCTGGCGGAATTCCATACTTATTATACGGCACTGTACTCGTCGAAATCTGGCAACCTTGAGGCGGAAATCGACGACTACTTGAGTTACATACAAATGCCCTTCTTGGCCGACTGGCAAAGTGAGTTCCTAATGGCTCCGATCCAGAAAGAGGAAATAACGGAGGCGCTTGAGGGCATGAGATCGGGTAGCGCTCCTGGGTCGGATGGCCTCACAGTGGCTTTTTACAAGGCCTTTCAGGATAAACTGGTCCCGTACCTGATGCTCCTTTTTGACGATATCTGTAAGCAAGGCAGCATGACGAAATCTATGAGGGAGGCGCTGCTCATAACCATCCCGAAGCCGGGCAAACCCCCCAACGAATGTGGCTCTTACAGGCCGCTATCGTTGATCAACGTTGACGTGAAACTATATGCGAAGGTGCTGGCGACACGCTTGGCTCTGCTGGTTCCGGACTTGGTCGCCCCGGAGCAATCCGGGTTTGTCCCGACGCGTAACCTAACTTATAACATCCGCACGGTGTTGGGCACTATTCAGCATGTCCGGCAGGAAAATAAGGCTGTGGCCATTTTCCTGGACATGGAGAAGGCCTTTGACTCTGTCGAGTGGTCGTTCATGCTCAGAGTCCTTCGTAAGTATGGGCTCGGAGAAACATTTCTGCAGATGCTGGGGGCACTGTACTACAAACCCACTGCGCGTCTAAAGATTGGGAATTTGGTCACTGCCCCGATCGAGATCAGTAGGGGAACTCGGCAGGGCTGTCCCCTCTCCCCGCTGCTGTACGCCATGGTGGCGGAACCCCTGGCCTGCGCTATACGAGAATACCACAGGTTCGAGGGCATCAACTTTCCATCGTACCAGATTGGTATCTCGACTTACGCGGATGACACTCTGCTGTATGTCCGTGACCCGGAAGTGAATCTCTCGGCGGGAAGTAGTGAGGTTCGGGGCCTTGTCGGGCCTTCGAGTCAATTGGAATAAATCGGTGGCACTGCCTTTGACTCCGGTAACGCTCCCATTCGACTCGGAGTACCCATTGCAATGGACCACGGACTCCATACGTTATTTAGGGATCCACGTTCACACTGACCCTGAGGTCCTGATACGGGAAAATTACGGGGTTGCCTATTCCAAACTGGTGGATGATGTGGAGGTGTGGTGCAGGCTTCCGTTGTCCCTTATGGGTAGGATAGCGCTCATGAAAATGGTGGTACTCCCCAGATTCCTCTTTCTCTTTACAAATATACCTGTGGTCCTCTCTAAGGCCTTTTTTCGGCAGCTTACCCAAACGCTAATCCGACTCGCATGGGGGGGTAAACAGCCAAGGGTTCAATGGCAAACGCTCCTTCTTCCTTATGAGCAAGGTGGTCTGGGGGCTCCGGACCTGGAACGGTACTACAGGATAGCACAGGGGGCACATCTTCATACATGGATTCACGGGGATCCTGGCATCCCGCATGTGAAATTGGAACACCTCTTTGCGGAACCCATCCCTCTCCCAGCCATGATCTGCTATCCAGCCGATCGGAGGGTCGGTAACTTGGATTCGATTGCTGCCACAAGTCACGCTTGGCATGCAATGGTTCGCTCTCGCGAGAGTGCACTGTTGTACTCACCCTTACTGCGAGTGGAGTGGGCAGCATGGTTAGCCCCGCTGAAGGAGAAAGGCGTCCTGAAAGCGTTGCGGGAGTTGGGCATCGACAAGATGGGAGATCTCTTCCTAAATGGCACTATGAAGACGTCGCAGCAGGCCCTCCAGTCCTGCCCTGGGGCAACGCTATTACATAGCTTCCAGTACCATAGGGTTCGTAGAGCGGCACTGGTTTCATTGGGCCCGGAGCTGGCGGAACCGCAGGAAATGCCTGAGCTCACGTATATGATTAAGACCCCCTCTTCCCGTAAGTTGATCACTGTCCTTAAGAAACTTGGTGATGGGCATCGGCGGTGCCCCCCCTCCAGGGCCCGTTTGGCCTGGCAGACTGACCTTCAATCCCCGATCACAGACGAGATGTGGCGTTATTGCTGCGCTAACACTCGGAAAATTTCACTCAACAGTAGGCACCGCCTAATTCACTTTAAGTACCTGCAGCGGGTATATTACACGCCGGATAGGCTACATAGGTATGGGCTGCGGGATTCAGCGGAGTGTGAGCGCTGCCATTTCCCTGTGGCTGATTTTCTCCATATGGCCTGGACTTGTCCTAGCATCCATAAGTTTTGGGGAGAGGTCTTAGCTCTTTCCTGGGCGCAGAAGTTTTACCCAGCCCGGCGCTGGCATTGCTGGGTTTCTCTAAACCACTGCCGGTGGCATTGAGGCGGCTTGCTGACGCAGCGTTGCTGGCGGCCAAGCGTTTGGTTGCGTTGTGCTGGATGAGGGGGCCAGTTCCTACTAAGAAGCGCTGGGAGGCCGATTTGCTTTACTGTTGTACGCAGTCGGAGGTGTACAGTGAACTGCTTCCCCCGAAAAGTCGCCCAAAGAACTTCTGGGGGTTATTTAAGGAATTCCAGAGCGCGCAAGGGGGCAGTGAGTCTGATTCTGAGGGGGAGGTGTTGGATGAGCTGCAGGAAGGTGGGGTGTCGATGGTTGATTCTGATGAGAATGATGGTTGAATGTTCCCTTCCCGAAGGTGGGTGGGGGATCCCGCCTACGTCTTGTCTGTGCAGTGTGCTGGGTGGATACTTATGACGGCTGTTCTGGGTGGTGGTTCGCATAGTCCCTCTAGTACTTTGCTCCGTTCCATTGGGCCCTTGAGTCAGTAGCTATGGGTCCTGAATTCGACCGTAGACGTGGTAATGGGTGGGGGTGTGCGAGTGGTCACGGGTATAGGTAGTCTGGCTAGTTTGCAAAAAAAAAAAAAAAAGAATGCCCCTGTCAACTATGGTATATAGGTAGTACCAAGTGTAGTGCCAAAAAACGAGTACTAGTACACTGTGGGGCGATTACCAACCAGGACCCCAAGTACTCTATGGCACGACACTTCAAAGACAAGCACTACTCTGATGCGAATCTGTTGAGTTATATGCTGATTGAACAAATCCATGCCAGTCCGAGAGGAGGTGACAGATTGCCATCCCTCAGACAACATGAATCCAGGCATATAATCAATTTTCAAAGTAAACATCCGGTTGGTCTTAACTGGGATGAAGAATTAGCAGTACATCTCAAAGAGGGCTCGTAGAGATAACATAAATATCCAGCCCTAGTTCTTAACTGAGTTTTCCCATCTAAATCTAATCACTCTTGTTGTTAAGTAGTGACATCTGCATGAGAATACAATGGATGCTTTAGATTTAATAATTAACAATTGTGACAATTATCATGTTAAAATCTGTGCTAGAACTATATTTTATTTATTTAATTGTAATTTGGTCTTTTGTGTGTTTTTCTTTTACAGGAGAACAGGCAGGGTTTCCCAGCATGAATTGATTCACCACCACGGGCACCCCATCCTGTTCATCCATTCATAGGCACATAGGGTCACGGTCAGCTATCTTTTTATATTTCACTTTTAAGCACACAAGAAGTTACACTAGTCAAATGGTAGATATTCAAGACTGTCGGCAAGTCACACAAAAATTATTTTTTGAATCTTTCCAGGTGGTCACCAACGTGTGCCTATATATATGATCTGGACTAATTGGGATGTTCCGACACATATATCTGGTGTCCATACGCCAACCTTGCTAATATATACGGCACTCGAATCTGAGTCTATTGAGTATTCTGACACTTGTCAATAATCCTTAGGCACGGTATTTAGAAACTACATGACTTTATTGCGTTAAATCACGTTGGTTTTCTAACATGTTGTGGATGGTAAATACCCTATTATTGTATAGGTTATGTCCATCATGTGTTTCTTGATGTACATAGACCATATCATCTACTCTAAGCTGAGGCTATACAACATTCTGACACTTGTCAATAATCCTCAGGCACGATATTTGGGAATAACATGAATTTATTGTGTTATACCACGCAGGTTCTCTAACATGTTGTGGATGGTGTAACACCTTAAGTATGCACAGATCATGTCTATCATTTATTTCAGGATGGACATAGTCCTAACTATCTGTTGTCGGACACTGAACATAGTGCAGTTCGTCTATTTTTCAGCACAAGATGAATGATACGTTATGCTGAGATCATGTGTATACTCCATTTCCTACATTTATTATGATGACATGTTTGGATTGATTATGGCATATTTTGTTATACTGTATATATCCGAGGCCACAATAGAACATGTTTATATCTTGGATACCGGTTTAACTGTGTGGAAAGCTCATATTGCAAGTATACATAGAAACGTTACAAGATGGCCGACACGCAATGTTATACATTTGTATGTCCTACTTTGATTTCGATGTATGTAACTTTATTCAAAACAGCACATTCACTCACACAAACTTATCACACGTGATCAAGGCAAGTCGCCGAAACGTGTGAATAAACCGAAGATTTAATACTATTGGATTGTTTTTGTGGTTCCTGAGAGCGTACAAGATATCGTTATCTCTTTTGGACATAGTAATTACCGGGTGCTTCACCGGAGAGTACGCCACTTTTCTATGGGTCACAGCGTTGCAGCAGAAGCAGCTTTGTTTGGGACATATATATATATATATATATATATATATATATATATATATATATATATATATATATATATATATGCAGAGTGGGGTCTTCCCGTTGAAAAAGACCAAAGGCCTCCTCGGGGATACCAGGTAACCTTTTATTAGGGCGCAGGTTTCACAGCATAATGCATTTCGGCGTTGTCAGCCTTCGTCAGATGCCTTTACTGCTAGGGTTACTTCGACTCCCTCTTCCATCACACAGAGTTCCAAGAGTAGTTGGAGTGTTTCTGGCCCGACTTAAATGGTTGCAGCTGTCGATCAGTGCTGGAAAGCCTCGGTCTTCCAGCATGCAGTGCGGTTGCAATCCAAAATGTGGAGTAGCGCTTCAATGCGCCCGTTCAGCCTGGAGGGGGGAGAAGGCTAATTAATGCCACCAAAGTCCCAAAGTTTAATTGCCAAGAGTCACCTTGGGTCCCCGACGCCTCAACCCCCTGAGCAGTCCAAAACTGTGCCGTGACGTTGTGATTCAGTGATCATGCGTCCTCGTGACTTCACGGGCTGCGGGTAGCAGCAGCTGTTGTCCGTCGTGCTCCTGAGGTGGGCCGGCAAAACTACCAATTCCTTGGTTCCCAAAACGTTTTTGCCTTTACTTGTTGCCGGTCACTTGTTCGAGACGGGTCCTTCATCCACGCGCTAAGGCGTAGCTCGTGGTATTGGATGCAGAGTGGGGTCTTCCCATTGAAAAAGACCAAAAGACTCCTCGGGGATACCAGGTAACCTTTTATTAGGGCGCAGGTTTCACAGCATAATGCATTTCAGCATTGTCAGCCTTCGTCAGATGCCTTTACTGCTAGGGTTACTTCGACTCCCTCTTCCATCACACAGAGTTCCAAGAGTAGTTGGAGTGTTTCTGGCCCCACCTTAAATGGTTGCAGCTGTCGATCAGTGCTGGAAAGCCTCGGTCTTCCAGCATGCAGTGCGGTTGCAATCCAAAATGCGGAGTAGCGCTTCAATGCGCCCCGTTCAGCCTGGAGGGGGGAGAAGGCTAATTAATGCCACCAAAGTCCCAAAGTTTAATTGCCAAGAGTCACCTTGGGTCCCCGACGCCTCAACCCCCTGAGCAGTCCAAAACTGTGCCGTGACGTTGTGATTCAGTGATCATGCGTCCCCGTGACTTCACGGGCTGCGGGTAGCAGCAGCTGTTGTCCGTCGTGCTCCTGAGGTGGGCCGGCAAAACTACCAATTCCTTGGTTCCCAAAAAGTGTTTGCCTTTACTTGTTGCCGGTCACTTGTTCAAGACGGGTCCTTCATCCACGCGCTAAGGCGTAGCTCGTGGTATTGGATGCAGAGTGGGATCTTCCCGCTGAAAAAGACCAAAGGACTCCTCGGGGATACCAGGTAACCTTTTATTAGGGCGCAGGTTTCACAGCATAATGCATTTCGGCGTTGTCAGCCTTCGTCAGATGCCTTTACTGCTAGGTTTACTTCGACTCCCTCTTCCATCACACAGAGTTCCAAGAGTAGTTGGAGTGTTTCTGGCCCCGCCTTAAATGGTTGCAGCTGTCGATCAGTGCTGGAAAGCCTCGGTCTTCCAGCATGCAGTGCGGTTGCAATCCAAAATGCGGAATAGCGCTTCAATGCGCCCCGTTCAGCCTGGAGGGGGGAGAAGGCTAATTAATGCCACCAAAGTCCCAAAGTTTAATTGCCAAGAGTCACCTTGGGTCCCCGACGCCTCAACCCCCTGAGCAGTCCAAAACTGTGCCGTGACGTTGTGATTCAGTGATCATGCGTCCCCGTGACTTCACTGGCTACGGGTAGCAGCAGCTGCTGTCCGTCGTGCTCCTGAGGTGGGCCGGCAAAACTACCAATTCCTTGGTTCCCAAAAAGTTTTTGCCTTTACTTGTTGCCGGTCACTTGTTCGAGACGGGTCCTTCATCCACGCGCTATGGCGTAGCTCGTGGTATTGGATGCAGAGTGGGGTCTTCCCGTTGAAAAAGACCAAAGGACTCCTCGGGGATACCAGGTAACCTTTTATTAGGGCGCAGGTTTCACAGCATAATGCATTTCGGCGTTGTCAGCCTTCGTCAGATGCCTTTACTGCTAGGGTTACTTCGACTCCCTCCTCCATCACACAGAGTTCCAAGAGTAGTTGGAGTGTTTCTGGCCCCACCTTAAATGGTTGCAGCTGTCGATCAGTGCTGGAAAGCCTCGGTCTTCCAGCATGCAGTGCGGTTGCAACCCAAAATGCGGAGTAGCGCTTCAATGCAGTTGGAGTGTTTTTATAAATTAAATTTCTATGGCAAAATGAAACCACTCATTTTGTTCCTTTTCAAATTAAATGTATTAAGTGTTACCACTTTATTCCAATCAAGATGACTTCAGGTGTGCCATACTTTTGTCATAAGTAAGACCGTTAGCGCTCTAGTTGTTCTTTAGAACACTCTGGGACATTCTGTCATTGGGATATAGTTGGGCTACATCTGGCTGATATTTGGGCTATATTTGTTTTTTTTGTCTCTGGTGGCCATCTTTGGGCTACATTGGGCTACATTTGGGCTCTAACAGATATATAGCCCAATGTAGCCCAATATATATTTTTTTGAACCTAAATTACTCAAAATCCACTGGAGCACATATCTTGAGACATAGCCAAGGCACATTGGGCTACCAGTCCCTACAATTTTGCCAAGTTTGGTGGAAATCCATTCAGCCGTTCGGGCTAAAAGTGAGTTTGACCGCCCTATGGAAATTAACATGGTGAAAACATGTTTTGGGACCCCCCTTTTAACTCCGCCCCCGCTTGATGAATCCCCTCCAAACCTTCAGGGAAGGACCGGAGCTCTGCGAGGCAAATTTGAGGAAATTTTCAGGCAGATTCAACAACCGGCGCCAACGTTATTCACAATAGAATTTTGAGAATTTGCATTGAAAAAAATGCTAACTATAACTACCTTCTGGCGACCGCCAGTAGGTAATATATATATATATATATATATATATATATATATATATATATATATATATATATATATATATATATATATATATATATATATATATATATAATATATAACCTACTGGCGATCGCCAGTAGGTTGTTTTAGTTAGGACCTACTTTCCATAGGAAATCCACAACATTCTATTTGGAATAACTTTGGCGCTGGTGGACGAATCTTCGCGAATTTCTCAAAGAAATTGCCTGCTCCTTCCCTGAAAGTTTGGGGGTGATTTGTCAATTGGGGGCCGAGAAAAAAGGGGGGTCCCAAAACGTGTTTTCCCCATGCAATTTTCCATAGGGACATTTATCCAGGGCTACAGCCCGAACGGCTGAACGGAATTACACCAAATTTGGCAGAGAGGTAGAGTTCGGTTCGCAGATTGTGCTTTTTGGTGTAAATCCGTTCAGTAGTTCCTGAGAAAATCAAAAGTAAAATCATAGCGATATCTAGAGACGAAGTACGGCACGTGTACCGAAATCAGTACAATTACGAGCATAAGCTGCATGCTGATTGTATGTCTACTGTCTGTCAACACTTCAAACCAGGAAGTGTTGGCAGCCATCTTGTGTCTTGGTAGCACCGAGTCACAAGAAAACAGTAAAACAAAGTTGAAAAATAAGAAAAGGGGGCAGGATAGAAACATATTGACCCTCTAGGCCTGCTCAGGGGGTCCCACATGGATCTTTAGGACAGATCTCTTTTTTTTTTAAATAAAAAAAACGCAGGGTACGCATTTGGTACTCGTACGTGGTGGAAAAGGAAAAAAAAATAGAAGTCCATTTTATTCTTAATTAGCTCCCGGGGTGGCCAAATCCTGTGGGCGATTTTTTTCTATAATGAGGGGCTTGGAAGTGTCCAACAGGAACATAAGAATGGAAAAAAAAAATATGTTGAGGACAGCGATGCTCCTGCTTCCTACGTTTTATCAATAGACTGTTCCCCATAACACAAAAGTTTATTGCAATAAATGCATAGAATTTTAACTTTAGCAAAATCAGGATCAATTTGTGGGTGTGGACTGCTTGCTGAAAATGCTGGTGCAGAGGTCGGTGTGCTTGGTGCAGCAGCAGGTGGGTTGTCCTTCAACCTCCGTGTTGCAGCTCGAGCAAAGTTGTTGGTGTGTAAGTTCTTCACATGTCGCTCCATATTTGCTGTGCCAAAGGAGTATTTTTGAGATGGATCACCCCTTGAAAGAGTTTAGAACATTTTACAGGTTACTTTTGGAACATTAACCTTTCTTTTCCCTTCTGGAAAAGTAAAAAACTGCCAAATTAGAGCTTATTTTCTCTTCTTTGGAGGTTCTTCAGGAAAGAAATATTCCTCTGAAGAATGGCTGGAAGATGAGTCCATTGCTGTTATATGGTAAACTTTGTTCTATTTGACAAGATTCTCATAAGAGATGCTTCTTCTTAGAAAGTCAAAGTAGAATTATTAAAATGGGATGGAAGTTTCAACAGTTGTAATAGGAAGTGTTAAGAACCAATCAAATCTCTTCTTTTAAAGTCACATGGCTTTGCGTATACGCACGCTGTGCTTACGGTACTCATACGATGCGAGTACGCATGACGTTCCAACGCGATTTGTGTAATTGCTTTTAAAAGTAATATAGGATTATTGGAACTTAAAAATTTTTTTTTCATAATTATCCGAGATAATGTTTTCTGTTAGTATGTTCATTAAATACATAAATATATGTTCTTAAACAATTAAAACCATTTGCGTCTTTGCATATGGGGCGCCGTACATGACGTCACACGGAAGCTTTGATGCGACGCATAACGTGAAAGCGTATTTGTAGCGTATGCTGAGAATGATTAGCAGTACAAACTATGGTGCGATCACTCTCTCACTGTCAAATCAGAGCACAGGGTGCGCTATGAGAATGGTTAGAAGTGGTCACTCATTGGAGATCAGATTCAGCTGTGTGGCTTATCCATGGTATCAAAACGTTACTTTTTAGCCTGTTTAAGTTTGAGGTTTTTATGAAATACTATGCTATAGGCAGATTTGGATCTTTAGGCAGCACTTATCTCCATGAAGCTTGGTTATTATCATTTACATATAGGTGCCTGAGGGAGGGAAAAGAAGTCTATCCGAATGGCGATGGATTGCACAATAGCACCAGATCACTCCTAATTTGTAGACACATACAATTGCATGGCTCTTGTAATCAAGATGCACCTAATTTGGCCTGAGTTTTGAAAGGCACTCCAACATGTGCTATCATACCAACTTTCAGTTTACTGGAAACGTGAGTTATTTAATTTGAAATAATGCAGATTGTTGTGCGATGTTAGCAGGCATTTCTTACATGAATACGGTAACTGAGCGTGAGGTTTGCTATAAAAAAGTTGTGTTTACTCCTCGATTCCGTCCTTGAAAGCAGAGTCATTAATTTATACATCTACCCCCTCATTTTTATGTTACAGCAGCTTGAGGTCACGGTGTTCAATTACGCCGACGACCTCGAGCTAATTTTTAACCTCTCACACTCCCCTTCTTCTTCCCAGAACGTCCAATCTGTCATGTTGTTCATCCAGGATTGGATGAACTGCAACCACCTCAAACTCAACCCGGACAAGACGGAGTTAGTCTTGACCGGAGGCGGTTGCAGTCCCTGGTCCCCTTCCCACTGGCCACTTTCACTTGGTGTTTCCCCGCTCCCTGTCCCCAAGGTCAAAACCCTGGGTATCTCCCTCAATTCTTCACTCTCCGTTCACTCACAGGTCAACTCGGTTGTCTCCTCCTGCTTCTTTTCCCTTAGAACTATTAGGAAGATCTCCCGCTTCTTCTCCCAACCTGCCCTAAAGATCATAATGTTGGCTATGGTGCTCTTGCGCCTTGATTATGGCAACATCATCTACAACGGCGCTCCGGCCTACGCCATTCACTGTTTGCAGCTAGTGCAGAACCAGGCAGCCCGCCTGATTTATGGCCTGCCCAAATTCCACCGTGCCACTCCTCTGCTGCAGGCATTACACTGGCTGCCGGTGAAAGAGCGAGCCTTGTTCAAGCTTGGCTGTACCACCTTCCAGGCCAAAATGGGCACCGCCCCGGAGTTTATCTGCTCCGCTATTAAGCCTCACATACCGGGCAGAGAGCTCCGTTCCACCCATCAGGCTCTTCTAACCACCCACCGATTTAGAAAGAAAAAGGCAGGCGGAACAAAATTTGCAGTTCTTGCTCCGGTGTTTTGGAACTCCCTTCCGGCGGAGCTCCGCACGACACCCTCCTACACCGAGGTCCGGAAAGGTCTTAAAACCCTGCTCTTTTCCTGAGCATACCATGTCTAATTTCCCTCTGCTCCTGTAGTCTCCTCGCAATCCAAAAGCGCCAAGAAACCGTGTGGTAGAAGCTCGCTATATAAATGTTTTTAAATTCAAATTCAAATTCAAATTCAAATTCAACCAAATGAGCCGTATAAGAGCGCTATTGTCTCATAAAGAGGTCGCTCTTTCATTTGCTAGAGAAACATTTGTCCTTCATGTAGCAAACACCCGCACAGAAGTGCATGATTTATTAAATACAGACGTGCCCCTGCATTTTGGGGAGTTAATTCAGAGTATCTTTAATGCGTCCTTGACTTCGGAGTTACCTTACTTCTTTAAAGTTAAAAGCAGTGGCCTTGTGACTTCTTTTCAAACTATATTTGGTGTCTTCTTGGCATTGTTTCATTCGATTTTTTCCGGCATCTTTGGTGGATTCCCCTTAATACTCGCATTAGTTGCCGGTGTGCTTCTATTAATTTGTTTACTTAAATATGGATGCACATCCTGCAGCACATGAGAATATGTCCCGGCTGTTGCTGCTCCGCTACCGAATGCTTAGTTATTACGGAGCGCTACCTCTGGCTACATTGAGTGCAGTTTATGGATTATCGTTTCGATTCTCCTTTTTCATATGCGTTCAACCTGTCTTCCATTGCCTGCTGATGAGCCCCTTAGTGGTTCATGACTTGCTCTGTTCTGGCGGCGGGATTATGACCTTAGCAGCGATACATGGAATATTGGGACGTTGGAATGTTTTTGCAGCGGTGCTTGACTTCTTGGCATGCAGTTATATTGAAGATGACCCGAGTTTTCCTGCGATGGTGATAGAGGCTCCAGTCGTTGAGGAACATGTATGATCATTCTCACTATTGAATTGGAAAGCTGAAATGTTTTCATATGAGAACAATGACTTCCACTTGGAGGCTGTTGCTACATACTGTGCTTATACACTGTTGGATTAAGACTCTTTGATTTTTCTACCTATTCTTTATTATTTTGTTACTGTTTTCTATCAAGCAGCGAATAATTTCTTCTGTAACTTTGAACTTGACTCTGAGTTCCTAATTCGCCCACGTTTATATCACGTGCTTCGATCGAGGGAGGGTGTCATGGGCTGAGCCTTGCACTCACACCGTGTTAAGTTAGCATGGGTTTATTAGAAGCTTAAATGCCATTTTTGGTTTCCTGCTCTGCTTTGCACACGACACGCACTTGTTATATTGTTTAGAGAAGTCTGAGTATTTTGCTTCACATGAGAATAATTTGATATGCTAGACTGCCACGCTAGTTTAGTGTGTATGGTGAGAGCATGGAACATCAAGGTTATCTTGGATACTGTGTCTGTTATTTGGAATGATCCTCGCACGTTCAACCCATAACACATATGCAGCTGTGGCCAACTCTGATACTGGTGCGTTTAATAATGCATTGTGGAGGCATAAATGCACATATTTGGAGAACATTTGTATCCTGACAGTTTGTGCAGAACTCAATGTGATCCACTACTGCGGAGTACCAGAGGTATGGGTCTGCCCATGTAATCCTATGAGACCTTCTGTAGTTATAATCTAACCTGGTAGGTAGGGAGGGTGAAATGTAGGTATATTTTAAATCTGTTTCTCTTTAGCATTATAGGATGCTTTCTCCCTTTGTATTTTATGGAATAGTAAAAATGCTGACAACCTTGTTTCTGATAATATGTTTGGGTGTATTATCTAAGGTACTGCGCATGAGATTACGGCGTTAGAAATAAACATTTCAAACTTGCATTTGTCTTTATTTACTCCCTGTTTTGGACTGGTGTAAGACTATAACGAAAGAGTGCTCTTGTTATCCACCTTATTTGAGGTAATCTAAGTCGCATGTTCTGGGTTGACTAGACATTGGTGTTTTTGCTATAGGACGAAGAACCAATGAGTCACTGATTGCTAGTGTGGTAGGGGGTTTGGGTACTTAAGTGGGTTTTGATACACTGTCATTCACTGAGGTCCTAGGACTACAACGACCATCATGCCATAAGGCATCTGTTGTGTGCCACGCCCAGTAAGGGCGTTTTTTCCATTAAAAAACGAATGGATAAACAAATCAGGTGAGCTCTCGCATTCTTGGTGTGCTGCCCATGATTACGGGGCGTTCAGCCTCGAAACGCGTCAGGATGGAATTAATGAAGAAAAGGATGCAATGAGCGAGTTACAGCGAGGCATGAAAACCGGATGGTTGGAGACAGCGAGTGTGACCTATATATACAAAAACCAATGCTGACCTCAATAGAAATCAGCAAGACACATGCTCCGGGCTCACAAGAAGTATTTATTTGGCAAACATGCAGTCGCTTCCTGAAGTCTGTGAAACGCTATGGCAGACGCGTTTCTGGCCACATTGGCCGTCATCAGTGCCAGTCCCACAAGAAACACAAATTTACAAAGGCTCCAGAGACCACTCCATTATCAGCACTCCCTTGGCTCCATATATATATATATATATATTCACTGAAAAAACCATAGGTTATAGACCATATATAGTTAGGGATTAGCATTTAAAAAACCTTATTTTATTTGCACAAAACCATTGAAATTCCATATATAGTTAGTTGCACTAACTATATATCGCGGACCCGCAATCCACTGCTAATGATGTCACATATTACATCATTCATGACATGGTCAGTGACATCACTGATGACATCACTGATGACATCTCAAATGACATCACTGATGACATCACTGATGACATCTCAAATGACATCACTGATGACATCACTGACATCTCATTTGACATTACTGATTACATCACTGATGATATCATTTATGTGATAATACATCTTCAGACTCTAATATAACCTTTGATACACTCAGTGTAAACAGGCACTCACAGACTGTCACACATCCATGGAGTTACTCACACACCTATTCAGTCATGCAAAGAATCAATCACATCTCCATTTCCTTAACTATACAGTTATACACACCTTACTTATTCAAACATATACTAACACATATTTACTCTCTTATACAATCCTTGATACAAGTTCACAATGATTCATACAGCCACTCTCACATTCACTGACTCTTATGTTCAGTTATTTATATATGTCAACTCTCACATGGAGTGTGCTTTACATATGTACTTACTTTGACATGTAGAACTGAGATATCCATTCACTCACCAATATACTCATGCACACAGTCAACTGTCCATACAGCTGTTTCTACATGCACTTTTGAACCCATACACCTAGGGAATCAACCGCTCACACATCTATGCACAGAGTTATACACCTCCCAGCCACCCACACACACACTCAGTCTCCCATACAAATACTTGGGCAACCATTCAATAACCCATATAGTTACTGATATAGCTACTGATTTAAACATGCAGCAGTTTACAGAAGAACATAAATATTGATTGCCAAATTAAGACACTTTAATCACTAACCCATGCACTCAGTGAGACACATTTAATCATTCTCTCATACAGTCAGTCATGCACCTACTAAATCCTTCATCCAGACACTTATACATCCACTCATTCTTCAATATGTAAGACATATTTTAACTTTACAGAAACATACAGTCACTGGGTGTTGTCATCAGTGATGTCATCAGTGATGTCACTGACCATGTCATGAATGATGTAATATGTGACATCATTAGCAGTGGATTGCGGGTCCGCGATATATAGTTAGTGCAACTAACTATATATGGAATTTCAATGGTTTTGTGCAAATAAAATAAGGTTTTTTAAATGCTAATCCCTAACTATATATGGTCTATAACCTATGGTTTTTTCAGTGAATTTTCAAGGTTTTGTAAATGCAAATTCCTAACTATATATGGTCTATAACCTATGGTTTTTTCTGTGAATTTCATTGGTTTTTTAAAAGCTAATATCTATAGCTGTAAAATATATTCTTTATTAAGTGACGTATCACGTAGCCCGTGAGACGCCTCATGATGCATCGCATAACCGTGACGTATCGTCTCTGCAGCGCAAACCAAACCCAAAACGTAAGCGCGCCAGAACACGCTTAAAGATATATATATATTTTTTAACCTTAATTAGACAAAATCCACACGTGCACATATCACAAACGTTCAAAAAACACAATATGTCGGACTCCCGTTACGCTGCCGGTTAGCTGCCCGGTTAACGTACCAGGAAGCACCTTTACCGCGAAAATCGCAAATTTTTTTTTTTCACCCCCCAGGGAACTTTAATAGCCCCCTCATCAATCCTAGGGGTTCAGGAGGGGTCTGCCTTACCCCTTTCATTCATTTACACCTTTTTTTTTCCCACCTCTTGTCTCTCGATCCCACAGAGAGACAAGATGGCGGCCGCTCCAGACTGTTTACAATGATAACAGCCAATCAGCTTCTCCTCAGACTCCCGTTACACTGCCGATTAGCTTCCCGGTAGCTTCCCGGTAGCTGCCCGGTTAGCTGCCCAGTTCGCGTACCAAGACGCGTCTCTACGGCGAAAAAATCGGATTTTTTTGTTTGTTTTTTTTTGGCCCCACGTGGTTTTATAATATCCCCCTCATAAATCCTAGGGGGTCAGAAGGGGTCTACCTTGCCCTCTTTCCTTCATTTCCCCCTTTGTTTTGGCCTCCTCTTGTCTCTCGATCCTACCGAGAGACAAGATGGCGGCCGCTCCGGACTGTTTACAATATTGACAGCCAATCAGCTACTCCTCAGACTCCCGTTACACTGCCGGTTAGCTTCCCGGTTAGCTGCCCGGTTAGCTGCCCGGTTCGCGTACCAAGACGCGTCTCTACGGCGAAAAAATCTGATTTTTTTTTTGGGTTACACTGCCGGTTAGCTTCCCGGTTAGCTGCCCGGTTAGCTGCCCGGTTCGCGAACCAAGACGCGTCTCTACGGCGAAAAAATCGGATTTTTTTTTTTTTTTTGGTTACACTGACGGTTAGCTTCCCGGTTAGCTGCCCGGTTAGCTGCCCGGTTCGCGAACCAAGACGCGTCTCTACGGCGAAAAAATCGGATGTTTTTTTTTTTTTTTTTGGGCCCGGCGTGGCTCTATAATATCCCCCTCATCAATCCCAGGGGGTCAGGAGGGGTCTACCTTGCCCCCTTTCCTTCATTTCCCCCTTTGTTTTGGCCTCCTCTTGTCTCTCGATCCTACCGAGAGACAAGATGGCGGCCGCACCGGACTGTTTAGAATGTTGACAGACACCGGAGAGCCAATCAGCTTCGCTTTGCAAAGTTCCGATACGCGAAAAGTTCGCGAACCGGAGCGCTGCCCGGAGCGCTGTTACAGATATATATCTTGATTTAAACGTTAATTTCTCAAAATCCACTGAAGCACATATATTGAGACCTAGCAAAGGCACATCGGGCTAACAGTCCCTACAATTTTGCCAAGTTTCGTGGAAATCCATTCAGCCGTTCGGGCTAAAAGTGAGTCCAACCGCCCTATGGAAATTAACATGGGAAAAACGCGTTTTGGGACCCCCCTTTTTTCTCGGCCCCCCCTTGACGAACCCCCCCCAAATTTTCAGGAGCTGCTCAGAAACAAAATGTGCCATTTTCCTGAAAATTTCAGCCGATTCCGTCCACAAACGCCAAAGTTATTAGACATAGAATTTTCAAAAGTCTCATAGGAAAAAAATCCTAACTATATATACCTACTGGCTATCGCCAGTAGGTAATATATATATATATATATATATATATATATATATATATATATATATATATATATATATATATATATATATATATATATATATATATATATATATATATATATATATATATATATATATATATATATATGTATATATATATATATATATATGTATATATATATATATATATATATATATATATATATATATATATATATATATATATATATATATATATATATATATATATATATATATATATATATATATATATACAAATCTGGAATCCAGGTAAGAAATCCACACGAGCCCGTAATTTTGCAGCAGTGTCTTTAATGGCAAATCAAGCAGTCAAGATAACACGTTTTGAACAACAAGTTGCTCTTGGTCACATATATATATTCACTGAAAAAACCATAGGTTTTAGGCACGTTATAGTTAGGAATTATCATTTAAAAAACCTTGCAAATTCACTGAAAAGACCATAGGTTTTAGCCACGTTATAGTTAGGAATTAGCATTTAAAAAACCTTAGAAATTCACTGAAAAATACATAGGTTTCACACATGTTATAGTTAGCAGGACATTTCAATCATACAAAACCATTGAAATTCCCCCGTTATAATTAGTTCTGTTAACTATAACTCGCGCGCCTGCAATCCACTGCTGATGATGCCACATATTACATCACTCATGACATGATCAGTGACATCACTCATGACATCTCAAATGACATCACTCATGACATCACTGATGACATCATCCTTGTGAAAGAGTGGCATACCTCCTCTAACCCTAATATAACCTTTGATAAACAGATTGAAAAATAGAAACTAAAATTTTCAAAACAATGGAGATACCTATACCAGTTAGAAGAATCTATTCAGTAATTCCAAAATCTACATACATATCCACTCATTCACCAACAGTTCTATATAGTCACTCATACATGAGTCACTCATCATATGTACTCATACACCTATACATTCTGTTACACACTAATAGTCATCCACAGGGTTACTCACACACATACTCACACATGCAAAAAAATGATCAAACATCCATTTACTTGCATATACAGCTACACATACACCACTACACTTACTTCTACAGAAACCTACACATAATTACTCTCTTAAACGATCACTTATAGAAACACATACTTATTTATACAGCAACTCTTCCAATCTTTCACTCTCATATAAACACACTTATACACATCAATGCTCACATATACTAGTTTAAAACATGTGTACTTACTCTTAAAGACACTATTGAGACAGTCATTCACTCACTAACACACCCATACACACACTCATCCACCCATACAGTCCTGCACACATGCTGTCTTCAAAACACATGCAAACAGTGAGTCACTTATTACTGCATCTATGCACTAAGTAATATCCCACAGCGAACCATACAGACACTCATTCTGATACAAAAAAACAACTAATAACCCGTATACACACTCATGTAGCTACTCACCAACCCAATCAGCCAGTTATACACACAGTGAGACACTGATAGAGATATTTAAATATTAAACATACACTTAAGAAGTCAGTTATACAATCAATTTTACAAAAAAAACATCCAGTTAGACACTTATTTACCCATTTATTCTTCCATCGACCTTTAGATATAAATATATAAAAAATAGTTATTTTTCAGAAAGACACACATTCACTGCTGGTCGAGATTTGGTTTCTTCAGCAGAGGTGTGATAACAGCCTGCTTCCATCCAATTGGTACGGTGCCTGTGCTGAGGGATTGACCACATAACTGGCGGAGAATAGGAACGAATTCGGACCCGCATTCCTTCACAATTTTGTGTGGTAGAGTATCCAGCGGAGATCCCGAGGAGATGCTAAGGGATACTTGAAGAAACTCTTTCTCAGAAGGGATTGCAAAATTGTCCCGGAAGGCCCTGGGGGCAGATACCTGGCCATTCCTTCTTCACCCTTCCTGCTTGTCCCTGTGCTCTGATGTGGCGGTATGAGCGAAGGAGAGTCCTCCATACTCTCCACTATTTTATTTATTTTGTCCTGGAAAAAGGAGGCCAGTCCATCACACAGCTCCTGTGAGGGTTTGATGTTACTACTAGTGCAATCAGGGTCCGTCATTTCTCTCACTATTTTAAAGATGTCTCTTGATTTATTGGCACTTTTCAGTATGATGGCTGTAAAATGTTTTGCTTTGGCCGTCACTATTTCCTTTTTATATTTTATTAATGACAGTCTCCAATGTAATCTATTCTGCTGTGTGTAATCCCTCCTCCAGTGTCTTTCGGCCTTTTTACAGGTGATCTTAAGATTTCTCAGGCTTTCCATGTACCAAGGCGCGGAAGGGCTGCCTCTTTTCCTGATCACTTTCAGCGGGGCAATTTGCTCAAGTTTCTGGGTCACGTGTTCACAGAGCGTGCAGTAATTTTCTGTGATGCTACTCTCTGGGTTAAGAGGGCTTCTAACTGAAACAGGGGCTCCCCTGTTTTCCCCTTTTTTGATAGCCCTTACCAGTCACGACTGATGACGGTCCTGATTTGTTTGGCCATAGGCCTTGCGATGCTCAAGGCTTGGACATCGAATATCACTAAATGGTGGTCTGACCATCCCACTGGTAGGATTTCTCCGATGACATCCTCTTCTGCAAAGATTAAGTCTAAAATGTGGCCTTCCCTATGTGTTGGTATGGTCATGGACTGTGTAATATTGTGAAAGGCCGTGTATAATTTACCATTGGCCCATAAGGTAAAATCCCCCAGCACTAAAAGTCTGGTATGTGTGAGTGTCATATTGTTAATAACGCCAGTCAATTCCTGCTGTTGCGTGGCATTGATGGCCCCTGGTGGTCTGTAACACACCATGCCTTGATGGCCCCTGGTGGTCTGTAACACACCATGCCAGTTAGGCAGTGACCTGAATCATATTTTATCGAGAATCCAAGGAACTCTGCACAGGATATTTCATCTATATCCAGCATAGTAATATTCAGTTCTTCCCTGAAAATGATTCCAGTTCCTCCCCTCCGTCTACTGACCCTGGGGTTGTGGACGACCTTGTATCCCACAGGGCAGGCTGGACCCAGCTCTGACTCCAACCCAGCCACCGTCCATGTTTCTGTCAGAAACAGGACATCCAGGTTGTTAGACTCAATCAATAGCTGTGTCTCGGTTGCATGTTTGGGAATGGATCTAACGTTGAGCAGGCCACAACTCAAGCCGCCCTTACTCCTTAAGGTGTGTACTGGCTTGAGCGTGTCATCCAACAAAATATGGCTATATTGAACTTCCCTATGTATTGCAGCTGCCTCATTTCCTGGTGGTTTAGGCTGGTCAGCTCGTGCCAGTAAACTTATAAGAAGAGGGTTTATATGCGGCAGGCGGGTCAGACAGTTTGGACAGGGGTTTCCGTCCTTGGATTTTGTGTTTGGTGTAGCTCGTGGGCAGGTTGCCTTTCCTCTTAGAGGATCAAGCTCCAAAAGTGACTCCCTATTGTAACAGATGACCCATTTGTCCGGGGTGGATAGAACAGGGTGGGTGGCCCTGAGCCCGGTCCGAGCACGGACGGGCGTAGACAGGCTTGCCTTTGGCACACTGCTGGCACACCCGCTGCGCAAGCTGAGCCCGCCCGCCCACTGCTCAGTTGCGCCATGGTGTTCTTTTATGTCAGCCGGAGTCTGCCAAACACTAGAGCGCTACCCCCAAAAAGGGCAGCCAAACTCGGGCCACAGGAAGTGAGGGCACGATGTGAGCTCGGTCACCAAGACTCCCTCCACACAAACAGCACAAGCTGTGGTGGACCGGGGAGAAGAGACGCTAAAAATAAAATACTTTTCAAAAAGAAGAGTGCTTACGAGCCTCCTAGCGTGCTATTTCAAACACACGGGTAACAGAGAGCTACGCTTTTGCCACCATGCATCCTTCTATAAAGAAACTTAGAGAATAATGCAAGCAGGCTTCCGGTGTGAATTTTTGTGTGCCCAAGAAGAAGGGGATGGGAGTCCTGAAACGCTTAGGCAGTGTTAATTAGCACACGAAAGAAGCGAGCAGGCTGCGTTCATTCCCAAAGCAACAGGGCTAATTGTTGATGTTATATATATATATATTACCAGATCCTCAAACCACCTCCGGCCAGGAAAGCCGGCGAAGCAGAAGAACAGACCACAAATAATTGGCAAGATGTTCTGTTTTATTTCTTTAGCCAAGTTTGTCAAAGATGGCACGTTTCGGGCGTGAAAAGCCCTTGATCACACACACTATATATATAAATATATAAATATATATATATATATATATATATATATATATATATTACCTACTGGCGGTCGGCAGTAGGTAGTTATGGTTAAAACCTAGTTTCCATAGGAAATCCACAACATTCTATTTGGAATAACTTTGGCGCCGGTGGACGAACCTTCGCTAATTTCTCCTAGAAAATGGCCTGCTCCGCTCCGGTCCTTCTCTGAAAGTTTGGGGGTGATTCATCAAGTGGGGGCTGAGAAAAAAGGAGGGTAGGCAGAGAGATAGAGTTCGGTTCGCAGATTGTGCTTTTTGTTAAATGGTGTAAATCCGTTCAGTAGTTCCTGGGAAAATCAAAAGTAAAATCATAGCGATATCTAGAGACAGAGTTCAGTACTCTGTACTGTACTCTGTACCTTCCCGAGCACGAGCTGCATGCTGATTGGCTGTCAACTGTCTGTCAACACTCCAAACCAGGAAGTGTTGGCAGCCATCTTGTGCCTCTGTAGAACCGAGGCACAAGAAAGCAGTGAAACAAACGTGCAAAACACGCAAAGGGGGCAGGGTAGGAACACTCTGACCCCCTAGACCTGCTCAGGGGGTCTCACAAGTACCCCCAAGGCCAAAAAAATATATATTTATTGTTAAATCGTGGAGTACGAAGTACAGTTTACTTTCCCAAACATGAGCTGCATGGTCATTGTGCCTCGGTGGCAGTGAAACATACATGCAAAACAATTAAAGGGGGCAGGGTAGGAACACCCCGATCCCCAAGGTCTGCTCAGTGGGTCTCACAAGGACCCCCAAGGCCCAAAAACACTATATATGGAGGTTGTTTGAGATGTCATGAGTGATGTCACTGACCATGTCATGAGTGATGTAATATGTGACGTCATCAGCAGTGCATTGCGGGCGCGCAAGTTATAGTTAGCTGAACTAACTATAACGGGGGAATTTCAATGGTTTTGTATGAGTGAAATGTCCAGCTAACTATAACATGTGTGAAACCTATGGTTTTTTCAGTGAATATATATATATATATATATATGTATATATTACCTACCGGCGGTAGGTAGTTATAGTTAGGATTATTTTCAATGCAAAATCTCCACATTCTATTGTGAATAACTTTGGTGCCGGTTGAGGAATCTGCCTGAAAATTTCCTTAAATTTGCCTCGCGGCGCCCCGGTCCTTCCCTCAATGTTTGGGGGGAATTTGTCAAGCGTGGGCCGAGATAAAAGGGGGGTCCCAAAACGTGTTTTCCCCATGTTAATTTACATAGGGCTCACTTTTAGCCCAAACGGCTGAATGGATTTCCACCAAACTTGGCAAAATTGTATGGACTGGTACCCCGATGTCTGCGGCGTCCCTCAAGGATCATCTCTGAGCCCCACCCTCTTCAACGTCTACATGAGCCCCCTCGCAGCCATCGTACGCAAACACAACCTCAGCATAATCTCCTACGCCGACGACACCCAGCTGATCCTCTCCCTGACCAACGACCCCGCCGCCGCCAGAGCCAACCTGCACGAAGGGATGAAAGAGGTAGCCGAGTGGATGACGACCAGCCGCCTGAAACTGAACTCGGACAAGACGGAGGTCCTCATCCTGGGCTCCTCACCCTCCGCCTGGGACGACTCCTGGTGGCCTCCCGCCCTGGGCACCGCACCCAAACCGACAGACCATGCACGCAACCTGGGCTTCATCCTGGACTCCTCCCTCTCCATGACCAGGCAAGTCAACAACGTCTCCTCGGCGTGCTTCAACATCCTACGCATGCTACGGAAGATCTTCTGGGAGATCCCCACCGAGACCAGGAAGACCGTCACCCAGGCCCTCGTCACCAGCCGACTGGACTACGGCAACGCCCTCTACGCCGGTACCACCGCCAAGCTCCAGAAGAGACTCCAGCGGATCCAGAACGCCTCAGCCAGACTCATCCTCGACATCCCACGAACCAGCCACATCTCCGGACATCTGAGAGACCTTCACTGGCTCCCCGTCAACAAAAGAATCACCTTCCGCCTCCTCACCCACGCACACAAAGCCCTACACGACCAAGGCCCGAGCTACCTCAACAGCCGAGTCAACTTCTACGCTCCCAAACGCCACCTCCGATCAGCCAACCACGCCCTCGCTGCCGTCCCCCGCATCCGAAGAGCGACTACAGGAGGAAGGTCCTTCTCCTACCTGGCCGCCAAGACCTGGAACTCCCTCCCGACCGACCTGCGCCTGACCCAAGACCACCTCTCCTTCAGGAAGAAGCTGAAGACCTGGCTGTTCGAGCAGTAGCGGCACCCCCCCCCCTCCCCCCCCAGCGCCTTGAGACCCTACGGGTATGTAGCGCGCTTTATAAGTGTCACTGATTGATTGATTGATTGATGTGCCTTTGCTATGTCTCAAGATATATGCTCCAGTGGTTTTTACGAAAATTAACTTTGAAAAAATATATATTGGGCTACATTGGGCTATATATATGTTAGAGCCCAAATGTAGCCCAATGTAGCCCAAAGATGGCCACCAGAGACAAAAAAAAACGAATGTAGCCCAAATATCAGCCAGATGTAGCCCAACTATAGCCCAATGACAGAATGTCCCAGAGTGTTCTAAAGAACAACTAGAGCGCTAACATTCTTACCTATGACAAACGTTTGGCACACCTGAAGTCATCTTGATTGGAATAAAGTGTTAACACTTAAAACATTTAATTTGCAAAGGAACAAAATGAGGGGGTTCATTTTGCCAGACAAATTATGATTAGTGCTGAAGAAAGAAAAATTAGAGCACATTTTGGGTGACTTCTCAAATCCTCTTATATATCATTAAAAAAATTCTGATATGCAGTCTCCCAAGATGGCCACCAGAGACAAAAGAGCCCAAATGTAGCCCAAATATCAGCCAGATGTAGCCCAACTATAGCCCAATGACAGAATGTCCCAGAGTTTTCTAAAGAATAACTAGAACGCTAACAGTCTTACTTATGACAAAAGTATGGCACACCTGAAGTCATCTTGATTGGAATAAAGTGGTAACACTTAATACATTTAATTTGAAAAGGAACAAAATGAGGGGTTTCATTTTGCCATAGAAATTTATATATATATATATATATATATATATATATATATATATATATATATATATATATATATATATATATATATATATATATATATATATATATATATATATATATATATATATATATATATATATATATATATATATTCACTGAAAAAACCATAGGTTTCACACCAGTTATAGTTAGGAATTAGCATTTAAAAAACCTATTATATTCACTGAAAAAACCATAGGTTTCAAACCAGTTATAGTTAGGTGGAAATTGTACTTGCATAAAACCATTGAAATTCCCACGTTATAGTTAGTTGGACTCACTATAACTTGCGCGTGCAATGCACTGCTGATGACGTCACATATTACATCACTCATGACATGGTCAGTGACATCACTCATGACATCACTGATGACATCTCAAATGACATCACTGATGATAACATCCTTGTGACAAAGTGGCAGACCTCCTATCAGCATAAAATAACCTTTGACACACGCATTCTAAAATAGAAACTGACATCGTAAATTATCGTGAATATTTAAAATAAACCTCCCTTGACACCTTTCTGTGATTTCAATATCGGGGCTGAAAGGTATAATGGCTGACAACTGCTAATGGAGAAATAAAGAAATTTGTTTGCACTCATCTGTGGTCCCTGTTACAGTCCTAGTTGAGGATTCACAAGCGGTGGTTGGAGAGATCGAGATATTGTTAGCCGGGACGGTCTCCTCTGGCTATACACGGACCCCCTCTCGTCATCGGGCACTGCGGATTCTAAGGATACGCGATCTGGCAACAGACTCAAAAGGAAAATAATCCTGGAGGATTTTACCGCAAGCAAACCCCCAAGCAGCGATAACGGTGACCCATACCCAGCTCGAATGAGGTGGATCCAGGTTGAAGGATGCAAACAACGCTGACAACGAGTGAAGGTAGGGTTTGACTTTCAAACTTGGTTGGAGAGTTGTACCTCGATACACACGGAGTGATTGAATTTTGAGAATTCACTTCGGTGATATCGATATAAAGTATCCATATTGCAAGAAAGATGTCAGCTGACGTGCTGAGAGATTGGGAGGCTGCAGCATCCGAAATGTTTGGCGATGTGAGTGCACCAGGCACAATGATATCCATTCAAACTGCAACACAGAGTACCAGCAACACCAGCCTCAAAGACAACATTAAAAAGAAAAACTAAAGAGACAGGAGCAAAGTAAGTGGTGGAAAGGAGAATCCCTGCAACGTTATTTAGGTGTGAGGAGGATCCCTCGTGGGCTCAAGATACTCATAGCCCCAAGCTATGAAAAACCCAGACATGTGTATGATGAAGGAGTGGCTTGAAACCAATCTAGACTCATCAAGAAAGTTGGTCACCATATTGGTGATATACGCGGAGAAGGAAACAGTGAAACTACAAAATCTAATTGAATTGATAAATGAGGAATTGAGCCAGATGGGGCAGAATGATGAACTTAGTAAAATGAAGGAGGAAATGACTAAAAGACTGCGCAAAGAAGAAGAGAAAATCTGAGAAAGAAAGACTTATAAGTTACAAGAGACAAAGTGGACTACGAATGTTGTCAAATATTTAAGTTTGCAAGAAAGTATGATTCACTCAAAATGTAGACATTTGGCGGAACCAATGCTGCCATAGCCAGTACATCATCTAATAGGGAAACAGTGACAAATACTACTAGTTCTGACCTGAGCTTTGCGATAGAGAGTGAAACTGAATCGGACATGCGCATTGCAAGCACAGCACAAGTACCCTCCAAACTCTCACTCGCAGAAGAATTGGATTTTTTATGTCTGGATCGAAGGCAGACGCTACGTCTGAGAACTCAGGGAAACAGAGCAGGAAAAGTAGATCCAGCAGGCGCCAGGAGAGGAGAAAAGTGCTACAAAAACGAATCCAATCCCAACAAAAAAAAATAGTGCGTAGGTAGAAACGGAAATAATGTGAAATCCAATCAACAATTGTACCATCATGAACCTTGCAAACATAGATTTAAACAAAGCAGAAAAACAATTGTCCCTTGGTATGACATACTGTCCAGAAAGCACCTTCAACTATGCCACAACTAGAATGGATATATTTAAAAGTGTGCGTAAATTAAAACTGAAGAAATGTCATCTACTTTGTAACAATACACTGTACAGTACACAGCACAGTGAATCATCACAAAGGCCCCTTCTGAATTTAACCATTTCTGACCCACCAATATTGAGGGATCTTCAAGAACTAGCTGAAGAAAATGCATCATTTAATTCTAAAAATGTTAATCCAGATAATCTTGACGCTACAGCAACCACAAATACAAATGAGCAGTGCAAAATTATAATGCCCTTCAGACCCTAATCCACCTTTAATCCCATAACACCCAGGCATGCAATAGATATATTTCATGAACAAGTAGTGTATGGAATTAAACAACTGAATCATAAAGTATGTGAGACAAAAAAAGAAAAACATAACAGACAAGAATATCAATACCATCAACTCATGACCAAGTTATGTAACAACTCCCAAATCATCATATGAAACTCAGACAAGAGAGGACATTTAGTAATCTGGGGCAAAGAGGACTATGTGGAGGAAGCCATGGGACAGCTGTCTGACGAAAATTGTTACTGAAAAAGTGCCATTTATAATGAATATTACAGCAAATTATTGGCATGGAAAAGTGATGGATTATTAACAATGCAGGAGTATAAATTTCTGAGGAATGACAATCCAACAGTTCCCTTTATTTATTTTATTCCCCAAATCCATAAAAACCCATTAAAGCCACCCGGGCTGCAAGCAAAGCACCTCTGAGCCCTTTGTGCTGATTGTTCTTGTATTATGGGCCTGAAAATTATCTCCTTTAATGTAAATGGTTTAAATAATAGAAAAAATGCGCGCAATAGAATTATGGGCCAAATCTGAACAACCAGATGTGATCCTGTTACAAGAGACCCATATCAAATGTCAAAAATTGAGGAGTTCTCCATGTTTAAAGCCTGGTCTTCTTATCAAGGATTCTCTTCATTCTCGGAGTCAATGAGGGGTGTTGCGCTCTTTTTAGGTAAGAAGCTACATGTCCAGATTCTTCACACAGAGCAAGGAAGGTCAGGTCGTTGGTGCTGGGCTACATGCGTTATTCTGAATAGAGTAAGCCCCGTCACTTTGGTTAGCTTTTATGCCCCAGTAGAGGATAGACCAGAGATCTATGAGGAACTGTTTCAATCTCTTTTAATGGTCAAACGTGAAATCATCATAGGTGGGGATTTCAATATTACTATGAATGTAAAATTGGATTCAACCAGCTATTAGAAGAAACAATCCAAACCTAAAACCCTCAGATCAATTAATAATAATATGTCTTTATTCAATCTGTGTGACCCCTGGCGCATTCAGAATCCATCCCAAAAAGAATGCACCTGCTGGTCTGGCAGGTTTAAAACCTCCTCTCGGATCGATTTTTTTCTCATCTCACGCCAAATCAAGTTTTCTAATCAGACGATGCTCCACAATGGGTTCTCGGATCACGCGATGATAATTATTGAACTGGCATTAGTAGATAAGGTAAGAGCCCCAAAACGCGAGGGTATTTAATAAAAAACATCTGAGTGACGATATATGGGTGGCAGGTGTTAAATTAAGATTTCGGAGTTCATTACTCGTAATATTGGAACTGCCCCCCTTAACTGTGTATGGGACTCTCTCAAGGCTTATATTCGGAGGTTAGTGATCGGGAGAGACGCTGAAGATTCTTTAGCAGCCAGAAATAAGAATAAATCACTTCAGCAAAAAATTCAGGCCTTTTCTGTACTTAAGCAGCAAAACTCAGCTAGTATTGTTCAGGAGCAATTAAATGAGGCTAAAAGAGAGCTTTGCCAAAATTTCTATACTCACAGTGAGGAGATTTTCTTTAAGAGTTCACAAAAAATTTACGAGGAAAGTAATTTTACCGGCAAACTTCTGGCGTGGCAGGCCAGAGAGCAAGCCGCTTCTTATCTCATTCACTCTTTAAAGTCTCCGGATACCCTAATAGATACATCCGTCCCAGCAGAAATTGGAGAGATAATGGTTGCCCATTATAATAGGATCTACAATACTCAATCTATTATAGACCGACAAAAGCTATTAAACTATCTAGAAAAAATCTCCCTTCCTGTCCTTTCCCCTATTGAACAATTCACAATGGTTAATTTATTTACCAGGGAGGAAGTAGAGTGGGCAGTGCAAGACCATCCAATAGGTAAGGCTTGTGGGCCTGAAGGGTTCCCAACAGAGTTTTTCAAGATTCTTTTCAGTTCTTTTTCTGAACTTTTTGTGCAGTTATTAAACTTTATTCTGGACGGCGGTTCAGTCCCTGATTCATTTCGGGAAGGAACCGTAGTTAGTTTTCTAAAAAAGGGCAAACCTTCTAATGACCCAAATTCATACAGACCTATCACGCTATTGAACACGGATTACAAAGTTATCACAAAATTAATATCTATTCGTTTTAATTCTTTCTCTTCAGATTTGATTCACGCAGACCAAAATGGCTTCATTGCCGGCCGACAACTGATGTCTAATAGCCACTTTTTAACTGAGGCTCTAGATTTTTTTGAAACACGAGGGGTTACAGCATTGATTTTATTGTTTGATGCCGAAAAAGCTTTTGATTTGGTGGTTTGGGAAACACTTTTCACTATTTTAGATCAAATTGGGATCCCAGTGGCTATTATAAATCTGATTCAGAACCTTTACTCAAGGGCCCACGCAAACATTATTATTAATGCAGAGTCTGTGGGCTCAGTGTCAGTTAAACGTAGTACCAGGCAAGGCTGTCCACTCTCCTCTGTTTTATTTGCATTTTTTATTGAACCCTTAGCAACTGCAATTAGGAAGTCTGCTTATATACTCCCCCCATGACTTTGATGCCTAAAATTAAATTATATGCAGACGATATAATTTTGTTAATTAAGCCTGAAATGCAATGCCAAACCTATGCTTTGCAAATATTTGAAGAGTTTGAGGCTATTGGCAGCTATCGGATCAATAAAAAGAAAACCGAAATTGTGGTCTGCGGTGGTTCCGATCCTGAACTTCACCTTGATTTAAGATCCTGCATTAATAATAAACGCAAAAGATACTTGGGGATTCTCAGACCTATAAAGATTACATTTTGTGCCACTTCTTCAGAAAGATGGAACCATTTACCATTATCTATTCTTGGTCGGGTAGCATTAATCAAAATGTCGTTTCTACCTTTATTTAACTTTTTATTTTCAACCATTTCTTGTTTTTTACCTGGATCGTTTTTTGCTGAAGCAGAATCCTTGTTTTCATCGTTTATTTGGGCCAAAAAGACACCACAAATAGCCTTAAATACATTATATGTGGATAAGGAGCAAGGAGGGCTTGCTCTTCCAACTCGCAAAGAATATTACAATGCATATTTAGCTCAATTCCTAGCTAGATTAAAAGACCGTACCCAGAAACTTTTTTATAAATTTCTTCTTTGATTTAATTAGTCGAGAGACCCAGATTCCCTCTTCAAATATTTAAATCACCCAAACTGGTTCGTTAGAAGGTCTTAAATTAGTTCTTTAAGAGGCGCGCCGCGATGCTTAAAAGATATTCCTTCCCTTTCTTAATCTAGTTTCTTCCTTAAACAGCGCATTTTCTTTTTCAGGGGTTGACATTAGTTTTGAAATATCAGAAAATTGGCACAGGATAGGGTTTACCATGTTAAAAAACTATATGAAAGATGGGGCTTGGATTACCCTGTCGGACATGGCTCCGCAGGTCCAAGGAAATTATTTACTGCTGGGATCGTATAATTTGATTTACAGTGTGCTGCATCAATTGGATCCTACACTCCTTTCTCCCGCCACTCAGCTATTCAGTGATCTGTTTGTGTTTTTACAGGAGAAGAAACCAGGGGAGTGGAAACTCTGTCTAACTTTGAACAGGGCCCCGGATTGATGTCTCAAAGCAATTCATAAATGGCAGGGGCAGGAAAATTTAGCGCTAACTTCTACTATGTGGCAGAAAATTAACAGACTGAACTTCTCCGCACTAAGAGGCGCTAATTGGCGCAAAATGCTATTTTTCAGTAAATGGCTCCTGTATTTTACTCCGGCGACTGTAACTAAAATGTATCCCAATAGTTCATCTAATTGCTTCAGGTGCCTGCATCATAATCCTGCCAATTGGTCCCATATCATAGCTCATTGTCCCAAAATAATATCCTTTTGGGAGGATATCTTTGCATTTCTTCAAAACCAATATAAAATTATGATTTCTGTGAATGTTAAGTTGGTTCTGTTTGGTTTTGATTCGGAGCTAATGCTAACAGAGCAATTAGCCAAACTAATGTATGTAGCTATGGCTGTGGCTAGATCGTTATTACTTCAGAATTGGGGTTCACAATATTGCCCTACTCTACAAGAATGGCGCTCTAAAATGGAAAGAGTCAGAAAATGCGAACAAATCTATGCTCAAAGAATTGGGGTGGTTTGGAAATTTGAGAAAATCTGGGAATCGTATTACTATTAACGAATTGTAATTGACCTGGGAATGTATTATTATTATTATTATTATTGAATTTGTCTGATTTCGGAAGTATTTTGTATATGTTATTACATTTTCTTTGCTGTGGTTCATCCAAGACCTCAATAAAATAAAGCAAAAAATATATAAATAAATAAAATAAAATGCCACCCGGACGACCTATAATATCAGCACGGAATAGTCTATTCGAAAAATCATCTCAGTATGTAGACTATTTTCTGCGAAACCACGTTCAGCATCTTCCGTCCTATATCAGAGACACAGGTGACTTTTGGCAAAAATTAAGGAATTTGGTTAGCAAGAGGACTTCCTGTTGATAACTTTTGAAGTAACAGCACTATACACAAGCATAAACCATCAGGACAGAATAAGGGCTTTACAATATTATCTAAATAGTATACCTGTTCAGATGTTACCTCATAGTAAAATGCTTGTGAATATGGTCAAATTTTGTTTACTAAATGTTTTCTTGTTCCAAAATGTACTGTACAAGCAACTACGGGATGTAACAATGGGAGCTATACTTGTTGGAATGCGGGCCCGTTCTTGCTTCACCCTGGAGCTAGAATTATCGGGAGGAAGAGGTGTAAGCTCCATTTCAAGGTTGGAGCTTGCACAAGGGTGATTTGACTTCTGCAAAGCAGGGCGGCCACATCATCAAAACATGGCATCAACCCACATGGGTTTAATATGTTGCACTTATTAAGTATGAAAAGCGCACCTTCTGGGGATTGTTGGGCATACGGACTACAAGTACCTTAAGGCTGCAGGAGCGCCACGCCCACTGAGGCAGGTGTTTGCAATTAAAACTGTGCATGTGCAGCGTGAACTTTCATTTCTTTCGCTGACACTGATGAAAGGATTTATGTTCCTGAAACGCTTCTGGCTTTACAAGGGATGCCTGTTTCTGAGTGAGGTGACTGCTGGCAAGCTGCTCAAGTAAAAGAATACCTTGTGCTCTGCACTTCCTGTGGATTTCCTCAGTTTGGTGCTTCCTGAGCGATGGATATATATATATATATATATATCACGCTCCCTGTCACTGCAAAAACTTTGGTTCCACGAGTGCAGTTCTTTGGAAGTTACGAGTTCCGAAGCTAAGCAGAATATATATATATATATATATATATATATATATATATATATATATATATATATATATATATATATATATATATATATATAATTTTTTTTCACTGAAAAAACCATAGGTTTCAGGCCTTATATAGTTAGGAATTAGCTTTTAAAAAACCTTTGAAATTCACTCAAAAAAGTTTTAGGGGTGTTATAGTTATCTGAACATTTCACTACAGAGAAACACAGAGAAACATCCGAATCAGAGGTCTCAGAAGGGGAACAGACTGCCTGCAAAGAAAAGGAAGTGATTCCTACTTTTTTTCAGGAATACAAACTGCTGAGGCAAGCGAAACAGAGGCCGGCGGCAAGAACCCACCCGCCACTGTGAGGAAAAGGAAACAAAGAACAAGAAGGGACAGGAAAGGGAAAAACCTCAACAACAGAGTACATGGTAACAAGGAGCAAGCGGCGGGCCAAGAGGAAGTAATGGACAAAAAAACAATTGTAAATCTAACCGATAAGAAACAAACAATTGATGAAACAAGAGTATTAGAATTAGGACTTTCATTCTGCCCCACTGTACAATTTGACTATGCCAATGTAGGCATTGACCTCTACAAATATATTCGGAAGTTAAAATTAAAACAATTGCATCTCTTGCACCCCAAAAATGCTCAAGGTAGGATAGAAGGTGCGCAGACACAAGAACAAGGGAGCATTATGGGCACAGACATGGAAACAGTTCAACTACTTAGGGAATTGGAATATGAAAGCACCATGCTGAGCCAAGTAGACATATTAAGGACACTGGATGATGCTGGGATAACACAAGTTGGTGCCACCAGTAACATCAAACTTAAATCCAAAACTATTCCTCAAACAGCTTATGACACCATAGACACCTTTTATGATCTGATAATCAATGATCAAAGAAATTACAAGCTAGAGGTCCAGATCTCAGCAAAGAAAACATCACGAGAAATGAATGGAAAGCCATAATGAGTTTGAAAAATGATGATGACTTGATCATTAAATCCTCAGATAAAGGAGGAAATATTGTCCTCAAGGAGAGAAAACAATATCAGAAAGAAGCATGGAGACAGCTGACAAATAAAGATTGCTACAAAACTATCACCAGACCAATATATGAGAAAAGTATTATATATTTCAACGAGATAATAGACAAATGGACAAGGGAATATTGAAGGATTTGGACTACAAATACTTCTGCTGTGAAACACCAGAGATTCCAACTTTCTGTCACTTGCCAAAAGTGCATAAGTGTACCAAAAACCCACCGGGGAGAACCATAGTTTCCTCAATGAACAGTCTACTTGAAAATACATCCGCTTGCATTGACTATTTCCTAAACCCACTGGTCCGAGATTTGAGTTCTTACATTAAAGACACTGAAGACCTCCTGCGGATAATATCTGGAATTGAATGGGAGGATGATATGCTGCTTTTGATTCTGGACATCACAAGCTTGTATACAAGCATTCAACATGATAAGGGAATGAAAGCAATTGAGTTATTTTTTTAAAAATGGTATGCCAAGTACTATGAGCATAACTTGATGTTGATGGAACTCACCTCATTCTGTCTCAGAAATAATATTTTTCTTTTCGCAGGAGAGCTCTATTGCCAAAAACATGGGACTTCGATGGGCATGTGCTTCTCTCCCAGCTACACAAACTTGTTCGTGGGCTGGTGGGAGAAGCACGTGGGAAAACAAGAGATGGCTGGACAACATTGTGTTGTGGGCGCACTACATAGATGATCTCTTCATCATTTGGAAGGGGTCACGTATTGATGTCGAGAACTATGTGGTGGCCCTCAACAACAATGATTGCAACCTAGAGTTTACAGAATGTATTAGTGAAACACGAGTAGCATATTTGGATCTGAAAGTGTACATTGAGGAAGGGAACTTACAGACTGCCTTATACCACAAACCGACGGATGGAAATAGTACGCTTCAAGCAGACAGCTTCCACCCATTGAGTGTCATCAGAGTGATCCCATATGGGGAACTAGTCCGAATAAGGCGTAATTGCACCACAGAAAATTAGTTCCAAAAGGCCAAGGGAGAATCGTTCCAAAGACTTAGAGAGAGAGGGTACAAGGAAAGGACTCTAAGCGGGGCTGAAAAGAAAGGATTACAAACTAGAAAGGAAGAATTTGATAATGGGGGAAAGAGTAGGCCGAGACACCAACACTAGCAATGAGCTGAGAATGATAACTGACTACTCAGCACAATCATCAGAGATCGTACAAATCTTTTGAAAAAACTGGAAAGTGCTGAAATTAGATACCATCATAGGAAAGCATCTACCAGAGATACCCCTGATCACATACAGGAGAGGTCCGGCCCCCAGAGATCACTTGGTAAGAAGCCATTTTACCAAGAATCCAAAGAGGAAAGACGCAGTAACATGATTCTTTCCAAGTAGGAGCTGTAAAGCTTGCAGAAATGGTCAAAAACTGAAGGAATTTACCATTCCAGGCAGAAAACCAAAAAGGAAAATAATAAACTTATGAATTGCAATACAGAATTTGCAGTTTACTGCCTAACGTGTCCTTGCAGGCTCAACTATGTAGGGAGCATGATCCACCCCGCGAAGAAAAGGGTGCTCGAGCACATGCGTGCTATTAAAAATCGCGATGCCACCTACCCGGTGGCGCGCCATTTCCAGGAGCACCACAAATCCAACTCCAATCTTCTCAAATTCTTCTGCATGGACCACATCCCAAAGGATGAAAGGGGTGGGGACAGGATCAGAAAATTGCGGAATCTAGAATAAAAATACATAATAGAAATGCAGTCGAAGTGTCCCACAGGGTTGAACAATGAGGAGGAACTTTGATACACATTGCTTAGAAACCGGTACACAGAAGAATTTGTTGTTTTTTGCGTAAGGGAACAGGAATATGCACATAGAATAAGAGGTTAACATACATTAGAAGAAGGCAAGATCGACACTAAACATGGGGAGCCAATGTTAGACGGGATTCACCACAACAATCCATATCAAAGATCTAGGAGAATGAGACACATTGGTTAGGATGATATGCCCATCCAGGGCTAGAATGTTGAAAAACACCTTTGAGAATGTACACTCAGAACATCTCCGCATATAGTGTAAATATGTACAGAGAATAGGTATCTGTAAATATATAAGACTCTATATAACATTAGGACATGTATAGATGTTGCTTAAGAATGAGCTCACATTACATTGTGTAAATAGTTGTAATCAAGGACTGTGTAGTGGTTTAAAGCCCGCAAAGAAAAGGAAGTGATTCCTACTTTTTTTCAGGAATACAAACTGCTGAGGCAAGCGAAGCAGAGGCCGGCGGCAAGAACCCACCCGCCACTGTGAGGAAAAGGAAACAAAGAACAAGAAGGGACAGGAATGGGAAAAACCTCAACAACAGAGTACATGGTAACAAGGAGCAAGCGGCGGGCCAAGAGGAAGTAATGGACAAAAAAACAATTGTACATCTAACCGATAAGAAACAAACAATTGATAAAACAAGAGTATTAGAATTAGGACTTTCATTCTGCCCCACTGTACAATTTGACTATGCCAATGTAGGCATTGACCTCTACAAATATATTCGGAAGTTAAAATTAAAACAATTGCATCTCTTGCACCCCAAAAATCCTCAAGGTAGGATAGAAGGTGCGCAGACACAAGAACAAGGGAGCATTATGGGCACAGACATGGAAACAGTTCAACTACTTAGGGAATTGGAATATGAAAGCACCATGCTGAGCCAAGTAGACATATTAAGGACACTGGATGATGCTGGGATAACACAAGTTGGTGCCACCAGTAACATCAAACTTAAATCCAAAACTATTCCTCAAACAGCTTATGACACCATAGACACCTTTTATGATCTGATAATCAATGATCAAAGAAATTACAAGCTAGAGGTCCAGATCTCAGCAAAGAAAACATCACGAGAAATGAATGGAAAGCCATAATGAGTTTGAAAAATGATGATGACTTGATCATTAAATCCTCAGATAAAGGAGGAAATATTGTCCTCAAGGAGAGAAAACAATATCAGAAAGAAGCATGGAGACAGCTGACAAATAAAGATTGCTACAAAACTATCACCAGACCAATATAAGAGAAAAGTATTATATATTTCAACGAGATAATAGACAAATGGACAAGGGAATATTGAAGGATTTGGACTACAAATACTTCTGCTGTGAAACACCAGAGATTCCAACTTTCTGTCACTTGCCAAAAGTGCATAAGTGTACCAAAAACCCACCGGGGAGAATAATAGTTTCCTCAAAGAACAGTCTACTTGAAAATACATCCGCTTGCATTGACTATTTCCTAAACCCACTGGTCCGAGATTTGAGTTCTTACATTAAAGACACTGAAGACCTCCTGCGGATAATATCTGGAATTGAATGGGAGGATGATATGCTGCTTTTGATTCTGGACATCACAAGCTTGTATACAAGCATTTAACATGATAAGGGAATAAAAGCAATAGAGTTATTTTTTTAAAAATGGTATGCCAAGTACTATGAGCATAACTTGATGTTGATGGAACTCACCTCATTCTGTCTCAGAAATAATATTTTTCTTTTCGCAGGAGAGCTCTATTGCCAAAAACATGGGACTTCGATGGGCATGTGCTTCTCTCCCAGCTACACAAACTTGTTCGTGGGCTGGTGGGAGAAGCACGTGGGAAAACAAGAGATGGCTGGACAACATTGTGTTGTGGGCGCACTACATAGATGATCTCTTCATCATTTGGAAGGGGTCACGCATTGATGTCGAGAACTATGTGGCGGCCCTCAACAACAATGATTGCAACCTAGAGTTTACAGAATGTATTAGTGAAACACAAGTAGCATATTTGGATCTGAAAGTGTACATTGAGGAAGGGAACTTACAGACTGCCTTATACCACAAACCGATGGATGGAAATAGTACGCTTCAAGCAGACAGCTTCCACCCATTGAGTGTCATCAGAGTGATCCCATATGGGGAACTAGTCCGAATAAGGCGTAATTGCACCACAGAAAATTAGTTCCAAAAGGCCAAGGGAGAATCGTTCCAAAGACTTATAGAGAGAGGGTACAAGGAAAGGACTCTAAGCGGGGCTGAAAAGAAAGGATTACAAACTAGAAAGGAAGAATTTGATAATGGGGGAAAGAGTAGGCCGAGACACCAACACTAGCAATGAGCTGAGAATGATAACTGACTACTCAGCACAATCATCAGAGATCGTACAAATCTTTTGAAAAAACTGGAAAGTGCTGAAATTAGATACCATCATAGGAAAGCATCTACCAGAGATACCCCTGATCACATACAGGAGAGGTCCGGCCCCCAGAGATCACTTGGTAAGAAGCCATTTTACCAAGAATCCAAAGAGGAAAGACGCAGTAACATGATTCTTTCCAAGTAGGAGCTGTAAAGCTTGCAGAAATGGTCAAAAACTGAAGGAATTTACCATTCCAGGCAGAAAACCAAAAAGGAAAATAATAAACTTATGAATTGCAATACAGAATTTGCAGTTTACTGCCTAACGTGTCCTTGCAGGCTCAACTATGTAGGGAGCATGATCCACCCCGCGAAGAAAAGGGTGCTCGAGCACATGCGTGCTATTAAAAATCGCTATGCCACCTACCCGGTGGCGCGCCATTTCCAGGAGCACCACAAATCCAACTCCAATCTTCTCAAATTCTTCTGCATGGACCACATCCCAAAGGATGAAAGAGGTGGGGACAGGATCAGAAAATTGCGGAATCTAGAATAAAAATACATAATAGAAATGCAGTCGAAGTGTCCCACAGGGTTGAACAATGAGGAGGAACTTTGATACACATTGCTTAGAAACCGGTACACAGAAGAATTTGTTGTTTTTTGCGTAAGGGAACAGGAATATGCACATAGAATAAGAGGTTAACATACATTAGAAGAAGGCAAGATCGACACTAAACATGGGGAGCCAATGTTAGACGGGATTCACCACAACAATCCATATCAAAGATCTAGGAGAATGAGACACATTGGTTAGGATGATATGCCCATCCAGGGCTAGAATGTTGAAAAACACCTTTGAGAATGTACACTCAGAACATCTCCGCATACAGTGTAAATATGTACAGAGAATAGGTATCTGTAAATATATAAGACTCTATATAACATTAGGACATGTATAGATGTTGCTAAAGAATGAGCTCACATTACATTGTGTAAATAGTTGTAATCAAGGACTGTGTAGTGGTTTAAACACACAGGAATTAATGGATTGTATATACACTACAAAATGGCCCCCGTGGAAACTGTGAATGAACTGACAAATTTGCCCCTCTTTGATTTTCTTTGCACTAATGAATTGCTTTACTCACATACATTTTTTTCATAGCAATGAACTTTATTGTTGAAGTTATAAAATGGCACTAATTATTTTCCTCCCCGACATTGATGAAGGCATGTAGCCGAAACGCGTCTGTCGGGTGTTTTTTGTTTGCGGCAATACATTTATGAAGATTCCTCCTGTGTGCGCCTCATATCTTGGTCCGAGAAAGAGAGCATTGCAAAGGAAAAGAATATATTACCTACTGGCGGTCGCCAGTAGGTAGATATAGTTCGGACCTAGTTTCCATAGGAAATCCGCAACATTCTATTTGGAATAACTTTGGCGCCCGTTGACGAATCTTCGCGAAATTCTCCAAGAAAATGGCCTGCTCTGCTCCGCTCCGCTCCATTCCTTCCCTGAAAGTTTGGGGGTGATTTGTGAAGCAGGGGCTAAGAAAAAGGGGGATCCAAAAAATGTGTTTTCCCCATGCAATTTTCTATAGGAAATTCAGCCAGGGCTACAGCCCGAACGGCTAAACGGAATTACACGAAATTTGGCAAAAAAGTAGAGTTCTGTTCGACGATCACGCTTTCTGTTAAAGGGTGTAAATCCGTTCAGTAGTTTCTGAGAAATTCAAAAGTAAAATCATAGATATATCTATAGATGAAGTACCGTACTCTGTACTCTACTCTGTACAGTACGCGTACCTTCCCGAGCACGAGCTGCATGCTAATTGGCTGTCAACACTCCAAACTAGGAAGTGTAGGCAGCGATCTTGTCCCTTGGTAGAACCGAGGCACAAGAAAGCAGTGAAACAAGTGCGCAAAACACGCAAAGGGGGCAGGGTAGAAACACCCTGACCCCCTAGGCCTGCTCAGGGGGTCTCACAAGGAACCCCAAGGCCCAGAAAATGTTTTGCTTTTTTAAATCACGGGATACGCTTAGGTACGCGTACCCCGTGGAAAAAAAAAATCAGTCTGCTTTTTTTTTAATTAGCCCCCGGTGGGACCGAATCCCGTGGCCATTAAGTCTAAATATGTGGGGGGACCCAATCCCCTCACTCTGCCCCGGAGACCACCACCCCCGGGGCAAAGTAATTATCATAGCGGGGGCACACGGCCCCCCAGCAGCCCTGGGGACCGCCACCCCCGGGGCTTTGATATTAATGATGGGGAGCCCCAGCGACCGCCAACCCTGGGGCTTTATCACTAGGTATGCAGGGGGCTCACGGCCCCCCACACACCCCGGGGACCACCACCTCCCCGGGGCACTAATATATTTAAAAGAAGGGGGGTCTGTGATAGACCCCCCATCTCCGGGGCTACCACCCCCGGGGCTTTACAATTGTTGGGAGGGGGGCCGCGCGGCCCCCCTCCTGGGGCCCTTGATGGCCCTGGGGACCACCACCTCCCAGGGCCGGATCCTGCTTTGTCCTGGGGTGCCTAGCCCCGGGACACTGCTGTTTGGCATGGTAGGGCGGGAGCCTTGCAGGTCCAGCCCTACCATAGCAAACTTCTTTGGTTTTTAGAAGAGAGACCAGGAAACCTGCTCTCGCTTCCAAAAACCAAAGACTATTGCTTTTCTGCATGGGGAGCAGCACGTTAGCGGCTCCCCATGCAGAAAAACAATGGCGGCTCCCGCAGAATGCGGGGAGCTGGCAGGGACATTGGGTGGCTTGGACCAGAAGTGGCCCGGGAGGGGACCACATGGACCCCTCCCAAAAAAATAAAAGTAATAATTAAAAAAAAGGCCAGGCCCCTGGGGATGGGGTTCCCAGGGCCAGAAGTGGCCCGGTAAGGGCCTCCCCAAAAAAATAAATACAAAAAAAGGCAGGCCCTGGGGGATGGGGTCCCTGGGGCCTTAAGGGAGGCATAGCAAGCCCCCTCCATAATAAAAGAAAAGAAAAGAAAAGTTGGCCATGCCCCAGGGGATGGGGTCTCCGGGGCTGGAATTGACCATGGGAGGGGGGCCACGCAGCCCCCTTCCCTTTAAAAAAAATAAATAAAATTGGGGGCAGGCCCTAGGGGATGGGGTCCAAAGGGTCAAAAAAAAAGAAGGGGGGCTACACAGCCCCCCTTCTTAAAAGTATATATTTTTTTTACACTGGATCGGGAGGAAGCCATGCCCCCTCCCTGCACCACTCTGCAGATGCGCCCACTGGCAAGTTTGCAGTGGTCGAACTAATTCCACTTGCATACTGGGGGTCCCTGGGGGCCAACTAGCCCACCTGGAGCCTCCAGTATGGGCCAGGGAGCTCCCTTGCAGAGAGGTGTAATGAGGCCATGCCCCTTTTTACACCTCTATGCAACGCAGCCCCATGGCACATACTGGAGGTTGCTGGTGGGCTAGTTGGCCCCCAGGGACCCCCCAGTATGCAAGGGAAATTAGTTCCTCCTCTGAAAAAGCGCCAGGGGGCTGCGTTGCAGAGAGGTGTAAAAAGGGGCATGGCCTCATTACACCTCTCTGCAACGCCTGGCTCATACTGGAGGTTCCTGGTGGGCTAGTTGGCCCCCAGGGACCTCCAGTATGCAAGGGGAATTGGTTCCCCGTCTGAAAAAGTGCCAGGGGGCTGCGTTGTAGAGAGGTGTAATGAGGCCAGGCCCCTTTTTACTCCTCTCTGCAACGCAGCCCCCTGGGGCATACTGGAGGTTTCTGGTGGGCTAGTTGGCCACCAGGGACCCCCAGTATTCAAGGGGAATTAGTTCCCCCTCTGCAAACGTGGCAGGGGGCTGCGTTGCAGAGAGGTGTAATGAGGCCACACCCCTTTTTTACACCTCTCAGCAACGCAGCCCCCTGGCGTATACTGGAGGTTTCTGGTGGGCTAGTTGCCCCCCATGGACCCCCGGTATGCAAGGGGGCTTAATCCCCAACTTAGAACGCGGTATGGGGGATGTTTGCACCGTGGTGTAGGTAGGGGGCGGGGCTCGAGGTGATATGTGTGCAAACATGCCCTGTGGCGCGTTTTAAGTTGGGAAATTAATTCTTCTTCAATCCAGAGGTCCCCAGGGGTCCAACTAGTCCAACAGGTACCTCCAGTGAGCACCACGGAGCTGCGTTGCAGAGTGTTTAAAAAGGGGGCGTGCCCTCTGAAAACCTGTCTGCAACACAGCTCCCTGGCGCATACTGGAGGTACCTGGTGGGCTAGTTGGCTCACAAAGGACCACAGGATTGAAGAGGAATTAATTCCCCAACCTAAAACGAGCCACAGGGCATGTTTGCACACATGTTACCTCAGGCCCCGCCCCCTGCCTTCACTATTGAGCAAAATATTTCTGCAAAATCAGCCGTACTATGAATTCCGCATCCTCCAGGCCGGCGGTGGCTTCCGCCGGCCCGGAGGATGCGGATTCACCGCCATCCTAATTGGAGGAATTTCAATGGTTTTGTATGAGTGAAATGTCCAGCTAACTATAACACCCCATTAACCTATAGTTTTTTTCAGTTAATTTCTAAAGTTTTTGAAATGCTAATTCCTAACTATGGGGCCGATTAGGATGGCGGTGAATCTGCATCCTCCGGGCCGGCGGAAGCCACCGCCGGCCTGGAGGATGCAGATTCACCGCCTTGGACTGCGACAACACCACTAGCCACATTAGGATGGCTGTGGGATCAGCGGCGGATGGCAAGTCTGTCCGCTGCTGATCCATGGTGTGTGTACCCATATATTGTGGCAGTGTCTGCAAGACACCGCCAGCCATATTATGATGCAGGAGGAAACATGCTTTCCACGGCGGCTTTTCCGCCGTGGAAAAGCATGTGTTTTTTTATGTTTGGGGGCCCGTTGCGAGCCCCCAGGGTGTTGGGGGGTGGGGGTGCACATGGGGGGTACCTATGGTACCCCCTGCTTTGGCATGCACAAGGTGGCAGGCACCACGCGGTGCCTGCCAAGTTGTGCATGCCAAAGTTAAACATGCATATTTTACATTGCGGCAGGTGCTCCTCAATGCAGCGCCCGCCGTAATGTAAAATATACGGGATGTGTGCGCCAGGAGGGACTGCCACTGCCCCCGCGGTCGGTCCCTCCACCTTTGCCCCTACGGTCGGACGCAAGTTCGTCCGCCACCCTAATCGACCACTATATCAGGCCTGAAACTTATGGCTTTTTTCAGTGAATATATATATATATATATATATATATATATATATATATATATATATATATATATATATATATATATATATATATATATATGTATATATATATATATATTTAGAGATATATATAGATAGATATATTGCTCCAAACTTCCAAAGAAAAGACAGCACTTAGGTGGGAGGAAGATAGCCCTTCTTTAATGACAGGTTACTCGAACAATGAATGGGTTTCAGCACTCACCTTTGTCAACGTTGACATCTCCCACCAAGCAAATGCAAACACTCTGCTTCCATCAAGAGGGAGCTTTCGTGCACGCCAGACGTACTACGCAGGGGTTTCCTTGGACAAGCACTGTGAGGACGCAGAGGGGAGAAACACCATGGCGAGGAGGAGGCAGCCTGGGGACGCCACACCAGGTAATTGCCTTTTTTTATAATTACTTAATTAATTGTTTTTAAAACTCTTTTTATTGCATTTTCAAAGCAAGATAATCCACATTTCCACCATGCAAGGTAGCACATTAACAAAACCAACATACACAATATGTGATTGCTCGATACATAGGCCTCTGGATTATATGTAACCAATCATGACCATGATTGGCAGTACAAAGAGGTTTTGAGGTTATACAGTGTCAAACTGCTGCGTCCGGTAAGCTGCGGGCGGCTTGTTGTTGAAGAAATTGACATAGTGGTTCTCAAATGTCCTTAGGTTTGGAGGATGTTTGTAACTCCTCTGCGTACAATTCCAATTTTTCTTTGTAATATACCATGTTTTTAATCCAGTGTGCAACCTTCGGTGCCTGCACATCCTCCCATGTTATCGCAACCCATTGTTTAGCCATTGGTAGTGCAATTTGTATGAATTTACCCAGCGTTCCTTTTGTATGTGGAATATAGCACAGTACACATATCAGGGACATGCATTGTAATGCAATCGCGGACATCTTGTGTATATGCTGCACCACTTGCTCCCAGAATCTAGCAACCAACCCACATTCCCATGCAAGATGCCAGAAGTCAGCATCTGGTTGATTACAGTGTTTACATCTACTAGATTTACGTACGCTATATTTGAATAGCCTGAAGGGTGTTTGATATATCTGATGGAGGCATTTAAAGTGTATAATTCCTAGGTTGCCATTGGGAGTGAGTTGACTAGTCAGGTTACAAATGTGTTCCCACTCAGAGGTCGTTAGAGGGGAAGGCAGTTTATTATTCCAGCGGGGAAGGCTTTTATCTGGTGCTTTGGTTGTTTTGGCCCTCATCACTCTGTACAATTTGGTGACTAGCTTTCTTCGTGTAGGCGTGGTTAATACTATCTGTAGAAATTGTAGGGCGGGTGGCTCCTCCCGATACATAGTATCATGTGATTTAACAGCATGTCTTAGCATGTGGATAGTGAACTGACATAGGGGTGTGGGGTTGCTGATATATTGGAAATCTTCAGCTGTGATAAACTTACCATCTGGATAAAGATCCTGCATGGTAACTAAGATCTCACAGGGCCATCTTCTTGTATCACCGACAAAGCGGCATGATGTGCTAGGGGCAGCACTGTGGCATACATAGGAAGTTTAGAGGCAAGTTATTCTATGAAGTGCCATGCTGCGATTGTTGTATCCAGTGTATCGATTTCAGTTTTTGGGGTATCTTGCTGAGAATGCGTGATAACACCCAATAGGGGGGTCAGATGAGCATCTCAATCTTCCACTGCAACGTGTGGAGTGCATGCATGTGGATGAAAGCAATAATACGCATACTACGTTTGGGCAATGAGACAATATGTATACACATCTGGTGCACTGAATCCGCCTTTGTCATAGTCAAGAGTGAGGGTTGCCCAGACGACGCGTGCCTGTTTGCCTCCCCACACTAACTTGAGCAAGGCTGTGCATAGAGTTTTAAAGAAATGTTGTGTCTGTTTTTTTTGGAATATTAGAGAAGAGGTGGAGAAAACGCGGTAGGATGACAATTTTTATGATTGGAATGCTATCGGCTAGGGACAACGGCAAAGCGGTCCATCTTTCAATCTGCTGATCGAGTTTGGTATAGGCACGTCCGTAATTTTCTTGTATTACAACTTACTGGTCCAGATGGATCAATACACCTAGGTATTTAACAGGATTTGAGGTCCACACTATTGGGTATTCCACAGCTGGTGGGGTTGTAATTGCTGTCAAAGGTATGATCACCGATTTATCTGAATTAATAGTAAATCCTGAGAATAACCCAAATCTAATATATTCTCTCAGGACTTGTGTAAGGTATCGATCCGGCTCCCTAAGAAATAATACTATGTCATCAGCATAGAGAGATATGCCCACCAGGTAGTGTATAAAATTAAATGTTGATTCCCTATGTCTTTGTTGGATCATGCAGGCCAGGGGCTCGAGTGCCAGGGAAAACAGCATGGGCAATAAGGGGCAGCCCTGTCTGGTGCCTCATTTGATTGGGAATTGTTCTGACGTTAAACCCCCCACTCGCACCCGAGCGGACGGGTCGTTATATAGCAGACACACCCATCCCATATATAGCTGTGAGAATCCCATCCTCTGAAGGATATAGGTTATGTAACTCCATTCTATTGAATCAAATGCTTTGGCCACGTCTAGCATTACCGCTGCATGTAAGTTCGGGTCCTGGTATGAAACCAGATTGGTCCGGAAGGACCAAAGAGGGCATCAGAGGCTGGAGTTTAGTAGCTAGGATTTTTGCAAGTATCTTGGCATCTTGGTTGATCAGGGATAGTGGTTTGTATGATTCACAACTGTCTGATGGTTTGTACTTTTTTAGTAGAGTAATGATTAAAGCTTGTCGGAGTGATGGTGGAAGGGTACCTGATTCATGTGCCTCAGCGTACATTTCTAGTAGGTGTGGCGTTAATTTTTCAGCAAATTCTTTATAGAATTCAGCTGCGAGGGCGTCTGGCACTGGTGCTCTCTTGTTGGTCAAGTCGCGTATTGCAGCTTTGATATCTGAATCAGCAATAGGTTGAGTTAGGTAGTCACGATGACTGTCTGCCAACCACGCACATGCAATATTTGCCAAATATTCTGCCATATCTAGATCAGGCGTGTTCCCTCATGATTTGTACATCGCAGTGTAGTAATCAAAAAATTGATCCACTTGCTCTATAGGTGAATAGTGCTCTACCCCTTGAGGATCAGTTATTTTGTCTATGTGATGATGTTCTGCATGAGTTTTGAGTTTTGCAGCTCGGTTCCGACTAGGTCTACTGCCTTCCCGATATGCCCCGGCTATATTTCAGCATGAAAGGGAGCGAATTCCGGACACTGCTAATGTGTCATAGTGAAGGATCAGTTTGTGAATCCTGGAGAGCGCTACTTGACTTGGCTTCACAGCATAGGCAGTCTCCAGGGCTAATAATGCGGTCTCTATCTTAGTTAGTTGATCTCTTATATCTCTTAGTATTCCAGCTATGGGCTGATGCAAACACCCCGTACTGTGACCTTACAGACCTCCCATAAGGTGGTGGCACTATCAACTGACCTCAATGTATTGTACCATGGCTTTTCGAACAGTATCAGCGTAGATGGGGTCAAGTAAAGCTTTTGATCGAAAATGCCATGTGAACAAGCAGTGCATCGTGTTAGGAATGTTAAATGTCAGTTGTACAGGGTTATGGTCTGAAAGAGTGCACTTGAGTTTGGCAACATCAGTAACCAAGTCTGCTATCCCTTCACTTATGAGCCAAAAGTCTAGTCTTCACCAACTGTTGTAAGCTGGTTTGGCTTGTTTACCTGCCCTTGCTGCCCTGTTTCGGAGTCTCCAGACATCTACCATCCCAAATTCCAGCAGTGCATTGTTAATGCACCAGGCCACTTTTGGTGTACGAATACCTTGTGGATTGAATTGGATCTAGATTAGGTTCTGGATGCGTGTTGAGTTCCCCTCCCCACTAAATATCGGTGTCTGACTATTCCCTCAGCACTCCATACATGTGCTGAAACATTTCAGGTACATCTGCTATAGGTCTGTAGATATTTACGAGTGTAATTACGGAGTTACCAAGCTTACCATGAACCATTGCACAACGCCCTCCATCATCTTTGAGTTTTGATTGGTGTAAATAGGATACCCTTTTTGACCAAGATAAGAACCCCCCTGGCATAAGATTAGAAGGATGATGCTATCTTGAATCCTGCCCATTTGGTTGCAATCCTAGTTTCAGAGTCCTTGGTTAGATGTGATTCCTGCAGAAAAGCCACGTGGACAGAGTGTCGGTCTAAAAATGCAAAGACTTGGTGAATTTTTTGGGGGGGAGGTCAGCCCGCGAACATTCAATGTCAAACAACTGTAACACTCACGCTTTAATGCTTGCAAATATGTTTACCAACATTTAATTGGTCAGCAGATAGTCGTTGTACAGTTGTATAAAACAATTGGCCTCCTCTAGTTTATCAACATAATCACATTAAACACAACCCCATCCCCTTCCACTTTAGAAACCCCAAAAGGCCGCAGCCATCCCCAATACCCAAGAAATATCCCCCAAAATACAGAAACAAAAACATAGCAATGTGGGGTATACCCATTTGGGGGGACATTGCTACTCATCCAACCCCTGGTGGACAAGGGAGGTGGCAACTGATTTACAAGTGCTTGCTATTTGAAGCAGCAATGCTGTATCTAAAATGTAAATGTAAATGTAAATGTGTTTCGATTTATATAGCGCACTTTAACCCAGGGGCTTCAAGGCGCTTGCTTAGGGAACCCGTCCTGGTATTCCCCTGTGAGATACCCCGGCCAGGTATCCACAAGGTGAAAGCCAGGCATCCCGCCGCGAGGGGCCGTAGTGGAGATTAAGCAAGCTATTGCCCAGAGTCGCAGAGTGTGACCCCGTGATTCGAGTAGGCACCAGAGCGAGAATTGTCGACTCCGTGGAATTTTTGAGCCCGAGACCCGCCGAGACGGGGAATCGAACCCTGGTCCACGGCCAATCTCAGCTTCTGGGTCTGCCGCCTCTAACCACTGAGCCACGCTTCTCCACCTAGGAGAAAACGCACAGCATTCTACTGCATAGTTGTAAGGGCATTTACATTAGTAATGAAAAACAACATTCAACAAAGGATATAAAGGCCGCAGCCTGCCCTAGTCTGTCTCCACATATTGGGGGTGTACCTGGGATGACCAATGTCACAGGGTCTCCAGCCTTGAGCTGGCTGTGCAACACTGAAATCAAAGCCTCTGATGGCGCTGTTAGGAAGGAATGTCTTGTCTGTAGACGATCTTGATCCTCAGCCCTCGGCATCTGATGTCTCGGGAGATGTCTTCTTCTTGCGCCAGAGTGATTTGGAAAATTCCATGGCCTGTCTAGGATTGGCAAATATTTTTGCTTTGTTGTCTGTACCTTACGGAGACGTGCTGGGTAAAGCATGGCCTATGGAATCTTTTCAGCCATCAAAATCTTTTTTGCAGGTTGGAATTCCTTTCTGGCTGTTTGCAATGCCGCCATGGAGTCAGGATAAAAGGAAAGGTTATTGCCCTGATAATTGATATTGCCCTTTTGTCTATAGATGCAGAGTACTACATCTCTATCTCTGTAATTAAGTAGGCGGGCAATGATCGGTCGAGCGGAGTTCCTGGTGGGGGGTGCACAGCCAGGGAACGGTGAGCCCGCTCCACAATGAACATACCAGAGATGTTATCATCTCCACACGTCATGCAGTAGGTTTTCCACATAGGTCTCCACGCGTCCCACAATCGTTGACTCTGGCAGGCCAAGAATGCGTATGTTATTGCGCTGTGAGCGCACTTCTAGATCTTAATTTTTGGCCTGAATGACCGCAAGGAGTTTTTCCATGTCTGTTGTTTTTGTTTCAACTTTCTGGAGGCCATCTTCCGTGATCGAAATGCACTATTCCGCTTTAACAATTCGCACCCCCTGTCAGTCTAGTTTGGTTGAGATGCTATCCAGGCATCCATTAAGGGCCTGCCTGTTTTCGTTTATGGATTGCAGACTATTTTGGATAGCAACAAGAGTTTTCTCTAGAGAGGCCGCAACAGCAGTGTCTAGTTCTGAGTCAGAGGTTGCGGTTTGTTGGGATTTGCCAGATTTACGCAATTCAAAGTTAAGGCGTGGGTGATACTTGTCAGACTTACCCATGGTGATCAGAGTACGGTTTCTCCGGATCATGTGTTTGAAGCTGTATATCTAGGGCACTAATGGCTGTCAGGGTATTGCAGAGTTTACCTATTTCATAGTACTGCAGAAAGCGGGATGGATTAGCTCTCACAACCTTGCTCGCAGTGGCTCCTGCACAATAGTCATGTGGCAGACCTTCCCTGTAGCTCTCTCTTTGCCAAATATCCAGATGTGTTTACTGGTAATTTATTCCATCAGGAGTTGCAGGTTCTCAGGCTTGGGTCAGCCCTCCTCAAGTTTTCTGGGGATAGCCGCCAGGTCAGCAGTGGCATGACGTTCTGGGGTGTCTATTGGGCCGGCAGTCCCCTAGCAATCTGAGCGTCAGCCACAGTGCAGCAGTAGGTTCAGCTGTCTATCCCAGCATATCAAGTCGCACTGAGCCAATGTCATGTTGGTGTCTCGACAGCCCCAGTGCTCAAAGGTTAATTGAGAAAGCTCCATGCACTCGTAACTCTGATACAGTCACACCAAAGCAGTTCACATTAGTTTGTCTTAGGATTCACTGCAATTACTCCTTTTTCGGCTACCACTCACCACCACAGCACATCTCGGTGCATCAGGGTGCAGTCAGTTAAACAGCTGCGGTCCCTCGAATCCTCCAGACACTCAACTCCGAGCCGCAGTCCTCTGAGCCCTCTCAGTCCGGTTGCCGCTGATGCAGTTCAATGCGCGGGTATCTGGTGGCACTCGCTGCATCTAGGATTGGTGCGGTACTGGATTCTTTGTCACAGTCTCCGATCAGTGGGCCTGTCTTTCGTGATTTCTCTCTTCAAGTTGCGGCTCGATTGGTGTTTACAGTGCTAGGGTTTCACGAGTCGTCCACGTGCCGGCCGTGCACTTCTATCAGGGCCCAGACGGTCATAGGAGCCCGACTCATCGCTTTGCGCACTTCATGGCCTCAGGATTTTCTGTTGAAAGGTTCTATGACTGCGCTGTGTAATGATGTTGATGCAAAGTGCCCAGTGACCCAACTGGTCAGGCACTAGGACCATCCCAAATGAGGGACGAGGGCGGGCGGAAAGGGAGGAGCTGGGGACCAAGTGGGCAGGAAAGGGCAGTAAGCTGTTGGGATTCAAAGAAGGAGGATGAATAATAAAGATGGTCCATGACCCTACCACACTGTATCCGCCTGAGTTATTGGGGCTGGACACTACAACTGGCGACGAAGGCGAGAGAAACACCAAGCGTGTGGACAGCCACAGCAGCAACCGGTGACCGACTGGCCAGGAGCTCGCCCCACGTCTGGAGGCTCGAGCGCGCTGCGAAAAACGCCCAACGAGTGCCACCTCGGTGGCGGACGAGCGATAATAAAAGCGCCTACCGAGTGCCCACCTCGGCGGCGGAATAGCGGTAATTAAAGCGCCTACCGAGTGCCCATTTCGGCGGTGGAATAGCGGTAATTAAAGCGCCTACCGAGTGCCCACCTCGGCGGTGGAATAGCGGTAATTTAAGCTCCTACCGAGTGCCCACCTCGGCGGCGTTATAGCATTAAATAAAGCGCCTACCGAGTGCCCACCTCAGCGGCGGAAGCGCGCTGCCCAAAGCGCCCACCGAGTGCCCACCCCGGGGCGGAAGTGAAGGAAATTGTCCTACCTTGATGCATGACTCAAGCGGTGAATCACGGCTCCGGTGAGTGAAATCGTCGCCTAACTGGCCCCCCCGCCGAGGAAACGAGCAGAAACAACCGAAATCACGCTGAAAACGAGATTCCCGGCGGCCATCTTGAAGTCAGGCAAAGAGCCTGAAACAGAAAATAAGCACTGACAAGCAACAAACAAGCATTGGCAAGTAACAAACAGGCATTGGCAAATACAACAGATGTAACAGAAAGCATTGGTAAATGCAACAGGATTATACACACAAGCATTGGTAAATGCAACAGAAGACACAAACAAGCATTGGCAAATACAACCGAAGTAACTAACAAACACTGGCAAGCGCAACAAAAGCAACAAACAAGCACTGGCACGTGCAAAACAAATAGTATAAACAAACACTGGCAAGCGCAACGAAAGCAACAAACAAGCACTGGCAAGACAACGGTAAATAACAACGAGCAAGCGATAAGGAAACATAACAAGCACCAGACAGTGCAAATCTCGAATGCGACAAACACAAGTAAATGCAGGTCTAAACACAACAAGCACGAGCAAATGCAAGTGCCAAAGTAAACCCTTAAGATCTTCCTCCCTCATGCAGTGGGAAAAGCAACCCAACGATCCAATCCCTACATTGAAGTACCACCCCCAGTGACACAGACTGACATTCAGAGTTTGGGTCCCAAATGGAACCGGTGGCTGGAATCACTGGACGACTTTCTTGACGCCACCGGTGAGCGAAGAGATGGAAAATGTCTGACATTACTGCTCGAGCTCGTGGGCCATGAGGGCCGACGTTTGATTAGAACATTTTCTGAAAAGGACACAGAGACTTATGAAAGACTACAAGAGACGCTCCGCGCCCATTTCAATGCAAAGGATGACGTGGATCATGAACGCATCGTTTTCAACACAGCATGGCAGGAACCAGGAGAATCATTGCCAAACGTCATCACCCGTTTGCAGAGTCTGGTACAACGCTGCCACTTCAACACATTTACAAATGAGGACGCAGTTCGACTTTGGGTAATCGAAGGCTGTTCAAGGTCTAGTACAAAGCACAAGATTCTTCGAGGGCATTGGTCACTAAAGGAAATAATCAAGAAGGCCGAAGCTCGAGAGCGGGTCAAAGCAAGAGAACTATCAAAAGAACCGCACCTATATGCAAGACACCAAGATACCAGGAAAGAGACATCTCTAAGGTCGGTAAATAAAGCACAAGAAATAAACAAAACCAGAAACGGGGAAGATGAAGACAGATCAGAGATAAGACAACAGGAGAAACAAAGGAACATGAAGTACTCTGAGTCAATAACACAAAAGACCGGGATGATCCAGGAGTACGACAACGTCACTTATTCAACCTCAAACTCAACGTGTAGTGCAAGTGATTATGAAGCAGATGAAGCATCAATGAGACAGATCGCACCAATGGACCAGATGACAGCCTGCCCAACAAATGTGCAAGAAAGGCAAATTATAGAAGACTGGACAAGTTATGCCAGCACTGGAATACTGTACATGATCACACCCGTAACACAGATGTCAGTGCACAAAACAAGCGGGAAGGAGAAGCAAACTGGATAAGACGGACTGACTCACTCGGACACCGGGAAGAGGAAGACAAACACATCCACGACATCCGAGAGAATGAAGAAACCGAGAGGAGGCCATTATCATCACATGAGAGAGGTAGAAATAAAATGCCAAAAGATCAACCACAAGAGATAGATATACCAAGAGATCAACCACAAGAGATAGATATGTGGTCCATCCAGTAAGACGACATTGAAGTCATTTCGAGAAAGGTACCCGGAGAAATATGCCAAAGAGTACTCCGACTCTAGGAGCAGCTCGTCACGGCCTACCTGTTTCAAAAATCATCTATTCAAGACACACACAAGATAACGGTATCAAAGGACATCGACAGAAGACTCCTCTGATTCAGAAAGCACGTCTGTTCGATCCCTCGAGCCGACCGAGTTATGGTCCCGACGACGGCCATGGCGTCAACCACCTGAACACACCTCTGAATCAAATGACATCAGTCACATCAAGAGCAACGTATCTCACATCAATGTCCCTGAGTACTCAGTCACTCCACAAGACAACCTGTCATGTCAATCGCAGATACATCAAGATATAAACCATATACCTTCACCACTGATAGGGTCAGCGAGGCTGACCCACAGGGCCTACGGAAAGAAAATAAAGATAGTGGACACTACCAACCGGATGGGAAAGGAATATCCAGGCACCCCGCAAGGAAGACAAGACGCGTTAACAGAGACAGATCATCATCAGATGAGAGAGAAACATGCACAGGCCCAGACAGTCAAAGAGCTCACCAGTCCCAAACATGAGTGGGAGTGGGTGAGGCAAACAGAGGCAGCGAATGAGTCCCCGAACCAAACCAAGATGGTCTTTTCAGATAGCGCCTCACCGTCTGGTATACATGACTTTGAACAGGAAGGCAGTGGTGCCCTCGACCGGACAAGACAAAAGGAAGTAAAGTCATATGCGGGTGCTCGGAAAAGAACCCGAACAACATCCCCTCATGAAGGAAATCAATTAAACAAGAGCCCCATATGAAGACTGACTGCCGCCATCAAGTTGAGCTTTTCACAGTCACCTCAGAAACTGAAAATGAGTGGATCACCCAGAAGCTGATTGGAAACCACCACGAACCTGAGCACAAGAAGACCACGCGAGACGTCTCGCAATTACAAAGATACACTACTGTAACAAAAGATGTTCTCGTCAAAGCAACAGAAAGCCATACAAAAGAAATGGAGATGCATCTTCGTAGCCTAAATAGGCGGCCTGCAGACCCGTGTGGCTGACTGAGGAACTATTAAACATGTTAGACGCTAAGTTTATTTTGTCAACAAGGGGGAGATGTAATAGTGTGATGCAGTCTAGCGTTTCAACAAAACGGAACTATAAGAACTGCAGAGGCTGACGGAAGACGACCCACCCGCAATGTGAAACCGAAACGAAACTGGAACAGAGAGTTCCTGAGACACTGCTAACTGACAGTCAGGCATTGATGGAGACTGCCGCTGAGAATGAGCCCGACAGGCCCTACCATATCGCTTCATCGAAGAATTCTAAAGAAAGACCCAACTGGTCAGGCACTAGGACCGGCCCGAGTGAGGGACGAGGGAGGGCGGAAAGGGAGGAGCTGGGGACCAAGTGGGCAGGAAAGGGCAGTAGGCTGTTGGGATTCAAAAAAGGAGGATGAATAATAAAGACGGTCCATGACCCTACCACACTGTGTCCACCTGAGTTATTGGGGCTGGACACTACACGCTGCACTGAGAGTGTGTACGTCAGTGCAGTCAGCATCAGTGCGATCCACCAGAGCCGGAGGCCAGGAGAGGCCCAGGCACCATAGTCTCACTCCGAACCCCGGGCTCTTGCATTCCTCGATGCAGTCTGGGAGGCCACCATCTTGCCCCAGGTGCAGCACAGAGAGGATCGTCATTTTCTTGGTTAGTGATCTGTCCGCAAATACGATCAATGTGTAGCACTGTACATGCGTAGCAGACGCCACAACTTTGGCGACTTTGATGGCACGGGAAACTCAGGATTACTGAAGGATGATGTTGGTGGCCTGCAGAGCTGCGCTACAATGCAGCCATCTTGCTGTGTGTCAAGCCATGCCACCCATTTTTTTATAATTAAATTGGGAGGCTGGAGGGGAGCGGAGTTCCACGTAGTTGTTTTACAACTTCGTGGAACCCTGCATAGTGGCACTATGTCAGCTCCACCTGGGCTTACTTATAACACCTACAGCAGCCAGGGCAATGAATTAACCACTCTTGTCAGGAAAAACTGGCATTAAGTTATCTCTGATCCAGTGATGGGGCCACTGCTGCCCAAGAAACAATAAATAGCATATCACAGGGCAACCTCAATGAGCGATATCATAGTGAGAACAAGCCCTGAGATTAGCAGGGCCACAGGTTGGCTTTCTGGCAGAAAGTATTTTTACAAATGCTCCAGATGCGGCAATGAGGCAATCATGGCGAGACTCAAGGCGGGCTTCCGCGCTCTTGATGCTCGCTTTGACTCACTGGACAATCAGCTCGATGGTATGGGGGCTAGATTGGACCAGCACGAGAGAAGGCTTGACACCGCTGATGGTAGAATATCGGAATTAAAGAACGGCTCGGCTCTGGCAACCAGGGGGCTGGAGCCGATGGAAAGCTTATTGAAGAACATGACCATTAAGAATGAAGACCTTGAGGCTAGGGGGAGACTTCGCGTTATGGGTGTCCCTGAGTCCACAAACACTGGTCATCTGGATGGATTTGTCAAGAACCTTCTGCTGGCTTTCTTTGGTCGAGAGTCATTCTCCTCAACCTTTGTTGTTGAACGGGTGCACAGAACCCTCGGTCCGCGACCCAATCCCAGCCTTCAGCCTCTCCCCATCATGGCACAACTTCTGAACTTTAATGACAGAGAGACGGCTCTGAGGCTGACTTGGGAACATGGTGCACTGGAATGGCAGGGCTCGTCCATCTCCCTGTATCCAGACTTCACCGCGGTGGTGCAGGAGGCCCGTCGTAAATTTACTACGTTTAAAGCTACGCTACATAAGGCTGGCTTGAGGTATGGTATTCTGTATCCTGACCGACTGAAAGTTGACGTGGATGGCAGATCCAGGATTTTTTAAAGTCCTGTGGAGGTGCAAGAATTCGTCAAGGTCCGTGCCAATGCTGGGCCGCTCAGGAAGTCCCCCCCTCCGGAGAGATTGCCATCGCTGCCCAACACCCAGTTTGGAACTGCTCTCGATGAGTTGATGGACCTTGTCAGTGCTGAGAGCTGACAAGTATTTGTTGTAATTGGTCTGCTGTGTGCTGAATCTTGTACTCACAAAATCCCCACATGTTGGTCTCTGGGTTTTGGTTTTTCTCACTCTCTCTTATTGCATGCTTAATGGTTCCGTGGATAGGGCGAGGTGTTGCCTCTCCCCCAGTACGTTCACACTTGTTTAGGATTTTTTTGCTTATTCAACATGATGTTTGCTTTCCATTGTTACGGGGTCTTGGGTTTTCCACTAGAGTGAGGGGATGGGTGGGTGGGATGGGGGAGGGAGGTTTTGATATTGCTTAGTCCTTGTTGTTCCTGATACGGTTTATTCTCCTTATGGTTCCATGTGCTGATGTTATTACAACTGTTATTGTAATTCTATTGTATACATGTACTGATGGCAGGTAGACTTTCCACTTTCACTGACATTAATTTCCTTACATGGAATGTGCGTGGGCTGAATTACACTAGGAAGAGGAGACATGTGTTACACTACCTACAGCGCCATAAGGTGGATATTGTATTCTTACAGGAAACATATCTGTCTCCTAGTTCCCCCACTACATTTGCTTCGAAGTGGGGTGCACTTCACTACTTCTCGAATTACAGCACATATGCCAGGGGAAATGCTGTGCTTATTCACAAATGACTACTCTTTCAGCCATACATGGCGCATACTGATGTAGCGGGGCTCTTTACCTTAGTTACAGGGAAAGTCATGGGTTATCATGTTGCATCTCTGTGCATCTATGCCCCGAACGTTGACGACCCAGATTTTTTTAACTCTCTGCATGCTCTGCTGCTTCCATTAGGCACTGACTAAATTTGTTTAGGAGGAATTTCAACCTTCTTCTACAACCTGAAATTGACCTCGGGCTTTTAAAGTCCTTGGGAACATATGTGACTCGCATTGGCCTGGTGAACATATGGCACATGCGTTTCCCCATGGAGGGTGTTTACACTCACTAGTCAGCTCCCCATGATACATGGACACATCTGAATTTTTGGCGAGCCCCTCGCACGATGGCCTCTTGGTTTCAATCCATGACACACTTACCTAGAACGTATTCTGACCACTCTCCGGTGGTCATGCAGATTTGCCTCCCTAGACCGGAGGGCTATGAACGGCTGTGGAGGTTCCCAGCATGGGCGTTGGGCAACACAGTTTTCTCATCAGAAATTCGGGTGTCCATACTCATGTATTTTGAGGGGGAAAGTCCGGGCACATGCTGGCACAAATGTTACAGCCCTGTGTGGAGAAAGCTTACATTGCTGCTGTTCGCTCTGAGGATGGGCTGAGCCACACTGACACTGCTGAAATCAGGGATGAATTCCACCGATATTACACCACTTTATATACTACATACACAGTGCATTGCCATCAATGCCAATACTGCACTTGGACCGGATGGCTTTACAGGTTTATTTTACAAACATTACAAAGATATATTAGCACCGTACCTATTGGAAGTCTATAATGAGGCTCTAGTGAACAAAGCCCTACCTCCTACCCTCTGTGAGGCAGTCATAGTCTTATTGCCCAAGCCTGTCAAGGATCTCTTAAACTGTAGTTCATACCGCCCACTCTTCCTTTTGAACTTGGACTATAACATTATGGCCAAAATGATTGTGCTATGGTTAGCCTGCTATAAGATTGGATCATATCCCCGGATCTTCTGGCTTTGTCCCCCACAGGTCTACGGTGCTTAACCTGCCTATGCTGTTTGCGGTTCTTCATTGTATGGCACCTGATCTTCCAGCTGCTGCAGTTCTGCTTGATTTTGAAAAGGCATTTAATTCCTTGGAATGGCCCTCTATATGGGTGGTGATGAGGAAACTGGGCATTCCTAAAAGCTTCATAGACCTCATTGCCTTGCTTTATGCGCTACAAACAGCCCAACTCTATTTGAACTGCACTCTTTCTGCCCCTCTCGCTTTCACACAGGGTGCTAGGCAGGGCTGTCCGCTGTCTCCCTTACTTTTTATATTAGTGTTGGACGCCCTGGTACACCATTTTTCATAAGAAACATATTCATAGCAGCCTACAGTTCAAGACTGGGCCGCTCCTCCTTTCGCTTTCTGTAGATGGCATTGTGCTATATGCCCGCTAACCACAAGACAATCTGGATCCACTCATTAGAGAGATCACCCGCTACTCTGGTTACTCTGGACTGGGCATGAATTGGAGCAACACTGTGCTCTTTCCATTAACGATGGCGACCACTGAATGGGAGTGTGAATTTCCGCTGAAGTGGTGTCATGACTTGGTCAGATATCTGGGTATTCAGATTCATAGTGACGCTGACCAGATGATAGGATTGAACTATGGCACCGCTATGCATAACCTTGAGGCACAAGTGGATCGTTAGTTAAAGCTTCCGCTCTCAATGTCTGGCAGGATTGCACGCATGAAGATGGTGGTTCTCACGAAATTTCCTTGCATGTTCCAAGATATTCCCATTCCGCTCCCAGACATTTATTTTTAAATCCTTCGATCTCATCTTATTAAGCTTGAATGGGATGGAAAAAGAGCCAGAATCGGAATGGGAAACTATGATCTTATCGTATGAAAGGGGTGGACTGGGTGCTCCGGAATTCTGCATGTGCTACTTAGTGGTCCAATGTAGTTTTTCCCACTCATGGTACCATCCAGATGCACGTATTCCCTACAGCAAACTGAAGCAGACCTTGTATACCTTACCCCACTTCATGCTCTGCTCCCTCAGGGGTTTCCAGGTGACCCGAAAGACATACGGATGGTTTCCACCTCGAGTTGGGCATGGCGTAAGTTAGCACGAATGCTTGGTAGTGGCTCTCTTTACTCTTCTGCTATCCCCTTGGCTTCTAACACATGGCTTGAGATCATTGAGGAGAAATTAGTTATGTGAGTGCTCCGCTCCCTCTCCATGGTGAAATTCAGAGATCTGTTTCATGATGGGCAAGTGTTCGACAATACGGGTGAGGATCGGGGTGCCAATGTGTCCTTTATAGATCTATTTGTTCTCAATAGGGTGCGCAGTGCCTTGCCAACTAACATTTTGGAATACCCACTGGAACTGCAGTCTTTCACACTATTGACCCTTGTGAACGGCAGTGCTGATCGGCACGAATTGATTTCCAGACTGTACAGGGCTGGCATGGCCTTGGTCCCGAGTCGGGATGCCGTGATACGGGCGGCCTGGGAGCGGGATTTGGGTCATCCTATCCTTGATAACCAGTGGGCTTTTTAATGTTCACAAATACGTGGTCTCCCTCATCAGCAGACATAAACTCCTCCATTTTAAATTTATTTGGAGGGCGTATTTGACCCCGGCCAAACTTCAACCAATTGACCTATCTCGGCCCCCTAGTTACAGGGTTCCCTATGCCGATTCCCACATTTAAAAAAACTATCACCTTGCCTATACTGATGTTTCATTCAAGAACAAGTCCAATGGTTACAAGAAAACAAATCAATGTCACCTAATTCTGATATTTATCAAAAATGTTTTTTATTCAATTTCATGAAAAAATGAGAATTCTTCATTCAAAAAATGCATATTCCACTAATTCAACCTGGATTCAGTCACATGCTTTTATACATGGACCAGGAAGTTTAAAATGCAGAAGCCGGAAGAGATCGGAGCCGCAACAACTCCTACCGCAATTGATTCCGGGTTTTTGAAGAAGGGACACGAAGCAGCCGAATTCACAGAAAACAAAAGTATGAAAGTACCTCCGATAAATTGACTCACATTCAGCAAACTGAACCACAATGGCTTAACCCCTTCCATGCTGATGACGGCCCCCAGCCGTCATGCATCACGGTGCTCGTGTGCTGATGACGGCTGGGGGCCGTCATAAACTCGCCCACTCTTCAAAACGGCCTCACAGTCACAGAATCGCGGCTGCGCCCAAGGGGTTAAAGGCGGGTTTGAATTGAACGGTAGCATGGGATTGGAGAACCCAACGGGAAGCCAGTTCTGCTTTGAAGCACGGTCAAGGGAAGATTGTAATCTTTAGGGCTAATTTCTTAAAATTTACATCAAGTGCATTATTGTAACACAAAGCATGGTTTCTCAGATACAGCTTGCTTTTTAAAGTGGAAGAAAACGTCCCACGGATATAAGATGAATATGTAAGGTACGTCAACACTAATATAGGCCACACATAGATTTGGGAAGCGGTCCACGAAAGCACTAATTCCACGTCTTTCAAATCTTCGGTGTGCCATTGTTTTCCATAACCCACCATGAATACAGATAGGTCCTTTCCATTCGGACAGTGAGTAATTTAAAAATCCCTTCTTTAATCGTACCACCTAGTCTAAGATTTTGAACGTACCTAAAAAATTCTCAGACTTTGTTTCTTTTTGTGTCTGTTGTATATCTGTCTCCTAAATTAGAACCAATAAGAGAACTTTAAACTGATGCTAGAGCGAGATCGGCTGATCTCGATGAATAGGTAAGCAAGAAAGTCGCATTGAAACTGACTTTTTGAAGGAGTTATTGATTACATACGAAAGAAACTAGGGCATCATTAGCAAATTCTCTTTACGTTTTTTACCCCCCCCCTTTTTTTTTAAGTTTTGTCCCTGAAGAGAACCCCCAGCCAGTAATTGTGGGGTTTGAAACACATCGACCATGTTATTTTTAAAAGAAATGTGTGATTAAAAAGGTGACTTTTCTGCCTGGTTGGATAACATTGTAAATTGTGTGCAATAATTGGGGAAGTGCAGGAATTGTTACTGAAAAATCCACACTGTATTTGCTCAAATTGAGAATCTCTTGCTAAAAAAAGTGTTTAAATGAAGGGCTACCTCACCTTGTTAGCGAGTTTGCCAGTTTCCACAGGAACGAAGAAGAATCCCACTACCTCCAGGACACAGAAACAAGAATGCGATAGGGAACACACTCCTGTCCACTGTCCCCTAAAAGTATGAGGGAAAAACCCAAGGAGTGTCCACTACTCTCCTCATACGAGGGGGTCAGCATACAGGAAGAAGTACTTCAGGTCGTGGTCCAGGCTAGAAAAAGAACAGGAGGCACTATATACCATATACTCGAACATACAAGTAATACTCAAACATTGACATGCGTGGTTGTCACAAGGAAATTCTTACACCAAATGAAGGTCGTGATCGCTGTAAAGATGAGTTCTTTAGCTCAATGAGATATCCAGTAGACCCTAGAACCAGGCCAGGAAGGGCAGAACTCACAAAAGGACTTACACACCCAAACATACAAAAGAAAAGGGAAGGAATGAGGTGTACCGACCGGCTGTGCAGGGGCATGTACAGCGGAGAAGTAACACACTCAGGAGGAGAGACACCCGGCCCCGAGGGAGAACCAGGGTGGAGCGCTCACTCTCAGAAGGAAGTAAATACCAAGAAAGAAAAGAGTAACTTCCTCTACCTACGAGGTTTAGGAACTAAAATCACGGGCTGAGCAGGACGCCAGCGAAATGCGTGGGAAAAGGTAGGGTACACTGCCAGCGCCCGTCCGGGAGCTGCGAAGGAGAAATGTCGGCAAACAGGTAGTACTTGCCAAACGTGCACGAAGACAGCTGAGCACAAGGAAGATGCCAGTAACAGGAGACAGAACAAATTGGTCACGAAACGCCAAGAGGGAGCAGCAAACCGCTGCGGCAAGAGCGTTCCGAAAATAAGGAAGTAGGAAGGGGGCGTGTTACTGGAACAGTAAGCCAAGCAACGGCTACGTTCCGACGCGCCTCTTTACGTGCACCAGGGAGCGTCTAAAAACACCAATCTACTATAGTGGTTAGGGATTAGTGACAAATAACGGGACGGGGGTTCCTGAACAAGCACACATGTCAAGGTTTTCTCGCCAGCCTCACCGTTTCCTAACAGTACCCCTCCCCAAAGGCCTATTCCGAGGACCAGGCTTAGAGGGATGCAGTCTGTGGAATTGTCTGACTAATCTGGCTGCATGAATGTTCCCTGCAGGCTCCCAAGATCTGTCTTCTGGGGGGTATCCTACCCAATCGATGAGGTATTGGAGTCTGCCTCTATATCTTCTGGAATATAGGATTTTACGCACTTCATATTCTGCTTCTCCATTGATTTGTACGGATGGGGCGGAATTTCAGGGACCAGTGAGGGCAGATACTTTTTAACCAATTAACTGTGGAATACAGGATGAATTTTCATGTACGGGGGTAACTGCTGTTTCAGAGTGACAGGAGTTATGCTTTTCTCAATAGGAAAGGGTCCTATGAATCTGGGTTGGAATTTTCTAGATCCTTCCATCCTAAGGTTTCTAGTGGATAGCCATACCTTCTCTCCTACGGTGTACATGGGCTCTGTTTTTCTGTGTTTGTCAGCCTGTTTCTTCATGGCTAATTTGGCTTTGCCTAGCTCTGTCTCAGCTGTTTCCCATACTTCTTGGATATGTGCATGGTGTTCTTCTAGTGCCGGCACTGCTGTTTTCTTTTGCTCCAGCACAATAGGAATCATTTGAGGGTGTTGTGCATGCAAAAAGAAGAAAGGGGAAACGTCTGTAGCTGAGTGACTAGAATTGTTGTAAGCAAATTCTGCTAAGGAAAGAGCTTGAACCCAAGTAGAGGGAATGGATGTCAATAAACAACACAGAAACTGCTCCAGGGTCTGATTGGTCCTTTCTGTTTGCCCATCAGTTTGGGGGTGATAAGAGGTAGAAAGTCTGTGATCGATACACAGAATGGAACACAGCCCTCGCCAGAATTTGGAAACAAACTGGGGATCTTTATCTGATATGATGACTGAGGGTAACCCATGTAGTTTTACTATATGGTCCAAAAAGACAATTGCTAGGTCTTTAGAGGAAGGTAGCTTTTTCAAAGGAATGAAATGGGCCATTTTTGATAGCAGATCCACTACTACGTAAATAGTGTTGTACCCTTGGCAGGAGGGAAGGTCAGTCATGAAATCCATGCTTATAGTGTGCCAGGGTGATGGTGGAATGGCTAGGTTTCTTAGTAGCCCTGTAGGCGCACAATGCGAAGCCTTTTGTTGCGCACACGTGGAGCAGGATTGAACATATGCTAGAACATCTTTGGACATAGATTCCCACCAGAACCACCTGTGGCATAGTTCATTCGTCTTACGACTGCCAGGATGCCCAGCTAAGGTGTTGCTATGACACCACTCTATGATTTTCTGTTGAAGAGCGGGAGTAGGTACATAAAGTTTAACTTCATGATAATACAACCCTTCTCTGATGGTGTTTAAGGGGTTTTGTATCCAGTCTACAGATGGCATGGAGATGAGATGTTCCTTTATATCCTCAAGGAGCTTGAAGTCTTTATCTCCCACCCCAAGTATTTTGTTATCAGTAATAATAGGAAGGAGTTGGTCTTTGTCTGTGTCTTTCTCATGTCCTAAACGTGACAAAGCATCCACCTTTCCCTGCTGCGGCCCTGGTCTATAGGTGATAAGAAAATCATATTCACTAAAGAATGACAGCCACCTCATTTGCCTTGGTGTGAGTGCTCTAGTTGACTTAAAAAACTGGAGATTTTTGTGGTCTGAATAAATGGTGACTACATGGGGGACCCTAGCAAATGATGTCTCCACTCCTGAAAGGATAATTTGATGGCCAACAGTTCTCTTTTGCCTATAGTGTAGTTTCTCTCAGCTGGCAGTAAGGTTTTTGAGAAATATGCTATAGGATGCATGTGGCCTAGTGGGCAAGATGGCGGAGTGGGCAAGATGGCGGACGCGAGTGTGTCTGAGTGAGCAGCGCTGCAGGAGGCTCCCGACCAGCTCCGTAAAAGCACCACGACTATAGTAGTGAATGCTCGGATAGATACCTCGCATCTTGCTTCTTGGTTTTTCAGATGAGACGAGGCGAGAAATAAATCAAAGACTCACGCTTTGCGAACAGTTTTCAGTCAGCTGCCGGCTCTGGCATGAGGCTAGATCCGTGGAAATCCTATTCGCGTTTCCTTCGCTCAGCGTGGCAGCGGCGGATTCACCCCTCCCCTTCTGTCTCACCTGATCAAAGTATACGTCGAGAGACGCCGGTGATCGGAGAACGCCAGCTTCTGCAGCGGCTGCAAGCACAGCAGAAAGGGCGCCATTCTACTGAACAAGAACAAGCAATGGCACCAAAAAATCCCAATATTGGCGCACAAAGGCAGCAGAAGCCAAAAACAAGGGCAGCTACAGCGGCAACACAGGAGATTATCCAGCCCACGGGGGGAGCAGCACCTATAGTATCTTCAGCAGCTGGCACAGTGAATACAACTGGCACAGTCTCTGTTGGACCCTCGTGTGGGAATATAACTCAAAATATGACTGAAACAGGTACCCCTTGCGACGCGGTCCCCTCAGAAGCACCAATAGTAATAAATGAACAAGACTCAAATATGGTGAATTCTGGGAGTTGTAGGCAGGGTGCAACTCCAAAAATACCAGGGATGTTTACAAAAAAAATCGGCAGTACAGCTAATTATTCAAAAGCCCCTGATATCACGAATGTAATTAGAGATAAAGCGCCTGTTATGGAGCCAGCTAATAACAATATAAATATAAATACTTTGATAAATGATTAATCGGTGCAATTGGAGGCCGCACCAGATCAAACGGGCTCAGGACCTTCTAACCTAGGGGAGGATTTGGACTCTAATGATTCTGCTGGAAATTTCTATTCTATGACCGATTTGTCTCAAGCCCCTGACTCGGATGGTACGGAAGAACTGGTGGGTGAAAGAAGGAGTCAATCGTTGCAGGATTTTGAAAAATCTCTCTCTGATCTGGAGCAGAATGACTTAAATGAATCTGAAGACTCAGATCTAGAAGAATCTCCCAACAAACTAAAGCAGGATGATAATGGAGCCAATGGAGATACTTTACCCTCTACCTCTACCTTTAATCCATCTAGTATAAATAAAGAGGGTCTTGAAACATCAGAAACACCAGAAATAACATTGGAAATTTTGTATCAGGTTATGCTACATCATAGGGAGGAGACAAGAGCAGAGAACCTCCGTACCCAAGGGGCAGTAAGGAAACTGCAAAATAATCTGAGGAAAGTAATGAAGGTATCTAATGATACAGTTGCAAGAGTTGCTGAGACAGAAACCAGGATATCTCAATTAGAAGATTCAATGGCTCAACAAAACTCACAAATAAAGGCAATGGAAGGGATAAAGGAAGATATCAACTGGAAGATGGTTGATTTGGAAAATAGATCACGTCGGAAAAACCTCCGAGTCCTTGGTGTTCCTGAAGGAAATGAAGGTTCTAACCCTAGACAATATATGGTAGAGCTCTTTACAGACGCTTTTCCTGACTTAAAACAATGGAGATGGGAGACGGAAATCCAGAGGGCTCATAGATTCCCTTTTCAAAAAAATCGGCAAGATGCGGCTGCAAAACCTAGAGCTATTCTGATTTCACTGAATAACTTCTTGGCTAGGGAAGCCCTCTACGATCTGGCCAGGCCAAATAGAAAGCGCAAAGGCAAAGATGTCGAATTTTTTGTGCGTCCTGACTTTTGTCACGCTACAGTTCAACTTCGCTGGCAACTACGCCAGCTCATACCCCAATTTCAGGCGAAAGGAGCACAGGCCTTTTTGTTGAATCCTGCAAAACTTAAAATAATTCATAAAGAGCGTACTTATTTTCTAATTTCAGAGGGGGCGGCTAAAGAGTTACTAACCTCGCTGTGAGTTAAAAAAAAAAGAAGCAGGGGGGGGAAATGAAAAAAAAAGGGGAAAAAAGAAGGGAAAAAGAAGAGAGAGGGGGAAAAATCATCTTTTTTGATATGTTAATTGGAAAAGGGAAAAGAGGGGGTCTCTAAGATAAGGATTTAACTTACATCAAATAACTCAAGGTATACTGCTCAGTGTATATACATATATTATACTATATCTTGTTAATCGAGAAATTTGCGACTTATTAGCTTTATTTGGTATCTGTATTGAGCCCTCTCTATTTCCTTATCAGCATCAAACTTGGGTTTTTTTTTGGTTTTTTTTTGCTGAATCTTTCTACAATGATTAACATAAAATTGGATATATTATGTTGACAGCGCAAATGGTTTAGATGCTGGGGTAATGTGATTCTTTCTTTTTTTTTCGTTATGATCTTTTGGTAGTAACAATATGATGTGGAGCCATGGGATGAGAGCCTCTTAGCGTCTATCACATCATCATGAGAGGGACTAATCAGTCCCTTTGCCCTGATAGCCAAGGGAGGGAGAATGGGTGGGTGGGCTCCGGTTGAGCTCTGGGTGGGGAGGAAGGGTGGGAAGGGGGAAAAAAGGGTTGCAAACAACAGCAGAAACTACTTAAGGTTGTGCATATTGGAATCTTCGTTTATTTGTTTGTTGTATTTGCTTGTTGCTCAAAATTTTCAGAAGGTTTGAGACACACAGCGAGATTTGAGATGAACAATGTAATCAATGGATTCATTACTTTTATATTTAGGTTATATTTGTTAGATGGAAGGGAAAAAATATATCTATTAAATGGGAAAACTACGAATTTGTTCTTGGAACATTTGTGGGATAAATAATAGAAAAAAGAGGGGAGTTGCCGCACAGATTATACAGACTATGAAACTGGATATTTTATGTATACAAGAGTCACATATTGCATGGAATGATAGAAAAATGTATGAGGAGCTGGGGATGAAATTGTTGTTTGCACCTCACAAGGCACAACAACGAAAGGAGTGGCAATCTTAATCAGAAAAGGGTTGGGGATCCCAATTCGTAACAAGGCTGATCAACATGGTAGATGGGCAATAGTAGAGCTAAAAATTGATAGCAAAATATGGACCATCTGTTCAGTATATGCCCCAAATTTAGATGATCCGAATATATTGAACCTACTAAATCTAGAATTAGCTAATTGGTCTCCATCATTAATGCTCTGTGGGGACTTCAATCTCCATATAGATATTAAGATAAATGTACGTAACATTTTACATTATCAAGGGATAAAAAAAAATCCTTCAAATCCTTACACACTTTGATAATCGATCATGGCTTGATTGGTGTTGCTCATGAAAAAAATCCTCCAATATCCGGATTTACATACTTTTCTTTTCCCCATAAAAAATCTGTACGCCTGGACTATTTCTTTATAAAAAATATATTATTAGGTGATACTAAATTTGATCTCTACCCGCGAATAATCTCGGATCATAATCCAATAGTAATCGAAATTAAACTTAATCCATCGACTCCTCAGGTTAGATCCTGGACCTCTGACAGAAAACTGTTAACGGACCATGAGTACTTAAATATGATAATAAAATGGATAAAAGAATTTTTTGATATAAATAGAGGAACGCCCTCGGTTCAAATTATTAGCAACACGACTATCAAAAATAATAGCAACAATTGTATCCAGTTGGCAACATGGGTATATCCCAAATAGGGATACAGCAGACCATGTACGGAGGGTTGTTGCTATTATGGACTGGGCTGAGGCTACTAAGACATCAGTGGGGGTCACCCTACTGGATGCTGAAAAAGCATTCGATAGGGTGACATGGCCCTATCTCTGGGAGTTGTTAATAATAAAGGGATTTGGTCCGGGGATTACAACCGCTTTCAAAGCTTTATATAGAAATCCAATGTCATCGGTTTAAATTGGGGCTAATAAATCAGGTGTATTTCCTATCCAACATGGAACATGCCAAGGCTGCCCATCCTCCCCTCTCCTCTTCGCTATATACATTGATATTTTGCTTAATCAATTAAATAAAGATGAACATATCTCTCCGGTGGTCGTGGGTGGTATAAATTATAGAGCCCTTGCCTATGCAGATGATCTAGTGGTACTTACTAGCGATATTGAGAGAGCGTTCCCTAGAATTGAAGAACTGGCAACAAATTTTGGCTCCTTTTCAGGATACAAAATAAATCTATCTAAGACACAAATAATTTATGTGGGTCAAAATCCCCCACCCCTTAATAATATAGTCTGTGAAGCAACATACTTGGGAATTAAATTAACTACTCCCATATCAAAAATTCCAGACCTCAATTTTGCCCCGATTTTGAGGAAGGCCAATTCAACTTTGGAGAGAATAGACCATCTGCACCTATCTCTACATGGCAGGAATAATGTGTTAAAAATGTTGATATTGCCAAAATTTATATATCTATTTAGAACAATTCCTTTGGAGTTCCCGCTGGAATACTTTAAACAGCTTGAAAGAATGACAGGAAGATTCATATGGGGGTACAAAGGTATTAGAAGAGCTTACAAAAAAATGATACTACCAAGGGATAGAGGCGGATGGTCTGTTCCACATTTTTTATTTTATTATCTTGCTACGATATTTCCGTGCATATCGCCACTAATTATGGGCAAAAAAACTCCCATCTCAAACGCACATTCCCCTTCGATTTATGAATTAGTTTTAGGTTTGGATTCTAATAATCAATTTCTAAGAATAATAGAACCAAGCTACTACAAAAAAACAAAATTCAAGAATATATTGGCAGCTTTTAAAGCTTGGAGAATCATTAAAAAACTGGTGGGGATTACAAGGATTACAAGATACACTCCCCTAAATTCTCCACATTGCTTCTGTTCCCTCCCATATTCAGAGATCCGGTGATGAAAAGGTGGAATAATAGTGGTATATTTTACTTGAGTGATCTATATTCAGTTAATTCTAATACTGTATCATCCTTTTCTGAACTTCAACAAAAATTTAGAATTCCTCCACAGGACTACTTTAACTATTTACAGATATCTAGTTTTTTAAACTCATCGAGGCCTATTGAATATCATGGGTTAAAATCGATTTTGCTGATAGAGAGTCTGTTTGTTAAAAGAAAAATAGGTTATTTTTATAATCTTCTTATAACTTATCTCCCAGATGATCTTTCAGCAACCCAACACAAATGGGAGGAAAAATTGTGTGTAGATGATTTTTTGTTGTTGTTGTTGTTGAAAGAATCACTTATAATAGCTAATAATACTCTAATTACCAGACGATCAAGAACTCAGCACTATATGGCTATGTTTGATCTTTATCATACTCCAGCAAAAATCATGAAATGGGGGGGTACTGCTGGTATAAACTGTAATCGATGTACACAGATGGGTGCAGATTCAATACACATGTTTTTTTCATGCGCCAAATTACATGGATTTATACAGCAAATACAATTGTTCATTGAAAGAATTACAGGGAAAACGATAACTCTTACACCAGAACTGATTTTATTCGGACTATCATCAGATACAGTAGCAAGTGAACATCAATACTTGATCTTTATTTTATTAGCTGAATATAGAGCATGCATCACTCAGGAATGGATCAATTCAGTTCCACCATCGTTTTCTATGTGGAGGGCCCGTTTGTTAGCAAAATATAACTTTGAATCAGCTATATATACAACCAAGGGAAGGAAGAAAAGACAATTAGGGATGAAAATTTGGGCTTCTGTTGTATGGCTATGTTGAGTTGATATATGTAATATGTAATTGCGTTAATTTCTGTGTGTTTGCAACCTGAAAGTAATAAAAAAAAAAAAGGATGCATGTGGCCTGTTTCCTTGTCTCTCTGTGAAAGGATTCCACCTACAGCATACTGGGAAGCATCTGGTCCACGAAGAATGGTTGTGTGTCATAAGCGTGGTGCAGGATTGGAGCTGTGGTGAACTTGTCCTTTAGTGCACAGAAAGCCTGTTCTGCTTCTTCAGACCATACGAAAGGCACCCCTTTTTTCAATAGTTTCGTAATCGGAGAGACAGATTCAGAAAAATGATCGATAAATCGCCAATAAAAATTGGCAAAGCCTAGAAAAGACTGGATTTCTTTGATTGAGGTAGGGCTAGATCACTGAACCAAGGCATTCACCTTCTTAGGATCCATCTGAATGCCGTCGGGCTTGATTATAAAACCTAAGAAGTCGACTTCCGTAGTGTAGAAGACACTTTTATCCAACTTGGCAAACAAGTGGTTTTCTTGCAGTTTGTTCAAGATTTTCCGGGCATGCTCCACATGATCTTGTTCGTTCTGAGAGAATATGAGGATGTCGTCGATATAGACTATGATGAATATATCGATAAATTCCCTTAATATGTCATTAATATAATATTGAAACGCCGCAGGCGCATTACACAAACCAAAAGGCATGACGCAATATTCGAAAAGGCCAAACTTGGTTCGAAAAGCTGTCTTCTATTCGTCGCCTTGTTTGATACATATCAGATGGTAAGCACCCCTTAGATCTATTTTGCTGAAGATTTTTGCCCCTTTTATTTGATCAAGGAGGACAGGAATGAGAGGAAGTGGGTATTTGTTTTTGATGGTGAATTTATTCAATGACCTGTAGTCCAAGCATGCCCTGAGCCCACCTTCCTTCTTATCTATAAAAAACAAAGGGGATGGCACAGGCGAAGTAGAGGGCCTAATGAAACCTGTGTTAAGCATGTCATCTAAATAATCCTTTAGATAATCAGTCTCTGAGGGAGTCAATGCGTAAATGCGACTGCAGGGCAGGTCAGCACCATGTATTAAGTCAATGCGACAGTCGTAGCTCCTGTGAGGAGGCAACTTGGTGTCTTCTTGTTCACTAAAGACTCCCTGAAATTGAATGTATTGGTCAGGTACTCTCAATTCAGCCCCAGTTCGAACAGCACAACACAAAGGGAGTTCTTGTTCTCTGGCTTCCTGGTAACAGTGGGACCGGCAATACGGGGATATCAAAGTGACTGTCCTTTTAATCCAATCTATTAATGGGTTGGGTACCTGTAACCATGGGACCCCCAAAATGGTGCCAAAATTCGGAGCATCTATGAAATCAAATGAAATGCTCTCAGAATGCCCATTGCTAAAGACTATGATCATAGGAGGGGTTTGATAGGTTATCAACCCAGAGGATAACTCAGAACCGTCCACAGCTCAGATAGATTCTGGTTGTTTCTTAGTGACAAAGGATAGTCCAAGTTTTTTAGCGAGCTCTAGGTCAAAAAAGTTTCCAGTAGCTCCGGAATCTTATAGAATAGACATGTTATACTGCTTCTGATCCATGTAAGTTAGTGTGATGGGTAGAGTGAAGTGTTTTACTGGTTTATGCGATAGTAGTTTGTTTGAAGATATCTGCTGGGGTTTGTAGCTTGAACAATTGATCTCTCTGTTCTCCAATCATTCTAGTTTTCCGAACTGGAAATGCTACTAGCTGTTAGTTTCAGATGTTTGGGACGAACTGGACATTCCTTAGCATAATGTCCCCCTTTTCCACAGTACAAGCATAAGTTAAGCTTTCTTCTCTTATCCTTTTCTTCAGTGGATATAGGGCCTCTTATACCCCCGATGTGCATGGGTTCTGAGGTGTCTTTTATTATTGGTTTCTCAGGACGCGTCAAGACGTATCTAGGTACACTGGTTCGACTCTTCTCCCCTTTTCTCTCATGCAGTCGATGATCCAACTTTACGGCTAGATCAATTAAAGAGGAACAGTCTTCAGGGGGGTTGACTATTTGGGAGAGCAAATCTTTTAATTCGTCGCATAAACCACGGTAAAACAAGGAAGTTCTTTTGTCTTCCGGCCAATGTGTTTCTGAAACCAGACGGTTAAAACTGGTTATATAGGTAATGAGGTCTTTGTATCCCTGTTTAAGGTTTAGCAGGGCATTATCGCTGGCTTGCATGTAGGTGTGTTCAGCCGAACAAGCTTCTCATTTTCTCTTGAAACAGGGAGAGATCATATAACAAAGGGTCGTTGTTTTGCACCAGTGGTACAGCCCATTCAGCTCCATTCCCTGCAAGGTATGATATAATGAAGCCCACTTTTGCTGAATCATCGGGAAATGCCGCTGCTTTACATAAGAACTGTAGCTGGCATTGATTCATGAAGACATTGTATTTGGTACTATCCCCTGAAAATATTTCTGGCATTGCTAGGGGAACCGGACTAGGAGTATGAACTGTGACTTGTACGGGAGGTATAGTAGACTCTCCACTAGCCCCTTTGTCAACATCTGCTGAACCCATAGTGAATCTGGCCGGTTGTATGTAATTCTTGCGTGATTTAGGGATAGTCCCTTTTGCTCTATGTGTCATATTTTCAGCTGTCCGTAACTGAAGAACCTCTGTTTGCAGCCTCTGATTTTCTGCACCTAATCTCCCTACCTCTAACTGAAGGGTTACTAAAGAGGCTGCCAAGTATTCCATGGTGTGGGCCTGGAGGTTAAGTTCAGGAGCACCATGTGTCAGGTCGGGATTCATCTTCGTTATGGGGAAATATATTTCGTGGGCTTGGCTTTCTGTTAGCGAGTTCACCAGTTTCCACAGGAACGAAGAAGAATCCCACTACCTCCAGGACACAGAAACAAGAATGTGATAGGGAACACACTCCCATCCACTGTCCCTTTAAAATTATGAGGGAAAAACCCAAGGAGTGTCCACCACTCTCCTCATACAAGGGGGTCAGCATACAGGAAGAAGTACTTCAGGTGGTGGTCCAGGCTAGAAAAAGAACAGGAGGCACTATATACCATATACTCTAACATACAAGTAATACTCAAACATTGACATGCGTAGTTGTCACAAGGAAATTCTTACCCCAAATGAAGGTCGTGATCACTGTAAAGATGAGTTCTTTAGCTCAATGAGATATCCAGTAGACCCTAGAACCTGGCCAGGAAGGGCAGAACTCACAAAAGGACTCACACACCCAAACATACAAAAGAAAAGGGGAAGGAATGAGGTGTACCTACCGGCTGTGCAGGGGCATGTACAGCAGAGCAGTAACACACTCAGGAGGAGAGACACCCGGCCCGAGGAAGAACCAGGGCAGAGCGCTCACTCTCAGAAGGAAGTAAATACCAAGAAAGAAAAGAGTAACTTCCTCTAGCTATGGGGTTTAGGTACTAAAATCACGGGCTGAGCAGGACGCCCGCGAAATGCGTGGGAAAAGGTAGGGTACACTGCCAGCGCCTGTCCGGGAGCTGCGAAGGAGAAATGTCGGCAAACAGGTAGTACTTGCCAAACATGCATGAAGACAGCTGAGCACAAGGAAGATGTAACAGGAGACAGAAAAAATTGGTCTCGAAACGCCAAGAGGGAGCAGCAAACCGCTGCGGCAAGAGCGTTCAGAAACTCATGAAGTAGGAAGGGGGCGTGGTACTGGAACATTAAGCCAAGCAACGGCTACGTTCCGACGCGCCTCTTTACATGCGCCAGGGAGCGTCTAAAAACACCAATCTACTATAGTGGTTAGGGATTAGTGACAAATAACGGGACGGGGGTTCCTGAACAAGCACACATGTCAAGGTTTCCTCGCCAGCCTTACCGTTTCCTAACACACCTGAGCAAAGGTTGTTTGTTATATGTTACTTGTTTTGTCCTAGTAATGTCTATGAGTCATTCATATTGATGTTGTCTATTGATGATATGCCTTATGGACCCTAATTCAATGATTGGTTTGTTGGGTCACAAGTTTGGTTTTGTGGTGTTTTGCGTACAAATTTTGAAATAAGATATATGCATTTTTTGAATGAAGAATGCTAATTTTTTCATGAAATTGAATAAAAAACATTTTTGATAAATATCGGTGTTGGGGGACACATTGATTTGTTTTCTTGCACTCATTGGATTTGTTCTTGAATTAAACATCAGTATAGGCAAGGTGATAGTTTTTTTGATATGAGGCTCAGCCTTACTGATTAGAGCCAAACCCTCCGTGGTTAGAATGTCCCACATTTGACATGGACTTGCCCTACAATTGCAGAGTACTGGGTAGCCATCTTTGCTATACTTTCCCAGATGACATTATTGGATATAGAACCCTCCACCTAAATTGATCTATTGGGATATGTATACAATATCCCGAAGCAGTTATGCAAATTCATAGCACTGGTGCTGCTTTTGGCCAAACGGGAGATAGGGCTTCGGTGGGGTAGTAGGCTTCCTCCTACTATGACCGCGTGGCTCTCTAGCCTCACTTATTGCAACACAAATTGTGAACTTTATGACACTTTTCTTCCTCTCAGGTCCCACGAAAAACATTTGGGATCCACTTAAAACATATTTGCAAAACTTGCAGATGGTTAGCCCAACTGTCACCCCTGACGGTATAGTGCTCACTGGGGTAGGTTGAAATGTATCACGTCAAACTGTATAAACTGTTCATTTTTAACATGGCAGGGAGAGGGCTGTTGTTGTTTGCTTAAGGGTGGCGCTCATTGGAACTTACATGTTTAAATGGTAGGGTATGGGACAATTTATGTTTACTTGCTGGAACTTGATTTTATATATCATATGACGTGCTGGAACCAAATGTTTATGACATGGTTATGTTTCATAAAGGAACTACTGCTGCCTTGTCATTGACTGTATAAGTTGAGAAAATTATAAAAAACTAAAAAAAGAAATGCTCCAGATGCAGAGCATACTTTAGTGGCATTAATACTATGGAATACTTAACACCTTTCACTGACATACCAGTCAAAATCAACTGCAGTTTTAACTGCAAAAGTGATCATGCAGTATACATGCTAGCGTGCTGCTGTAATTTGAGGTATGTTGACAGCACTGTTCTGCAGGCCCACAAATGTACTTGCAGCACATTTGAAAACTCGCTCATTTTGACAAATAATATTCAGTTGCCAGACACTACACTGAGGCCCATGACAGTGATGTATCTCAAATGACATATTTTGTAATAGAAACTGTACCGTATAACAAAAAAGGGGTAGATCGAGTCAAAGCTCGGAGAAGGTTGGAATCAATGTATATACTAAACTTAGATTCCAAATCTCCCAATGGGTTAAATAGTGAAGAGGAGTTGCATAACTTTTCAAAATCAGAAATGTAATGTTCTTTCTAGCTGTTGATTCAAAGTTTTGTTGTGGATTCACATGTTAGAATCTGAAATACAGCACTCTATGCCTACATGTAAAGCAATATTACTTTGTAGGTTTTCTTTGAAGCATTCATTATTATTTGTTAGGCTTTTTACCCACTATGCTTGTGATTATATATGTGATTAACTGTCTCCATAGCCTTAGGTTATCCCGCTATGGGCTTCATTATTTTACAACACTATTGTTAGCACTGAAGTGAAAGCATTCAATGGTTTATGAGGCAGGAGAGAGGTGTGTTTATTGCTGCTCATGTATGGAATTTAGGGCATTTCCTCTTATCTAGTGTTTATTTTTAATTTATAGCAATTGTTTATTGAGCTCACATCTTCATTAACAAAAGAGAGAGTGAGGGAAGTTTACAATAATTTATGTGAGGTGGGAACTCCTGGTCCCCGAGATTAATTACAAAAAACAATGGAGGAGTATCCCCTCGATAGCAAAGAGAAAAAATTCTCTGGGCGTAGGCTTCAGTGCTCAATTCAGCACAGTGTGCCCCAACCTTTTAGCGGATAATGCATATCCTTATAGAAGACCCCTCACTCACCAACCTAGTTGGTGACATGCTTTAGGCACTCGGCCTATGGGGTGGGACCCCGATGAGAAGACAACTCAGATGCCGCCAGCAATGCTACAAGCAACACATCTAACTCCAGTGGAAACTCAGGTGGAGGGAGCACAAAACAAAGGGGGAGAGGGCGTGGTAGAGGGCATGGAAATTGGCCATCCTTCAACCCAATGCCAATGCAAGGGCCTGTTGATCCTTATTACCAGCCACAAAACATGGGGATGTATGGTTGGCAACCTCCCTTCCAACAACCCTTCTTTCAACCCAATCCCTACAGACCGCCTTTTTTGTACCGGGGCGGAAGAGGACGGGGAAAAAGAAAAAAACAGAATCAGGGGGGTCAAGTGCACTGGGCACCGGAAGATCCGAGTGGGAACCAGAACAGGCCCAACCCTCAACAAGCTGGACCGAGCAATCGGAGAACTTAGTAACAAACCTCTCAAACAGACCCTTAAGCATAGCAGAGAGATCAGTCCTGAATAAAGGCTTAGGCTTTGTACCCACACCAAATCTGGATAAGTTTAGACTTCATTGCGAACTTTCATCTTTCTTTCGTAAATTGCGATTGAAAGCTTTCTTTGAAAAAAGAACTCACACAGAAGAAAACTTGGATACTAATGAAACAGGACTAAGGACTAAATCCACTTTTACTCCTCCACCACACCTGATTCCTGTCGAGATTTCCACTTTTGAGCAAGCGGTCTTCAACAACATTGAAAATACGAATCCCAAAAAACCATTCATGAATCTGACTAAGCAAGAGAGAATTGCCCTTGAAAATTTGCGAAATTGTGATACCATTGTCATTAAGCCTGCAGATAAAGGCGGAGGCATTGTTGTGCAAGATCGCACAGCTTACCAAACTGAATGTCTCTGACTTCTAGCAGACCAAAACAGCTACCGCAGATTACCAATGGATCCAACAGAAGATCTGAAAGGTGAAATTAAGTCACTAGTGGAACACGGTGAAACTGAGGGATTTATATCAAAACAAGAGGCTGATTTCCTTTGTAGAAGTGAAGGGAAAATCCCCCACTTCTACACCCTTCCCAAAATACCTAAAAACAAAACACCACCCCCAGGCAGACCGATTGTCTCTGGAATAGGGTCAGTTCTGGAACCACTGTCGCAATTTTGCGACGTGTTTTTCAAGACAATGGTGCAGAAGACAAGCAAGTACCTCCAAGATACCAAAAGTCTACTACAAATCCTAGATCAACTCACCGTGGAGAATGACACGATACTGGTGAGTTCTGACATTGAAAGCCTGTACACCAGTATCCCCCAGGATGCCACACTGGATGTATTAGGACGGGCGCTAGAAAAGGAAGAGTGGACTTACAGAACCCCCAGACAATTCATCTTGGAATGTGCCAGATTGGCACTCAAAAGAATTCATTTTGAGTTTGAAGACCAGATATTTCTACAGACAGGGGGAACATCCATGGGTAGCTCTTTTGCGCCAAGCATAGCGGGATTATACGTATATGACTTTGAAGAAAAATACATCCTCAGTGAAACAAACCCCTACAGCTCCAACATCCTAATATGGCGTAGGTACATTGACGATGTGCTGACCATATGGAAAGGCACCGAGGATTCCCTAACCTCCTTTTTAACTGGATTAACACCTGTGATGAGCACCTACGGTTCACCTATGAAAAAAACCCAGATACACTGGTTTTCCTAGATGTAACGATCACTAAAAAAGAAGGAAGACTGACAACTGTCACCCACTACAAGCCAACCTCCAAAAATAACCTACTGCGATTTGAAAGTTTCCACCCGAGACCCTTACGTGAGAACTTACCCTATGGGCAATACTTAAGGATCCGCAGAAATTGCAGTGAACTGGGAGATTATAAGAACCAAGCCCAGGATCTCACCCAAAAATTGCGAAACCGGGGATATCCAAACAAAATTCTTCAAAAAAGTCAAAAGCGTGCGCGGAATCAACCGCTCGCAGCTCTGTTGGAACATACAAACAAAACAGTTGGAGAAATCCTCTTGACATGTGACACTACTTACAACACCATTTCCAATGATGTCTCCAGAATAATAAAAAAACACTGGAGTAGCTTGAACACAGGCTACCTGAGGTGGGAGAAACCCCTTTTCTCCTTTAAAAAAGCACGGAGCATAAAAGATAGAATAGTCAACACAAGACCAATAAAGGTGGCCCCAGAAAAAGAAACACAAACCAATTTATGGGGTTTACCAAAAGTTACAGGCCACTATAAATGTGGTAGTTGTAGTGTCTGCCCATACACCAAGAATACCAAAACTTTGCAGTTGGAACCTAACAAAATCTGGACAATCAGAGGACAGACAAATTGCAACAGTGAAAATGTCATTTACAGACTTACATGCCCGTGTGACCTACATTATGTAGGAATGACGAGTAGGAAGATTAAATTACGAATTGGTGAGCACAGAAGCACTATCAGGTGCAAAAAGACAAATACCAGACTCACGGAGCATTTTTTGTCCGCAGGTCACACACCCGATGACCTTCAATGGACAATTATTGAACAGGTGAAGCCAGGAGCTAACCTGACCCAACGACTATTCGAAAAAGAACAGAGGTGGGTTTATAGACTCTCCACCCACGTCAGGCTTGAATGACAATATCCCGTGGAACAGTGTAATGACTTAAAGACCTGTCCTCTTTTCTCACTTGGATAGTAGTACCAAACGTTCACCCTTAAACTCTGATTAATTAACATAACATTGCGCAATAAATCCCTGTGGTTGTTAACCCTAGTTCTGTCCTCTGTTCTAGATAATTCCCAACGGTTTAATATCCCGCGTGAAAACTTCCATGCAGCTGAAAGGCGAAGGGCCATTGCAATCTCCATGGTAGCGTAAACAGCTCTCGAATTGGGCTCCATGGAAGAATGATACTACCTTCTGTTCCCACCTCCCAATAACCCGATTGGCCTATCGCGACCCACGTGATTAGACCACGTGACGAGGCCACGCCCAACCCGGAAATGCATCGGGTTTACTTTACCGACATCTATGAACAACCCGGTCATTCCTCGGGGCACCTCCAGCCGGAACCAAGTAGGTTTTCCGCCTGATGAACAGAAGCTGCAAGTAAGTAACGTTGGGCATACCTGAATGTGGAAATGATTTTGCCACATGATCCCGCTGGCTATACTTAACCTACCAAACAAGCCAGCAAATCCAAATTGGGCATCTGTTCTTTTTTCAACTTTCAGGAGACGGACTCTTGCCGTCTTGGAAGCGCTGGTGCCCATGAAGCGGTAGTGCCGCAACGAAGCGTAAGCTAATAGCTATATATTAGTCGCGATTCATGACAGCGACGTCATGACTGCCCACAATTTTTTTTTGCAGCCGTCCACATCGCAACACCACCAAGATCACTCTCCCATAGTACGCCGCCCTTATTCCACTAAATATACCCAGACGCCAATATCAGTTCGACACCTCCTTCTTGGCGCTGGTCCATCAACTAATAGGCACAGTTCGGTAAAACACTGAAGCACTGTGGCGCAATAGATGGATCCCACTGTGTGATTCTAAACGCTGGCATAACCCCATCTATTGAGTCGAATGGGGTAAAGAGCAGCAATATATGTGTTAAATGTAGTACATGTGTATTGTCAACCCCGGTATGTGACCCCTTCCTGTCTTTTGTTTTCCTGTTTCCTTACAGGTTTTTTTCTTAAAAAGAAAAACGCACTATTTTACACGAGTTCACAATTTGTGTACTCCAACTTGGACTAGGGCAGGACGCACCTTAGCGTGTGTGGACCACCCAGTTAAATAACACGGTCCTGACGAAAACCAACGAATATATACAATGGTTGAAACATGTAGACCTTTTTAATCAATAGCATTGTAAATATCACACCTCACATAGCACACTTGGCTATTTTTAAGAAACACTTCACTTGACACCAAAGTCTACCTAACTAGGCATAGGTGCCACACATTTTTAACAAGGGTTCAAACACTCAAGAATAAACACTTGCAGTGAGTAGTTTTGGCCCTTTTTAACTCACTTTTGTTGATCGTTATGCACATATAAAAGAAAATACTAACCAGCTCCACTGTAGTCAGGTGTCGCAGCACACCCTATAGGCACTCGGCCTATGGGGTGGGACCCCGATGATGAAGCAAATCACCAACTAGGTTGGTGAGTGAGGGGTCTTCTATAAGGATATGCATTATCCGCTAAAAGGTTGGGGCACACTGTGCTGAATTGAGCACTGAAGCCTACGCCCAGAGAATTTTTTCTCTCTGCTATTGAGGGGATACTCCTCCATTGTTTTTTGTTATTGAGCTCACATCACATATGCAGGTAGGTACGTTGTGTCTCACAAATTAAAAGACCCTCATGCACGTGTATTATGAATGTTCGTAGCGGTATATCTTGTCGCCCGCTCTTTTATACATGTGTGTGCATAATCCTTGGGTCAGTATTTATGCAACCTCCACCTGGAGGATTTACCCTTGGTTAAAACAGTAGTGATCATGGATAGTGGGGTGGTGGGGAAGTGAGATAAAATACCCGGACAACCAGATACATGACTTTATTGGGTCTGGATTCGGGTAGCTCAAGGGGGTTGTGCCGCTTCGGAATGGTTAGGAATTCAAGCGCACTGTAGAGTGTGTATTAAAAAACGGTCGACATGTATCAGCCTTGTTGCCTATGTAGGTCGGTGGGCTTTCTTCAGGACCAGTGCAAAAAGGAGAAAAGATAAGGTGAAAATAAGTGAATAGTATATGACCTGTTTTCAGTCAGTCCACGGTAGCATTGTACCTGGGGAAATGCGTTTGTGTACTTCTTCGGGTCAGGGGCAGGGAGGAAGTGCCTTACTGTGTCGTGGCTTCTCCCGCGTAGCTTGTGCTATCGCTGCCTCTTCTCACCCGGAATGTTACCGTGGACTGACTGAAAACAGGTCATATACTTTTAGTCATATCTTAAAAGAAAGGGCGTTGAATATTGAATTGACATCTCAGGGCTAACTGGGACCAGAAAATAGACTGACATAGGAAATTAAACAGAATTTTGAAAGAACAATGTCCAACATTGTAGCCCTAAAGGAAATGGGATTCATCACGGACACACCGTCACGAAGTGGATGCAACCAAAAATTCAAATTCTGTCTTCAATTGCCAGCAGGCAACAAAATGTATCTATTCTGCGAGTTTGTGGTGGACAATCCAATGAATCAAATTGAAGCAGAATACCGCCTAAAATATAAAATATGGCATGTGATGGAACTCTTTGATTAGAATGAATACCAATACCTCCATACAGAGCATTCTAAAATAGTCACAATGTAATCAATATATTTCCTCCAAAATTGAATAAAGACACTAAGGCACCTGGCAGTCCAATCGTCAGCTGCATTGGTTTCCTCTTAGAGAGCAGTTTAAGGAATCTTGATCCTGGACAGAATTACCTGTAACATAGATCATCTTGTGTTTGTGCTAGAGTGTGTCTGTAAAAAACTCTATGTAGGGAGCACAATTAATACATTAAAACTGAGGCTCCTTCAACATATGTGAGTAATAAAAAATGGGCATAGGAATAACCCTAGGCCTGCCACTTTGAACAACATCATGGACGGTCCCTAGCAGGAAGCATGCACTATGGGATCTAGCATGTTAAAATCCATCCATGTGGGAGTGATAGAGAGAAGGAACTAAGGAGAAAGGACTATACATTGATTATGATAGTGGGCATGAAGACCCCTGGGGAACACAAACATTAACGTGGAATTCCAATTACATCTGTAATTTGAACATGAACCAACAATAATCAATACTGATATATGTCCTGATATGTGCCTTAAAACTCCTTTCTCCATGTTTCTTCCAAAATGTTTGACATCTTGATTAAGTGTTGCCTTTATAAAAATCCTGGTCAATGTACACCACAATTAAGGACATTGCACTTTAGTTTGAATGATGGGTGTTCATCCTCAGTGAGTTTCCACCTAAGTCCCTTCCAAATGATTAAAACCGTGATTAAATGTTGCTTTTATAATGACTCTGGTTCATATGCACCACAACTGTGCACACTGCATTTTACTTTGAATGATTTTTAAAACCTTGATTAATTATTCGTTTTTTAAAGTCTCTGGATTGGTAAACAGTCAAAACCAGTGGGGCAGAGCCACGAGTGTTCCAACTTCACAAGGGTTACCATGCTTGCCGTAATTATGCATATGCCTAACTACGCATATGCATGGTTAACGCAGTGCACAGTCTAGCAGCTGGCTGGTGGAAGAAAGAAGCAGGAAGGGTTGGGAGAAGTTGCAACACAGTGAGGTAAGTGGGGTTGGGGATGGGTTTTGGGGGTGTAGTTTGTATGGTTTTGGAGGTCGTGGTAGTTTTCAGGGCTGGAGGGTCGGGCTAGTTGGGGTTATTTTCAGGGCTGTGGGGTTCAGGGTACTTTTCAGGGCTGGGTTCGTTTTCAGGGTTGGGGGTTCCGAGGTAGGTTTCATGGCTTGGGGGGTCTGGATAATTTTCAGGGCTGAGAGGGTTGGGCTAGTTTTCAGTGCTGGGGGTAGTTTTCAGGGCTGAGGGAGGAGGTTGTTTTTTAGGAAGGAGGTGGTAGTTTTAGTTATCAGGGCGAGGGTGGGGCAGGGATTGTTATACTTTTTTTAGGACTTAGGGGCGGGCGGGGTAGTTTTTGGGGGCAGTTGGTGCAGTGTACACAGCTTACGGGAGGGCAGGGTAGTTTTTAGGACTGTGGGTGGGAGGGGGTTGGGTTTCAGTCAGGAGGGGGATAGTTTTAGGAGTCGGGACTTCAACTGTGACTTATTTCTTATGCAGCTGACATGCAAATACTTAGTTCCAACTAATCTCGGAAGAGTGGGGGGCAATGATCTCTGCACTCCTCAACGCAATTGTCGCTGGAGGTCCGGTGCCAGATTCGTGGAAAGGTGCTGAGGTGGTCCCCATTTATAAGAAGGGCAGTAGGGACCTACCTGGGAACTATAGGCCTATAAGCCTAATAGATTCGTCCCAGAAACTGGCGGGGAAAGTGATTTTGGGGAGGATTACGCAATGGGTGGTTGAAAACCACATCCTGTCCGACATGCAAGCTGGGTTCCGCTCAGGTACCGGAACCATCGAACAGGTATTCAGGCTCCTGCTACTATACTGGAAGGTGGTGGAGCTAGGCAAAGGCAGTCTTTATTTGGCCTTCATTGACCTAAAGACTGCCTTTGACCTGGTTCCCAGGGAGGAACTCTGGAGGGTGTTACACAATCTAGGGATGCCCCGGTATTTATTAAACCTCCTTATCAAACTGCACAATAACACCTATGCCCAGGTTAGATGGGGGTTGAACGGGGAAAAGACCGATAAGATCAGGGTCGAGAGGGGAGTAAGGCAGGGCTGTGTCCTGGCTCCTACCTTATTTTCCCTCTATATTAATGGGGTGGTAGACCACCTACTCGGCGAACCAGCAGACGCTCCCACTCTGGGAGGCGTAAAAATTCCAACCTTGTTGTTCGCCGATGACACCCTCCTCATCTCTAAAACACCCCAAGGTCTCCAGACATTGCTTAATCGCTTCCAGGACTTCTGCACCTCCAGGGGCCTTGTCATCAATGTTGAAAAGACTAAGTATTTAGTTTTGCACCCGCCCCGCAAGCTTGGTCGTCCCCCTATTTTGAATTCGATACCCCTAGAAAGAGTGGCAGAATTCGATTATCTGGGAATTCGACTCAACGACGTGATGAACTGGAACGCCCATATCAACAAAATGGTATTGACCCATAAAAGGGTGGGGGGGGCTCTTCTTAAAGAGTTTAACAACTCAACTAAACATTGTGTTGCCCCTCTACTTGATATTTACAAAGCTCGTGCGGTCCCTGGGTCACTGTATGGAGCCGAATTATGGGGCCTGGGTAAAGTGGATCTACTGTGCAAGGCGGAAAACAAATTCATCAAAGACCTCCTTGCCATACCATCAAGTAGTCCGACTATCCCAGTGCTCATGGATGCAGGCTGTAAAGCAATAGGGGACCAGGCTCGCCTTCGACCCCTCTTGCTCTGGGCCCGTCTGTGGAGGGTACCGGAGCTAAAATCTTACGCTGACGGCCTCGCTGAGGTGATGCACTCCGACGGATGGCACAGAATCAAATGGCTGAAGAACATCAAACACCTTCTAGGGGATCTAGGCTTGGATTTTTGTTGGGATAGCCACTCCGCTCCCCCGAAGGAGACCCTAAAAAGACTGTTCTGGGAGTGGGTCCGCATGAAGCGCAACAGCAATCAGCACCACTGCAAAGCCACCGCAGCTTTTCTGATGATAAAAGATGTTGTTGCCTACGAGCCATACATGGACCTAATAACAATTGCCATGGATCGGTCCCTGTATATCAAATTTCGGCTGGGGCTGCTACCCTTGGCTGATCTCTGTTCCAGGTGGAATAACTCCCAGCCCTCTTCACGATACTGTGCTCTCTGTCCTGTCAAACCAGAGACTGTGCCACATTTCCTCTTTGAATGCCCTGATTACGGCCGACCAAGAACACGCTGGCTCGGCCCTATCTGCAGAGAATTGGGTACTCGCCATCACTCTGTTGCCCTTCGGATTCTTTTAACTGACACAGCCCCCCCGATTGTTTGTGCCGTTGCCAAGTTTTTAAAATGGGCCTGGTTGATTAGACTTAGAAGACTGTCCGTATCAATTTAATCTTCTTTTAACTAATTTATGATGGTCTAACGTGTTTTAATGCTTTTACTTATTGTACAGTCATACTCTTTTCGACATGCTGTTTTAATTTTTTGTATCGCTTTTATGATATATGCATATCGAAATAAAGCAATCAACCAACCAACCAGATTATGATAGTGGGCATGAAGACCCCTGGGGAACACAAACATTAACGTGGAATTCCAATTACATCTGTAATTTGAACATGAACCAACAATAATCAATACTGATATATGTCCTGATATGTGCCTTAAAACTCCTTTCTCCATGTTTCTTCCAAAATGTTTGACATCTTGATTAAGTGTTGCCTTTATAAAAATCCTGGTCAATGTACACCACAATTAAGGACATTGCACTTTAGTTTGAATGATGGGTGTTCATCTTCAGTGAGTTTCCACCTACGTCCCTTCCAAATGATTAAAACCGTGATTAAATGTTGCTTTTATAATGACTCTGGTTCATATGCACCACAACTGTGCACACTGCATTTTACTTTGAATGATTTTTAAAACCTTGATTAATTATTCGTTTTTTAAAGTCTCTGGATTGGTAAACAGTCAAAACCAGTGGGGCAGAGCCACGAGTGTTCCAACTTCACAAGGGTTACCATGCTTGCCGTAATTATGCATATGCCTAACTACGCATATGCATGGTTAACGCAGTGCACAGTCTAGCAGCTGGCTGGTGGAAGAAAGAAGCAGGAAGGGTTGGGAGAAGTTGCAACACAGTGAGGTAAGTGGGGTTGGGGATGGGTTTTGGGGGTGTAGTTTGTATGGTTTTGGAGGTCGTGGTAGTTTTCAGGGCTGGAGGGTCGGGCTAGTTGGGGTTATTTTCAGGGCTGTGGGGTTCAGGGTACTTTTCAGGGCTGGGTTCGTTTTCAGGGTTGGGGGTTCCGAGGTAGGTTTCATGGCTTGGGGGGTCTGGATAATTTTCAGGGCTGAGAGGGTTGGGCTAGTTTTCAGTGCTGGGGGTAGTTTTCAGGGCTGAAGGAGGAGGTTGTTTTTTAGGAAGGAGGTGGTAGTTTTAGTTATCAGGGCGAGGGTGGGGCAGGGATTGTTATACTTTTTTTAGGACTTAGGGGCGGGCGGGGTAGTTTTTGGGGGCAGTTGGTGCAGTGTACACAGCTTACGGGAGGGCAGGGTAGTTTTTAGGACTGTGGGTGGGAGGGGGTTGGGTTTCAGTCAGGAGGGGGATAGTTTTAGGAGTCGGGACTTCAACTGTGACTTATTTCTTATGCAGCTGACATGCAAATACTTAGTTCCAACTAATCTAACATCAATGAAGCCCACACATATAATGCCTAAATGGAAACAGTTGCTAGTTGAATGTGTTCCAATTGCCTGAAACTTAATAGCGACCAATCAGAGGATCTCATTTTTTGTGAAGGTTCGTTTGCATGGATGTCTTCATTAGCTTGGGGTTGACACCTCTTGATTCTCCCAAAGAATCTTGGCATCCTGTTGTACGGTAAACTCTCTTTTATGCAACATGTTAACCACAATGTGCCAACATGCTTTCACTTCCTTAGAATGATTCATTAAATCCTTCCTTGTCTGCAAATGGAGTCTCACAAGTCCTTGGTCCAGGCAATTATGTTATGTTATGTTATGTTATGTTAATAACATTTATTAGGCGCAACAGCTGCCCCAGCAAAGGGGCGTCCTGGCGCCAGATCATGTACACAACACAACAGATCGGAGCTGAAAAGAGGGGAGATCAGATACAAGGGGAGAACAAGTGGGTTTTAATGGCCCGTCTAAAAAGCGTCAGACTATTAAGGGCGCGAATGTGCACAGGAAGGGAGTTCCACAAATCCGCCGCCAGAACGCGGAAGGAACGTCCTCCCATCCTGCTCAGCCTGAACCTAGGCTTACTCACCAGATGGAGCGATTCAGATCTGAGGGACCGCGTGGGGACATACGCAGAGATAAGGCCCACCAAGGCGGGGGGGGAGGAAAGCTTCAGAATCTTAAATGTCAGACAGAGAGCCTTGAATTTGATTCTCTGTCTGACCGGAAGCCAGTGAAGAGAGGTCAAGACAGTCGAGACCGAACAGTGTCTTGGGAGGCCAACAATGGCCCGTGCAGCAGCATTCTGCACCCTCTGAAGCCTAGTGGCCTCCGCCTGGTTGACTCCTAGAAGCAAAGCGCTCCCGTAGTCAATCCGGGAAAGGATGGAGGCCTGCACCACCAGTTGCCGAGTGGGAGGGTCGAAGAATTTGAGGACTGGTCTCAGTCCTCGCAGAATACCATAGCAGGTAGCTGCTGTCTTCTTCGTGTGGCTGGTAAAAGATAGATTAGAATCCAGCCAGACCCCCAGATTTTTAACTTCGGCCGCTGGGAGGGGAGTCACCCCTAATTCGGGAGGCCACCACTGATCTCCCCAAAGGTCCGCCTGCTTCCCTACAATCAGGACCTCGGTCTTCTTGGCATTGAGCTGTAGGCAGTTATTACGCATCCAGCTAGCCACAGCTATAAGTCCTGCCCGGAATCTGAGCGCCGTCACCTCAGGGTCCCCACTGAGTGTCACCGCCAGCTGCGTGTCATCGGCATACGATGTCATAGTGAGGCCAAATTGCCTGACGACAGCAGCCAGCGGCTTCACATACAAGTTGAATAAGGTGGGGCTAAGGGCAGAGCCCTGAGGGACTCCCAGTTCCAGAGGATGAAGCGAGGACTGGCCAGGTGGAATGGCTACCTTGAAAGACCGGTCCGAGAGGAAGGAGCGGAACCACTGAAGAGCCTTCCCCACAATACCCACTTCCTCCAAACGTCGCAACAGGATGTCGTGAGACACCGTGTCGAACGCGGCGCTCAGGTCTAACAATAGGAGCGCCGCAGTCTGCCCCGCGTCCAGCACCGACCGCAAATGCTCGATCATAAAGAGCAAAGCAGTTTCAGTGCTGTGTTGCGCGCGAAACCCATTTTGGCTCTCGTCAAGAATGTTATTACGAGAGAGGTGTGCAGACAGGATGGAATTCACATGCGCCTCAGTGACCTTGGCGGTCCAAGGTAAGAGGGAGATGGGCCGATAGTTCTCCGGGAGCAAGGGGTGTTATAATTTCACAACTGGACTACAATAATGTTGTGGCTTGCCGTATTAATGTAGTGCTCACTCTACAGTAAAGAATTGGGGTGCTTTACATGAGCACCAGTTACACTGGACAAGGTCATATATATACCCCAGGATCTGGCTTGGCAGTTCGTGCTGGACTGTTCCCATGAGGCACTGGGTCAAGACTGATTTGCATATGGCTGGATCTCAACTGGGATGGCATACTGAGCAAAAGAACGATGGTTTTAACCCAGCTCGATTGACTGGGGGTGAGTGTTTGATTTGCCCTGCATTCCGTACATCATTTGTGTGTCATATCCATACTATTCCTATTTTTTAAGCACAGAGAGATTAAGTGATTTGCAGAGAATCACCGGATGTTCAGGTGCCACCGGGATTCGAACTTGGGGCCATATTATCAAGAAAGGGCAATACACTATTGCTGCTTTTATCGGCAGGAAACTGCGGCGAAAGCGACGATAATGGGCTTGATAATATGCCCTTGTGAATTCCCATAGCCGCCCAGGTTAACACCAGAACCTGGGCTGCTGTGGGAATTCACAAAGACAAATTATCAAGCCCATTATCGCCGCTTTAGCGGCAGTTTACTGCCGATAAAAGCGGCGATAATGCATCGTCCTCTCTTGATAATATGGCCCTTGGTTTCCCGGATCCAAAGTCGGCAGTTCTGGTGTAATGGCACATACTATCCCATTTGGGTGCGCCACAGTGTCTTATTCATTATCATTCATTTTTTCACAGTGCAACTGCCAGATGTTTACTTAATGTCATTCCTCTGTTTCCTCAGATTTAAAGAAGCAATTTGACTTCTAATACAGAAGCGTATCTTATTAAAAACCTATTTTCCTCCCCTTTAACTCTGTCAATAACATTGGACCACTACATCTAAGAAAAAGACCTTTCTTCCTCACAGTCTGTTCAGGTCTTCTGCCTCCAATAAATTGACTCCTCCCTAGATTAAAGGCAGCTGAATGGGAGGTCATGCCTCCGTATTTTTAGCAGTGAAACAAACATTGAAATCTTCTCCCAGCAGGCAGGGTTCAAGCCCTGCACTATACTCATTTTGCAAAAAGCTCAAAACTTGGCTATTATAAATGTATTTCTATTCAGTGTGTGTACTTGCACATGGAAATCGTTGTTAAACGCGTGCTTTAAAAAACCCTCTTCATCATGTACACTTTACCTGTGCACAGTATTCAGACAAATCAAGGGAAACGAGCAAATAAATAATACTGACATTTTTTCGGTATGGTTTTATTCATCCATATTTTATGTTTTCGCTTCATTCAACCTTTCAGACTTTACAAGAGCTCATGACATCGAAGCAGAATGTACGTTCCTCTTTGACATTAGTAATTAATTTTCCATTGCAGATTAAGCCAAATGTGAAAATAAACCTCGCTGCTGGAATCTACTCATCATAGCAATATTATTCCACATCTGTAATGGAATTCATTTAAAACTGACAATTCTATAAGAAGATTGGAATTTAAAATAGTTTTGTGCTCAGCTTGCAAGAACACCTAAATCGAAAAACACCCTTTCCAAACTATATCCCTGCATGAGTTTTGAGTGATATATACCCCATTTACAAAAAATAAACACAACGCATTTTTATACGCTGCTTTATGGCTTTTCAAAAAAATGCATTGAAGTAGTCGTCAGGCTGCAGGATATTTTTCTTTAGGAACTCGTCAAAAATCACTTACAGAGGTCAGCTTGAGCAAGACAACAAATATTGCCTGCAGCAGACACAAATGCCTGAGGGTCCCCAAACCTCGCAGACCACAAAAACTGCATGTCTTAAAAGAACGTGTGGTAAACCCTCACCAAAATGGAAGATCTTCAAATAGTGTGATTCCAGTGGTTACAGCGGTATTCATTTACTATTCATTTACTATTAAAATGTAGTATTCATTTAGTAAGCATGAAGGCTAAGTAGTGTGCCCACAAGCCGAAATATGCTAATGAGGGAATACTAGTTCTACTCAACTATTCTTCAAATACATAGCAAATACTTCAATTGATTGCTAAAAGAAGACTAGTAGTATTCTATAAGAATAGTATTTGAAGCTTAGTAGTATTCTGTTAGGGTTTATTTGCAGCTCTTGTGCTATTTCAAGAGCAAAATGAAGGGTAGTCTCATTGATTGTGACCACTATTTGAAGACTAGTGGTATTCTTTGTGACCACTATATGAAGACTAGTGGTATTCTTTGTGACCACTATTTGAAGACTAGTGGTATGCTTTGTGACCACTGTTTGAAGACTAGTGGTACTCTTTGTGACCACTATTTGAAGACTAGTGGTATTCTTTGTGAGCAGTATCTGAATACTAACGGCAATGATTGTGAGGGAAGCGCGGGGAGTCGCGCAGGGGGTGTTGGCGCGGGGGGGGGTTTCACGCGGCAGCCGGCACTCCTCCTCACCTGTGTCTGTGGTGTTGGTGCTGACTGCGTCTCTCCCGGGTTGGCCTGCCTGTCCTACGCTGTACTCCGGGCTGCAGACAGTCCCGACACAAGAGCAGTTGGGTTACGGTGACTGCTGCAGCCCTGCACCCTGTCAGCCCCGCCTTCGATGACACTAGCTCAGTATGTGGACGACGGTGCTGCACCTCCGAGTACGGTGTGTGCCAAAAGAGGCAAATGAAAAGTTTAAAAAATAAAAAAAAAGATTACATTCACTAAGCAAACTTGTCACTGAATATATACTTTTATGTAGCGCTGCCACAGTATTTGTTGTAATTAGCAAGTATCACTAACTTCCAAATAGAATTATTGTCATTGAGGAGCTATTTTACGATATTTGGAGCCTTCTACTATCCTCTAAAGCCATGTAGTGCTGTTTTGAGCTACCCTTTTCCTAAAACCAACGGTATAGACTTAAGCAAAATGCAGACCTATAGGATTTAGAGTAACAGAGCATGTTCAACATTTAAATAAAAAAAAATGCAGCCCATGATTTTCTCAATCTGCTAGTTTTACAAATTGGTTATAACTGGGGGTTATGTTTTGCTCTGCATCAAATGAAAATATAATCCAGCAAACATCATGTCATAACCAAATCAATTCTTTTTAGTGGTGTTCAGCATTACAGAGTTTTCCTCTGAAATATTGTGAAGTTTTTTTTCAAAATTTCCCAAATTTCGTGCACTTCACAAAAGTTCAGAAGATTTCAAAGATCGGGAGTTACTTCATAGGTTTATATTGGCATGAGTGCTCCACATGAAATGTGTTAAATATGAGCTTTTAATGTTGGACAACAGTGGCCATCCAAGCACACTTTATCAGTGACCCACTCTGTGCCACTGTACAAGGGGCAGGCAGAAAACAAGCATTCACAATGCAATAGGTCTCGCATTAGGAAAATGTGAGCTATTGGTATTGTAAATGACAATTTTCTTTAATATGTGTTGGCTTTGAAAATATATAAATTAATAGCAGTGGTGTCCCAGAGTGAAGTGGTGGTGCCCCGGAGTGATGTGGTGGTGCCCCAGAGTAAAGTGGTGGTGCCCCAGAGTAAAGTGGTGGTGTCCCAGAGTAAAGTGGTGGTGTCCCATAGTGATGTGGGGAAAAGTCAACAACTTTAAACGGCGGCAGCGCGGCACTGGCCCATTGCGGCGGCCTTTATAATTTATTTGGGTACATTGATACGAGTGAGAAACGGACAAAACAGATACGAGTGAAGGATGGACGAAGGTGACCAGTGAGAGATGGACGAAAGAGATACAAGTGAGAGATGGACTAAGGAGATACCAGTGGCAGTGATATGAAGTAGATACCAGTGAGAGATGGAGAAAGGAGATATGAGTGAGAGATGTATCAAGGAGATACTAAGCTGAATAAAAAAAAAGCTGGGACCTTAAGAATACAGGATTAACAAGGAAAGCAGGGGCATATAATTGAAAATGATGGGATGGGAGATGAATAGAAAAAAAATATAAATAATGAAAAGCTGGAGGCAGGAGAGAGGGAGGAAGGAGGGTAATCAATCATAGCGTGAGAGATGGAGAACAAATGCATAGGGCTGACAGAGAAAAGAAATGCGAGACATGGAGTTGAGCGAAAGGAGGAAGGAAGGAATGAATAAGGGAAAATACAGAACAGGGTAATAAGTGAGGGTAAGGGGACGGGTGAGGGGTGGAAATGAGAGGAAATGGAGAGAGAGGAAGGGAAAAGAAACAGGAGAAGGGACTAGAGAGGCAACATGAACAGAAGTAGAAATAAGGATGACTGAGAGAACGGAGGAAGAAGAACACAGAAAGACTAAACATAGGTACAACAAGCATTGGCATAGCCAATAGGTCTCGCTTTTGTGACCCTATAAGTATTTAGTAATGCAGCACAACATCCTTGGTGCAACAACATCAACAGTTGCATGGCTAAACACTTAGAAGGTCCCAAAGGCGAGACCTATTGGCTATGCCAATGCTTGTTTAAAGCAGCGACTGTCAGAAAAAAGTCAAGCCACTAGACTCATTACCTTTTGACAACGTTCTTGTTACCTTAGCTTCTCCCGGGGGCTTGTGGCTACCCCGTTGAACATGTTTAGGGCCCAGCAATTGCTGAACAAGATAAGGTTTTTGGGGAGTGAAAGATGTAGGCAGATATCCGCCATGGGGTTTTAACAAACTTTTAGAAATACGAGCAACGAATACTGTTATGAGATAAGTCTTATTTACAAAACATCAAACAAAATCTGCGTTTATATTAATTTCAGTCAAGCTCGAGAGATAACCGCACTCTTTTCCTCACATCCTAAGATGTGCAGTTTAATGCCCCTACTCCTGCTCTCGGTAATTACTGTTACAAACATAACACTTCACACAGAGCGAGAATAAGCAAAGGACTTACTGCATGTGAGACGCTGTGCCATGTTCTACAGCATGCAAGGTAATCCAAACTAGCTGGTGTGACCCTGTTTACCCGAAGGTGTCAGAGCGCTTTACAATAGGATCAGAACTGATACATGGGGAGAACATTACAAATGAACAAATTACAAAAGCAAACGTTAAGTTACATGAGGCACAAATGACAATTGTGAGCAAGCAAAATATAAGAGGTAGCAAACTATGCATTACAGGAGGAAAAAGTGACATGTTTGCAGATTACAAAAGCATACAAAGTACATCTACTAACCTGATGCTCCGTTGTTCCAGCAGGGGATTGTAAATCCCCGCTAATTTTTCTAGCCACGGAAAAATGCATATAAAAATCGGCATTGTTTATTAAAAGAGCAGGGCGCCCTCTTCTAGTGTACAGATGACTCGCCCGAGAGGAGGTAGGTTGTGTACATCCACTGGCACACGTGGACACCCAAATACACATACAAGCAAGTGGCACACACTGATCAACACACACAAATAATCCCATTTATCTAAAAGCAACACAGATAGGGATATAATACGAAAATAGTCCTCGCCAATGCAGGCACTTATACAATTTACAGGTACTTGTATATAATACACGGGTGAACGGGTATATGACTGCTATGGAGTGATCAATGAATACATACATGTGAGTCCATACCTGGGTGACAAGAAGAATGTTTTTAGGTCTCGCCTGTCAACCGCGTGCGCATTGAGCTTGCAAGAGATATTGGGGCTTAACCAGAGCTTAACCATCTGGCGATTTCATGCAGTTCACGTGAACACAAGGACGCACATTCTCGCCACATGCACTTTTTTAAAGTTCTTTCATTGGCTCTTCACTTTAAGTCCTCCCACCCTCTCCAGCGCGCGCCTCCCCCAGCGTGCGCTCGGCCTCAGGCAGGCATTTCTCCTCCCCTAATTATTCACTTCACTTCGCGTTTCTCCTCCCCCTCCCAACTTTCACTTCCACGGCTGCCAGGCCGTGTCTCGCGTTTCTCCTTTTATTTTTTTTAACTTGTTCCTATTAACCTGGCTGTTGACATGGGGGTGATCCGGTTTGCTTGTCGATTCGCTTGCGTGCTCATAGTCAAGCCCATCCACGAAACATGCAATTTGGCAGCGGACAAGGATCACAATTCTGTCCATTCCCTTAATCTTTCAAGACAAACATACTTCACTTGGGCTTGCTTTCTTACTTCAACTCCTCCCATTTGTATGTTCCGTGTGTATTTTTAACTTGTTCCTATTAACCTGGATGTTGACATGGGGGTGATCCGGTTTGCTTGTCGATTCACTTGGATTGATTAGCATATTTGGTTGATAGAGGATGAGTATGTGTGTGGGTGCAGGTGGATAAACAGACTGGCACATCAATACATGGATGTGGCTATCTCAACATCCCTCCATAAACTGAATCATCAGGGTATATATTCATCATCAATACACTCTTTAATTCACCCCTGATTCGTTCATCCATTGGCTCAATTATATATCTATGTACTCACACATTAATCCAGCATCCATTCAGGCAACCTCTCATCTAAGTTGCACATTCATTCATACATTCAATTTGTTTACTCGTTTATCCAACAATCCACTCACTCATCCATTCCCAACCACATAGCAAATCAACAGTAAATTAAGGACTATTGTGACTTAAAATGACAGACAGGATGGATTCGTTAATGTTTTTTTTTATGTAGCAGTCTTGGCATGTTTCATTGAAAGTACTTTTCACCAACACGGTTTTAGAAAATACTGAGGAAAGGTGTTCACTATTTAGTGCCTGCCAACGTGCTGCCTGTTCCTCCATTTGACGGGATTGCAGTGACAGCAGTGAGTGGCCCGGTGCATTGACGTGACCTGCGAGTAACCTGCTGCTCCAGCCTACCAACTCCCTGCAGCATATGCACCATGGCAATCAAACTTGTGTGTCCTTTGAGCCAGCGCTCTCTGTGCTCTTGCTAGGGAGAAAACAAAGTATTGCGCTGATAGGGTAAAGCGGTGCACCAGCCCACAGCAATGCTCAGTGTGTTTTGTGGGGGTCCCTCTGTAGCACAATCAGATCTTTTGAGCCTGCTTCTTCCCTGGTGTAACAAACCACAAAAAAACACCTAATTTGCTCTGCTCAGGAATCAACTAGTGCACCATGTCTGCCTTATTACTGATAAATGGGAGAGGTGGCCTTACGGCCAGAGCAGCTGACTTTGACGCTAGGGAACAGGGTTCGAGTCTCAGCAATGATGCTACTGTGATTCTGGGCAAGTTATAATCTCCGTGCCTCCCATGAAATGAACGTGTCCTTGTGTAATATAACTGGTGCTCATGTAAAGCACTCCAATACCTTTGGGTCGAGTTTGTGCTATATAAATCTGCACACAAAAAAAAGTGCACTTCAGAGCTCTGAGATTTTCAGATCCCATAAAACAGGATCTAGACATTCATTTAGTTATGGTTTGTTCTTTGTATTCTGGTGCTTATAAGTCGGAAATTTATACACCAAACTATAAGCGCCAGATTGCAAAGGAAAAATCTATACTCGATATACCAACATTGTTCCAAAAGGCAAGAAATTCAAGGCAAGACCCCATGCTCTCCAGCACCTGTACAGAAAAAAAATTAATCTAGGTGTGTGCACATATTTCTTATGGGAAGTTTGCAAACAAACTGGTATAGACTATGCAATGCCGTGCAAAAGTAAATACTTTTAGCTAAAGAAATAGCATTGCGATGCTAGATGCTCAACATTCTTTCATTCAATTTGAAGCTGAAAAACACTGCACTCCAGAATAGAAAACATTGTATGATGATAAATGAACTCGGGAATGAGGCTGCGGGGGAAAAGATATAAGACCAGAGATAGGCCAGAGAAAGAAGGCAGTTGACATGGGGGTGATCCGGTTTGCTTGTCGATTCGCTTGCGTGCTCATAGTCAAGCCCATCCACGAAACATGCAATTTGGCAGCGGACAAGGATCACAATTCTGTCCATTCCCTTAATCTTTCAAGACAAACATACTTCACTTGGGCTTGCTTTCTTACTTCAATTCCTCCCATTTGTATGTTCCGTGTGTATTTTTAACTTGTTCCTATTAACCTGGATGTTGACATGGGGGTGATCCGGTTTGCTTGTCGATTCACTTGGATTGATTAGCATATTTGGTTGATAGAGGATGAGTATGTGTGTGGGTGCAGGTGGATAAACAGACTGGCACATCAATACATGGATGTGGCTATCTCAACATCCCTCCATAAACTGAATCATCAGGGTATATATTCATCATCAATACACTCTTTAATTCACCCCTGATTCGTTCATCCATTGGCTCAATTATATATCTATGTACTCACACATTAATCCAGCATCCATTCAGGCAACCTCTCATCTAAGTTGCACATTCATTCATACATTCAATTTGTTTACTCGTTTATCCAACAATCCACTCACTCATCCATTCCCAACCACATAGCAAATCAACAGTAAATAAAGGACTATTGTGACTTAAAATGCCAGACAGGATGGATTTGTTAATGTTTTTTTTTTATGTAGCAGTCTTGGCATGTTTCATTGAAAGTACTTTTCACCAACACGGTTTTAGAAAATACTGAGGAAAGGTGTTCACTATTTAGTGCCTACCAACGTGCTGCCTGTTCCTCCATTTGACGGGATTGCAGTGACAGCAGTGAGTCGCCCGGTGCATTGACGTGACCTGCGAGTAACCTGCTGCTCCAGCCTACCAACTCCCTGCAGCATATGCACCATGGCAATCAAACTTGTGTGTCCTTTGAGCCAGCGCTCTCTGTGCTCTTGCTAGGGAGAAAACAAAGTATTGCGCTGATAGGGTAAAGCGGTGCACCAGCCCACAGCAATGCTCAGTGTGTTTTGTGGGGGTCCCTCTGTAGCACAATCAGATCTTTTGAGCCTGCTTCTTCCCTGGTGTAACAAACCACAAAAAAGCACCTAATTTGCTCTGCTCAGGAATCAACTAGTGCACCATGTCTGCCTTATTACTGAGAAATGGGAGAGGTGGCCTTACGGCCAGAGCAGCTGACTTTGACGCTAGGGAACAGGGTTCGAGTCTCAGCAATGATGCTACTGTGATTCTGGGCAAGTTATAATCTCCGTGCCTCCCATGAAATGAACGTGTCCTTGTGTAATATAACTGGTGCTCATGTAAAGCACTCCAATACCTTTGGGTCGAGTTTGTGCTATATAAATCTGCACACAAAAAAAGTGCACTTCAGAGCTCTGAGATTTTCAGATCCCATAAAACAGGATCTAGACATTCATTTAGTTATGGTTTGTTCTTTGTATTCTGGTGCTTATAAGTCGGAAATTTATACCCCAAACAATAAGCGCCAGATTGCAAAGGAAAAATCTATACTCGATATACCAACATTGTTCCAAAAGGCAAGAAATTCAAGGCAAGACCCCATGCTCTCCAGCACCTGCACAGAAAAAAAATTAATCTAGGTGTGTGCACATATTTCTTATGGGAAGTTTGCAAACAAACTGGTATAGACTATGCAATGCCGTGCAAAAGTAAATTCTTTTAGCTAAAGAAATAGCATTGCGATGCTAGATGCTCAACATACTTTCATTCAATTTGAAGCTGAAAAACACTGCACTCCAGAATAGAAAACATTGTATGATGATAAATGAACTCGGGAATGAGGCTGCGGGGGAAAAGATATAAGACCAGAGATAGGTCAGAGAAAGAAGGCAGAGGGAAAGTTACGGTGGAAAGACTGTCTGTTAGATTGACTAGTCATACATGTTCAATGTTTATATTAAATACCTACATCCAGGAAGGCAGCCAGGGCCAGTCTGGGTATGCAAACCTGCCCTGGCAAATAAGTCGGACCGGCCAGGGGTGGCGGGGAGATTTGGGGGGGAATGAGGTGCTGACAACGCACCTCACCCCTTCCCCGCAGCCTCTCAGTGCTGAAATGCAGCTGGTAAGTTCGTCCAGTGGGTGGATAAGGATAACTAACTTTTGTGACTGCCACGAGAATCGAAGGTTCATCCTTCCGAGGGGGGGAGAAACCAGTAACACTGGAAAAGAGATCTTATCTGTGCATGTGCATACGTTATTGGCATGACAGAAGACAGTGCATGGTAATTTGTAAAAGCATAAGTGCTGGTCCCATAGTCTTGCTCGGAAGACTGTGACTGGCTCTAAGAGGGGTAGGGGTGAGGGAGGGTGGCATAGCTGTGTGCTCCTGAGCCCATCTCATAAGTTTTTGCTGCACCACAGACACCCCAGCCCCTCTATCACCAGACACTCCCAGCCCCTCTATCACCAGACACCCGCCCCTTTACCACCAGACACCCCCAGCCCCTCTATTATCAGCCCCTCTATCACCAGACACACCTACCCTTATCCAGTTTTTTTACCAAACTTTATTGAACACTTGAGAGTAACAAGAAGATGGTAAAACTAATGTATTCAAACGTAGTGAAAATCTGAACTTATCATGTAAAAGAATAATAGAAGGATGTTGGCTCGGATTCTTGAAATGAGAATATCTGACTTTAGAAGGGTGCATGGGTAAATTATAATGTTCAATGGTGCTGCGGCTGCTTACAATACTTATACAGTACGGAGCGATGTGGCGAAACGGCCAGGTTCTAGGTTTTCCGTCTTGGATCAACATCCTGTGATTTTGGTCAAATTACCTAATCACGCCATATATACAAAAATGAACGTGTTTGTGAGTTACCGGAGCTTTTGTAAATCCCTCAAATACCTTCAGGTTGACTTTGTGCCATACAAAACTGACGAAAAAATAATAATATTGAATCTATGTACACAACTGTTCTGTTCTCTTTATGAAGGTCAATTATTTCCCCCGTTTGTCTCATGTGCAGCTGTGGGACCGGCTGGGCAGTGGCAGTGTCTGGAGTCTTATCTCCGGCACTCCGGAGTTTTTCATAGGTCTTTAAAGACCATTTGCATATTTGCATACCTTTTGTAAACTGGTTACAGAGGCTTCATTTTTTATTCAGGTTCCAGTACCCCCTGGAACCTTCGCTCTGCCCATACCTCATATTTGTACTTTAGATTTACTGCCATAGTGTGAGAATGCATTTCGTCAAAATGAATATAAAGTAGAGTTGCCAGCACAACCCTCCATGACCCCAGTCCAGTCCCCACACTCAACACTACCCTACACTACCCCCCAGCACTACCCTAAAACACTACCCTACACTGCACAAACACCACAACACTACCATAAACTTTAAAACACTACCCACAGCATGACCCTCCCCCGACCCCCAGTCCGGTCCCCACACTCAACCCTACCCTGCACGACCCCCCAGCACTACCCAGAACCCTAAAACACTACCCTACACTACACAAACACCACAACACTACCCTAAATCCTAAAACACTACCCCCAGCACGGACCCTCCCCCAAACCCCTGTCCGGTCCCCACACTCAAACACTACCCTGCACAACCCCCCCAGAACTACCCTATAACACTACCCGACACTAAACAAACACCACAACACTACCCTAAACCATAAAACACTTCCCTACACTACACAACCACCACAATAGTATAATGAATAATGAATAAAGATAGTATAATAAATAAGGCACCAATCTACCATTCAGCATGCAGCTTGAGTAGAATGTTAATAGTAGTCTGTTTAAAGTCCAGTAGTATTCAAATTGTTTGTATTCTCTAAATGTTCTGCATTGTAAATGAAGACTATGAGGTTAAAAATAAGTATGTGCTTAGTATTCTGTTAGTATTCAAGAAGTACCACTAACATATCAGTAGTCTTCATGCACTAGCCTTCCCAAAAAGAACACTATTGAATACTAAGATTGGCATAAAATAGTCTTCAAATGCTATAAAAAGACAGGTTAACCACTAAATGTAGTATTCAACTTCGGTAAGGGAACTACCACAAGAGTAGAGTAATTAAACTTTCAACATCGCAACCCATCGTGGGAAAACAACCCTGTGTCAAAGTGGAATTCACAACAAGGCGGTAGCATGCGATAGACACTAGACAACGCGGCAAATGTCCGAGTGAAAACCAATGCCACTCCACAAATATGCGATACGTGAACGCAAAAAAACATGCGATGAGGCCAACCGTGGCATAAAAAGTAGCGAAAAACGGCCACTGGCCTGCAAATGCCACACGTCTGCCGGGACAATGCACTATAAAAACTCCAGTAAAATTACACCAGAGACAAGCCAAAGCACGTAGCAATATGGATGCACCCTGACCCAGGCAAAGAGCCCAACTTGAACCCCACAACCTCCACAGACCACCAGCAAAAAACAACGGGGTCGGGGAAGGCCAAGGAGAAGAGGGAGAGGAAGTCGGTGTGCAGACCACAGGAAAACAAGACCAGCATCACAGAGGTGACAGAACAGTACCAGCAACTGACCCACAAGCTGAGGAATCCAGCACCCCCCTAACAGACACAATGTACACCACCATACAGTCTGCATGCAAACTAACACAACGCACCAACATATATGTCAACACAAAGGCAACACGCACCTCCCCTTTACATTTTAGAGGGGCACACAACACCTGCAGCAGAGCACATAATTCAACGCATCAGTGATGCCGGACAGAACCACCACACCATCAACACCGACACCCTACAACAGCCCATGGATATCCCACGCAACTCGCCACCAGGATCCGGACAGCCAAGATAGCCAGAGGAGAACACTGAGCCTGCAACAGACCACACAGCAGGAAGCCCCCGCAAGCACAGCTGGCTCACAACATTTCACCCACCCACACATGGACCACAATGGCATGTGTCAGCACACCAAAATAGGTGGCCCAACAGGTGTTGGAGGTGACCGAACCCATGGAATGCGAACCAGGACACATACTTAGTGGTCTATCACCCTACAGGGCCCACCCACACCCCACAAAGGAGACTCACGCTGCCATTGAGATACACGCAAATGCACATGCACAGAACCACGCCTAGGGGCGCGCAATTAGCAATCACTCATCCATGTTGGTTGTGCGTACGACAGCCCTGGCCACTCCCCTCACAAATGGAGTGGGTGATGACAAAGCTACATGTCCAAGCCTAAACTTGCTGCCTCGGATGACATGTCTGCATCCATGGTATACCGCATAATGTAAAGTCATAGGACCCAGGGACCACATGCATACTACAAGACAACAGGGAAACACACAGAGATCATGTTGAACTGACTACAGGCACGTGTGCCCGCCCCTTTATTGGAAGGGCCACATGTACATTGATGCCTGTGCTGGATGTGTGTGGGGTCAGTGTAAGCCATTCCACACGAAATGTCTGGTGTTGGCAACAATCGGACCTTGGACACCAGTGCAACGCAAATAGAAAACACATGAAATTCAACTAATGAGCAACATGGGGTGATCCGGATAAAGTCCAGGGGACAGCCAACATGCAAATAGAAGTGTCCATGAGTTGCAGAGCAATGGGCTAGGGACACTAGAGTTGAGCATACTCATGAGCAGAAAAAGTCTCGGATTGTGTCCCTACAATTCATTCCTGATTCAGATGCAGTGGGGTGTGTCAGACCTGCATCATCTTCACCATCAACGTCTCAGGGCCCCCACACTGTTTGAGGTGACATACCTGCATAACCGCTCCACAGCATAAAACACAATCAGCTATGGACAATGGCCTGCGGTGCACAGAGTCACTGGCACCTGAAGTGCTGAGCAGGGTAACTGGCCGATGCTGGCATCCACGACAGGCCTGAGCAACCACAAAGTCTGTCAGGACCACCGCTTCAACTCTGGCAGATGGCGTTTGGAGGTGGTCCTTGCGGTGGTGGTGTGTGCCTCTTGCGGTGATGCATCATCACATCCGGTCTGGACTCGCTTTGGTGTGTGAGCCCTAGTGGGCCCGGAGGCTGCGTACATCGCAAGGCCCATAGAGTCATGGCGTTGATGAGCCCAATGCCCACATCTCAGGGGCTAGCTTATGTCTCCAGAGAATGGGTCCCGGACTTGACCAGCACAGAGTTAATGGCCCCGGATGCAGTGCGGCCGGCAAAGGCACCCAGCCACGGGACGGTGACTGGCGGTGCTGTCAGATGGGCCATGTGACCTGAGTGGGTAAGCATCATTGTCCGAGGTGTATGTTTCGGAGTGTTTCGGGGGACAGTGGAAGGTGTCCTCCAGGGCAACATTCCGAAAGGTTTGATTTTATCAGGAAGCAGCATATGGAGGAGTGGAACGCGACAGCCCTTTGCCACCACCCATTCTGTATCAGCTACATGGGGTGAAAACTGCTCCCTAGTCCATAGGCTCAGATGCCACCACTGTTTGACCAGAGAGTGTCCATGAATGTCAGCGAACAGACTTAGTGGATCCGGGGCTGAGTGAGGATGCAGACTCCGCCATTGCTGAATCATGACTTTGTTACCTACTGGACCACAGTGTAGGCCGTAGGCAGAGGTCAGCAGTGGCCCACAGCCACGTGTCTTTGGCTCGCGATGCACAGCGCTAGTGACACCAGGGCAGTTGTCGGTAGTGTACAAACACCTCCGTAACGATGATCCTTTCCTCTCCGCCAAGTTGCAAAGCAACATCTTCTTAGGCCTCTCTTTGCGTGCAATGATGTGTAATCAGCCTTTTGTATACTCGATGTTCTATTGCAAATCTGTGAGCTACTCGAGCCCACATTAGGCCGAGAGCAGCGTAGGCCAGAGGCAACGGACAGCACAGGCCATTCACAGAGTGTCACTGGCATAAGTTGGTGGCCCCACCGGCCTGCATAGCTCAGGTTCAGTGGCACTACTTGTCTGGTCACCTCCATAACTGTTACCCGGCTTTCGTCTGGACTGGGCCGCATCTACCTCCTATTCCTCTCTGTGCATCAACTGATGTGAGCTCACCCAATCATGATTCACGACTAGGTGCTGGATGTGAGACCTACTGGTCTGCAGGGTTGTCCTGGTCCCTCATCCATAGCTCGCTGGATGGCGTTGGACATGGTTTGTGGCAGCATGGCTGGCCGGATGACGTTGGACAGGGTTTGTGGCAACACGGCTCGCCAAATGGCGTTGGACAGGGTTTGTGGCAGCATGGCTCGCCGGATGGCGTTGGACAGGGTGTGTGGCAGCACGGCTCGCCAGATGGGGTTGGGCAGGGTTTGTGGCAGAATGTGTCACAAGAAGCGCATATGGCACTATGCTTCACAGATCAAAGGGAGTCTTGGGCTTGGAGCTTAAACTGGCACGTGGTGGGCCCTCCATGACACATGCCGGTGTCGGATACTGATCAGTGTGGCCTGGATGCAAGAGATCAGGCCTGACTGGTTCATGGTCCAGCGGGCCGGGGTATGTCAGGTGCACAGGATCTCAGGCAACTCTGCTGATGAGGACGGCGTCCGCCTCGTGGCTGAGTGGGAGGTGTTGCCCTGGCAGAGACATTGGGCATTCTGGAAGAGGTTAACGCCGAGGGCTACGTGCTTTTTAATCACACCCCTACGCTAGCCTGGCGTACGCCAGCCCATCCCACTCTGCTCACACTTACGGGTGGGGGGTAACAGGCAACTTTTATGCAAGGACATCCACTGGCTGAGGTGACATGGTTGAGTCCAAGGTCCACTGCACTCCATTAACCAGAGGTGTATGTCACCCTGGATATGGGGTAGCGTTCTGCATACTGTGGTTTGTTCAGTACTTTGCCGCCACTCTTGGCATTGTGTACTCTCGCAATCACGGTTCTACTGCATCCTTCACACAAACCTGGTTGTGACCTCTCCCCACATTTGTCTATTGTGTGGCTGAAGTGCCATGGCGTTGATGGCTCATGTTCACAGCTTACCCAGGTTACCATTGTGAGTTTTTCTATCATGTCTGGTAGGCGGACATGTTGTTGAGCATCTTGGTGGTGGACTTGTGATGTATCCATTGCCAGAGTTGTGGATTGCAAGGATGTGGAGTTGAGGTGAGTGGGGTGTTGATTGTAAAGTTGCCAAGGGGCTGTGCATTTCTCTTTGTGCCATCCTGAGGTGGCTGGTTGCTGTTGGACTGTCAGAGGGAGAAGGGATCACCCACACTGGCTGTGTATTTGGAGGCGACATCGGTGAAGGTCCCACGGTGTTTGGATTTTACCTGCACATTGATGTGGGACGAGTACTTCCTGTTGCGCAGATTGTGTACTGTGTCACCAGGGAAAAAGAACAGGAGTATAACCCATAGACCTAAATGGGACTGGGTATGTAGGATATATAGGAAACAGTGTCCCACTGGGTATCAATGTCAGAGACAATTTAAACTTTTGCATACAAAGCGTATTACAGGAAAGGAACACCAGGGAGTCTCAGTACATTTTTGAAAAGGTTATTAATCACCAATTACGTTGAGCATAAGAAGCACAGTTGAAATGCAGCACTGTACATGAAAGACAATCATGGAGCAACCCAAATGGCACTTGGTGACAAGGTGATGACGAAGTGATAGTAACGACGCAAGTGAAGGTGAAAAACAGCGAGGTCGGCGCAAAGTGATAAAAAACAATCAGATATAGGCTTTTACATTGAATATACACAATAAACAAGTTCAATTTGGCATAGTGATGAGCCTATTAGTAGTGCGCCATGAAATCGCGCTGTGGTTGTCGACGGCGTTTCGATCCTCTATAATTCGGGATCCTCTTCAGGACAGGGTTGGCGTTGAATTGGGGTGCTGAGATCTGGGAGCGCTGACAGAGCGGAGGGGTCAGTCGTCCAAAAGTGGTAAGCCCGGGTACTCAGGAGCGAGTCAAAAAACACTGCCGGGGAGTCCAGGTATCCTCTAGTTGTGCCGGTTAGGCACCTGGGTTAATCTGAGCTGAGGGGTCAGTCGTCCAAAGGTGGTAAGCCCGGGTACTCAGGAGCGAGTCAAAGATCACTGCCGGGGGGTCCAGGTCTCCTCTAGTTGAGCCGGTTGGGCGCCTGGGTTAGTCTGGCGTTGCAGCCGATTGAATCCTTGGCGTTGAGTTCCCGCGCAGAGTAGCGGGTCACAAGGGGGCACACGTGGGACATGTGTGCAGTGGATTGCCCTGAACATGTGGGTGCATCCGGCTGTGACGTGTGGTCCTTGCTTGGTCTCCAGCAGTTCCTGCGCATTGTGTTGGCCATATAGGGACTGGGGTGCCAGGATGATGGGGATGTTCAGGACAGGCGTGGGGGTCTTGGATGTGGCTGGCTGTGAGACTCCACCAACTCAGGCAGGTGTTGTTTGGGGTGTGCCAGGGGCCAACAGGTGGTGCACGGCCAGCAGCTTGGTATGGGTTGGGATGTTGGTTGTCCTCTGTGTTGGTGCTATAGGCCTGTTAGGCAATGTTGGCTAGGATGAGTGGGATGGTTGTCCCATTTAGCCTGTAGTGGACAGTGTCAGATGTTGTGCCTCTGAGACAGGTGCTTTTCCTGGGGGGCTGCTGTAATTGTCTGTGCTGCCCTTGTCGTGGTCTGGGGGGGGTGCCGGGTAGGTGTTGTGGCCCTCTTGGGTGTTCGTGCTGCATGTTTAGTTGCTCCATGGCATCCCTTGCCCTTCGGATGATGCCCTGAGCAGGGATCACTATTATGGGGCAGGATGCTGTCCGACTTTATACCAGGTCAGAGCAGGTGTAAATTTCCTACTGCTAACGTGCCTTATCGCGTTTTTTGTGTTCTTAGCGCCAATCTGTCTGGTTGTGTGAATGTTGAGGTGTGGTGTTGTCACGGCTTATGTCACAGGAACGCCTACTCTGCAACTCATTAGCGATAGTTGCGGTGGTCATCTGTGGCAATGTTTTTTGCGGCTGCTATCAAGGCAAATTTGGTGCTGTGGGCTGTTAGCACCAGCTTGTGAATGGTGGGGTAAATTTATCATGACTTTGGCTGCGATAAATTGCAGTTAATTCCTGCGATCGCTCTTTTTGAATATGCACCGAGATGTATAAATGTCGGCCATTTGTTTTGCAACCTAGCCCAATTTGCAAATGGAGGGTCACTTTTATGACTTATTGCGGTGTGAGTGGCTTTGACTTTCTTTAAGGTAGGAACACTAAAGAGTGAAATGATAGTAGGCATACTATAAGCTTAGGGCCTCGTTTATGAGGTATTGTTGCAAAACTTTTTGCAGCGCTGCCCTACACCAATTTGAAAGGGCAGGAATGCACCAGAATATGAAATAATTTCCCAATGTGCTGGTACATAATTTTGTTGCCTAGCCACAACGTAGGCACCCTTGCACCATGGTGCCTCTATTGTTAACAGGATTGCATTTGTGGAGGAAGGGGCACCTTCCTGCTCAAAAACAATATCAAGGTGATTCTTTTTTCTATGTCTACTACAGAATGCAGCACACATGGAAAGAGGAAAAAACAAAGAGAAATACAAATATTTCTTCTTGTTACACCTGCTCTGGGGAGGAGTAAGGCATTGGAGCTGTCCCAGGTTTACGTGGTTAAGCAAATCTGGGGCAGCATCACAATCCATGGGTGTTGCATGGGAAACCCCCATCAAAACGCCAATGGAATGCCTCCTTGATGCAGAGTAAGGCAAGGCAGCGACTTGTGCTGCTTTGTGTTACTCCATGTCTATTAGGACATGCAAAACCACACAGAGTGGATTTGTGCCTCCTCATGGATATGATTGAGAGGCTTGTACCACTGGAGCATGAAAAAGTGACACTCTGGCAGTGCAAGGTAAACATTAATATCTATCATGAATGGGAATTTGCACTCATCGATTTATAAAACTGACACCACAGAAAAAGGAAGACAGTGTAACCTAAACATGATGTTTTTATTAATGCAGCTATTTTAAAGGACTGTGGAATTGCAAGGGGAAACATACCTCTGCTGTCTGCAAGCCCCTCACTTTCTACCTATGTGAGTAAGGTAAAAACTTTGCTAATGAGGGAGTTCTTACTCTGCAATGCATGCTTTTAGTTTTCACCCATAATGAAGAAGTGCAAGTACATACATTAACAGCCAAACTCATGGAGGCACAAGAGAATTTATAAAGGGTAAGACTCGGGTCAGATTGGAACAGTTATCAGGACTAAGCAGGAAAACAAAAGTTAACTCCCTATTTGCAAACTAGGTAGTAAAAAAATGGCTGACATTTATAAATCTAGTAACACAGAACACTTTAAGAATGTCATTTAGGTGGGCTGGAACCGCAGGCAAAGTTTGTGTTAAACCTATGGAAATGCAGCCGTGAAATTCACTATATTCCTCTCCTATCAAAAAGATTAAAACATTAGGACATCCCTGCACTTCTACCCACAAAATGCCATTGGTCTATTAACACTGCTTTTGCAGAGATAATAGCATCCACAGCCCTCGTAATCAAAACATCAGCTTTGGTTCATCCCATGTTAATGGAACTTTTCTGACTTGAGCTAGGTATTGCACTCAATCAACACAGCTGCTCCTGGGTACACTTGACTCTACTGAGCGATCTACTAAACCCCCCAGGACAACCCTGCATATAGTGTCCCTTTGCCACTCACCCTGCAGCCAGTAACACTTGTAATATATCATTCCATGCAGTGGCCTTGGTTCATGCTGAAAGCATAAGGTCTACATGGCGAGACAACTGCCTGTTCCTTAAGGGATACTCCTCCTCTTCATCCCTTAGTCCCAGGCTCACAGACCTTCACTCAGTGCTTTCTTGAAATGACCATCTTATTTTTTCTGTGTGCTAGGCACAGACAAAAAAAAACATGTCTGTGTGTTGTCTCTCAGTTGAGGCACTTGAGAGACGAGGCCATCTTAGAATGGTTGCATTTTCGGTCAAGGCCCAACTATATACTTACAATCCTCAGTACACTGACAGGAGCAGAATGTTGTGGATTCCAAATTCGCCCCTACAGGCCCCCACTCGAGTTCTCTAGTTACAAGCTCCCACTTGAGCCCCACAGGAGGAAAGGGGAAGGGGACAGAGAAGAGACTGCCTTGCTCCTGGGTTCACTTCTGCACCGCTAGGCAACCACTGTTACTTCTTCTAGCGTAACACTTCAATGCAAACTGCAATTAAAATAGCATCATTTTAAATAAACATCTCTGAATTATTTTCTTGTACTCTTTTCTACTCTTTTATTATGCATTTGCTTACCCCACTTTTGTTAAGGCTTAGCCTCTCTTCTATCAGTCGTATGGTACCTTTAACTTATGACTACTATGGTTTATGGACCATACTCATTATTGCAATAATCAGACTGTTTTCAAATATTTCTTTTACCTAAAACTTAATTTTTTTTCTTTCAGGTACTTTGGGATAGAAGACTGAATTCTCTTCTTTGGCGCTGGACTTCCATAAGTTGAATAGGTGAGTGGAACTGTTTCTCTATTGAAAATGCTTCTCACAATTTACACTCTACTCCTATTTATCAAATATAATATTAACCCATCTAACTCCACGTCGCACACAAGACGCTAGCTATACTAAACTGATTCTACAAATGAACTTGAACTACACTAACCAGTGACTGACTAATACAATTCCTGAGCTCTTTCTCTCTCAGATCATTGGTGAAGTGTGCGGCTTCAAACGCTGCCATCGCACTTCACTGCTGTGTCTGTCCTCATGCCTTCAAAGGCTTGCAAAGACCAGACCAGCAACTTCAAGGTCTTTAATTTGCACCTGCAGTGTTCTCTCAGACCACTGCAGAGGGGGAATTCTGTTCCAGAGAAAGCATACCTCAATCTGCGTCTCCAGATCCAACTGTGATAGATTACTGCCACATAGTGTGCCGCTTGGGCAGTCGGACTGGGAGCCTTGACAATGTCTTTCAAATGGATTAAGAAAGAGTGTATCAACATTTTACATTTGGAATACTACTATTTCTGCAAAATTACCAAACATATAAATGTTATCCTTCTCCAAAGCCACATTTATACTGAAAGTCGTGATGGAGCAGGGTTTTCTATATCCACAATTGTGTCTAATCATTATATAACCCCAGGCATTGGTCATATGAAACTTTCTTTACCAGACGATAAAGAGAAGTAAATAGGAGCAATTATCTACATCAACCCCGTATTATAGTTAAATAATTTCAGACTTTAGTACAGTCAATAAAGAGAATTTATGTGAGTTAAAAGGGTTTTCATTAATGAAATTCTTAAGTTTTCATTATTTATTCAATAATTATTGGTCTTTTGAGCATCAGAAACTAAGATAATTCATTATTTGATATTTCTATCTAAGGAAGAATACAATATTTGTAAGTACAACAGTTAATATTGTATTAAAACAGAAAGCATGTTCCATAAAGGAATTTCCCTAAACAAAATTTCATTGAAATAAATTTGAATAAGGTGTCAGTTGACAAGCTCAAAACTTGTTCTGATGAGGGAATGAATGCATCAGCATAAAGCCCTTGCAATCCGATTAAAAGAAGGAGTAAAGCTGAAAAGTATTGTCACCAATAAATCCGCAGTCATCTAGTAAAACAGATAATAGGCTCAACAACAATCTCCTATGAAGAAAGATATGGTTTCAAGAAACCCAGAAATGGATCTCCAAAAGATGTGAGTGAAAGAAGCCCCCTCTACTCTGTGAACATGCACGAATATAAACACACAATATTACAAATGGAAACAATTATTACACTCTTCATTCACTAATCCAATAGGATTTCAGTAAATTCTTGCTAGTAGGTACATTCTCCAGTTTCTCACGTCTTCAAAATGCGCCACAGACACGAGTCCTTGAAAAGATACGTTATCAATAATTTATGGTTCAGACAGTTCTTCCCATGAATCATCCTTCAGTTGTCTCAATTTCAATTTATTTTATTTATGATCTTGGAACTCCAAAGAGATCCACATAAAATTTGAAATTTACATTTTCAAAACATTCAATTATAATATACAAATGTTATAAGTATAAAAAAAATCAGAGTAAAACCAAATTTCAATAAAATAACCAGCATATACATGTTTCAATATATATTTAAAAAACACTTTAAAAAGTTAAAAATTCTATAACAAAGTATTGTATTTGGTGGTACATAGATGGAATCTGTCAGAGCCCGGGCAGAGAGAATAGATAAAGATAAACAAATAGGCCTTATCCATTTACAACGACATGATAATAGAACAGGAAAAGTAAATAGCAGCGCGGCCCTGGGGCAGGGAGGCGGGACAGCGCCTCCCACTCACTCTCCGGGCCGGCGGCAGTGATTTCAAACACAGGGCAATGCCGGGTGGGCACCAGTTTCAAAATAAATATGAAAATAAAAGCGCTACTAAGCGCTTGGGCAAAGCAAAGTGATCCAAAGTGCTAGAGAACCGGCAGAGCACTCCCAGGCGCTCAGGGGGAAGCACAGCGCTTCCAGGCGCTGGAAACACAAATCAAGCGCTCTCCACAGGGAAATGCAGCCTTTCCATGCTGCAAAGGTCCCAGGGATTCCCAGGGGGCAAAGCAAAGTCCTTCAGGAGTCCAGGGGCTGGGCAGGTCCCAGGGATTCCCCTGAGCCCAAGCAGCAGCACGCCCCTGGCAGATTCAAGTTAGCAATAAGAACCAATTGGAAGGGGACACAGCCCCTTCTTATACAGAGAAAAGTCTTTGAAGTCTTTGTGTAGGCAGTGTGAGAACCAGCTAGAACTGGTTATAGGGAACTCTCTTCATTATCAGGGACAGAGGTGACAGTCGCCCAGCGGGAGGTGGAGCCAGCATTGTGGTCAGGCAGGCACAGCCCTGGTCACTCCCAGGTGCCATCTCCTCCCACTTCCCTGGCAGCAGATGCAGCCTTAAATCCACGGGCTGACTCAGACAACCTCCTGCGCTCTCCAGCCCCTGTCACCCTCAAACCAGACAGTCAATCCACAAGCAGGCCCAGGCCCTCCAGGACCGGGCTCACCAGCCAATCACACGTCAGACACAATTTACACAAGTATGCCAACTTCTAAAAGTGGCACTTCTAGACTAGACACACTCATGCCGCATATACCATTACGCAGCATTCAATCTCACGAGTTCGCACATATCAAACTAGCCCCTGCACTCCCCACACATCAGGAACTACAATGGGCATACATATTCCCCATTTATTCCTATGGGAGGGCAGGTCACTCACCACACATACACAGAGAGCTCAAGCACTTTACACTGTACCACAGTGAAAAAGTGCACAGAGGCCTAAAATCACCACCACCAGGTTCCAGAAACAGGCTAGGAAAAAGCAAAAAGTCTTGGGGAGAACCTGCCAAAAGGGACAGGTCCAACAGTTTCCAAACTGTGGGGACATCTGCCATGTATGTTGAAGGAGAGTGCACTCAAATGTCTTCAGGCCCCAGGTTGCACAAGTTATATGGGTTATCCCCACAATGGCCACACATAGGTATATATAATTAAAAATTATAATAATTACTTTATTATCCGTTACAGGCTTTGAATGATCATTGTCCATTTACAGTGCACTGGTCACATATAAGGAGCTTAGGGCCTGACTAAGGGACAGATGTAGGAAGCCTATTACCGGTCGGTAATGGCTGAAATTAACGAATTCCATCCACAACCGACCGGTAAAAGGCTTTTCTGATATAGGGGCCGAAATTAAGGATTCGATAATTTACCGAATCGGTAATTTAAGGAATCGGTAAATTACCGAATTCTTAAATACCGATTCGGTAAATTACCGAATTCCTAATATAGGGAGCACTTAAATTAGTGCTTATTCCATGGTAGGATTTGTTATTTACCACCAACTACAAGTTGGTGGTAAATAACGAAAAACCCCAAAAAAGCTATTTTATGCAAATTGCTTCAGTGCCATGTAGCAGACATACATCCCCTTAGGGCATGTATGTGTGCCACATGTGCACCCATACACAAATGAGGGGGGCACCCGGGTGTCAAAGTGACACCCTGCCACCCTTCAATGTTTTCCCCCTTTTACCGAATCAGTATTTACCAATTCGATAATTGACATTCATTCCTATGGGCCTCCAGGCCCATAGGAATGAATGGCAATTACGGTAAATACTGAATCTTAACGATTCGGTTATTTTTACCGAATAAATTGCTACATAGCATTTACCGATTTGAAAATACAGAATCAGTAAATGCTATTTACCTACATCTGGCTCTAAATTCCCCTACTGGTGTTCTGGTTTGTTTTTCTTATATAGAGACTCCGTAGGAATTGCTACTGAAGAAATGCATTGGAATATGTAAAAAATGTGTGATTCCCTAATAGCAATTCCTACAGATTAGGAATTGCTAATACAGAATTGCAAATAGGAAATGCCATTGCCTTCGGGTGAAATGGGAAATGGTTTCTTAAAAGGAAATCACAATTTAATGAATGCAAAGCCAAGGGTACCTCTGTGATTAAGGCCCCCCCTGAGGCACCCCGAATTTGCTCAAGTACATATGCCCTTTGGGCAGATGTGTGCTTCATGTCACAATAAATAAATGCAATTGCAATGCATTTTTTATGTTGCATATGGTGACCATCTACTTGAAGTCAATGGTAATTGCATTTCCTAAAAGCCCCATTTGCAGTTAGGAAATACTTTGTGCATGTGCTTTAGGAATCACAAATAGATAATCCCTCTTTGTGATTCCTAAATCAGGGTCACAGCTTACGATTTCTACTATGTAGAAATTGCAAATTTCTACCATTTTTGGCCTTTTGTACATCTGAAAAGGCAATGTACTATTTTTTAACAGGCCGAAATAGCAATTCGTCCCATTAAGAATTGTTAAATGGCTTCGTACATCTAGGTCTAAGTGAAGAAGACAAAAAGCATGGGTACTACCTGATGTGTGTAGCATTGTAAAGAACATGTATTTATTTGAGAAGGCCCCAACATTATCATACTATACAGAGTGTGGTCAGTCAAATTGGACTGTTCACATAGTCATCAAAGCCAGACACCTTTGCATCATGTTGCAAGCTAGGCTGGCCTTGTACCTTGTCTGCACTCTGTGCACCTAATACGTGATGTGCATGGTATTATCTAAATACACCGCTACATGGCTTACAAATGTACATCATTAGAGCAATCCAACTTTGCCTTATGCAACAAGTCCAACTAACAGACAATACCAGGCATTTGGGAAGTCAGTGTACTGTGCGTCATATGTACACAGTGTATGTTCCGCATCCACAGCACAATGTACTAACACTTTGTCTTGTAGCCGGACCTAACCCACACACCAGTGGCAAGGTGGACAGCTTTAGAGATCCCAATGCTACCCATGAGGGTCACCTAATTGCTTCAGTGCTCTGTAAGGATTAAGTGTGTTCTAGTAAATTTTTGCAGTGAGATTTGTAAGGGGTTTCATCAGTCAACTGAAACAAACTTTACCTTACATGTAGATTCACAACAGAAGTAGGACAAAGTAGCATGTGCAGTGACAGGGCCAAAGTGCAATGTGCAATATTTCCCAATGAATCCAGGCCCACATGATGGAATGATCGGAATCTGCTGTGCTAATGTTGTGTCAGCTATGGTATGAATGCTTTTGGCACATGTACCATCACCTGCCCCAAAACCGACTGATGGTCATTAGTAAGTATGGGCAAAATTTGCAAATTTGCGGTCCGCAAATTCGTGCGAAATGGCAAAAGAAATCCGCAAGTTCGCGAATTTTCCAGCGAACTCGCATTTTTTTTGCCATTTGCACAAATATGTGACCACGTGTGCCTGTAACTTTGCCAGCGCGCCAAAAGGCGCCGAGGTTCCTTGAGTGAGCTGGTCATTATAGTGGGGACGGGCGGGAAGACGTTTCATACCGCTAGTGTGTGGTAGACGGTGCCAAACGGGCGGGGCTTCTATGCGAGTTCACATGCATCTTGTTTATAAAGGGTCAGAGACCGAGCAGAGCAGCAGATGAGGAGAAAGCAGCCTTCTGGTCACTGGAGCTACACTGGGATGGCACTCAGGAAACTCATGGATGCAAAAATACGTTTGGCACATGACCCCAGAATCCTTCAGATGTCCAAGATAGCTCTGCTGCGCGTGTTGGTACAAAGCCATTCTGATCCTGCTCAGTGGGTTCAGGCGCATGCAGCTGCTGCTGCTGGACAATGTCCCATCTCATACCAAACTGCCCCGTACGGGCATATGCTGGTGCTGGGCAGTAGGGTGCAGTGGCAGGCGGGTGCTACATGCCTGGTACATGCGCATACCGGTGCCAGGGGGGACACGGGTTTATTGGTGCTGCGTAGCAAGTTATGACTTTACATTTTGACCGCACCAGACGGTGGTAGCGCGTGAGATCACAACCCCTGGGCAGCTCAGCAGCGCGGGGGCTCACATCCACAGGGCTCCGGGGTAGTTTAGTAACTCCACCCTCCGGTTCATCACTGTCACCCTCTGGCTCATCCCTGCCATCCTCTGGTACACAACTGGAACCCTCTGGTTCATCACTGCGACCCTCTGTTTCACCACTGCCACCCTCTGGTTCACCACTGTCACCCTCTGGTTCATCACAGCACCCTCTGGTTCACCACTGCCACCCTTTGGTTCATCACTGTCACCCTCTGGTTCATAACTGCCACCCTCTGGTTTATCACAGCACCCTCCTGTTCACCACTGCCACCCTCTGGTTCATCACTGCCACCCTCTGGTTCATCACAGCTCCCTCTGGTTCACCACTGCCACCCTCTGGTTCATCACTGCCACCCTCTGGTTCATCACAGCACCCTCTGGTTCATAACTGTCACCCTCTGGTTCAACACTGCCGCCCTCTGGTTCACCACTGCCACCCTCTGGTTGATCACTGCCATCCTCTGGTTCATCACAGCACCCTCTGGTTCACCACTGCCACCCTCCGGTTCATCACAGCCACCCTCTGGTTCATCACAGCCCCCACTGGTTCACCACTGCCACCCTCTGATTCATCACTGCCACCCTCTGATTCATCACAGCACCCTCTGGTTCACCACTGCCACCCTCTGGTTTATCACTTCTACCCACTAGTTCATCACTGCCACCCTCTGGTTCACCAGTGCCACCATCTGGATCATCACTGTCACCCTCTGGTTCATCACTGCCACCCTCTGGTTCATCACTGCCACCCTCTGGTTCATCACAGCACCTTCTGGTTCACCCCTGCCACCCTCTGGTTCATCACCGCCACCCTCTGGTTCATCACTGCCGCCCTCTGGTTCACCACTGCCACCCTCTGGTTCACCGCTGCCACCCTCTGGTTCATCACAGCACCCTCTGGTTCACCACTGCCAACCTCTGGTTCACCACTGCCACCCTCTGGTTCACCCCTGCCACCATCTGGTTCATCACAGAACCCTCTGGTTCTCCACTGTCACCCTCTGGTTCACCACTATCACCCTCTGGTGCATCACTGCCTCCCTCTGGTTCATCACATCACCCTCTGGTTCACCACTTCCACCCTCTGGTCCATCCCTGCCACCCTCTGGTTCATCAATGCCACCCTCTGGTTCACCACTGCCACCCTCTGGTTCATCACAGCTCCCTCTGGTTCACCACTGCCACCCTCTGGTTCATCACTGCCACCCTCTGGTTCATCACAGCACCCTCTGGTTCATAACTGTCACCCTCTGGTTCATCACTGCCGCCCTCTGGTTCACCACTGCCACCCTCTGGTTCATCACTGCCACCATCTGGTTCATCACTGCCACCCTCTGGTTTACCATTGCCACCCTCTGGTTGATCACTGCCATCCTCTGGTTCAGCACAGCACCCTCTGGTTCACCACTGCCACCCTCTGGTTCATGACTGCCACCCTCTGGTTCATCACAGCTCCCTTTGGTTCACTACTGCCACCCTCTGGTTCATCACTACCACCCTCTGGTTCATCACAGCACCCTCTGGTTTACCACTGCCACCCTCTGGTTCATCACTGCCACCTTCTATTTCATCACTGCCACCATCTGGTTCACCACTGCCACCCTCTGGATCATCACTGTCACCCTCTGGTGCATCACTGCCACTCTCTGGTTCACCTCTGCCACACTCTGGTTCATCACTGCCACCCTCTGGTTCTTCACCTCACCCTCTTGTTCACCCCTGCCACCCTCTGGTTCATCACTGCCACCCTCTGGTTCATCAGTGCCACCCTCTGGTTCATCACCGCCACCCTCTGGTTCATCACAGCACCCTCTGGTTCACCCCTGCCACCCTCTGATTCACCACTGTCATCCTCTGGTTCATCACTGTCACCCTCTGGTTCATCACTGCCACTCCTTGGTTCATCACAACACCCTCTGGTTCACCACTGCCACCCTCTGGTTCATCACTGCCACTCCTTGGTTCATCACAACACCCTCTGGTTCACCACTGCCACCCTCTGGTTCATCACTGTCAACCTCGGGTTCATCACTGCCACCCTCTGGTTCACCACTTCCACCCTCTGGTTCATCACTGCCACCCTCTGGTTCACCACTGCCACCCTCTGGTTGATCACTGCCATCCTCTGGTTCATCACAGCACCCTCTGGTCCACCACTGCCACCCTCTGGTTCATCACAGCCACCCTCTGGTTCATCACAGCCCCCTCTGGTTCACCACTGCCACCCTCTGATTCATCACTGCCACCATCTGGTTCATCACAGCACCCTCTGGTTCACCACTGTCACCCTCTGGTTTATCACTGCTACCCACTAGGTCATCACTGCCACCCTCTGGTTCACCAGTGCCACCATCTGGATCATCACTGTCACCCTCTGGTTCATCACTGCCACCCTCTGGTTCACCAATGCCACCCTCTGGTTCATCACAGCACCCTCTGGTTCACCACTGCCACCCTCTGGTTCACCACTGCCACCCTCTGGGTCATCACTGCACCCTCTGGTTCACCACTGCCATCCTCTTGTTCACCACTGCCACCCTCTGGTTCACCCCTGCCACCATCTGGTTCATCACAGCACCCTCTAGTTCTCCACTGTCACCCTCTGGTTCACCACTATCACCCTCTGGTGCATCACTGCCACCCTCTGGTTCACCACTTCCACCCTCTGGTCCACCCCTTCCACCCTCTGGTTCATCAATGCCACCCTCTGGTTCACCACTGCCACCCTCTGGTTCATCACTGCCACCCTCTGGTTCATCAGTGCTACCTCCTGGTTCATCACTGCCACCCTCAGGTTCATCACTGTCACCCTCTGGTTCACCACTGTCACCCTCTGGTTCATCACAGCACCCTCTGGTTCCCTACTGCCGCCCTCTGGTTCATCACTGCCACCCTCTGGTTCATCACTGTCACCCTCGGGTTCATCACTGCCACCCTCTGGTTCACAACTTCTACCCTCTGGTTCATCACTGCCACCCTCTGGTTCACCACTGCCACCCTCTGGTTGATCACTGCCATCCTCTGGTTCATCACAGCACCCTCTGGTTCACCACTGCCTCCCTCTGGTTCATCACTGCCACCCTCTGGTTCATCACAGCTCCCTCTGGTTCACCAGTGCCACCCTCTGGTTCATCACTGCCACAGTCTCGTTCATCACAGCCACCCTCTGGTTCATCACAGCACTTTCTGGTTCACCACTGCCACGCTCTGGTTTATCACTGCTACCCTCTAGTTCATCATTGCCACCCTCTGGTTCACCACTGCCACCCTCTGGATCATCACTGTCACCCTCTGGTTCATCACTGCCACACTCTGGTTCACCAATGCCACCCTCTGGTTCAAAACTCCCACCCTCTGGTTCATCAAAGCACCCTCTTGTTCACCCCTGCCACCCTCTGGTTCATCACCGCCACCCTCTGGTTCACCACTGCCACCCTCTGGTTCATCACAGCACCCTCTGGTTCTCCACTGCCACCCTCTGGTTCACCCCTGCCACCATCCGGTCCATCGCAGCACCCTCTGGTTCACCACTGTCACCCTCTGGTTCACCACTGTCACCCTCTGGTGCATCACTGCCGTCCTCTGGTTCATCACAGCACCCTCTGGTTCACCACTTCCACCCTCTGGTCCACCCCTGCCACCCTCTGGTTCATCACTGCCACCCTCTGGTTCACCACTGCCACCCTCTGGTTCATCACTGCCACCCTCTGGTTCATCACTGCTACCTCCTGGTTCACCACTGCCACCCTCAGGTTCATCGCTGTCACCCTCTGGTTCACCACTGCCACCCTCTGGTTCATCACTGCCACCCTCTGGTTCCCCACTGCCACCCTCTAGTTCATCACTGTCACCCTCTGGTTCACCACTGCCACCCTCTGGTTCATCACTGCCACCCTCTGGTTCACCACTGCCACCCTAAGGTTCACCACTGACACCCTCTGGTTCACCACTGCCACCCTCTGGTTCACCACTGCCATCCTAAGGTTCACCACTGACACCCTCTGGTTCACCACTGCCACCCTCTGGTTTATCATTGCCACCCTCTGGTTCATCACTGCCACCCTCTGGTTCATCACTGCCACCCTCTGGTTCATCCCTGCCACCCTCTGGTTCATCACAGCACCCCCTGGTTCACAACTGCACATTCTGGTTCATCACAGCACCCTCTGGTTCACCACTGTAGATTATCTGGAGAAAGCACACCTGCCTAGCCTCAACCGGGGGCTGGTTAATGTGTTACTGAATTTGAGCTTCATGTCCAGCACCTGCTTCCTTATCTGTAAGTGCTTCCTGTTGTGGTTTAATTTTTGTGACAGCCTGGAGCATTGTGCCATACTTGTAACTATTCTCTGAACCTGCTTCGGGGGTCAGATCAGGGTCAGAGAATAGTTGCAAGTAGGCAACAACTTTGGAGGTGCTGCTCAGGAAGAACTTACAGGGTTACAGCAGGTGCCCAAGTTGAAGTTAATTTCTTTGTAACCATTTTGTAAATGGTTACAAAGAAATTAGCTTCAACTTGGGCACCTGCTGTAACCCTGTAAGTGCTTCATGTACTTCAGTTTTTGAATATCCATCCCGCTTGCGATTTCGCAGATTTTTCTGCAATTTCGCGAGATTTGCGGACCGCAAAATTGCAGAAAATCCGCAAATTCTGCAAACGGAACAGATTTTACGCCCATGCTTAGTCATTAGTTCAAATGTCTCTCACTCATACTATGGACAGCAAGTGGCAACATGTTACCCATAATATGTGACAGATATTTTGCATGGAATGGGCAGGGCTGTGATTTTCCTGACACAATATATTTGCCCAAGTTCATCTTTAAGCAGGACACTGGAGTGGTTAAGGTGTAACACCAATCCCAGACAATACTACCAATTTTCAACAGCACATGTAATATCGACATATGCACTGTGAACAGATTTCCCAATTTATTTGTCCCCCCATTTTGTGTTCACATCATACCATGCCCATGGCTGCAGATCAAATTCCTCCATGCTACCAAAATTATTACTGTCTAAATGATTGAAAGCATGTCAGACATCCATGCCACTCAATCAGCAAATTTTTGGGGACCAACACATGGACCTATAGTTCAGCGTCTAGCCAAAGTTTGGACTCCAATATACTTGGGTGACCATGTGAGCAGGCTTGGCATACGGAAACTCGACTCCTTACTAGAATAGATGCTGCATATGTATTTGTAAGGTGCCATAGTTAAAATGTATTATTCACAATACCAAAACCAGTCGGCAAGCTACATATCACCATTTGTTGCAGTTAATGCTTAAGTCCATTGCCCATACCAATGACTTACTTGAGTTCTCTCCTTAGCCCATATTTATCATGATATGTGGCAAGTGCCATCCTTCATCACAGGTACCTGTGCATCCCAGAGTACTGCATATCGGTGACAGGTTAGATGGAGTGACAGAGAAGCAATTGCCAAAATGGCATGCTGGTTTAAAGGACGTTGACACAAAACTCGATGTGCATATAGAATTGGAGGAATGAACTTAAATCTGTCTGTCTGATGCACATCAATAGTGTATGCATGTACATGGCAATGTATGGCCGATTTGGTGTTGCATGTCCACACAAGCTGTGATGATTCCTACCTCAGTGCAGACTGAATAGGTATGAGTAGATGTGGGACATGTCACCCGTTCACACATGCCTGACTCATGCCCTCGTAAATAAGCATGGGCGAATTTTGCGAATCTGGCGTTCGCGAATTTTGCGAATTTGCGAACTCGCAATCCGCAAAATCCATGAATTCTCGCGAATTTGCAGATTCTTTTTTTGTGTTCGCAAGGATTTCTGCCAGTTCGCAGGGATTTCTGCCAGTTCGCGAGGGTTTTGTACCAGTTCGCAATTGCGAACTTACATGTCGGCTCGCAACGGTCCAATTATGTTGTTTCTACGTCTGGTTCATCATCACAGGTTCCCAGCACCCTCTGTTTCACCCCTGCCACCCTCTGTTTTACCCATGCTACCCTCTGGTACATCAATGCCACCCTCTGGTTCATCATCACTGTAGATTATGGGGGGAAAAAGCAAGCACACCTGCCTGCTTCAATTGACATGAATTAATTTGGGGTTGATTTATTAATGTGTCACTGTTTTAAAATTCCAGTCTGGCACCTGCTTCCTTATCTGTAATTTGCTTTCTGTTGCAGTGCAATTTTTTTTTCCAGGACATTTGTGGCCTACTTGTAGCTATTCTATGAGCCTGCTGTGAGGGTCAGAGCAGGGTCATACAATTGTTGCAACTAGCAACTGAACTCTGGAGGGGCCCTTGTCAGGAAGCACTACAGGGAATGGTTACTAATGATGAGTTTGAACTCTTGAACCTGCTGAATGCTTTCACTATTGCAAAACTCGTTTTTCTGCAGAACAGCATTACAGCAACTGTAATGCCCCAAACAAGCTTATATGAGAAAGTTGATTTCTAATCCAAAAGTTATCCAAAGAAAATCAAAAGGCCTCAAATCCAAAAAAGTGCAGGCAAATGTCAACCTGAGGAGTTATTCTGATAAAAATCATCATTTTCAGAAGGTATATGCTCTTGCTAGTAGATTTCTTGTGCAGAATTGCAATTTTTGTAATTTCGCGAGTGCGAGATTGTTGCTGCCCGCCGCACCTACATGTTCGCAAATGCGAACTTACACCGCACGCCGCAAAATTGTATCACCAAGAAAAAAAAATCAGCTGCGTGCGAATTTGCGGATTTTCGGTAAATTTGCGAGCGTTCGCGGATTGCGAATTTACCGAAAATCCGCAAAATCCGCGAGCGGAACGGATTTTCCACCCATGCTTACTCGTAAACCCAATGCCCTATAATAGACATACTTCCATACCTTTGTAGTGTTTTGTGAGAGGAATAAGGTCAATGTGTTAAGTGACACAGGCATGTATGCACTGTGTTGTCAGAATACAGGCCATTTCACAGTCCACCTACTACTGCAGTTGCCCATTTTGTTTCCCATAGGAATTATCACCATTGAACCTTTTTGGCCACTTACCTGCAAGAGCACCACAATATACTCAAATATATGAGATCTACAGGATACACGCACACACTCATCACATGGATTAAGTATGAGTTGATGCGCATCCAGGTACCAATCCATACAGAAATGTTTGAACAGACTCTTGGATAAGTAAAGTACCTCATGCTATGGTTAAATTTAATTACGTAATCTATGTTAAAGTGTACAAGGTATGTCCATGAGTCGTTCTTGGAGAAGTGTCCAGCAGGTCTGTTGATTTGGAGGTATTTAGCCACACTCTGTTTATGTTTCAACTCCCTGCTGCAGAGTCAATCTATGCTGTAATGTGTGTGGCCTCGTTTATTTGCCATAACAGTGAAACATTGCTGAAGCAAAATACGTGTACTTGCTACAAATTACACATTTCACATAGGTGTCTGGACATATATTTTACTCTCTTGCATGTTGCATGACAATCCCCAGGGAGTACCTAGATGGACCATGTGTACCATTCCATGTGTACACAACATCATTGTTCAGAATCCATCTACATATGCACATGGGTATATGTTTATGAGGTCAGCCACTGCCATTTTCTGTACCTACAAGACAACAACCTGAATACTTTAGCATTGTAATATTTGTGGATGTACAAGCTTCTTATGATGGCTGTTCATGAGTCATTCCATAGGCTTGTTTGTTTCGCTGGACATGTCACTTCTACTGCGAATAATTTTTCATGTATGTAATTGATGACGATGCGGACACATTCTGCTTGGTCTGATATATATGTCCTTCCTCTCCAATAGACAACATGACCCCTGAACAGGAGAAATCATATTGGATTTGCTTGGAGAGGTACCGTCACATCAGCCATGTAGCCATGGTCTTCAGTCACATAGAACTGCAGGTGGTAACATTAATGAAAACCGTGCACACCTTGCAACAATCTGTGGACAGGCTTGACCAGCAAATAAGGCCCTCCCTCCGACTTTCTGCCCCTCCCTTGTTCATATTGTTTTAGTGTATAGGGTTTTTGCATAGGTTAGGATAGGTTTTATCATAGTGATAGGGCAGGTTAGTTTAAGTGTTTTTATAGATTTTAATATTTATCTTTGTTAGGTGGGGGTATGGGTGGGTAGCTTATTATTTGGTTGGGGTTAATGTTTAGTATGTGTATTAAAAAATCAAATAATATATATTTGTTTAGGTTTTAATGTTTACGTAGTTCGTGTATAGGTATAGTTTATGTTTGTCTCGTGCCAATGTGCCTTGAGGGAGTGGGTAAGGGTTGATATTTAACCTGTCTGTTGTGGTATATATGTAGAATAGGATAAGTTGACGTTAGGTAGATCAGTTGAGTTTTTAAGTTAGGATAGTGTAGGTAATTCAGCATAGGGTAGTTTAGGCATAGTTTAAAAAAGGCATCATTAGTGTAGGTCATTTAGTTTTAGATTTTAAGAATTTTATGGTGTGTTACCTAAACATTCTTTTGCACTTTCACAACTGCTTACTTATTAACTGCATAGCAGTTGTCATATCTATATAGGTTGCATTAAGCACATCCTGTCAGTGTTTGTAGGCATGTGTTACTAGATGAAGCACCTGAGGAGTAGAACATGTCAAGTTTGCAATGGAGTTTCAAACTTGGGATGAGGGATTTTCAAAAGTGATTGTCACGACCGCTTATCCTCAGGATCAGGGCGATGCTATATAGGGGTCCACCTCCAGACTGCCCTACACTCTGAATATCAAATACCACAGAGCATAAGGAAATCAGGTGAGGGAAAAAGGTCAGGAAGGGACTGGAATGGGACGGGAGGCTGAAATGAGAAAAGCCAAGAAAGACAAACAATCATTAGTAACATATTCCTGCTAACTACTCTCGGTAATTCTCGCTCGGACACCACCTACCACGGGCACTAACTGAAAACTCCTCTTCTCCCTCTCGGTAGGTCGTGAAAAGAACTTCTTCCACTTTAACACACAAATCTGTAATGCAAGAAACAAGGTCAGCATTCAATAAGGGGATTCCACACCCCAAACGCTCTTCTACAGCTGTGTTCACCCAAACATACCTTCCAGCCTTCCTGGGTTTGCACCAAAATATAAATCCCTGATAAAGAAACCTCTTAAACCAAAAAGAAAAGGGATATGTGCCAAAAGATAACTAGAAGTGTCTTTGAAGTTTCGAGGACAATGCAAAAGTAGAACACAGTCTTGCAACCAATATATTCAAAGATACGAATAAACAAACAAGGTTCTCCCAGGGTTTGTAAATAATCACCAAAGCACTGGAATGCGTCTCTTAGAAAACGCTAGCACTCACAAGTTCCAAAAATGCGGGAATCACAGAATCCTTTCTCTTCAGGAGAAGACCGAGCCTCTGCTTTCCTGCTGGATTCCAATAAACACCAGCCGGTGCTTGAACCGCGTTCAGCAGCCGCTGAACGCATAAACGGGAAGCTGCTACTCCCCGCTTGTCTGATCTCTCAGCTGAGAGAACTGAAGCCTTTCAAAGCGGCCTCCCTGGATTTCGGCCGCTTCACCCCTCCTGCAACGCCGGTTACCTTCCAGCCGGGACGGAGGGGAAAATTGAAAAGCAGACACCGCCTAGGCACACGGCAGTCGCCGCACGCCTTCTTTCCTCAGTCGAGAACTCCGCCTTGGCCGGCTCTCAGTCCAACGCGGGAAACCACACGTTCAAGGCACTGGTAACAAATTTAAAATCACGTACACAGCGCCTCAGCAGGCAGGAAACTAAATAGATGATGACGCCTCCCCCCTGCCAAGCATTCTGGTAGTAGTAGTTCTTCTTTTCTTTAAGACACAACTAAGGCAGCAAACGCTCCAGAATCCTAATCATGACAGTGATAGTGCACTGTAAGTAGCCCTCTTGCAGTGAATGGACACCCAGCCCAAAACAGGTTTTACACACCTGTTGCTCTGTATGTGTAAGTGATGTTAAATGTTTTATATGGATAATTAAGTCAAACCATTGTGACTAATCAAGGATATGTCTGGTGCCACACTGATGCCAGCCACTTACACACTCTCCCTTGCACCATTTAGGTGTCAAATCACTGTTGTTTTCTGGCTAGTATCAGGGATGGCTGGTAACATATTAAAGTAATGGGCGGAGCGAAGTTCCCCACTGCATCCCCAAACACATACATAAAACAAGCATGCAAAATATAAACACTTGCTTGCATTACAATAACATTACGAATAAAATAAATGTACTTACATGGGCTGCGTCCTCTGTGTCCTTCACAGTCCGTGGCTGAGGTGGGCACAAGCGGGAGAGGTAATTTCCTTAAGCAATCCAGACGCTGCTCTCAGGCTGTTAAGCAGCATGATAGCAACACCAGGACTGGCTAAATGCTCCTTCAGGCCCTGTAGGTCTGTACCTGGTCTCTGCCCAACTATCTAAGACAGCTTGATGGAGACCTTCAAAATGTGCATGTCAATTTGGCCGGTGCCTGAAAGCCGGTCAAACTGACTTGTGCAATTCTCAGTGTCTGACCATTCACTGCTCCTGTCCTTCATGCAGCAGAGGACACATCCCTCATTTCTCCTGAATCCAGGGCAGGCTGATGTGCTTATTGTGAAAAATAAAATGACAATGAAATAATTTCTTTGCCATTTTATTCTTCACATTGATATAGAGCGGCTCTCAGTGGGCAGGTGATCAACGCTTCCCCGCCCTAATGAAGCAGTCACCACTGGCTAGGATGCATGGAAGTATCCACCACCAGGGCTAAACTTCATTCAGTCTTACCGCAGACTGATCAATAATTGTTAAACTTTGTGCGTGTGATCTTGGGAAACTACTTGCTAGTTCAGATGCACGTAGGGATCACATAAACTGTTTTACTTGGCCTGTGCAGATGTACCCCTCTGTTTATAAAACATAATTCCCATTAGACCGCAGGTAGTGTCTTTAATGTTAGCACATCCACCATGGCCTATGTAGTCCAATCATGAACAGGCATACAACACACTGGTTCCGGTTAGGGATTTTATGGGCTTGTGAACCAAGGAGCAAGGAACAGGTGACAGTCCTTGTGGCAACAACCCTAAAATAGTCTGTGAGCCATTGGATGCCCAGACAGAGTCCATGGGGGATACATGTCATGGAACATGTGGAGTAGAGGACTGTTCCAGTGAGGAGGAGAACCAAAATGCCATTATGAAGATAGGCCATATTGAAAGTCTACAAATGGGTGACATCAACAGGTTGGAAAGCAAATAGAGGATACTATCAGTTTAGAACTACACTGACATGGTCATAAGCACATGTTAAAAGAGAAACTTGCCATGTGGTTGTGAGAAATGCTATTTTCAAGTTTTTTGGTGGAAAGAGGTGTAGCCCACATCTTCTTCCTCTGATGTGTGTGGTGCCTCCTGTGAAGTGGGGTGTTGTCAGTGGCAAAGGCGACACAGGCACACACACAAATCAGGGTCTGAAGATACGGATCTCCTGTATCCAGCAGCATTTCTCTGTGCCAATAAGTAATGCAGCAAAGGACTAAGAAGGGCCTGCTGGCTTGCCAGCACAGCAACAATGTCGCAGTGTAAGGCAACCATTGTTGCTTTGTAGGAGTCCTGCTTCCGCTCCATGGACTCCAGGTTGTTGTGGATCGCCCCCAGTTGGTTGGCAACCTCACTGGTGCAACCTCAGCAGGCCATTGTTCGTGCCACTGCATCATGGTTCCAGCGATGTCAGCCAGGAACTGATCCAAGCCAGGGAGCAGAGGGTAGGGGCCTCTTTTAGATTCCACAGTGTCCTTTTTGGGACTTAGGCACCCATGGGCTCCCTCTAGGGAGCCAGCCACGGTCTCTATCCCGACCAGCACCACATCTGCCGGCTCCCGCTGGACTTTTACAGCACAACATTGGAATTCAACTTGGGGGAGTCCAGGGCTGGGGGTGGGCTAGCTGGTGGTATTTGATGGGTAATAGGTGGATCTTTTGGAGACTGTGCAGTGTTGTCGGATCTTCTTGCGATTGGGGATGTTGTTTGAATGGAGTACAGGATTTGCTTGAGGGTGTCTTGGTCGAGGATAGGCAGGCTGTCATTGTCAATGGGATTTTCATCCAGGACAGGTAGCTCACCAGGAGTTGTTGGCACATCCTCTTCAATGAAACATTTATATGTTGATGGTGAGCTATGTTAGATGGTTACTTGAGTAATCTGCTTGACAATCAGACTTCCTACTAATTTACTTTCAGGTCAGAATTGATGCTTAGGACATCTGTCCCTCACAGCAGTTTTGAAGCCAAGTTGTACTGTAGATGCCATCCAGATGACAGTATCTCTGCATTGTTCACACAACCACTGTGTGACAAGGTGGACTTGTCGTGTTATGACATATATTGCAACACAGGTGCACAACTGCCAAGCCTGCCATTCCTGCAAGTATGAAATGAGGTAAAGTCCACATCTGCCTTGCTGATTTCCTTTGTTTTCTCATGCTGCCTATACTGATTGTGTTTTGCCGTATTAGCACCACTACTGTGCACATTGCACCTAGTCTCCAGAGTGCCTGCTTTCCCTGTGACCAGTACTCAGCCCACAGATCCTGTGAAGGTGATGTGGATTTACTCATGAATTAGTTATAATCCTGCAGTCTGCCCTACACACAGTACACCATGGCACTTTGATTTGTTGTGCTGTCTTGTGTGCACATTGTGCTTTCATATAGTCAATGGTTTCATTTTTCACACATATCCTGCACCCCTCTACACAGCTTCCTACACTGTAGGAATGTGTGAGGCATGTACCTACTATAGTTTTCCTATTTGTGTATACTCATATCTTTCCAATGCACACACAGTTGGCTTCATATTTTTGGACAGAGGGCACTTTTTACTAACTCTGAGGGTTGGGCCCAGTCAAACTAGGTGGATTGGTAGCCCTGGTGTTCAGCCCATTTCATTATTGCCAAAGTTGGCTATCTCCAGAGAACCACACATCATTTGACTCAGACCCCCTCACTTTTAGGTGTACATGCCTCCTCTGGAAATCTAGATTTTGGGCCAGGGATTCACCTCACTGCCACACACTGATGGAACCTAGATAATGCATTGACTCTCATGTGCCTACAACAACAACAATATGCATGACCATATCCAATGGACTGACATGGCTGGCTATTTTTGAAGCTATGGGTCAGGCGGCTGTAGCCCATATGGTAGTAATGCTGGAATTGGTGACATGTACCTACCCAGGTTTTCCACATAACTGGGCCCATCCACCTCAGCCTCCAACCATCCCTGACTCCTGCCCTTTGTGGTGGCAAACTAGTTAATGCTATATTTTGACAGATTCCTGTTCAACATCCTCTGACTGACATATGTGGCATGTTTGAGACAATTTGCCTTCCGACTTCCTCCCACATCACATGTAGGTTGTAGTCCTACAATGGTCTCTTCTTTGTCAATCCTTCCCAGCTGCAAAGTGGGACTGTGGGCTACCCACAGTCGAGGTAGTGCACAGCCAATGGACAATAAAGTCTCAACAAAATTGTAAAAGAACTATAGACCTAGTTACACAAGGGGTTTTAAGCAAAATATTTTATATACGTTTTTGCAATTCTCAATTAGTCATACTTCAAAAACATCATAACATGAATAAAAACATTATATGCATGCTGATAAACATGTATGCAAAATCATAAGAGCCAAGTTTTTTTAAACAATTGAATGACATGAATGGTACAATAATGATTGTGAAAGCAATATATGTATAACGTATTGTAGGCTTCAAAAAATTCCAGAGTCCCAATGGAACGGGTTGTTTTTTTGGCTGCTGATCTCTTCTACCTGCTCCATGGCTGCCTTCTGCGAAGTGTGCTACTGTTTTTCGCTAAAGTGTAATTTTTTAAATATTTTTGGCTCTTCATGCATTTAAAAGTCTTACATGCCACTAACGAGCCTTAGGTCAGTTTCCACTGTGACCAAGACAGAAGCGTCACATTTTTTTGATGCACCTTATGCCATGTTGCACCATACCGTAAATACGGCGTATACATGGAGTTTAAAAATTACATAGAGAACCGCAAGTCATTTTGATGCATCGTTGATGCACGCAGTGATGCTTCAGTTCTTGTAAATGAGGCCCCAAGTCTGTATTCACTAACTAACAGAAGGCTTCTGAAAGTAACAGCACTCGCAGCTAAAGAGAACAATCATTGGCATAGCCAATAGGTCTCGCCTTTGGGACCTCATAAGTGTTTAGCCATGCAACAGTTAATGTTGTTGCACTAAGGATATTGTGCTGGATAACTAAACACTTATAAGATCCCAAAGGCGAGACCTATTGGCCTTGCCAATTCTTGTTTATAATTTACTGTGAAACCCTAAGTGGGACAGGTATGCCCAGACATGGGTCCCGTGCTCACTGTGCCACTGGAACCAAGCTATATCCGGCGAAACCTGTACTGGGTTGCTTGTGTTCAGGTTCAGGCAAGACCTGGCCTGGCAGTTTGGGCTGGGTTGTTCCCTTTAGAGCAGGGTTAAGACTAATTTGCTGATGGCTAGGTTCAACCTAAGGTGACATGGTGTGTAAAATAACAATAGACTTGAATGTGGCCCTGCTGGTGGTGGTATATGAAAGAGGCGTGAGGTTGAATCAAGACTACTTAGCCTTGATATTCCACTCAGACATTCATTGGCACCAGTTGCGGGCGTTAGGGGGGAAAAATACTTTGGGCCACTGCACTTATTCTTTTACAATTTAACCACTATAAGTGCTAGAATAACAGTCACCACCCTGAAGTAATATATGTAGCAATATATGTAGACCCTCAGAGCCGAGTAGAGACGGGGCGGGCTAAAAATAGAAGGATGTGTAGCTCTGGAGGCTGAAGTTCATGAATCTGCCAAGAGGGAGGCAGCATGCATGCACTCCGGTGCGTCCAACTCATCCAGTGCTTGTGTTTCCTGTTTGTTGGCTTCCAGGTAGCACAGCCCAGCCTGTCAGAGCTGCTCAACCTCCCCACTCCCTGCTGTATGCTGCACCCATCCACATCCGGTGGCTGGTGAGTGTCTGCCTTCATTTCTGCGCCATGCCCTCTTGAACTTACCCCGTGGACATCTCTTGTGCGCATGCTCTTCACTTGCAGCTCCGCTAATGAGGAGAGAGGGTAGAGTTCTCAGTCAACGTCACCGCCTTGCATCACGCTATGTTAATCTGTTGTATATTTTGTTTTTGGTATGAGTATTAAATATGTGTTCTAGTCAAGGACGCCATTTCCTAGGCCTGGTGGACAAACTGTCGCCATGGGTACTGCTTGCAAAAGGGGGTTGGCGTTTCTCTCTCACAGGAGATATCCAGTGTCCGGGGGAAGGGTGATCCCACAGCGTGTGAGCTAGTTACTAAACAGATGCAATTAACGTCTAAAATATCAATTCCTCCAAAAATAAAAGGATTCAAGGCCCAGATACAACACCTCTTGTCTGAGGGGGATAGTAGAGTAGGGCTGTCCCAAAGAGACATCAGTGGATTGTCCACCAGCACAGTGCCTCTGGAAGAACAGTAGGGTTGGGTCCGGGTCACCCACATACATCTGCTCCACACACCAAACATATTAGGAGCAATGGCCCAAGAGGAATCCTCACAGTTTCTTTGTAGTACAGACCGCCTCTGGAAGGACTTTTTTCTTCATGACACATTCCGTCCCATGTTTAGGTCTCGCCTGCCAATGCACATGCACTTTGCTGCAAGACATATAGAGGGCCACCAGCAATCCTACCAAGACGGTTTTGGAGTGCGGATTCTCCCCAATGCATGTGAGGCATTCAAGCACGAAGCTTCGCCAGCACGCGCTTGGCCTCACTTCTCGCTCACACCCCATATGCTCGCTCCCTCCCACTCTTCCGACTTCAAAGGGACGCCGCTCCCCTGCTCCCCTGCCCCCCGCCACTTACTCTAATATTTTTAATCCCCACTTTCCGCCCACACTCCACACCCCCACACAGCAATGCTGAGAGCTTGTTTTGTGTGCGCTTGCATTGTTAAATTAATCAGACTCCTTCACTCGGCCCAAAACAGAGGAAAGTGAACTGCCACTAAGCGGCCTCCCACCCTACCTTACCCCAACAGCCCTCATTCAGTCTCACATTCATTCATTGTCCTTATGTAATGTAACAGGTTCTTTTGCAAAGCGCTCTGACACCTTCAGTTCATGTGAGAGCCAGGGCGTGCACAGCAATTTGCTCCCCCTACCCCTCCCAGAACAAGACAAGAACATCTAAGCCATTTGCCAGCAGGCACTTCACGCGCTCCGCAGGTCATAAACAGGACCATCTGCTCGTGTCCAGCCCCCCTCCCAGCGCTGTCTTTCCTCTGCTCAGGCTTCAACTGGTGCCCGACATCGCACCCCTGCTGCCTCGCGAGGCTTGTTCTCTTTCCCTTTCACTCTGTGTTCTACTGTTTGTTCACCAATTCCTTTTTCGCTTTCCATTCTTTGTCTGCGCCCACACCCATTTGTCATGGTATATCGTATTTATTTATGAAGTAAAGGGCATATGTAAGTAAGGGGGTTCTATTGCACAAAAAAATGCAAAACCGGCTAGAACAGACGAACCTCGCCCCGGGGGATGTCGTCGCTCTTGACAAGCACAGCCGAAGAGTCGTGGTTTTTGTCTCTGCTGTTCCTCAACCGCAGGTGATTTTCCACAGGTCTCTCTTGATTTAAGGGCACATTTAAAATAATACTGGTGTTCGGGATTAATTTGACGCATAGCTGCATCATTTAACATGTTATGCTTTGATGCACTATGAATGCTACGCTTTCGTTTCTGTATTGTGTGGTCCATGCTTATCATTCAGCAAAGCTCGCCTCCATACAATAAGGATATTTATACCTACATTACACCGGAAATGTCATCTTTACTTCTCACCACAACAGTCTCTTTTCAATACTTTTGTGTGTAGAACGATCTGCTCCCCTTAATAACATTGACCATCATCCTTTTACTTCTGAGGAAATAATCCCTTGGCATTGTGAGTGAACACAATACAATGAGCAGCTGCAAACGTCAAAGAGCGCCAGTAATGGAACACACCCATGATGTGCACACAATCACAAGATGCTTGAGCCAGCGCCAGATTCGAACCTGGTTCCCCAGCTTCAAGGTCAGCCGCTTTGGCTGTTACGCCACATCTGGTCGCTGCTCCCTCCTCTCCTGTTCCTCCCTCTTTCCTCCTCCTTATGTAGTCACTCAATCTAGGCACACCTCCCTCTTCATTTGCCAATGCTGGTTATTTGGCACACAGTGGACAATATTTCTAAAAAGCTAATATATAGTATTCAATGCAGCTATGAACCTTAAAGCAACAGCCTAAGAAAGTTTAAGCTCAGCAATGTTTTTAACAGTCTGAAATAACTAATGCTTTTTTATTTCACGGGCACATTTCAGTAAATGCAGGTTTTTGATCATCCCAAGAGTTAGAGGATGTATTGCGGCAGGCAGGCACGAGCGGCTGTCTAAGCATGTATGTATGCAACATTTGTTGGCAATTTGTCCGGAGCACATTGTTACTAACTCCCCCCCCCCCCACCTACCACAAGACTGCTTTTATGTTTTTTGCACCTTTTTCCGCCACTTAATCTCTTCCTGTCGCACCCCTCCTACAACACTGCTTTTTTATATTTAATTTTTTTTGCAGATTTATAAAGCGTAAACTGGACCCAAAGGGATCAGAGCGCTTTACATGACCACCAGCTGCATTACAGACACATTCAATTTTCAGGAAGGAGATTAAATTATTTGTGCATAATCGCAGGATGCTTCTTTGTCTTCCATTGTGGTTTGCTTGTCTCACTCCCAACGTTGACTAAACTTAGTTTCTTTTTTACTGGGCAGAAAGCAACTTCTTGACTGAATCACAAGCTTTAAAATACTGGTGAACATTTTTTCATATCAAAAAGGTTTTTTTTGAACCTAACTCCTGACACTTCACAATAGACTGGTGGTTTTGTATTCTCTATGTGTGTTTGAGGGGCTGGAATCCTCTACCTCTTGGAGAAATTCATGGATGAAGATAACTCCTGGTTTCCTCAGTTCCACAATGGTACTGGCAACATATTCAAAGGCCTTGACACACATGCACCCCAGATGGTGGTCTTTTGCCAGCTGTACCAGGGTAATATACCAAAAGCACTTTGTGCTACACTGGAACAATTGCTTATCAGCTTGTGTGCAATTCACTTTCTTTCTTGCAGCTTTCCTCATCTCGTTCGTCCCATTGCCAAAGGCTGCTATATGTTTATGAGGCTCTGTAGTAACAAGCATTGGCTTAGCCAATAGGTCTTGTTTGCTTTCCTTTCCACCGTCTCTTTTCTGTCATTCCGTCTCTCTCTACGTTGGCGGTAAAACAATTACAAAGAATTTGGGGGCATATTATCAAGAGGGTTTATCTCCGCTTTTTTGGCTTTAAAAGCCAAGAAAGCGGAGATAAAATTATCTCCCTATTACCAAGCTGTCGCTAACACCAGTTAGCGACAGCTAATAGGAGATAGCTACCATCTTGGGCCCCGCTTTGCATGTCAGTGATATTTATCGCTAATGACATGCAAAGTGGGTGTGCCAAGATGTTAGCGACTGGAAACAGTCGCTAACATCGCTATCTCCTATTACCAACTTTTGGAGATATTCGCGCTAAGCGCGAATATCTCCAAAAGCTAACACCTGCCCAGGAGCAGTTCTTAGCCATGTTATCCAATGGGAGGTGGATAACATGGCTAAGAGCATTTGCTCGATAATGCATGAATATCGCTGACTTTTCAGCGATATTCATGCATTGCGGCCGTTTTTTATCGCATTTGCGATAAACCCTGCTAATAGCAAGGTTTATCTGCGATAAAAATCGCCGATGTGCGGCGATAATTTTTTTCTCTAAACAAGTTAGAGACAAAAATTATCGCTAGTTGTTGGTAACATGCCCCTTGACAACTATAAAACCACACACAAACATATCAGCCCCTTCACACAGATTCATGAACACTTTAACAGTACAGATGCATACACACACCTCAATATTTGCACACGTCCCATACATAGACACTGCCACACTTTTCTCCCATAGACACCACTGTTACAAATCGCCCTTAACACATGCAACTCTATAGGTATGCATTTTTTACATTTATGAAAATACATACAAAGCTCTGGCCATGACAGTGTTACCTCATACCTCTCTGTTAATTCCCTTTCCGGCGCGGTGCCGACTCCCCTGTTTGTTCCTTGCTATTTTTATGTATTTTTATGACACTATGCTCTTTGTGCATTTGGCCCACAAAACGGTTGGTCAGCTGGCAGCCACTACCGTGTAACGTTCACAGGAGGGGGCATATTACCTAGAAATAGCGATATTTATCGCTAAGCAGAGATAGCAGGAATAATTTTATTGCCGCGCTACGACGATTTTTATCGCTGAGATACCTTGCTATCATCAAGGTTTATCTCAGAAACGATAAAAATCATTCGAAATGAGTGAATATCGCTGGAAATACAGCGATATTCACACATTATCGTGACAATGCTCTTAGCCATGTTATCCACCTCCCATTGGATAACATGGCTAAGAACTGCTCTGGGCAGGTGTTAGCTTTTGGAGATATTTTCAAAACTACGCCTTTGTAGGTAATAGGAGATAGCGATGTTAGCGACTGTTTTCAGTCGCTAATATCTTGGCACGCCCACTTTGCATGTCATTAGCGATAAATATCGCTGACATGCAAAGTGGGCCCCAAGATGCTCGCTATCGCCTATTAGCTGTCGCTAACTGGTGTTAGCGACAGCTTGGTTATCGCCGCTTTAGCAGGAAAAAGTCGAGCTAAAGCGGCGATAAGGGCCCTTGGTAATATGCCCCGAGGAGTGTGCGTTTCCTCCAGGTAGAATATAACTCGATACTACACAATATTGGATGGTGTTTAAGCCACCGCAAAATACATGTTAAAAAAAAAAAGTAGACCATGTATTATTTTTGCATCCATTTGTAAAACCAGCGACAGCTCCTACAGAGGAATGCCGGGCAGCTGAATGACGTGATTTTTTTTTTTTTTTACTAACAGTTATACTTTTACTTGATTTTTACCTACTGTAGTTGAAGAAGTCTGGAAATAATGACGTGATTTTTTTTTGTTCTACCAGCAAGTTAGCAGCTCTCAGCTCCGATGTCAGGAGTAAGGGGCTGTATATACCATTTTTACAAACATATCACACATTCCTTGAAAACTATTTTCCAAGTGTTGAACAGAATACACTTCGTCAGTCTTCTATCAGCCACAGGAAAAAGGAAATAGCTCACGTTACAAGAATGAAGACTTCCATGAAGAGGGGTGTTCTAATATGTTGTGCCATTGCTCACAATTTTTGCTAGTTTTTTAGGGGACTTGTTTGCATGTTTTGACGTGGCTGAGTGGGAAACAAATCGATTCTCTTTTATTGCAGAAGCAACCTTTCAAATATGTGTTCCTGCTATCCATGTGAGTTGGAAATTATGTAAAACATGCTAATTCTGTGAGAAGGGCGGTGGGTAGGCTTCGACTTTAGATTTCTTCTCATTGTTTTCTTACAACATTTAACAGTTTAACAGTAGCACTCTACCGCACTCACTCTACCGCCCTCACTCTACCACTCTACCGCCTTCACTCTAACGCCCTTATTCTACCGCCCTCACTCTACCGCTCTACCGCCCTCACTCTACCGCCCTCACTCTACCACTCTACCGCCCTCACTCTACCACCCTCACTCTACCACTCTACCGCCCTCACGCCCTCATTCTACCGCCCTCACTCTACCACTCTACCGCCTTCACGCCCTCACTCTACCGCCCTCATTCTACCACTCTACCGCCCTCATGCCATCAGCCTACCGCCCTCACTCTACCACTCTACCGCCCTCACTTTACCACTCTACCACCCTCACGCCTTCACACCCTCACTCTACGTCACTCACTCTACCACTCTACTGCCCTCACTCTACCGCCCTCACTCTACCACTCTACTGCCCTCACGCCCTCACTCTACCACTCTACCGCCCTCACTCTACCACTCTACCACCATCACGCCCTCACTCTACCACTCTACCGCCCTCATGCCCTCACTCTACCACCCTCACTCTACCACTCTATCGCCCTCACTCTACCACTCTACTCTACCACCCTCACACCCTCAGTCTAATGCCCTCACTCTAACACTCTACTGCCCTCACTCTACCACTGTACCGCCTTCACTCTACCACTCTACTGTTCTCACTCTACCACTCTAACGCCCTCACTCTACCACTCTACCGCCCTCACTCTACCGCCCTCACTCTACCACTCTACTGCCCTCACACCCTCACTCTACCGCCCTCACTCTACCACTCTACCACCCTCACGCCCTCACTCTATCGCCCTCACTCTACCACCCTCATGCCCTCACTCTACCGCCCTCACTCTACTACTCTACTGCCTTCACTCTACCACTCTACTGCCCTCACTCTACCGCCCTCACTTTACCACTCTAGCGCCCTCACTCTACTGCCCTAACTTTACCACTCTACTGCCCTCACACCCTCACTCTACCGCCCTCACACCCTCACTCTACCGCCGTCACTCTACCACTCTACCGCCCTCACTCTACCGCTCTACCGCCCTCACTCTACCACTCTACCGCCCTCACTATACCCATCTAACGCCCTCACTCTACCACTCTACCGCCCTCACGCTACCACTCTACCGCCCTCACTCTACCGCCCTCACGCCCTCACTCTACAGTCCTCACTCTACCACTCCACTGCCCTCACTCTATCACTCTACCGCCCTCACTCTATCACTCTACAGCCCTCACTCTGCCACTCTACTGCCCTCACTCTACCACCCTCACGCCATCACTCTACCGCCCTCACGCCCTCGCTCCACCGCCATCACTCTTCCACTCGACCGCCCTCACTCTACCACTCTACCGCCCTCACTCTACCACTCTACTGCCCTCACTGTACCACTCTACCGCCCTCACTCTACCACTCTACTGCCCTCACTGTACCACTCTACCGCCCTCAGTCTACTGCCCTCACTCTACCGCCCTCACTCTACCACTCTACCGTTATTTACAAAAATGTAAGCTATTGCAATTATAAATTACAATAACTTTTATTTAAGAATTAATTATTTAAAAAAATTAAAAGCCATTGTTATTTGTAATATCAATACATCTAAGTCACGTAAATACAACACATATTGCATTACAAATGCTATAGGTGTCACATTTGCGAAAGTTAAAACTATTGGAATTGTAAATGACAAAGCTATTAATTTAGATATTTTCAAAACCAACACATAAATACAAAATTTGTCTTTTACAAAACCAATAGTTCAAACTTTCCTAATGCGAGACCTATTGCATTGCAAATGCTTGTTTTCTACAGGAGGGGAACCTCTGTGAGCGAGTGGGGTGAGCCTTCTGCGCTCAGGTCGGTACACTTGCAGCTGCCAATGGACGATTTACACGCAGAGGTTCCTGTTTTCCATCTTAATGCCCATCCATACCTTGCCTCTCTGTTTTAGCCTGTCCCTAATGTTAGCTACAATAATGATGGCTTACTTTTGTATAGTTCTGGCTGCCTACAGTGCCGGAGCCGTTATTATGAGCACAAACTAAATGGCACACATTTTACCGATTTCAGCAAGGCCAATGTCTGAGTCTGCCCTGCTAGGAACCAAATCAGCGAACGGTCAGGCTGCAAGCTTTTATCTACGTCAGATGCTGAGGTTTCGTTCAGGTTGTGGCCGCCTGTACCATTCACCAAGGGAGGGGGACTTCTCTCCCTGTCCCATGGTGGCACTGTACCGCCCTACCATGATAATAGGATTGAGGTGCAGAAATAATGAGTGCAGTATCCGCGTGGTGGTATTGAATCTATTATTAAGAATACGTGGGTGGGTTTTTGAAATTCGGTTGAGGCTGTGTGGGTCCCAGGCAGCTGACCATGTCGGTGTGCTTTAGCGGACCTATTCCCACCTGTGGCCCGCGGCTGGATTGCCAGTCACACTGAACACGGACCGGCTGATGTGTCTCTCGCGGCCGCCTCCTCGCCACAGACACATGTGGCCCACTTCTGCAGCTGTCCAGCCAGCTCTGGGGGTCTGGAAGATAATCCCCCTGGAAGGACGGTGCGGCACGGAGCATTTCAGACAGGCGGCTGCAGTCAGTGCGCCTTTCACAGGAAGGGTTGGGCTATATTCTCCCGAGTCGTGGCTTACACCCGCAAAATGCCTACAATTTAAAGCAGGAATGTTAACACTTTAACAAGTGGTCATGCCACTGCTGCTGTACAATGGCCCTGTAGTGCAGTGTACGTACTTCTGAGGGCAGGTAAAGTGTTTACCTTGTAGGAGCGAGCAGCGGCACCATCTGTTTTGAAGATAATTACAAACAGATGGTGCCGATGCTCGCTCCGCAAGGAAACGCCAAATGTGCATGCGTTGCAATACAAAGCAATACAAAAAGTGCACACGTTTAGGCAAAAGTGGTGATCGATTGCAAAAGGTCCCCACCTATGCAGGCGAGACCTAAAAATGGCTTGTGCAAAACAACGGCTCATTGTGAAAAACAAGACATTCAATACTAGTGTATTATTTGCGGGTAACATGGTATCGAGAGTAAAGCTAACTTAAATCAGCACATTATATTTTCTCATGTATGTTAATATTGTCTACGTATGATCACCTATTGCAAATCTTTACTCATATTATTTGTTATTTGACATAGACTTTTACACTTATCTACTTGAGCACGTTTTTTATTTGCAAAAGGTAAAGTCGTTACAGCAGTCAGCAGCGAGCTTAAAACAGCACGTGGACTATATTGTTCGCTAGAGTGATGCCTGTTCCTAAATGCCAAAGGTTCAATGAAATACATTTTTCATTGCAAAGAATGGGTCTTACACTGTTCATGCATTGCAAGGGTGGGACTACTTAAGTGGATTGATATTACTGCATCAAAGAAATGACTGTAAGCTTGCATAAGAAAAGAAACATACATCATGACTAGGCTGTGGGGTTTTAGGTTTAAACCTATAATAACTGATAAAACCCCACTGAAAGAAAAATAGCCCTCACCGGTGAAAACATATAAACACTGAAAAAACACCTCGACAACCACAAACTAAATGCTATTCAAGGAATGGAAAAAGAGAGTGAAAGACATGTTTTTCTTCCTGAAGGGGTCAATACAATGTAACTTTGTTATACAAGCTAGCAGTAAGAAAGACTGACTCTGCTTGAGTTTTGTTCTTTAGGGATGCCACTAAAATATTGTTTCTTCTTCCTTTTACTTTTTTAAGTTTTGTGGCCTTTGGTCTAAAGATGCAGGGTTTAGTTTCATGTTTTAGGGCTAGTTTATTTTATAAACTATAGAGAATCAGGAAACTCATATTTGATATTTTGGCTGCATTTGTTTCTTTCACCGATAGGTAAAATGGCTGGTTTCATAAAAATCTTTCCTAATATGTGTCATCACATTTACCCACAGAGAATGGGTAAAAACTCTTAAGACATCAGACCATAGTTTCTATTGGGTCAGTATTGATAGTAGGTGAATTGCCAACACCTCAGGCTTTAAACATTCAATGCAAGGTATAGAGACAAGTATATATATCACCAAGCATCTGGTATAGTGGTGAAAACATGACACCAGACTTTTGGCAAACATGGAACGCAGTGTCACTTGTAATGCTCTGCATAAAAGGTTCTTTCCAAGTTCAACAAAGATTGGAGTGATATTGTTTGTATTTGCAGTGATTCAGCTACGTATACAAAAAAGTTGTGTGATAACCTGTCAAAATTGATACCCGAGCTGGAGTGATTCCCTGTAGGAGATCCCTGCCACTTGTTAGATGGTATACTGAAAGCATATTTACAATCTTCAGAGTTAATGAGGGATGCTATTGACTTTTTAGTCCATTCTGGTGCACTGTTTTCTTATGCACGGGAACTAAAACACAAATATTTATCATGTTGTGCTTTATTTGGCATCAAAGAAAGAGTCATCCCAACTGTGTCCCTTAGCTGATGGTTCTCAGCCCAAGGGGCTATGAATGCTGAGAGGGCCTTTTCACAGATGTTTAGATGGGAAGGAAAGAGAGCGTACATGACCCAAAGACTCACTGAAGAAGTATTGTATGGTGTACTACAATAAGATTAATTTGCAAAAATATATTTGGACCTCATATACACTATAAGTACACTGTCTATATACCATGTTCGTTCAGTGCAGAAAGCAAGCAATAATAAAAGCAAAACGTTCCATAAACACCGGAAAAACACTTTTTCGGTTGTTTTTAGTGGCGCGAAAATGTGTAACCACTGATAACAACTGTTTTTTAAGATATTGAAAACACTGAAAAAACCCCACCAGAATATACCAAAAATAGAAACTGAAAACAGGAAAGCCTAATCATGACTAACAGTTTAATCAACCAATCACTTCTCAGTATGAACTGATAGCAATCGTGGGCTGAGGAGGGCTGACCGCTTGCTTCTTTTTCCTTTTGTAAATACATTAGTGCAGGAGAGAGATTCTGCTAGCTCAGAACTAAAAGGGCTAACCTTTGCTGGATCTCTGCATATAAACATAAGAGGGACCCTGAGAAAATCGTTCTGGGGGAACATCCAAGCCAGGGAGAGAGCAAACAAAGGACGTAAGAAAATGCCCCACAAATTAGCAAAAATGGGCAGTAGCTCCAAAGATGAAAGATAATCACCCACAGATCAGTTTATATACCGTTTATTTATTTATCATAATTCGTTTTTTGGAAAGAAGTAGAAAAACTATTGTTTTTTAAACAAAGTAAACATACATCCTACAAATGCTAATATACAGACTGCATCAATACTCATGAGACAGAGAAACACAACCCACGAAAATGATATACATAAGCAATACACACTCTATGGACATCCAATAATAATTAGTTGGATGTCCATATAGTGTGTATTGCTTATGTATAAAAAACTAATTATGATAAATAAATAAATAAATGGTATATGAACTGATCTGTGGGTGATTACTTTTCATCTTTGGAGCTACTGCCCATTTTTGCTAATTTGTGGGGGCATCCATTATGTCCTTTCTTTGCTGAATCGCCACCAACAACCATTTAAAGCATTCCACTTGTCATAGTCATAGTCAAAATACTTTATTCGGTTTTACAAATAGCAAACCATAAAAGCGACATTTCAACATTAAAAAAGACAATTATATGATAAAAAATATGTACATTAAACTTGTGCAAGTAATAAAACAGTTCCTTCGTATATTAATACAAAACAAGTTAAAAAGCTTGCTTCTCAGAAGTGCAAACATAAGTCTAAAATTTAGTTGATACCATGACTACGGTACAAGGTTCCGTTAGTTTGGGAGGCTTTTTCTCAGTCTCAATGCATTTTTTTAAAAACCAACCACAAATAAAGTGCTTTCTGGGCTCAACAATTGCAGTAAGCAAAGAGCCGGACGAACCTGTGTGAAATTAATTTTTTTAAAAGAGGTTTTAAAAAGAGTCTACGGGGAACAGCATAATAATGGCAAAAGAACATAAAGTGCATTAGGTCCTGTGGAGATGGAACATCGCAGCCACCGGGTGGCAAGATCTGCCCTTTATGACTTCCCTTTGGGACAGCAAGTAGAAGGTGGTACAGGTTAAACCTGAATCTGGTTAACAGAAACCGCTCATGAGAAGAAATAGGCCATGTTAGATAAGGTTCCAGCGAGTGGCGGTTTTAAGTAACATGAAGTTACGAACACTAGGTTTAACCAGTTCTGCCCCTTCTCTGTTAAATTTTGCCATAGGGAATAGGTTTTATTAACATAGGCCACATCCTCGATGGTAATCGTTCCAGGGTTTAAAAAGAGATCCAGTCGTCCAAGGTCGATAAAGCAGGATTTTAAATATTTTAGCCAGGGAACTTTAAGCATGTTATCCAGAGTCAGGGCCTCTTTAAGTAGCTGGTGATTTAGGGTCAGATCTTTATTTAACCAGCATTTCAACCAAAGAAGCAGAGGGTGGAAAGCTAACGTGCCGCTGATGAATGGGAGCCCAGTTTCTTCATGAATGATTAAATTTGAGGTTCCCTTTGGAATTTATTTTATTTATTTTAGAAGCTTGTAAAGCGCTCGGCTACCCCCAACGGGGGTGTCCCGGCGCTGTAGACGTGCGGCAACCAGAGAAGTTCAGTGAAGGCTAGATCAAAGAAAAGAGCCAGGTCTTAAGTTTCCTCCGAAACAGAGGCTCTGATGTAAGAAATCTGAGTTCCGTCGGTAGTTGATTCCAAAGTTTGGAAGTGGCCACAGCAAAGGCCCGGCCTCCAGTGCGTGCAAGACGGAAACGTGGGGAACACATTAGGCGGAGGTGATTAGATCTGAGGTCACGTGTCGATTGAGTAATTTTAAGTCTGTGCCTCAAATATGCAGGGCCTCGACCATTAAGAGCTCTAAAGGCAAGGACCAGAGCCTTGAACTGTATACGGTATCTTACTGGTAGCCAGTGCAGTTTGGCCAAATAAGGTGAAATGGAGTGGCGATAAGGAATATTACAAATCAGCCTGGCCGCTGAATTCTGCACTGTCTGAAGACGGTTAATGAGATACGCTGGGGCTCCTACAAATAGACTGTTTGCATAGTCCAAATGGGACGTTTTAAGGGCATGAACTACCGTCCTCCGTGAGTCAAATGGAAGGAAAGGGAGGATTTTTTTAATCATACGAAGATTTCCAAAGCATTAAGCCAATACTTTATCGATTTGAGTTTTACAGGATAGAGCTGTATCAAATTGGAAACCCAAATTGCGGGCAACTTGAACTGGTGCCGGAGGGGGGGTTGAGTTCAGACGGCCACCAAACATTAGCAGGAATTGGAGATTTCTGGTTAAAAAATAAGACCTCCGTCTTATCAGTGCTCAATTTTAAATTATTAGAGGACATCCAGGAGGCGATGTTCACCAGGCAGTAGTGAAAACTATCCAAGGAACTATCAGAGTGGTCTTTAAATGAGAACACAAGCTGAGTATCATCAGCGTAAAAGACCACTCTGACGCCCCAGGATTCAACCACTTTCGCCAACGGCATCAGGTACACATTAAATAAAAGAGGGCTGAGTGCAGATCCCTGCGGAACCCCCCATGTTAATGGTTTCTCCGTGGAGACAAATGGCCTGAGGAAAACCTGTTGAGTTCTGTCCGACAGGAAGGATTTCGCCCAGGCCAACGGGATCCCTCCTATGCCCACCTCACAAAGGCGAACCAGTAGGATATCATGCGAGATAGTGTCGAATGCTGCGGATAGGTCGAGGAGGACCAACATGGCCTCCTCTCCCCTATCCACCCACTTGTGAATTGACTCAGACACCTCTAGTAAGGCTGATTCTGTACTGAAGTCTGGCCTGAATCCTGACTGGGTATCATGTAGCAACTGGTTAGATTCTAAGTATTCGGACAGTTGCTCCTGTACCGCCTTCTCCAAAACTTTTGCTGGCTTGGGGAGGAGTGAGATAGGGCGGTAATTACTAAAGCATAGTGGGTCAGCATCAGCTTTCTTTAGAATTGGTAGCAACATCGCATGTTTCCACAAAGAGGGGAAAAAGCCAGATTGCAGGGAGGTATTCCATATTTCTATTAAAGGTTTAATCAGTATCCGGGGCTAAATCACTCAGAGTCTGAGCCGGGACTGGGTCGAGAGGAGAGCCTGATTTACATTTTAGGAGCAGAGACAAAGCATATTCTTTTGTCAGGGGTTTAAATGAAGTAAGCACTTCGGTATAAGTGGTACCATAATCTGCAGTTACTGCTATAGGGTTCTGTTGGATTGTTGCTGTGATGTTAGCGATTTTTTTGTAGAAAAAATCTGACAAACCATCACTAAGCAATTGACTTGGGGCGGCGGGGCAGGCCAAGGCATGGGGATTAGCAAACTCTTTAACAATGTTAAAGAGGGTCTTGGTTGAATTTTTCGCCCTTTTAATTTTTTCTGCAAAGTGATCTTTCATAGTGCTACGTTTGAGTTTATGAAACTCTTTGAGAGCCAGTCTGTAGAGGGATGTGGCCGTCGGATCATACGATGGGAGCCAAGCACGCTCTAGTTTTTTGCATCTACTTCTGTTCTCCCGAAGTTCCACTGTGAACCAGGGAGCCGAAGGTTTAGATCTTAGGGAGGTGAAGTTCTGCATTGGCGCAATTTGTTCAATGGCGGCCGAAAGATCTTTATTAAATGTGGATAAATCTGCATTAAGATCACCAGACAATGTTTCTAATCTACTCCTATAAGTATGCTCTAAGGCTATACAAGTGACCTTATGCCATTTTCTGCCCTGTTCTCTGATTTTAGATACCAAATTGGGCGGCCGGGATAAAGTCACAACAAACGGAATCAGATAGTGGTCAGATCACGTAAGAGGCAGAGAGGGAAGTACCTTAAGGTGAGCCCAATTAGAAAAGATCAGATCAAGGGTGTGTCCTGCAGAATGTGTAGGGCCCCTGACCCATTGGGTCATATTCAAACCTTGCATAGAATCTAAAAGATTATTGGCACGTGAGCAGCTACTTACATCAACATGATGATTAAAATCCCCTAACACAGTAAAATGGGGGTGTTTAAGAGACAAATCTGCAATTGCAGCTAACTATTGGTACTCCTAATAATTATTTAAAAAAATTATTCTCTCCCACCTGGATGCCCTTCACTGCTGTATATCCCCATAGCTCACTGCCATAGCTGCCAATTGGGACACTTTTTGCCTGGTACAACTTCAGCATTGCAGCAATTGGGCGTTTGCCCATTTTGCTTGCAAAGCTGAAGATTGCGGCATTCACCTGTGTAATCTCCCCTCTTTTTTTCTCAACTAAAGCAGCCCAACTTAAATGGTCGTCAAATAAAATCCCAGGTATGAGAAAGTTTTAGCAATGGGCACTTTTCCATTTTTTATCATAAAGGGGAAGTTGCGTATCGGGCGAGTTCCGACCTGCAGTATGAAAGACTTGGAATTATTTATGGCTAAATCACGTTCAGCCATAAAGCTGCGGAAAGCATTCAGTAAGGATTGCAGGCCTCTGGCAGTTCTAGCCAAGAGAACTGCATCGTCCGCATAAAGGAGGACGGGAAGGCCCCTGCGCCCTATGTAAGGGAAATCCACCCCGGTTTCAATTAGAGGCTTCTCTAACTCATTGATATATAGGTTAAAAAGAAAGGGCGCTAAAATGCACCCTTGCCTTACTCCCCGGGTATCTGTAAAATCCCTCGATACTCCAAGATCGTATGAGAATCTAATGTTTGCCCTGGTGTTCCACTTTTCAATATCACATCATACAAGTCCTTCATTCATTATTTACACCGCTCAGCATAAAAAGAGGAGGAAAATATTTCTATGATTACAATTGAAATGAAACTTGAACACAATAATTATCTTTTAACATCGCCACTCAATGAAGTCAGCAAATACTACAACGAGGATTATTCACATAAAATGAAATTCAAAAGTGGTCTTTGAATAGAGAAGGATCGAAACACAATAGAAGTATATTTAATAAGAGGTGATGTAAATAACGATGATAGTAATAGTTATAATAATAATAGTAATAATAATAATGAACTTTCATATTTATAGCTGCTGGAAATAAGACATTAGCTCCTTTCGTAGCAGGCTTTTTTTGTGAAAAGATTAAAATATATTTTGACTGCAAGTTATTTAACAGAAAGGACCATTGACAGAAAAAATAAATACTATTTTAATGCCCCTGTATTTGCAACCTGATCATTACTTTGGCTACTGCTGCATCAATATCTTATCGCTATACAAATATCTCCAAATATTATAATCTCCATTGCACAAGAAAAATTGCCACAATGGAGTAAGAGAGTCATAGTGAGACTGTGATGCTTTGAAGCAGCAACAGACTACAGCTGTTGCTATCACGCACATAAGGTCATCAACAATGTTATGTGTTAGAGTGAAAAATACTAATAATACAATTCCTCTGTTATTTCTGTTGCCCCTGATACTTCAGACACACTAGACATGGACTTATAAAACTGCTTATTTAGTAAAAAATGTTTTTTGTTATGGAAATTGAAATGTCTTTTATTTCCTGACATAAATACTTAATCTTATGTAAAAATATGTCTCATTTACAAAGGCCTGTTATAATGCGTTCTCCTGTGAAGATGAATTGGCTTATGTCATTGCATAGTTCTCAACCCCCTCCCTGCCCCCAAGAGTTTAGGCTTGGACACTGACATCAAGATCTTCCCATGAGGATTTATACATGTCTTTTGAGAAGGGCTCAGGCAAATTCTGCCAGGGCTGTCATAGCTTTGTGTTCCACGTCCAGAAACAAAAGTGTAGAGAAATAAAGAGGGACAAGATATCTAAACAAGCATTAGCAAATACAATAGATCTGGTGTTGGCTGCCAGCCTTTTGGCTATGACAATCCTTGTTTAATTTTGTTGTCATTTTTGCTAAACGTTTTTCCTGGGAAAGCTGCCAGAACGTCATCAATCTAACAAACAATATATTGCACTATGGATTGTGCTCCTTGTGAAAGGGCAGAATGTAATCTCTCACACTGAAGTTAGCCAATTGCTGAAGTTGGCGGACCCATGTGCCCCATGTTGTGTAGCGTACTGGGTGGAGGAAATGTGAATGACACAATAATAGACCAATGGATGAAGAGGCTTGGTTGAAAACTCCTTTAAGCAAGTACATTATATATATATATATAAATATATATATATATATATATATTAGTTAAATCAAAAGGTCTAACACCAGTTTTAAAACACTGAAACAAGATTTATTTCTTGCTGATTACCATCAAGGGCAGATGGTCTGGAAACAAAGTGAGCCAGCAGACACATACATCTTTCAGCTGAAGAGAAGAAGCCTACAAACAGCCTTTGATGTAAAGTAAATAGTCTTCTTTCTCCATGGAGGTAATAGATAGGAACTGCTTTGTGAGTTTTGCTTTAAAACATAAAAATAAAGCTACAGGGATACAACAACAGAGAGTTTAATTTGGCTTTGTTGAGATATATTCACTGTTGATTTGATTGAACTTATGTTTAAGATATTTTATTTTTGATGCCACGATTAGGGCATTCATCAGTAATGTTGAAATGGAATGAAATTGTCTGTTAAGTAAAATCCCTTGTAAGTATCTTTCCCAAATAACTTTTAGAAAGTGGGCATTTATCTGTGCTTATGACCCTATGTGCTTTGCAGCCTGACTCCATTCCATGTCTAGGGCAGAGTGACAGCTACACTTTGTGCATACTTACTAAACAGCCATCACACAGGAAGGGTTGGGTGCAACAGGGTTGCATCTGCATTCATCTACATACTGAGTGGTCGTCCTGGGCTTGGAGAGAGGGAGGACGGTAGCACTTGCATTTGAATAGACTGTGTTCTGACCTCCCCCAAAGAGCTGATTTACCACCTGCTGTACATATGGAGCCAGGGCAGAGTTGAAAGGAGGTGTTGTGCACTTTTAAGGTTTCTTTTGAAGTTCTCTCTACATCAAAGGCTTTTAAGTTTAAGTACAGGGGCTCTGACCCCATGTTTTAGACCCTGTATGGGACTTGTAACCAAATGCTCCTAGCTGTACATTATGTGCCTTATCAGAGGACTGCTGTGCTGCCAGAAGGAGCCGCTATTAAGACTACCTAATTTGCTGTGTTGGCCTGTGGCCTATGGGCTGCTGGAGAGACTGCTATTCTGCTAAGGATCTTTAAGTGCTGGCCTGCATGCCTTCGACTCTGTGAATGCCCCAGTGAGCGGTGAGCATTGTTTTCAGCTCCTTGCCTCTTTAATACCAGTGAGTGGTGAGCGCTTGTTGTTGATCTCTGATGTGAGCACTCCATGCTGTCCACCCTCCTGATGAGCAGCGCATCTGAACTGGTGGGCAGGAAAGTTTGGATTCCTGTGTAGTGAATGATCAAGCTGGCTTCTGCACGCTGCTCTTGGTTTGATGGGATTCCTGCTAACCGGTCCAGCTTCTTGCTACTTGTGCCAAGTGAAGGCACCACCTGCGGATTCCCTCTTGTGGCTGGGGCCTTGTGGGGAATAACCCGGACACCTCCAGAGTCGTGGTGAGTAGCCTGGTGCTGCGGCCGTGCTGCATGCTTGGTGGCTGCGCCAGGGAGCACTCTTGCTGCTGGCCTTTATTGAACCAGAGGTCACCCCCTCCTGGACAAGTTAATCAGGAGGGGGGGGGGGGGGCACAATACAGCGATTGCTTCATGTGGAGAGTACATTTACCTAACTTGTTCCTTCCGCTGCGAGCCAAGTACTGGCAAAGCGGGGCGCATTGAGTAAGGGCTGCTGACCTCTAGCAAGCATAATGAAAAGACAGAGGTAAGGATAGTCTCCATCCGGAGTGACTGCAAACTCCTCTCAGGTGGTACTGCTAATTGAAGACATGCCTTGAGTCAGGGAAGAAGCCCTGCACTCTTCGGCAGGTGGCTCCAGGGAGATTCTTCTGTCATTTTTTTCTTTTTACACATAGCAAGTCCAAGCAAATATGATGGGCCCAGACTCACCGGAGTTCACACTGGATAGTTTTAGAAATTCCAAGTACGCTGAAAGTTACAGTGTGTTTGCCCCCCTACAGTGTTTGGGATATAACTTGGGGGTGCTGGTCCTTTTGTTGGTGGCATTACGAGTGAAGTATTCAAGGAGGCGCTGCTCCATCAGGAGCTTGCCACAAACAGATTACTGGAGGTTTACCACAATACATGGAAAGGGTGGGCAGGACTTCTAGCGGCCCATGATATTTGCCTACTTACGATATAGTGTGTAATAGGAGCAGAGTTGCGCTCTGCCCCATAATTTTATAGTGGTTTATGTATGCGGTATTACATGCCCTGAGGTATGTTGTTGATGCTTACTTTGATCAAGAAAACAGGTTACTAGCTAAGCAACTGCCTTGTATGCACAGTATTCATGATCCATGTTTTTATTGCATAACCTACTGCACTTCATGCCCTGATGTTATCTGTTATTTTGGTTCCTGCATTATCAGAATAAGGAGTTCTGACCCAGGATTGGATTAGTATGCGCGTTTTTCATGATTATGCAATTTGGTCTGTGCTATGTGTACAATATGTGCTAAATTGTTGTATAATACTGTGTGGAGTCTCTGTTGTTGTATTTATTGTGTTACTGATGTGAGTGTGTTGAACAAATACTTTACATATTGCCTCTGGGGATGAGATTGACTGTTCTGTGAAAAGCGACCAGGGGTTAGCACAGGCTATCTTTGGTGTATAACTTACTTGCCATGACTAGAGTGGTGGGTTCTGCTTGGCTTAGGTGCCTACCCATGCCAACCAGAATCCTCATTTCCGAAGACTTTCAAAATTGTTCTGATCATTAACCTGGTGGCCTTCAGAGTACAATTGCCCTCATATTGGAAAATCCATCTTGAATTCTATTCTTCCCAATGAAAGCATTACAGGAGACACCCTTTTTAGAGACAATTTTCCTGACCTCCTCCCATCCTGGTCAATGAGGTTCCTGAATTTGAGGTTCAGGAGATTTGTGATTCCCACTTTTTTTTAAAAGAAATTGCAGTTCCTTATTCACTGGATGGGATACTCTTCTAGTGAGCGATCCTGCCGGGTGCTTCCTCAGTTACTGCCCCTGTTCCAGTCCACTGCTTTTTTTTGCTGCTTTCTGGATAAAGCAGTACAAAAGGGGGTGGTGATGGACGGAGCATCTGAACCAATCAAACACTCACACCCAGTCAACAGATCTGGGTTTAATCCATCACCGTTCTTTAGCCCATTCTGCCACTCCAGTTCAGACATAGCCATATGCAAATCAGTCTGACCCAGTGCCTCATGGGAACAGTCTAGCCCTGCCTTCCCTGGACCGGAAACAAGCTTCCTAGGACCTGTTTCTGGCATTACAGGTGTATTCAGCCAGGCTTGCTTGAATCCAGTGGCAAAGTGAGCAAGGGACTCACGTCTGAGCATATCCTGCCAACTTATGGTGAACAAAGCGGTACAAAAGGGGGTGGTGATGGACGGATCATCTGAACCAATCAAACAAGCCTGGCTGAAGACGGCTGGAATTCAGCCAGTTAAAGACCGGTGATGGATTAAACCCCGATCTGTTGACTGGGTGTGAGCATTTGATTGGTTCAGATGCTCCGTCCATCACCACCCCCTTTTGTACCGCTTTCTGGATAAACCTGGAGCTTCGGGAGGGGGTTGTACTGTCGCACCACTGGTGTCCAAGGCTGCCTCAGGTGGGCAATAGAAGCAGCAGTGTGAGCACGAGTCTGGGCAGGGGAAAGCCCAGTGGGCCATCGTATTCTCTATTCAAACTTACCTGTAAGCTGCCGGCCCCAAGGTATAATGTCCCACATCACCATTCTTCATCCTGGGGGGCCTTGCAGGGAACAGTCCATCAACTTCCAGGGATATTCTGGGTCCCAGAATTCCCTCTACAGAAACATATTTTGTCCAAACCAAAATAACCAACTTATTTATTAGCAGCACCTGTTTTTCCTGAAACAATTTCCTGTTTGCAAGGTAAATAAGGGAGATAGTTCTTTTTTCTTTGCATTGCAATTCTTCCTAGTGCGTTAGGTGTGTTTCCTTGCTCCTGATTACAGTCCAGGAGGTTCTTTCCATTTCTGGAGTACTTGTTTCCTTTGGCACTTCCATTCCATCTTCCTTTTCTTTTCTGGCTTCTGTAGCATGTTGTCTTGCCCTGGCTATCCTGCTACCGGAATCTTGCTGTCAGAAGGAGGATTTTTTCTCTAGGGCTTTTTGATCCATTTGGGGCTCCTTCCTGGAGTGACTATCCTCTAGCTGCTGCCTGGTTTTGGCAGTATCATGGCTACGAGAACGGGTCGCCCTTACCTCTAGCAGACAAGGACAGTCAATACCGGGACCCACCTGTTTACCCATTGCTGATCTCTTCCAGATCGGCGTCAGTATCTTGACAAGTGGCTTTCATGGCTAAACAACATTTCTTGGCCTAGTAATGAGTTGAGACTCCATGATGCAAGAGCACTCATATAGGGCAAAATGAGACTGACCGAGCGTGATGGAGCTCTTTCATTTGTTGGGGTGCATTATAATCATGAGTAGTCTGCACCTACATTTATTCCTTTGTCATGTTAACATTTGGTCATTAGAATGTACTTGGTAATAATATGTGAAGGAGAAATGATAGAATGATTGCGTGCCATGTAAAGAAATAAACGGGCAGTTGCATTTTGAATAATGTAACGTTTAGCTTTCATCTGCAATTGAATAAAGAAGTTGCTCATTAGTAATGTAATTCATAATTTAAACATGCATCATATTAAAGTTGCACATGGATGTGTTAACTGAGCTTTAAAATGTAAGATTTCGTAGGCTGCTCATATTTCTCTCCTGAAATCATAGCCATTCCACTCACAGTGATTTTTAACCCCATGTTCACAACAGGGTACTTCCCAATGGAATGGAAGAAAGCTTCCATACATCCGTTATTAAAGAAACCCAATCTGGATGCCAGGGATATGCTCAATTATAGACCTATATCGAAACTTCCTTACCCCGCAAAAGTGATAGAGAAAGCTATAAATATCGAACTTTCCTTATTTATTAATGATAACGCTATTCTGGATTCCTCCCAATTTGGATTTCATGCTTATCTTAGCACAGAGTTGGCCCTTATTACCTCAACAGAGGAGCTTAGGAAGACCTTAGAAAGTGGGGAGAGCGCATCTCTGACCCTTCTGGACCCTTCAGTAGCCTTTGTTACTGTCAAACATGGGCTGCTGCGGGTCCGTCTAGCTTCCATCAGTATCAGGGATGAGGCGCTCTCCCTACTAGGCTCCTTCCTGTCCGAATGGTCCCAGGAGGTAGCTGTGGGGAATGTTGTCTCACCTTATTTTTCGTTGCCTTGAGGAGTCCCCCAGCGTTCTTCCCTGAGCCCAACACTCTTTAACATTTATTTCATCCCCCTTGCCAGACTAGTACAAACTAGTTAGGGATTTGCCCTGGTATCATATGCAGACGATGCACAGATTGTCATTTCGGTGAGCAGTCCATTCAGCCAGACAGCCATTAACTTTAATGACTGCATGAGCCATATAGCTAATTGGTTGACAAACAATTTCCTGAAGATGAATTAATCCATGACCCAGATTTTGGTGCAAGGGAACAACCCCTCATTCTGGACTGGCTGGTGGCCGGTCCAACTTGGTTCCTTACCTAAACCAGTGCTCAAGGCAGAAATATAGGAGTTGTATTTGACACCAACCTGTCTTTTGAAGCACAAATCAATCTCGGCTTGCTTGTTTACCTTGAAAATGTTGAGGACAATTTTTTCCGGCAATCCCTACGACCCTAAGGAAAATGGTGGTATTGATGCTGATATCCACAAGTTTGGACTACTGTGATGCTCTCTTTTACAGTTCTCCCAATCGGCATAAAAAATTACAGACAGTTCAAAGTGTAGCAGCAAGAGTACTTTTGGGTATCTCCTGATTCAATTCAATTTCAACAGCTTTACTCCATCTTCTCTGGCTACCAGTGGCCAAGAGGATACAATTTATATCACTTTACATTGCCTTTAAATCACTTAACAACCTTGGGCCAACGCAACTCGCGAACTTTTTTAAGCCTTACATACCTGCACGATCCATTAGATCTGCGGAACATGGAAACAACTGTTCCTAGAGTTAGCAGGGCGAGGTGGAGGGGGGGCAAGAGCTTCACGGCCTCAACAACTAGGAAGTGGAAATCCTTGCCCACCTCTCTAAAAAAGAGTCCAGCCTGTTAAATTGTAGAAAGGGCCTAAAAACCTTCCTGTTTAAGACATAACTCCCACGCTTAGTCCGTCCTGATCTGTATCGGTTGAAGGCAGCGCCTAGACACCCTAGGGTATTTATTGTGCTTTATAAATCCTTCATCATCATCATCATCATCATCAAGTAACATGATGGTTCGGAAATGCTTCTATATTAAATTAGGGGTGGGCGGCCAGCTACGCTCCGTGCCGCCTACTCCGCATTTTGCGGAGCTGGCGTAGCCAGGCGGCACTACGCACGCACCGCAGACGGAGCGTAGCTGGCCGCCACCCGCCTCCCTCCCGCCCTCCCTAAATACTTTCAAATAAAGGAACCAAATAATTTAAAAAGCACTTACCTTGCCCGCCGCTGCCCGCCGCGTCCCCGGGGCTCGCTATCTTCCGTCTTCCGTCTTCTTTACTAATGCGCATGCGCGGGCGGCCGCGCATGCGCATTTTCACGAGAAGGGAGGGCGGGAGGGAGGCGGGTGGCGGGGCTGGCGGCCAGTGGTGTTTGCGGAGTGGGGCTACGCGGAGTGCGGAGGTGGGCGTAGTTTCTCGCCCACTTCGCGTAGCTCCGCGAAGCCCCACTCCGCCAACTCCGCCCAGGGTTATATTAAATGTTCACTTATATGCATTTCTGTAGGACCTATGTGCTTCACTCTTCTGTTGGCCGATTTCTGTAGGCCTGAAATGTATTCTCCCTAACTGCTCTCGTAGAGGGATAAAATGCAGAATTGTATGTGCATGTTGAATTTGTACTATTCCAACGTTACTGTTGCAGGTTTAGAAAGTCGCCTTTGTTATTTAGAATAACGCCTTTTGTTTTAGGAGTTAGGCTTGGGAGGAGAGGATCATTTTATACAAAGAATGCTGATAATTGGGAGTCAGTGTTCTTTCTCAAGGAAGGAAGCTTGGTAATCAAGGTCACCGAGCTAGGAGCTAGGAGTATCGAAACTAAATTGAAAATCACCTATGAGAAGTGCCCAGAAGGATGAGGTGATCCAGATGCAAGCAGTTGGTGTGTCTGTTTTTTGCATTTTGAATTAAGGACAGGGGCCCGGGGGTTGAGACAGTAGAAGAGGTGAGGTGATCGATGGAGATTTCTGGTTGGCTCCTATGGCCGTATGAGGGTAACTATCATAAGGTTATATGATAGAGATTGGAGCGGGCACGCGCTATGTAAGCAGGTTCATTTCAAAAGTGTGCTTCATGTGCCATTTCAGTTGTGAACACTTAACGGTCTGTATGCAGTGTCTTTAACATACATGACACCCTGAAGAAATTGCCTAAAATTTGTTTGGAAATGAAACATGTCGGCAAGTGAAGTAGTATTGGTAATATAGGTGACAACCGGAACTACTTTTTCCTTTTTATACCCCATACCCAACACAAGAGACAGAATAAAATTACATATCTGTGTTGGCGTGTGTGTGTTTTATATGTTGTTTGACACTGTTTTGGTCACTTCTTTTTGTCTGCTTTCACTGCATCCTTTCACAAACTCTTCTTGTTGAGTTCTATCAGTGACACTTATAGAGCGCGCTACATACCCGTAGGGTCTCAAGGCGCTGGGGGGGGGGGCCGCTACTGCTCGAACAGCCAGGTCTTCAGCTTCTTCCTGAAGGAGAGGTGGTCTTGGGTCAGGCGCAGGTCGGGAGGGAGGGAGTTCCAGGTCTTGGCGGCCAGGTAGGAGAAGGACCTTCCTCCTGTAGTCGCTCTTCGGATGCGGGGGACGGCGGCGATGGCGTGGTTGGCTGATCGGAGGTGGCGTTTGGGAGCGTAGAAGTTGACTCGGCTGTTGAGGTAGCTCGGGCCTTGGTCGTGTAGGGCTTTGTGTGCGTGGGTGAGGAGGCGGAAGGTGATTCTTTTGTTGACGGGGAGCCAGTGAAGGTCTCTCAGATGTCCGGAGATGTGGCTGGTTCGTGGGATGTCGAGGATGAGTCTGGCTGAGGCGTTCTGGATCCGCTGGAGTCTCTTCTGGAGCTTGGCGGTGGTACCGGCGTAGAGGGCGTTGCCGTAGTCCAGTCGGCTGGTGACGAGGGCCTGGGTGACGGTCTTCCTGGTCTCGGTGGGGATCCACCAGAAGATCTTCCGTAGCATGCGAAGGATGTTGAAGCATGCCGAGGAGACGTTGTTGACTTGCCTGGTCATGGAGAGGGAGGAGTCCAGGGTGAAGCCCAGGTTTCGTGCATGGTCTGTCGGTTTGGGTGCGGTGCCCAGGGCGGGAGGCCACCAGGAGTCGTCCCAGGCGGAAGGAGAGGAGCCCAGGATGAGGACCTCCGTCTTGTCCGAGTTCAGTTTCAGGCGGCTGGTCGTCATCCACTCGGCTACCTCTTTCATCCCTTCGTGTAGGTTGGCTCTGGCGGCGGCGGGGTCGTTGGTCAGGGAGAGGATCAGCTGGGTGTCGTCGGCGTAGGAGATTATGCTGAGGTTGTGTTTGCGTACGATGGCCGCGAGGGGGCTCATGTAGACGTTGAAGAGGGTGGGGCTCAGAGATGATCCTTGGGGGACGCCGCAGATGACTTCGGTGGCCTCTGACTTGTACGGTGGTAGGCGGACTCTCTGTGTTCTTCCGTCGAGGAAGGAGATGATCCATTCCAGCGCCTTGTCCTGGATTCCGACGTTGCTGAGGCGCCGTACTAGGGTGCGGTGGCAGACCGTGTCGAATGCCGCGGAGAGGTCTAGGAGGATGAGGGCCGCTGTTTCTCCGTTGTCCATCAGGGCTCGGATGTCATCGGTGGCGGCGATGAGGGCGGTCTCGATGCTGTGGTTGGCTCGGAAGCCGGACTGTGAGGGGTCGAGGGATCCGTTCGTCTCGAGGAAAGCGGCCATCTGCTTGTTGACGGTTTTCTCGATGACTTTGGCTGGAAACGGGAGGAGCGAGATGGGGCGGTAATTCTTGAGGTCGGTGGGGTCCGCTGTTGGTTTCTTGAGTAGAGCGCTGAGTTCGGCGTGTTTCCAGCTCTCAGGGAAGGTGGCGTTGTCGAAGGATGTGTTGATGATGTCTCGCAGGTGGGGTGCGATGACAGCGTCGGCCTTGTTGAAGACGTGGTGAGGGCAGGGGTCGGTCGGTGATCCGGAATGGATGGAGTTCATCGTGCGGATGGTGTCTTCGGTGCTGATCCGGGTCCAGGCGTGGAGGGTGGTGGTGGGGGGTGGTTGTTCGGTCATGGTGTGCGTTGGTTGGTTGTTGAAGCTGTTGTGTATGTCCGCGATCTTGTTGTGGAAGTATGAAGCGAGGGAGTTGCAGAGGTCTTGCGATGGGGTGATGTCGTTGTTTCCTGCGCTGGGGTTGGAAAGCTCTTTCACGATGTTGAAGAGTTCCTTGCAGTTGTGTGCGTTGTTGTCCAACCGGTCCTTGAATGCTGTTTTCTTGGCGGCGCGGATCAGCTGGTGGTGTTTCCGGGTGGCAAGTTTGAAGGAGGTCCTGTTGTCCGGTGTTGGTTCCCTTCTCCAGACTTTCTCGAGGGCTCGGCAGTTCTTCTTGGAGCTCTTGAGTTCGTCGGTGAACCATGGGGCTTTCTTGCTGCCGGGTCTGCTGGGCGGGGTCCTCAGTGGGGCGAGTTCGTCCGCGCAGTTGCTGATCCACTTCGTGAGGTTGTCGGCGGCCTGGCTGGGGTTCGCTGAGCTGGCAGGAGGGTGCTGGCTCAGGGAGGTGGTGAGCTGGTCTGCTGTGATCTTGTTCCAGCTTCTGCGGGCGGCCTGTTGCTGGTGGTGGTGGGTCGTTGTTTTCTTGAAGGTGAAGTGGACGCAGCTGTGGTCCGTCCATTGAAGCTCTGTGGCGTGGCTGAAGTCGATGTCCTTGCTGGATGAGAAGACAGCGTCGAGTGTGTGTCCGGCGAGGTGGGTGGGGGTGGACACCAGTTGCTTGAGTCCCAGGTTGGCGAGGTTGTCGAGCAGGGTGCTGGTGTTGCGGTCGTTGTTGTTCTCCAGATGGAAGTTGAGGTCTCCCAGGAGGATGTAGTCAGCGGAGGGGAGGGCATGTGGGCTGACGAGGTCGGCGATGTCCTCGCTGAATTGTGTGCGTGGTCCAGGGGGTCGGTAGATCAGGGTGCCTCTGAGGGTGGTGTTCGGGTTGGTGTGGATCTGGAAATGCAGGTGTTCGGCGGTGGTCAGGGAGTCGTCGGTGCTGGTCGTGAGACGGATGGTGCTCCTGTGGATGATGGCGATGCCTCCTCCCATCTGGTTGGCGATTCGGTCCCTCCGGACGATCTTGTAGCCCTCTGGGATGGCGATGGCGATGTCGGGAGCTGAAGAGGCGTTCATCCAGGTCTCCGTGAGGAAGGGAACGTCTGGAGCTGTGGTGTCAAGGAGGTTCCAGAGTTCGATGGCATGTCTGTGGACGGAGCGGGTGTTGAGCAGGATGCACTTGAGGTGGGTGCTGCTGGTGTTCGGCTTGGCGGGTGCTGGTGCGAGGCAGGTCCGGATGCAGGAGAACTTGCAGGCGTGGCAGCTGAAGGGTCCGTGGGAGTGACGTGGTGTGGCTTGGTGGCACTCTGGACGTCGGCCGGTGTTGAGAGCGGTGAGGGAGGCGGCGGAGTACGTCAGGCGGGTCGGTCGGGGTCTTCGTGGGCCAGGGGTCCTGGCACTGGGCGCGGTCCAGGCGCGGACGGGCGTAGACAGGCTTACCTTTGGCGCGCCTTCGGCGCACAATCGGCGCGCCCGCTGCGCGTGACCGCTGCGCGTTCGCACGGTCGCCATTTAAGGCGAAGTGCGCGGGTGGGCGGAGCAGCTGGGAGGCGGGAGCGGGGAGGGTACAGAATACAAAAAGGGGCGGGGAAAAGCGGCGGTGGCGGGAAGGGAGGGCGGAGGGCGGCGAGGTAGGCGGACAACAAGGAAGGAAACCACAACACGGGGGAAATAAAAATTAAACACAACGGGCACAAATTCCTGACAAAACAAGGAAAAAATCAAGGTTATACTAAACAAGCACAAATTTTACACAAAACAAGGGCAAAAACAACCGCAGCGGCGCCAGCCGGCAACCGGCAAAACGAGGCAGCAGCGAGGCAGAGGGCAGGCAAGGGGCACACGCAGCAGCTGGTGGCCGTGCGGCGCGGGGGTGTCCCACAAGTGGGTCACCTTCTTGGACACTATTGTTTTTCTTTCCGAGCTTGATGGTGCCAATGATGAGAACAGGGCTATCCTGGCGAGTACCAGCCAGGTTCCCGTTGGTGGTGCGCCCGTGAGGTGCCATCTTGCTCTCACACAATTTTTTAGCACATCACGATTTGACATGAAAGTGTGTGTTGTATGAGTGGTCTCACAACTGTCTTTTAGCTATTGGGAAACCAGTTGAATGTTTAAAGGATGCACAATCCCTAGAAATACCAACTACCTCATTAATAATTGAAAGGGGAGTCAAGTCTGCAAAAACAATGCAACAAATGGTATATCTAAAACAAAGGTACATTTTATAAGTGCCTATATAGTCTAGGTTTTTTTGAATTAGTGGCTAAGGCTTGCGCCAAAGCCAGGCAGAAACCACCACTCTAGTCAGGGAAAGGGAGTTACACACCAAAGATAACCCCTGCTCACCCCCTTGGTAGCTTGGCACGAGCAGACAGGCTTATCCCGGAGGCAATGTGTAAAGCATTCGCGCACGCACACAGCAACAACATCCCAGGCACACTATAAAAGGAACTCCACATAAGGTTATATAAAAATAACTTTTGTATTCTTAAAACACATCAGATAGTAATCACACAATATATATTGTGCCAACTGGCACGTGCAATATTCACAAGGGATTATTTACAGAGGACAGGGCCACTTTAAAAATTGTTTGTTTACCTTAATAAGTTATTTCTCTCCGCTACACTTTTCAGCAGGTAATAAAGATCCATTGACCAAGGGTTATGGAGTAAATTTGTAGAGGAACCTGGCCCTCACAGTTGATAGCAAGAGGACGGCTACCTCTGCAGTGAGGGGAGAATTTAGAAAATGTATTAAAGTTAGTCGTAGAGCCCCAAAGAGCTCAAGGATGAAAGCCCAGATAATCGAGAGCGGAGGATGACGGACTTTTGCGGAGACTGACAGAGAGTGACGGTACGGCGGGAACAGCGCTTCACATTGGAATGACTATGAAGAGGGATGTGTGTGTTAGATGGTGGTGATGATTTGATTGTGTGATGTCTTGCGGATTTGGGATGAGAATCAATTGATTGTGGTTTTGGGCCAAACGAGCGCGGTCCATGTGATACGATTTGTTTTGGTTTTGCTGTCAGACTCGACGAGTAGCCTAAGATCCCGGGACAGATTTGTAGTGTAGAAGACACCAGTGCTGTAATTGTCTGACCAGTGATTGTGGGAGTCATGAAGTGCTATCGGCAACCCATTGGTGACAGGTAAACATGTGTGAGAGAGCTTAATAGAATCGTGTGGGAAGCTAGGGCACAAGGGTGGATCACAGCGATTTGAGGGGCCGACACAGGTTGTGCGTCTCTGTGTGTGAATGGGTTTGAGCAAGTGAATCCTATCGATTTGTTTATATGACTGTCTGCCCGCTCACGGGCAGATGGTCTGAGGTGACTGTCCGGTTGTATCAGGGACAGACGGTTGCCAGAGGTGAGGCAGACAATTACTTGTATGACTGTCAGGTCATTTGGTGGACAGATAGTATGAGGTGTGACTGTCCGGTCATTTGGTGGACAGACAGTTACTTGATTCTATGAATGAGGTGTGTGATTGTGTAAGAAAGAGATTGTGAAGGAGGGTGAACTGTTGTGTGAGAAGGAAGAAGTGACATTGGAGTGTGCAGTGCTGCAAGAGGTTGGCTGGTATAAAGCTGCCCCGGAATTGGTGGATTGTCATCAGGGAGTGCAAACAAAAACATCTTGTGAGTAAAAGAATTTTAACCAATCATGCAATGCTTTAGGGTTTTTAGAGATCGTTGTAGGGGAGATAGAGGAGAAGTAACTCGAGTGTGTGAGGAAGCACCACCAGAGGATACCCCAGTATATTACATGGCCACAAATGTAGGACTTCATACCATAGTTTGGCTTCAAAATTTGCATAAGATTGCCGAAAAGGAGGGGGGTTTTGCTATCCCATTTAATAGTCCATTTATATTTGAGGTGCTGTATCAGCTAAGGGCAGTGATGGTCTAATTGCAACCTCCACCTAGACCAACACAGTTTGAAGCATTGGATGTATGGATGAGAGCAGCACAAGCAAAGAAGAGGGAGCAAACTGAAGGAAGGATGAAAAAGGCATATCAAGATGCACGTTGGGATGTACAGTTGAAGAAGTGAAGAGTAGACACCACTGAGGAAGAGAGACTATTTCCACTGTTACTGAAAACAGGAGACGCTCAGAAGAGGAAGGAAGAGGACGATAGTCATCTGAAGACAGTTTTTTAGATATGTTTCTAGCAGAGTTTCTGCCTCCATACAATCCAAGTTCAGAGGAGGGAAGGCGAGCACTTATGGATGGAACAGGAGAACCACAGGTGAGCTCTAGTGCATGAGTGGTGGGAAAGATGTCAACAGGAATGGAAGGAATAGGGATGCAAGCATCGAGAAGCGCAGTGTTGAATGGAGTTAGTGCTGCTACAGGGTTACTGGAAGCCCTACGGTGCCGGTCACCATTGGTCCCATAGTGTCAGTGTATGATCCAGGTCAAATATAAAATAGTAGTCAAACACAGTCATCAGTAGGAGAAGGTATCAATTCTGGAGGAAATGATGCAGTGAGCAAAGGTGGTCCCTTTTTGAGACCTGTAGAGGCTAGCACTCCATTGCCAGCCACTGCAGACTCTTCTAGAGGGCACATTGAACCTAGAGCAGTAAGCTCAGTGTCGTTAGCAGATTCTCATTCTGACCTGTGGATGTGGGAAGCCCCAGTTAGAGGTCCCATGGGAAGTATGACAGGAGGAGTAGATCAAAGTGTATGACAAAGCTTTATTTCCATATAAAAATATCTTAAAAAGCACAAAGCAGTTAAAATACAATACATGTTTTTTAAGAACTCTTCATAAATATTTAAAAAGAAGGACAGGAATAAAACAATCACTAAACCATTTTACAGCTTTGATCGTAGGTTAAAAAAACAGTAGACATATAAAATTTTTATCTTAGGAGTTTCAGTCTGATCACCCATGCCCAGCTAAGAAATTTAGCGACCCCACAAACCAGTATGGTGCTAGGATCTGTCTGAAGGATTCTAAGGGCAGAGACAAGGCTCCTAGTCTCGAGCTGCCGACAGACAGGTTTTAGCCATTTCGATCTTGGTTTATTGTAGGCACTGCACACAAAGAAGAGGTGTGGTATGGTTTCAAGTGCATCATTGCAAGATGGGCAGGTGTTTGATTGGGGGTTTCCCCTTGGAAGTACGTTCCCGTACCGGTAAGGTTCCCAATCTAAACTGGATGTATCGAGCCCTGTCCTTGGGTTTTCTAATGAAATCCATTTATGGTTCAAGAGAGTGTACTGTCTTATGCAGACAAAACTCGTCCTTGAGTCTACCCAAGTTAGCAGCTCTGGATTCTTGGGCGTCAACCCACGACCAATAGGCTCGCTTTACCTCCAGTTTAGAAACCGATACATCGGACTCCCACACAACATTAAAACCAATAGCCATTAACAACTTCTTAACCTTTGTTAGCCATACAATTTTATGCGACCCCTGCATATTCATAACTTCTCTAAGGCCGTCTGAGTAGCTGGCGAGCTCAGGTGTACGCCACAGGCGAGCCCAATAGAGAAGCGGTCGCAAGATGACAATATTTTTAATGGATCTGCGACCAAGGTCGTATTGAAGGGGTTTGTTCGGGGTGCCCCTGGGTAAAGACAGAAGCTCCCTAAAGAACTTGTTTCGGCCATAACAAGGGAGTCAACATTATTGAGACCCCAAAGCTCCGCTCCATAGAGAGCACTGTTTATAGCTTTTGCGGAATACATCTCCAGTACGGGGGCTATAGGTCTGGATGATGAGGCTCTGTGATCCCTACCAATAACACCCAAGACACGTTTATGGTTTAGGGCCATTTTCTCAATATGTGAATTCCAGTTCAGTTGGTCAGATATTCTAATCCCTAGATAGTCAAACGTTTGAACACGCTCTAGTGGCTCCTCATTAAGTACGAGCGTGCGATTGGCTTTCCTACTAGGGTTAAAATAATGGAGCTTGGTTTTGGAGGTATTAATGACCAAGCCCATAGAATTACAGAAGACACAGAACCGACCCAAAAGCTTTTGGAGCCTCATAGGCGTTTTAGAAACCAGTAACGTGTTGTCTGCAAAAAGCAGAGCAGGGACTTTAACTCCGGCCAAGCTAGGGGCATCAGCATCGATATTCGATACGAAGGAGACAACCCCGTTTACAAACAAATAAAAGAGGGTTGGCGCCAGGACGCATCCTTGACGGACTCCTCTATTTACCCGGATTTTAGCAGTTTTCTGCTCCAGCGTGCCCCACCGAATGCATGCATATGTTCCGTCGTGCATGCGGGCCAACAAGTTCAGAATGGGCAAGGGAAACCCCATCTCCTGCAAAACCGCCCATAGACCCTCTCGGGGGACCAGGTCAAATGCGGTTTTCAGGTCAATGAAGGCCAAGTGCAAACCACCCTTTCCAATGGATACTGTCTTCCAGTGGAGTAGTAACAGCCTAAATGCTTGGTCAACAGTGCTTGTACATGCCCTAAAGCCTGCCTGGAATTGGGAGATGATGTTATTCTCCTCCGCCCAGGAGAGGATCCTTTCCAAGAGGACCCTGCCAACTACCTTCTGTCCAGCATCAATGAGGCTGATTGGACGATAGTTGGCAGGGTCACCCCTTTGTCCCTTTTTATAAATTGGAATCACCTCAGCCCCTTTCCATGAGCTCGGGACTGGGGACCCATGAAGAAGGGCATTAATCAAAAGGGAGAAAAACTTAGCCCACTGCGTGGTGCTGGCACGGAACAAGTCGCCAGGGATGCCATCCTGACCTGGTGCTTTCCCTTGAACTATTTTATTAATGGCTAACTCAACCTCTCCTTGCCCAACGGGATCAGTGAGGGTCGCAGTCGCAGTCAGCAGTGGGATGCAATTTACAGATGGCTCACTGATATCTGGTGCCCCTGACCCTTCATAGAGCCTCATGAAGTGGTTGAACCATTCCCCATCAGTAATATGATTGGGTATTGGTTCAGTGTCACCACCATTTCCTCTTCTTACTAAGGCCCAGAATTGCTGTCCATTTTTATACTGGCTGGCCAGCTTCAGCTCCTCCCAGTGGGAGTCATCCCAAGCCCTCTTTGTCACCAATAGTGCTCGCCTGTACTCAGCTTGTGGTAAACGAACCTCAGCTGTGTCTTGGATTTGCATAGCACGAATCAGTTTGGATTTAGCCCTCTTACAATCTTGGTTGTACCACTTGGCTGTGGGTTTCCTGCTCTTTGATTGGTTAGACCCGCGAGGATCAAGGAAGAGAGTGGCCATCCTGTCAATTGTCTCCGCATAGACCACCTTAGCCTGGGCAGAGCCTACGTCATTAGCACAGATTTCAGAGAGCTTCTCCGTCTGTGCTTCTGCAATCTCCCCTAAAGCACTATTCTTTTGTTCATTAATGACAAAATGTTGCCATTAAATGAATCTTTTACAGTTTGAGGGTACAATTTCTCTGGTCGCCAGCCTTTGTCTATTGCTGGGCAGGGGCTTCCCCGCACTTATGAAATTTACTCCACAGTCTCCTGTCCACCAAGAGATAGTCTATTCTGCTAGGGCAGTTGATCCTATTATAGGTGCAAGCATCCGCAAAGTCTGAAGACGTACGCCCGTTCACAGCTACCAAGACATGCTCCATTACCAGGGCATTCATTTGAATGACAACTGGTGTCCATTTTTTAATTGGAACAGTTGTCAGTTACGGGATTCCCCATCTGGCGTCCTCATCAGAGAAACCGCCAACACCGTCCACCGGCAGCGGTTCAAAAGTACAATTAAAATCGCCGGCAATTATGGGCAGAAAATCTGGGGGGCAGGTCAGTAGTGAATCGGCGAGCAAGGAGATGGTTGGAGATTTGACCCCCCCTTGCAAATCTCTGGCATAAATGTTGTAAAGCTCTAGAATCGCTGTGGCCTGGGGAGCCCGAATCGTTAACCTCATCATGTCTGACGAGGCACAATGATGGTGGGTGATTTTGCAATTTAGTGAGATTTTGATCTATATTAGCAGGCCGCCAGATGGGCGACCCCTTCCAGAGGAAATGGCTGGGACATAGAAAGAGGAATAACCAGGCTTATACATTGGCTCAAGGCACCAAGTTTCTTGAAAAATGCACAGGTCATATTTTTCAATTAAATTATTCCAATCGGGAAGTGATATTTGTTCCCCAGACCTGCTATGTTCCATGAGATGATGTTCAGGAAACTATTTTGGCCATCTGTGTGTATTGAGGCAGGGTCTTTGGCACTGCCGTCGGTTGAAGACGGATTGCAAGGTTTTTCAGGTACTATGGGCTTCTTATATACATATTTTCCATTATCTATCAGGGCAGAGTAGTCCTCAGCGGTCATCAAGCACAAGGAGTAATTTGAGCCATGAGCGTTAGAAATAATATCCCCATATTTTGAAGAAGGCAAAATTAGGAGTGAACTATCACGACATTCTGGTGACCTAGATCGGCTTCTGTCAATGATGTCAAGTACAACGGATGAGACAGGGGGAGCCTGAGAAACCTCTACCTCTGCCGGGAGTCAGTTAACTGCTTCCAATTCGCTAAACCAGTTGTGACAGGGGATAAAGGATGGAATAGGCTGTGGGCCTGACCATTCTCCACTGCACTGGATACCACCTTGATTAGTCCTCCCACCTCTTTGTTGTATTAGGTTCCAGCCATTGTCCGCCCCCCCACCCCAACTATGGAGGTTCAAGTCCCTGTACACCTCGCACCTCCTCCCTCCCCTGGCATAGTTGATATCCGTAGTCCAGCTCCATCCATTGTCTGGTTGCTCTAAAGGCATATAAAAAAAGCCATAATCGTAGTTCCATTATTTTGAGGGAACCCCAGGCAAATATGCTCCACCGTTCGGGGGTCTTCAAAGGTTACAACTATACAATCCCCCTGTGATCTTTTCCTATTGTAACCCACCCAAGGGGCTCTCTCGACCATTAAAATGTTACTGAATATATTGTTGTTTAGCCAGTGGGATACCTTATTCTTAAGTGCCCAAAAGGTTTCTGTAGTTGAGGGGGCCAAAACTGGGACCCCTGTCAGAACGATCACAAAGGGACAGGCATCTGGGGGAAGATTGATATTTCGACGCTTCCGGGTCTTTTCTTGTTGGGCTAAATCAGGGTTTGGGGCGGGGGTATTGGGGCCAACTGATTTTTTATTGGTGGGCTCATTTGCTACAGGGGGTTTGGCAAGTGCATTGTTGCCTTCCAGGTTAGGGGGGTTCAGCAGGGGAATCTTGGGTATTGTGTTATTTATCACTGCTGGACATTTATTCGATGCCTGGGGCTTGATAACTGGTGCAATTACATAATTTGGTCTTTTAACATGATTGCTATTCTGGGATCTAATCTCCTTCTGCAAATCATGGAGCTGTTTTTCCCTGCCTGGGCCAGAGTTACTTTCCTAGATCCAAAGGCATTGTTCTTGGTGCGCTTACGTTTGGGAATTGCGCCCTCCCGTCTCCCCCTCGTTTGGCTATTGCTATCCTCAGCTTGGGAACCAGCTAATGTAACAATCGGAATAGTTTCCGAGGGGGCTAGAGCCTGAGGATCAAGGGAGGACAGGTCATGATGCACTGGTTGAGCACTAGGGATATTATGGACTTCAGCTTGGATCTGCAAGGGCTTGGATATTAATTTAGAGTTGTCGGGGGTGCGTGCAGAGGCAATATGGCCCAGGGATGATCTTTTGGCTAATGCAAGGTCTTGAGAGACCCTTCTTTCCATCAGTACAATTCCCTGGTCAATTAAAGAATTGGTACGTATGATAAAGTCATCCAGTGTGCCCATCAACTTTGTACCGCCCGCCGCAGCCTTGCTTCTAGTTTCACGAGTAGACATTTCTCTTTGCTACAGTTTAAAAAGGAAACAACAGGAACGTCAGACAAAGGTCCCGAATTGGTACAGCGCAGTAGAACAGTGGCTGATCAGTAAAGAGGGCCCCAAGATAGAATTACAGATAGTTGAGTGGATGCAAAGGTGTGCTTACAGTTCTGGTGTCCGTAGTAGCAGCAAAGATCAGGGTCCCTGGCCCAGTCCAGTCTCTTCAGGCCTCTAAGGGCCACAGAGGGCCCTCACTTTGCCCGGGCTTCGCCGGGCGTCCCGCTACGCGGGGAGCAGGGCTGAATTTAAATCGCCTCCTGGCACCTAATCATCCCGGAAGCGGCTTTCTAGCCGCAAGGGCACTTGGTAGCTGTAGTGTCTGTGCCCCTCGTTCCCCCCCCAATACAGCCGCCCTGATGTAGAAGTAGCTGCGGCGGCAGGGAGAGACCGGATGCGGCCGTGGGCTGATGCAGAGCAGGTCGGGTCACAAACAGGATCCCCCAGCACGGAAGAAAGTCCAGCAAACACCGGCAAAGTAAGGAGAGTTTCCTGTGTGCTCAAGGTGAAACCCCCGCTCCACCGAGGGCAGGGCTGAATTTAAATCACCTCCTGGCGCGTATCCTCCCGGAAGCTGCTTTCTAGCCGCAAGGGCACCTGGTAGCTGTAGTGTCTGTGCCCCTCGGTCCCCCCCCCACTGCGGCCGCGCTGAGGTAGAAGAAGCTGCGGCGGCGGGGAGAGACCGGATGCGGCAGTGGGCTGATGCAGGGCAGGTCGGGTCACAAACAGGATCCCCCAGCAAGGAAGAAAGTCCAGCAAATACCGGCAAAGTAAGGAGAGTTTCCTGTGTGCGCAAGGTGAAGCCCCCGCTTCACCGAGGGCAGGGCTAAATTTATATTGCCTCCTGGAGCGTATCCTCCCGGAAGCGGCTTTCTAGCCGCACGGGCACCTGGTAGCTGTAGTGTCTGTGCCCCTCGGTCCCTTCTCCCCACTGCTGCCGCGCTGAGGTAGAAGAGGCTGCGGCGGCTGGGAGTGACCGGATGTGGCAGTGGGCTGATGCAGAGCAGGTCGAGTCACAAACAGGATCCCCCAGCAAGGAAGAAAGACCAGCAAATACCGGCAAAGTAAGGAGAGTTTCCTGTGTGCGCAAGGGGAAACCCCCGCTCCACCAAGGGCAGGGCTGAACTTAAATCACCTCCTGGCGCATATCCTTCCGGAAGCTGCTTTCTAGCCGCAAGGGCACCTGGTAGCTGTAGTGTCTGTGCCCCTCGGTCCCCCCCCCCCACTGCGGCCGCGCTGAGGTAGAAGAAGCTGCGGCGGCGGGGAGAGACCGGATGCGGCAGAGGGCTGATGCAGGGCAGGTCGGGTCACAAACAGGATCCCCCTGCAAGGAAGAAAGTCCAGCAAATATCGGCAAAGTAAGGAGAGTTTCCTGTGTGCGCAAGGTGAAGCCCCCGCTTCACCGAGGGCAGGGCTAAATTTATATCGCCTCCTGGAGCGTATCCTCCCGGAAGCGGCTTTCTAGCCGCAAGGCACCTGGTAGCTGTAGTGTCTGTGCCCCTCGGTCCCTTCTCCCCACTGCGGCCGCGCTGAGGTAGAAGAAGCTGCGGCGGCTGGGAGTGACCGGATGTGGCAGTGAGCTGATGCAGAGCAGGTCGAGTCACAAACAGGATCCCCCAGCAAGGGAGAAAGTCCAGCAAATACCAGCAAAGTAAGGAGAGTTTCCTGTGTGCGCAAGGTGAAGAGCGTCTGGGAGTCAAAATGTCCCACGTAAAACAGCTGAAGGGAGTCAACAACGAAATCAGAGCAGCGGAAGTGGAGAGTTGAGTAGAGCCTCAAGTCAGGGAATGATTAAAGCTGCAATAAGGGCCAAAGTGCTAGATGTAGTGAGGTTAAAGGCAGAAGCGAATGGATTATAAGTGGAAAGGATGGAATTTTATGGACAAGATGAGCTGTTGTTTGTAGCAAAGGATGTACCCCGAAAGGCAAGAAAAGCTCATGAGAAGCTAAAAGAATTAGTACAGAAGTATGATGTGGATTTTTCCAAAATGAAAATGTTACAGGGCGGCCATAGGCTAAATTACAGCTATAAAGAATTGGAAGTGAAAAGAGTCATAGGATTGAAAACCCACGTTTGAGAATTGATTGTAGGAATACATGCATGGAGCATGCTTGACAAGTGGGAGGAAAGGTGGTCCAAGAAAAGGAGTGTCAAAAAGGGTATGGGAGAAACACCACCTCCAGGAGGGGGCACAACAGGAGTAGAGGTTTACTCATTGCAAGAAGTACCTAGTGGCGGGTATGTGCTTTTGAGCAGGGGTGATTTGGCAGTAAGGGTGGGCGTAAAATCCGTTTCGCGGACGAATTTGCGGATTTTCCGCGATTTCGCGATCCGCGAATCTCGCAAAATCGCGGTAAAATCCGCGAATCAGCGGGGATGAATTTTCAGCCAAGCAAGGGTTACAGCAGCAGGTGCAAAATTTAACCTAATTTCTTTGTAACCTTTTACAAAAGGGTTACAAACAAATTAACTTCAACTCGGACATCTGCTGCTAATTGCTTCCTGGCGCCTCGTTGCCTACTTGCAACTATTCTCTGACCCTGCTCTGGCCCTTGAAGCATGGTCAGAGAATAGTTACAAGTAGGCAACGAGGCACCTGTCCAAGGAATTAAACCCCATCAGGAAGCACTTACAGATATAAAAAACAGGAAGAAGGGAGAGGATGGCAAATACACCCATTTTGAGTAGTGAGGAGGGGTTAAACTAAAAGAGACCTTTACAGCACAATTTTCATATGCATTTTGCTAAAAATAAAAAGCTGTATGTTCTGTAGCCCTTCAGAGATCCAGCCTCTCTTTCTTTCTCTCGTTCTCTCTCTCTCTCTCTCTTTCCCTCTCTTTCTCTCTCTTTCTATCTATCTAGCTATCTATCTATCTCTCTCTCCCTCTCCCATAAACGACTGCATGGGTAACTTCGCTATGCAAGCGACTCGCGAATACGCAAAAAGCCCCGCGAACACGCAAAATACCCCGCGAACGCGCAAAAAACCCCGCGAACACGCAAAAAAACAAAAATCCGCAAATTCGCGGATCGCGAATTCGCAAAATTCGCCCATGCTTATTTGGCAGCATTTACAAATGATTTACCTCGGCTCAGGGAAAAGCCTGTTGAGTGGTACAAGCAAGTTGATCGCTTTGTCAAGATTTCAAAAGTATTTTGGATTTATTTGAACACCTTATTTCACATTGTAGTTCCAAGTGATTTGTGGTCTGCTTGTAAAATTGCTGCTGAATGGCCAACTTCAGAACCTGAGAGTGACCCTGTAATGCATGGTCCTTCACCCATAGTTATGAAAAAGTTCTAGCAGGTAATCACATGGTTGCAGTCAAAGATTTTGCCACAAGATATTGATTGTGTTAAAATAAATCAAACTACCCAAGAGCCCACAGAATCAGTTCATGCTTACTACAAAAGGCTCTTTCAAGCCTTCGAGCAGTACAGTAGATTGGACACTCTAGATTCAAAGGACATGGGACAGCTCATTTCAAAAATCATCCTAGGGCTAAGGGCAGAGATTTGCTTCAAGATCCAACAGCATTTGATCTGTTAGCAGAACAAATCTGTAGTTGAGATTCTGCGATATGCTAGATATTGCAGTGATGAAGTAGACTTGAAGCAGAGGAAGCTCAAGTATAAGCTGATGATAGTAAAGATAAGGAATGTGGATAGGGTGGACCAAGCACAGCCAAATGGAGGAACGTTGGGACGAAGGCAGGGAAACAACCATGGAGAAGCCCAGAATGTGTCGGGTCAGGGAAGAGGGAAACACTTAGATCCCAAACCGGGAATAGACACTGCAGGTCATTATTGTCACAAAACCAGGCATTGGAAGCATGCGTGTAGGACAAATACAACTAATAAGATACAAGATGACAAAGTAGTACAGGTACCTGAGGTTGTAAATACAGTGACTAGGCCCAGATCTGTACACGGAGGGGGGTTGAATCCACAAGTGCAAGTTCCCCAACCTCCAAGAATCCCTCAAGGAAATCAGACATACCAGCAGATGTCATTCATCGAGACAGTCAATGAGTTTGATTCAGACCCATTGCAATGACAGTGCCTGAGGGGGGAGGAAGACTATACCCTTGGAGCAGTCTTGGAGGTAGACCAGAGAGGCCCTTACTTGGAGGCAGATGTTGACGGTCATTCCATCACCTTTCTGATTGATTCTGGTGCTACCCGTTCTACTGTGAGATCTGCAGTAGTCCCAAACCTACCCCTCTCAGGACAATCGATCCAAGTTGTAGGAGTTGCAAATAAGGAAATGAAAAATCCATTGACAGACAAGATTCTTGTTAGAATCGGAACTTTCCACAATCAACACCAATTTGTGGTGTGCGATTCGAGTCTAGTCTGCTTGTTGGGTCGTGATCTCTTGTGTATGTTGAATTGTACCATCTATTGCACACCAAAGGGAGTGGAGTTGCAGACTAATGATGATGAAATTGCATTCCAACTGGCGAATCAGAATCTCTGTATAGAGGTGTATCCTGTATTGACAGATAAAGAACTACAACTCAACTTGAGAGATTCAGTCTCTCTGGGTGTATGGGATTTCACGTGCAAGAGATAGGGTTGATCAAGGGGGTTGAGACAGTTAAGATTAAGATCAAGCCAAATGCTGAGTTCCCAACAACACCCCTGTATAGTCTGACACCGGAAACTGTGGCAGGAATCAAGCCTGTAATTGAGTCCATGATTGAACAGGGCATCCTGAAGGATATAATGGGGAGCCCATGCAATTCTCCTATCATAGGACTGCAGAAGCAGAGTGGGAATTTCAGAATCAAGCAGGACCTGTAAAAGATCAACACGATCATCGTAGTTCCATGTTGTCCTATGGTACCAAATCCATCAGTGATCTTAGTCCAAATCCCATTTGAAGCTGAATGGTGTACAGTGATTGATTTATGCCAGGACTTCTTTTCGATACCCTTACATGAGGAGAGCCAATTTGTATTTGCTTTCTGTCTGGAAAATCGCGTGTTAACATGGTGTCATATTCCACAAGGGTGTACAGAGAGTCCATCAATTTGTAATCAGAATTTGAAAAAGAATCTTGAGAGTCTGGTACTGCCACAAAATCCAGTTCTTGTGCAGTATATTGATGACCTCTTGGCTGCATCCGAAAGAGAAGATGCTTGCAGGATTGATACTGTTGCCTTGTTAAATCATCTGGCAGAGAATGGACACAGGTGTCCCCGAGAAAACTACAGTACTGTTTGACGGAGGGTCAGTATTTAGGCCATCACATTGAGAAAGACAAGAGGAAGGTGTCACCAGACTGCATTGAGGTGATCATGAACATGACTGTACCTACCATGCAAAAGAAAATTAGGATGTTTTGGGGAATTGTTGGGCACTGCTTCTAGTGGATTCCTAACTTTTTGCTGAAGGCGAAACTTCTGCAGAGTTTGACACACAAGGATGTAAGTGATCCGGTACTATGGGGTAATGACTGTTTGATTACGTTCATGGAGATGAGAGAAAGCCTGTGTCGCGCTCCAGCTCTGGGAATGCCTGGTTACAACAAATCCTTCTCACTATTTTGCTGTGAGTGGGAGGGTTGCACACTATCAGTACTCACACAGACTTATGGAGGTGTCCGTAGACCAGTTGCCTACTTCTCCGCTACCTTAGATCCAGTAGCTTCAGCTTTGCCCAGATGTCTCAAAACCGTTGCTGCAACAGGTGTCAGTAATAAAAGGTGAGAAAGTTTTGTGTTGGGTCATTCTCTTATTTTTTTATGCCACACTCAGTTAAGTTTCTGATGACAAGACCAAGATGCAGCATTTGACAGATACCAGACTCACACACTGTGAGCAGGTCGTACTTGACTCAGCAAATGTGACTCTGAAAAGATATTCTGAATCCTGCTACCTTGATGCCTCTCCCAAATGCTGATGGTGAAGATTGTGAGAACCATGACTGTCTTGATGTGACTGAACTTTGCACCAAACCAAGACCTGACATTGTCGATGAACCTCTGCCTAAATCTTATGAAATCTTCTTTGTAGATGATTCATGCTTAAGTGACAAGGTAAGTCATCTGAGAGCGCCCTTTGCTGTATGTACCATTTCTGAAGCTGCTTGTTTATAGAGAGTATACTTCACACAAGCGGTTGAAATCTTTGCCTTGACATGTGCCTGCTTGGTTGCTGAACAAATCCGAGTCACCATCTACACTGATAGCCAGTACTGATTCGGTGTGGTTCATGACTTCAGACACTTATGGCCATAGAGGGGGTTCCTAACATCATCAGGATCTCCCATCAGGAATGGGGTATATGTAAGACAGCTGTTAGATACTTTGCAACGCCAAAAGAAATAGCTGTGGTGATGTGTGGCGCTCATGGGAAGGGAAATTATTTTGTGACTCTCTGCAACAGGTACGCCTTTGATGTTGCATGTTCTTGTGCTGAAAAAGGATGCATTTTCACTGGTGAGTATATTGGAGAGAGCACAAACAGAACCAAGCTCAGCATGCTATTAGCCACAAGGGACACTTGGGATGAGATCAAGCATCTGCAGGGAAAAGTGTCAGGAAGAAGCTGGTTGACTTAAAGCAGGTTGTGGGAAGAGAGATGATGGTATTTGGGTTTCAGCTGATGGTGAAGCAGTGTTACCAGATGATATACTAAGCCCTATGGCAAGGCAGTTTCATGGAGCAGTTCACATTGGAAGGGATACCATGGTGCGAGTGTTCAGACAGACATGCTTTACTCCATGGTTCTGGGCGTTTTCTGAAGCAATGTGTCACAGATGTGTATGTGTCAACAAATGAATGCTGAAAAGAAAACCGTGGTTGCATTGAGTCAAATGGGAACCTTTGGGGCACCCTTTAATAGGATCCAGCTTGAGTTTATTGAAATGCCCAGGTGCACTGGGTTGAGGTACATTCTGGTTGTGGTGTGTGTTTTCTCACAGTGGGTGGAAGCCTATCCAACAAGGAGTTGCGAGAGTCTCACAGTAGCAAAATTGTTGCTTGGAGAGCATATACCTCGGTTCGGTTTTCCAACCTCATTGGAGTTGGATAGAGAGCACATTTCCATAGTGAGATTATGAAGCTGCTTTACTCTGCTTTTCAAGTTAATCAGAGACTGCATTGTAGCTACAGACCTGAGGCATCTGGCATTGTGGAGCAGATTAATAGAACTCTCAGGATGAAAATAGCAAAATTGTGCTAGTCTACGTCTCTGAAATGGAGTGATACATTGCCCCTGGTGTTGATGAGTATTCCTAGTATCCCTGATAGGAAGACAGGTCTCTCACCACACGAGATCCTGATGGTGAGGGCAATGCATTTGCCAGCAGTGCCATCTACAACCTTGATAAATATCACAGATGATTTGATCCTTGATTATTGCAAAGGACTGGGTGACGTGGTCCGTTCAGTGTCACACCAGGTTGAAGCTGCAACTGCCCCAACCTCAAAGGACCAGTGCCACCACTTGTAACTGCATGCTCGATCGCAACCACCTGAAGAAGAGTTACATTGATGCTCATTGGAGAGGTCTATATCAAGTGATTCTGGTAGCAAATACAGCTGCAAAGTTCGGAGGCTTGCCAATCTGGATTCACACCTCACATACCCACATAGTTTCAGGATCCTCAGGAGAAATAGCTCCTCTCCCAGGAGAAAATCCAGCTGTGGCTGCAAGATCACAGAAGGGGACACACCAAGCTGTGAGGGTTTCTGACGAAGCTGGTTGTGCATGAGGGGGGTCACGTTACTCAAGGCCCAAGTATTGACTCTGAGGGAGACTGTAACATTGTGAGTGGTACATAGTCAGATTCTATGAGGGAACTGGTGTGCAAAGTGTTCGGGTGCAGAGCCGAGCTTGCAAGGGACTCGTGGCCTGTGAGACAGAAGAGGCTAAACTTGAGACTGGCATTGGAAAGTGATCTTGCTCCTGTGTCTTAAACTTCTGAATAAGAGCTAAGTGATGCCGAACAAGGACAAGGGAGCCCAAGGAGGTAGAGAATAGCAGGAGTGCCCTGCCAGAGGTACGCTGCCTCCAGAGTGGACTTATTTGATCACAGATGCCGGGACCAGTGGGGACCGGGAGACTGAGGTCTTCACGAGTGGCCAGCAGGATCCCGGAACTGAAAATTGATATTGTACTAGTGGTCCCTGGACAGAAAATAAAGGGGGTGCTGACAGTGACCTTACCATGACCTCCTATCTTGAGCAGGGTGCGAGTTGTGATTCTGCAAGATTTGTCCTTTCCGACTTTTGGATATCGGCCACCAGCACAGAAGATTGCATCTGTTCGTCTCGAGATTCTACAACGTGTCATTGTTTAAATTGGTTCTGAGATTATAAGAGACTGTTGATTAAGCGTTGAATTGTAAATAAAGCATGCTTTAAAAGAAGCTAACCTAGGCCTGAGTGGAAAAAGAACAAATGTAGAGACTTTCCGAAGAAGAAGAATGAGGGCTGAGGAAGTCTTTTTGAACTCTGTAAATAAAAGTGCAACCAAATTTGAATTAATTTCCAGGACTTCAGCGAACTGTGTGCAAACTGGTTGAACAGCAATCAGAGGTAGAGAAAGAGTCTTTGCGCTGATCCTCTTGCTGTGCACAACTGACAATAAAAATGGAGTCTGGAAATTCGAACCGTAGGTCTAAGTGTGTGATAGATACACTCCTAGTAGGAGTGATAAAAGTGATAGCGTGGTTATTATTGTGTCTGAAAAAAATTCACATGAAGCAGAGGTTGAATGGGTGGAGTGCAAGGGACATCCACATCTGTTACTACAGTAATAAGTTCAAATCATTGAAATGTTTTGTATATACAAATCAAACTGGATTGTGGAGTAGATACAGAGGGTTCCTCTTTTAGCAAAAAAATGAATGGGTAGAATTAAAGAGCTAATATAGTAGCTTTTGTAACAAGTTTTTAAATTTATTTTTTAATTTAGACTGTTTTTAATGATGAAAAAAGTGTCCTGAAGAAGGCGACGATTTCTTTCACCGAAACGCCACGTCGACATATACTCTTTATTCTTATGAATTGTTTTATGATGTAATGTTTTTATGAATAAAATGATGTTTTTATCAATACAATTCAAAAAGTTCAACAAATAAAAAAGAGATACAATTTATTCCTTTATTTCTCTGCCCTTATTGTATCCTGTTGCTCATTATCTATAATTTAAATACTGATTGAAACTCTAAGCCCTGCCCGGATGACTTCCTTCACCCAAGATCTTCATGAGATTGTAGTCTCACAAAAATAAGGAAAAGGGAATTTTTTTATTTTTGTCTACATATAAACCCATTCCCTTTTTCTATAAAGGGTTCCTGCCAATATAATTTTATCCAAAAGATATTCAAGCATAGGGTGACAATGTAAAACTCATAGACCTGTGTCTAGTGTATGAAGAACTCCTGGGCATAGAGATGGCTTGTACTTTGACTTTTATGAAGAAGTCTTGTTCTTACCAGCTTTGCTGCGAAACACCAATCTTAATACGATCTTTGCATGCACTTTTGAAGGGAAACCCCATAGCACCAACTTAAAAAAAACTCCTGAATCCAGATATTTCATTTATAAATAAAACCAGGGCCAATCTATCCACTGGAACAAAAATACTTGCAAGGGTCTTTGCAAGGATGACTCATAATACTGCCTACTTGAAGGTGAATAGAAAGTTCCGGGCATAAAAGGAGATCATTTAATCTCATTTGAAGAAGTGGATTTAAGTAAGACTTTTTTATTAATTCTAGCCCTATATTATTTGTTTCATGATTCTGAATGAGCCGATCCAAATGAACATCTCTGTTTAAATGTGCACTATTCACTTGTCAAATATTATTATTGTTATTATTATTATTATTATTAGGTTCTGTAATTGCACAGTGCATTTTCAATCTTCACATCTGAATTGTTCTTTTGACTTCTGATAATGCTTGGTGGCCATTTTAAGAAGGAGTCCTTCTGCTGAACCACAATTAAGATTTCCTACTGTTATGAAACATGAAGATACTCCTTAAGAAGAAATCCTTTTTGAATCAACAAGCATTTTGACTGTGCGAATCTGGGGAGGTGGCGGGTCTGTGACCAGGGTTTAAGAATAACGAGGCATGTCCTGATCATCTCAGGCCGGACTTACTCCCAGTGCAGTGCCATGTCCAAACCAAGCAAAGGTAATGTCAACAGATCTGGCTTATTACTATAAGTGCTTCAGTCAGTGATGAGTTTAGGCAACCAATAAGTCATTGTCTGTGCATTTTTTCTTGCAGTTCTTCAAACATTAATCCTGACTCATTCTTACATTCACCCACTCATGCAACCTCAATAAAACAGACAGACAAACCCAGAAGGCAGAAGGAAGAACAATTAAAAGTATAAAAGTTGAAGACAAATACAGGCTGCCACATAATCTTTGTGGGAATGGGCTTACAATAGAAGAAAAAATAAAATTAGCTGCAAACGTGTGTCTTGCAAGTGGTGCATCATTGTTTTAGAGTTCCAGCACATATGCTACATTTAGAAGCAATGTATGGACCATCTTGTACTGATAAAAACAATGATACACTATGTACAATAAGATTCTAGGATGTCCATTCAGCAAGCATCGCATTGGGTGGCCGTTTTTTATGTTTAAGTGTATAGTATATGACTGCTGTACTGAGCCAAGGTGGTATGAAGCTTTATGTTGGCCTTCTTAGAATGAAAAAACAATTATAACCTATGGGTGATACATATTCAATGATGGCTGTCCAGTTTAGAAATAGTTGTTGCACAAGATACAGAACTCTGCAGATGAAATGAACAGTAACCAACCGGCTGAGTGGCACAGTTGGGGGAACTGCAGGATGGCAACAAAATAGGCAAAAAAAGAAATGAAAGGGGAACTACAAAAGGAAATAATGGAATACTTAAGGACTGGAGCCCACCCCAGCCTAAGGTATTTATCATTGATTGGTCACCATAACCAACCCTGGTCCTTCAGAATTCTACATAGGCTTTCCCACAAGGCAGCCCTCAGGCATACAGTGATAAACTTAGAAATGGTAACTACACAAAACATCGAATTCAAAATATAGAATTACCAAAATATTGAAGTCAAAATATAGAATGGACAAAATATCGAATGGACAAAATATAGGGGTGAAAAATATTGAATTTAAGGTAAGTAATTTAATATCGATTTTTTTAAATATAGAAAGTCAAAATATCGAAGTATATAATATAAGTATTAAAATATATTGAATTTTTAATAATATTGAATTTTGTAAAGTGTTGTGTATGTTAGTATATGTGTGAAAAGTGTATATTTTTTTGTAATTTATTTTAAGTAATGAATGTTATGTTATTTAATTTTTGCGTAGTTTAAATCTGTAGCGGGTTGTCGGTTTAGAGGGGAATCGGGTGGGAGGTAATTTAATTATATTAAATTAAATATTAATTTTTATAAATTACTAATTATTTTTACTTTAATTTTGCGTTTTAGTTCTGTAGCAGGGTGTGGGTTTATAGGGGAATAGGGTGGGAAGTAATTTAATTGTAATTAATTAAATATTGTTATTTATGTATTGGTATTTATTTTGAATTAATTGTTAATTAATTTTTGATTGGTAATTTATTGATTTTTAATTGGTAATTAAGTTTGTATTCATTGATTAATTGATAATTATGTTAATTTTATTAATTTATTTTCCATAGCGGGTTGTGAGTTTATAGGGGAATAGGGTGGGAAGTAATTTAATTGCAATTAAGTAAATCATTTTTATTTATTTATTGGTATTGATTTTTCATTTATTGTTAATTCATTGTTAATTGGTAATTAATTTGTATTAATAGGTAATTAATTTCAATAACTAACATTTATTTGTGTTTTTAATTGATTAATTATTACATAATATGACATTGGTAATTAATGGTAATTAATTTGTTATTGGTATTGATATTTTATTTATTTTAATTAACATATTAAATCTTTACTCTCCCTACTGTTAAACTCACTAGAGTGGGAATAGTAATTTTTACCGCTAGGCTATCCAACGCTTTCTCTACTGTTGCACTCTCTGGAGTGGGAATAGTAATTTTACCCCTATGCTATCCAACGCTTTTCCTACTGTTGTACTCTGTGGAGTGGGAATAGTATTGTTTACCCTCCCGCTATCCAATTATTTCTCTACTGTTGCACTTACTGGAGGGAGAATTGCAATTATTACCCTCCTGCTATCCAACACTTTCCCTACTGTTGCACTCACTGGAGTGGAAATAGTCATTTTTACCCCTACGCTATCCAACGCTTTCCCTACTGTTGCACTCACTGGAGTGGTAATAGTAAATTGTACCCTCCCGCTATCCTATGGTAAAAATATTGTATATTTTATATTAATATTATGTTATATATATATATATATATATATATATATATATATATATATATATATATATATATATATATATATATATATATATATATATATATATATATATATATATGTATGTTTTAAAAAATAAAATTGTATTTTTTTATAACTTAAATTAATTATTTAATATTTTAAGATTATTTAAGTATTTTTAAGTATACTTTACATAATTATATTTATTAATTGATTAATTTTAAATTACTTTTAAGACATTTAAAAAAATTCGATATTTTGACTAACTATATTTTTTACAGTTAATATTTTTTATTCGATATTTTTGTACATACCTGTTTGTAGATAGGAATTCGATATTTTTGTATTCTTTATTTTTTCCTCGATATTTCCGTAATTCTATATTATTGTAGTCGATATTATGTCAGTGATCCCTTAGAAATATAAACAAACTAGCAGCCCGTCCCGACATTGTCCGGGTATGAATTGCTGCCGGCCATTAGTATATTGTTTTGTAGGATTTCGTTTTGATAGCATTTCTTATCTGTGACAGGCCCGTGAATGCTCCGATTCATAGTGCATGCACTTAAGAGTGCGCGTTCAGTAGTGTGTGAACTAGAGTTTCCCTACTTTATTTTTCCTTGCAATATTATATAGCGAGAACTCGACAACATGGCATGAGCACAATTTACATTACAGAAGAACACATTAATTTGTGGTAGGCACGGGGAGACAAACCGATTTGCCTGGAATCACAGGATGTTCAGCTGATGCCGAGATTCGAATGCAGCTCCCCAGCTCTAAAGTTCGCAATTCTAGAACTTGTGGCGAGAGGTGTGTCTAAAAGTGTATGTCGGTGTTGGCCATCAATGAGAGAGACCTGTGCATTTTTCAAATCGGTGGTGAAAAAATATGAGTATGTTGCTGGAGATGTGGGCCGCCGTGCCACCAATTTACTTACCGGGGAGGGTAAACACCCATTATTCCGCAACTTTCTTTCCGCATTCCATCACTCCGCATACTTTCATTACGAAAGTACATAACTCCGCAATTCCATTATAACGCATGGCATTACATTTTATATGCTTTTACCACACATACATTTACAACGAAATTCGTTGTAAATGCATGAATGGTAAAAGCATGTTTTTTATGTTTGGATAGGGTAAGTATGGGTATAGGGGTATATGTTTTGGGGTACTGAGGTATATGTTTAGGGGTGTTTGGGTATTTTAAGGGTTCAGATATAGTTTTGGGTTATGGAGTACAGGGGTACAGGGGTAGTTGAAGGGTTCAGGGCTAGGTTTGGGTTTTGGGGTACAGGGGTATTTTTTGCGTTCAGGGCTAGTTTTGGGGTACAGGGGTATTTTAGGGTTCAGGGGTAGGTTTGGGTTTTGGGGTACAGGGTTTTTTTAATGGGTCAGAGCTAAGTTTGGGTTTTGGGGTACAGGGGTATTTTTAGCGTTCAGGGGTAGATTTGGGTTTTGGGGTACAGGGGTATTTTAAGGGTTCAGGGCTAGGTCTGGGTTTTGGGGTACTGGGGTATTTTAGGGTTCAGGGGTAGGTTTGGGTTTTGGGGCACAGGGGTATTTTTAAGATTTAGGGCTAGGTTTGGGTTTTGGGTACAGGGGTATTTTGAGGGTTCAGGGGTAGGTTTGGGTTTTGAGGTACAGGGGTATTTATAGGGTTCAGGGCTAGGTTTGGGTTTTGGGGTTTGGGGTACAGGGGTATTTTTAGGGTTTAGGGATAGGTTTGGGCTTTGGGGTACAGGGTATATTTATAGGGTTAAGGTGGGTTAGTGTTTAAGGGTGTTGTGGTATTTTAAGGAGTAAGGGTGGGTTATGATTATGGGGTGCAGGGGTACTTAAAGGGAGCAGGGTGGACACCCGGAGCTGGAATGTACAGAACCTGGGAAGAAAAAACAATGAAATATTGGGCACAACGCTTGCTTTTTTTCCGTAATCCCGCGCTCGCACATGCCCACGACCCCAGCACACGCCCACAGCACACGATATGACACATGGCATGAAGGGCAGAAAGTACCACACGCCCCCAGCACTTGTCACGCCCTCAGCACACGCCCACAGCACAACGCAGACACGCCCCCAAGGAACTACTTTGCTGGCACAGTTCTTTTACCTTTTACCTTTTAAATATATATGGTGGGCGTCTGCATAGCCTATGTCCTTCTGCTGCAACTGCCCTTTCCAACGCTGTATTGGGTGTTGTGATGAGTTCTGTGGTTCCTGAGATTACACGCCTCAAAGGTTTGGGCTCTCTCTTTATTATGTTAGTATAGATTTACAGTTGGCAAAACCATTTTCAACTCTTTCTAAGAGGGTTAAACAAGGACAAATCTTCTATCTCCATGGTTTCTTAGAGGAGGAACACACACTAAAACCATTGCTTACTACAGTAATTAGTGAGAATCCATGTCAAGCAACACGTGTCCATAGGCTTGAGCACTGAATATTAACTTGTCAGGCCCTGTTCAGGAGGCCATGGGGCTACTGGGTCACAACCAAGAGTGTTGTGGCATTTTACCTCTGCTGGCTCTGCAAACTGGGCCAAGTACAAGCCTGTACTCGCTCACTGTCAGTGGTAGCTTTGGAGATGAGTCACAGGTTTCTCAGAGAGTTTAGTATGAGAGTAACTCAGGCTCAAGAATCAACAGCACCCCATATTAGTTTAAAAGAATCAATGTCCAGACCAGTGTGTCTCTTTGTAGAGAAAGACAAGTACTTTCGGTCACAAAAAAACTTGGAAGATCATTACACATTTAATTATGTATGAATAGCCAATTCCCAGATTTGGGTTGGGTGCTCTAAGGTGCCTCCACTAGAGCCAGACCATCATCTGGCTCTAGTGGGTCTGCCCTCTGGTACTGCGTCCCCACCTAATAGCAGCTTTAGTCCCTCATTGTATATAGGTTAGCCCTAGCACATCCCTCTGCGGTCTAGATCCTATAAGTCTGCGGTCTAGATTTTATAAGTCTATCACCAAGGTCAAGTTAGCAGTTCCGCACCACATTCAACCTTCTCTGTCTCTCAAACACCTGAGATATCAGTGGTGTGTGTGTTCAGACTTCCTGCCACAATTGGATCGTACCTAGCAGTGACGGTAGCCTTTGTTGGTACATAGCAGTACAGAAGAGGTGTGAGGCAGTGTTCACTCCTCACGTGTCAGCTTGGCAGACAGGAGCCTCCTGGCAATACACAGATCTCCTCTGAAGGATGGCATAGCAATCAACCACACAGTACAAAGGCTGCAGGGTCACAGCAGGAGTGAAGGCTTCTGAAGATGGGCCACTTCTGATCAGCTACAGCAGATCTCACCTTGGTTTGGCCCTGCATTGAGTACACTGTGATTATTCCTGGGCACAGCAGCCACTATCATGCAGATGATGGAGCTTTGGTGCAGCCGGCACCACACACTATCTGCCTCAAGGTGACAACCTTAAATATTCACAAGTCTCTCTTTGAGATATCGCTATGATTACTCAGTCTTCAGGATGGTCTCGATCCAATGACACACTTGTGATCACACTGTCTATTTACTGCAGGACTGATCCATACCCCTACACACACATGGCAGTTGTAAAGTTACACAGTCCACTTACAGAGCCAATGGGCCACCAGCATCAGCCTATTCCAGCTTCAGTTGGGCCCACCACAAGACTAGAAGGCTAAACCACTACAGGGGCTTGGAGTCGCCAACAGGAATATGTCATGACAATAGCACTGCTGACTCTGCCGTACATTGCTTCATTCAGCACTCTTGATTCATGAGCCTCTGTTGGATGCACCCTACTCCAGGTTCCCATTCACAATCTAAACCTCCTGCAGGGTTAGTGCTGCCTTCAATAACTCAAAGGTAGGATTTCTTGCCACACAGGACAGTCAGCAATACCTCCATCAAATTGAACTTCAGGCAATGTTCCCTAACCTATAGCAAGTGGGCTATCAGTGCAACACCAACCCTGAGATGCTTTGCAGTTCCTGACTATTCTGTGGACTCTGTACTTTTGGGTTGAAGAGACCTTAACTGCAAACAGCAATGGGTCTTGAGCTCCATCTTTATATTGGTTGTGCAAATAGATGGTCTGTATTTCAGATCTGCTCATTGGAATTGGTTTTGGCTAGTTTCCCTTTCAACTGTCCTGGCCAGGCCACGTTCAGGCATGGTCTCAGTTTGAAATGGTACTCTGTCCAGGAGGACAGCCTCAAGGTGCAGTACCCACCACAAAAGTAGAAAGAGATGGTAGCAGGCAGCAAACAAACATTTCCATCCCCTTCTCAAGGAATCAGGAAGAGAGACAAGAATCTGGGCCCTTTAAAATGACAGTTTTCCCTATCAGACTTTGCTATTCTCCATATGGCAGCTGCAATTAGAGCCATATCCAGCAGTAGCACTTCTAAGGAAAGTCTGTCTCCTCTTTCTTTACCATAGTTTCTGGTGCTCCCCCTCACATTTAGAATATGCCAGCAAAACACATAGGGCCATATGCATGAACACATTTTTCCATAGACACAGAATGGGCAAAACCCTTTGATGCATATGGCCCATAGGTTCATGATGTCCAATGAAAATCAATGGGGCTTATTTAGAAACCCCTTGCGCCGCCTGTGTGTCACTTTTTTTTAAAAGAAAAGTGACACACCAGCAGCACAAGGGACTTGTAAACAAGACAGAATGTCTCTACAATCTTATACTCTGGTCCAGGCAGTGGGCTTCTGAAATGGATCCAGGAGATGTGCAATACTCTTGCATGGGACACTTCTGCTTCTAGCATACATGCACAAGCACAACATAATGCATGTCACACTACTGCTTCTATCATACATGCACACACACCCACACAATGCACAGGATGTCATATGTACTAATCTGGGTTCATCACGATTAGTGGAACTTTGGATGAATGGGCAAGTACGTGCACTTTCATATCTGACTGGTAAAATGCCCAAGTGCCCCACATGGCTGACCTACAGGACAAGCTTCCTTTGGTTTATCTATAACAAACCATGCCCATAAAAGTGAAGGAATTCACTTTAAAGGGAACTGTGTAGCAAATTTGGCTGCAAAAGGAGCAGTACATATTTTTAAAGTAGCTGTAGTAACCCAATCTCAAAACAAGGTCCACACAGATATTTTGGCAGTGATTCAACCAACATTTAAGGGAGAAAAGCTTCCTGACAGATATTCTTTTAAATACTCCTACAACCTCAGTCAGGAGAACACTCTAATTGTGTCCATACCCAAATTGAGAGAAGGGCATATTCCTAATGAACATATTAAGCTAGAATTATTTAAGTCAGCTCATGGGGGTAGCGTCTCTCCATGCTTTCATGAGTATGTATGTATGTATAAACCATTTTATAGCGCGCTCCGTTACTAGAGAGTATCCTGGCGCGGGTTACTAGAGAGTATCCTGGCGGTGGCCACAGTAGCCATACTACAGCATCAATACTGGTGTCCATAGCTACCAAAATATGCATGACAAGGTAGCATTTGGCAACAAATGAAACCTTGTATGGTTCCAAGACCAGTGTGGACTCCCCTTACTATCTCTCAAGGCTCTTTTAGAATCATTTTCATTGATCATATTGAGCAAAGCATTGAAGTAAACCAATATAAATCTATTAGTTGCTGTTGATTCATGCTACCAAATTGCTGTGCATTGGACCACAAAGAATGCTGATGCTTGAGTAGCCATAAAGCACTTGGAGTGTCTAGCATCAGTGGGAGCAATTTACACCTTATCTTTAATACTGCACGCCTAAGGCAAGGATGCTGCAAAACACAAATTATTCTGTGCTCAGACCCCTGGTAGCATGGCACAGAGCAGTCAGCTTAATTTAAAGGCAAGATGTAAAATATTTGCACAACACTTCAAACAATAAAACAGTGATAACAACACAAAAAAGATCCCACACAATGCTAGATAAATAGAACTGAATTTAATAAATATAACAAGACCAAAATGAAAAAAATCCAATAAGTAGAACCTGAGTTCTGATTTAAAAAAAATATAAAGTGTAACAAAGCGCAAAAAGCAAAAAGCGCCAACCACAGCTATCTGGTCATGATGGACCAGGTCAAGTCAAAGGTTCAGGCTGCACACCATGGAGCCCTGATTAGATACAGCCCCAGATTAGTGTCACTGAAGATTTACCATTAAAGGTTTTGTGCTAAGTGTCTGGTTCTCGCAGTCCAACAGAATGGCAGTCCTTGTAGCAGGATACGCAAACTTTTAATAAGGAGGTCCAAGGGAACTCATTTTTAAAGACCAAGGGGCCCATTAGGATGTCGGGCGGATCTGCCCGACATCCTTGCCCGCCCGCCACCCATTTCCCCCCGCCATATTACTATGGCGGGGTGACAGCGGCGGACGTAAACACCGTCCGCTGCTTTTCCGCCCTGGTCGCCTTGCGGCCGGGACGGAAAAGGGTTTATATGGTTTATATCAGACACCGCCAGCCATATTACGATGGGCTGTGGAAGATGCCTTCCGTGGCGGCAATGCCACCACGGAAAGGCAGGCGGTCTTTAATTTGGGGGACCCCTGCGGGCCCCCATGGTGAAGGCGAGGGCGGTGCACATGGGGGATACCTGTGGTACCCCCCTGCATTTGCATACACAATGCGGCAGGCACCGCGTGGTGCCTGCCGCTTTGTGTATGCAAATGCATGCCATGCATTTTTAAAATTGCGGCGGGCGGTGCTTTCAGCACCGCCCGCCGCAATGTTAAAAATGCAGGATGTGCCGTCACTGTGGCGGGCGCATCCTAACTCCCCCCACGGGACCCCCGCCCTTATGTCGGGCAGTCCCAATCCCCGGGAGGACTTTGCCCACCCACCATCCTAATGACCCCCCAAGTAGTGTTTTGTCCCCAACCTACAATACAAAACCACACAAGGAAACTACTGGTCTATCGAACAAGAAGAAAAGGCAATATGAGGCAAAAAGAGAGCCTGTGTCATCACCACAACCTGTACTAAATTAGGAAGGAATCCCATCAGTCCACCAAGTGGCAGAACTTCATCATCTGGGATTAGTTGTAACTGATACACCTGGTGCAGCTCACCCTGTGAAATGGAAAGCTGCACTGGGTCATAACACCAGTGCTGAATCAAGCCACACCTTATTTTTTGGATCAGTGGTGCTGAATAAATTTGCAGTGCTTCAAAACGTAACAGAATAGGAGTGCAATTTAAAATTGAATACCATGATAACTACGAATACTTTAATATGCGCTATCACAGTGTCAAATCTAAAAACAACATGTTGATAGTTTGACAGAATAACTATCAATAGTTGGTTTAACAGGTCTACATGTTTTTGCCGTTTCGGTATTTTAAACCTATTGGCTTTCTTCAGGACCAGAACATACACTACTGCAAACGTGACGAAAACTGTGTCAAATCAAAGATAAATCAAAAATGGTTGGTGTGATACATCCTACCATACTCTGTGAAATCGATACGTTGGACGAGTCTCACAGGAGTTTTAAGTCCTTTCCCATCATTCCGTGGGAGCACTCCTCACCTCTACTGGCAACTGCTCAGGGAATGAGGCCCCGCTCTGTCCGTCGGTACCTCTGGCTAATCGCAGTTCAGCAGAATGGCACTCCGTGTAGCAGCACAGCAGTCCTCCTTCTTGGCAGAGTAGCCACAGGTCTAGAAGTGTATTGTAAAGCTGATGTCTGAGATTCAATATTTATACACAGTTGTGCTCTTGGAGTGGGGAGAAGCTTCTATAGGCATGCCTTTGAAGTGCACAGATGCCCTGCCTTCCTTGCTCTGGCTCCAGACTAACTACCAGGGTTATGAAGCCCTTTATGTTGAGACAGGACACAGCCTATTTAAGTGTAAGTTGGATTGGGCCCAGCTGCTCCCACCCACCCTTCCAGTTACTGTCCATCCAGTCACACCTAAGCTCCCCATAGTGCATTGCTGTCTAAGAGAAATACACAAAGCCTAATTAGCAACTGAACCCAGTCATGTGACCTGGAGACAGTCTGCAGGCACAAAATGGCTAAGAAAAGAAAATGTCAACTTTATCAAATTTAACTTTTCAGAATTGCAATTTAAAATCCAACTTTACTCTCATGTAGGATTTAAAATTGTGATTCCAGAAACACCAAACATGAATTAGCTATCTCTTCCAATTTGGAAATTAAACTTATAAAATGTAATGAGGCAACTTCAATGTTATCCTATGGATTGAAGAGATAGGCATGAGTTTTTCACTACCAGGACATGTAAAACTTAAAAGTACATGGCCTGATTTTTAAATGCATTGCGCATTGTCATCTGAGCTGTTCAGGGCCTACCCTAGAGTGACTTCTGTGTATTAAAAAGGAAGGTTTGGACCCAGCAAAAGATTTACATTGTCAGGTCGAAATGGCACTTTAAAACTGCACACACAGGCTCCGCAATGGCAGGCCTAGATGTGATTAAGGTGCTACTTAAGTGTGCAGCACAACTGGTGCTGCAGGCACACTAGTGCAAACAGACCAATTGATGGACAGAATGCAGAACAATATCACCCCAATGCAGAGATCTGGGCCTAAATCCACCGTTTGTTTGCTCAAAATTCAATTCCAGTTTGGACCCAGCCATATGTAAATCACTCTTGACCCTGCTCCCAATGGGAACAGTACAAACCGAACTGCCAGACCAGGTCCTCCCTGGATTGGAAACAGTCATCAAAGGACAGGTTTCAGGCTTTCAGCCCTCATCAGCCAGGATAGCTTGAATCCAGTGGCATGGAGGGCACGGAACCCACGTCTGGGCATACCCGTTCCATTCAGGGTGACAAATGCAAAAAGAACAATTGATGGACAGAATGCAGAACAATGTCATACATTCAACCCAGTACAGATATCTGTGCCTAAAACCATCATTTTTTTGCTCACCATGCCATTCCAGTTTATACCCAGCCATATGCAAATTAGTATTGACCCTGCACTCAATGGGAACAGTCCAGCCCAAACTAGTGGCATTTAATTTACAGACCCTGGACACATGTTATGGCATTTTATTAGGGACTTAGGAGTAAATTAAATTTGACTATTGTGTATGAGATAATGTTACTAAGTTTTAGGGAAAGAGCACAAGCCCTTTAGCACTGGTTAGCAATGGTGAGGTGTGCAGAGTCCTAAGGTCAGCAAAAACGAAGTGAGCAGAAACAGTTGGTCTGAAGGGAAAAGGTTAGGGGGAAACCATGCCAAGGATGCAGAGTGTAACAGATTCTATGTCTCTTCTGGAAGTATGACGCTATATTCCTACCCCTTTTGCCCACAAAGCAACGGGGTCATGGAGCATGCCAATGGTATGCTTAAACAAGCCTAGGGTATTAAGGACAGGACTAAGTTGTCTACATAATCTCTATGAAGTTCAGAGAGCAATAAATAAATTGCCTTGCAGATTATTAGGTGGTTGCATTCCATATGAGATGCTCTTCTTAGTATTCATTTCTTGTGCCTGATATTGACATCCCTGGAATGGTGTTGGAATAGAAACTGTTCGACCTGGACATTCGCTTGCATGTTTTGCAGAATGGATAAGAGGTCACAATAAAGCTATCTAATGTGAAGCATTCCAACTCAACCACAAGTGAATATAAGGGTTCTAAAGATGCTGATGATAGCTCCCTAAGTGAGAGAGCTAGTTCAAGAAAATATCAGTAATAAACAATTATTGAGGTCGTCTTGCAATCCACAAATGACAGTTCTTGTGTATTAGGCACTTTAACAGAAAACCTGACTTCAATGTATAGTTAAGCGAAAAATAGGAAGGTGTCCATCATCACACCAAAAAGCATTAAGTGGTTGATTCTGTTCCATAGATCCCCCTTGTCACCAAAGTGCCTTTGGAGTAGAAATGTATAGCCTCTGCTTAATTCACAGGGACTACCCCAAGCAGGGTACACCTATACTGAAATCCTGAGCCTCACTGTTGAGCCCATAGAAACTGCAATGTTTCCAGCTTTACACCAAGTACTAGCTTCCATGGATGACTCTGACGCTGCAATTTAGGCAATCCTAAAAGTTTCAACTACTGCTATGGTTTATTATGACCCACCAAAAGAGCTGAAATCAGTTTAATTGATAACACTGTAGGAAATTGTACTGCATGAGAATGTTTCGGAAACAGATTTTGAAATAAGCTAAATATCAACACACTTCACAGTTCCTCAACACCACCAATGGCTTTTTGTTTGCTACTGGTTTTGTAATAGATATCTATTACCACCGAGGTCCTAGCTCTGAATTGTTACTGGAGTGTTTTTTCTCTTAATGTGGTTTGTTATGCTGATTAAAGTTTCACTGTTTATATATAGACATTAGATTCTTGATATAAAATATACCAAATCCTGTGGTTCAGGAATTGCAACCGCACTCTTTTTCTTACAGAGCACATTGGGATTATCAGGTTGTGAACAGCACTGCATATCCTGTTCTGAACTGTGTAGTTTTGGAAATGTTAACCTATCAGCTCATGGGACCCGCTGAGTTAATTTCATATGTTTGTTTGTGCCACTAGATGAGATAATAATTTCAGGTTTCATTTCTCATCATTGGAACATCAAAGTAGTTAAACAAATGCTCAAAGATTTGTATGCGTATGCTGCAATTGAGAATGAAGACCCATATTTGAATGTTGATAATTATTAAGAAATGTATTGTCTTCATCATTATTGTTATTGAACTACCAGTCCCTTATATAAACAATAGGAACACTGCTGGGTTCTGTCCATAAATAGCCATTCACAATTTCAAGAAATATTTCCTTATTTTAAATAAGTCTGGGCGGTGAACTCCACTCCGCTCACGGAGTTTGTGGAGTTATCCGTGCTCCGCATTATGCGGAGCTAGCGGACTTCTGAAAAACTCTGCTTCGCGTGTAGTGGACTTTTTTCCCTCGCTCGTGTTCGCTAACGCCAAGTTGGCAGGCGCTAGCAAGGACAGACAATCTCCCGGTGAGATTTTTTCTCGTTTGCGGTAAACATCAAATTGGTGAGCAAGAGCTTGGAAAATCAATCTGACGGTGAGATTTCTCGACGCGGGCACTCAGAGTTGTCATTGCGAGTGGTCATGTATGCTTGCGACCGATTGTGTTGAGAAATAGTCTGTTTGCGCTGAGAAAACTGCTGCTCGAGTACAGATCTACTCAACCAGCAGAAAGGAAGCAGCGCTTGCTTGTGCTGTGCATGCTGATGTTTGTGATGATTGCACAGTGTGGACAATCACCTGGCACTGAAAATCACTGCAAACAGCATTTATGTAACACATTCCACCACTTGCGGAGCTCCGCGTAGCGGGGCAGAGTTTTTTTTTGCACTAGGCGGAGTTCCGCATAGCGGAACTCTTCCCAGGCTTAATTTTAATAGTGCTGACAGTTCAGACCTATTCGCTTTTTATTACTCCAAGAAATCAGAAAGACTTCAAAGGAATCTAATGACAAAACACAAACTTATATATTCAACCCTATTTATTGGAAATCTTGTTATACAAAGCTGTGGGTATTGGAAAGAAGACATTAATGAAAAAAATATTTTGGGGACGAAGTTTTGGCACATTCAAAGTACATTGACTTTATTTAGAGCATTTATAACCACAGAAATACATTTTCGGAATAAAACAGAGTTTCATGACACATTGCCAATGCGAAACATGCTAGAAACCAGCATTTGATGGAATCACAGATATTAACGTATTGAATGTTTGAGAAAAGCACATTTTTGCATACCAAAATGAAAATATCTCTGCAACAAAAAGCATGAAATTCACAGCAAACAGATCCTCTAAAAGAAATGGTAGTCCTCTGTCATGATGAGGGTGCACTTGGTGTGCTCCTACAGGTTCAGGACTAGGTCTAGACCCTAGGATTATCATCAGACTGAGAGTAGATCAATGAATTAGTTTATGGCATGACCAAAATCAAGAAATAGGATCAGAGGTCTGCAGTTCAGGCACGCTGGGCAGGAGACACAACTGTACAGCATGTAGGGCACATTTCTGTCCCAATAGCAAACATCCACCCTTAAAAACCTATTGAATTTTAACCTTAACCTTCACAATAAATAAGTCAAGTCTACTAGGTTACTCAAAAATGTTCATAATGAAAACATTAAAGCCATGGTCTCTGACATAACACTTTCCAACTAAAAAAATCCACTTTATCGCTGGCTTAGCACCATAGCCAACTTTGACATACTATAGGCCTACTGTATTACATTTTTTAACTGTATTGTCCGGAAGAGCTTTCTCATACGGCAATTATTAGTATTGAAGAAAGGGTCCCCCTAGGGCCCCGTGGGTTATATATACAACCACCTGCTATGCCTTCCCAAATGAAGAGTCGGTCAGACAGTAGAGAATATAAACAGGCTTTATTAACAAATCTCTGCAGAGAGAGCCCCTGTAAGACCTACACCCTAAGATGGACGTTGAGGGAACTGACTCCCCAACAGGTTACAGTAGGTAAAAAGGGCTTCCCGGCCATCTCCAACCCCGCTCACCGTGGAAAAATACTGGCTTGAGCCAGACCTGAACAATGGAGCACAGACCGATGAGCTAACACATGCAAGATGGGAACATGTTATCAGGAATACAAGGCCACAGTGCTGGATTTCAGCATCTCCTAAGGTGGGGGCAGAAGCTAAAGCTACACATTCAGCTAGGCGTGTGATGGCAGAAACCTGTTCATTAGCAAGTTAAGGACACAGCCTTAGACAGCAGGAGAAATAATAACAAAACACAGTGTTGTGTTGAGGCAAGCCATATGAGCACTGAGGCCTAACCCAGGCACAGTCTAATATGGATTGCGAAATACAAATGGATGCACAATGGCAAACTAAAGCTAACATGTGGCGAGGATAACTCAGTGGGTTGCATAATGCAAAGGAGAAAATGGCAGCTAGTTAGCCACGCACAGCTAACCTAAATTAGAATTAAACGAGTACATTGCAGGGATGGGGATTTGAAATCTAACAGTATATCATCATATAATTGCAAATATGTACAAAAAATACAGTTGCCAAAAAAATATACGATCCTTCCTAAAATGGCCTAAAAAGGATTCTCAAATGCAAGAATTCAACACAGAATTTTTTTTTAATTGGGGTACCAAACACTAGTGGCCTTATTACGACTTTGGCGGTCCTCCTGTCTACAGGAGGACTGCTAAGGCTGTGGTGTGCCTGTTAGCTGTATTATGACTTAAATCCAGGTCGGGCAGGCAGTGCTGCGCTGGTCTCACGGCGGTGGTCAGTTATGCGCATAGGAAAGCCTGACATGCAGACCACCAACATGACAATGCCTGCAGCACGCTCCTGCATGGTGTGGCATGTACCATGCCGTACATGCCAAACCATGCAGGAACAGGAGTGTAATTCCCAGGGGGGCACAACATGTGCCCCTCTACATGCACCCCCAGGCCCATAAGCGGCAGGTCTCCCTTAGTTGCTTCTCTGCTGCCCTTTTCATGGCTTGCTCACCACCATGAAATTAGCAGTGGACAGGCAACTCATAATGTGCTCAGTGGTGCCACAGTGGTACCATCAGCATATTCTAGTTCCTGACCGCTGCAGCAGTACGACAGGATCCTGAATTCTACTGGACAAGGCGGTCCTGTGGTGGTCCGATCGCCACACTCAGACTAGTATGGGCAGGCCTGCAGTGTGTCGGTGGTCAGACCGTCACCACAAGTACGATGGTATTGTGGACCACCATACTCGTAATAAGGCCCTAAACTTCTGCCTATTAAATTAACACCTTCGCTGCGGGGTGTTTTGCCCCCGCTGTGCGGGGGCAGGGAGGCCGCTGTGCTTGTGACGAGCTCGGCTCGTCATGAGGCACAGAGCAGCTGCACTCATGACGAGCGGTGCTCGTCACAGCCACACCCGTTTTCAAACGTTCAGCACAGCGGGGAAATTATCCCCGCGTGCGAACGTTCCAACGGCCATGATGAGCTCAGCTCGTCATGAGTGCAGCTCAACCGTGCTTCATGACGAGCTGAGCTCGTCATGAGCATGGAAGAGGTTAATCTGTGGGATTCCCTGTAGCAATGTAGCTGGCTACAGCCAGAACTGCATGTATTAACTGCAATCCATCCTTAAATGCCTATTGGCCTTTACATATGCTTTTCACAATAAATAAATCAGGCCTATCCATGTTGTAATTTCTTAAGAAACATATCAGGCATATTGCCTTAATCAATGACTTGTCAACATTACCAACTCAATCTTGCTGCATTAAGAATAAACTTTACCGCAAGAAAAGGTGCAATATAGGCACTTTCTTTCATGGGAAGTACACACCTTCTGCCCAATTAGAATCTGCACTCAAGGGCATAAAAGGCCCTCTATCAGTAATGCTTCTTAAAGTTTTCTTCTTTGTTGATCACATAAGGTCTGCCAATTGCTGCACTCTCTAACCTTTTCGCCGCGGCGGACATTCCGCCAGGGTGCGGCCGAATGCGACTCGTGCTCAGTTCAGATGGCCCCGGACGTCCAACGCACAAGCCCACCGTGACGTCAGACGGCCGGGGGCAGTCCGACGCATCGAAAAGGCTAAACAGACATAATGATTATACCTACAAAAACAGGAATTAGTGATGGCAGTGCTGGCAATTATGTTTCCCATACCAACTTTGCTGCACTTACATTTTCCACTTTTGACAGAAACAGATATTCAAGGTAGGCACACTATGATGAGTGTGTCTCTGGCAAACGGAGAATCATAATTATCTTGCATATTCAACTTTGAAAGTTACAGTTTTACTGAAGAAAGATTGGTAGCATGAAGAATTGTTGGGTACATTCTGTGCACAAATACTTTCTCACAGCAAGTTATTGCTTTTATGACCAATAAGTGTGCCAGATTACAATTGTGTGCAAAAATGCTATTCTTTTTACAGATTTAGCACAGGTACGTTTACTTCCAAACTATATACAAATTTGATCGACACTTTGCATCTGGATTGCATCACAAATGTGACTCAAACCAGCACAAAACACTTGATTTTGGGATTTATTTTCCAGTATAAAACTTGTCTTGTGCTGAAAAGTAGACCCAAAGTGACACAAAGTAGTGCTTTGTGCTACCTTGCACTACTTTGTTTTAAGGGGGCAAACTGTAGGTGGTAAATGGGCATTCTCATGTAATCAGACTTGCGTTTTGAAGCAATACCTATCTTCTAACTTTGGCAGACAGTGATTTGCAGCAAAAATGTATGTTATGTTACGTTGGAAAAAAGGGTTATTTTCTAAAATACTTTGCTTACTGTCCATGCATTATGTATGCTAGAGCACACATTAAAAACTGTAAAAATGTTAATCTATGTCAAAGCACAGTATGTATTTTGTGCCGGAAGGGTCTCCTCCTTGTGCAAAACCTATCCTTGACACCACCAAGTCCCTTGCACCATGATGCAAGAATGTGTGCATTGGTGCAAACAATCTAAAGAGGGCCAGTGCTTGTAGAAAAAAACACCACCATATACTGGCAGACATGGTATTGTTTTGCTCTCTGACTTTATCGCAATGCAGAACAACAACTTTACTGTACATCTGTACTGAACAGATAAAGTGAATGCATAGGAGAATAACTGGCTGTGATGTCCACTGTACAGGTCTGAATTTACGTCTGTGGTTGCAGGTGGTTGGCACCATTATTTTTCAGATCAGGACATATTGTTTCATCATCAGACTTTGACTCAAAGCAAGAGAGAGAGAGAGAAGTAGAAAGGGGATTAAAGAAAGAGATAGGAAATGATAGGTTAAAAAAGATCGTGAGAAAGCAGGGATAAACCATCTGCAAGAGTGAAACAAAGGAACAGAAAGTGTAGAGTGGTGGGAGAAAGAGCCATGAAGTGGTACCTAGAAAGACAAGCATGTTATTTGGAGGACTTTGCATTGGATAGACCTGGTGTGGGGAATTTAATAAAACCTTTGCACTCATGCTTATTTAGGTCGAGCCTGGGCAGCGCATTCCCTGCTCTGCGAGGCATGCTGTATTCAGGTATGCACTTGAAGCTCCACCCACTCTCCGCCAAGCTTTCAATTGACTCCTGCCACTGTCCTTTCTAACCGGTTGCTTCGGATTCAATAATAGACTTGTTAGCCCCGCTTTAGTAACGCATTGTCTGCATTTTGAACCTCCCATGAGGACTGGACTGTTTACTTGTGTTGTTACACAGTTTTAGTTACAGTCTGTGAGCACTGTTTTCATTAATGTCTTTAATCTAGCTGCTTTTGTAGTCACAAAAGGGTCTCCCTAACCCACTCTGTTTTCATGGCAGAGCAACAAAAGCTCCCTGCACAGCGAGGCAATTTTGTACAAGCTATGCTGCTTAACAAATGCTTTTTTTTTTAAGTGCCCATACTGCTCTTTTACTTCAATGGCAGCCGCACCTAACTTTATACAAGCCGCTTCCTAAAGAAAGGGGCTTGTCCGACATTAAAGTTAAAGCTCGGCATGGGGCAGGTTTATTAAAAAGAACCATTTTTTTCAACTAAAACACATGTTTTCTCTTTGCAAAAGTGCCTCATACCACACTTTCACTTTATACCACCTGTGGCGACCGTAGAGGGGCAGTGACAACCAAGGCATCGTAGTAGGGCCTACCTAGACAAATACACACAATGAGACACACACTAGCTGCTGGCTATGGGCCGAAGACCCTGAGCGGTCTTGCGCCCGTTTATTTACACCCAGGGCCTAACCCGCCCCTGAGGTGTATGCGTGCGTGCGTGTAAGGACGGGCCGGGTGGCTCCATTACTACATCCCTCCAAACTCACAGATCAATGGTCCAGGTCATGGGACTTTCTTGAGGGAATTCTGTTTGCAGGCATAGTCTCTCAGTCTCTGGCTGGGAGTCAAGTTTGGCCTGAGATGGTACCTTTGGCTCCGTTGACTCTCCGCCTCTCCGGGCTGCTCTGCTAGGTCCCGGGCTTCTCCTGGGGTGCCCTCCGAGATGTAAGTCCTTTCGGGTTCAGGTCTTGGCGGGGGTATTTCCCCTTCGCGCTGGCTTGTCAGCATCTCAGTGTCTGCCTGATCATTACCCGCCTGCTCCGCATCCTCAGATGTTTGACTGGCCTCTTCGCATCTTCGGGGGACGCGCTTGAACCATGACACATTCCGTGTCACTGCTCTCGTGCCTCGGGTTGCGGATATCATGGTGCCTTGGATGTTAACCTATTTCCCACACCTCGGGTTCATAGGCGATGTCATACTTCCAGTTGGGATGTCTTTTTTTGAGGACAACCTTGTCACCGACCACCAGGTACCTGGGTTGGGCTCATCGAGCCCGACTGGCCTTTTTAATTGTTGCGTCTTATCCTATCTTGAGTGGCATTTTGGTCCAGTTCTCGCAGGCACCATGATGGTACTGCCGGCACACAGTCTCTTGGCACTTTCTTGAACAGCAGATGTGCCGGGGCGCACCGAGTGGTGGAGTGAGGTGTTTGCCGGTATGCGCTCAGGAACTGGGACATACATTCTTCTGCGTCTTCTCCTTTCTCAACTCCAATTTGGAGGGCGCGGTTCAAAGTCCTCATGAACCTCTCGACTTCGCCGTTCGCTTGAGGCCATTGCGGGGTGACTTTCCTGTGGAGTATTCCTCTTGCCGTCAGATATGTCTGGAAGTCTTTCCCTTGAAAAGTCGGACCGTTGTCTGACTTAATTTCATCGGGCAGGCCCATCATGGAGAAAATCTTTTCCAACGCCTTCTTCACGTGCACGAACGCAGTGGAGGGTACCACCTCCACTACCGGGAATCGTGAGCATGAGTCTATCACCACAAGCGTGTGGCGTCCGTCGTGGAAGGACCCAAAGTCCACACTGAGTTTCGACTACGGCACTTGACAGGGGTCCTCCGTGATCACCGCATGAGGGGTCGGGTCCTGACCCGTGATGGTGCACGAGTATCAGTTACTTATTTCTTCTTCTACTGCCGTGTCCATGCTGAGGAACCGTACTTTACTGCGCAACTGTGCCTTTGTCTTCGACACCCCTTGATGGCCTTGGTGAGCCAGGCGTACTACGTCTTTCGGTAGACTGAATGGAATCACAATCGCCGCGCCACGGAGGACTATCCCGTGTGGCCCCACACTGAGTTAACTCTGGGCCCTCCACATTTGTTGTCTTGACTGTTGCTCCATGGCCGTGAGAGCACTGACCCTGTCTAGGAAGTGTTTCCAGTTGCGGTTTGTTAACGTGGCCTTCACTCGGTTGAGGCATTCATCTTCATTTGTGGCCTTCCCGATGATTTCCAGCGTGAAGGCTGTGGGGCACGCCTCCTGCGACAGCATCCTCACAAACTCTTCAGCCTCTTCCGTGTCCTCCATCCCCCGTTCTGTGGCAGCTGAGCCAGGGTGTCTCGATAGGAAGTCCGCTGGTTTGTCTGCCCCCGGGCGGTAGATGACCTTGAATCAGTAGGTCTGTAGCTGTACGGCCCAACGCTCGATGCGGGGAGGAGCAAGTCTGGCCGTCCCTGCAAATAATGGCCCCAAAGGTTTGTGATCTGTGACAACCTTGAACTCATGTCCGTATAGATATAGGTGGAAGTGTTGACATGCCCACTTGATCACCAGGGCCTCCCGTTCGATCTGTGCATACCTCATTTTGGTCGCCGTCAACGCCCGACCGGCGGACGCAGTGGGCACCCATTCGTGTGCTTCCATCTCCTGCATGAGGACAGCCCCCAGACCAACTGGGCTGGCATCCACAACTACCTCCGTGCGCCGATGTGGCCTGAAGTAGGCCATGACTTTGTCGTCAATTAGCGCGGCCTTGACAGCCGTGAATGCCTCATTTTCCCTCGGGACCATGTCCATGGTTGTCCAGTCTTGGTCAGCATGCGTAGGGGTTCCAAGAGGGACGCCAAACTAGGGATGAAACGGCCACAGTAAGTGGCCATCCGTAAAAAGCTTCTTACCTCAGTTGCCGACGTTGGTTTCGGCGCCAACATGATTGCTTCTGCCTTTTTCGGGTCTACCTGAAGCCCATCCCTCGAGAATATGTACCCGAAGAATTCCTCTGACTCCTTGTAAAAGGAACACTTGGCCCGGTGCAGGGTGAGGCCTTGGTCAGCCAGGCGTTGTAGTGTGGTGCGGAGGTGCACATGATGTTCTTCGAGCGTCTTCGAGAAGACTAGGATGTCGTCGCTCAGGTTTATCACTCCTGACAATCCTGACATTGTCTCTCTAATGGCGTTCTGGAAAACGTCCGCGGCCGATGACACGCCAAAGCTTAACCGCTTGTACCTCCGAAGGCCGACGTGCGTAGAGAATGTGGTTATGTTGTGGCTATCTGGGTGCAGCTCGAGCTGGTGGTACCCGGCGATCAGATCCAGTTTTGTAAACCACCGAGCTCTGTTCAGGTCTGCTACGATGTCGTCCATCATGGGCATCAGGTGTCTCTCCATCTTTACCGCTTTAATAGGGAAGGCGCATGTCCACGCATAGGCGTATGGCACCAGGCTGTTTGGGTTTCAGTGTGACCACCAGGAGAGAAACCCAGGGTGTCGGGCCCGACACCTTCTCTATGACTCCTAAGTCCTCAAGCTTCCTCAGCTCCTCCTCCACCTGTGGTCGTAGATGAAGCGGCACCCGTCTGTGCCTCAACGCTGTTGGCCTCACTGTGTAGTCCACATGGAGTTTGAACATCTTGCCTTTCAGGCGGCCGAGTCTTAGAAATAAGGCAGGGAAGTCCCTCAGCATCGCGTCCGCGTGCAACTCATGCGCTTGTCGTGCAAAGAACACTAGTTGGAGATCTTCAACTGTGTGGCAGCTGAGAAACGTGTCACGTCTTCCTCCGGTCACATGGAACCTTGTCTTCACCTCCTGGTCATTGTAGGCAGCCACCACTTCTATCAATCCTCTCAGGGGCAGCCGGTCGACGCTGTCATAGATATAGATTTGGCCTTCGATGCCGATAGCGTTGGATGTGGAGACGATACCCCCGTGTCGATCAGTGCTTGTACAGGGGAGCCGGCTATGGTGATCTCATACATGGGGGGCAGCCTCCTCCTTGACCCTTCCCTTCCTAAGAATGACACAAAGAAGGCGTCGTCATCATCATCTTCCAGGTGAAAAGCCGATCGTGCAGTATCGCTGCAGGGTCCTGGGTCTTCCAGCGACAACTGTCGCACGGCATGGGCGGGGCCTCTCGCACTTGACCCTGGGCGTCGACCGCCGCTGCTGTGGCACACTTTCGCGAAGTGGTTTGGCTTTCCACAGTTCGAGCATGTCTTGCCTTTCGCGAAACATCTCCCTCCTACCGGGGGGTCCATGCCGCAGTTTCCACACGCTCCGTGCGGCGTTGTCGGTGTACTCCCTCTCTGGGCTGGTGGTCGTCGGCGGATCACGTACACCTGTTCCTCTTTGATGGTTGGGGCCTTTGCCGCCATTCCCGGACGGTTTAGAGCCGCCTGCATCTCGTCTGCCCTTGCATTGGAGAGCTCATGCGATCTTGCCAGAACGAAGATCTCATCTAAAGATATCCGCGCTTGCCTGAGGATGAGGTGTCTGAGTTGCACTGACCTGCAACCCTGGACGATTTGCGCAAGTATCTCTAGTCTTTGGTCCGGCAGTTCACAGGCTATCGCAAGTTTCCTCAGCCTAGCGTAGAAGGTGTTGATGGATTCTGATTCGCCTTGGCGCGCTTGGCGCAGCTTAAACTATTCGTAGTCAGGATTTATCCTCGGGTCAAAGTATCGATTTAACGCAGTGACCGCCGCATCCTAATCATCGGCTTCGCCTCTGTCCGGCAGCGTCTCGAATAGTTCGTAGAGTTCGTTGCCTCCATAGTACATCAGCAACGAGCGTTTTACCCTCCCTTCCGTCTCTCTGACTCCTATGAAGTAGTGGTTAAGTCTTCCTATCCACAAGCGCCATCGCGCCGCTGCAGTGAATGGGTCCAAGAGTTCGCTGAAGGACGGGAGGGGGGCTGCTAGCCCATGTCCGGGAGGGGCTGGTGCGGCAGCTGCAGCCGGGCCGCGGCGTTTGCGCCGACTTGAGGTCCCGCCTGTTGTGGGGCTTGCTGTGGTGCTGGCGCAGCTGCAGCACCTCCGCTTCCTGCTGGCTGCACGCTCATGCTGTTTGGCAGATCGGCACGTGGCTGACGCTGGTCGTGCTGAAATGCGCCTCACTTTGGGGCAGGTGGGCAGTGCTTCTTCGTGGAGTGTCACACTATGGCTTGCGCTGCGTGGCGCGGTGTGTGGTTCCAGGGTCCTCCTAGCAATGGACAGTGCCAGTCCTGATGTTGGGCCTGTGCAGGTCGAGCCAGGCTGGAGGCGCTGGGGAGCTTCCTCTCTGTGCGCTGCTGCGCATGTGCTGTGCGGGGGGTGTTTGTGCCTTGCAGTTACGTGGTCCTGGTGTCTTGAGGTGTGGAAGGCCTTGATGCCTCGAGGTGTGATAGGCCTGAGGGCGGTGGGCACTGTTGGTATTGTGCTGTTAAACTCCCTGGCCGGGCCTAAGCAGGGCCTTCCACTTGCAGGGGGGAGCCAGCTGTCTGTATGTTCTCTCTCCTCCTTCACGGCACTTCATGCATGGGGGGGTTGCACGCGTGTGGGACGATCCGTCCCCCCGATGCGCGGAGGGCAGAGAAGGTGGCTAACAGGCGTGGGAGAGGCGCGGGGCTGAATCCCTCCACACGATGCGCCGAGGGCTTCACGCTTTACTGCGGCTGGCGCCGGGCTTGCTACCCCCCGCTCTGATGCGCGGACGCGGTACGGCCTGTACCGGAGCTTCAGGGATGGCAGGGCGGCGCACGCGCACGCTGCAGATCTCTCCGGTGCACACCTCAGTGCCACGGCCTATACCGGAGCTTCAGGGAAGGCAGGGCTGCACATGCGCAGGTCGCAGATCCCTCCGGGGCTCACCTCAGTGCCACGGCCTGGCACAATACTCTCCCCCGTGACTCTCGGCAGCAACTGGGATGATCGGAGGTCAATGCAGCGGGTTGGGCACCCGCGATGCGGCCCCCGGTGAGGTTCCGTGACAATTGTAAGTGGTGTTTTCGACTCGCACGAATATGGTCGAGTCTGGTATCTACGAACCGCAAATGACGAGTTTAGTAAGTGTGCGCAGTTTCGCTGTGCTAACTTAAACCGTTCGTTTGTTACGTGGGTTTTTCATCTGTACCCACGGGTTCCATCTTAGATACGGCATCCATTTTGTCTCTTGCCCTCAAGTAGCCAGCGAACGGACGTTGTTGGGCACCCGCGATGCGGCCCCCGGTGAGGTTCCGTGACAATTGTAAGTGGTGTTTTCGACTCGCACGAATATGGTCGAGTCTGGTATCTACGAACCGCAAATGACGAGTTTAGTAAGTGTGCGCAGTTTCGCTGTGCTAACTTAAACCGTTCGTTTGTTACGTGGGTTTTTCATCTGTACCCACGGGTTCCATCTTAGATACGGCATCCATTTTGTCTCTTGCCCTCAAGTAGCCAGCGAACGGACGTTGTCCGCTTCGCGACCCTGGGACTCCCGAGATATTTGCGGAAGACACATGTCCTTTGTAAGTGTCTTTATGATGAGGGGGATGATACTGTAAGGCAGATGGCCCCGCTCGAGGCTCATCTCGCCGTGCCGGTTTATTGTCTCAGCCGTGCATCTCATTAGGCACGTCCCTTTGATGCCTGTAGCTCGTGTTCACTGATACCTCCCCTTTTACACCCTTTCCAATCTCCCCACTGTTTCCATCTTCCTCTGCACCTGTCCTTGTTCCTTTTCGATCTGTTTTTCTGCTGATTGGAATGTACTAATGGTGGGAAGATGGGTTTTTACAGTTGGGAACCGCCAAATGTTTCCGCACTTATGTTCCGGACCTTATGAGTACCAAAGTGACCAAAGCGACCCCTCTCGGGGATAATTGTGGGAACCGGGTTGTAAACCTTTGTCTGCTATGCAAACCTATGGGAGAATCGTGTATAAAAGGAGCGACCCACAGAACCAATTTGAAGCAGTCTCCCCGAACTACACTCGTTGTACTTCCGTGATTTCTGTGTTTCCCTGCAGCAAATAAACCTTGAATCTTTGACGCCGAAGGAAGTGTCCCGTGTCTCTGTCATTTGTACGCCGGAGCAGGTTACCCACGAAGGTTTCAGGTGTTGTCCCCTGGCACCGCTGGGTCTTAGAAAACCCAGTCCTTCAGTTGGCGCCCAACGTTGGGCTGCATCAGTGGTACCGGTCCAAGCCCGACGATCGTGAGGAACTTCGTGTGAAATCTCCGAGGGAAGGTGCACTCCGCTTCATCGATCCTGTTGTCGAAACAAGTGGCCCGAACACTTTTCCCGCGAAGATTCCCGCCTCCTGACGGCTGCGACGGACTGCTGCCCTGACTGTAGACCTGTTTTGGCGCCTGGCGTAGACCTTGGTAGAGTGAGACGATTGACGGGCCTTCCTGGTGACGCCATCGATCTTTGAGTTAAGTATTTGTGGGTCGCTCCCAGAGTTCTTGGTTGTGGTTGCTTAGTGGTTGCATGGTTCCATTGCATTTGTAGTTCTTGGTGCTTTGTTGTGTTGTTTGACGACTGCAGCCGCCAAAAACCGAGGGTTTTTGCTTTTTGCTGGGACGTGGTAAATCCCGTAACCCTTGAAGTTTGTGAAACTCGGCTAGTGTGCAAGATGCCTGGTCGTAGTACTTTGTTTAGTTGTTTCAGACGTTGTGGTGCGGATTCCCGACTGGAGGACTCGTGTCCGATACCTCCGGTTGGAACCCCGACTTATGAACTGTACAGTAAACATGGGCTAGGCCCGATTACTTTTAATGATTATTGGATTCGCTATACTAAGAAGGACGGTGTCCTTAGTTGGCCACCTCATGGTAGCTTTGAGACCCCGATCTTAGATAACCTAGAGGCTAAATTGTTCGAGAAAAAGTCAAGGCCGGCCATGTTTGATGCCTTTCGGTTGTGGCGTAAAGAAGCCCGACAGAAAGAAATCAGACAGACTAAACGAAATCAGAGAGATGGTGTTGCTACCATTGTAAAGAAAGCAGAGCAATTTCAGCGTGATAAGGAGGTTAAGGAAAAGGAAGTGTTTGATAGACTACAGCGCATGATTATAGATAAATGCTATCCTGCTTTGCCTACGGAGTCGGAAAAGAAGGAAGAATCAGTTGAGGATCCTTTAATGTCCTACCTTATGAAGTCGCCACCTCCGTATGTACAGGGTACCGCAGTTCCTGTGGTTCCCCCTGTACCTATTCTTCCACCTATTCTTCCTCCGCCTGTTCCTCAACCTGCACCCGTTCTTCCGACTGTTCCTGCTCTTTTGCCTGTTGCTATCCCTACTGCTCCTCCGCTTCCACATACTCCTGCTCCCGCTACTGCTCCTGCTCTGTTAACTCCTGCTGTTGCTTCTGTCTCTACTCCTTCGCTTGTTAGTCCTGTGTCCTATACTTCTCCCTCTACTCGTAGTCGTACTTCTCCTCTTGCGGCTAGCTTCTTTCATTCTCTCGGACCTGTCCTTGGGTCCGCTGATTCAGATGGTCCTCAAAGACGTAGTCAGCTTCCTGGTAACAGGGAACGCGCTTCGTTATATAATATGGCGATGGGTTGGATGACACATCCTCTTAGAAATCCACCACGTGTCGTACTCGATACGTTTTGTCAATTCAATATACCAACTCAAAGATTCGTGTTCGAAGAGATGTGTAAGGTTCTTCGTGATCAGATATCGGCCGATGCACCTGACGAGGTGCTGACCGCTTTGTCTGACCTACAGCTTCAGTTCTTGACTGGACTGATAGTGGATACCAATGTTCGACGTGCTGTTGAACGGTTGCTATCTTTCCGTCCCACTCCTATACCTCAAGCCCTCTTTGTTGAAGATGTTGAAAGACAGCCAGATGAGTCTGGTCAGTTTCCTATGCGAGAAGTTCCACCAGTGTGGATGCCAGGTAATCCTGGGGCAAACCCCCCGATCTTGCCGTTCTTTCAGAGAGTGTGGATACACCTCCCATGGAAACGCTCTGAAGTGTTACAGGTGAAGCAATCTTTGCCTGACCCTCGCAAAAAATCCTGCAGGGTATTATAAAGAATTATCGCAGCTTGTAGACGCTACGGTAATGAATCTTGCCGATATTGACATGCTCTTTGGTAATGTTGTACCGCAACCGGTGTGGGCTAAGATTCGGCAGGAAAATCACGCAAACGAATTAGGTGGTGATTGGGCTGCCATTACAGCGGCGGATGGTCGACAAATTGGTGGTGCTAAACCCGAGCAGTTGATTGCTGCTCTTCCTCAAAAAATAATTACGCTCATGAAAACTCTTATGCCAGCTATGAGGGTGAATTGGGACAAATTGTCAGCTTGTAGACAGAAGAAGGACGAGAGTGTCTCCGACTTCTTTACGAGGTTCGAGGAGGCATTCCTCGACCATAGTGGCCAGGATATGAGCACTGAGGGTGGTCAACGGTTGTTTGTAGACAAATTTGTTTCAAACTTATTGCCCGATTTGAGCAATAAATTGAAAAATTCAGAAAGTGCGTGGGCCGTTTCTACCTCGGCTCAAATATTGGCTACGGCACAGTATTATGAGAATAGAGAGAAAGAAGAGAACGACCGTGCTGATAAAAAGACAAAAGAACTCAAAACTAAAGTGTTGTTACAGCAGGCGTATCCCCCACGTTCGAATCAGAATGCTTCGCAACAAAATAGATCGCAGCCGCAATCGAACCGATCACAATCTCGTAATGACTCCTCTTCCCAAAGATCTTCGTTAGGGTACAACCAATGTGCCTATTGTAGACAGGAGGGTCATATCAAATTCAATTGTCCTGTTCTAAACGATCGTAATAGCGGTAATTCATCTAGAGGAGGTCGTGGTGGTTCACAGCAGACATCACGCGGTAGGGGTCGTGGTGCTCAGAATGACCGTTCAGATAATTCATCAAATTCCGATAATTGTTTTGATTAACGTGGATCGTCGCAAGGACGATCTGCGCAGTACAATGTAGACGATTATTACGTCGATCAGGGAACTGACGACAATAATTACTAGGACAGCCATAGACAAGGAGAGGGAGTGGTATCAGTTCCGGTCGATCAGAGAGGGCCTTACGTCGCAGTTGCTACATCGGGCGTCGTTGAGCCTTTTCTGTTGGACACTGGTGCAGCGAAAAGTTCCATAAAGCATTCGAAACTCCCTGGCGCACCTTTGTCTGGCTTAACAAATGTTTCCGTTGGATTCTCTGGCGCCCCCGTTAGCAATCCAGTTTCGCGCCCTTTGCCCCTTACAATTGGGCCTCGTGAACTAGAAGCTCCGTTGATTTTGACCACGGGTTGTGGTGAAAATCTTTTGGGTCTGGATTTGCTTAAACGTTTGTATGCAACTCTGTATTGTTCCCCTGCGGGTGTAAAGCTTACGTTGGGAGAGAGGGTTGTCTCTCCTATGTACTTGTCTCTCGATAAGCTTCCACCGGAATTGAGTTCTCTTCCTGCATCTTTGTGGGCAACGGGTCCCAATGACGTGGGCCTGCTTGACATCTCCCCTTATGTTGTTCAGTTGAAATCTAATGTGCGGTTGCCACGTATTCCCCAGTATCGTATCTCTCTTGATGGTGAACGAGCATTGTTAGCGATCATCTATGATTTGATCGAGAAAGACGTTATTGAGGAAACGCGGGGAAACGTGTGCAACAGCCCTGTGCTGCCCATTCTAAAACGTACTGATCCTTCGAAACCACCTGTTTATCGTTTTGTTATCGATTTACGGGAGGTGAATAAAATTGTGATTCCTCAGTTTCCCGTTGTGCCTGACATCACGGCACTACTGACTCTGATTCCAGCTTCTGCATCTTGGTTTTCGGTGATTGATTTGAAGAATGCGTTCTTCAGCATTCCCATTGCAGAGGAGAGCAGAGACCTCTTCGGTTTCTCTCTTGGTGGACGCAGCTTCCGGTTCAAACGCGCTCCTCAGGGCTACTGTGAGAGTCCATCGATTTACAGTCAAGCCTTGAAGGGTCAACTGGATGCGTTTTCATTGCCGGCTGGTGCGGCCTTAATCCAATATGTCGACGACTTATTGGTAGCTGCTGATACTCAGGACATTTGCAAAATTGCTACGGTATCGCTGCTGCAACATCTCTGCGAGTTAAATCACAAGGTGTCACCTTCTAAACTCCAATATTGTTGTCAAGAAGTAACCTATCTAGGTCACTTATTGTCAAAGGAGGGAAGGCGGTTGACCCCAGAGAGAATTGCAGCAATTGCGCGAATGGCTGTGCCAACAACCCAAAGAGATGTGCGTGCCTTTCTAGGTATCACATCGTACTGCAGGCAATGGATTCCAAATTTTTCATTGCTAGCGAAACCATTGGTAGCTCTCACGTGCAAGGATGTTTCAACTCCTTTACCATGGACGGAAGAATGTCAGAAAAGTTTTTCTGAATTACGTGATTCATTGTGTTCGGCTCCTGTATTAGGTACTGCTGACTACAGTAAGCCGTTTACATTATATGTTCACGAGAGGGAAGGTTGTGCGTTGAGTGTCTTAACGCAACCTTTTGGTGGTAAGCAACGTCCATGTGCATATTTTTCCTCGACCTTGGACCCGGTAGCTAGAGCATTGCCGAGTTGTTTGAGAGCAACAGCGGCAGCTGCGGTGTCCATCCGACAATCAGCAGGATTGGTCATGGATAATATGCTTACGGTGATGGTTCCGCATGCAGTCGACACCCTTTTAAATCGTACAAAAACCCAGCACTTGACGAGTGCGAGATTGTCTGGGTACGAGCTGACGCTGCTGGCAAGCCACATTCAGATAAAACGTTGCAATGTTCTGAATCCGGCGACTTTGTTACCAATTAGTTCAGAGTCAGATGAAATAACAGAACACGACTGTTATTTGAGAACAGAAGAGGAAACAAAAGGTCGAGTGGACCTTAAAAACACTCCTTTGGAAGACCCAGATGGAACGCTGTATGTGGATGGTTCATGTTTTAAACTGCCGAATGGCGATGTGACTACTGCATATGCTGTTGTAACGTTGAATACTGTTGTTGAGACTGCAAGATTAAATCAGAATTCTGCCCAAGCTGCAGAACTGATCGCTCTCACCAGAGCGTGTGTGTTAGCGAAAGGGAAACGTGTGAATGTGTTTACCGACAGCCAATATGCATTTGGCGTCGCCCACAGCTTTGGACGGTTGTGGAGAGAGAGAGGTTTTCTGACATCGCATGGTACGAAGATTCAGCATGGTCAGCTTGTGAATGATCTTTTGGATGCACTTACGTTGCCTAAGCAGGTAGCGATTGTTAAATGTAGTGCGCATCGTAAGGTGACGGATGATGTTGGTCGTGGTAATGCGTTTGCGGATGAGACTGCTAAGGAGACTGCCCGGAACCTTAGCACTCGAATGTATGTGACGAGTTCGATTAGGTGGCCTACAGAATCGAGTATGTGTGAGGACACTATCGAGAGTGTGAAAGCAATTCAGAATGAGGCCACCGAGACTGAAAAGACGAAGTGGAAAGAAAGTACGGGAAAGTTGGATGCAAATGGTTGTTGGATTGATTTGTCGGAACATAAAAGATGGATGTTACCGGATGCATATGTGCTAGCTGTTGTGACAATGGCGCATGGGTTAGCACATATTAGCGTGAAAGGTATCTGTAAGTTGCTGTCTCCTGTGTGGAAGAATGATGGTATCACGAAATGTGCTGAACGATTGGTTAAGAATTGTATGGTATGTATGTTGTACAATCCTGGTAAGGGAACCCCAACTCCTCCTGGTAGTTTTGCTCCCCCTTCATGTCCCTTTGAGGTGATTCAATTAGACTTCATCCATATGGAGCGATGCAATAACCTGAAATACGTTTTAGTTGTGGTTTGCGCGTTCTCCCGATGGATCGAAGCCTACCCTCTTAAGGACAACACTGCTTTGTCAACTGCGAAAATCCTACTGAAGGAATACTTTCCTCGGTATGGAATGCCTCGGATTGTATGGCCGGATAACGGAAGTGAGTTTGTGGGGAGTGTGATGAAGAGTGTGTGTAAGGGCCTTGGAATTAATCAAAAATTCCATAGCGCCAATCATCCCCAGTCAGCTGGTTTAGTTGAAGGGTATAACGGCACCCTTAAACTAAAGCTAGCGAAGATTCAGGCTACGACTGGTCTCTCGTGGCCTGACGCTTTACCCTTAGCATTACTGTCAACAAGGGCAACCGTACACTCCCGAGTAGGGCTCAGTCCCTATGAAATAGTGTTCGGTCGTCCTGCAAATGTTTGGGGGGTCCCTAGACCGGGAATGTTCTGTGATCTTGAGTATCCAATGTTGATCGATTATCTTCATGACTTGACTGCTAAACTGAGGTTAATTCACCAACAGGTTTACGAAGCATTGCCGACGCAGACGGAGGGTCCAGGTCACCAGCTCCAGCCCGGAGACTGGGTGGTGACGCGAAATTTTTCGCGCAAGAATTTGGAGCCCAGATTCACTGGACCCTTCCAATTCCTCCTTGCCACGAGAACTGCTGTTCGTCTAGAGGGTCGGAAAAACTGGGTGCATGCCACCCATACCAAAAAAGTCCCTATTCCATTGCCGGCAGACTCGTGGGTGAGGAGAGGCATTGCATCAACTGAAACCGAAGGATTGCCGGCGTTTGTACCTTTCAGCGACGCACAACCTGTCGGAGAATCCTCAGTGCAGCAGAAAGACACTGTTGAACATTTGTCATCAAAAGACTCAAGACCAGAACATTCAACTGATCAACAGAACGCTGTCTCTTCAACGGATCCTTTGTTTGACGAGCAGACACGTCCTGGGAAAACCCGATACTTTTTGCGATCCAGCACTAAAGACTAATAAAAGATCCTGTTTTGTCCCTTGACAACTGCATTATCCCGTTTTCCACGATCAGTTTGAACACTCGTATCATTGTAATTATTTTTGTATATATACATTGAGTTTCGTTCCTCATATTTTTGCTTCCACATGAGGTTCCGTGAGGTTCCGTGACGGTTCCGTGACGACTTGAACCCGTGTTTTCAAGTTTGTCGGAAATACATAATATTGGTATCAGTGAACCGCAAATGATCCATTTAGTATATCCTAGTGTTTTCGCTACGCTACGAGCAAGAGCACTCCTTCCATTGACATATTTCTGATATACCCACGGCATCCATCTTAGATCATGGCCGCCATTTTGTGTTTCCTTGCCCTCACATATGCAATAGCCTCTGATCATTTCATTCACTCCACTTTGATTAAGGACACGTAGCCTTAGCCGGAGATTCACCTCTTACATGACACGTGCACCTTAAACCAGATCACGCTGTAGCTGCATGACTCGACAAAGGCTGCCTCCTCTGCCCGAGGCCAGTCTTGCCAAACTGGTCTTCGTGTCCATTGTATCTGATCATGATTAGGCGGCCGAAGCCGGTAGCCTTGCCCATTTACAACCCACAAACATCCCTTATCCCACTTTTCTATCTTCCACACCTGGCTCTGTTTCTTTCTTTCTGAATCTTTATTAGGGGGAGGTAACGAACTTTACGATGAGGCGGTCCGGGTCCTGAAAGCAATATTGACAGGGGATTGTGATGAACTAGTGGGAACCCCTCTTCGTAGATGTTTGGTATCAGATTTTATCGACGGTTCCTGTGTAACGTCAAATATTTATTGTTTAGAGACACAAAGGTTTGGGAATGTACCGACATGTGAAATATTTGCCTAGAGCACAATTTTTAGTATATAAGGAGCAACCCACTTTGTACAAATCGAACAGGCTCCTAGATTCTGCCCGTGTGTAGATTCTGTGACTTCTGTGTCCCTGCAGTAATAAACCTTTGGTCTTTGACGCCACCATCGAGAAGCCCGTGTTTCTGTTCATTTGTGCACCAAGGCAGGTGGAACTCCGGGGTCTTTGGGTGTTGTACCCTGACACCTCTGGACGGAACCAAAAAGTCCAGAACTCCAATTGGCGCCCAACGTGGGGCGACGTCATTCGGTACCGGTCCAAAAGCCTGAAGAGTTCGAGAGGCTTCGTGTGAAGATTCCTGAGGGAGGCGCCCCACTTCATCGATCCCGGCATATCGCAAAAGTGGCCCGAAGTTCTCTTCCACGAGGGTTTCCCGTTCAGGACGGCTGCAGTGGGCCGTTGCCTTGACCGTCGCCCTGTCTTGGACCCGAAGTGGTGCAGTCCTTAGTACGGCGAAACGTGACGGGTTTCTCCTTGGTGACGTCTTCAGTGCCTCAGTTAAGTATTTAGTGATAGCTAGCTGGTTACTTTGTGAGGATTGTTAAAAATCCTTGATCGGTTCTTGGTTTGGTTTGGTTTTGTTAGATTATCATTGGTTGTTTTAGTTACGATAATCTATTTGGTTTAGTTTTGGGTATCGATACATCAGTTCGTTTTGGTAGGCCTAAGTTCTTGGTTCGAGTGCACATATTTGTTCCGTGTTTTGTTTTTTTTGTGTTCCGGACTGAAAATGGTAAGTCGGAAAATGTTGTCTTGTTTTAGTTGCAACAGTGACTCGCGATTGGAGGACTCTTGTCTGGTTCCTCCGATTGGGACTCCCCTATATGATTTATATTGTAAGTATGGCGTGGGTCCTATAACTTATAATGAGATATGGGTCCGCTATTGTAAGAAGGATGGTGTCCTTAGTTGGCCACTGCATGGTAGTTTTGAGCAAGAGATTCTCGACAATTTAGAAGCGAAATTGTTCAAGAAGAAAGCCCGGCCGGCAATGTTTGATTCCTTCCGTTATTGGCGGAAAGAATCCAAACAGAGAGAAATGAAAAGGTTGAAGAAAGAACAGAAAGAACAAGAAGAGTTAACTCTAGAGCAAGCGACTAAACAGTTGCAAGCTAACGAGTGTGAGAAGGTCATAGATGTAGCCATTAGAGAGCATAACCTAGCGATTGACAAGTGCTATCCTGCCTTGCCATCGAAAATGGCTAAGATACTGGAGGACTCCGAAAACGATCCTCTGCTGTCTTATCTGTTACGGTCACCTCCACCGTATGCACAAGGTGCTACGGCTCCGCTCGTCCCGAATGTTCAATTGCCGGTTGCTGGACAACCTGGTGCTCCTGCTCCTGTCCCTCAGAACCAAGTTCCTGTACTTCCTGTGGTGAATGTAAATGTTCCTACAGCTCCTCCTCTTCCTACACTGCCAACTCTTATACCTACCTCTGTACCTACTGCTCCAGAAGCTATTTTCCTCGATACTCCTACTGCTTCCTCATCTATTCCTACCTCCACTGCATTCTCTATGTCTGCGAGTGTACTAACTCCACTTTCTGTTCGTCGAAGAATCACTGATTCAGTTACTAATATGCTGTCTCCTATATATAAAACTCTGATTAAGACTCCTACTCCTGACTCTGTACAGAGACGGAGTCAGCTTCCTAGTACTGAGGAACGGGGAGTTTTAGACTCCACGGCTCTCAGATGGATTTCGAAGGGTAGAAGATATAGTACGAGAGATGTGTTAGACACATTTATGCAGTGGGGAGAACCAACGCAACGATACGTCTTTGATGAGATGTGCTCGTTGTTACGTGAAGAAATAGAAGAAGACGATGTCGAATCAGATTTGGAAGATTTAATTAGGGTTCAAAAGGAGTTTGCTGCTGGAATGATAGTGGGTGAGAAAATAAAGCAAGCGATGGAACTCATTTTAAGTTTTAGGAATGATCCATCTCTTCGTTCTCCAAGAGATTTAGAGAAAGGTAAAATGAAGCTAAGTCGCCAATATCCTATGAGGGAAGTTCCTCCAATCTGGCGCGAAGCAGTGCCACGTGATGATAATGCTGGTATTGCAGGTGCTCCAGCGCAGTTCCAACGAGTGTGGATACACATTCCATGGAAGCGAGCAGAAGTGTTAGCAGTGAAGCAGGCCTTGCCAGATCCGCGTAAGAATCCAGCCGGATATTACAAGGAATTAACACAGACAGTTGAGGCTTGTATAATGAACTTAGCCGACATTGATATGTTATTTGGTAACGTAGTTCCGCAACCAGTGTGGGCTAAAATTCGTAGAGAGGATCATCAGGCTGCTTTAGGTGGTGATTGGGCAGCTATCACTGCAGCAGATGGTCAACAAATAGGTGGTGCGAAACCTGAACCTTTGATCGCTAATCTACCAGGTAGAATAATTGATCTAATGAAGACTCTGATGCCAGCATTGCGTGTTAATTGGGACAAGTTGTCAGCATGTAGGCAAAAGAAAGACGAAAGTGTCTCGGACTTCTTCACGAGGTTCGAAGAGACTTTTGTGGATCATAGTGGTCAGGACATGAGTACAGAAGGAGGGCAAAGACTGTTTGTCGATAAATTTGTGCATAATTTGTTACCTGAATTATGCAATAAATTAAAAGACTCAGAAAGTGCGTGGGCTGTATCTACGACAGCGCAAATACTTGCAACTGCGCAGTACTACGAAAATAGAGATAAAGAGGAAAAGGAAAAATCAGAAAAGAAAACGAAAGATTTAAAAACTAAAGTTCTTTTGCAGCAGGCGTATCCGCCTCGCGCGAACCAGACTAATACGCAGCAGAACTCATACCAAAGGACAGATTATAGTACATCAAGACCTCAATATCAATGGAATCAATGCGCGTACTGCAAGAAAGAGGGTCACTATAAAAATGAATGTCCGATCTTAGCGCAAAATAATGCAACAGCAGCTCAGAGAAGTCGTGGTGGTTTTGTGCAGAATTCTAGAGGACGAGGACGAGGTGCTATGCCTCCACAAACTAATGATCGTCCATCCAATCATTTTGATCAACGAAATGGACAATCTGTTCAGCAAAATAGATCTCAGCAATATCTTGTTGAAGATTATTGTGAAGTAGAAGAGGGTTTTCAACAAAATGGGTACTAGGACAGCCATGGACAGAGAGAGGGAGTAGTATCAGTTCCAGTGGATCAGAGTGGGCCTTATGTCGCAGTAGCAACATCAGGTGTAGTCGAACCGTTTCTGTTGGATACTGGTGCCGCAAAAAGTTCTATCATGCATGCGAAACTCCCTGGCGCACCTTTGTCTGGCTCAACAAATGTTTCCGTAGGTTTTTCAGGCGCCCCTGTGTACAATCCGATATCTGGTCCTTTGTCTATTTCTGTTGGACCGTGCCAATTGAAAGCACCCCTGATTTTGACGACAGGTTGTAATGAAAATCTGCTTGGTTTAGATTTGTTAAAACGACTATATGCGACATTGTACTGCTCTCCAGAAGGAGTACAGCTTACACTGGGTAAAAACATCACCTCTCCGATGTACTTGTCAATGGACGCACTCCCGCCGGAGCTCCGTTCACTCCCTGATTCTCTTTGGGCGACTGGTCCTAATGATGTAGGTCTCCTAGAAATTCCACCGTATGTAGTGACTTTGAAAGCAAATGTGAAATTTCCAAGAATTCCCCAGTATAAAATATCGAGTGAAGGTGAGCGTGCACTTTTATTGATTGTGCAAGACTTGATTAAGAAGGGTGTAGTTGAAGAAACTAGAGGAAATGTCTGTAACAGTCCTGTATTACCGATTCTGAAGCGAACTGACCCTACAAAACCTCCAGTTTATAGGTTTGTCATAGACCTTAGAGAAGTTAATAAGATTGTAATTCCGCAGTTTCCTGTAGTGCCAGACATTACTGCCTTGTTAACATTGATACCTGCTACAGCTACATGGTTCTCAGTTATAGACCTAAAGAATGCTTTCTTTAGCATTCCGATAGCCGAAGAAAGTAGGGATATTTTTGGCTTCTGTTTAGGAGGTCGCAGTTTCAGATTTAAACGCGCTCCACAAGGCTATTGTGAAAGTCCATCCATTTATAGTCAAGCTTTAAAAAGTCAGTTAGATTCTTTTGTCCTTCCTCCAGGTTCGGCTCTAGTGCAGTACGTAGACGATCTTCTAGTGGCTGCCGATGACAAGGAAACTTGCAAAGCAGCTACGATTTCGTTATTGCATCATTTGTCTAATTTAAATCATAAGGTGTCTCCTTCCAAGATGCAATACTGCTGCCAAGAAGTAACCTACCTAGGTCACCTCTTATCAAAGGAGGGAAGGAAGTTGACCCCAGAAAGAATAAAAGCAATTACGCAGATGAGTGTTCCACGCACACAGAGAGAAGTACGTGCCTTCCTAGGTATTACCTCTTACTGTAGGCAATGGATCCCAAATTTTTCTCTTTTAGCAAAACCGTTGGTAGCTTTGACTGGAAAAAATGTTCCAAGTCCGGTGCCATGGTCTGATGAATGCCAAGAGAGTTTTACTGAATTACGAAAAGCATTGTGTTCAGCTCCTGTATTAGGTACACCTGATTACAGCAAGCCATTCACGCTCTACGTTCACGAAAGAGAAGGTTGCGCGTTGAGTGTTCTGACACAGAAATTTGGTGATAAACAACGCCCTTGTGCGTATTTTTCATCAACATTAGATCCGGTAGCCAGAGCGTTACCTAGTTGTTTGAGGGCTACAGCGGCAGCTGCAGCTTCCATTCGACAATCTGCTGGTTTGGTGATGAACAATATGCTAGTGGTCATGGTTCCTCATGCAGTGGACACACTCATGAACCGAACGAAGACTCAACACCTTACTAGTGCGAGATTATCTGGTTACGAGCTGACATTATTAGCGAGTCATATTCAGATCAAAAGATGCAATGTATTGAATCCAGCAACATTGTTGCCGACTGATCAAGAGTCGAGTGATTCTGAGCCACATGACTGTTATTTCAAAACGGAGGAAGAGACAAAAGGACGTATCGATTTAAAAGATACTCCCCTGTCCGACCCAGATGGTACGCTATATGTGGACGGGTCATGTTTTAAATTGGAGAATGGTGATGTGACTGCTGCCTATGCGGTAACGACTTTGAAGACGATTGTGGAGACTGCAAGAGTGAGTCAGAATTCTGCCCAAGCTGCAGAATTAATAGCTCTAACGAGAGCGTGTGTTTTAGCTAAGGGAAAGAGAGTGAATGTGTTTACAGATAGTCAGTACGCATTTGGCGTGGCCCATAGTTTTGGCCGGTTGTGGAGAGAAAGAGGTTTCATTACGTCCCATGGGACTAAGATCCAACATGGTCAGCTAGTTAACGACTTGTTGGAATCTCTAACCTTACCAACTGAAGTTGCGATTGTGAAGTGCAGTGCTCATAAAGCAATCACGGATGATGTTGGTCGTGGGAATTCCTTTGCTGATGAAACTGCTAAACAGACAGCTAGAGACACGATGAGTAGAATGTACGTTGCTACGTCTGCAAGATGGATTGCTGAGTCTGGAATGTGTGAGGACACTATGGAAAGTGTGAAAGAGATTCAGAAAGAAGCGACTGAGGAAGAGAAACGTGTATGGAGAGAAAGTACGGGCAAGTTGGACTCGAATGGATGTTGGATTGATTTGACAGAACAGCAGCGTTGGATGTTGCCTAATGCATATGTGCTTGCAGTAGTGACGATGGCGCATGGAGTGGCGCATATAAGTTCTAAAGGGATATGTAAGATGTTAGCTCCGGTTTGGAAGAATGAGGGAATCAGTAAGTGTGCAGAGAGAGTGGTGAAAAATTGTATGGTGTGCTTGATGCATAATCCTGGCAAGGGAACTCCAACTCCAGCTGGTCATTTCGCTCCTCCTTCCTGCCCCTTTGAAGTGATTCAGTTAGACTTCATTCACATGGAACGCTGCAACAATTTAAAATACGTCCTGGTGGTAGTTTGTGCTTTTTCCAGGTGGATAGAAGCATACCCACTAAAGGACAACACTGCCCTATCAACTGCCAAAATTCTTCTCAAGGAATTTTTTCCTAGGTTTGGAATGCCACGGATTGTATGGTCAGATAACGGAAGTGAGTTTATAGGGAAAGTTATGCAGAGTGTGTGTGCTGGTCTAGGAGTGAAACAAAAATTCCACAGTGCAAACCATCCCCAATCTGCTGGTTTAGTCGAGGGTTACAATGGCACTCTGAAGCTTAAGATAGCCAAGATACAAGCATCCACAGGTTTAGCCTGGCCAGACACACTTCCTTTGGCCTTGTTATCAACGAGAGCAACAGTGCATTCTAGAATAGGGCTTTCTCCATATGAGATTGTGTTTGGCCGCCCGGCAAATATCTGGGGTGTGCCAAGGCCTAAACAATTGTGCTCCATTGAATATCCTATGTTGATAGACTACCTTTACGACTTGACTGCTAAATTGAGTCTTATTCATCAACAGGTCTTCGATGCTTTGCCAAAACCTCCGGAGAGTCCAGGGCATCAGCTGAAACCCGGCGACCACGTGGTGGTCAGAAATTTTGCGAGGACAAAGAATCTTCAGCCTCGCTACATCGGCCCCTTCCAGGTCCTACTGGCAACGAGGACAGCTGTACGTGTCGCTGGCCGTAAACATTGGATTCACGCCTCTCATGTAAAGCGTGTTCCTTTGCCGCTGCCTTACGACGACTGGGTGAAGAAGGGAATTGGTGCCTCCGAAGCTGAAACAACTCCGAAATTTGTCCCTTTCAGCGATGCCGATTTGATTACTGACACTTTGAAACTTGACTCTCCTCCTGAAAGGACTCCTTTGAACACTGAACATTTGTCTCCAGCATCACAAGAAACTTTGCTATCTGCGAACTTAAACTCTGCAACAGCTGCTAGTAATACACTATTTTCCGATCAGACAGTATCAGCGAAGAAGAGATACAACCTTAGAAGCCATAAAAAGGACTAATAAAGCAGGCAACTGCATATTGTGATTTTGATATATTTATATATATTGAACTTTTGCCTTCAGCCAGGAAGTTTGCTATTGTTTATTGTTTTTAAAATTGCCTTGCCGTCTGGGTAGCCGTAGGGTCGTGGCTGTGTGCCTAGTTTGAATTTGCAGGGGTCTGACACAAGGTCGATCTTTCTGTTGGTTCTGGGAACTCCCAGGGCTGATAGAGGCATTTTCATCTACGTACACATCATCAGTGGTCGCGAGCGGATTGTAGAAGATGGAGCTTCCTGCGCTGCAACGAAAGAATGTGATTTACGTTCGCAGAAACAGACTTAATAGAATTCTTCACAGCAAATGTTTCTTGATGCAATGTGCCGTTACATTTTTGATTGTTTTAGCAACATTGGTGGGTGGAATCGTCTTTAGCATAAATTTGATTTTTGTGCCAGTTTCTACAGTACCTCCCCTTGATCCTGCTATTTCTACTGTTTCCTCTATACACTCTTTTCACTCGTTTCCGGAACATGAGCAAGCCAGACGCTCAGAATTCACCAACAACACTTTTGTACAGCTCTTGCACCAACACCAACTGGTAGTTAACACTACAGACTGCTGGGTATGTGGCTTGATACCTCACACTATGGATAAAGGTATTCCATATCTGGTTTTGCCTTACAGCTATAATGGATCATTTCAGGCCTTCCAAACCATCTTTGCTTATGCCCTAGAAACTTATCCTCCACGTCCCCCACGTTCCACTAAATACAACTCTGCTAACAAAGCTTTAGTCCAGGGAATTATTGACATGGTCAAGGACGTCAATAATACTCCATCATACCCTAGAGACGAATTGCGAGTATATTTAAGTTGGAACACTTCAGAGTATCGCCTTAGTTTAGGAGAAAGCAAGCGTAAAAGCTCAACTCCAATCTGGGTCGTACCTCACCGAGGTCAGGTCTGTTTGCAAGGTAATGGGAGAAATCCGAGAGCTCAGCTAGGGAGGAGTGAGTGCGTAGAGACTTATGTGTTTCCGGCTAACTCTTCCCCTGCCTTTCTTACTGCTAGGGGTACCTATTTCATTTGTCGAGACAGAGCTTATACATGGTTGCCTGCCGACTTCTCAGGATCATGTTATATTGCTCGATTATTGCCTCCGACATACACTGCTTCACCTGATTACCACAGAACAAGAGTAGCGAGAGGTGTCTTCAGCAAGGAAGATACCGCTGGTCAGGAAGCTGGAGACTTCTTCAAAGGCTTCCTTCCGTTCTGGGGACCTATGGCCAATAGTAGAAACATACGTCAGCTAACACGGGTAGTTGAATCTACTATTACTGAAACTGCTGGTGCCCTTAGCAATCTGACAGCTGAGCTTCAGGCGGATAGGCTCATGACGTTGCAGAACCGTATGGTTCTAGACGTTATACTTGCAGATCGAGGTGGGGTATGCAGAATGATCCAATCGAGCTGCTGTGTCTTTATTCCTAATAATGCTCCAACAGTCTACGAGGCGATCTCTAAGTTGCACAAGATTTCGGACTCCATACATGTAGACAAGGGAAACTGGTCCTTCATGGAGTGGTTTTGGACTCTGATCTCAGCGTGGGGATGGAAAGTTCTAATGGTCATTGGTGTCATCCTAGTATTCCTATTCTCATGTTGTCTGATTATCCAGTGTGGTCCTGCTCTGTGTAGTCTTTGTGCTACGACTTGTCTCAGAAAACCACCTGCGTTTGGAGAAAAGACACGAGAAAGGATAATGATACAACAACATGTCACTGATCTGATGAGCATAGAACTAGATTCTGACATAGACTGAGTAATTGCCTATGTAAGGGCAAAAGGAGGGTCTGAGGTTCCGTGAGGTTCCGTGACGGTTCCGTGACGACTTGAACCCGTGTTTTCAAGTTTGTCGGAAATACATAATATTGGTATCAGTGAACCGCAAATGATCCATTTAGTATATCCTAGTGTTTTCGCTACGCTACGAGCAAGAGCACTCCTTCCATTGACATATTTCTGATATACCCACGGCATCCATCTTAGATCATGGCCGCCATTTTGTGTTTCCTTGCCCTCACATATGCAATAGCCTCTGATCATTTCATTCACTCCACTTTGATTAAGGACACGTAGCCTTAGCCGGAGATTCACCTCTTACATGACACGTGCACCTTAAACCAGATCACGCTGTAGCTGCATGACTCGACAAAGGCTGCCTCCTTTGCCCGAGGCCAGTCTTGCCAAACTGGTCTTCGTGTCCATTGTATCTGATCATGATTAGGCGGCCGAAGCCGGTAGCCTTGCCCATTTACAACCCACAAACATCCCTTATCCCACTTTTCTATCTTCCACACCTGGCTCTGTTTCTTTCTTTCTGAATCTTTATTAGGGGGAGGTAACGAACTTTACGATGAGGCGGTCCGGGTCCTGAAAGCAATATTGACAGGGGATTGTGATGAACTAGTGGGAACCCCTCTTCGTAGATGTTTGGTATCAGATTTTATCGACGGTTCCTGTGTAACGTCAAATATTTATTGTTTAGAGACACAAAGGTTTGGGAATGTACCGACATGTGAAATATTTGCCTAGAGCACAATTTTTAGTATATAAGGAGCAACCCACTTTGTACAAATCGAACAGGCTCCTAGATTCTGCCCGTGTGTAGATTCTGTGACTTCTGTGTCCCTGCAGTAATAAACCTTTGGTCTTTGACGCCACCATCGAGAAGCCCGTGTTTCTGTTCATTTGTGCACCAAGGCAGGTGGAACTCCGGGGTCTTTGGGTGTTGTACCCTGACACCTCTGGACGGAACCAAAAAGTCCAGAACTCCACACAGCTGAGAGACACTTTGCATACACATAATTGTGAATAAAGGCCGTAGGGCCGCGCGTGTACTTCCTTCTGGTTAGTAGGTCTTGACGCTAGGTTAAAGACCGTCGGTTCCTGGGAACTCCTAGGGATTGACTACTGCTACACAGAACGAAGTGCGTCAAGAAACGTTGCGGACGGTCGTAGGGGATGGCATTTTCGAAGCTGATGGACTTGGAAGAAGCTCAGGCGCAAAGGTTCAAGTTGCAACAACTTAGTCGTACCAAATGTTTTATGTTCCAAATATTCGTATTGCTTTTGACTGTTTCTGCATTATTGGCGGGAGGGGTGTATTATACGATGTCTTGTTTCTTATCTCCTGCCATGCCTACTCCTACCCCTAATCCTAAACCTACCACTGTTGCATCTCCTCATTCTTTTCACTTCTTACCCGAACACGAACAGGCTAGACGTGCAGAATTCCGCAACAATTCCTTTATTCAGCTCCTTCATCAGCATCAGTTAGTGGTTAACACTACTAATTGTTGGGTGTGTGGGTTGATGCCACATACCACGGATAAGGGAATTCCATATCTGGTGTTACCGTATAGTTCCCAAGGGTCTGCTCGAGCATTTCAAACAATGTTTCGAAGCGCATTAGATTCTCAACCCAATCGAGAGCCACGTTCTCCCTACCTTGGCCCTGGCTCGTACTATAAGCCTTTGTCTATAGCGATAGAAGACTTAAATAGGGATATCTATGAGCCATCGCTCATTCCAGTGGAAGAGGTACAAGCCTATAGGGTCCTGAGTAAGGTCGAGTACAGTGCGCTCACGAGTGATAAACAGCTTAAAAGCTCGCCTCCGATATGGGTCGTACCCCACATTGGTAATTTTTGCCTCATGGGTCGTGGCCGAAGATCGAAAGCCCGACTTGGAGAGAGTGCTTGCACTGAAAATTACATGCTGCCGATGATCTCGTCCCCTGTGTTTCTGGCTGCCAAGGGTACCTACTTTGTCTGTCATGATCGTGCGTATGCATGGTTGCCCTCTGACTTTATTGGCTCATGTTTTATCGCAAACTTGTTGCCTCCGACGTTCACTGTAGATGTAGATTATCACAAGACTAGAGTTGTGAGAGGCGTAATTAGCGAAGAGGATACTGCCGGTCAAGAGGCAGGAGACTTTTTCAAGGGTTTCCTCCCGTTTTGGGGACCTATGGTAAATAGTAGGAACCTGAGACAGTTGACTCGAGTGGTAGAATCGACAGCTAATATTACTGCCAGTGCCCTTGGTAATATCACCACAGAACTTCAGGCGGATAGACTTATGACGTTACAAAACCGTATGGTTTTAGACGTGATCTTAGCAGATCGAGGTGGGGTATGTAAGGTGATCCATTCGAGCTGCTGTATTTTCATTCCTGATAACGCTCCGACTGTTTATCAAGCCATCTCAAAGTTGCATAAGATCTCTGAATCCATACACGTGGATGTAGGGGATTGGACGCTACTTGGGTGGTTCTGGGGCCTGATGTCGACTTGGGGTTGGAAGATTCTGATGATCATCGGAGTTGTTGTGGCGTTCCTGTTCACATGTTGCCTTTGTGTGCAGTGTGGTCCTGCCTTATGTGGCCTCTGTGCTACAACGTGTATGAGACAGCCGCCTGTTACCAATGGAACTCGGTTGGACAGAGCTATGCTACAGCAACATCTAGATGGTCTGATGAATATCGAGTATGATTCCGACTAGTGCTTGCCTACATGAGGGCAAAAGGAGCGTCTGAGGTTCCGTGACAATTGTAAGTGGTGTTTTCGACTCGCACGAATATGGTCGAGTCTGGTATCTACGAACCGCAAATGACGAGTTTAGTAAGTGTGCGCAGTTTCGCTGTGCTAACTTAAACCGTTCGTTTGTTACGTGGGTTTTTCATCTGTACCCACGGGTTCCATCTTAGATACGGCATCCATTTTGTCTCTTGCCCTCAAGTAGCCAGCGAACGGACGTTGTCCGCTTCGCGACCCTGGGACTCCCAAGATATTTGCGGAAGACACATGTCCTTTGTAAGTGTCTTTATGATGAGGGGGATGATACTGTAAGGCAGATGGCCCCGCTCGAGGCTCATCTCGCCGTGCCGGTTTATTGTCTCAGCCGTGCATCTCATTAGGCACGTCCCTTTGATGCCTGTAGCTCGTGTTCGCTGATACCTCCCCTTTTACACCCTTTCCAATCTCCCCACTGTTTCCATCTTCCTCTGCACCTGTCCTTGTTCCTTTTCGATCTGTTTTTCTGCTGATTGGAATGTACTAATGGTGGGAAGATGGGTTTTTACAGTTGGGAACCGCCAAATGTTTCCGCACTTATGTTCCGGACCTTATGAGTACCAAAGTGACCAAAGCGACCCCTCTCGGGGATAATTGTGGGAACCGGGTTGTAAACCTTTGTCTGCTATGCAAACCTATGGGAGAATCGTGTATAAAAGGAGCGACCCACAGAACCAATTTAAAGCAGTCTCCCCGAACTACACTCGTTGTACTTACGTGATTTATGTGTTTCCCTGCAGCAAATAAACCTTGAATCTTTGACGCCGAAGGAAGTGTCCCGTGTCTCTGTCATTTGTACGCCGGAGCAGGTTACCCACGAAGGTTTCAGGTGTTGTCCCCTGGCACCGCTGGGTCTTAGAAAACCCAGTCCTTCACCGGGGGAATGCAGGTCGGCAGACTAGTCTTTCCCCGGGGTGTTCGCGCGAGGACACGGCAGGCGGAAGTTAGGTCAGGGGTTTAGGTCAGGGGTGGGAGGGGTTAGGTAGGAGGCTACTTATGGGGGAACAGAAGAGGAACAACTTCCTTTTCCTGTCCCCAGTGCCTCAGGGAAGAGTTAGGTTTTTGTGAGCTTAGGCGGATTGTTACTTTAGGTAGGTGGTGTGTGAATTAGTGTTGGGTTCGTCGTTTTGGTGTCCCAGGACGACAAGTAGGCTAGTTTATACGGCGCAATTAGGCGGAGTGTGATTTAGCAATTAATTACTTATATCGGAGCGGGAGCTCCGGGCGGCAAGCGAAGGGTGCTAAACGTCACGCATCTCGCGGACGTTACGTGCGGGTGCCGATCCTCACGCATCTCGCGGAGGGTTAATTTGCCGATTTTCCAATGGCTGTCCCTGACGCTGAGGCGGTGAGGGCTGCATTACTAGTACTTAGCCGGGCTGGGAGGGCAGATCTCCTCCAGCCCGGTGTCCTGGACCAGGCTTGGGTCGGCATGACTCGCCCGACCAGGTCTGCGTCAGCAGGGTTGGCGGCTGTGGTGGCTGCATGTAAGGATGAGCCTGCTGGGTCAAGGGATGGGGGGCCCAGGAAGGGGAGGGCCAAGAAGGTGCAGGAGCCCCCCAAGAAGGGAGGGAGGAGATTGAGTCGCCCTGCTAAGGTCGGGGCGGGGGGGAGGCGGTCCCGGAGGAGGATGGGGGGCCATGGGTGGGGGGCCTGAGGGCCCCGAGCTGGGTACTGAGGAGCACGTGCAGGGACAGGCCCCACTGGCGTCTCAGGCCAGACTGTCCAGGAGCTTGAGCCAGTTGGCGGGGTACGGGGAGAGTAGTGATGGCAGTGGGGGGGAGGACTCTGATGAGTGGGAGGTGGCGGCTGGGGATGAATTTGCCCTCATGCTGTCGGGGGAGGAATCTGGGGGGGAGGCTAGTTTCACCGCTGTTGAGCAGCCGGTCGACCTGTCTAGGGGCCAGAAGGGGGTGGTGAAGTCCCAGGGTTCCAAGGGCAAGGGCCCCATGAAGGCACAGCAGCGGGGAGGGGCAGGGCAGGGGGCGGGAGGTACTGCGGCACCCTTGCCCGGGACAGGGGGCCCGGGGGGGCCAGGGCAGTCGTCGATGTTCGAACGGTGGGCCCAGATGACTGAGGTGGAGAGGGCGAGGGACCATCGGCGTGTCATTGAAGAGTATGAGAGGGAGTGGCAGCGCCTGTGTGCCGCCAGGGAGGAGAAGGCAGGAGGGGTGCCCATGGGCGAGGGGGCCCAGGCACCAGGGCGAGGCAGGCTGTCGGCCGGTGGCCGAGGTAGGAAGGTCCCCGGGGCACAAGGCCAGTGGGTCTGGGTGGAGAGTGCAGGGACTGCCTTGACGGACTCAGAGACCTGGTGGCACCGGGGCCTCCCCGAGCGCATACGGCTTGGGGGGTGGGGGGGTCAGGCTAGCAGGGTCAGCTGGCAGAGGCCGGGGTGGGCCGGCGGGGCGCAAAACGGCCTCCAAATGCCGGGACGAAGATGCAGGGGGGTCCGCGGCGGCCTGCCCTCCACCGAGGGAGCGGGCACCGACCATGTTGGAGTGTGAATTTACGCCTGGTGTGAAAGGAAAGGGTGCTAAGAGAGTCGTGACTGAGGTGGTACCGCTGGATGTTCAGGATGAATGGTTGGACTATGAGGATGATGATGATGAGTTGGAAAAGGGTGAGTTGTGTGAGCCTGGATGTGTGTGTAAGGCTAAAGGGGCAGCTACCAAGGTTGGTGCTTCTCAAGAGGCACGGGATGGCGCCAGTCGGGCCAGCAGAGGGATGTTGAGGCCGGCGGACGCACGGCGACAGGAGCGGGAGGCTCCTGCAACTTTGTCAGGTGAGGGCTCTTGGTGGGACGCCTGGTTGGATGGGGGGAATGGGGGAAGGAAGAAGCCCTGCTGGTCGGTGGGGGTGGGGGATGGGTCTGTGCGGGCAGGAGCCCAAGGGGGTGTGGAGCCTGTGAAGGCTAGTGGGGGCAAGCAGGTCGCGACGGCCAGCGCGCAGACGGACAATGTGGAAGATCTGGAAGGGAAGGAGGAGGAGGGTGCGAGTGGGGTGGAGAAACTGAGAAAGAAGTTGCCGTACATGGGCCTGGGGATACCCCTGGGGTCATATTTGTCAGAGAAGACTAAGGCAAGGATTTGGAGGCACGAGTATGTGGATGTTTTTAAGCTTTTGCACAGGGAGATTCAGGCGAAGGAAGGGTCTAAGGAAGAGGAATGGGAATTGACCAGGCGGCCGAGGGTGCAGGTTACTATGGAGAATTGGACATCTGCCTTTCTGATTTATGCGAGTATATATTGTGAGAAGCATGGGTATCGGGCTATCGCATTGTTTAAATATATGGACGTGATAAGGAAGGCACAGCTTTATTTTGGGGGTTTCGCCTGGTTGAGCTACGACGAGGAGTTCAGGGCTAGGGTCAGTGTTAACCCTGATAAGCCGTGGGGGGATGTGGATCAGGAGCTTTGGATCCAGTGGATGTCTTCGACGCAGGCGGCGGCGTCTACTCATACGGCCAGCGGTCTTCGGGTCACGTATCGGTCCTTTCAGCCGCGTCCCGCCCAATCTGGGGTGGGTAACCAGGGTACCCCAAGTGGACATGGGAGCCAGCCTGTGTGGTCTGGCTGAGCAGGACAACAGTACAAGCCGGTCGCTTCGGGGGCCTGCTGGGGGTTTAACAAAGGTTTCTGCAACCGCCCCTCTTGTAAATTCAAGCATGAGTGTTCTAAGTGTGGGGGACGCCACCCGGTCACGCAGTGCCTCACCTTGGCTACGCCATCAGAGCAGTGGAAATTTGCCAAGGGTAGGGGCCAGCCTGGGCCGAAGGGCCCGTACTCCGGTTAAGGTGGAGGCCTGGGTCCATGGCTCTCCCGGTACCCTGATAAAGAAGCGGCGTTGCGTTTGTATTGGGGGTTTGTAGAAGGTTTTGGATTGGCTATCAGGGGCCCAGGGAGAGGCGTTGGGCTGAGAATTTGCGGTCTGCTAAGGAGCTGCCGGAGGTAGTGGCGCGTAAATTGGAGAAGGAGGTTTCGGAGGGCAGGATTGCAGGTCCGTTCTCGGAGTGGCCATTGTCAGATCTCATCGTGTCACCGTTGGGGGTCGTGCCCAAGAAGGAGCAAGGGGAATACCGGTTGATCCATCACTTGTCCTGGCCGGAAGGTGGGTCGGTGAATGATTTCATTGCTGAGGAGGACTCGAGGGTGTTGTACGCTTCGGTGGACGATGCCATTGGGTTGGTGCGGTCGTGTGGGAGGGGGGCGGAGATGGCCAAGTGTGACATCAAGTCGGCCTTTCGGCTTCTTCCCATTCATCCGGCGGATTTTCCTCTCTTGGGTATGCAGTTTGATGGGGCCATTTTTGTGGACATGGTGCTGCCAATGGGTTGTGCGATTTCTTGCGCGCTCTTCGAGACTTTTAGCTCCTTTTTGCAGTGGGCTTTTGTGGACCGCAGTGGGCACCGGCTGGTGTCCCACTATTTGGATGATTTTCTGTTTGTGGGATCTGGACGTTCTGGCGACTGTGGTCGGGCTCTGCAGCAGTTTCAGTTGTTGGCACAAGATTTTGGGGTGCCATTGGCACCAGAGAAGACGGAAGGGCCCAGTTGTTGTCTGACGTTCCTCGGAATTGAATTGGATGCGGTGGCCTGGCAGGCACGTGTACCGGAGGCGAAGGTGGCTGAGATGCAAGATGCTTTGAGGGGCGCAATCGCGGTTCAGAAGCTGGAGTTGAGGTCTGTGCAGCGCGTGCTGGGGTTGTTGAACTTTGCCTGCAGAGTGGTGAGGGCTGGGAGGACTTTTTGTAGGCGGCTCGGCATGGCCATGTCGGGCGTGGCCCTCCCACATCACAGGGTCAGGATTACGCTGGGGGTCCAGTCGGACTTGCGAGTATGGCTGGTCTTTCTTGAGGATTTCAATGGCGTGTCTTTGGACTTTGTGTGGGACAGGATGGTGTGGCAGGTTCAACTCTACTCGGACGCAGCGGGGGCGGCTGGTTTCGGAATTTTCTGGGACGGTCGCTGGTGCGCGGAACGGTGGCCGGATCATTGGCTGCGTCAGGGCAGGAGCATTGCTTTCTTGGAGTTCTTTCCCTTGTTGGTGGCGCTGTTGGTGTGGGGCCTGGAGTTCAAGAACAGGTCTGTGTTGTCCCACGTGGACAACATGACGGTGGTGGACTTGGTCAACAATCAGAAAGCGAGAGATCTGAGGGTGCTGCGCTTGCTGCGAAGCTTCATGCTGCTATGTCTGCGTTACAATGTGCTGTTTCGCGCGCAACATGTGCCTGGCGCAAGTAACGAAATTGCGGATGCGTTATCTCGTTCGCAGTGGCTGCGCTTCAGGGAGCTGGCGCCGGGAGCGGAGGCTTGCAAGACCAAGGTGCCGGAGGGTATCTGGGCATGGGGGGAATGAGAGTGGTGGGTCTGGTGGAAAGGTCGCTGGCGGAGTCTACAAGGCGGGCGTACAGGTTGGCTTGGAGTGAGTTTGGGAAGTTTGTGGGCCTGAGGATAGGGGTGCTGTGTTTGCCAAAGGAAGAGTGCGAAAGGCGGGTTTTGCAGTTTGTGTTGGATTGCATGGATAAGGGGCTGTCGCAGCGAAGTTGGCAGGTGTGTCTTTCTACTGCATGCTGTATTTGGGTTTTGATCCGGCTAGTTCGGATCTGCTGAGCCGAATGTTGAAGGGTTGGGGGAGGGTGCGGGCTGAGTTGGGGGACGGGGGGTTGCCCAGGGAGGCGGTCACGTTTGACTTATTGAAGTTGGTTTTGCAGGAATTGGTTTTTTGTTGCTATGACGGGGGGAGGTGGCGCTTTTTCGATTATGCATGATCTGGATGTTTTTTGGAGCGTTTCGGGTGTCGGAGTTGCTGGGGGCGCGGGGGGCGCCGGGTAGGCTGTTTGCGGATGTGCGGGTGGACAGGCTCCGTTTGGGCATTTGGTTGAGGCGGTCCAAGACTGACCAGGTGGGTCGGGGTAAATGGGTGTGGTTGTCGGTGAGTGGGTGTGCAGGTGTGTGTCTGGTGCGAGAGTGGCTGAGCTTTGCGCAGAATGTGCGGCGGACGGAAGGGGAGATCTTTGTGCATGCGTCACGGAAACGTTTGACGTCGGGTCAGTTGTTGGCAGTGCTACGGATGGCTTTGAGGAGGCTGGGTAGGGACCCAGCTCGGTTTGGCACGCATTCTTCCCGGATTGGGGCGGCTACGGCGGCGGCGGGTTTGGGTTGGTCATGGGAGGAGATCAGAAGGATTGGTCGCTGGAGGTCGCGGTGCTGTGAGCGCTATGTGCGCAAGTGAGGGCGGGGGCGCAACGCTTGGACGGCGGCGCTGCTTGGCGTATTTTCTTGTCATGCCTTGGTACTAATATCTTTTTCTTCGTAGGTTGTGTTCGTGGACCGGGGGCCAAGATGGTCACTTGGGTCGTGGGGCACTCTTTTGTGCATTGGGCTTCGAAGTATGCTGACAGGCAGGTGTACGGTCGTAGCCTGGGCCTGAGGAGCAGCCATCATGAAGTGCAATGGTGGGGTAAGAGCGGAATGAGATGGGGTGAACTGTTACCATGGCTGACAAAGAAAGTGTCGCAGCTGGGCTGCCCGGATATGATCATCATCCACCTGGGGGAAAATGACTTAGTGAAGCAATCGGGGGTGTCACTATTGCACTTGATGCAGAGGGACTTGGAGGTCATGAAGAACAATCTGGCTGGCGCCTGCATTGTATGGACTGAGTTTGTACCGAGGAGGATTTGGAGGGGTGCACTTAAGCCTGCGGCTGGGGAAAGGGCCCGCAGGAAACTGAATAGGGCTCTGAGACTCTTTTGCGCGGATTGGGGGATTAAAGTGCTGGCTCATGTCGGGCTCCAGCTGGAACAACCTCTTCTTTTCAGGGACGACGGCGTGCACCTTTCTCACATGGGAAATGCATTTTACCTCATGGAGCTGCGGGACTTGATTAGTTGTCTGTGGAATGAGTCAATTTGGTGTAGGCGAGTCTGAGTTTGAAAGGTGCACGCTTGGTGGGGCAGGTAACCGCCCTCCGGGGGTTCCCTGGGTGGCGGGAACTGGGAGGGGTGGGGAGTCCATGACGGGCAGAATCACCCTTACAGGGAGGGGGTTACAGGCGCAGGATGGGAGAGAGTGGTAGACGGGAGTGCGATGGATGGAAATGACCGAGGAGTCGGAAAGTGGAAAGGGGAAGTGAATGGGATGCAAAGAGGTTGTGGTGTGATTTGGGAATGGATGGTGGCGCACGTGAGTGGTGACGGTTGAAAGGCAGGATGTTGGGGGGATTGTTAAAGTTGATAATGTTATGTTTTGTAAGCTGTCATGCCTGTCCTAATAAATGGCCTTTTACGCAAACTGATGCGTGGAGTGGTTATTGCGCGATGCGGCCCCCGGGGGAATGCAGGTCGGCAGACTAGTCTTCCCCCGGGGTGTTCGCGCGAGGACACGGCAGGCGGAAGTTAGGTCAGGGGTTTAGGTCAAGGGTGGGAGGGGTTAGGTAGGAGGCTACTTATGGGGGAACAGGAGAGGAACAACTTCCTTTTCCTGTCCCCGGTGCCTCAGGGAAGAGTTAGGTTTTTGCCACCCGCCCACCCTACAGAAAAAGGGGTTTTGGTGCGGTGTTGTTATGGTTGCCATGTTGGGCAACATGCCAGTTTAGGACAGGATGGCAAGGGGGGAGACGTTCCGGGAACTGGGAGGGGTGGGGAGTCCATGACGGGCAGAATCACCCTTACAGGGAGGGGGTTGCAGGCGCAGGATGGGAGAGAGTGGTAGACGGGAGTGCGATGGATGGAAATGACCGAGGAGTCGGAAAGTGGAAAGGGGAAGTGAATGGGATGCAAAGAGGTTGTGGTGTGATTTGGGAATGGATGGTGGAGCACGTGAGTGGATGACGGTTGAAAGGCAGGATGTTGGGGGGATTGTTAAAGTTGATAATGTTATGTTTTGTAAGCTGTCATGCAGTGGCGGTTTTACCATTAGGGCGTTTGGGCGTTGCCCCACCTATAATTATCAGGCAATTTATTCGAGCGGCGCGTTAGTAAAAGTTTTATAAATTAACGCGCCGCTCGAATAAATTGCCCGATAATTATTGCCCTGCGGCCGTGGTGTGTGTCATGGACTTGGACAGTATGCACTGTCTGACACTGGGTGGCGCTGGACTGACTCTGTGCCGGCACAGTGCGCACTCACTGCGCATGTGGTGTTTGCCCGGCAGGGCTTCTTTAACTAGATAACTATGTGGTTTTAAAAAAAAACACCGATTAGGGGTTTGCCTGCCTAATGCAACGTACCCCATTGCTGAAAAAACGAACGACGTTTTTTTAATGCTCAGCCCAATCCTGATGCTACTTTCTTTAGAGAGCAGCTCTCCTCTAAAGAGAGCAGCATCAGGATTGGCTACTACTGTCTCTCGTCATCGGCAAGTTGGCAGCCATCAGTCTAGGCGCCAACGGGACCCCAGAGCAGAGATGGTGCGGACCCGGTCAAGTGAAGACAAGGTACGTTTTTTATTTTATTTATCCCCACCCCCCTGTGAGCGAGCCGTGACTGTCTAGAAATAAACCGAGGCTAGCTGTACACTGTTTCAGTTCTGCCCGCACGAAAACATCGACACACGCCAGAATCAAAAGGGCCCCAAATTAACCAGTGAGGAATCTAGATTGTTCCACAGAGTAAGGCAACACAGGATGCTTGCTGAATAGGACACTGCTTTGTTTCGTTTGTTCAATTGTATAAAATGATGAGGTAACAAATGGGACAAACAGACTGAAACACGTCGAGGTGAAGTCTTTCACGTGTTAGGATGGAAGAAATGGTGAACTGTCAATCATTGTGTATGTTTGCTGACATTAGTTTAATGAATTCTGCGGAAATAAACTTTTAATATTCGGTGTACTTTAGTACTGTCGGAGCAACATATACTGGGTATAGGATGGGTGACTTATTATGTTTTTATGATGAAGGGCGTTCTGAGGTGGCACAACAGTACCAGAATGCGAGAGTACAGTTATATAATACGGGCTAGCAGGGTTTGCGACTGCGAGCTCTAGAGCTGAGTGCGGGAGGCAAGGAGGGGGGTGTGTCAGACCACATTTACAACACTCCCCTCTCCCCGCTGGAAACAACTACCTGCACGCACGGCCGGGACTGCAGTGTGCTGAGCACGAGAGCTCTCGGTGTGCACGCCGTGGGGTGGGGACAGGGGTGAATGAATGGCACTTCAGCGGTGAGGGGTAGAAACAGAGCTCTGGGAAGTCATCCGAATAGTGAAGGAGGGCAGGGCCGTCCTGAATAGAAGCAAAACTCTTGCAGATTAGGTTCAGATCACCCTGGGGAACAGGCAGCGCCCATGGAAGTAGGACAAAACTGTCCGGAGGTCGGGGGCAGGGAGAGCTCTCTGGGATTAGAGTAGAGCACAAAGGTGACTGGCGCGGAGCCCCCTAAAGGGTATGGTGACCTCATGGGTAGGAGCAGAGCAAAACACCTCTGGGGCCGAGAGAGAGCCAGTAGAAGTCTCTGGGGGGCAGGCAGTGTACGTCTCATGGGGCACGCACAGTATTATTCTATGGGGCAGGTACACATCTCCGGAAGCAGAGCAGTACTCTCGAGTGATAGGAGCATGTCACCACTTTGAAAATCTACCAGCCGCCACTGAATAGTACAGAACTTTTCGCCCCACCACTTTGAAAATCCACCAGCCGCCACTGCTGTCATGCCTGTCCTAATAAATGGCCTTTTACGCAAACTGATGCGTGGAGTGGTTATTGCGCGATGACTGGCAACACGCCGAGGGCTCAAGCGCCGCAGGCGCGAGCTCTCCGGGCAGCAGGCACGTTCGCTGGCACACTTCGTTCGCTGGCACACTTCTGCTGGGGCAAGGCGTGGGATGAGACCCACCTCGTCGCCAGTGTGGTGACCGTAGAGGGGCAGTGACAACCTAAGCTTCGTAGTAGGGCCTACCTAAACAAATACACACAATGAGACACACACTAGCTGCTGGCTATGGGCCGAAGACCCCGAGCGGTCTCGCGCCCGATTATTTATACCCAGGGGCTAACCCGCCCCTGAGGTGTATGCATGCATGCGTGTAAGGACGGGCCGGGTGGCTCTGTTACTACACAGCCCATCTTTCTTTAGAAAAGGTCACCATTAAAGTGAAAGCACCTTATAGGGTGCTTTTACAAACAAGCATTTGGAATGCAATAGGTCTCGCATTTGCGAGAGTTTACGCTATTAGCATTGTGAATGACAATGCCTTTTATTTATGTTTTAAAAACCAAAACATAAATAAAAGGCATAGTCAATGCCAATAGTTCAAATTCGCGTAAATGCGAGACCTATTGCATTGTAAATGCTTGTTTTCAAGTAGTGTCACCCACAATAAGATTCGTCCTCCTGGACATCAGGCAATCTGGGTTAAGCACATCGCCATATCAGATTTCACACAGTCTACCCTGTCAATGGAACACGACATAATATGATTCATAAGTGCATTCGTGACTGATCGCAAGGATGAGTGCAAAAGGACAGGCGATTCCTGCTGAAAAAGAATTGTAATAAAAATACGGGCAATTTATAGAACGCGTTTTACAGTAAATTGAAGCTTCCCTTTCCCGTTTTCTCACTTAAATCACTTTCCCAGCCTGTCCTTTTATTGGTTTTGCTGATGCTACGTACGCATGGCGCCCATTCACAGAACCGCAAGGTCCCTGAGAATTGACCTACAGCGCAATCAGCCTGGTCTCCATTAACAGGAAGTTCTCAGGCAGGGGCCAGAAACCCCACCGCCTGCTGCTCTAACCTAAAGAAAGGCTGGGAGGAGGCGTGTGTGGCACGCTGCTGTGGGCTAGCAGGAACGAAGGAGCGGAGCAAAGCGGCCAGACATATATATAACTGTGATGTATGAATTTATTTTGAAAATCGATGACCTAATCCAGAGGTCTGGCTTTCTTCACATTTACAAACAAAATAAAAACATTGCCACTGCAGTTGTAGCCCCCGGCGTTCAGCTAGTAACAACACACTATTTACAAAGCCTATTACAGAACCATCACAATGCATGTATTTCTCAGGAGGAAAGGAAATAACGATGTCACATGCGGTACAAGTTCCCAGAAACACTTTGAAGAAACAAGAACACTGGTTGAGCCCTCGAGCAATCCATTGCCTTTCATATCTTTTGTTGCTGATGATTTTAAGGCGATTTCCAACTTTAGCCCTTCAGCAATGCACTGAGCTTTGAGGCTAAGACCAACCCTTTTTCCAATATGAGTATTAAACCACACACTTCAGCTAAACACTCTTGTGGTAACCGACTGTCAGGACCATGGTAAATCTAAGGGTTAATGGAAATTGTCCACTATTCTATCTCCATGCTTAATGTCATTCACTTTTTACTTTGGGAAGTATACCTAATAAGGATTGACAACGCCAATTGGCTTGGCATGTGTAAAGGGCATAGATCAAATCACCTGTAAATATGCAAATAGAGCAAAACATCTAAAGGCACCCAAGCATAGAATCTTCTAGAGCTACAAACACCTGTGCGCTCCAGCCATCAGATATGTAGCCATCATTGCACACAGGCTTACAGACACACATATATATCCAAGCTCATAGGCTAACTAACATACAGGCACTCTCCCACACACACACACAGACAAACAGCCACGCAAGCAAGCACACAGTGGGGGGAAGGAGACAGGCAAGTTGGATGGACGGGTGAATGGATGGATAGATGGATGCATGGATGGATGGATGCATGGATGGATGGAAGCATGAATGGATGGATGCTTCATGTTCTCATAATCGTTGGATCTCTCTAGAGTAAATTTACTGTGGCGTGAGATGTTTCAGTCTCTCTGAAACGCCCATGGGATTGGAATTCATGAGCGGCGTGAAATGAGGTGTTCTACACTGCAAAGTCTATTTTGGTTATCTGCGCCCTGTACTTTCTTACTCAATTGCCTCTACTGAATAGAGTCTCACTTTCCCCTATAGGGATCTTAAGTGCTTTCTTAAAATGGGTTGCCTTTTTTGTGGTTCCCCAATTTTTATAGATTGGTTCTGGATATTTCTGAGAATTATAAGCATGACCGAAGAACTAGTAAATGATGGATATATAAGTACAACTTCATACGTACGTACCTACATACATACATATGCACGTACCTAGGCAGAAGAAGTGAGCAGTTACTGAGGGTTGCTGAGTGATGTGACGCAGCAGAGGGGCAAGAGCTGGAGACTGCGGGCAGAGTGAGGGTGGCCTGAACTCTCCCCCAGTATACAGACAACAGGCTATGTTGTGCTGAGGAGAGTGGTACTCCGGAGGTGCGGCGACCCGGCTCCATTCAGAGTGGACCAGATTCCCAAATACTGGAAGCAGAGTGAGGATGCCGCACGGACAGGCGATTGGGGCCAAGCGGTGCTGCCAAAGGGAGCTGAGAGGTGAGAGCCACCCCAGAGCAGCAGCACAAGTGGGCCTCACAGGCACCGAGTAGGGACTGGTGCGGGAAGCTCCCCCCCCACCCCGCGCTGACACACATTGCTGTGGGGGCAGCTGAGGGATGAGCTGGTGGCCAAGAGTAACGACCTTCTCAAAGAGGCAGTAAACAGTATAAAGGGGACTGGCTGATTACTGCGAAGGAGCAGGGAATCAGAGAGAGCATTGGCAATGCATTTCCACAGGGATGGGCATTGGCATTGAAAATAGCTCGCTTGGGAGCACATACGAGGAATAAGAAGTTCGGTCACAAACTCGCTTTGTTTGCAGCTCACATGGGCACTAGAGCGCTGACCTGTGGTAGGGGGAACCCATCCTATTTATTTTCCAAAACCATTGGAGACTTGGTCGACCTCTTCTGTACTACTTTTATACATTTACTGCTGAATATTACACTTGCTACACAACATTTCTTCCATCACGCGGACGATTGGTGCATACAGGTCCTCCCCATTTGAGGTTCACTTTTGAAATATAGGATACCCTATCCAGAGAATAAATCAGAATGTCGTCTTGTTCCTTGTAAAGCCGTTCCACTGAACATACAGGGAATACCTTATCAAAGCCTATTTCGCTTCCTATTATAGGATATTCTATCCTGAGAATACAGAAGAAAGGAGTCTTGTACGCTCTGAAGCTGCTTCACATAACATACTGGGGATAACTTCATCACAGCCAATTTTGGCTTTTTAGGATTTATGAATCGGTGAATGCATATATGTGGATGCTGCTGTAGCTTCACCTCAGTTCCCCATATTATCTCATGTGAGCATCGGTTTCATCTTGCTCCCGCTCGGGCTACATTTTGATCCTAGATTTTTGGGGAGAATTACTTGAAGTCTGTACCGTATCAGCAATTCAGGGCAATTTAATCGCTGCCATTGTATAATCTACTACTAGGACTATCCTGCCGTTTTGTCTGGAATATTGTTATTCTCCACATGCTGATAGCTGTTTGCCTATTAGTCTTCACGTATTTGGATTAATATATTGAGTTTACTGAACAGTACAATAAGACGGTGACCTGATGAAGCCGATAACGCCGAAACACGCGTAGTCCCCACCACCGCTTGGTTTCCATCCATCTGTGTCTATGTTTTGCTTGTACTATCCTTTAATCACATAGGGGTCGATTAGGATCGCGGACGGAAACGTGTTCCGTCCGCCAAGGAAGGAGGCAAGATACTCTGGAGCGGTCCGCGGATAAACCGCCATAGCAATTAGGATAATATATGAACAAAACTCTGATCGCTGCGGACGGAGCACACCAAACTCCGTCCGCGGCGGTCGGAGTACACCTGAGACCGCCGCAAGCGGACGGAACCGAAGAAATACCGGCCGCCACGTACGCACATGACCACGTCAACATCCACATCTCCCGCAATACCTGCGTAGGCTCCGTGTCCGCGATTAGGATAACTCTGCAAGTACCCCGGTAGGCACCGCAATCCACGTCCGCTGCGGTAAAAATGCATTGAGAAACCGTGCATCACAGCGGAAGGCCAACACGAACAACATCCCTACCGTCAAACCAATGACAAACAGTGCGATGGAAGTAAATAGCAAACACAGGAAACAGAACTACCACCCACCTGAAACATCAAAACCAATCACAAGACACAATGACCCACCCCCAAGTACCAAATAATGCACACCAGTCAACACACCCACCAAGCACCTGACTGCCAATAACCATTGAGACAGGACCAAGACACAGACTATAAAAGAACACCCACCCACTCCCGAAATCCTCTGCATCACAGCATAGCTGCTAGCAAGAGACACAAGGGTACCTACAGCACACACCTATAGAATACACACAACCACCACCCAAACACACCCACAACACAAACACCCACCACACCATTCCTACACACCACACACCTGCACCTCCCAACTCACTCAAACCCACACCCTGAGCACCACACACCATGGCACCAAAAAAGAACCCCAAATTCACAGACACAGAGTTAAAGGTAATGGTGGATGAAATCATCCGTGTAGAATCCCACTTATTCGGGGCCCTAGTCCAGCAGACCACCGTAGCCAGGAAAAATCACATGTGGGACAGGATAGTTACTAGGGTGAATGCATCCGGGACCGTGCCGAGGACCAAGCAGGAGATACAGAGGCCGTGGCATGACCTCAAAACCCGTGTTAAAGCAATTCGTGCCAAAAACCATCTCCGGGCACATCACACTGCCGGCGGAACCCCCCCGGAGCCCTTACCCTACACCGACTGGGAGGACAAGGTGCTGAGCATACTGCACCCAGAGACCCTTGAAGGAATTGAGGAAGGAGAAGAGGCTGGTAAGTACAACCCAAGCACCACAAGCACAACTCACAAGACACATCTCCCAGGCCCCAATCCATGCATGCAGTCCACATACTCACAAACGTCTAAACCACTCCAACAGGCCCCCATGTCCACAGGGGATGGGGTGGTGGTGGGTGGGGTGTGTGAGAGGTCTCCAGTACAACTCCCAAGAGGCCTCCATGTCCATAGGGAGGGCGGTGGTGGTGGGTGGGGTGTGTGAGAGGATGGCACTACAACTCCCAACAGGCCCCCATGTCCATAGGGAGGGCGGTGGTGGTGGGTGGGGTGTGTGAGAGGATGGCACTACAACTCCCAAGAGGCCCCCATGTCCATAGGGATTGTGGTGGTGGTGGGTGGGGTGTGTGAGAGGTCTCCAGTACAACTCCCAACAGGCCCCCATGTCCATAGAGATGGCGATGGTGGTGGGTGGGGTGTGTGAGAGGATGGCACTACAACTCCCAAGAGGCCCCCGTGTCCATAGGGAGGGCGGTGGTGGTGGGTGGGGTGTGTGAGAGGTCTCCAGTACAACTCCCAACAGGCCCCCATGTCCATAGGGAGGGCGGTGGTGGTGGGTGGGGTGTGTGAGAGGATGGCACTACAACTTCCAAGAGGCCTCCATGTCCATAGGGAGGGCGGTGGTGGTGGGTGGGGTGTGTGAGAGGTTGGCACTACAACTCCCAAGAGGCCCCCATGTCCATAGGGAGGGCGGTGGTGGTGGGTGGGGTGTGTGAGAGGTCTCCAGTACAACTCTCAACAGGCCCCCATGTCCATAGGGATGGCGGTGGTGGTGGGTGGGGTGTGTGAGAGGAGGGCATTACAACTCCCAACAGGCCCCCATGTCCATAGGGATGGCGGTGGTGGTGGGTGGGGTGTGTGAGAGGATGGCACTAAAACTCCCAAGAGGCCCCCATGTCCATAGGGAGGGCGGTGGTGGTGGGTGGGGTATTTGAGAGGTCTCCAGTACAACTCCCAACAGGCCCCCATGTCCATAGGGATGGCGGTGGTGGTGTGTGGGGTGTGTGAGAGGATGGCACTACAACTCCCAACAGGCCCCCATGTCCATAGGGATGGCGGTGGTGGTGGGTGGGGTGTGTGAGAGGATGGCACTACAACTCCCCAGAGGCCTCCATGTCCATAGGGAGGGCGGTGGTGGTGGGTGGGGTGTGTGAGAGGATGGCACTAGAACTCCCAAGAGGCCTCCATGTCCATAGGGAGGGCGGTGGTGGTGGGTGGGGTGTGTGAGAGGATGGCACTACAACTCCCAAGAGGCCCCCATGTCCATAGGGAGTGCGGTGGTGGTGGGTGGGGTGTGTGTGAGGATGGCACTACAACTCCCAACAGGCCCCCATGTCCATAGGGATGGCGGTGGTGGTGGGTGGGGTGTGTGAGAGGATGGAACTACAACTCCCAAGAGGCCCCTATGTCCATAGGGAGGGCGGTGGTGGTGGGTGGGGTGTGTGCGACTGGACACTGAAATGTCATCAATTTGAAAATGATACGTAATGTCCACAGTACTGATCTGCACAATTTTATTCCCCAGGTGATCGTAATCTCACTGGTGGAACCACCATCCGGCCTCAAGACTCGCCTCACACACAACTCTCTGGGGACGATGCCACAGCCAGCTCTGGTGTGGAGGATGGTGCGGGCCCAAGCAGGCTGCCAGGGCCATCTGGCTCCCAGGAGATTCCAGCCCTGACTACTACGGCCTGTGCAATACCTGCTACACCGGCCACTGTGACCTGCACAGCCACCACCACCACCACCACCTCCACCACCACCAGTACCACCACTCCTGCCTCTGCCACCCTACCTAACCCACCGCAGGACGCCGGGCCTGCGCCATCCCAGCCATGCAGGGAGAGTGTGTGGCAAACCAGAGAGCCGAGGCCACATCAGCCAGGCAGGAGTAGTACGCAACGACGAGCAGAGGAAGGACACCCACCCCATCCCGTGGCACAGTCATTGGAAGCCCTAGCCAGGGTGCAGGCAAACTACGAGCGTGGGCAGGCACAGGCAGATCGTGCCCACCAGGACTCAGTGGAGAACACCGACATGTTGCGGGCCATTGAGAGCCGGCTTGGGCAAATTGTTGACATCATGTCCCAGAACACAACCATGTGGAGGGGATGGATAGCTCGCAACACCCCCACCCCCACCACCCCTCAACCAATGCCACGGGCAGCAACACCACCGCCACCTGCACCCCTGGCGACGGATGTAGCACCTGAGCAACCTGCCCCCCCAGCTGACTTCGTCCCGCCTCCAAGACGAAGGGCCGTCCGAGGCTGGGAGTGGGGGAGAGCAGTGTGGATGCTCCTTCCACACGCCCCAAGAGGGGCCGTCAATGACTGAGACACTGCCAGAGCCAGCCATTCACCCAGCAAACTATCCTGTCCCACCTAGCCAATCATTGGGCACGGGTCTTCTGGACTAGGCACGGACATTTCATCTACCATTACCTTCAACTCACACTCCCCCACCCCACACTTATTTGTAAATATGCACCAGCACCAATGCACAATCTGTAAATAAATACCACTTACTTACACAATGATGTGTTGCCTCCATGTTTATTCACATGATTGCATCAGAAACAGACGTTACCAGGTTCAGGGATCCAAGTCGTACATAATCATGCCGCAGCGGGAGTGACCTAGGGAAAAACAGAGACAGCAAAGAGAATCACACTCATCACAACACGCCGGTCGGTCCTGGGCCTGCCCTGGCACGGCGGTAGTGGATGGGGTCTGGCACGGCGGTGGTTGACATGGCCAGCACGCCGGTCCTGGGCCGGCACTGGCACGGCGGTAGAGGACGGGGCCTGGCACGGCGGTGGTTGACATGGCCGGCACGCCGGTCCTGGGCCGGCCCTGGCACGGCGGTAGTGGACGGGGCCTGGCACGGTGGTGGTTGACATGGCCGGCACGCCGGTCCTGGGCCGGGCTGGGCCGGCCGGTGTACGGTGGATGATGCAATGTGACTGTAAGGGGGGTCATGACCTGCCATGTCCATTGACATCAGCTAAAGGATGTGTTGCCCTGCACCTCCCCCGCTGAGTACGTGCCCCGCCATGTTGGCGCCAGTGATTGAACATTGTAGCAAGAGAAGCATCCGTCCCGGAGGCTAGCACATGCGGTTGCCGGTGTGTGACCGTGATGGTCTGTGCCCGTGCAGCCAATGGGAAGTGGGAACAAGGCCTCGTATGCCTAATCGAATGTAGCGGATGCAGTGCACCGCAACACCAGGGTCAGTCATTGGCCCTTTTCCAAACACGCATCCAGGGCTGACCAATGGCTGGCGACGTATGCCACTCACATGGCCTCAGGGCCCTATATATGTGTGATTTGCAAAAGCACACATTCAACGATGACCACCGACTGCTGCCTGTGACCATCACCTCGACCTGCTGCTGCGGAGCTGACCACCGACTGCTACCTGTGACCATCACCTCGACCTGCTGCTGCGGAGCTGCCCACCGACTGCTGCCTGTGACCATCACCTCGACCTGCTGCTGCGGAGCTGACCACCGACTGCTGCCTGTGACCATCACCTCGACCTGCTGCTGCGGAGCTGACCACCGACTGCTGCCTGTGACCATCACCTCGATCTGCTGCTGCGTAGCTGACCACCGACTGCTGCCTGTGACCATCACCTCGACCTGCTGCTGCGGAGCTGACCACCGACTGCTGCCTGTGACCATCACCTCAACCTGCTGCTGCGAAGCTGACCACCGACTGCTGCCTGTGACCATCACCTCGACCTGCTGCTGCGGAGCTGACCACCAACTGCTGCTCTAGTGCCATACTCCGTGAACTTGCCATGTTGAGAGTCAAAGAGATCCGGTCTCGTCCCTTCACCGCCGCGGAGCTGGATGTCCTCGTGAACGGTGTGCTCCGCAACTTCGGACGGCTGTACGGCGCCCCCGGACAGGCGGTAAGTGCAGTGGGGGACATGTTGGTGTGCATGAGGTGGTCAATTACACCTGGCCTCTGCAATCTTGGCGGTGTGCTGTGGGCCCACACAATTGTCGGAATGTGCATGGCTGCTGAGAGATACGTGTTGCCCCTATCTGTGTGACTGGCCAACTGTCCACTGACTTGCACCCTTTTGTCTCCCATCATGGTAGGTCAAGCTGCACCTTCGCAAGGACGTGTGGAGGAGCATTGCACGTGATGTACGGGCAGTCCAATAGATGACATACACACTGCCACAAACGCTGGGACGACATTTCCAGGCTGAGCAAGAATGTAGCGGAAGTGACACTAGGGATGATTCCAAGAACGCCACATCTGGCCCGACGCTCAATGACCCCTCTCATGCACTGTATCATTGCTGTGATGCATCCTGACCTGTCCGACCGGTTGCGTGTGGATCAACAGCAAAGTAGCGGTAAGCATACTGTCTGTGTATGTTGCATGGGAGTGCAATGCATGTATTGTTTGCATGTATTGTTGCCCAGACACATTTGTGACTTCAGTGGAGCGTATGTATCGTTGCAATGGCATGTGGGTGCCATTGGCGGAGTCAAATGTCACTTCAAGGTCCGGCATGTTGACACACCACTCGCTAAGCAGTTGAGTTTTGATGCACATGCTGTAGTGGTCCGTTGCCCCATGGCAAGACATGTGTGCAGATGTACGTGCTCCTGCCCTGTCCGCATGCTGTACATGTTTCACGGCCAACAGCGCTTATCTCATGTGAGGATGACTGATAGGGGTAGGCCGTGTGCAGGTTGGGGGCTAGATGTACTTTGTCAGCAATGTAAATGTAAATGTATTTGAGCTTAAATAGTGCACAGCTACCCGCAGTGGGATTCTCTTGCTTAGGGAACCCGTCCTGGTATTCCCCTGTGAGATAACCCCGGCAGGGTATCCACAAGGTGAAAGCCAGGCATCCCGCCGCGAGGGGCCGGTGTGGAGATTAAGCAAGCTATTGCGCAGAGTGTAAACCCGTGAGTCGAGAAGGCACCGGAGCGAGAAATATCAAGTCCGTGGAATTTTTAGCCCAAGACCCGCCGAGGCGGGGAATTGAACCCTGGTCCAGGGCCGATCTCAGCTTCCGGGTCTGCCGCCTCTAACCCCTGAGCCACACTTCTCCAATGGCATTAGGGATTCCTTGTCCTACTGTACATGAGTGTGCCCATGACTTACACCTCTTTTCTGTGCATTTCAGCTTTGGCAGAGGCCACTCAGCCACAGACGGCGGAGATGATTGGAGGCAATGCATCCGGATCAGACTTCGCGCACACGCAGACTGACACAGAAGAGGGCAGCGCCGGAGAGGGGGACAGGACCGTCCCTGAGGACTCGCATGTGGAGACAACATCGTCCTCATCTTCCGACAGTGTTGGTGAGTCTGCACTGTTGTCACAGACTGGGAGTGGCCAATCAACACCTTCGGTCGGGACACAGCACACAGGGCCCACACTGCCGCCAACTTCACCATGTACTGTTCATGCACGCAGGAGTAGGGGGAGCAGAGTGGCGTTCGGTGTCGGCACCGCTGCCCCAGCCTCGGTGACCCAAACTGCACTTTGTGCTGAGGCTGTTGATCTGCTGCGACAGCTGTGTGTGGGGCAGACCAATATGATAAATGCATTCCAAGACCACGATAGGAAGTTGGGGCAGGTGGTGGCAATTATGGAAGGGATGCATGGCGATCTTGCTGGTCTACACAGGACAGTTTAGTCATTGGCTAGCAGTGTGTCGTCTGCCATTGTACAGTCGCATGGAGTGGGTGCTACTTCTGTTTCCCCATCTACCACACTGGATGTCTCAGGGGGGAGTGAATATTCTGACCAGGACTCAAATACAGGTTATTGCACTAGAAGCAGCGTCAGCCAGCACGTCAGGACACGGAGGGCTCAGACACCATCCCCTAGGTCAGCAAAATCTGTTCACAAAGACAACGTCAGATACACTGGAGTACACACACGGGATCCACAAGTGGTGTTGGGGGAAATGCCTTCACATGCTACACAGGCATCCCACACAAAAGGTACTCCCAAGGCAAGGGTTACTCCCAGTTCCATGGACTCTACCTTGGACAAGGACAGTCAGAAGACAAAGGCACCTCTGGAGAGCAGGGACACTCCAAAGGACAGGGACACTAGGAAGGAAGGAGCCACTCCCAAGGGCAGGGACAAGGACAGTCAGAAGACAAAGGCACCTCTGGAGAGCAGGTAAACTCCCAAGGACAGGGACACTAGGAAGGAAGGAGCCACTCGAAAGGGCAGGGACAAGGACAGTCAGAAGACAAAGGCACCTCTGGAGAGCAGGGACACTCCCAAGGACAGGGACACTAGGAAGGAAGGAGCCACTCCCAAGGGCAGGGACAAGGACAGTCAGAAGACAAAGGCACCTCTGGAGAGCAGGGACACTCCCAAGGACAAGGACACTAGGAAGGAAGGAGCCACTCCCAAGGGCAGGGACAAGGACAGTCAGAAGACAAAGGCACCTCAAAAGAGCAGGGACACTCCCAAGGGCAGGGATACTAGTAAGGAAGGAGCCACTCACAAGGGCAGGGACACTAGTAAGGAAGGAGCCACTCCCAAGGGCAGGGACACTGGTAAGGAAGGAGCCACTCCCAAGGGCAGGGACAAGGTCAGTCAAAAGACAAAGGCACCTAAGAAGAGCAGGGACACTCCCAAGGGCATGGACACACACAGGGAGAAGGTGTGTTCTGGAGACAGGTACACCAGAGACGACAAGTCTGCTGCCAGGAACAGGGCAACATCAAGGGAACAGGGAAAGTCCAGAGACAACATTCCTCCTACGGAAAAGGAACATCCAAGGGACAAGGCTTCTCCCATGGACACTGGCGCTATCAAGGACAGGCATACATCACCCCTTGCTGCACTAAGGCTGATGTTGTTGAGGGAACGGAATACAGATGTCTCCGCGGTGGAGTCACCCCTTACTTCCACTCCCATCAGGGCCCGTCAGGAGCATAGGAAGGTGGGCCCTGTTGTAGCATCCCCAACGACACATGTTGCAGAGGCCTGAAGGCAGCCACACAGCAAATGACAAGCATGCTCCAGCACGTCCCCAGAGAGCATACCCCCGGCAGCAGATGCACCACCCATGGTGGGTGATATTTCATTTCCATCCGAACCACTTGCCAGTCCTGTCCTGTCCAGGGTGCACTCACATATCCCCAAGAGACGTAGACACACACCATTGACACATGCCCACCCCGATGTCGGTCAAGTCCAACTATCACCAGCTCCCAGAGCCACCCTGCCTCCTGGCCCATACAGCCCTGTGGCTCATCATTTCAGTGGTCCCAGTGGCGCAGCTGCAGTTGACTCGCATGTGTCACATAGTGGGACTGTGTCTGTTGTTTGCTGTCATGCATCATGTAGTAGCACTGTATCTGTTGTGCCCTCTCCTGTTTCTGGTGCTGGCAGTGTGTCTGGGTCTATGGCCCATGTGTCAGTCACTCGAGCTGTGGCTGTGTGTCACACTCCTATATCAGGTGCTGGCAGTGTATCTGGGTCTGTGGCGCATGTGTCAGTCACTCGAGCTGTGGCTGTGTCTCACACTCCTGTATCAGGTGCTGGCAGTGTATCTGGGTCTGTGGCGCATGTGTCAGTCACCCGAGCTGTGGCTGTGTCTCACACTCCTGTATCAGGTGCTGGCAGTGTATCTGGGTCTGTGGCGCATGTGTCAGTCACTGCATCTGTAGCTGTGTGTCACACTCCTGTTTCTGGTGCTGGCAGTGTGTCTGGGTCTGTAGCCCATGTGTCAGTCACTCGCGCTGTGGCTGTGTCTCACACTCCAGTTTCTGGTGCTGGCAGTCTGTCCGATGCAGATACTTCACGCAATCCACATGATAGTGTGATGTGAGGTGCTGTTCACTTCACTCACATGTCATAGCACATGGTGTGTACATTGTCCATTGTGTACAGACTTCCACTGTTGTGGGCCTTGGGACGGGTTGCTTGGAATACGTACTTGTGCTGCCTGTGATGTACCTGCTCTGGTGTCGACCATGCCCTGTTGGTGTTCTGATACTGCAGTTTGCCCTCTCATGTACTGCCTGTGATGTACCTGCTCTGGTGTGGACTATGCCCTGTTGGTGTTCTGATACTGCAGTCTGCCCTCTCATGTACTGCCTTTGATGGACCTGTTCAGTGCAATGGACTGTTGATGCACTTAGCCCCTCTCATGTACTGCCTCTGATGGACCTGCTCTGATGTCGACTATGCCCTGTTGGTGTTCTGATACTGCAGTCTGCCCTCTCATGTACTGCCTCTGATGGACCTGCTCTGATGTCGACTATGCCCTGTTGGTGTTCTGATACTGCAGTCTGCCCTCTCATGTACTGCCTCTGATGGACCTGTTCTGTGCAATAGACTGTTGATGAACTTAGCCCCTCTCATGTACTGCCTGTGATGTACCTGCTCTGGTGTTGACTATGCCCTGTTGCTGTTCTGATACTGCAGTCTGCCCTCTCATGTACTGCCTCTGATATACCTGCTCTGATGTCGACTATGCCCTGTTGGTGTTCTGATACTGCAGTCTGCCCTCTCATGTACTGCCTCTGTTGTACCAGCTGTGGTGGCCACCATGCCCATGCTCATGCATACACTATGATTATACCCCGATTATGTGTAATAAAGCAAGTCAATCATGTGTCGTGCATTGTCGGAGTCATTCCTGCGTGTGTGGTACAGGTGTGTTTTTGTATTTGCTTCAAATCAGTGGGTTCAGATACCTGACACTCCCCCTCCCAACGTCATGACCCTTGCAGGTACTCCCCTCCAGACAGCGAATGGTTTGTAGCGTACCTGCGTCATCCTCGGTAGTGGGCCAAGACTAGGACGTGGTGGATCGCGAAGAGTATCGGGTAAGCGTGTAGTGCTGGGTCCATGTCGGCGAGCAGCTTGTGGTGGGTATGTTCGCTGTGGGGCATCCGCAGTGTTCAGGCAGGTTGTTTTTCCGCAGCGCTTTTATGTGTATTTTCCGCCATCTTGATTTGGGGGACGGTCCTAGACGTCAGTCCGTACGGCGGAGTCTCTGGATTGGTTAGGTCCGCCGCGTGGTCTGGTGTAGATGGGCCGAGGAGCGTGCTCTTCCGTCACGGACGGAATTTTGACAATCTTTCCTATCCTGATATGGCAGACGGAGTGACCGCGACAGGCGGACGCAGATAAGGCATGTTCCGCGTACTCCAGGGCTGCGGAGGCACTTCTGTCCGCCATCCTAATGAGCCCCTTAATTTGTAATAATAAAGTAACTTTTTGATAAGGAATGCTTAAAAATAGAAAAATATATATTTATTGAAAATGCGACTGTAAAATAAAACAATATACATGTTGAATGATGTGGTCTTACATAAGTAACATATGGGTCATAACTTTATGAATTAATTAAGTGGGCTTTCCTACACAATTGGTCTTTATTGCCTACAACTAGTTTGACTTAGCTATAGACCTTTATCTACAGTGATTACTGCGAAGGAGCATGGAATCAGAGAGAGCATTGGCAATGCATTTCCACAGGGATGGGCATTGGCATCGTAAATAGCTCGCTTGGGAGCACATACGAGGAATAAGAAGTTCGGTCACAAACTCGCTTTTTTGCAGCTCACATGAGCACTAGAGCGCTGACCTGTGGTAGGGGGAACCCATTCTATTTATTTTCCAAAACCATTGGAGGCTTGGTCGACCTCTTTTGTACTTCTTTTGTACATTTACCGCTGATTATTACACTTGCTACACCTAGAAAGCCCGGTTATCAATGCCAGGCCCCCCATTTTGTGCTCAAGTTGTAATTACCAGCAGTTCCTCCCCTCAAAATGGCAGGCATAATCTCTTAAGTATAGAAAGGACTACTTAGTCCACACCAACTCATGGGATAAGACATAGGACTACGATGCACAATTTACTACTAAAGAGAAGCAAAGGACCAACCACTGCAATCAATCTCTATGGAAAGTGACAGAGGACTATACCCAGTGAGGCTCAATTCAAGGAAAGAGCGATAGGACTACACCCCAGAGTTACACTACACAGAGTTTTACAATCTCCTATTGACATTGATACTGTCTCCTTTGCTTCCCTCTCCCCCACAGTGAAGTCCAACTGAGAGTGACCATCCACAGAGCCCCTTTGAGATGGCCAGGGGGACTTGGAGGCTTGTTGGGCGCCAGGCCCTAAAGTGATTATGTGGTGCCAGGAAATGTATTTCATGTTGTATGATTTACGCACCCTGTCCTGGTTACCTATAAATGTGGTTTTTATGATTATGAGATTACCTTGCATATTTTGGTTTATGCTACTGAGATTATGTTCCACCTGTGCTTTATGACCCTAATGGTAGTGATGGGCCAGGGGGACTGGGAGGTCAGGGGCACTGGGAGGTTTGTTGGGCGCCAGGCCCTTTTGTGATTGTGATTATGTGGTGCCAGGAATTTTTTTCCATGTAGTATGATCTATGCACCCTTTCCTGGTTACCTCTAAATGTGGTTTGTTTGATTATGAGATTATTTTGCATATTATGGTTTATGCTAGTTAGATTATGTACCACCCTGTGCTTTATGCCCCTAATGTTACGGATACTTAGGAGGTTTGGGTCTAATATTAGTCTGCTGAGATTATGGGCATAAAATGCCTTTGGCACCTAATGTGATGCTGTGCGTAACGTGGTTTTTGTTACAGGCTGATGCCAGGTACAGTGTTTACTAGTGGTTACTGGTTGTACGTTTATGATCTGTTTTACTTTTACTAAGTTTGCTATGTGATGGTTCTAACAGTGGTCCAGTTGGCCCTGTCATGTGTAAACAATTCTCTTGAAAGTTTGATCTAGTACCAGGTGGGTCCATGTATATTATGTGATTACCTAGGTAAAGGGCCCATCAAAATACTAACGGAATTGTGGTGACTCCCAAGCAGTAAAGCTTTCTCAACTACTAGAACCTGTCCCCACATCTCTTCCTGCTCTGAAATAACAACCTGTTCCTAATCGCCTCACTTCCTGGACTGCACATTAGTTCAGCTATCTTCACCCGACGGCTGGAATATGTGCCCTATTTTTGTCCTTATACTTCTCCTCACCATTGCCTTCCTGATAACACCCCTCTCTTATCCCCACCACCCTCCTCCTCCTCATTTTCCCAACATGGCCACCACTCGAGTTAAGTCTGAAATTAATTGCTACAAAATCATTTATCCTCCTTACCTGACTAAAGCTGCAGCAAAACAATTCAAGCATAACAGCATGGATTGTTTCCCTGATTCCCTTTTTGTCGATCAATTTTACAATGGTCGTCATGAGAGGCTCAAAACAATTTCATTTTCTTCACTCACCTCATCCCCTCTTGGTCCACCAGATTACATAACTTCCTTAACGTCACCTCCTCCTCCTCTATCCCTCATGGGAAACAGCATAAAAAATCCTCCTCTGGGTGTTTCAACGGCTCCCTCACTATCTCACTCTATAACAACGGTACCATCATGATCCAAGCCAAACACACCTGTCTCTCTCTCTTTGACCACCTTTTCCCTTCCCTACCCCCCTCCCCTGCGACCGGGTTGCCCCTTGACTCTCCATCTAGCTCCACCCATTACTCCCTCTTTCTGCCCCTGACCCCCCACACTCCAATTGGCAGCTACCTTGAGAGGCACAGGTTGACCCTGAATCTATGACATAATATCGACAGACAGAATATAGACATACAAAAATATCGACACAAAAATATCGACATCAAAAATATCGGAGTTCTATCTACATAAAGGTAAGTACAAAAATATCAAAAATAAAATATTGTAGTACAAAAATATCGGAGTTAAAAATATTGTTTTTTAAATGTATTAATAATAATGTAAAATTAATTTAAAAATACATATAATTTAACAAATTATAAATATAAACATTAAACATATTTAAAAAATAATAACTAAAACATATACATTCAAAATAAATTTAAAACTCTACATATAAATTAATAAATATACTTACTCCACATATTGCAACAGTAGGAAAGCGTTGGATAGCGTAGGGGTAAAAACTTACTATTCCCCCTCCGGAGGGTGCAACAGTAGGGAAAGAGTTAGATAGCATAGGGGTAAAAATTACTATTCCCACTCCAGAGGGTGTAACAGTAGGAAAAGTATTGGATAGCTGTAACGACCGGATTTTCGGACCAGATAGAATCAGCTCACCAGAGCACCACCAACCCAGCCGAAATGCAACCACCTCCCTCCTCAGGACCCATCTATCCAGGCACCTGGGTACCTACCTGAGGATGGGGAATTAGCAATATACAAGCTCATATCATCAGAAACACCACTAAATCTATAGGGATTACTAGGAATACTCACTGATTACTAAGGACGTCCATGCCATACACCACACTCATACAATATAGTCTCGTGACCATATACGCCCAGACTAATCTACCCTAGGGCAGTTCTGATTACTTACCATTACACACTGGCTACACCCAGTGCTCGCTCAAGATAGGCACTGTATCCCCCCAGTGCTCTCACTATTTCATACAAACACAAGCCACAATCCTGTGGGTATACACACTGACCACAATCAGTGCTCTCACTAATGCCACTCTCTTTAGCAGCAATCTCATTACACACCAGTGTTCTCCCTGGTGCTCTCATTAACGCCACTTTCCCTAGAGGCGATCTCATTACACACCAGTGTACCCCTGGTGCTCTCATTAACGCCGCCTTACAACGACGATCACTTTCCTATGAATACCTTCAGCTCTCTCTCTCTATGATCTTAAGAAATCGAAGAAACTCTGTCGCTCCTTTCCTATGAATACCTTTAGCTCTCTCTCTCGATGATCTTAAGAAATCGAAGAAACTCTGTCGCTGCTTCGAGAAGGCCTGGAAAAAAGACCCAAACACCAGCACCAGGGACGCCTTCAAAAACGCCACCCGCATACACCACCAACTAATATGATCTGCCAAGAAAGCCGCATTCAAAGACCGACTAGACAACAACGCCCACAACAGCAAGGAATTATTCAACATCGTCAAAGAATTTACCAACTCCTCAGCCAACTCCAACGACATCACCCCCTCTCAAGCCCTCTGCGACTCCCTAGCTTCGTTCTTCCACAACAAAATCGCAGACATCCACAACAGCTTTGACAACCAACCCGGAGACCAACCCACCCAACATTCTGCAGGACCTTCACCCCCCTTGAACATCCTTAATAACTGGAACCCAATCTCCACTGAAAACACCATTCACCTGATGAACTTCATCCACTCAGGATCCCCCACAGACCCATGCCCTCACCACATCTTCAACAAAGCAGACTCCATCATAGCACCACACCTCCGAGACGTCATCAACTGCTCCCTCAACTCCGCCACCTTCCCGGAAAGCTGGAAACACACCGAACTTAGCGCCCTTCTGAAAAAACCCACAGCTGACCACACCGAACTCAAAAACTACCGCCCCATCTCGCTCCTTCCATTCCCAGCCAAAGTCATTGAGAAAGCTGTCAACAACCAGCTCGCCGCCTTCCTCGAAACCAACAAATCCCTCGAGCCCTCACAATCCGGCTTCCGAGCCAAACACAGCACGGAGACCGCCCTCATCGCAGCAACAGACGACATTCGAACTCTACTGGACAATGGAGACACAGTTGCCCTCATCCTCCTTGACCTCTCCGCAGCCTTCGACACAGTCTGCCATAGCACCCTTCTACAGCGCCTCAGAAACATCGGAATCCAAGGAAAAGCACTGGAATGGATCACCTCGTTCCTCACCGGAAGAACCCAGAGAGTCCGCCTCCCACCATTCAAGTCAGAGGCCACTGAAGTCATCTGCGGCGTACCACAAGGATCCTCACTCAGCCCCACCCTCTTCAACGTATACATGAGCCCCCTCGCGGCCATTGCACGCCAACATCCCTCAACATCGTCTCCTACGCTGACGACACTCAACTGATCCTCTCACTCACCAAAGACCCTAACACCGCCAAAACCAACCTACACGAAGGAATGAAAGAAGTAGCTGAGTGGATGAAGCACAGCCGTCTGAAACTGAACTCAGACAAAACAGAAGTCCTTATCTTAGGTACCTCCCCCTCCGCCTGGGATGACTCCTGGTGGCCGGAGGCCCTTGGAAAAGCACCCATCCCGACGGACCAACCACGGAACCTGGGCGTCATCCTGGACTCCTCACTCTCTATGAACAGACAGGTCAGCGCCGTCTCATCATCTTGCGTAAAGACCACATCTCCAGTCACCTGAAAAACCTCCACTGGCTTCCCGTCCATAAGAGGATTACTTTCCGCCTCCTAACCCACGCACACAAAGCACTTTACGAACTTGGACCCGAATGCCTCAACACACGACTCTCCTTCTACACCCCCCCCCGCCAGCTACGATCCTCCAACCAAGCCCTTGCTACCGTACCTCGCATCAACAAAACCACCATGGGAGGTAGATCCTTCTCCTACCTGGCAGCTAAAACCTGGAACTCACTTCCCACTCACCTTCGTCTCACTCAGAACCACCTAGCATTCAGAAAGCAACTTAAAACTTGGATATTCGACAAGTAATTCCCCACCCTTCTTCAAGCGCCTTGAGAACCCTCTGGGTATGTAGCGCGCTATATAAATTTTCTGACTTGACTTGACTTGACTTCTCACTATTCACTAGAGGTACAATACTACAATATTATGAATAAAGGCCGAATTACATGGTGTACAACTTATTCTCTAGCTCAAGGGCTCCTCTCTCCCTAATTATTCAGTTATCACTTCCCTGATATGGGGTAGCATCTGTTCAAACAGTAGTAACTGACTAGAAGAAAAGGTTACCTTTACTGTATAAAAACAAGAGGTACACACTATATGCAAAAGTTATTCCCTGATTTAAGCGCTCCTCCTTCCTTTTGATCCATCAGTTACCATACAGCATCTGGTTAGAAGAAAGGTTAGCTTTATCATAAGAACAACACATGCACACTGGTTCACTAAGAACTGGGGTTCCTTTATTACAATAACATTAACAATATAACACTATACTATAACACATAGCCTGAAAAGTAAAAGGGGAATAGACACATACACAGATCTGCGGGGTCTCTGTAAAGCTTTATCACTATAACACATCCACATATAATTGACTGTAAATAGCTAAAGAGGGAATGGATTATACTGCACACCGCATAAAAGAAAAAGAATTAGCAATACAGTAAGGACAAGGTTAATGTTTAAATGTAAAGCAAACTATATAACAGGAAGGGTATCACCTGATTAGTATGAAGTCTTGCTCTAGCTGTCATCTGGGTTCCTCTCTCGTCTGTGCCTTAGCTCGCCTCAGATCCTCCCCTGCACTCTTGGACACGCATCTGCGCTGATCACTCTGCACTGGATTCCTCTCCCCCACGAACTCTCTCCACCTTCCAGCTTCAGCCTAATAGTTTCTGCCGCTCTGATAACCGTTCGCTCCACTAGCTTCTTCACTCTGTCTGATTATCTTAGTTCCAATGTCCAATTAACTCCAGCTGCTCCCACAGACTAATCCACGATATAACTTCAGTCTCTTCCAAAAGGCATCACTTCAGACTCCAGCTGATCACAACTCCTTATGATAAGTAACTGCTTCTGATTGCTTCCTTCAGTTCCAATTATCATCTCACTTCTCTCTGTTCAAAACCCCATCTGCTCACAACTGCTTCTGACTTCTCTTCTCTGGTTCCAACTCACTGACTGTCTGTCTGTCTTCTCTCTGTTCCAAGCATCGACTGTCTTCTTCTCTCCTCTGCTCCAACTGACTCACTGACAAACTGACAAACTGACTGACTGACAAACTGCTCTCTGTTCCAAGCATCAACTGTCTTCTTCTCTCCTCTGCTCCAACTCAACTGACTCCGCCTCTGCACTTCACTAATATGGAATGCTCTCTCCTCATGGAAAGTTCCAGCCAGCAGCCTCCTCCCACCGATTCCATGTACCAGGCTCCTTGCTCTAGACGCTCCCACAGTGACCAGCTGCTTGTTTCGTCTAGAGACTTGAGCCCAGAGACACTTCCTAATTAGATTCAGCACTGGCCGGTTCTCTCCAGTTTGCAAAGGGCAACGCCTCATAACTAAAACATCACCTTTACCCTGCAAGCATCTCAGTCTGCAGGGACAGAAAGCAAAATGGAGTCTCTCTAGTTCTGGGCCTTGTAGGCCTGAGAAGGATGAAATAACACTTAGCTCTATCAGAGTACATACACAAACCATACCAATATGTAATATAAAGTCAGGACTACAGGATCCACCCTCTACTATAGGTAGGATGATGAAAGGACACATAATTATGTCAAAGCCAATAGGCAATAGATGGATTAGAGTCAAGAATAAGGGATCTATCATCATATTAAGCAGCTATCCTCTAGTTTATGCTTCTAGGTCTGGCAAAAGGCCTGAAAAGAACCAACACAAGGCAAGATTAGAGATTCAGGATGGTAGCAAGCTTAAAGTCACCATCACTCAGAAATAGAGCCAAAAATATGGTCACTACAATAGCGTAGGGGTAAAAATTACTATTCCCACTCCAGAGAGTGCAACAGTAGGGAAGCGTTGGAAGCGTAGGGGTAAAAAATACTGTTTCCACTCCAGAGAGTTAAACAGTAGGGAAAGCGTTGGATAGCGTAGGGGTAAAAATAACTATTAACACTCCAAAGGGTGCAACAGTAGGGAAAGCGTTGGATAGCGTAGGGGTAAAACTTACTATTCCCACTCCAAAGGGTGCAACAGTAGGGAAAGCGTTGGATAGCGTAGCGGTAAAAATTAGTATTCCCACTCCAGAGGGTGCAACAGTAGGAAAAGCGTTGGATAGCGTAGGGGTAAAAATTACTATTCCCACTCCAGAGGGTGCAACAGTAGGGAAAGCGTTGGATAGCGTATGGGTAAAAATTACTATTCCCACTCCAGAGGGTGCAACAGTAGGGAAAGCGTTGGATAGCATAGGGGTAAAAATTACTATTCCCACTCCAGAGGGTGCAACAATAGGGAAAGCGTTGGATAGCGTAGGGGTAGAAATTACTATTCCCACTCCAGAGGGTGCAACAGTAGGGAAAACGTTGGATAGCGTAGGGGTAAAAATTACTATTCCCACTCCGAAGGGTGCAACAGTAGGAAAAGCATTGGATAGCGTAGGGGTAAAAATTACTATTCCCACTCCAGAGGGTGCAACAGTAGGGAAAGCGTTGGATAGCGTACGGGTAAAAATTGCTATTCCCACTCCAGAGGGTGCAACATTAGGGAAAGCGTTGGATAGTGTAGGGGTAAAAATTACTATTCCCACTCCAGAGGGTGCAACAGTAGGGAAAGTGTTGGATAGCGTAGGGGTAAAAATTACTATTCCCACTCCAGAGGGTGCAACAGTAGGGAAAGCGTTGGATAGCGTATGGGTAAAAATTACTATTCCCACTCCAGAGGGTGCAACAGTAGGGAAAGCGTTGGATAGCGTAGGGGTAAAAATTACTATTCCCACTCCAGAGGATGCAACAGTAGGGAAAGCGTTGGATAGCGTAGGGGTAAAAATTACTATTCCCACTCCAAAGGGGGCAACAGTAGGGAAAGCGTTGGATAGCATGGGGGTAAAAATTACTTCCCACACTCCTCCCCCTTTAACACACAACACACTACACATACAAAAAAAACACAATTAATATAAATATCAATTAATAACAACTAATATTATTACATTGATGTAATAAATAATTAACAAATTAACACATATTAATTACCAATTAATAATATTTACAAATTAATAATTGATTAACAAGATATTTACAAGAATAAACAATATTTATTAATAAATTATTTATAATTAACATTATGAAATAATTAAAAAAACGAATTACCATTTAATTAATTAACAAATAATTAACAATAAATACCAATAAATAAATACAATCTCTTTAATTAATATAATTTAATAATGTCACACCCTATTCCCCAATAGACACACAACCCACTACACATATATAAATCACATAAAAATGTAATTGTCATTTAATCACTTAATTATAATTAATTACCAATTAATCATTAGTTACCAATAACAAAAAATAATAAATATTACTACATTAACTCTAATTAATTTAATTAACGAATTAATAATAATTAATTACCAATTAATTATTAATTAATAATTATTTATTAATCAAAAATATTTAAATAATGATAATAATTAATTAATTATAATTAAATTCCTTCCCACCCTATTCCCCTATAAACCCACAACCCGCTCTGATACTAAAACGCAAAATGTAAACAAAATTACAAATTTCTAAACATACATTAAATACATATTTAACAAACATATAAACAACATAATAAAATACATAACACTAAACACAATTTCGATATTAATAACATACATACCTTAATATCGATATTCTGTCTATCGATATTATTGCACATCGATATTCTATACCATCGAAATTAAAACATCGATATTATTGTATATCAATATTTTAATTTTGATATTTTGTCTCTCTACCGTTGACCCTCTTCCCTCCCCTTCCCCTGTGCCCTCGTCTCCCTTTCTTACCCTCTCACAGTTTTCCCCCCCTTCATCACTTCAGCCGTACCTCTAGCTAATCCGCTCCTCGGCCAATCTGCACCATCCAATCTCATCTCCTTCCCCCTATCCCTACCTGCCATGCCCCTTTTTAGTCCACCTCTCCTCCAACCTCCCCCCAATTAACTTTCCTTACGTCCCCCATATTCCCTCCTCTTCTCTTCCCCCACCTCCCCTCGCTATGTATCCCAATTTCTCCACAAACCCATTGCATCTCTCTCCTTCCCCCAATACTGTGCTACCCTTTCCCTTTCCCTCCCTCGGGTCTAGCAGAACCACTTCCTTTCTCTAACTTCCCTATCTCCCAACCCCTCTCACTCTGCCAGATCCCCGTACCCTCACAGCCACCTCACCTAGCATACAGGACCTCTCCAACCCCCTCCCCTCTCTTCCTCCCAAAGATCCACATCAACAAAGACAACTCGCCTTTAAACTCTGATTCACCAAAGCCCGCTCACAACCTCTACTTTTCCCCACCTCTGAACCCTATACCCCAACTCCCCACCCGTCCCCCGACTTCTCCTGCCTTCCACCGCCTATTGCACCCCCTCCTGTTTCCATCGAGCCACCCAACATGCCGTGCTCTGCCCTACTCTCTCTGGAAAATAAGCTAGGCTCTCTCATCACCTCCATCTCCCAACCTGAAGCTACCATTTCTCTTTTAAGCTCAAAGATTTCCACCTTTCCATACACCTCAATTCCTTTGGAATACACTCACCTTCCCACAAGATGCACCTCGCCCCCACACCCCATAATAGCCAAGCATAACCTGGCATCTGCAAACATCGCAAACCCACACAAGTCTTCAAACGCCACCCTTCCTCCACTTTCATCTCCAAGTAGCCCTACTATCTACACTATTCCGACCATCTCCTCTGTCAGAACCACTCATCCACCTAAACCCGCCCGAGCACCCTTGTATAAGTATAACATCCCTATCACCCCTCATAGCCCAAGTGCCCCGTCACCAAAACAGTCTTGACAGAGCTGCGCTGTCTGCTCCACAACTGCAGATCTGTAATAAAACACAAACTTGAAATCTCTGACACCATCATACTTCACAATATTGACATGCTCTTCCTCACAGAGACCTAGTTCAACGATACCTCTCACTCTATGTTTGATCTCCTAGTACCCACAGGCTATTCTATATTTAGAAATGACAGAATTGACAAAGTTGGGAGAGGTGTTGCAGTCATCTTTAGAAACTCCATTCAAATTAAGGCTTTTCCTAACAGCTCCTTCCGCACTTTTGAATGCCTATCCCTTGAACTTCAATTGCACCACCGCTCACCCCTCAGATTCCATGCCATTTACCGCCCGCCTTGTAGCGGGCCCTCGTTTATGGAGGAACTCACTGACTTCATTAGCGACCAATACTCGCAAAGTGACAATCAGATCTTCATGGGTGACTTCAATCTCCACTGGGGCTCATCTCAAGACTCCTCTGTGAATTTGCTGACCACCTTCCTCTCTGCAAACAATCTTATCAAACACTGCACAGATCAAACACACTCTAAGGGCTTAATCCTGGACCTTGTAACTTCGAAAACAGGCATGCTTACTATCAATACCCCTGATCATGTAAACTGGTCTGACCACCTCCTGATCCCATTCTCTCTTCATCTATCGCACTCTATAACTCTCGGCCAACCTAAGAGGGCTACCTCCTGGTTCAGTGACACTAAAAGTATTGACCTTGGTACCCTCTGTGAATCAGCTTTGCTATCACTTCCAAGGCTAGACCCGAACCTAGATGTTAACGAACTCACCTCCCAATGCCTCACAGTCCTTGCAGTCGAAATCAATAAAGTCGCTCCTCTCCAAAGCAAAAAGAAAAGGCCCACTCCCTCAGCACCATGGTTCAACAAATCCCTCTATGAAGAAAGGAAGTACCTAAGATTCCTGGAGAAACAATGGAGCAAGCGCCCTCCACCGATAATCTGGCCACGCTTCATGCAGCAAGTTCCGAGTACCACAAGCACATCTTCCTTGGAAAAGCAATGTACTTCAGAACCCTCCTCGACTCAGCCAAAAATAGACCCAAAAAACTATTCGATCTCATCAAGAACCCAACCTGCTCTCCCCCAACCCCCAAGTTAGAGGACTCTACAAAGAAAGCAGCAGAATCCTCTATATTCTTTGACAAAAAAGTGAAATCACTTGTGGATCAGGTTAGTCATCCTACCCCACCATAGGAGCTCAAATCCTTAGCCATTTGGCAGAACTTTGACCCCATCTCGAAGATGCCCTCCTCAAATGCATCCTCGAAACAAAGCCCTCCAACCATTTTCTTGACCCCATCGCTTATGCCACTGCCATTGACTTCTATACCCATTATCTGTCCTATTGGACATCTTTGGTTAACCTCTCCCTCTGTCAAGGCTCCATTCCTGTTTCCTTCAAAACTGGGCAGGTCACCTCTCTGCTTAAAAAATCCACTGCTGATGCGAACCACCTCAACAACTTCCGCCCCATCACTAACCTACCTTTTCTTGCGAAAATCACAGAAAGATGTGTAGCGAAACAACTCTCTCGTCATATCAAGGACAATGATCTTGACAATTTCCAGTCCGGCTTCATTAAAAACTGCAGCACTGAAACAACACTGCTGCAAGTGATTGATGACGCGCTGCGGATACTCGATTCTGGGGAGTCTTGTCTTCTTATTCTCCTTGACCTTTCTGCAGCCTTTGACACTGTCAATCACAACACCCCCCAAACACACTTTGCAACAGAGAATGGGCATGGAGGGCACTGTGCTTAAATGGTTTACTTCCTTCCTCTCTGATAGATCCCAAATGATCAAATAGCGAATAGTCTTTCATCTCCTCTAGCAGTAGGTCAAGGTGTTCCCCAAGGCTCTATACTTGCACCCACATTGTTCAATCTCTATTGAGAACCACTGGGATATCTGCTAAGTAAATCCGGGATCCACTACAATCTCTATGCGGACAACACTCAAATCTACCTCAAGGTTGCCTCCACTCACGATCTCTCCATCCTAAGCTCTACTCTCGACTCCATTCAAAACTGGATGTTTACTCATCAACTGATTCTGAATCCCTCTGAAACTGAATTTCTCCTCCTCCCCTCCTCAATTTCTCCTCCCCCGGTTCAATCATGAATGAACAATAAACCCAACATTGTCGACAGCTTAAAATCCCTTGGTGCGATACTTGACACAAAACTTAATCTACTTTCCTACATAAATTCCATTGCAAAGTCTGCTCAATATCAACTGCGCCTTCTTTGGGGGATTTGTCGCTTTTTCCCGGAGCATGACCTTAAAACCCTGGTCCAATCGCTGGTTCTCTGCTGACTGGATTACTGCAACTCTCTTCTTACTGGCATCCCCAAATCCCACCTGTCCCCCCTTAAGTATGTTCTCCATTCAGCAGCTCTTTTTATCTATGGGGCCAAAAGAAGCGACCACATCACACCCATTTTATCCACCCTCCGTTGGCTTCCCATCGAGGCAAGGTCTATCTACAAGACTGCCTGTATCACCCACAAAGCCTTGCACGCCTCCTCTCCTCGCTACCTGGCGAATAAACTGAAACTCTCTGTAGGCTCTAGACCATCATGTAATGCGGAAAATCTATTGATTGAACCTCCTTCTTTCAAGAAGGAAAGGTTGATGACCCAATCCTTTTCAGGCAACGAGGTGAGCATCGGGAACTTACTTCTGCCTCAGCTCTGGACCACCACCTCTTCCCAGGCCTTCAAAACTGACCTCAAAGCTCTACTCCTTCAAAGTGACTTCCAAATTTAATTCACGCCCTCTCTATCATCTGAAGGAAGTACTTCCATTATAAAAAACTCTTTGGTAACAGAATCTTTTTGCTACACGCTCACCTTTGTCCTCTTGCTCTCCTGACCCTCGCTGGCTGCCCTGTTCTCCCTCCCGCCGCCGCAGCACACCATCTTGCGGCCGCCGGGTGGAGGGAGAATGCTACAACTCCCGGGATCCTTTGCAGCCGCTGCCGCCAATCCTGCCACCGGAGGCGCTTAAAAGTCACGAGAGCCCCCGCGTAGCCTGGGCAAAGGGCGGGCCGTCGGTGGCCATCTGGGGCTGTACGAGGCAGGGCAGGGCCACAATACTATCATCTATCCACTGGGATTTCGCCGGACTAGAGACATGATTATTGTGAACATCCTGTAATGGTCAGTGACTCTTGCTCTCTTGTTTTCTAATATAGGCATTGTTTAAATCTTGTTTTAAGCACAAGGTCTTCAAAATAAGTATTGGTCTACGCTTCTTGACATATCTAAAGTGTGAACGTGTATATTATTGACTAATTGTGGCCTTTACACATTTTGGCATTGGGACTCGTAAGGAAAGGGTGGGCCAAGGGGTAGTGGGCAAGCTCGATGCCTTCCTCATTAGAGCCGAGTCGGTCCTAATAAAGGAAATTGAATTGACACAGAGAAGAGTCTCTTTAGAGCCGCGTAGACTATCTTTAGAACAACGTAGGAATTCCATAGAATGTAACACATTAGGAGGATCCCTTATCAATACCAACATTGACCCTAAAAAAGATCATCTTAATGACAACTCTGGTTCAACCCTCGCCCCACAGGTCCCTCTAAAACCTTTAATAACTGTCATCGAGACTCAGGTTACACCAGAAGTCATTACCATAACTACGTCACCAACACCAACACCCTCCCCAGTAGTAGCTACAGTGACACGACAGACACAGCACAAAGCCAAGGGGGGCACCTCTCAGCAAGTAGCAAGAAAAAGAAAGGCCGGGAAGGCACCACTTACCACGCACCAAAGCCGCAAAATGGCAAAAACTGCGGGCAACATACCCGAAAAGGAGGGTAGGAACACACAAACGCATGCCAATAGCCCCACTACTATTCCTATAAATACATCAACAAATTCTAGTGAACAACACCAAAACGAGCTGGAAGATACAATCATGACTAAAATAGAGGGGAGGCTAAACGCTCAGCTTAAGCCACTATTAGACAAACTTGTGGCTATTGAAAATCGCCTGAAAATCATTGATCAAAAAATATTGCATCCCACTAGCCAAATGACCAATAGGGGGCCCCCCAACTCTAAATAGACAAACAGCACATTCGGTCACAGAGGTCAACACTGCCACAGCTCCAGGAATTATCAGAACAGTTGAGAACTTGCAGCTCACCAAATCTACTAAAGGGCAGACATCAGGGGGCAATAACGGCTTAGAAAGACAAGACGCGGAAGAACATTTGCTAAGCAAAGAAAGGGAAACTTTAGCCTACCACCAGAATCCACACCCTACACTTTCCAATGCCCCGACGATCGAACCGAACATGGAGGAACATTGGTTTTCCTTAAAAAAAAGAAAGCCCTACATTTACTAAACACTAAAACTGGATTAGGCAACCATCTGTTCGAACAGTTCAAAATGGTGCGCAGGGTGCCGTGGATAGGTAGTTCCAATATACACACAAAGGGTGATTGTATAGTTTAGAATGTTGGCTCTCCAGAGTTAGTGAGAACTATTTTAGAATGGGTTGGGACAACATACATGGGAAGGGAGGATATTCACATCCTACCCTTGGGTTTCTTTTACCGTAACCAACAGATAACACCTGCCAATAGAAATAACAATCAACCCACCGTACATAATCCCGGGAGATATAATTATAATGTACCAACTTTCAACCGCTTTGAACAAGTGTTTTCCAACCTGGATGATCAAGATTGACTCTGAACTATACCATTTAGCGTAAGATGTCAAAATGAACGATCTGCAGCGCAAACCCAACAAAATGTACAAATAAGCTTAGCAGAGGGTAATATGGCAAAGGAAGATACTCTGGAATGTTTAGCACCAGAGGCAATTGTTTGCTCTGTAGCAGTGGTCAATACGCGGCACATAGAACCCATTACAAGTAATAAATCAGTTAGTGCCCGAAATTTAAAAGAACCCAGTAAAACTCAAGACCTCAAAATTCTAAGCTGGAACGCAGCAGACCTTGAATCGCGACTGTCTGACACCGATTGGTTACCCACCCTATGTGGCATAGACATAATAATGTTTCAGGAAACATGGGCCACAGCAGACCTACATATAGATGGATACCATTGCACTAGTGTGCTGGCAAACAAACCCGATTTTGGTCGTACCTCTGGGGGGCTATTGAAGGGTATCAGCACAACGGCCGGAGGAAGTATCAGGGCACTAACGACTACAAGTTTAAATATCCAAATAACAGAATATAAGAGAGGGGTTCCATTATATTTGATTAATTTTTATAACAATGATTTTAACTCGGTCCCTAATAAGAATTTTGTTGAATTATTTAAAACTATATCAGACTTAGTACAACAACATTCCCTGGGTGATGAAATAGCGATTGTTCTCGGAGGAGATTTTAACGCAAAAATTCAGGGGTATCTCAAGGTATGGATAAACTACAAGTCGATTTAGCTACACGTAGGGGTTTAGAATTAAAGTGCTTCATTAACGACCATATCCTTACCAATGTTATGGATTTGTCCATATACCGGAAAAAGAATATATACCAACCTTTAGAGGCAGAGACTGCTTATCGACTATTGATTACATCTTTATGTACCTGTGCTTAGTTGATCAGCTTACAAAGGCCAAAGTGCTTACCACATGCTTTGGAGATCACAACCCGCTGTTAGCGGCTTTATGCGTAGGCACTAGGCCTGTGCATACAACTGCTCATGGGGCAAGAGATATCACACCTTCAACGAATAACCTAAAGTTAAAATGGTGGGGAGTAGATAGCGGGGGCATAATGGAAACCGTGTTAGGAGAACACGGGAACCTAATTAATTCCTGCATATCTACAGACGGCAGTCACACAAGCAAAATTGATGAGTTTGTCCAACTATCTTCAATAATAAAATCCCTTCTTTCAGTACCACCACACAAGGCAGAGAAGGAACCTAGATGGTTCGATCATAGCTGCTCACAGGCAAATAGGGCCCTACGTAAGGCTCTTTCTTCCAAACCAAAGTGCCCGTTGGAGATAAGAATGGCAAGGAAGATATACAAAATTAAGACGGGTGAACGAAAGGCTACCCTATTAGCGGAGCGTTGGGAGGCCTTAGTTGACTCTACTAGTGGGAAGAGTGGTAAATCTTTTTGGCCCGCAGTTAAGAATATGCGGAGTAAGGGCCAACATTTGACTTCTATTAGTTGTACCATCTCGAGTGAAATATGGGGAAACCATTTTTATAACATATATGCCGCCCCAACGGGAGAGAAATCATGTTATACATTGGGACAATTAAGTTGTTTGCAAGTTACATTACAGGAGGTAGAGGTAGCCATCAAACAGAGCCTGGGTAACAAGGCGCCTGGCCCTGACAGGCTCTCAATAGACATCATTAAATTGAAGCTGGATTTTTGGGCCCCAATCTTATTAAATGTTTTCAACAGCGTGCCCCTCGCCCCCATGTCCGATACCTGGACAACTAGCATTATTGTGCCAATATACAAAAAGGGAGATAGATCAGCCCCGATTAACTATAGGCCGATCTCACTATTGGACAACATGCTTAAGATCCTGGGGAGGGTACTCTACAATAGGATATTGGAATGTACAGAGGTAAGCAGGATATTGGACCCCTGCCAGATGGGATTTAGAAGCAAGATCGGTACGATCGAGCAGTGTTTGAACCTTAAATTAGTAATTGGTAAATATAATATTGCTGAATCCTCACCGCTCTACCTAGCTTTTATGGACCTATCGTCCGCATTTGATCTAGTTTATCGGGCAAAACTTTGGGCCATTCTTACGGCTTACGGACCAGATAAATCCCTAGTACACTTCCTGGCATTCCTACACACTGATCTCAATGCCCAAGTAAGGATCGGACTGGGTGGGGAAACCTCGGGCAGGATTAAGGTGGGACGAGGTGTTAGACAGGGATGCGTTTTAGCACCCCTGCTTTTTATCATCTATATTAATTGGCTGAGTAATTCATAAAGGCAGGCATCAACAGATGTACCAAGAATTAATGGGAAATTGCTCCCGGCCTTACTCTACGCAGACAATGCGGTCCTGAAGGGCCGCACTCCTAACTCTCTGCGCATCTTGGTGAAAACCTTCATTGAATACATGGCTGACTTGGACCGACATGTAAACTTTAAAAAATCCTTTATTATGTCATGTGGGCCAGGGAAACGACAGCTCAATTCCATTTCAGTGGGGGGTAATATATTACAATCTACCAGCCAATTCCCATATTAAGGGATGGTCTTTGCTGCGAACGGCTCGTGGAGTGGGCATTTGGCCCTCTCCATGAGCAAGTTCTCAAAGGCCATCAATTTAATCCTCAGCCTACCCAGCCCAAGGAAAATAGGTGCCACTAACGCTATTTTAAAAATGTTTTAATTGCAATGTGTCCCAGTAGCCACATATGGGCAGAGATATGGGGCCAGGCAAATACTCACTGCATCCAGTTAGAAGAAAACCTGTTCTGCAGGAAAATTCTGGGTGCACCTTTTTCCACCTCTGAGTATATTTGCCACAGGAAATTGAACCTGCATTTCATGTGTGATTTCATTGGGTCGAGACACGCGCTTTTCTGGCTCTCCGTTTGGAGGAACAATTTAGCCACCTTGACTCAAGAAGTCATAAGTGATTGTCTGGGTTGTGACAAAGGCATGGAGATACCATGGCTCTCTGGAGTCTACAAAAGTTTATGTAGCGTGGGCAAGGTCATCTTTTCTTGGATGTCACTAGAATTATGCCCAGTGATAAGAGGGAGCTACAACTTGCACTACACATCTTTATGAAGCTGAGAGGACACATAAGGCACTTAGCCAATCAACCGTTGCAGCATATGTGAATAATGGAATGCATAGGTATCCTCTACTTCTCTACCTCACCCTAGCAATGTCTGATTGGGAAAGGGCACTTTTGTTTCGCCTAAGGGCTGGTAATTTAAGAGTTCTGTTATCTTTTCCCCTGGGTTATTGCCCAAAACGCATTGCAATCTCTGTCCTTGCGATGGAGTGAGCACACAAAATGATTTACATTTTTTTTTATGTAGATTTTATTTAAAATATGTTAAATGGTTTTAACCCCATACTTTAGGAAACATAGAACTATTTCCTTGGAACATTCATATTTGATGCTGCTCAATTTGGATACTGAAGAATTAGTCTTCCGCACTAGCACTTTTTCTAAGCTTATTATCCACACTCGAGAAATGATGGAAACCCCATGAATTAGTCTGTCTTAAATTGTCAAAATTATTTGGTTTTAAATTTCAAGGAATTTGTACTAGCTTTTTAATGGAATTTTATGATACCCTGTAATGTCCTGACTTTTTATGAATTTTTCTAAATTCGAATAAAGTACTTTTGAATTGAATTGTTGTATAAAAAAACTCTGTTCTGCATGACTATAGAAGTGCCTTCCCAATGTGTTCTTGTGGTTTGAGAGTCTGCCATTTATTGCAGTATTATACTTCTACTTGTATAGTTTGCGACCTATTGTACTTTGTTTGCTCCTGATACATGCACAACTGCCCGCGTTGCCTCATGTAACGTAACGTTTGTTCTTGTGTTTTGAGTATCTGCCATTTAGTGCAGTATTATACCTCTATTTCTACTTTGTACGCTTTTGCTCCTCTTGTAACGTATTGTTTGCTACCTCTTGTATTTTGTTTGCTCTTGATACATGCACATTTGTCACTATGGTCTTATGTAATGTAACGTTTGCTTTTGTAACATGCTGACTGGCAATTTTTCCTCATGTTTCACTACTGTTCCTATTGTGAAGCGCTTTGACACCTTCGGGTAAAGTCCGTGCTATATAAAAACGCATAAATAAATAAATAAATAAATAAATAAATAAATAAATGTCTTAGTACTGATTTTCACTGAGTGAAAAGCACAGAATTGGAGATTGCATTTTTACGAGGTGTACATTTCTAGAAGAAAGGCCGCACAATGTGGACCAGTGGGGCAGAGGGTCAAAACACCATTTATCATTAGAACCTGAGTTACCTGAAAGGCTGTGTATATCCATCACAACCTCTTAACAAGGGTGCTAGAAAAAAGAATACATTAAATGACCGAAAATAGTACCATATAAGAAAACATGAGATGAAACGTACTGAAAGTGTAGAGGTAAAGCTTGGGACGAGGGGTGAGTGTGACATCAAAAGGCAGTAAATGAGAACATATAGGAAATATAGGAAAACATAGGAAATTCATTTGTATAAAAAGTCACTGTATGAAAAGCCCATGTGAACAACAGTATTGTGAAAGCAAGTGTAAAGCTTGAGACCATGTATAATCTATTTGCAGTGAACAGCAGGAAACAGGTAGGCTAGATGTAATTAGCTCAATATGCTCTCACATTCCATATTTCTACAATTCTGTGAATAAACCTTCACTCTTGGAAGCCATTGGCAGATGTGCCTTTCTGTTTTGCAGGACTCAACATGTGACTCGTAATGAGGGTCTAACTCGTACTTCTGGTGCATAAAGAAAACACACCTACCCTACGGTTCTTTGACAACATCAGAAAAGAAGGGTCTCAGGTGAACATTTTTCAGTGGTACTAGTGAAGCAGAGATCAATGGATTCCAGGGAGCCAAATCCATTTAAAAATGCAGACAATCCTTTCCCTTGAACACAATCTCTTGCAGTATCCTTATAAGGAGACATGAAATACGCTGAGTTGCTTTGATCCCCTATCTTGAAAGCAAGGCTTTATTTAAAGATGTCAGACACCATTCCATTCCACTTACACCAATACCTATTCTGCATTTAGCAGAGAAATCGTCTGATATTAATATTTTACCCGGAACATGAACACAGCCAGGCACAACATTTGCATGTCTTATTCTCCTACAGCAAAACCTCACATACCCCTCTCTGGCACTCTTTCAAATCATCAGAAATAACTAAATAACATCCTATATTCTTCTGTGGTTAAATCATTGATATTAGATGACCTCCGACTATTTTAAATATCTTCACAACCTCTCCTCTTGCAGGTATTTTCCCCTCATATTTGAAGACCAGTGAAACCCTCCCCTTCACAAAAAAACAACATTTGCACAAAAGAGCTCTCGAACTTCTACCCTACTCCAAACCTTCCTTTCCTTGAAAAAGTCTTGAAAGATTCACATCGCTCTTGACTATCTTCCCTGATCCTTCCAGTTCTTGGTTTCATGCTCAATATACTGTAGACTGCCACTATGCAGATGACATTCTATCAACTGCTCACAACCTAGATACATTTCTCTCATTCCTACTTGACTTTACAGAAGCCTTTTTACGACATAGACCAGGGGGTATTTCTTGAAAGTAACCAGTCATGCATGGGCACCACTGATTTGAAATTGGCTCATCTCGTAGATCTTGGTAGATTTTGCATCTAAATCAATTCTTTTATTTGTGGAGTTCCTTCCAAATGGATTCATTTTCCCTGCGATGCTGCTTAACCCTTACCTGGAGCCACTGAGAGGCTCTTTTGTTAGCAACACATTCCTATCCACCAATAGGCTGACGACATCAGCCATACTAAAAAGTGTCATTGGCTAAAGTCAGCCATAAACGGATGTAGGTTGTTACAACGCATGCTTTTACCACGCATGCCTTTACAACGCAGGTTTTTCAACGTAAGTTGTTACAACGACTTGCGTTGGGGGGTGCTGGATAGTGAATAGTTTAATTTACTATTCCAACTTCAGTCCCCGTGGATAGTAGGGAAGGTGTTGGATAGTAAATTAAACTATTACCTATCCTAGAGCGCCCCCCAGCGCAAGTCGTTGTAATGACTTGCGTTGAAAAACCTGCGTTGTAAAGGTACTGCTGGTAAAAGTTGCGTCGTAAAGGATGTTTCCCGCCATAAACACGTTCCTTCCTGTACCTCGTTCAAACCTGGATGTCTACAGTATATCTGAAACTCAACCCAATAAAGACTGAGGGGCATATTACTAACAACTAGCGATAATTATCGCTATGTTGGTTTAGCTACGATATTTTTATCGCCGAGCTGCGGCAATTTTTATCGCTTAGGAGCCTTGATATTATCAAGGTTTATCTCCTAAGCAATAAAAATTGGACGAAATGCATGAATATCGCTGAAAAGTCAGCCATATTCATGCATTACCGAGCTAATGCTCTTAGCCATGTTAAGCACCTACCATTGGATAACATGGCTAAGAACTGCTTAGGGGCAGGTGTTAGCTTTTGGAGATATTTGCGCTTAGCGCGAATATCTCCAAATGTTGGTAATAGGGGATAGCAATGTTAGCGACTGTTTCCAGTCGCTAACATCTTGGCACGCCCACTTTGCATGTCATTAGTGATAAATATCACTGACATGCAAAGCGGGGCCCAAGATGGTCGCTATCTCCTACTAGCTGTCGCTAACTGGTGTTAGCGACAGCTAGGTAATAGGGAGATAAACCCCCTTGATAATATGCCCCTGAGTTTCTCTTCATTAACAACCAAGCCTAAACTTGATAAATAAATAAATACATAAATTATCCGGGAATATATGTGCATGATGGGGCTGAATATGCTCTCCCTGCCCAGATGTGGTCTCTTGGACAGAACTGATATAGAGCGATGTATCTCCTCGCAGCTCTGCATCGGAAAGCTGCTACGTGACGCATTCCTCATGCAGGGGAAACACCCATTACATCGAAAGTATTGCTTCGCGGTCCTATCGCAACGCGACTTTTACATTACGGCCCATTTTACAACGCATGCTATCAGGACGCATGCTAGAACGTCGCAATTACAGATGCATCGCTAGTGATGACAACGTGTGGTTTGCACACACCAAATACTGCCATACCGTGTAAATTAAACAGCACAACGTAATGTTCGGTTTTGTTTAGGCAAGAAGCTATTGCGCTAAGGTTTTGTGCCACGGACATGCATGGTTTTCCTGCCCCAAACACACACCAAATACTGCCATAACTGCCATAACGTGCGTTTAAATTAATCAGGTAAACACAATAGAATTCATCTGCCTGACCCCGAAGTCGACCGCGACATCCACTAAAGCCTAACACAGTTAGCTTCAATAAACGTAAATTCATCTGGCAAACACAAACACACATATAATAATCAACAGAAGAGTGTCAAAGTAAGTTGAATAAAAAGAACAAGACTTAGAACCAATTGATGTCAATAGACAGGAAGGAGATTACCACCGTCTAGAGAAACAGAAATTTAGTAAAGGAATTAGGTGCATGTGCTCAGTGAAGAAAAAGAACCCTCAGGCACCGCCTGTGAAGGTCGGTAGCCAATTGTCTTCATTGGGTTCACAAAGGTTGAAAAAATGAAGTGGTGATAAAGAAGTGCTTTAAAAAGAGCATGGGCTACTCATCACACAGTAATTTTATTAAGAGGGTAGCTCTAACTCTAGTAAAAACAGTGCAAATTAAAGGACTAGTGATTGGTTGAGTTAGTTTGAACCAACAAGTCCTTACTGAAGTGACAAGAAAACAAGGATGGTCAACATGTTTCTGCTTGAGAGCCAAAGATCGGCTCAGCATTCGTCAGGACCACAGAACTCTATCATATACCTTAATGGGCACTCGCTAAGGTGTCCAAAACTAAGGTGTAGAGAAAGAAAAACAAATATAAAAAACTAATACAACCTGATTAGTGTAGACTTCCTATATTGGGTAAGTCTTCCCACAGTCTCACCCCAAGGGGGAGACAAAAAAGTCTGAAAAGTAATAAGAAAAACAAGTCTGTTTTAAAATGTGACTATTATAAAATTTTTCTGAAGCCATGTACTTTCATCAAACATGCACTTACATCAAAACATGCACCAATATTTTGACTAGGAATAATTATTCCTAAAGAATACAATCTCCGTGACTTGGGACGTTGAGCCCGGAGAAAAACATTTTGACATATGAATGTTCAAACAAGGCTCCTAATCTTAGAAGTCTAATTTTAAATAACACGCAGGTATTTTAGTCTGCGGTCACAGGGTAAATATATAATTTAAAAAAGTGCTCGTCATAATTGTAAAGCCAACCAGAAGGTTGGAGTTGAGGAAATCACCAAGACGATCTTTGAAAGGGGCATATGAAGCTGGCCGGTCGTGTTACATACAGAAAAAAAACTCACATTTATAAGCCCTCAATGGGACCTCATGGGCTGGCGGTGGGGGGAAACCTTCACGCTCGGTCCATCTATAAATATAATGTGGTGCAACAAGAATGTTAAGAGGCACCCGTATTTGTGTGGAATTAGTTAAACACGTAATGGCAGTAAAACGGTATCGCTGCAAGCATCTACTTTATCCGATGCGACTCCCCGCCTTCGGACCTATTCAAACCGCGACCGCCGCCCGTAACACCAAGCGGCAATGAAGGCGCGGGTTTGTTTTGTATGTGAGAAACGCGGAAGCGCCAGAAGGGCGCGGCTCGCGTTAGCCATTGGTCACGTGCTCTTGATAGGTCTCAAATAATTTAAAGGGGCCTCGTTACACGCTACAAATGTCAGTACAAGGAAAGTGAAAAAAGACCTGTTATCTTAGGGAAAGGTCAGAAGAGTATTGGCAAAAGAAAGGGCACAGAATGGAGTGGCATATAGATGACGCCCCATTTAACTTCACTAAGTAGTGCTGCAATATAACGCTATATCAGCCCAACCCCATCAGTATTCGTAATTAAGTGATGCTGCGCCACAACATTACCCAACATATTGCTGTGCACCAAATGAGAGCTATCTTAGGAGGAGGAAGGGAGGGGGATACTGTTAGGGAAATAAACTTTATGAGTCACCCACGAGTCATTTATATTGCTAAATAGGTCACTGATAATCAGAAAAGTGCTATCATGGGTAAATCATTTGTTACGGTTATCGCCGCATTACCGTACCCCACGGTATTTCATCGTTAAGGCCATGTAGGTGAGTGGCCAGGCGATATATCCACCTCTGTTCCTTTTCAAAAAGGGTGCCCTCATTATTGGAGTGGATTTGCTCTATCACAACCCATTTCACATCGTTGGGGCTGTGGCCATTTTCCAAAAAGTGGGTAGTTAGTTTGGTAGTATTCCACAAACACACCAAATTAAAATTGGGCTAATGTTTTGTGCCATTCAGGCATTCAATAAAAGACATGCGTCACATGTGTGGCTGTGCACAGCATGGATGGATGGGTGGTGGGTACATTATGGATGGGTGGATGAGTGGATGGCTGGCTGGATGCATGGGTGGCTGGATGGTGGATGAGGGGCTGGGTGGTGGATGCATGATGAATGGGTGGATGGATGGGTGGATGGATGCATGGAGGATGGGTGGGTGAATGGATGGATGGGTGAGTTGATGGTTGGGTGGATGAATGGGTGGCTGGGTGGTGGATGAGTGGCTGGATGCAAGATGAATGGGTGGATGGGTGAGTGGGTGGAAGAATGGGTGGCTGGGTTGCATGGAAGATGGGTGGGTGGATGGGTAAGTGGATGGCTGGGTGGACGGATGGGCGGCTGGGTGGTGGATGAGTGGCTGGGAGGTGGATGCATGATGAATGGATGGATGGATGGGTGGATGGATGGGTGGCTGGGTGGTGGATAAGTAGCTGGCTGGTGGATGCCTGATGAATGGGTGGATGGATGGGTGGATGCATGGAGGATGGGTTGGTGGATGGATGGGTGAGTGGATGGTTGGGTTGATGGATGGGTGGCTGGGTGGTGGATGAGGGGCTGGGTGTTGGATGCATGATGAATGGGTGGATGGATGGGTGAGTGGGTGGATGGGTGGGTAGCTGTGTTGAAGGGAGGATGGGTGGATGGATGGATGGATGGGTGGATGGATGGATGGATGGTTGGGTGGATGGATGGCAACAATTGGTGCTGGTTGCATGATGGATGGGTTGGTGGATGGGTGGATGGATGCATGGATGACCAAAATTGTGGATGGATGCATGATGGGTGGGGGGAGTGTGGATGGCAACTGCTGGCTGACTCACTGATGTCCTGTTGGATGGTACCAGTGGGGCCACCAGGCTCGCATCCTTAAGCCACCAAAGCGGAGGCAGGAGGAGCCCGGCTGAGGGCCCGTGTAGCAGGCTGCCTAGAGGAGAGGCAGGGTGCTTAATCCGGGACCAAGACAGCAAACTAGACAACTATGTTGATGCTGGCCAGGCACCCCCAGGGGTCAGAGACAGTGCTGAGGGTTTAGCCCCTGGCAGAGCCACCTGCACTGGTGGGTGCATGGTGAAAAGTTACAGACAAGGCCCTGCGATGCTGCGGGCATGTCTCCACAAGCCTGTGTGGGAAATTGCAGACTACCCTCTGGTGACTTGAGACGGCTGGGAGACACGAGGTGAGCGGGGAGGATTGAGAGCGCCGTTCACTGGGCTTCATCCGTTTGTGTAGCTTGGGATCATTGTGATTCCTGGAGACCGAGGGATGGAGACCTTCACCCTCCCCCTCGTACATTGTGGAAAAGATCTGGCCAGATGTACAACAAGATTGAATGGTGCAGTGCCTGTCCCGGTAATGGGTGGGGAGCCCCTGCAGTGTTGGCTTGGAGCACCAGGCACCCACCTGGTCCAGGGGGTCTGGATGGCCCCCAGCAGACTGGCATTATCCTAGGGCATCTAGATCGGGGGTAGCCCACATTGCATCTGGTGGTCCCCAGCCCAGGGGCAATTGGACTCAGGGCGAGTGCTGGAAATTTGCTGGCTTGTGCCTGCTGGGCTTGGGGAGGATTCAAGCTCAAGGTGTTGTACAAGGCCAAGACACTTTTTTCACTTTGGTAGCAGAGACTTTGGACTGGGTTGACACGCCTCCGGAGCCTCTCTCCCACCCCTCTGGAAAATTGAAACCATCCTTTAGCACAATTAACAAATGTAGATCATCGTGGGACAGACACCGAGCCCAGAAGTCTGCACGCCCGCATTAACAATCTCAAGGGCAAATATTATTTTGATGGGACACTGCGCAAACGCACTACTCTATCGATAACACATGACCCTTCACTTAGCTTGTCAAGGTGGCCCTGAATATTCCTCGGATAGCACAGATGACGGCAAGCTGTGACTCCTCAATGCCAAACACAATTACATTATGTATTGACTGAATTAACACAAAAATAAAAATTAGGAAAAATAAAAGGAGGAGTAATAGCGTTGGTGGGACGGGGAGGGGGGGCAGGGGACCAGGGGTTAGAGGTGGGTTCACGCATTCTGTCAAAAGATAGCAAACACTGTGGTAGGACACATAAAACGCGTTGTTACGGCGTGCGATTTCGTGGTCTGCGAAGTGATGTACTGCCCAATAGCAATCTATGCATTGGCGTTGCTACGACGTTCGATGTAAAAGGTGACGAGGTAATGTACTTTGCGGGGTAAAATACGCGTGGTAAACGCACGCGATGAAAGGGTGCACAATGTATTGTCATACATCCCTCATGCAGGATCTCGCAGCTCCTCGAACCACCTCTGCACGACATATCTCTGATGCAGAAATTGACATCTCAAACCTTCAACAGCATCTTCAATGACGGAGCAGGATTTCACACCATAAATCCTGTCAATGGCCTCATTTGAACTGCCTCTGCGTAATGCATCTCCAGAGCAGGACCTTGCATCGCAGCCCACAGCTCCTGAGGAACCACAGCGGTGTGATGCATCCTTGTCATGGGATCTCGCATCACTCCACAGCCAGGATTTAAGGTTCTTTGTTCAGTGGGCCTAACTGTGTCCCTGTGTACGGCCCACGCTCCATCACAGTCAGCCCAAACTTGTGACTTTGTTCTGGTCTAGCGTGACCAGATAACTACAATTAGCTCTTTATGCTTCTAAGCAGAGTTTTCAATTACATTTTTAACATTGCAGGTCTCTGGTTCTTCTGATAGGATGTTTGTTGCTTTGGTTTCAAATAATTTAGTAAATTTTACTGGATTTTTGTAAATTGGTGTCCGATTTTTCTTGTGCTGTGTGTTCGCTTTAATACTGTTTGTGTTCTGCATAAATACTTTACACACTGACTTTAAGTTAAGCTTGACCGCTTTGTGCCAAGCTACCAAAGGGTTAAGCACAGATTAATATGTGGTTCCTTGTGATCTTACCCTGACAGTAATTGTAGTTTCTGTTTGAGTAGGGTTTCACCCAATTTCCTACATTAGTGTTTAGCAGTGAGATTTAAGACTTGTTTGTGCAGTGCCACACAGTGATTTTGTGTTAAATAAAAATCCCATAGAAATAACTTGAAACCAATTCAAGTTTTAAAAATTCTCCCTGATTTTTTGTTGTTGCTTTTTTTCCAAATTTACTCTCATCCTACCTAGTGGACTGTGTCTGTGACCATGCCTCAAGAAATTGAATTTGAGCTCATTAAGCTGGAATACTACAGTGTGACTGAGCTCAAGGAGTTCTATAAGGAATGGGGACTTCCAAATACCAACGTTGCAGCTTTAGAAAACGCTGAGGGCCTGGACTTGCAACAGGAGATGACCAGGAGGATTAGGAGGATATGGAAGGACAAGGAGAGGATCTGAGTGCAGGTGGGGGGTGTCTTGCCTCTACAATTGGAGATCCACCCAGAGTAGAAAGAAGTGTATCATCTACAGCCGGTCCCCAGTGGAGCTGGCAGACACGAAGACTGAAAGGAAGTTTAAGTTACAAATGGCCAAGCTCAAATTGGAAGCAGACAAAGAGAAGGTTGTGGTAGAGAGAGCCTTAGCTGAAAGGAAATTGATATAGCTTATGAACGGAGTCTGAATTAGCTGGAGCTCAAGACAAAGTAAGCAGATTCCGGCAGTAATGTTGGCAGCATGCCCACAGTGTCTGAGGCAGACAAGAAGGTTAACATATCTAAAAATCTAGTGCCCAGACAAGTGGTACGGGATGACATTAATAAGTGGTTTTCTGTCCTCAAGATGCACAGGGACCCAGAGGAGCTGTGGGGGCATCATTGTGGAAAAACATGTCTATAGGAGTGAGGGATTCCTAAGTTACACTGGAGGTGGGGGACCATATGTCGTACACTTCAATGAAAGCCAATCTTGTTTCCAGATTTGAGCTCACTCCACAAAACATCCACACCAGATCTATATCTGTACCGACATAGTGACTAAATGGTTGATCCAGTCAGGATATTAATAGTTTAGGGTCTTAAAGCCATTTGTAGTAGTATAGCAACAGTTATTCAGTTACTTAACCCCTTCAGCGCGGTTCAAATTTTCGCGCTGTGCTGAAGGTTCTAATGAGCCTATCGGCTCATGACGGAACGGTTCCGTCATGAGCACAGCTCAACCGGCGCTCATGACGGGACCGTTCCGTCATGAGCGTGGAAGGGGTTAACAAAGACAATTAGGGATTCGTTCTCAAGATGGAGGATATCAAAAAGCTTAGATATAGTGATTTTACTTAATTGGTCAGGCACCCAAAGGGATAAACACGTAGTAATTTCCAATGTTAAGGCTACATTTTTAAACAAAGCTAAAAGAACAGAATCGCATGCCAACTTCATGTTAGGGTATTTAAAAGCAGGGATTTTCCCGATGGGAATGAGAGTCAGAAATGTACCATGCTTGTTTGTGGAAATGTGGAGGTTTATGGAAAAATTATTATTAATTTCAAACTGGTGTTTGAGAGACCGGATGATTTTGATTGTTGAAACAGCTAGGAAATTGGTGGTGATACAAAATTGAGGGGGATGTAGCCGACTAAATGCACCTTTAGACAGCTTCCGCCATGGGGAATAGAATCCCGTTTTATCCTGTGCCATCCAGGACTCTGGGCACCTGCTTTGTGCTGTGGAATGTATTCTTGCAGGGGGAATCTGTTTTGTCCCCGGTTGCCTGCTGGAAGTAACAACAGGGTCTCTCGACTGATTATCCCCACTGGACCTGGATGGCCTGCAGGGCTGATTGCGGGCTCTGGACTGCAGAGATCCAAGCCTAGGGCCTCATTTATGAAGCCTTGCGTCAGTTTTGCGCTTCTGATGCGTCACTTTTTGTGATGCATCGGCGGCGTAAAACATGCCTCCTGTTGCGCACTATTTACAAAGTGACGCATCTAAGCAGATGCGTCACTTTGGCCTCTGGATGAGGCAACCAGGGTCCGAGACAGATCGTGAGAGTTGCACCCAGAGCATAATACCATTTATATTCTTGTGGCCATCCGGGACTCTATGGTGGTGCTTGAGTCGAAGATGTACTCCTTGGCCATGGACAATAACTATCTTCAATAAACAAATGGAGAGAGTAAAGGGATTTTATCCACCGGAGTGGACGGAAAAGTACTCCTGATCCCCTGGGCTAGGTATCTATATAACAGAAAGGAGGAGTACCACCAGAAAAAGGCTCAAAGGGCGATTTTGGTGGGATGATTTTCTAATGAGAAAAAGAAGAAAGTCCTTCTTTGGTTTTAATAAACCCCTCATTCACCGACCTGGTCAGTGACATGCTTCATCATCGGGGCCACCTTGACAGCCGAGTGCCATCAAGGTGTGCTGCGACACCTGGAATACAGTGGAGCTGGTATATGAGTGATGAGTGCAAGAAAAAAGTAAGTGTGTTAAAAATTGTCCTGGTATGGCTTATAGGTGAAAATTTGTTATTCTTGAGACTACTGGACAATATTAAAAACGTGTGGGTAGATACAATAATAGGTTTAATTATGACCAAGTGTATCTGTAATATAAGTGGAAGGTCTACATGTTTCAAACCGAAATGGAAAATGCCGGTTTTTCTTCAGGACCAGAAAAGGAAATGGGTGGTCAGGGTACACTAACGCCCTGCCATACCTGCATTCCTTTGTTCCCTAGTAACAAAAATGGTACAGGGCGAATGAAGCTGTAACCCGGGGGTGGTTACGCTAGGAGCGAAAAGACCTGCAAAGAAAGAGAATATAAGTCACAAGAAAACTCGTTGCGTGCCTGCAACGTAGTGAAGTGACGAAATCTGCTGTCTCTGTGAGTCATCCCACACTGAGTTAATGCGGATTATTTAAGTGCGATGTGCTGCTCAAATACATGGAAAATAACGTATTGGCGCAATATAGCCAGTGTGGCTTCCTAGCACACCTATCAAGGGTTGTGTGCTTAGTGAGAAACGATCCGTGATTCTTTAGTCACTTGCATCCATAGAATATAGGTGCGAGGCTATGCAACAATCATATCCTTATAAGTGAAAGGAATACGACGTGCTATTGCTTCATCATGATCCAAACAAGACAATACAAAACAAACACTACATCTAACACACAGTATGTATAAAAAGTGCTTACTCATAAATTAAGGGTCATAAGGCTGCACGGGATTAGAGGGAAGGGAGGCCACTGTTGAAAAACATATTCTGCAATTGAAAGGGGAGAAAAGCTTAGTACCGGATTGTGTACTCGTGGGTACTGGAAAGGTTCCGAAAAAGGAAACGGAAGAGTTCACGTTTCACTGGGGGACAGCAAAGTTCTACTTACAGTTTTCGCGTGGCTAGTCAGGCCGTATACCTAGTTTGCCCCTCCATGCGCCCGTGGTGAAAGCGAGTGGAGAGCCGGGTTAAGGTTGCCGCCATCGTAGTCGGGGTGGGCGTGGTCTCCTCAGCGTGACGACGTCACGCGCTTCCTAGAGAGTAGGACGGAAGCCTGTGAGGCACACGCGGGGGTGTAACTATGGAAACGCTGTAGCGTTTAGTAAAACAGTTGACAATGCAATAGGGAAAAATACTACATTTTAGCGCGCAACTGAGCAGTAAAGTTCTATTTAATGGTGACATGTCTTTCATGGAAAGACCGATAATTTAACACGAGTGGTGGATATAACAACAATCTCGTTCCCTCATTTGATTACTACAAAGAAGGGGGGGGTATAGTAACTCTTAACTGTTCATTATGGTGACATGTCTTTCAAGGGAAGACCGATAATATAACACAGGTGGTGGATGTATCAACGATCTCATTCCCTTGTTTGATGACTACAAAGAGGGGAGGATTTATTAACTCTTGCCTATTCAAAATTGAGGAGTTACCTTAGGCAGTATGTCTACAAAGTCAACTAAACCGGGGGTGTGGCTTATTGAGTGAAAATGGGCCAGACAGTTGTTAAAAATGGGGGGTTGGTTGAGTTACAGAGTTTATTGGGACATAAGCCCATGGGATCTTAGGGCTGGGTATATATTCGTGAAGAGGAAGTCTCACAGCGGTTTTTTGGGGGGCAAGTTATTATTGAACATTCGCCCATGGTATGCTATCATTGAAACCATTGATATGTGTAGATAGTCTGTACACCCATCTTTGTTCCTTTTCATACAGACGTTTCTGTAAGTTGGGTCCAGGAGATATCTGTTCAATGATTGTCCATACCATGTCGTTTGGTGTATGATTTTTCTTTATAAAGTGGTCTGTTAGCCTGGTCGCACTTTTCTTGCAGCGGATGGTGCTGCGGTGTTCACAAATTTGTTGCTTTACTTTGCGGGTAGTCATTCCTATGTACTGTTTTTTGCATGTACATTCAATTAAGTAGATCACGTTACTGCTATTGCAATTAGTATGGGAAACTTGTCTCCATATTTTTCCTGCTTCAAGGTCCAATGTTTTTGTGTTTCTCGTCAGATGGCATACGCTACAATTTCTGCAGCGGTAGTGTCCAGTGACATCAGGGAGACCCCAAGTCCTGGTGATGGATTGAACAGCTGGAACTGTCCTTGTTTTTGGCCTGGTGTTGACCAGAGTGTCCTTAAGACTGTGAGACTTTTTGAATGAAAACAGTGGTTTCTCCCAGTGTAGATTTCCAGTGTTTATGATTGCCCAGTGTTTATTTATACTTCTGGTCACTTGATTTTATACTGCGTTGAACGTGGTCATGCATGTCAACTGTATAGAATTGTTGACAGTAGTTTTTTCTTCAAGTAGCGCCTCTCTGGGCTGATTTCTGGCCCTCTTTTGACATTTGTTTACAATTCTATTTGGGTATCCACGCTTTAGTAGTTTCTCAGATAGATCATTGGCTTGTTCTTTGTATTCAGAAAGTTTACTGCAGTTTCTGCGCAATCTAAGAAATTGTCCATACGGTAGGTTTCCCTGAGTGGGTGAGGGTGGAAACTCTCAAACCTTAACAAATTGTTTTTTGCAGTCGGTTTATAGTGAGTTTTTGTCTCCAGATGGTTGTTCTCCTTACTGATGGCCACATCTAGGAACACAATCTTTTCTTTGTCATAGCAGTTTGTGAATCTGAGGTTGTTATCGCAGGTATTTATCCAGGTAATGAATTGGTCCAATTGTTCGACTGGTCCTTGCCAAATCGCTAGGACGTCGTCGATATAAGGTTTCCAGAAAGTCAGATTTTCGCGAAAAGGATTAGCATCATTCAAGATGAACTTTTTTTCGAAGTCGTAAACATACAACCCGGCTACGATGGGGGCAAAAACGCTTCCCATTGATGTACCTCCAGTTTGTAAATAGAGGGTACCTTCAAATTCAAAGTAGTTGCATTTCAATGCCATCTTAGCACATTCCAGAATGAAAGCTCTAGGTGTATGAAAAGACCAATCCGTGTTTTCCAAGGTGTTTTCAAGAACTTGGATGGTGTCGTCCTGAGCATACCTCTGGAATGTGCTAAGATGGCATTGAAATGCAACTACTTTGAATTTGAAGGTACCCTCTATTTACAAAATGGGGGAACATCAATGGGAAGCGTTTTTGCCCCCAGCGTGGCCGGGTTGTATGTTTACGACTTCGAAAAAAGTCCATCCGCTGCAAGAAAAGTGCGACCAGGCTAACAGACCACTTTATAGTGAAAAATCATACACCAAACGACATGGTATGGACAATCATTGAACATATATCTCCTGGACCCAACTTACAGAAACGTCTGTATGAAAAGGAACTAAGATGGGTGTACAGACTATCTACACATATCAATGGTTTAAATGATAGCATACCATGGGCGAATGTTCTATAATAACTTGTCCCCCAGAAAAAAACGCTGTGAGACTTCCTCTTCACAAATATATACCCAGCCCTAAGATCCCATGGGCTTATGTCCGAATGAACTCTGTAACTCAACCAAACCCCCATTTTTAACAACTGTCTGGCCCATTTTCACTCAATAAGCCACAACCCCCGTTTTATTGACTTTGAAGACATACTGCCTAAGGTAACTCCTCAATTTTGAATAGGCAAGAGTTAATAAATCCTCCCCTCTTTGTAGTCATCAAACGAGGGAATGAGATCGTTGATACATCCACCACCCGTGTTATATTATCTGTCTTCCCTTGAAAGACATGTCACCATAATGAACAGTTAAGAGTTACTATACCCCCCCTTCTTTGTAGTAATCAAATGAGGGAACGAGATTGTTGTTATATCCACCACTTGTGTTAAATTATCGGTCTTTCCATGAAAGACATGTCACCATTAAATAGCACTTTACTGCTCCGTTGCGCGCTAAAATGCAGTATTTTTCCCTATTGCATTGTCAATTGTTTTACTAAACTCGACAGCGTCTCCATAGTTACACCCCCGCATGTGCCTCACAGGCTTCGGTCCTAGTCTCTGGGAAGCGCGTGACGTCGTCACGCTGAGGAGACCACGTCCACCCCGACTACGATGGCGGCAGCCTTAACCCGGCTCTCCACTCGCTTTCACCACGGGAGCATGGAGGGGCAAACTAGGTATACGGCCTGACTAGCCACACGAAAACTGTAAGTAGAACTTTGCTGTCCCCCGGTGAAACGCGAACTCTTCCGTTTCCTTTTTCTGAATCTTTCCAGTACCCACGAGTACACAATCCGGTACTAAGCTTTTCTCCCCTTTCAATTGCAGAAAATGTTTTTCAACAGTGGCCTCCCTTCCCTCTAATCCCTTGCAGCCTTATGACCCTTAATTAGGAGTAATCACTTTTTATACATACTGTGTGTTACATGTAGTGTTTGTTTTGTATTTTCTTGTTTGGATCATGATGAAGCAATAGCACGTCGGTATTCCTTTCACTTATAAGGATATGATTGTTGCATAGCCACGCACCTATATCCTATGGATGCAAGTGACTAAAGAATCACGGATCGTTTCTCACTAAGCACACAACCATTGATAGGTGTGCTAGGAAGCCACACTGGCTGCATTGCGCCAATACGTTATTTTCCATGTATTTGAGCAACACATCGCACTTAAATAATCCGCATTAACTCAGTGTGGCATGACTCACAGAGACAGCAGATTTCGTCACTTCACTACGTTGCAGGCACGTAACGAGTTTTCTTGTGACTTATATTCTCTTTCTTTACAGGTCTTTTCGCTCCTAGCGTAACCCCCCCCGGGTTACAGCTTCATTCGCCCTGTAACCATTTTTGTTACTAGGGAACAAAGGAATGCAGGTATGGCAGTGCGTTAGTGTACCCTGACCACCCATTTCCTTTTCTGGTCCTGAAGAAAAACCGGCATTTTCCATTTCGGTTTGAAACATGTAGACCTTCCACTTATATTACAGATACACTTGGTCATAATTAAACCTAATATTGTATCTACACACACGTTTTTAATATTGTACAGTAGTCTTAAGAATAAAAAATTTTCACCTATAAGCCATACCAGGACAATTTTTAACACACTTACTTTTTTCTTGCACTCATCACTCATATACCAGCTCCACTGTATTCCAGGTGTCGCAGCACACCTTGATGGCACTCGGCTGTCAAGGTGGACTCGATGATGAAGCATGTCACCGACCAGGCCGGTGTGTGAGGGGTTTATTAAAACCAAAGAAGGACTTTCTTCTTTTTCTCATTAGAAAATCATCCCACCAAAATCGCCCTTTGAGCCTTTTTCTGGTGGTACTCCTCCTTTCAATAACTATCTCCGCCTGGATTTGCGCAAAGCGGCAGACAGAGTGAAAGCAATGAGGGCGAGGTCATCACACTGCAGCAGCAGGATAGAGAGCTCCAAGCAATGGTGGAAATGCTAAAATGTACTACATAATGGCACCCTTTAGCAACACAATAATCAAACACATAAATACAAAAAAGTTCTTGTTCCTTCGTTGAATGTTCTTTGTTCCTTTAATACTCCTTCTCCACAGGAGATATTAATTATTCATGGAATACATTGTACATCCCAGTCAAACACGCCGATCGACACGGACTATAGGAGTACTCTCCAAGTATACGAAATTATGGACTGAAGTTGAAATATTGGGTTAAAGGGATTCCAGAAACATCAAAGAAGATTAGAGGTTATACTTACTTTCCATATTACTGATGATTGAGGACCATTTCTGTGCGAGACTGACTACGATTATACCTTTTGACTTTAGCATTGTGGAACAGCCCGATTAAGTCAATTTGGTTTAAGAAAGGTGAACAATAACAATACAAGTGTTGGCTACACAATTGGCTGCATGATTGTACATGATTGACTGGCATGTACAATGTATTCCTTGAATGATTAATATCGCCTGTGGAGAAGGAGAATTAAAGAAACAAAGAATACTCAAAGAAGAAACAAGAACTGTTTTGTATTCATATGTTTGATTGCTGCGTTGCTCAAGGGTCTCATTATTTGGTTCGGCTCAAGGGTCCCGTCCTTAACATATCTTAAGGGTGTAAGTGGTCACCCTTTCCCTTTGGAGCACAGTATACTTATCATTTTCAATTACATGGGGATACTGGTAGGTTTGCACATAATATAGCCCATACCATTGACAAATGTTTATGCTAAAATGCACTGCTACATCTTTGGAGGAGCGACTGAAGGGTAGTCCAGATGCAATAATCTGCATTTTATTGAGTGCCCTGAGAGTAAGGACGGCCCAACAGTGAATCTTTTCCTGGAAAGATGGATTACTACCATTGAACATGCTCATCGTGCATTGCACCCACCTTTCACCCTGGTGCACCATCGTGGGCACTTGTTGGGTAGTTTCTCAGTTACAGGGACAGGGCTCTGTACTACAACATGTCCGGGCATATAGTCCCTACATGTATGTAGACAAAGCAATCAAAATCCTTCCTGGTAGTGCTCTTCCCTGTGAAGCTTCGTATTCAGCTTGACAACAGGGTTTATTTCTACGAGTCCCCCCCTAGAGGCTGCGGATGGGCTGGAATCCTTGGGGATAGGTATGGAACAACAGCCATAGGAATATAGAGAAAAGAGGCGACCAAGGGGACGTAGATCAGAGCGACATAGACCAGCTTCTACTGATGCCCTGACTCTGCAAAATCAAAGAGATGTGACGGTATCCTGGCATGCCCAGATCGAACCCTGCATGCACAAGACTCTCAGCCCTTGTTCACACAGAACTCCCTCTCGCCACTATGTTTGGTGCGCAAAGCTCAGGGGGCCTCATTTATGAGAAATGAGGGATCTCTGCGTAAAAGCAGCGATGCGTCATTTCTCAGTGCACCCTCCTTGCGACATACCTGATGCGTCATATTTAATGTATAGCGCATCATGTCGCAAGGAGTTACAGATACGTCAGTATTTCTGACGTATCTGTAGAGCGCAAAAGTGACTCATTGCTGGAGTGTGGGGTTACCCAATGCACTCATTTACAGTAAATCACATGTTATGTAACAAACAAAATTCATGTACAATCAACAAAGCGACAAAAAATTCTAGGAATCTCCAGAGGGAGAGTAGTCCAATGGAGTCCTTTATTTAGTCAAACAGCCAGCCGACTGTCAAGACCTGCCTAGTTGCCACAAAACATGACAAGGAAAAATCCAAAAATGCCGCTGGTGTGCAAGCGCGATGTATATACTCGTGTGGAGGAGACGACATGTGGTGTCCGCTATGTTCCTCAACCAGTGTCTGACTGTGCTACAGGGTAGCAAAGTAGACGTGGATGGAGCTTTGAGACGCGGCAGAGTTTCGGGTTGCCGGTCTATTGTTTCCTGGCTCGCGAAGGACACCGCAGGTGAGGTGCGCGTTCCAATAACGAACTGCGCACTTCAACTGAAGCCGTGCAGAGAGTCGGAGTGATTTTCTGCGTGCTCCGAGAATCAGAGAAATTCATTTCATTTGTCTTCAAGTTCCTGTTATCGCATGCGCAACGTGGGATTACCGAAGTAAGAGAATTCCAATTCTTTTCAAAGACTTTTTAAGCCTTAGACTACGCTGCAGTCATGCGACATTTTTCTTTGTTCCTGAGAGAGACTACAAGTCTTCACAGTTTCCCTCAAGTTAAGAAAGAGTTTTCCCATTCTAAATAGGAGTAATTAGGATGGATATCATTTAGTTTACTCATAGTTAGGACGTATTCATTCCTTGAGCAGCATATAAACTCTCTATATCAGAGAAGTGTGGATCAATGGTTAGAGCAAAAAACACAGTTGATGGACAGAATGCAGAACAATGTCTTACATTCACCCCAGTATAAAGATCTGGGCCTAAATCCATCGTTTTTTTGCACTCCACACCGCCCTAGGTCAGACACTGGCTATATGCAAATCAGCCTTGACCCTGTGCCTCATGGGAACAGTCCAGCCCGAACTACCAAGCCATGTCTTTCCTAGACCGGAATCAAGCGTCCAAGGACCGGTTTCTGGCTATTAGCCTTCTTCAGCCTGGATAGCTTGACTCCAGTGATGTGATTTGCATATAGCCATGTCTGAACTGGGGTGGCAGAGTGGGCTAAAGAAGGGTGATGGATTAAACCCAGATCTTTTGACTGGGTGTGAGTGTTTGATTGGTTCAGATGCTCCGTCCATTACCACCCCCTTTTGTACCGCTTTTGGCCGCCATGGGTGTGGCAGGGTATGCTCAGACGTGAGTCCCTTGCTCACTTTGCCACTGGATTCAAGCAAGCCGGGCTGAAGATGGCTAGTATGCCAGAAACCGGTCCTCGGAAGCTTGTTTCCGGTCCAGGGAAGGCATGGCTTGGCAGTTCGGGCTGGACTGTTCTCATGAGGCACAGGGTCAGACTGATTTGCATATAGCCATGTCTGAACTGGGGTGGCAGAGTGGGCTAAAGAACGGTGATGGATTAAACCCAGATCTTTTGACTGGGGGGGAATGTTTGATTGGCTCAGATGCTCCGTCCATTACCACCCCCTTTTGTACCGCTTTTGGCCGCCATGGGCGTGGCAGGGTATGCTCAGACGTGAGTCCCTTGCTCACTTTGCCACTGGATTCAAGCAAGCCGGGCTGAAGACGGCTGGAATGCCAGAAACCGGTCCTCGGAAGCTTGTTTACGGTCCAGGGAAGGCATGGCTTGGCAGTTCGGGCTGGACTGTTCCCATGAGGCACAGGGCCAGACTGATTTGCATATAGCCATGTCTGAACTGGGTGGCAGAGTGGGCTAAAGAAGGGTTCAGATGCTCCGTCCATTACCACCCCCTTTTGTACAGGGAAAGATACAGAGCAAGAAGGAATGCAAACAATAAAAAATGGGAAGAACATCTATATACATCAGAGCATGTGAAAGCATATTGGTAACAAGAAACCAAATAATTCAAAAAGGGTAGTAATTATACAGAAGATTAAACTGAAATATGCAATCCTTAAAATGAGCAGAATGTTTTTTCAAGCTCTTCGACCACAATGTGCCATCCATGGTGTGATTGTCACACCATCTTTATTGCACAACACAGACAGCTTACTTCTTCACCGCACACACTTACCTTGCAGTTCAGTCTTTCATCACTTGATGAGGTGACAATCTTTACTTCAGCAGCAAATCCTTAAGAGCATTGACCTTAGTTTACTGCATGCCTGGGTTTGTGGTTTTAACTTTTATTACATCTCTCTGCAATTGAGTGAGTTTGAGATGACACAAACTATTTTAAGCTTAATTTCACATTTCTTCAGAAAGGCCACTACCTCCTTGAAACACAATTGTGTCCATTATCTATTAAAATGCCTTCAATGAAGGATTGTGATGCAACGTCCTGCATTTGGGATGAGTCATGCAGCAGCCGTACTAAGAAGCTGAGGCTGCAATGTGAGGTCCTGTGCTGGGGATGCTGCAATCCCTGGTGGCCAAGATGTGGAGCTGTAGGAAGATGCATCATGATCTGTTGGTTCTGCACAAGAGACCATATCTGGGCTGGCAGAGCACCTTCAAGTTCACTGCCAAGGGTCTAATACTGGGGTGGCACTACTTGAGGGGAAAAGACTCATACCAGAGAGACTCCAAGTGCTGGGTTTAAGGTGGTTGGAGGCTTGGAGCCTCTTCTGTCACTGAGTGTCTGATCAGAAGGCCAGCCAACTAGTTTTTTTAGTCACTTTGATTGTCCTGGTTTTAAGATGCAAGCCCAGTCCTTCACACTCAGGCAGCAGGACAGCAGAGTAGCAGTCCTTCTTGCAGAGCAGCACAGCAGTCCTTCTGAGTCTTTCACAGGTCAAGAACTATACTGAAGGTTTGGGTCTGAAGGTTCAATATTTTTACATAGTGCCAACCTTAAAGTAGGAGAAGATTCTAAAGGTTTCCACCCACAGAGGTGGTTGACATTTTCTGCCTCCCAGCCCTGATCTGAGCTTGTCTGGGGGCTCAAAAGACTAGTGTAAAACCCTCTGTAAGTTTGCTCGGACAAAGTATTTGTCCACAATTGTGTCCATTATCCATTAAAATGCCTTCAATGAAGGATTGTGATGCAACGTCCTGCATTTGGGATGTGTCATGCAGCAGCAGTACTAAGAAGCTGAGGCTGCAATGTGAGGTCCTGTGCTGGGGATGCAGCAATCCCTGGTGGCCAAGATGTGGAGCTGTAGGAAGATGCATCATGATGTGTTGGTTCTGCACAAGAGACCATATCTGGGCTGGCAGAGCACCTTCAAGTTCACTGCCAAGGGTCTAATACTGGGGTGGCACTACTTGAGGGGAAAAGACTCATTGCAGAGAGACTACAAGTGCTGGGTTTAAGGTGGTTGGAGCCTCTTCTGTCACTGAGTGTCTGATCAGAAGGCCAGCCAACTAGTTCTTTTAGTCACTTTGATTGTCCTGGTTTTAGGATGCAAGCCCAGTCCTTCACACTCAGGCAGCAGGACAGCAGAGTAGCAGTCCTTCTTGCAGAGCAGCACAGCAGTCCTTCTGAGTCTTTCACAGGTCAAGAACTATACTGAAGGTTTGGGTCTGAAGGTTCAATATTTTTACATAGTGCCAACCTTAAAGAAGGAGAAAATTCTAAAGGTTTCCACCCACAGAGGTGGTTGACATTTTCTGCCTCCCAGCCCTGATCTGAGCTTGTCTGGGGGCTCAAAAGACTAGTGTAAAACCCCCTGTAAGTTTGCTCGGACAAAGTATTTGTGTTGTGCAATTGTGGTAGGTGACAGCTCCTCCATCTATAAAGTCAGAGATGGCCCATGTTAACCTCACATATTCCCCTTTGTCTCTGTCTGGGAGAAATACACAAAGACCAACTGCCAGCTACACCTAGTCATGTGACCCAGGATACAGGCACCAAACACCTAGGACAAGAAAATGGCAACTTTCTAAAAAGCAGAGTGTGTGTACACAGCGATAATGCACTCACAAGTTTGACAATACTCTCTTGTCCCAATGTTTCAAAAGTATTCTGCTTGGTGTGCTGATTCTGAAGTGGATCTACCTGGCCACAAATTTTGGAAGAACATGAAAACTAGGACAACCTGGCCAAGACAGAATCTGCACTACCTTTGTTCACTCCTGCGGAGTGAAAACTGTTTTTAACATAATTTATTGAACCAATCAAAATTACATTTAAACAATATTTTATTCATACAAAGATGCAAAATCAATTTGAAGAAACATTCATGAAAAAAACAATTCATCCAGCGTAGTGCGTTGCTTCTTTTATTCCAAAGCACTGTTACCTGAACTTCTTAAATTTTCAAATAGCGCGGATTTACAAGCTTGTCAATAGCAAATCCCAATGCATTTCGGGTGCTGTTTGCACCCTTCTTCAGGGGGAATTTAAGAGAACATGTAACAAAATCAATATTGATACCTAACAATCATCCCGAGGAGGGGGTGGGGGGGTTGAACATGCGTAGTCCATGTCAAGTACAGCGACAAAGAATTAGAGTGACAAGAATCCAAACGGTTGAAGCATTGCCATGTGAAATGTAAAACGACTCTCTAAAAAAAAGGTGAGCAGACAGAAAACCGATTCCAAAGTGTTATGTGAAGGCACCAGACAAATATGTGCTTGTTAGTGTAAACAGTCTCATCATGCGAGTCCGTTCAAGGACTTAAAAGTCAACAATATTTATGGAATACCTGCAATGGGTATCTGAAAGTGACTCACAAGCTTGTATGCTAAATAAAAACACTGAAACGTAGAGGTAACAAACTGTGAGACCTTGTGATAGACTTGATAGTCATTATTCTGACAGTGGAACGTCCTGTGTTGGTTCTCACCTATAATATAATGCGATCTGCTGCAAAAAGCCTACTCATGCAGGTGTTGTATCGCCAGTAGTCACTGAAAGACATGAACACAGTAACCAGCATATGTTAAAGTTGATACCAGTGTGAGTAGCAATCATGGTACTTTTCTCAAAATAAATAGTTCCATCTCACCTCTACTGAAACGTGATGCCGCTATCTCAAATACTATGTGCTCAAGCTGAAGACCGTCGACCATCTGTTAACAGAAGTGTCGTTCTAATCAAAATATGTGTAAACACCATAAAGAGCTCTATAAAAGGTCTATAGTTAGCAACATATAACTTGTAATTTGTTTGATGCATGACATTCTGTTATGATCTTCAATGGACCATGTTGTTTACGTCTTCCATTCATTATCGTTATCAACCCTATGATTTGACTTGACTTCTGTAATATTTGAAGAAATATGCAAGAAAATGTTGGTAGCACAGGCATCACACACCATGTTTGCATTTTTTTACATCTATACACACCATGAATGCAAAACAATGTTTTGTAAATACTGATGATAATATGTTCGATTATTCAATTTTATGTAAAACGTGGTTGATTACACATTGGTCGTAAATCACATTCCGCACCTCAACAGCTATCGCAGTCATTACAATGTTGCTGTTATAATTACCTTGCTTTTCATGTTTTTTATGTAATGTCCTGTTGATCACACGGAGAATATAGATTATGACAGCTCTGCTTATAGGCAGTAATCTCTAGTTGTTCGAATATTGATTCATCAAGGCACTTTTTGTTGCAAATGCATTTTAACTGAGTTTATATAACATCTAGACAACAAGCTGTTTCTTAGAAAGTACATAGTCGCATCTCAGAGATACCACATTATGGCCTGTATTGGCTATACGCGTGTACACCAAACTAACAACACAACTCCTCTACAATATGGCCACCGTGCATGGTTGTTGCACTCAGAGTCCATCGTCGATCTCCATTTATATCGTCACAAGCCGGTTTCATCAACTTTTGCGCGTACATTGGACGCGAGACATCAGGAGTTCCCGATACAGTGAGGATAGTTGCTTGTAACACACTTGTAAGTTTGGGGTTCATGTAAAGGGGTGATATGAGTGAGCTCTTTATGGCGTTTTCCCATTTTCTGATTAGACCGACATTTCTGTTAACAGATGGTCGACGGTCTTCAGCTTGAGCACATAGTATTTGAGAGAGCGGCATCCCATTTCAGTAGAGGTGAGATGGAACTATTTATTTTGAGAAAAGTACCATGATTGCTACTCACACTGGTATCAGCTTTAACATACGCTGGTCACTGTGTTCATGTCTTTCAGTGACTACTGGCGATATTACACCTGTATCAGTAGGTTTTGCGGGTTTACTCAGGGTTTTTGCAGCAGATCGCATTATATTATAGGTGAGAACAAACGCAGGACGTTCCACTGTAAAATGAATGACTTTCAAGTCTATCACAAGGTCTCACTGTTCGTTACCTCTATGTTTCAGAGTTTTTGTTTGGCATACAAGCTTGTGAGTCACTTTCAGCTACATGTTGCAGGTATTCCATAAATATTGTTGACGTTTAAGTCCTTGAATGGACACGCATGATGAGACTCTTTACACTAACAAGCAAATATTTGTCTGGTGCCTTCACATAACACGTTGGAATCGGTTTTCTGTCTGCTCACCTTTTTTTAGAGAGTCGTTTTACATTTCACATGGCCATGCTTCAACCTTTTGATTCTCGTCACTCTAATTCTTTGTAGCTTTACTTGACATGGAAAACGCATGTCCAACCCCCCCCCCCCCCGGATGATTGTTAGTAGGTCACTTCATTGATATGTAGTATCAATATTGATTTTGTTATATGTTCTCTTAAATTTCCCCTGAAGAAGGGTGCAAACAGCACCCAAAATGCATTGGGATTTGCTATCGACAAGCTTGTAAATCCACACTATTTGAAAATTTAAGAAGTTCAAGTAACAGTGCTTTTGAATAAAAGAAGCAAAGCACTATGCAGGATGAATTGTTTTTTCATAAATGTTTCTTCAAATTGATTTTGCATCTTTGTATGAATTGCATATTGTTTAAATGTCATTGTGATTGGTTCAATTAATTATGTTAAAAACAGTTTTCACTCAGCAGGAGTGAACAAAGGTAGTGCAGATTCTGTTTAGGACAGGTTGTCCTAGTTTTCATGAACTTTCTAAAAGTGACATTTTCATAATTATGATTTAAAATCCAGCTTTACCTTTATGGAAGGTTTTAAATTTCAATTCTTTAGACACCAAACTTGACATCCCCACCTGCTCACAATATCACTTGTGTCTGAAATGGAGAGGCTAATATATTTGGCCAGTCTCCCATTAATACCCTCATACATTACCTGTATCCTCATTAGCCTTATCACATCCTGAAGGAATCACTTCTTCTGACTACAGAGCTTACCAGGGGAGGAGGATGTGTGCTTTCATGTGAATTTTCTTGTTTTTCACCAGGAGGAATTATTGAAGCTTATCAAAAGGATCATTTTGCACCTCTATCAGTCTTCTATTTGGCCTTTCTTACCTGAGGGATCTTCCTTGATAGTCATGGCCATGGCTTAGAGTCTTCCCATGTTCTTATGAGGATCCTCAAAAGAAGGGATAGCAGAAACATATTTTATGATTGGATGAGGGAGTTTAAGATCTGAGTTTTAGTAGACACCGTGAAAGTTTCTTAAAATATTTAAAGTGCAATACAAAAGTTAGAAAAGTACAGATGCAGCATGAAATCAATCAGCACAAATAAGTCAATTTCCATAAATGTTATACAAATAATGCTGTCATGGACAAACATCAGAGGAATGGACTAAGGGCCTGATTTAGAGTTTGGCGGAATGGGTAATCCATAACAAAAATGATTTATATCCTGTCCACCATATTACAAGTGCATTAGATACTATGACAATTGTTTTACAGGCGATCGGTTAACAGGCAAGTTTGTGATGGACTAACCTGTTCTCTGAAGTCTAAATTAGGTCCTAAATCTCTAATGTGCAGCAAATCAATAGAAAATCATGAGCATCTCTAGAGAAACCCAAAAACGTCTGCCCCCCCCAAAAAAAATTTAAGGGGTAATATATGTGAGCATTATTACAGCAAATGTTTCATGTTTTTAAAACGTCACATAACCCTAACATCTTAGCACTAATCCATTACATGAATATTGATTCTTCCTTTCTGACTTAATGTCATCCAAAGATGTCATAACAAATGAGTTACATAAACAACAGAGAACAAGTGTGAATGAATACAATACAATGAGCTACTTGGGAGAGCCTTGGAAAGTAGCTATAGGCTTTGTCCAATAAGTTATTCAGGAACAACATGTCATACAACTATACAGTTCACATCTGCTTGTGGAGTCAAATGAGAAATATATACACAGAATGAACATCATGATACAGAAGCCATTTTAACAGAGATTGTGTTAGGGTCTAACTGAGGCCAAGTTAGACTAAGCCAGAAAAACACATGAAATACATCATAATTATGGGCCATATTTTCAATGAATGTGATCAGTGCGTGTCGCCAGCCATTTGGCATATTTACAACAATATTTGGTATCCCTGTCCCCTCCCTGCGCTAGTGCATAATCGGCTGCCATGCGCCGGCGCAGGCACCCTTGCACCAGGGTGGCTTTAGGTGTCCTTGTAAATTTCAGGCAGAAGGTTGCGCCACTGATGCATCACAACATGACGCATGAGTTTAAAATGATCTAATGGGCCCCATTGAATACCCAACAGCTAAACTTTCATAAATAAATATCAATATTTGAGTGCTCTCCTTTTGTTACAGCAACGTGTATCACGTGTCCCCACAGCTCCAGTGGCACAATGGGGCCCTACCCCTTCAAGGGGCCCCCAAACCGTAAAGGAGCCCCTATTTAGACCAATCTTTCATGAGCATTCAGTCCAGCGCCAATGGATATCTGTGAGACTCTGGCAGGGCCGGACTGGCCGTAGGGGGCACCGGGAAATCCCCGGTGTGTCGCAAGGTTAGGGGGCCGGTTTGGGGACCCCTAACTCACTATAAACCAACTGCAAAAAACAATTTGTTAAGGTTTGAGAGTTTCCACCCTCGCCCACTCAGGGAAACCTACCGTATGGACAATTTCTTAGATTGCGCAGAAACTGCAGTAAACTTTCTGAATACAAAGAACAAGCCAATGATCTATCTGAGAAACTACTAAAGCGTGGATACCCAAATAGAATTGTAAACAAATGTCAAAAGAGGGCCAGAAATCAGCCCAGAGAGGCGCTCCTTGAAGAAAAAACTACCGTCAACAATTCTATACCCTTGACATGCGTGACCACGTTCAACACAGTATCAAATCAAGTGACCAGAAGTATAAATAAACACTGGGCAATCATAAACACTGGAAATCTACACTGGGAGAAACCACTGTTTTCATTCAAAAAGTCTCACAGTCTTAAGGACACTCTGGTCAACACCGGGCCAAAAACAAGGACAGTTCCAGCTGTTCAATCCATCACCAGGACTTGGGGTCTCCCTGATGTCACTGGACACTACTGCTGCGGAAATTGTAGCATATGCTATCTGACGAGAAACACAAAAACATTGGACCTTGAAACAGGAAAAATATGGAGACAAGTTTCCCATACTAATTGCAATAGCAGTAACGTGATCTACTTAATTGAATGTACATGCAAAAAACAGTACATAGGAATGACTACCCGCAAAGTAAAGCAACAAATTTGTGAACACCGCAGCACCATCCGCTGCAAGAAAAGTGCGACCAGTCTAACAGACCACTTTATAGTGAAAAATCATACACCAAACGACATGGTATGGACAATCATTGAACAGATATCTCCTGGACCCAACTTACAGAAACGTCTGTATGAAAAGGAACTAAGATGGGTGTACAGACTATCTACACATATCAATGGTTTAAATGATAGCATACCATGGGCGAATGTTCTATAATAACTTTTCCCCCAAAAAAACGCTGTGAGACTTCCTCTTCACGAATATATACCCAGCCCTAAGATCCCATGGGCTTATGTCCCAATAAACTCTGTAAACCCAACCAAACCCCCATTTTTAACAACTGTCTGGCCCATTTTCACTCAATAAGCCACACCCCCGGTTTTATTGACTTTGTAGACATACTGCCTAAGGTAACTCCTCAATTTTGAATAGGCAAGAGTTAATAAATCCTCCCCTCTTTGTAGTCATCAAACGAGGGAATGAGATCGTTGATACATCCACCACCCGTGTTATATTATCGGTCTTCCCTTGAAAGACATGTCACCATAATGAACAGTTAAGAGTTACTATACCCCCCCCCTTCTTTGTAGTAATCAAATGAGGGAACGAGATTGTTGTTATATCCACCACTTGTGTTAAATTATCGGTCTTTCCATGAAAGACATGTCACCATTAAATAGCACTTTACTGCTCCGTTGCGCGCTAAAATGTAGTATTTTTCCCTATTGCATTGTCAACTGTTTTACTAAACGCGACAGCGTCTCCATAGTTACACCCCCGCGTGTGCCTCACAGGCTTCCGTCCTAGTCTCTGGGAAGCGCGTGACGTCGTCATGCTGAGGAGACCACGCCCACCCCGACTACGATGGCGGCAGCCTTAACCCGGCTCTCCACTCGCTTTCACCACGGGCGCATGGAGGGGCAAACTAGGTATACGGCCTGGCTAGCCACACGAAAACTGTAAGTAGAACTTTGCTGTCCCCCAGTGAAACGTGAACTCTTCCGTTTCCTTTTTCGGAACCTTTCCAGTACCCACAAGTACACAATCCGGTACTAAGCTTTTCTCCCCTTTCAATTGCAGAATTTTTTTTTCAACAGTGGCCTCCCTTCCCTCTAATCCTGTGCAGCCTTATGACCCTTAATTAGGAGTAACGATTCAGAAAAGGGGGTGGTGATGAACAGAGTGTCTGAATTAAGCAGACCACTCTTACCCAGTCCAAAGATCAGGGCTTGATCCATCACCGTTATTTATCTCACTGCACCATCCCAGCTCAGAACCTGGCTATATGCAAATCAGTCTGTCCCTGGCCCAGTGCATCATGGGAACAGGGCAGACTAAACTACCAAGCCAATTCTTCACCAGAAAGGAGACAAGCTACCGGGGACTGGTTTCTGGCATTTCAGCCGTCTTCGGCCCGGCTTGCTTGAATCCTAATGGTGCAGTGAGAAAGGGACTCATGTCTGAGTATACCCTGCCACACCTATAGTGGCCAAAAACGATTCAGAAAAGGGGGTGGTGATGAACAGAGTGTCTGAATTAAGCAGACCACTCTTACCCAGTCCAAAGATCAGGGCTTGATCCATCACCGTTATTTATCTCACTGCACCATCCCAGCTCAGAACCTGGCTATATGCAAATCAGTCTGTCCCTGGCCCAGTGCATCATGGGAACAGGGCAGACTAAACTACCAAGCCAATTCTTCACCAGAAAGGAGACAAGCTACCGGGGACTAGTTTCTGGCATTTCAGCCGTCTTCGGCCCGGCTTGCTTGAATCCTAATGGTGCAGTGAGAAAGGGACTCATGTCTGAGTATACCCTGCCACACCTATAGTGGCCAAAAACGATTCAGAAAAGGGGGTGGTGATGAACAGAGTGTCTGAATTAAGCAGACCACTCTTACCCAGTCCAAAGATCAGGGCTTGATCCATCACCGTTATTTATCTCACTGCACCATCCCAGCTCAGAACCTGGCTATATGCAAATCAGTCTGTCCCTGGCCCAGTGCATCATGGGAACAGGGCAGACTAAACTACCAAGCCAATTCTTCACCAGAAAGGAGACAAGCTACCGGGGACCGGTTTCTGGCATTTCAGCTGTCTTCGGCCCGGCTTGCTTGAATCCTAATGGTGCAGTGAGAAAGGGACTCATGTCTGAGTATACCCTGCCACACCTATAGTGGCCAAAAACGATTCAGAAAAGGGGGTGGTGATGAACAGAGTGTCTGAATTAAGCAGACCACTCTTACCCAGTCCAAAGATCAGGGCTTGATCCATCACCGTTATTTATCTCACTGCACCATCCCAGCTCAGAACCTGGCTATATGCAAATCAGTCTGTCCCTGGCCCAGTGCATCATGGGAACAGGGCAGACTAAACTACCAAGCCAATTCTTCACCAGAAAGGAGACAAGCTACCGGGGACCGGTTTCTGGCATTTCAGCCGTCTTCGGCCCGGCATGCTTGAATCCTAATGGTGCAGTGAGAAAGGGACTCATGTCTGAGTATACTCTGCCACACCTATAGTGGCCAAAAACGATTCAGAAAAGGGGGTGGTGATGAACAGAGTGTCTGAATTAAGCAGACCACTCTTACCCAGTCCAAAGATCAGGGCTTGATCCATCACCGTTATTTATCTCACTGCACCATCCCAGCTCAGAACCTGGCTATATGCAAATCAGTCTGTCCCTGGCCCTGTGCATCATGGGAACAGGGCAGACTAAACTACCAAGCCAATTCTTCACCAGAAAGGAGACAAGCTACCGGGGATCGGTTTCTGGCATTTCAGCCGTCTTCGGCCCGGCTTGCTTGAATCCTAATGGTGCATTGAGAAAGGGACTCATGTCTGAGTATACCCTGCCACACCTATAGTGGCCAAAAACGATTCAGAAATGGGGGTGGTGATGAACAGAGTGTCTGAATTAAGCAGACCACTCTTACCCAGTCCAAAGATCAGGGCTTGATCCATCACCGTTATTTATCTCACTGCACCATCCCAGCTCAGAACCTGGCTATATGCAAATCAGTATGTCCCTGGCCCAGTGCATCATGGGAACAGGGCAGACTAAACTACCAAGCCAATTCTTCACCAGAAAGGAGACAAGCTACCGGGGACCGGTTTCTGGCATTTCAGCCGTCTTCGGCCCGGCTTGCTTGAATCCTAATGGTGCAGTGAGAAAGGGACTCATGTCTGAGTATACCCTGCCACACCTATAGTGGCCAAAAACGATTCAGAAAAGGGGGTGGTGATGAACAGAGTGTCTGAATTAAGCAGACCACTCTTACCCAGTCTAAAGATCACCATCAGGATTCAAGCAAGCCAGGCCGACGACGGCTGAAATGCCAGAAACCGGTCCCCGGAAGCTTGTTTCCTTCCCAGTGTAAGAATTGGCTTGGTAGTTTGGTTTGCCCTGTTCCCATCATGCACTGGGACAGGAACAGACTAATTTGCATATAGCCAGGTTCTGAGCTTGGATGGTGCAGTGAGCCTAAAAACAGTGTTGGATCTAGCCCCGATCTCTTGACTGGGTGAGAGTATTCTGCTTAATTCAGAAACTCTGTCCATCACCACCCCTTGTTGTTAAATATTTTGTCCACCATAAGCGTGGAAGGGTATACTCAGATGTGAGTCCCTTGCTCATTGCACCATCAGGATTCAAGCAAGCCGGGCCGACGACGGCTGAAATGCCAGAAACGGGTCCCCGGAAGCTTGTTTCCTTCCCAGTGTAAGAATTGGCTTGGTAGTTTGGTTTGCCCTGTTCCCATCATGCACTGGGACAGGAACAGACTAATTTGCATATAGCCAGGTTCTGAGCTGGGATGGTGCATTGAGCTAAAAAACGGGGTTGGATCTAGCCCTGATCTCTTGACTGGGTGAGAGTATTCTGCTTAATTCAGAAACTCTGTCCATCACCACCCCTTGTTGTTAAATACCTTAATTAGGAGTAAGCTCTTTTTATACATACTGTGTGTTACATGTAGTGTTTGTTTTGTATTTTCTTGTTTGGATCATGATGAAGCAATAGCACGTCGGTATTCCTTTCACTTAAAAGGATATGATTGTTGCATAGCCACGCACCTATATTCTATGGATGCAAGTGATTAAAGAATCACGGATCGTTTCTCACTAAGCACACAACCATTGATAGGTGTGCTAGGAAGCCACACTGGCTGTATTGCGCCAATACATTATTTTCCATGTATTTGAGCAATGCATCGCACTTAAATAATCTGCATTAACTCAGTGTGGGATGACTCACAGAGACAGCAGATTTCGTCACTTCACTACGTTGCAGGCACGTAACGAGTTTTCTTGTGACTTGTATTCTCTTTCTTTACAGGTCTTTTCGCTCCTAGCGTAACCCCCCCCAGGTTACAGCTTCATTGGCCCTGTAACCATTTTTGTTACTAGGGAACAAAGGAATGCAGGTATGGCAGGGCGTTAGTGTACCCTGACCACCCATTTCCTTTTCTGGTCCGGAAGAAAACCCAGCATTTTCCATTTCGGTTTGAAACATGTAGACCTTCCACTGATATTACAGATACACTTGGTCATAATTAAACCTAATATTGTATCTACACACACGTTTTTAATATTGTCCAGTAGTCTAAAGAATAAAAAATGTTCACCTATAAGCCATACCAGGACAATTTTTAACACACTTACTTTTTTCTTGCACTCATCACTCATATACCAGCTCCACTGTATTCCAGGTGTCGCACCACACCTTGATGGCACTCGGCTGTCAAGGTGGCCCCGATGATGAAGCATGTCACCGACCAGGTCGGTGAGTGAAGGGTTTATTAAAACCAAAGAAGGACTTTCTTCTTTTTCTCATTAGAAAATCATCCCACCAAAATCGCCCTTTGAGCCTTTTTCTGGTGGTACTCCTCCTTTCAATAACTATCTCCGCCTGGATTTGCGCAAAGCGGCAGACAGAGTGAAAGCCAATGAGGGCGAGTTCATCACACTGCAGCAGCAGGATAGAGAGCTCCAAGCAATGGTGGGAATGCTAAAATGTACTAAATAATGGCACCCTTGAGCAACACAATAATCAAACACATAAATACAAAAAAGTTCTTGTTCCTTTGTTGAATGTTCTTTGTTCCTTTAATACTCCTTCTCCACAGGAGATATTTATTATTCATGGAATACATTGTACATCCCAGTCAAACACGCCGATCGACACGGACTATAGGAGTACTCTCCAAGTATACGAAATTATGGACTGAAGTTGAAATATCGGGTTAAAGGGATTCCAGAAACATCAAAGAAGATTAGAGGTTATACTTACTTTCCATATTACTGATGATTGAGGACCATTTCTGTGCGAGACTGACTACGATTATACCTTTTGACTTTAACATTGTGGAGCAGCCCTGATTAAGTCAATTTGGTTTGAGAAAGGCGAACAATAACGATACAAGTGTTAGCTACACAATTGGCTGCATGATTGAACATGATTGACTGGCATGTACATGTATTCCTTGAATGATTAATATCGCCTGTGGAGAAGGAGAATTAAAGAAACAAAGAATACTCAAAGAAGAAACAAGAACTGTTTTGTATTCACATGTTTGATTGCTGTGTTGCTCAAGGGTCTCATTATTTGGTTCGGCTTAAGGGTCCTGTCCTTAACATATCTTAAGGGTGTAAGTGGTCACCCTTTCCCTTTGGAGCACAGTATAATTATCATTTTCAATTACAATGGGATACTGGTAGGTTTGCACATAATATAGCCCATACCATTGACAAATGTTTATGCTAAAATGTACTGCTACATCTTTGGAGGAGCGACTGAAGGGTAGTCCAGATGCAATAATCTGCATTTTATTGAGTGCCCTGAGAGTAAGGACGGCCCAACAGTGAATCTTTTCCTGGAGAGATGGATAACTACCATTGAACATTCTCATTGTGCATGGCACCCACCTTTCACCCTGGTGCACCATCGTGGGCACTTGTTGGGTAGTTTCTCAGTTACAGGGACAGGGCTCTGTACTACAACATGTCCGGGCATATAGTCCCTACATGCATGGAGACAAAAAAATCAAAATCCTTCCTGGTAGTGCTCTTCCCTGTGAAGCTTCGTATTCAGCTTGACAACAGGGTTTATTTCTACGAGTCCCCCCTGGAGGCTGCGGATGGGCTGGAATCCTTGGGGATAGGTATGGAACAACAGCCATAGGAATATAGAGAAAAGAGGCGACCAAGGGGATGTAGATCAGAGCGACATTGACCAGCTTCTACTGATGCCCTGACTCTGCAAAATCAAAGAGATGTGACGGTATCCTGGCATGCCCAGATCGAACCCTGCATGCACAAGACTCTCAGCCCTTGGTCACACAGAACTCCCTCTCGCCACTATGTTTGGTGCGCAAAACTCAGGGGGCCTCATTTATGAGAAATGAGGGATCTCTGCGTAAAAGCAGCGGTGCGTCATTTCTCAGTGCGCCCTCCTTGCGACATACCTGATGCGTCATATTTAATGTATAGCGCACCATGTCGCAAGGAGTTACAGATACGTCAGTATTTCTGACGTATCTGTAGAGCGCAAAAGTGACTCATTGCTGGAGTGTGGGGTTACCCAATGCACTCATTTACAGTAAATCACATGTTATGTAACAAACAAAATTCATGTACAATCAACAAAGCGACAAAAAATTCTAGGAATCTCCAGAGGGAGAGTAGTCCGATGGAGTCCTTTATTTAGTCAAACAGCCAGAAGACTGTCAAGACCTGCCTAGTTGCCACAAAACATGACAAGGAAAAATCCAAAAATGCCGCTGGCGTGCAAGCGCGATGTAAATACTCGCGTGGAGGAGACGACATGTGGTGTCTGCTATGTTCCTCAACCAGTGTCTGACTGTGCTACAGGGTAGCAAAGTAGACGTGGATGGAGCTTTGAGACGCGGCAGAGTTTCGGGTTGCCGGTCTATTGTTTCCTGGCTCGCGAAGGACACCGCAGGTGAGGTGCGCGTTCCAATAACGAACTGCGCACTTCACCTGAAGCCGTGCAGAGAGTCGGAGTGATTTTCTGCGTGCTCCGAGAATCAGAGACATTCATTCCATTTGTCTTCAAGTTCCTGTTATCGCATGCGCAACGTGGGATTACCGAAGTAAGAGAATTCCAATTCTTTTCAAAGACTTTTTAAGCCTTAGACTACGCTGCAGTCAAGCGACATTTTTCTTTGTTCCTGAGAGAGACTACAAGTCTTCACAGTTTCCCTCAAGTTAAGAAAGAGTTTTCCCATTCTAAATAGGAGTAATTAGGATGGATATCATTTAGTTTACTCATAGTTAGGACGTATTCATTCCTTGAGCAGCATATAAACTCTCTATATCGGAGAAGTGTGGCTCAATGGTTTGAGCAAAAAACACAGTTGATGGACAGAATGCAGAACAATGTCTTACATTCACCCCAGTACAAAGATCTGGGCCTAAATCCATCGTTTTTTTGCACTCCACACCACCCTAGGTCAGACACTGGCTATATGCAAATCAGCCTTGACCCTGTGCCTCATGGGAACAGTCCAGCCCGAACTACCAAGCCATGTCTTTCCTAGACCGGAATCAAGCATCCAAGGACCGGTTTCTGGCTATCAGCCTTCTTCAGCCTGGATAGCTTGACTCCAGTGATGTGATTTGCATATAGCCATGTCTGAACTGGGGTGGCAGAGTGGGCTAAAGAAGGGTGATGGATTAAACCCAGATCTTTTGGCTGGGTGTGAGTGTTTGATTGGTTCAGATGCTCCGTCCATTACCACCCCCTTTTGTACCGCTTTTGGCCGCCATGGGTGTGGCAGGGTATGCTCAGACGTGAGTCCCTTGCTCACTTTGCCACTGGATTCAAGCAAGCCGGGCTGAAGACGGCTAGAATGCCAGAAACCGGTCCTCGGAAGCTTGTTTCCGGTCCAGGGAAGGCATGGGGATGCAGCAATCCCTGTTGGCCAAGATGTGGAGCTGTAGGAAGATGCATCATGATCTGTTGGTTCTGCACAAGAGACCATATCTGGGCTGGCAGAGCACCTTCAAGTTCACTGCCAAGGGTCTAATACTGGGGTGGCACTACTTGAGGGGAAAAGACTCATAGCAGAGAGACTCCAAGTGCTGGGTTTAAGGTGGTTGGAGCCTCTTCTGTCACTGAGTGTCTGATCAGAAGGCCAGCCAACTAGTTCTTTTAGTCACTTTGATTGTCCTGGTTTTAAGATGCAAGCCCAGTCCTTCACACTCAGGCAGCAGGACAGCAGAGTAGCAGTCCTTCTTGCAGAGCAGCACAGCAGTCCTTCTGAGTCTTTCACAGGTCAAGAACTATACTGAAGGTTTGGGTCTGAAGGTTCAATATTTTTACATAGTGCCAACCTTAAAGTAGGAGAAGATTCTAAAGGTTTCCACCCACAGAGGTGGTTGACATTTTCTGCCTCCCAGCCCTGACCTGAGCTTGTCTGGGGGCTCAAAAGACTAGTGTAAAACCTTCTGTAAGTTTGCTCAGACAAAGTATTTGTGTTGTGCAATTGTGGTAGGTGACAGCTCCTCCATCTATAAAGTCAGAGATGGCCCATGTTAACCTCACATATTCCCCTTTGTCTCTGTCTTGGAGAAATACACAAAGACCAACTGCCAGCTACACCTAGTCATGTGTTCCAGGATACAGGCACCAAACACCTAGGACAAGAAAATGGCAACTTTCTAAAAAGCAGCGTGCGTGTACACAGCGATAATGCACTCACAAGTTTGACAATACTCTCTTGTCCCAATGTTTCAAAAGTATTCTGCTTGGTGTGCTGATTCTGAAGTGGATCTACCTGGCCACAAATTTTGGAAGAACATGAAAACTAGGACAACCTGGCCTAGACAGAATCTGCACTACCTTTGTTTTCCCATATTCTGATTAGACCGACATTTCTGTTAACAGATGGTCGACGGTCTTCAGCTTGAGCACATAGTATTTGAGAGAGCGGCATCCCATTTCAGTAGACGTGAGATGGAACTATTTATTTTGAGAAAAGTACCATGATTGCTACTCACACTGGTATCAGCTTTAACATACGCTGGTTACTGTGTTCATGTCTTTCAGTGACTACTGGCGGTATTACACCTGTATCAGTAGGTTATTCGGGTTTACTCAGGGTTTTTGCAGCAGATCGCATTATATTATAGGTGAGAACAAACGCAGGACGTTCCACTGTAAAATGAATGACTTTCAAGTCTATCACAAGGTCTCACTGTTCGTTACCTCTATGTTTCAGAGTTTTTGTTTGGCATACAAGCTTGTGAGTCACTTTCAGCTACACGTTGCAGGTATTCCATAAATATTGTTGACTTTTAAGTCCTTGAATTGACACGCATGATGAGACTCTTTACACTAACAAGCACATATTTGTCTGGTGCCTTCACATAACACTTTGGAATCGGTTTTCTGTCTGCTCACCTTTTTTTAGAGAGTTGTTTTACATTTCACATGGCCATGCTTCAACTTTTTGATTCTCGTCACTCTAATTCTTTGTAGCTGTACTTGACATGGAAAACGCATGTCCAACTACCCCCCCCCCCCCCGCCCCCGGATGATTGTTAGGTCACTTCATTGATATGTAGTATCAATATTGATTTTGTTATATGTTCTCTTAAATTTCCCCTGAAGAAGGGTGCAAACAGCACCCAAAATGCATTGGGATTTGCTATCGACAAGCTTGTAAATCCACGCTATTTGAAAATGTAAGAAGTTCAAGTAACAGTGCTTTTGAATAAAAGAAGCAAAGCACTATGCAGGATGAATTGTTTTTTCATAAATGTTTCTTCAAATTGATTTTGCATCTTTGTATGAATTGCATATTGTTTAAATGTCATTGTGATTGGTTCAATTAATTATGTTAAAAACAGTTTTCACTCAGCAGGAGTGAACAAAGGTAGTGCAGATTCTGTTTAGGACAGGTTGTCCTAGTTTTCATGAACTTTCTAAAAGTGACATTTTCATAATTATGATTTAAAATCCAGCTTTACCATTATGGAAGGTTTTAAATTTCAATTCTTTAGACACCAAACTTGACATCCCCACCTGCTCACAATATCACTTGTGTCTGAAATGGAGAGGCTAATATATTTGGCCAGTCTCCCATTAATACCCTCATACATTACCTGTGTCCTCATTAGCCTTATCACATCCTGAAGGAATCACTTCTTCACACTACAGAGCTTACCAGGGGAGGAGGATGTGTGCTTTCATGTGAATTTTCTTGTTTTTCACCAGGAGGAATTATTGAAGCTTATCAAAAGGATCATTTTGCACCTCTCTATGAGTCTTCTATTTGGCCTTTCTTACCTGAGGGATCTTCCTTGATAGTCATGGCCATGGCTTAGAGTCTTCCCATGTTCTTATGAGGATCCTCAAAAGAAGGGATAGCAGAAACATATTTTATGGTTGGATGAGGGAGTTTAAGATCTGAGTTTTAGTAGACACCGTGAAAGTTTCTTAAAATATTTAAAGTGCAATACAAAAGTTAGAAAAGTACAGATGCAGCATGAAATCAATCAGCACAAATAAGTCAATTTCCATAAATGTTATACAAATAATGCTGTCATGGACAAACATCAGAGGAATAGACTAAGGGCCTGATTTAGAGTTTGGCGGAATGGTTAATCCATAACAAAAATGATTTATATCCTGTCCACCACATTACAAGTGCATTAGATACTATGACAATTGTTTTACAGGCGATCGGTTAACAGGCAAGTTTGTGATGGACTAACCTGTTCTCTGAAGTCTAAATTAGGTCCTAAATCTCTAATGTGCAGCAAATCAATAGAACATCATGAGCATCTCTAGAGAAACCCAAAAACGTCTGCCCCCCCCCCCAAAAAAAATGTAAGGGGTAATATATGTGAGCATTATTACAGCAAATGTTTCATGTTTTTAAAACGTCACATAACCCTAACATCTTAGCACTAATCCATTACATGAATATTGATTCTTCCTTTCTGACTTAATGTCATCCAAAGATGTCATAACAAATGAGTTACATAAACAACAGAGAACAAGTGTGAATGAATACAATACAATGAGCTACTTGGGAGAGCCTTGGAAAGTAGCTATAGGCTTTGTCCAATAAGTTATTCAGGAACAACATGTCATGCAACTATACAGTTCACATCTGCTTGTGGAGTCAAATGAGAAATATATACACAGAATGAACATCATGATACAGCAGCCATTTTAACAGAGATTGTGTTAGGGACGGGTCTAACTGAGGCCAAGTTAGACTAAGCCAGAAAAACACATCAAATACATCATAATTATGGGCCATATTTTCAATGAATGTGATCAGTGCGTGTCGCCAGCCATTTGGCATATTTACAACAATATTTGGTATCCCTATCCCCTCCCTGCGCTAGCGCATAATCGGCTGCCATGCGCCATTGCAGGCACCCTTGCACCAGGGTGGCTTTAGGTGTCCTTGTAAATTTCAGGCAGAAGGTTGCGCCACCAGTGCATCACACAACATGATGCCATGAGTTTAAAATGAACTAATGGGCACCATTGAATACCCAACAGTTAAACTTTCATAAATAAATATCAATATTTGAGTGCTCTCCTTTTGTTACAGGAACGTGTATCACATGCCCCCGCAGCCCTGTTGCACAATTGGGCCCTACCCCTTCAAGGGGCCCCCAAACCTAAAGGAGCCCCTATTTAGACCAATCTTTCATAGGCATTCATTCCAGCACCAATGGATATCTGTGCGACTCTGGCAGGGCCGGACTGGCAGTAGCGGGCACCGGGTAATCCCCTGGTGCGCCCCACGGTTGGAGGGGCCGGTTTGGGGCCCCCGGGGGCCATTTTTATTACAGGGCCGATTTTGCAGCATAGCTGCAAAATCGGCCCTGTAACAAAATTGGCAAAAACCGGCTCTGGCAAAGAGCTCAGCGGCACCCACAACCCCCCTTTGGGCCAGGCACTTTGCCAGGGCCGGTTTTGGTTCCACATCCGGCCATTGACTCTGGAGTCCCGAACTGACGGTCCAACGTAAAACTGGTCAGATTAGTTTAAAGGATTTTGATCAGGTTGGTGCAAGTGTACGAAAAGTGCATCCTCTGAATAACTTCTGTTCCATTAACGACGGTAAGGTTACCACCTAATATACCATGCCACCTTCTCTGAAAGTGCCTGCACCAACCTGTGGGTAATGCCCCACCGCTTAGCTGTTTTGTAACTTTCAGATGTGTTCTGAATCTGTCACATTTTCATCTGTTAGAACCAGATACTAAAACAAGATAAATGTTAAGAATTAATACGAAAGCATGATACCTAATCCGCCCTAATGCCTGGGAGTGGATCTCTTCCAGTTCTCGAATAGATCTAAGTTTACATATACAAATGCATTGCTTCTTTCATTATTCCTACTTAAGCATTTGGCCAAATACGGTGGGGAAAAACTCATTTGTTTTTGTACACTGTGAGAAAATATGCTTTTATGAACTTTTGTGTGCCTGCAGAAAGTAAATTAGTTTAGTTGATGAAATTGTTTGATTTATAAACTATTCTTCATTTGAAACCCAGCCTTTGTGCGCTCTCATGCAGTCAGCACTTTCTCTTGGAAGTTGATTGAAAAACCCTTATTCGGATAAACAAATTAAATCTTCAAGTACATTTCCAAAATTTGCAGGGATATTATAAAGTAAGCAAAAGAAAAAACAGCAGAAGTGTTTTAAAGAGGTAAAATTATGGTCTACTTCCCACATGGAATAAGCTTTGCGGCGATATTTTTATCGCCATATGTACAAGCTGCCGCTAATCTCTGTTAGCAGCAGTTTTCGGGCAAAAAACATCCATTCTAAAGATCGCCACTTCTGTTAGCGATGATGACATGCAAGGGAGTCATTCTCGTGCAAAAACTGCAGCTAACCACACTTTGCGATATTGACAAGGGGAATCTTGAACTTTGTAACACCCAAAAAACTGCTGCTAACTGCATTCAGAGGCAGTTTTTAAGAGCAGTAAATAGCTGGCCTTAAAAGCCTTGGGGCCTCATTTCAGCAGGTGTTGGTGACGGGCAGCTGTGCAAGCAATGTTTTTGCGCTGCCCTGCAACAAAACTACAGGGCAGGAATGCGCACCATCAATAAGATAGTGCACATTCCTGGCCCTCAGTCATGAAAAGTGTTGCAGCGCTGCAACAAGACAGAGTTGCAACACTTTTCACTACCCCCTTCTTGCGACACTGCGGTGCGCTGTTTTCACTAGACAGTGCTCCATGACGCAAGCAATGACAGATACGTCTGGAATGCTGACGTATCTGTCTGCGCTAAAGTCACACATTGCTGCAGTCATGTCACAACCATGATGCAACTCCAGCAATGCATGAGGCCAGCCTATCCCTGTGACACTTCTTCAACCTTACGCCGGTCATGGGTAAGGTAATGACGCAGTGCCGTCCTTGAAGGGTGCCAGGGTGTCGGCTCAGTTGGACATCCATCAGTGGCGGTTGAGCTCTGCAGTGTCATCGTCTATAAGCGTTTGAATGAGTGAATGGGGAGTTGAGGAGACGTTCTTCGGTGGCCCTGATCTAGCTGCAAGGGGGGCGATGATGGCGGTGGTGTACGGTGAGCACGGTGGAGACTTGATGGATACAATGATGGTCGGTCTAGGAGAGTCCGGTGGTGTGGCTGTAGTTGAAGTTCCCGCTGGTCTTCACAACGCAACTCCAACAACGCAGGTGCCTTTACATTGCATTCCTTTACAATGCATTGTGAGGATAGTAATGGTTTTTTAAAGTTTTGGGGTGGGTTTGGGTTTCTGCTGTTGGAGACGAAATTTGGGCTGTGTTATTGGGTAACATTTGAAATTTGGGGTGTGTTTTGGGGTCAATTATGAATATTGGGGTGTGCATTTGGGTCAAATATGATGTTTAGGGTGTGTTTTGGGGGCTCAAAGATGAATTTTAAAGTTCAGGGTGTGCTTTGGGGTGCAAGGGTTAGTTTTAGGGTTGCACTCACTGAAGTGGGAATAGTAATATTTACATCTCCGCTATCCAACATCTTCCCTACTGTTGCAATATGCCAAGTATTAGTAGGCATTGTAATGGAGTGAAATGTAATGGCATAGGTCGTAACTTCATATATACCTTTGGTACACCAGGGGTACGCCCACTGCGCATGGCCGCACAGCGGCTGCCATTGAGAAGTGCTGCAGGGGACCCTGGACAGCTAGGAATTGGGAAACAACTGAAAGGACGCTGGATGGGGCGTGGATGCGGGGGTGTGTGTGTGTGTGTGCAGCGGGTGTTGTAAAGATTTAAATGGGAGAAATCTTACCTCTAGGCCGGTTCCTGTGTCTTCGTTGCTCCTGCTCACTTGAGTCTGCGTCTAAGGAAAATGAAGTCGCCAGCCAGGCTCCCTCCCCTAAGCCAATCACAACACTGCAATGCGGCATTGGGATTGGTCATTGGCGCCGGGACAAGGCGTTCAGCCAGGGGCTGGAGGAGTGTACATGACTGCTTTGGGCGGCCTGAGTGGACTGACCAAACAGTCATTGTGCACTTGAGTGGGCATGTACACTCAGCCTCTGCCCTGCTCCGTGAGTGGGGCAGCACTGACAACCCTCCCACCAGCAAAGCAAATGTAGCCTGATTACATCAGGAAGTTATCATCATGTGATGATTTTTCCTCTTTTTGCACCGCTTGAAAGCAGTGGGGCGACGCTGTGGCGCCAAAGTGGATGATCCAAGACTGGGGCGGCGGCGTTCACTGGTGCTAGGCTGGGGTGACTTGACCCCTGGGCCTCATCCGCTACGTGTCACACCTTCTCCTTACCTGGACATTGACACCTTGGCGCAATCCGCTGCACTCTCTCCAAATCTGTGGCTCAGCCAGTAGGATTCTCAGCCAGGAGGGATTTCAAAAGCTTGGGTACAGCAGTCACCGAAAAATCTGCTGGTGAACCTCCCGATACAGTTGATGCAACAGGGCCCTCTTAGGCGTGAAGTTGCATCGCTCCCGCCACACAAGTTTGGCGCAGCTCAGGAGCCTCACCCTCCACAGCTTCTGGCCAGCGCAACATCATCTGGCTTGTGACGCAGAGAGGCACCGCCCACCATTGGTAATCCCCTCCGTGCACCCCGGTGTAGTGGTGGATTGTAGTATGCAATGCAGACCTCCCGACGTTGGCTTGCATATGTTGTTAACTCTGTTATTCAACATTTCTTCCATGTAACTTTTTATCAGTCAATTCCTTACTTTGGCATTCAAAGAAAACAGCAGCCACATGTGTGACGTGGAAACCTGCTTCATCAGAGGTTCTAGAAATTCCATAGACAAAATTCAATTGATAACCAAATTATGTCTATCTTGTGGTATAGTTGCAACTATGTAATGTTATTTTACTTTGAATCCCTTTTTTTACCTTCTGTGTTCCGTTTAGTGGAGAGTCCAAAATCCACCTGAAGTGTAATTGTAGAGGTCACTATAAAGTTCCAACATTAGCTTTCATTTACAGCCATGTTTTCATCCCCCGACTTCGTTAGGCAGCTCGCAACCTTCACACTCTTCCGTGTAGCCTACAATGAAGAATGTGATAGTTGCGAGCTGCCTAGTGAAAGTCCCACAGGAAGTCTATCTACTAAATTTCTAGAAGCTCCCATGAAGTGGGGTTCCCCAAAATACACAATGCAAACTAATGGAATGATAAAAAAAGATTAAATAGCTCTAAGACCTTTATAAGAAGGTGTAGGAAACACCTGACCTTGCTTAAAATCAAGGGCAGGGTCAGTAGGAGAAATTATATCTGGAAAGACCTGAATATTTGTATGGACCCTGATTTATAGTTGGCCTATTGTCCATCAAGGTGAAGGAGGACATTACATTTGCCACACTGACGGACAACCACCTGCTATGTCTATACATCCCGGCTAGGATTTGGTAATCTCTGTGTGAGAAAGCATTGAAAGTTAAATGAGCAGCCACCATGTTTCAGGCAACCGCTTAATAAACTTTCTTGTTTAAAACAAAAAAGCAAACTCTTAAAGCAGGAGTTTGTTTTTGGAAAATAAAAAAACTAATCACATTGACACCCTCTAAGTCTCCTTCCATGCTCTATGGGTCATCAGTCATTTTTAGTTCTCGCCTAGGCAGCGCATGCGCTGTCTCGTTGAAACTTGCAGTATATGCTTTACTAGGTGAGTCCCCGCCTCCCTTTTTCAATTTATTATTGAGTGTGTCTTTCAAATTTCACCACTTGCTATTGGCTAATAGTGTTCCAAGTCCCTCCTTTTCTCCCGTTGTGTACATTTATGGCTATTGGCCCCTTTACTTGTATTAGATCACTTCTTTTTGGGCTGTTGTTTTGGGGCGATTTCTTTTTTTAATATGCCTTGCTTTTTGACAGTTAAAATGTTTCAGCCCATGCCAAATGTGTTTCCTGGCACGTATAATTTTTTTTTACTTCGAGGCAAGCGTGTGATATTGACAGACTTTGAACGTTTGATCTCGTGCCGAGTGTGTTTCCCGACATGGATACGTTTTTTTTACTTCAAGGCAAGCGTGCACGTATAATCTTATTGTTATGTGTTAATTTAAAGTATTTGCTAATAATTGTGTCTGTTTATATGTTAATTTTTAATGTAAAGTATTTGCTAATAATTGCGTTGAGCCGACGAGAAGGCTTGGACCCAAGTCTGTAGCTCCCGAGTCGGCAGCCCTCACCGCTGAACCATAACCTCTCCCTCCGAGAGCAGCATACAGTTCTCTCTACATGCTTGATCCATTGGTAAATGGACGTTGGCTTTAACATGTGCTTTGCACAATGAAGACATCTTAACTTTCTTTCCGAATACACACATCAGCCTGATGGCATCTGATGCAGTTTTTCAAGAGCCATGCTTTCCCATAACCCCTCAGTACTATTGTGTGCTGTGCAATACAGGCAGGCTTGTAGTATGGAAGTGGGCGGGACCTACGCCCCTCTCTCAGAGTGGCTGCCATTGGAGCTGGGTAAGCAGGCTCGAGTCTCGGCAGAGACGATTAAGCATCCTGTGATTTGGGGCAAATCTAGGGTGACCAACCCTCCGTAAATTTCACGGACAGTCCGTAATTTCGTCCGTCTGTCCGTTGTCCGTGAAGGATTCTTTGACGGATGCCATTTGTCCGTAATTTTAACTGGTCGCACAACCGGCACAGCTGGCCCCCACCTCCCTTCTTTACTGCGATGCTGCTGAGGTCGGATGTAACAGACTCCGAGGCTCAGAGGCAGTACAAAAGCTCAGATTCTCATCAGCATTGGCGAGGCACAGCGGGATGGCAACCCTCACACCTTCAGCCCTTGATGAGCTGTTAAGAGGTGCTGAAGGTGACAGAGGGAGGGGCTGCGTCTTCAGGAGCAGGGGCATCTATTCAGATGCAAACAGCACTGAATGGGTCTTGTATACAACCATGTCTTGGAATATATCATTCTTACCCCACTTGAGTAGATTACACTGCTGGTTAGACAGAGCGTGCAATTTAAAGCTGTCCGCATGGTGCGTCAGGCATGTAATGGAAGTGGCCCCAAGTTTTTAAGCAGTACATTTTACAATACATGCTCTGTAGAGATTTTGCTAAGGCAATGTTACTTCTGACTTTTAATGATTAAGTGACAGTGCAATCAACACTGCAATAGTTAAATTTTGGTGAATAAACTGTGCAAGAAATTTAAACCATCACTGTTTACAAAGTTGTGCTAGTGTGGTCCAGATGGCTGCAGTCGAGTTTGCTTTAATATGACTGCGACAAAAGATTCCTCATGAAATAATGATGTACTTAGTAAATACTATTTTGTACAGCACTCAGCTGCCTTTATAGCTAGATTTGTGCCGTTACAAACATTGTCTGTCAATATGTATTGGCAAAGTAAGAAGGTCTGGCTTATAAATTAATGTGGCCCTTCGTTGATGGTGTGCGAGTGCGGGTCGAGTATTGTAGATGGATGACTCAATTATAGAATGAGTCAAAAAGTGGATGAATTAATGCACAGGTCCATATATGTATGATGAGTGACACAGTAACTAAATTCCACAATCAATAAAGAGACACTCTTGTAAGCCAAACATACTGGTTTTGGCAATGTTATTTTTACCAGGTGACCATACTTGTACTATTACCAAATATCTGCCTCCCTTCAACAATGGTCACTGACTTGCTCTTATGTAACATTGTGATTTAATATTAAAGCCTGTGCTTCCTTTACACATCCTCCAGGAGCATTTTAAACATAAGGTGATGAGGGTGTGGAACAATGTGAAGCACTGTGGACGAAATTTGCTTTCCAAGCGCAGTGCTTCTCAAGAATGTCTTAAGCCCATGTTTGTGCCCTTCCTCTGAGCCCCATGCCTGACCGGTCAGCATGCTCGCCTGTTTGAGATCTGACCTGGAAGATTTTAACTCTGCAGACCTGAAAGTCAAACAACCAGTTTACAATTTACGTTATGTTGCCATGTTATTTATTGTGCAGCAAATTTCTAGCATGTTTTCCTCATATATTCAAGATTTCTGATGATCAACGAATTACAGCAACAATTATCTAAGCAGCCATGCTAGCAGGAATGAGCACCCCCTACTGAGCCCCATTGTAAGAGGGATTTCCAGAAACTGCACCCTGGTCTCCTCTTTTGAACCCGCCTCCCAGGAGTCACAAGGACAGAAGATTTGTAGTTTGGTGGAGGGGTGGGGATAGGAGGGGGGCATTAAATGGAACACAGATCGAGATAGCCAATCATTTTAACCTTGCCCCATGGCGTATGTCCCCAGGAAGAAGCAGGTCATGAGGAAGAGTAGCTAAGCAACAGGGCCACTAGAGATAGTATATAACAGCTTTCATTAAAAAGAAGGTTATGGCACTTGCATGGAGGCAAAAGTTCTGAAATTAATTGTTCCCATCTTCTCAGTACATCATGGAGCGCTAGCCTTTTTGCTGCTTGTTTGTTCATTTACTGGACCCCCTCTCTGCCCAGGCCTGTACTCTTCTCTTGCCTGCTCATTCTTCCCAATCGCCATGTGTCAGGGCAAGCTTCATTCAATTTCGATAAACTCTATAGTTTAAGTAATTAAGCATTTTACTGCAATCATTTTTATTGTGCAGCTGTAGATAAAATAGAAGTAGTCAATACAATGGGCTGGAAAAGCCACTTGTTCAGTAGACTCAGCATGCTGCATATCCAGTCAAAGTGTTCCATGATTTAGAAGGGTCATTCAAAGTGTGTTAATATCTACACTCTATGTAGCTACTGCCTCCTCTTACCAGGCTATGAAGCGCATGTGATTGAACTTTAAAGCCAAGCTGACCAAGCTCATGCACTGCGTTCATTGAACAAGGAAGCACTTGTTTGAAACATTCCCTTTCTGCCCAGGGTTCCAAACATCCTAGAACCGGCCCTGATTACACGGAGGCAGCACGTGGTTCACTTCACAGAGCTTAATTACTGTCACTAAATTGTAAACAAACCTCGATTCTTTAAACATGCAGTCTATACTGTAATAAAATAGAGAAATGGCACAATCGCACCAACACTGATTAACAAAGTATGGAGGACAATCAGTTAAATCAGTTCTCTTGGAGTATCTCCTTTCAGTACTGTACGTCAGTGTGGGGGGAGGGGGGATAAACGAACATTTTGGAAACAGAGCCTGTCTTCTCATTGTCTTGTCCAGGAGGGGGTGAGGAGCCCTCAGCCACCCTGGAAGAGACCAAGATGATACTAGAATACTGCATACCCACCCCTGTGTCCACCCCGGTGGATCCTGTTCCCCTTCCAGTGATGGCTCTTGTCCCCCCATGTTGTGGCTCCTGTCGCCCCCCCCCCCCCCGCCTGTGATGGCTCCTGTCCCCTCCTGTAGTGGATCCTGTCTCTGCTCTGAGTGGCTTCTGTCCCAGTCCTGGAATGGCTCCTGCAACGGGGGTGAAGTTCTTGATGGGCCTCTTCTCAAAAAGGCTCAGCTCAAAATTATTATGAAAAGGTGGGCGAGTGAGTAAGTGAAGGGATGGCTGGATGAATTAGTGAAAGGGTGAATGGATGAATGAAAGATTGAATAGATGGATAATGGGAGGAGATGGATGGATTGATGAGTGAGTGGAAGGATGGAAGAGAGAAAACGGAAATAGCTGGATGTATGGGTGGAAGGGTAGCTGGATGGGTAAAAGGGTGGATGGATGAGTGAAAGGATGGATGAGTGAAAAGGTGGATGATGAGTGAGTGGGTGGATGGATGAGTGAAATGATGGATTGATTGATGAATTGATAAGTGCAAGGGCGAATGGATGGACGGATTAGTGAAAGGGTGGATGTAAGGATGGATGAGTGAGTGAAAGGGAAGGTAGATGGACAAAATGATTAATAGACCAGTGAAGGAGTGAAAGGATAAATGGATGAGGGAAAGGATGGATGAGTGATAGGGTCAATGGATGGATTCATGAGCGGATGAGTAGATAGATGGATGGATGGGTGGATGGATGGATGGATGGAAGGAAGGATTGCTAAGTGAAATAGTCGATGGAGAGAGAAGGGGAGGATGATGGATGACTGAAATGGTGGATGGGTGGAAGGATCAGTGACTGGGTGGATGGGTGAGTAAGTGAAAGGATGGCTGGATGAGTGAAAGGGTAAATCGCTGGATGAATGAGTGAATGGATGGATGGGTAGAAGAGTGGATGGATGAGTGTACAGATGGATAGGGTGAAAGGGCGGATGGATGGATAATGGATGGATGAGTGAAAGGATGGATGAAGGGATGGATGAGTGAAATGAAAGATGGAAGGATACATGATGGATAGGTTTGCAAATGGCTGAATATGTCTAGATAAGGCTGGGCTTACTTATATACAATTGCGCGACCTCTGATGTGTCTGTGAAACTTATCCAATTGTCCTGAAGTTTTGTCCTGAATTTTGACCTCCGGTCCTGAATTTGTGTCCTGAATTTTGACCCTTTGTCTTGAATTTTTACACTCACCGTCCTGAATTTGCACCAATGCCAGTTGGTCACCCTAGGCAAATTACGTCGTCTCCCCGTGCCTAACACAATAATGTGCCTGTCTCTAATGCAACTGGTGCTCATGTAAAGCCCTCTGACATCTTCGTGCAAGATAAAACTGGAAAAAAAACAGCTGCAGCACCCAGCCAGCCCTAAGAGTGAGCAGTCCAAAGCTCTCTAGGAGTGTCCCCATAGTAGGGCCTGGAAATAAACAATTGGGAGAATGTATTTCCCCCATTCACCTCTGTTGAAGCAGAGGCAAGTTCAGGTGGGGGCAGCCACAAGAACACTATTTGTGGCTTAAAATCGTGAGTCTACTGCCGGAAGCGGGTCTGTTGGAGCCTCGTGGGCTGCGGGGAGTGAACACCACCAGGGGTCTTCTAGAGAGTGCCTATTCCTGCCTCATGATCCAGGACAGTGAGCCGCTGCAGTATTGAAGTATGGAATAGAAGCCCCACCCACTCTCGACTTTGTACTGCTTTAAGTCATTGGGAAGGGCACGTGTGTTGTTGTACAACAAAGGAAAGGAAGGGATACAGTGTTTTTTGTTGTAACTTCTGACGTTGTTTGATTCATGTTGGAAGGGGACGTGTTGCAGCAACGGGTAGGCTGTTATATATGTACTGCTTATGGAACCGGACATTTTTTCTCTCCATGGTCTGGCTTCATACAAACTACCCCCGATCCTAGACTACCTACAGCTCAATAATTCAGAGCAGTTCCTTTGCCGATCTGCTACTACCTTGCTCTGACCCACTAGGCACCATGTGAGTTGTGACAGACTGCCCCACACTGTTTTTTTTCCTGGCCGTACCTGCTTTCATCTTCCCTTACTTTATAAGGCTCTGGCTGGAGATGTTTCTTTGGATTTGATTTAACTCTTCGGTGGGATATGCCTCTGCCCCTTCCCTCCCTCTAAGTTGTGCATAAATGTATTTCACATTCCTACTGTATCATTTTTGCACTCGTTGTCGTACTTTATTCTTTGCCTCTTCTTGTCCATGGCACAGGTCCTGGCACATTTGCAGCTGTCCTCTGGTAGTTGTTTTGGGAAGATTTTGTTAGTCACTTCATACCAACTGCACTAGTTATTCTCTTTCGGTGGCGTTTAATGTTACTTGCGGCTTGTGGTACTGCACCTTTTCACTGCTTTATGCACAGTACAACAGTAAATGTTGCTGTACCGCAATAATATGCTGCATAGCTAAATATATATAAGGTCCCAAAGGCGAGACCGATTGAACTGCAAATGCTTGTTTATTCTTCTCACCACTCAGTCATGTAGGAGTTCCGGACATATTCAGATCTGTCTTGGGACCGCACCAGGTGTTCATCCAGGCTGAATTGCCAGTCTGAGCCGCCTTTAAAAATGAACACAGACCGGTGCTGCCTTTGTTGGTCCTAATGAGTGAAGTGCAGATGAATCCCTGTGCCACCGCAAGCTACAGAACCCATCCCTGGACGTACTCTTGAGATATAGAGTAACTAATTTAGAAGAACAAAAACATTATGAATGGAACACTTGAATTAATCATAACCACTAACATTGGTATGTATTCATTCCATCGTCTCTTTGCTCACTGTGCTCACTCTTTCAACCGCCATTATGATGTGATGTGGCCTGATAGTTTGGCCGTATTAAGATGGAGCATACAATGCTTTGAATGCTTTTGCACTGTCTTCTATAGTGGCACATTGAGCTAAAAAAAAGTGGAGTAGAATGTTACCCAGGGTAATTACCAGTTAATATGATTACTTAAGCATTTGCTCTGCACCTTTTGTTTTTTTTACTTGGCTCTAAAGTATGACCGCTTCTGGGAGACAGCTGTGCAGGGGCCAACTCCTATTTGGGGACCAGCCTGTAGTTTGTGAGCGATGTGATGTGTCTAAAGCTAACTGCCAGGTGACGTTTCGGTCATTATTCTCCGTTTTCTTCACACGGATGTGGTTGCGGTATATTTTCGAAGTGTTTTTTATATAGTTTATATTTATAAAAATATTTTCAACCGTTTTTTCAGATTTTAGCTCAGCGTATCATTTCTTATACCCTAGCATTCACAAAAACAGATATCCCATTCACACTCCAGATTGCTCCATAGTAAAGTCCATCTTTTTCATACTGTCATTTCAACCTTTTGGCCAGCACATGATTTTATGGTAGTTTTGCTTTGCTGGTGATCATTCTTTTTCTTTCTTTTGTTTATCTCTCTTCCTTGTAAGTCCTTTAACTTTAATAATGCATACACCGAATTTTCAGTGTAGTTTGACATTGAACCATACATCACAGTGAAAATACTTTGTTACTGTAGCCTTACCTTCTTCACCTATCTGTGTTTTGCAACTGCTCCCTGCCCTGCAGCACCACGAACATGTGACAAAAATCAGTTCTTTACTGTGCGGAATCTCAAATAAATAGCTTTAATAATTTTTTCGTTTTTTGAATTAATTAAGAGAAGCAAAATTACTCATTTGAAAGACTTCTCTAAGTTTGTATTCGGTTCTTAGTTGCTGTGGTTTTAACCAACGTTTGCCCCTAAATCCAAGACATCAGGGCAACATACCATCAAACATGAAATATCCTGTGAAGCTTTTAGCGCAAAAACTCCGATTCTGGTACAAGTTCTCACGACCCCAATAATTTTTCTGAAAATTCTAGGGTTAATGGTCTTTTGTTCATCTGGGAGATTAAACTCTTTATTCTTTTGCATAATTCCCCACTTTTTAATATAAGATCTAACATTTGTAATAGAGAAACACGCTTTTGTCTAATTTAATGTTGGTATTTTTAATCAGCCGGTATGTATTAACCCTTCACTGCTAGGCCTCTCCCCGTGCTAAGTCTTTTTTTGGGCTATTTGGGGTAGTTCATGCTAAGGCCCCTGTAACTTTTTGACCACATGAGGTATCCAAGCCAAATTGGCGTCCTTTTCTTCCAACATTATGGTTGATTGATTGATTGATTGATTGATTTATTTGTTGATTAATTAAAACCGTTACAACAAAGGACAGAAATAAATACAACACAACACATTACCTAATTGAATATTCCAGGAAACAATGCATAAAGTTGACCACAATCAATGAACTTTTTCCAGTTCAGGGCAATTTAAAATTATTATTTCATTTTTAAAACAGTCTATAGGGCTTGGCATTTTCCAGGGATAAAGGGCATTTATGTCATTCGATAACAATAATAAACATAATAAATGGAACATTATCTAAAAAGTAGTACTCTAAAAACAAACAATTAGTACAATAAAAAGAGCCATAAAAATAATTAATCATCACCTTAAAAACAGCAACATCCTCATTTCACAGCCGTAACAAATTTAACATATACTTTGGGTGTCAACCTTACATAATTTCATTTCCACTGTAAGCATACATTTTACAAATTGGTGTATTTATATGGACGTTGACACCGCTTAAGCAAAATATTAATGCCGATCTACAAGTCCTAAGTTCCCATTTCTTTAAAAATAGGTTTTAAAATGGTTTTCCGTTCCTTCATCATTTTTGGGCATAGTGTTACCATATGCTGCAAGGTTTCATCATATTGCCCACATAGCCGACAAATATTTGATGCCCATTTGGACTTCCATTTAGGGGTTCCATCTTTGGTTAGATAGATTTCAAACCTTAATAAAATAAATTTGTTCTTAATTAAGGGTTTTTGATGAAAAAGTAAATAAGGTTGGACCATCATTTTGTCGAAGCAATTGGCAATGGACCAAAAGTGTTTTTTTTTCCCCAATTCATATTTATCCAACACTTCTGACAGCAAGGCAACGGTTGAATTAATTAATTTTTTATGAACCATTTTACTCCTTATTTCGTCTTCCAATTTGGGACATTCGAATTTTAGGAGACACTCAGCTAAATATTCCTGCCAGCTTCTAGAATATTAGCTGGTCGAAATCTCTCTCCAACATATATTGGCCAACGTGCCCTCCTCGGCTCGAGATAATGCCAATAGTGTTTTAACAAATGCAGCTTTACCCACCAAGAGCTGATGCCGTAAGCCAAAGTCCAATCTTAAATTGGCACGTGAAATCTGCCTAGGAATCCTAAAGACTGATTTATATGTCCTTGCAACTATGGGGTCTTTAAAGGTACCCATGGTTTGTTCATTCCCCTGGAGAAGACCCAGAAATTAGCCAAAGTACAGCCACATTTTTTGTGTGGAAAAATGGTAAATAAGTGCTGCAGAAGAAAGTGTCTGTTTTTTACCCTGCAAATGGTATCAACAAAGAGTTTGCAGTGCTGAAATCACCATCTTCACAGCTTTCCGGGACTGACGGACTTTTGTCAGAAAACAAACATTTTTTACACAGTTTTGGCTTTTTTGTGCTTTCCACCTCCTTCCAGTTAATGGTAGAATGGGGGTATGATAGCAATAATAGATCCTGGAAAGCTATCCATTTCAGAAAAGCAAACAAAGTTCAGCAAGTGGTCATTTGTGTAGATCCTTCAAGGTTTTTTTTAATAGAAACTAAGCACTGAAAATAGGAAAATTTTTAAATGAGTTGAAAAAAACAGTCATTTGTGCCAACGTTTTCACCTATAAATTCTTATAAGTATGACAAAGGTTTGAAAGCAATATTACTATTACATCCACTGAACCCTTCTGGTTGTGGGGATATATAGGACTTGTAGGTTCACCAAGAATTCGAGGAACCCAAAGCCAATAACCGAGCAGCGTTTTGCAATGGTTTTCAGGTCGAGCTTAGCGCAGCTCACATGCGCGGTCGATGGGGATGCTTCTTTCAAGCACTCCAAACTTCCCAGAGACTTCTCCGTGTGATTTTGTTAACTCCCAAACATTTTTTTGGCCCTTGTGTGTGGCTTTCAAAAATGAAAGCATGCAAGTGGCCAAAGGCAGATGCATGTCCTGCCTTTGTCTCTAAATGTTCACTCCCACGGCCTTTGGGTCCCAGGAGCGAACAGCTGCGCTCAGGGTGCCAGCTGCATTCCTTGATCATGTTACTAATTAACCCAGCACGGTCGCTTTCACTATTGCGACCGCATTTGTTTTCAGTTCCATAAACAATTGTGGGGCTATCTTGGCGCCTTTATGCTCTGGCGCACCCCCTGTACCAATCAGATTAAATTGTTGATGGTTAGCCTGACCAAAATATTCTCACAAAATGCTTGCAGACTACCACTCCTTCCCCAATCGCACATGCACAAGTGCTGTCACTCACGTCAAGTTTAAAACATACTAACACACAAGCACCTACATACATACAGACAGACACGTAGAGCTGACAGCATCCTCTAGCTAACTCTTAGGGTATACACTGTGCCTAAGGCGTGATAAATAGGACTGAGACCTTGTACATAGTGAAACTTCACCTTAGTAGCATTAGTATTAAAAGAATCCTTCCGTTGTTTACACAGAAAAACGGTGATGGGCTTGTGTGAAACACATGAAAGGTAGTGCCTAAACAAAGAGTAGCCGGGAGGCGTTGGAAAGGCTCTATGTACCGGCCTTCATCAGGGCAGCCCTCTTCCCCCATAGTGAGCTAACCAGCCACAAGTTCTCTCTCCTAACTTGCCACCTGACCAGTCATAAACGTATAGCAGCCTTACGGCCAGGTTTGTGGGATATAAATGCCCGATCTATATATATACATAAAACAAAAAGATATAAGAGAAGCCCAACGTATAGCGACATAAACAGTTTCTTAACATTCTTTTACTCCAGCAGCAACTGCTACTTTGTTGACAATCGCACTAGTCAATGACCAGCTGTCATTTAGCCGCACAGATTTTTTTTTCGTTCCTATAAAGTGTGTTCATTTTCTATCACTAGTGTCTGATGACTACTTATATTAAAGAAACACTGAGAGCTGGTGGCTAATGTAATTGACACATCCTTTTTGTGCCCATTTTACAAGGCATTGTAAAACTCGTCAATCTACACCATTAAGCAGATGAAAAGCCAAACTGCTTTAATAATGGACTCAAAAGGAGATACTTTTATACCTCTGTGTACAATCCGTCAAGGGCCATACAAAGCCAAATTAGCAGGAGGGCAAATTCCGTTCACCATTCTTCTTCGGGTAATAGGATCATTTTTCTACTAGTCCAGAAGAGAAACTCAGGGACTGTGGTTAATTTGTCAACAAAATACCGGCTGTTTACTTCGGCATCGCTGTGTCCCACTGGCAAGCACAGGAGAAACAAGCATTGGCATAGCCAATAGATCTCACTTTTGGGACCTTAAAAGTATTTAGTTATGCAGCATAATATCCTTGGTGCAACAACATCAACTGTTGCATGGCTAAACACTTACAAGATCCCAAAGGCGAGACCTATTGGCTATGCCAATGCTTGTTCTATTCTGAACTCAATATTTTCCTGGGCAGGCCAAAACAGAAAAGAAAGAACATTACACCATCCACTCTAAATATGGCGTATCCTTAAACAGACAGCCACAATTCCATCAAGCCATCGGTGCAGATTTCTAACGGTGTAGCCAGCGGGCACAATGATGTTGGAAATCCTGATTGCCGGCTTGATTTTAAATACAGTGTGCAGACAGTTTGATGGCAAAAGATGCTCTACATTGAGGTGACAGCGTTCAGTTAAAACAACAAAGGAAAAATGGCATTCCTTTAAGTGTGCTAGTTTTTCTTGTGACAAGAAGACACTGGACAAGATAGCCTAGCACATCCTCACAGGTTGTTTAATTTAATTAAAGTGAACACATTGAATCATGATGGTTGTATTGTAAACCCAATTAAACATGTTCAAATATATTTAACCATTGTTTAATTCTGAAAATAAATGGAATGCTTTTTGGTCCTAAAAGAATTTGAGAGGTCAGCCTTCTCAAATGCTACTAGATGTTCTTATGAGTTGCACATATCGGGAGTAATTGCTGATGTTTCGCACAAAGTAAAGGTTAATTCAATTGTTTAATGAAGAAATGCTTCCAGCTTATAATTATAATACAAGACCAGCGTGTAGACACATGAATTTTACATCCAGTGTGGAATATTGATAGGGAAACAGTATAAAGGATTGAGGTTAGTGGTCAGATGGATATGAATTAATAACGAACGGGCTCAGGTGGACTCACCTTTGGGCCAACCAAGAGAGTGAGTGATTTTGTTAGTTGGATTTTGTGCAACAATATGGTACTCAAAAGGTCTGATTTGTTGATTTTTCCAGCACTTTGAAATTCTGATATTGCTTTATTCCTATATTTAGAGCTACTTTACTTTTACAGTATTACATTGCACACCTGACGCCGAAAAGGGCCATGCAGCTGAGGAATTGTGCTTTTCAGCAAGAGGGTTGTAGAGAGGCTGGTGGTGTGATTTCTCTATCAGACTAGTTTCACACAACGGGCAAAGCGGAAGAGCAAGAGTGCTGCATGGCAATGGACCAGAGATACTAAAAATCACTTTTTCGAAGCTTTTTTCTGAGCCTATCCAAAAAGAATGGATTGTAAATTGCACAGATATTACCTGACATCTAACACTTTCACCTAACATTCAAATCCTGCCAGCCATGTTGTAGTTGGTGGGCAGTGCCCCACTCTTGAGTGCTCTATTTATAGCCCTCACACCTCACACTCCCTGGTGGAAATCCACATTTACCAGACACAAATTGCTTGGAATAAAATCAGTTGTTGGCCAATGGATCTCTGGCCATCTAAGAATGTGTTACCACTGAATTGCTAATCGCAATGAGCAGGCATGTAAATCAAGCATCTTTAAAAAAAAAAAAAGCATCCCCCCACCCAAATGCCTGCAAATATCTGATCACTACATAATGTCACAATTGTAAGGTTATGTAGTAAGTAAATTCAATTCTATTTCCTTCTAGCTTTAAATAAGAAAGAAAGGGGAAAATAAACTTTCAGAATAGTGTATAAAATGAATTCTAGGAAATTAAATTGATTTCTGATACATACTGCAGTATGCAGACTACATTGATTAGATCTTTAACTAGGGTTTCTTCCATTTACCAGGTGACTGGAAGCGACCACGTCATACAGAGTGGATTAAAGTAGTCCTTTAAATATGTTCCTTTTACCATTTGGAGAAATTGACCTGTCAGGAAGCAATCGGCCCGTACCTCCCCTTGCTGGCTTTCCAACACCGGCTGAATAATAACCGGTCCTACACCCATTAACATAAAGAGCCGAGCCCGGCTCAGGCTGGCAGGGCTCTGCCGCGCGCTGTCATGTGGGACGAAATGAGCGCAATGAAGATGGCCATACATATTCATGATCAAAAAGAGAAGCCACCGCGACTCACGTTCCCGCAGCTTCTAAAGTAAATGAGCCGCGTCCCTCCGATGGGTCAATTTTGATAATTTTCCAATGACGGACATTTCATGATTTTAATGATCCCTGTATTAAGTTTAATGCGACAAAATTCTTACTTTTTTTGGCAAAGTGGCACTTTTCTTATTATGAAGAAACTGAATGTCTGTAAAAAGAATTTTATGGAACTGTCGAGTCTGAAAAGTCATGTCGCCGTTTCTTTTTCACTCTTCTAATTTTCGGTGTATGTTTAAAGATGGGTGCATCTGATGGAGGCAGTTCTGGGACATTCGTGGCAGACACCCTATCAGAGGCACCTTCCACCTTTTCCACCCCTTCCAGATGCAGGATGATCCCTTAGCGCTCATCCCAACAGTACATTATCCCTAAACAAATATCTCAGCTCAGGTCTTAGCACATGCACAATCAGTCTCCCCCTCAGGTTTTCACCCTGATGCGAACCCCGTAAAAATGTCGCATATGAGCGAGCCACACAAACAAATATGAAATGAACCCCCACTTAACCCCTTCTATGCAGCCGCGATTCTGCGCCTGCGCGGCAGAATTGTGAGTGGGCGGGTTCATGACGGCCCCCAGCCGTCATCAGCACACGAGCACCATAGTGCATGATGGCTAGGGGCCGTCATCAGCATGGAAGGGGTTAACGAAGCGCACACGAACCCGGTCAAAGCGTCGCGTATGAGCGAGCCACACAAACAAATATGAAACAAACCCCCTGAACGAAGCGCACGTGAACCCCTAACAACAGCACAAGGAGGGTGCAAACGACTCGCACAACACCCCAAAAAATGTCTCCTGTGTACAAACCATTGGAAATGAATGTCCTGGCCAGATCCAAACAGGCAAACAGAGGTCCCAACTCAGATCCACCCCTTATAACACACCCACCAACATTTTCAAACTAAGCCCCACCCACAAATGGACCAATAAAAATGTCCCACACACAAAAACCATCATCCTTTGCAACATAGCCATTAAGCAACAGACACAGACAACACACCAACAACTGCACACATCCACCTTCACACATATCCACCCTATCACATTCAGACCCACACACCCCCATTCACATTCATACCCACCGCCCCAATCCATACACACCGTCACCCCCAATCACATTCACCCCACACCATGTCTGCACAAAAGAATCCAAAGTTCACAAAGGAGGAGGTGGAGATCCTTGTAGATGAAGTCATCAGAGTCGAGCTACAGCTGTTTGGCGGATTGGTCAGACAGACCAGCATAGCTGGCAAAACACGCCTGTGGGTGAGGATCGTGAATAGAGTCAATGCTGTTGCACCCATCAGGCGCACCAGAAAGGATTGCCAGTCCAGGTGGTACGATCTGCGGAGCATGGTGAATCGGAAGATGGACGAGGAATATGCCAATAGCCATCACACTGGAGGTAGCGGTCCCCGCAGACCAGTACAGTACCAGCCCTGGGAGGAGAAGGTCATGGCTCTGCTACCACCGCTGGGAGTACATGGCATTGAAGGAGTCGTGGAGCCTGGTGAGTATACAAACAACTCAAGTAACATGGGGGTAATGGCATCCACACTCCAAGTACAAAAAATGCCTGCAACAAGTGGCAAGCACCCGCCGCCCATAACTACAGGCCAAAATTACCCTAATGCCACTAACATGTGTATGCCCCATTGACAAACCAAGGCCATGCTATGTCCCATGCTACAGGAAGCACAAACCCAAGAATGGACGTCCGGTATCCTGGGAGGGTGGGTGTAACAAAATGCATTGTGGGATTCCAAATCAGACCCAATTTCATGGGCGTCCGCAGGGGGGGCAAGGGTGGCTCTTGCCCCCCCCTCCCCTGGATCGCCAGTGTGTCTGGTCTGGGCCAAGTCGGGGCCGGCCCTAGTCTATCACGCTTTTGAAATGGTGCCATTGTCCCAGGTGGCAGCACCCTCCATTGGGTGGGAAGAGTGCAAGAGGGTTGTCAAGAATTGCGCAAAGCAGAGGGGAGGAGGGTGCAAGGCGGAGGGTGAGAAGGGTGCACGGCAGTGTGCCAGAAGGGTGCAAGGCAGAGGGGATGAGGGAGCAAGGCAGAGGGGAGGAAGGTGCAAGGGGGAGGGCAGGAAGGGTGCAAGGGGGAGGGTGAGAAGGGTGCATGGGGTAGGGTGAGAAGGGTGCAAGGGGGTTTTCGAGAATTGTGCAAGGAAGAGGGGAGGAGGGTGCAAGGCAGAGGGGAGGAGGGTGCAAGGGGGAAGGTGATGAGGGTGCAAGGCAGAGGGCCCAAAGGGTGCAAGGGGGATAGGGATGTGGCAAAAAATGTGGCCACCCCATCAACATTTCTGTGTACACCCATGGCCAATTGCACTCATCCCATATGGCCCATGTACACACCCATGCACCATGCTCAATGCACAGGGAGTGTGAAAGTACTGACAACAAAGCTGACACTGGGCTCTGGTGTAGGCAGCACAAGACCCTCCTGTGATCAGTGCAAACACTAACACCAGGACAACAAGGTCAGATATCTTGGACAGGAACTCAAAAACACTGTAATTGCAGCATGCCCCAAGGGGGGACAGCCACACCACGAGGGACGCCCAGTTCCAAATCAGACTCCAACTACCAGCAAGGCCTGTCACTCTTACCCCTTACATAAACATAGCCTCCTGGGACAGGCAATGGAGTGCCCCACTGTCACAATCATCATGTAACACAACAAAACAAATATACAAATACAATGCTCGGTGCTGATTCACAAGTCCCTTGCCCTTCTTTCACGACGCCGTTGCTTCACCTTTGTGATGCAGCGGACACACTAAAGTTGCGCCATGGCGCCGGGTATTTACAAGGTGATGCATCTGGGAGATGTGCCACGTTCTAAAGACCTGCACCAGAAGTAGCTGCTCTGGGGGGGGTGGCTGTCTTCGGCACAGCAACATCTCACAAAAGTGGCTGATTGAAATCTTCAAAATTTCACTCAGTCACTTTTATGCACATGCTTGCACAAAACCCTGTGCATGCTTGAAGCAGACGTAAGGATTGATGCAGCATTGAGCAGATAGGGCCACACAGAGCATTGCTGGATCTGTGTTGTGCCGACGACATAACTCCAGCAATGTGCCACTTCCATTGCACAGATGCGTGATGCAGCTGTGCTGTTTTTCCACCATGGTGATACACAGTGTCAATGTGTTGCATACATGCTGGCATAGCTGTGGTGCACAATGACTGGCAAATCACTGCTGACATGCATGGCTGGGCCAGTCATTGTAAATAATCACTCACATGTCAATGAGTCCGGAGCACAGATCAATCTGACCCCACAACATACCCATCCACAAGTGAACATTGAAAACAATCCAAAGCATAGACAACTACCAGGTGGAACAGTGCCAACGACAATGTATATGAAAATTGGATGTTGCATGAAATGGCAATAACATTGTCTGTCTCTCACACCCACAGGGCAACATGCTCAATCTTCCCCCAACGAGGGGGGAAATGAATTACAGTCCCAGGCTATGCAGGACCCAGATCCCACCAACAGCAACGCCTCTCACCACTCCATGGATGACCCTGACCAACCTGGCACCTCTGGAGCCCAAACCCATGCAGCAGCTGGATCCGGGACATCTGCGCCAACCACCACACCCATTCCTGCAACATCCCAGCAGACAGCTCGGAGCCCTACTCACACTCCACAACTGAGCCAATCTGACAATAAGGAACAAGGTTCGCCGGGCACCCAGAAGGTGGCAGACAACACCACCACTGCCATCCCTCAGGGGTCCCGTCGACCCGATGTGCCCACAACCGCAGGCCAAGCTCGTGTGGGCAGGAGTGGTGGGAGTGGCACCAGGCGGAGACGAGAACCTGACCACCCAGTTGCAGGGCCCGGTATGTCTGAACTACGAAACATCATGGAGGCATACCGGCGGGACACCAGGGAGTTCAGCCAGGTAGTGGGGGCCCTCACAGAAATCAAAAACCTGCAGGCGGAGCAACACACCAGTCAACGAGAACACCAAGGTTGGATGGAGGCAAGACTGGATGAGCTCTTGGCGGTGCACAGGGACATAAGCCATTCACTCCGTCGTATCGCTGACAACATGCAGCACCCTCCCTGTTTCACCAGAAAAGAAACATCGAGGCGAAGACCGTCAACAGGCACAGGGAGGGAGGAGTAGGAGGAATCGTCCGACAGAGCGTATCATGCATTGTCAAGGCCTGCATATGAGGGTCCCCCAAGGAAGGTGGGTCGTCCACGCAAAAGACAGTGAGAGGGAGTGGGCCATGCGCATCTCCCAGGTCACCTGGTCTGACATCTTGCCGTTGTGTGCAACAGCATCACCTTATTGACTGTTCCACTCACTCACATGGACTTGCTGGTTGCAGTCTGACCAATGATGCCAAGCACTGTTGTCTAGACTCTGTTGACTCAAACTGCAAGGCATCACATCTCCCTTTGTGAACTTTGGATTCCCTCCTTTTTGTACAGCACCTAGCACTCATTCACGTTTCCCGCACAAGATCGAAAAATAAACAAAAGAAACACAATAGATTCTGATGTTGCATTCTTTTTACATGAGTCACCAAAGTATATGTGGGGAAATCTCAAAGTATGCCAGAGTGTGCAACAAACTCAAGCCATCAATACACTGGGATCTGAGTCCGGTTGAGGACACACATAGGTCACAATGTACCTTCAAATACATACATGGAGTGCAATAGTTACCTGTGATGGTTTCAATCTTCTGAGGGGGGGACTTGCCCTACTGCTCTGACAGACAGTTCTGGTAGAGTTTCATGAAGGTGAAGAGGTCATGGGTCATTTTGAGGTGCCCAGGGAGGGAGTACCAGGTCTGTTTGGTCATGTGGGAAAACTATCTCCTGCTTGCAGTTACACTGTGGATGTGATGAATGGTGCCTAGGTCACGGTGGCTGGACGAAGTTGGGGCAACGGGGTGTTGGATGGGAGACGTCCATGTTCGTCTTTGGGGCAGGGGTTGTAGAGTGCCTACTGAGTGTGGGTGATGAGTATGAAGGTGATCCTGCAGTTGACAGTGAGACAATTGTAGGTATCTCAGGTGGACGGTCACGTGGCTGTGGCAGGGGATGTTGAGGCCGAGGTGTGTGCATGCACCCTGGATGTGCACAAGTCCTCCTGGAGGCTAGCTCTTGTCCCTGCATAGAGGGTTTTGCCGTAGTTTAGCCAGCTGGTTTTGTGGACCTGGGTGACTGTCTGTCTTGACTAGGAGTGGATCTATCTGAAGATCATTTGCAGCATGCGGAGAGACTTGCAGCATGAGGTAGTGATGGTGTTGACTTCCATGGTCATTGTGAGCGGGGAGTGTACGATGAGCAACTGCTTGCGTGTGTGCCCACTGTGTGCTTGTGCGCTGCCCAGGCCGGTGTGACACAAGGAGTTGTCCCAGCTCCAAGGGGACATTCCTCAGATGATGAGCTCAGTCTTGTCCAAGTCCAGCCTCAGGTGGCTGATGCTCATCCATTTGTCAACGCACCTCATGCCTTCTTGAATGTTGGATCTGGGAGTGGCTGGGCCTTTGGTGAGGGTGAGGAGCAGCTGGGTGTCAATGGTCAATGGCATAGGACATGAAGATGAGGTTGTGTGTGCATGTGATGTTGAAGAGGGGAGTCATGGAAACATTGTAGACTATCACGCTGAGAGATGTGGCCTGGGCCATGGGACCAATGACCCCAGTGTACTATGCGACGAAGGGGTGATGCTGTACTTAGTAATTTCATCCTGGGTCTTCCTGTGGATCCCACTGTTGAAGATGTGTGATCTGACAGTGTGTGAGCACATGGGGTTGAATGCTCTTGAGCAGTCGATGGGGTGAGGGTGGTGGTCTCACCATTGTTGAGCAGGGTCCAAGAAGTCGTTGTTGGCGGCAATGAGGGCTGTTGCAGTGGGGTGATTACTGTGGAAGATGCTCTGGGGCAGGTTGGCTGGAGATGTTTGCTTGGAGGCAGATGGTATGTTGCTCCTTTACTGTATTATTGATGACATTTGCCGAGTAGGGAAGCAGAGTGATGTTCCAGGACATCCTGCGTTACTGACGTCCATTGTCAAAGAAGGTCCTGGGTTTCGGCATGCCTCCAGCTCCCATGGAAAGTGGCATACTCAAAGGACACATTCATGACGTGCCGGATGTGGGCTTCAAGGATGGTGTAAGCTGTGATTGAGATATTGTGTGTGAATGCTCCTGATGGATAGCTGCAGTGGATGTTGTACATGAGCCGGGTGGTGTCTCTGCTGCAGACGGGAGTCCAGGACCTGAGGGGGGAATGTCCTGTGGAAAATAGCGCTGTCTGCCTCTGCATGAGAGGATTTCATGTACGTCCAAGAGCTTGGAGTGGTAGTAAGTTTCTGTTGTGATGTCCCACACAATGTCAACTGGTGGTATCCACAATGTTAACAACAACAAAAGAGTGTTCAGAGCTTGTCGGGAAGGACGGGATTCAGAGCACAAAGAGAAGAAAGTAGAAACACCCTCTTGGTGTGTTTATAGAAAGCCCTCACTCACCGACCTGGTCGGTGACATGCTTCATCATCGGGCCCCACCGGGAGTGGCCGAGTGCCACCCCAGTGTGCTTCAACACCAGATTTACTGCGGAGCGGGTTAATGTGAAGTCATGAGTGGCTAAGTGGTTGTGTAAGTGACTAGAAAAAGTGTAAGTGGTGAAATTAAAAATGCCTTAATTGTATCAAAAAATTCTTTATTGTCTGATCAATAAGTCATATTAAAATTATGTGTAGGAAAACTCAGCCAGATAAATTGAGTGGCTTGTTTCCTCTAGATTTATGTGCTGGTCAACATGTTTCTGCTAAGTCGGTGTTAATTTACCTGGCATTCATCAGGACCTATAGTGTAGTAAACCCCGGCGGTATGGACGCGCTAAGGCCCACTCTACCAAGGGACGTGAAAGTAAAAATATAAATACTGTCAAAAGGAAGTGCAACAAAATGGTAGCTTCTCACAGTTTAGGAGACCATACAAAAATTAAAATGCACCTGTGAAATGAAAAGGAGACAAACACACATGAAAAGACATGCAGACAATTAGATATCTTAAATCAGAGGCGTGTCAATTGTCAATAGTGACTCTGTGCTATGGTGATACAACCCATACATTCTCACGAAGGGTACTAGCGGTACATTCGGGGTCCCGCCTGTGGGTGTGAGCAAGTCTGCGGTAGAATACAGCAGACCAGAAGATGTCTTAATTATCGCACTATGCTCTTATCGATAGGCACAAGAAAGCGCCAGTCGAGGCGCGTGTGTTTCTGCAGGCGCCTATAGCCAGTGAGCTATTGGTGATCATGAAATGATAGCGCTACATATCTGGAAAAGCGCTTAATATAGCGCGTGGGAGCGGGAGAAGGATCAATAGGCCAAAGGCCAGTGAACCCTGGATAGTGCAGAAAAATAAAACAAAGAATTTAGAATAATTCTCACTTAACTGGTGTGAAACTATCACACCATAGACCTCGGGAGGGGGGTGGTGATGCAATTAGCACACCCTAAAGGGGAAAGGGAACACAGGGATTAGACTACAAAGAGGTACAAAGACCATGGAGGCAATACACTTAGCTGGTAGCGATTCTGTCACTTTATGAGCACTTACGCCCTCAGCATCTAGCACCCGCTTGGTACCTGCGTCTGCCCTCAGTAACCGGGTCTCGTGGTTACAGGGCTTAAAGCTGGAGCCGAGTTAATATGGATCGAGAGCGAGGACGCTCGCGTTTCCTGGATGGGCGGGGCCCGTGTGAGAGTGCATGGTAGGAGCCAATCAATGGCCGCACTATAGTGAGGATCGAAGGGCGGCTCTGTGAAGACTAGAGCGCCACGGATTAACCGTGATCCATTTCCATGAAACTTTTATTGAATCCCGTGGCGGGAGACAATATTACAAGCAGAGAAAATTCCTGTCAAACGTGCTTTGGTTTCTAATGACGGAAAGGGTTGAGCAGTGATGGTGTGTGGCCATAAGCACTGTGCAACGGGTGCAGCACAGACAGTCTTGTTGAAATATCGCACTGTAATAGAGTGTGCACGTCTCGATCGTAGTGCATGCCCAAAGGGAGATTGCACGCGTAAATTAACAGTTTGCAGAAACAATCACAGTAAGCCACATATAACCTATTTCACAAGCACCGCACAAATGATACAAATCAAGATGAGGCCAGCGTCTGCATCATAGCACATGCACCAAAGAGGTCTTCCGCGTATAACAACAGGGTGCAGAGACCCAGAGACTATCACTATGGGCCACAGGTCATGCTCCAAGGTTGACATTCCCATATGGGAGGGAGGTTTGATATTATGTAAGCTAACCATGTGACATTAAAAGATGGAATGGGTACAGGTCGAGTGCGAAAGTGTTCCTCCTGTGTATGACTCATAAGGTGTGCCAGGTGGTTGAACACAAGTGGGCAGGACAGCAGCTATTGGTAATGTCCCAAGGAAATAGATAAAGGGCAGGAATAAATTATTTGAGGATAGATGCCCACGGTATTTCATCATTTAGTCCGTGGATGTGGGTCCCTAAGCGGTACACCCACCTCTGCTCTTTCTCACAGAGTCTATCAGAAATGTTTGTGCCTCCGTTTATTTGCTCAATGATGGTCCACCTTAGGTCGTACGTGGTATGTTGGTCTGTAAAAAATGGTCACTCATTTTGGTTGCGGATTTCCTGCATCTGATATTGCTTCTATGCTCACAGATCCTCTGTTTGACTTTCCTTGTTGTCATCCCGATATATCGTAGCTCGCAGTGACATGTTATTATTATTATTATTATTATATGAAATTTATAACGCTCTCAGATTACCCGGGGGCATCCCGGCGCGAAACAGACCAAAAGGAGAAACTCAAACAAATAGGTCTTCAAAAGTTTCCTAAACAGTAGGATCTTGGGCTCTGAACGAATCTTAAGGGGCAAAGAGTTCCACAGAGTCGCCACTTGCACAGAGAAACGCCTGCCCCCAGAACGAGCTCTCCTCACTCTCGCTGACTGCAGAAGATGTTTTTGGTCCGAGCGCAAAAGACGTGTGGGCTTATAAGGACGGGCCATGTTAAAAAGGATGGGGGGCCCTTACCGTGCAGAATTTTGTGGGCCGTGCATAGCGCTTTAAATTTCACCCACTCCTTCACGGGGAGCCAGTGAAGCGTTTTGAGGGCCGGGTCGGCGGACTGCCTTCTGGGAACATCCATTAGGACTCTCGCAGCTGCATTTTGCACCTGTTGGAGGGTTTTGAAAGTCGCTTCGGGAGCACCTAGAAACAGCACGTTCCCATAATCGAGCCTCGATAGGATTAAACCACGCATCAAGAGCTTCCTTGCTGAATCAGGAAGCAGTGGTAACACCTTGCGGGCTGACCGCAGCAGACCAAAACAGACCCCCGCGGTCTTCCTGGCGTGGGTCCTAAAGGACAGATCTTCCTCCAACCACACTCCCAAGGTCTTGATCTCCTTCTTGGGAGATGGTGGGTCACCCAGAGACCGGGGCCAACAACTAGCAATAATAGAGGGGCTGGAATTACCCAGGAGCATCAGCTCGGTTTTTCCTCCATTAAGCTTTAAGGCAGAGTGAGACATCCGGCGATAGACATTAGCAAGGCAGTCGTGTAAAACTTCAGGTTGTTCCGCCAACTGAGCGAGGCCCACCACCAGCTGAGTATCATCAGCGTAGCTGATGATCTTCACCCCTGAGGGGGCGACCACTTTTTCAAGTGGAGTCATGTATATATTAAATAAGGTAGGGCTCAGCGATGAGCCCTGCGGGACTCCACATTGAAAAGGGAATAGGGTCGACTGCTCTGCCCCTTCCCAGACTTGGTAAAAACGGTTGGAAAGAAAGGATTCCAACCATTTCAGGGCCGTCCCTGAGACACCTACCTCTGACAGACGTTGGAGGAGCACCTGATGACTCAAGGTGTCAAAGGCAGCACTCAAGTCCAGGAGGATCACTGCCACTGACCCTCCTGTGTCAAGAGTGCTCCTTGCTTCCTCCACTACTGCCAGTAGGGCTGTGTCCGTTCCCTGGCCGTGGCGGAAACCAGTCTGGGAGTCTCCCAACAGGTGGTTGGATTCTAGATGATAAGAAAGCTGACGGTTGACCAACTTCTCTGCAACTTTTGAGAACCCAGGCAGAAGTGATATTGGCCTGAAGTTGGTCAAGTTGGAAGGATCCAATCCTGGTTTTTTCAGTAAGGCTTTTACCACTGCCTTCTTCCATCTCTGGGGCACTGTACCATGAGAGAGTGAAAGATTAATGAGGTCAGCCAGCGGAGTTGACAGAGTGTTTGCCACAAGCTTGAGGTATTTCATGGGCACTGGATCACTCGGAGATCCACTCTTCATCTCTGTCAACACTTTTAAAACCTCCTCTTCCGAGAAAGGGCCGAAGGAGGCTAGCTCAGCCGGGCATCTTACTGGACTAACAGCCAACTCAGGGATTTGAGGGGTCGCGGGCAGAGAGGATAAAATCTTCTCTATTTTAGAATGGAAGAAGTCAGCCAGTTCTTCGCATTTTTCTTTAGGATTATCATACACGACTGGCGGGATCGGGGCCTTCAGAAGTTCCTTAAAAATTTTGAAAGATTCTCCTGGGGAATTACTTGCCCTCTCAATCCTATCACTAAAGAAGTTCCTTTTAGCATCCTTCAATGCATTTTTATACTTCCTCATCTCTCTTTTATAATTTGCCCGACTTTCTTCCGTCTGCTCTCTCCTCCATGCCTGTTCAAGCCTTTCACATGAGGTTCTGAAGACCCTGAGTTCGGGGGTATACCAGGGAGCAGAACCGATTCTTCTTTCCCTGACAAGCCTCCTTTTTTTTGGAATCAGTGAGTCCAAAGAGTTAGTCAGCCATTCGCCCATATGTTGATCAGCGATAGTGGGGTCAGCTGCGGGGTGAGGACAAGTTCTAGCTAACTCTGCCGCCCAACTGTCCACCGGCAGCTTCGACCATGGTCGTTCAACAGTGTGTTGCCTGGGTACGGGATCTCTCCGGTTCCCCAGCTGCCATCTAAACGGAATAAGGTAGTGATCCATCCAGGGGAGAGCCGACATCTGGAGAGCTTGCAGGTTCGCAGAGTTGGCAAAGACCGCATCAAGCTGATGACCTCTATTATGGGTGACTCCAACATTAGCAAGATGTAAGTCCAGTGCACCAAAAAAACTTAGTAAGTCTCTTGCTACTACATCATTGGGGTCATCAAAATGTAGGTTAAAGTCCCCAAGAATAACAAAGTTGGAGGAGGTAGCAGCCAATGGAATCACAGCCTCAATGAGGGAGTCTACAAAATTCCCCAGCGTAGCGGGAGGCCGATACACAAAGAGGCCAGAGATGGAGGCAGTAGAAGATATGCAAAGGGAGAATTGACAGCCTTCAGAATTGTTAAGGCCGCAATCTACCGCTTTGCATACAAATTTGTCTCTATACACAATGGCCACTCCACCCCCTCTCCCATCCGGCCTATCAAGATGAAAAATAAGGTATCCCGGAGGGAGAGCTTTAACAATGTCAGGACCAGAGCACGTGGTCAACCACGTTTCCGTCAGGAACAGAGCATCCAAACTATAGTCCAAAAGGAGGGAGTTAATTCCGTAGCGTGGCAGGGCAGAGACCTGCAGTTAAGCAGAGCCATAGCGAGATAATTCTGGGTCATGCAGAAATTATAAGGGCGACACGCAGGACATTGTTTAAATGCAGTACCCTCAGCCCAATAATAGCAGCAGCTGGGATGTTTAGGCGCGCGTAGCGAAAGCAAAAACTCCCCCGAATACCTGAAGGAGGGGGCCAGAGGCCCAGATGGATTGAGCAGAGTGACGTGCCCTAGGCCCGTCTGGGCCCGGACGGGCACAGACGGGCTTGACTCTGGTGAAACTCTGGCGATATTCCGGCATCCCTGCTGCGCGTCCCCGCTGCGCGCGGTCATGGCTGTATTTATGCCCTGGTCGCCTCCTAGAGAGAGGACTAGCGCGTGCACCCTCTTCCCCAAACAGAAATGGCCGCCAACGAGACTAGGGCGCTTGACCCCCAAAGAGCGGTGGTTTAACCAATTAGAATGCGTGTGAGAGGACAGAGATGCAGGTATGCGTGGCCGGCGTTGTTAAAAGCAGGGAAAACAATTTAAATAAATTTTACGCAAATACCAAAAACGGGATATTAAAAGCTCATAGAGCAGCAATCAAGGTCACGCTGCGAGTAAAGCGCTGCATGTAATGCGCTGGCTGTCAAGAGTGAACTGACCTGGTTTGCCTGTATTTATGCCCTGGTCGCCTCCTAGAGAGAGGACCAGCGCGTGCACCCTCTTCCCCAAACAGAAATGGCCGCCAACGAGACGTGGGCGCTGGACCCGCAAAGAGCGGTGGTTTAACCAATTAGAATGCGTGTGAGAGGACAGAGATGCAGGTATGCGTGGCCGGCGTTGTTAAAAGCATGGAAAACAATTTAAAATTAAATTTTACGCAAATACCAAAAACGGGATATTAAAAGCTCATAGAGCAGCAATCAAGGTCACGCTGCGAGTAAAGCGCTGCATGTAATGCGCTGGCTGTCAAGAGCGAACTGACCTGGTTTGCCTGTATTTATGCCCTGGTCGCCTCCTAGAGAGAGGACCAGCGCGTGCACCCTCTTCCCCAAACAGAAATGGCCGCCAACGAGACGTGGGTGCTGGACCCGCAAAGAGCGGTGGTTTAACCAATTAGAATGCGTGTGAGAGGACAGAGATGCAGGTATGCGTGGCCGGCGTTGTTAAAAGCAGGGAAAACAATTTAAAATTAAATTTTACGCAAATACCAAAAACGGGATATTAAAAGCTCATAGAGCAGCAATCAAGGTCACGCTGCGAGTAAAGCGCTGCATGTAATGCGCTGGCTGTCAATAGCGAGCTGACCTGGTTTGCCTGTATTTATGACCTGGTCGCCTCCTAGAGAGAGGACTAGTGCATGCACTCTCTTCCCCAAACAGAAATGGCCGCCAACGAGACGTGGGCGCTGGACCCGCAAAGAGCGGTGGTTTAACCAATTAGAATGCGTGTGAGAGGACAGAGATGCAGGTATGCGTGGCCGGCGTCGTTAAAAGCAGGGAAAACAATTTAAAATTAAATTTTACGCAAATACCAAAAACGGGATATTAAAAGCTCATAGAGCAGCAATCAAGGTCACACTGCGAGTAAAGCGCTGCATGTAATGCGCTGGCTGTCAAACATGTGTTTAGATATATCACATTGACAGAGTTGCAGTTGGTGTGGGTTTTTTGTGTCCAGGTTTTGCCTTGTTCTAATGAAAGGGATTTGGTGGCTGCCGTCAAATGGCACACACTGCACTTGGAGCAAGGGAAGTGTCCCGTGATTTTAGGTAGACCCCATGCATCAGTAATGCTACGGATCGGGGTATCAGTGGTCTCTTTTGGTTGGGTGTGTACTAGGGCGTCCTTCAGGCTGCGTCCCTTTCTGAAAGAAAACAAAGGTTTTTCCCATGTTTTCTTTGTGCCTGTGATGATTTTGCAGTTTTTATTGATGGATTTTTTCATCTGGTTGGAGAGACTGCTGTAGGTAGTCACGCAAGTTAGTGGTGGTTCCTCGGGGGTTCTTACAGGCGTCTCATGGAGGACTTCCCGAGGTTGATTCCGTACCCGTTAAAAGCCCTTACTGAGGATGTGTCTCGGGTATCCTCTTGCTTGCAGTTTGTTAGTGAGACCTCAAGACTGTTGTTTAAAGTCTTCAATGTTGCTGCAGTGTCGCCTGATCCTCAGGTATTGGCCGTAGGGTAGATTCTCCTTCAGGGGGCGTGGGTGGAAACTGGTGAATTCTAACAGGTTGTTTTTTGCGGTAGGTTTGTAATGAGTTTTGGTCAGGAGCGAAGTACCTGTGTTAGTGATGACCACGTCCAGGAAGACCACTTCTGTCATACTGACTGTATTGGTGTACCTGAGGTTTTTGTCAGCCGTGTTGATCCAATTAAGGAACTCGTCAAGGTGGGCTCTGCTCCCTTTCCAAATTAGGAGGATGTCGTCAATATATCGCCTCCAGAAATAAATATTAGGGGCGAAAGGTTGGGTAGTCGGCAAAATATGTTTAGCCTCAAAATCATAAACATACAAACCCGCCACACTGGGGGCGAAGGTGCTGCCCATAGAAGTGCCGGAGCACTGGAGATAGAGCTGGCCTTTGTACACAAAAAAAACTCTCCTTAAGTGCGATGGTTGCACAGGCCAGGATCAATTCCTTAGGGGTATTGTATTCCCAATTTATTGAGTTCAACGTGAAACCTAGTACCCTGATGGTGTCATCCTGTGGGATGCTAGTGTATAGGCTCTCTATGGCCAGAGCAGCCAAAATCACTGTGTCCTCTTCAAAGGACAAGGTTTGTAAGAGCTGGAGGAGACTTTATGTATCCTTCAGGTACGTAGGGGTGTCCTGGATGAAAGGTTTGAGGAAATGATCGCAGAAGATTGAGAGTGGTTCGAGTATGGAGCCAATGCCTGACACTATTGGGCGCCAGGAGGTGGAGACTTGTTTTTGTGTGTCTTTCGCAGCGTGTAAAAATACGGGACAATGGCCTTACTTGTTGTCAAAAAATCTGCCTCGTTTTTAGATAGATGTCCATTCTCTTCTGCTTCCTTAACCATGCCAATGATTCTGGAGTTCCGCGGATGGGTCCTGGTTAAGGGAGGTGTAGTTTCTGGTGTCGTTCAATAGTAACTGGCAGACTTTGTCATAGTCAGCAGTGTTCTGAACTACTATCCTGCCACCCTTATCAGCGGGTTTCAATGTGATCGCGGTGTTATTCTTCAGGGTTTCTAAGGCTTGGTACTCAGCAGTGCTGAAGTTACCAAATGTGGTAGGTTCCTCACATGACTCTAGATCCTGGAAGACAGCTTGTTCGAAGGCTGTAATAGCCGCAGGTATAGAGTGGGGTGGTGGTGCGAAAGTTGACTTGGTCCGAAGACCTGTGTCCCAATTCCGGAAAGCCGCATCAGCATCATCCTTACCTTTGAAGAAGGCCTTCGGTTTTAATTTCCTGAAGAAATCAGTGAGTTCGGTGTGTGTCAGTGTGAATGTTTACAGACATTAATGCCTCACCAGAGTAAAAACCTCCACAACAGATGACTGTCAAGAAGGGTTACTGTCCTGTCATGGGAGTGGTGCAACATGAAATGTGATCCATGGTGATGTGACATGTATGTATGGTTCTCCAACATGCACAGAAACAGTTCCCACACATTCTCAAACCATACCAACCATAAACAGCCTGTTTGGATCTCTTACCCGAACTGACATTTACACATTTCCCTGCATGGAACGCTGATTCGGTCCACGTTGCAATCATCATAAGGAATAGCAGGAGGATGAAGATGACACAAACAGACAACAGGCACAGCAACCTGGGAATGACAGACACACAAGGGGTCACTGTTTAACATCATTGACAAGGACATGGGCATGTAATGGACTGGAACAATGTAGTGCACATGTAAATTCCTAGCTCAGTCATTGCGCATTTCAGTGTAGCATGACATTAGCACTTGCGTGACACATCAGAACACACACATCAAAGTTACATTGCATACAGTCTGCTGGACACACACATTGCAACACATGCCACTCAATACTACAAGCTTGCACACTCATTTCCAGTGACTCACAATTATGAGAAGAAGTTGCGTATGAGCTGACTCCGGATATCATCCTTCTCCTCCTCCTCATCACTTGCATCATGACCAAGCCCTTCATCTTCAACGGGTGGATGTTCCTGCTCCTCAGGATCCAGGATGAGTGGCACTGCCTTTTCAACTGCCATGTTGTCCAGCATAAAGCACATGATGAAAATATTACAGACCTTGTCCTGAATCAACTGTCGAGTGAATCTGTAACGTCGGATGCAGTCACGTTCCCTCATGGTAGCCAAGTCAGGAAATGGCCTTGGTAAAGGTGGTGCCCTGCAGGACATATTTGGGAAGAATGGAGAATAGCTGTCAGCCAACATCGATAGCAATGTACATAGCACAAGCAAAACTGCTAGTACACATCAGGTCACTATGGAGTGTGGTGTATACAATACATCCAGGACACATATGGCAGCTTGCTGGCACTCCTACAACAACCCAGATACACCAGTTGAGTTAAAAATAAACATGACATGCCCTCAAAGGAGCTGCTGGGCTGGTCTGAGTGAACAGCCCAAGATATCACGGAAGTGACACACGTCAGGATACCTGCAGTGTAAGGTTGTCATCCCATCCAGATAGCAGACTGCAAGGCACACGCACAGGTCACATGGAATGTCTAATGTACATATCATACACATTGCAATTAAGGTGTGCATTGTGACAATAAAAAAACACAGCCATTGTCACGATGTAGACAGGTACACCTGGGGAAAAATGATGTCAGATGCCATCAGAGCCAAAATTTGTGAGAATGCACATGTAGCATGGTGTGCGTACATGTGAAACCATTCCCATCTCAACACAGACCCATGTTAGATGCACCAACAGCAGATGCAGTTTACGGAACACAAACAGCAAGCTCAGTCTTTAACATTACACACACTGGACATAGTCTTATAGGGTCATGCTGAGTGTGAAATGTCAAGTGACAAAGTGCCCCGGTCCCTGGCATCATGAGACAGGTGCCCATAGTGATGAATGTGCCATCCTGGTGTTGATGTGCCTGACAACATCTGCATAATGATACTATTGGGACAAGTGTAAAGGTGATGTGTATCACATAGTGCCCCATCACACATGACATGTATCAACAGTTCATCACACAGCGATTGTGCAACAAGATCACATGCCCTGTGCTATATCACTGCCTGCCACACCTAGGGCCTGCTCAGGTAAGTATGCAATGACAAGAACTTGATAGACATACTTTTTCGAAACATACCCCTACATCCCTGCCATGTGTGTGCCTCGTATCACTATTGTAATGGTGCCATATGTGAGCATGTGAACTGTACCATCTGAAATGCACCGTACCCCTGCATTCCATGGGTGTGTGCGCATCGTATCACTATTGTAATCGTGCCATACGCGAGCGCACCGTACCCCTGCATTCTGTGCGTGTGTGTGCATCGTATCACTATTGTATTCGTGCCATACGCGAGCGAACTATACCCCTACTTTCCGTACGTGTGTGCGTATCATATAACTATTGTAATCATGCCATACGCGAGCGCACCGTACCCCTGCATTCCGTGCGTGTGTGCGCATCGTATCACTATTGTAAACGTGCCATACGCGAGCGAACCGTACCCCTACTTTCCGTGCGTGTGTGCGCATTGTATCGCTATTGTAATCGTGCCATACACGAGTGCACCGTACCCCTGCATTCCATGCATGTGTGCGCATTGTATCACTATTGGAATTGTGCCATACGCGAGTGAACCATACCCCTAATTTCCGTGCGTGTGTGCGCATCATATCACTATTGTAATTGTGCCATACGCGAGCAGACCATACCCCTGCATTTCATGCATGCGTGTGCATTGTATCACTATTGTAATCGTGCCATACATAAGTTCACCGTACCCCTAATTTCCGTGCGTGTGTGCCCATCGTATCACTATTGTAATCGTGCTATATGCGAGCGAACCGTACCCCTACTTTCTGTGCTTGTGTGCGCATCGTATCACTATTGTAATCGTGGCATACGCGAGCGCGTGAAATGCACCGTACACATGTGTGTGTGTGTGTGTCAAAAAAGAGTTAGGGGACACCTAGGGGACGTGTAGTAGGCCCTGAATACATCCTGGTTGTCATGGATACTGAGATTTGAATGTTTGCTACAGGTGCCCTGCAAAATTCAGTTGGTCATAAATATACAATGTTGCAAAATGATTGTGGAGCTGAAGCTCAAATTTTAAACCATGTAAATGTGTGTCAGGGCCTTATCTGTGAAGTGATTGGATGAAACGTAGGATGCAAAATGTTAGAACTGGGGTTCTCTAGTTGGCAGGGGTAGGTACCAATGTCCAAATAGGGACCCTTGCTTCTAGTCAGGGTAACGAGGAAACCCTCCGAGATAAACCCTGCTCACCCTCTAGGTAGCTTGGCACGATCAGTCTAGGCTAATCAGAAGACAATGTGTAAAGTTTGTACCAACACTCACAGCAACACAGTGAAAACACCACAAACTGGCTCCACAACAGTTTGGAAAAATAAAGGTATTTAATCAAAACTACACAAGACCAAAACAACAAAATTCCAACATACACAGTTCAAGAATATGGTTGCGAAAGAGTTCTTTAGGTTGCCATAAAATAATCCACTGTTGCGTGAAAAGTTCACAGTTGCGACACGTTGAGTCAACAGTACCTTTAGTTGCAACAAAGTTCTAAAAGCAGAAGCTGGTGCGGTGGAAAACAAGTGATGCGTTGCTCCTGAGACCTTGGGGAGGCGATGTGACAACCCTGCTGCAGCAGCGGGCGTGTTGCGACAAATTTGGTCTGTATGGGGATGAAGGCCACTTGTATGGATTCCGGTGCGCAGGTTCCGTAGACAGTTTGTTCTCGCAAAGGCACGATGCGACGATCTCGTAGGGGCTGCGGTGATCTCCAGGGCGAAGATGCGCTATCCAGCGGCGATCGCTCTCTCTCAGCTCCTTGATGTGATGATCTGCGACGATCTTCTCAGCGACGTGATGCGGTCTACAAGCAAGCGGTGCGGTGATCTCACCCAGCGACGACAAGCTCTGCGCCGACACTCGCAGCGATAGTGATCTTCCCGCAATCGAAGGATGTGTTGTCTTAGGCAGCAGCAACAGGCGCTGAGACGATCTCGACCTCCGTAGCGGCGGGAATTTCCTCGCACTGTCGGGGATGCGCTCCGCAGTGAGCGATGCAATATCTTTTCAGTTGCAAAAGTCTCTAAATCTTAGTTTCCAGCTTCCCAGCACAGGTTCAACTTCCAGAGGCACCACAACTGGCCCAAGCACTCTAGGAAGGACAGAACTCTCTCAGCAGAGTTCAGGGAAGCTGGGGGTGAAGTCCTTTTGTTCCTGGGACTTCGAAAACAGGGAGCCAGCTCTTCTCAGGCCCTTGGAGATTCCTTCAAGACAGGGGACACAGCACAGCAGCAAAGTCCTTCCCCTCTCCTTGGCAGCAAAGCAACATCAGCAGAGCAGAGCAACAGCAGGACAGTCTACCTTCTTCAGATTCAGCTTTCCCCTTGGCAGAGGTTCCTTCTTGATTCCAGGATGATCTAATTTTCTGTTGTCTGGGGTCCTGTACTTATACCCCTAAAAGTATTTGTTCTCTTTATGCAAGTGGGCCCTGAGCCCGGTCTGAACCAGTTCTGGGTGTTCCTATGCACTTTGTTTTTCTGGCTTCTCCTTTCCTTTCAGAGTGAGGGGCAGGGTCGTCAGCCACCCAGCAGGAGGTAGAGCCAGCATTGTGGAAGGCAGGCACAGCCCTATTCAGGCTCAGGTGCTATCTCCTCCCACCACTCAAGTTGCAAATGCAGTCATTCAGACTGGGGCTGACTCAGCCAGCCTCATGGGGAATCCCCAGCCCCTGTCACTCTCAAACCGGACAGTCAATACATAAACAGGCCAAGGCACACAGAAAGGTGAGACAAGAGAACAGCAACTCTCTAAAAGTGCTGTTCTCAAACATAGGATTTAAAAACAATCTTTCCTAAAAGATGTGTTATTAAATTCTGAGTTCAGGGATACCAGACTTGTATATCCTATCTTGTTCCTATCGGAAGATCTGCTGGTAGCCACTCTAGCCAGCATCCCCCATGATAGCCTATGGAGCAAGATAGCCTTGCAGCAGTGAAAAACGAAAATGTCTGTAATTCACTACCAGAGCATGTCACCTGCACAAGTGCATGCTCTACCTTTCACATACACTGCACCCTGCCCAAGGAAGTACCTTGGGCCTTCCATAGGGGTGAACAATGTGCACAAAAAAGGAAGGGATAGGCCCTGTCTGTGGGGACACTGACCAGGAGGACATGGCAGTTCACAGACTGCACACAGGCACTGCGGTGGCAGGCCTGAGACACCATGTTAGGGCTACTCATGTGGGTGGCACAATCAGTGCTGCAGGCCCACTATTAGCATTTGTCATCACCAGCACTGGCACACCCAGTGCACTTTACTAGGGACTTCATGGTGATACAAATATGCCAATCATGTATATCCAATCATAATAACAATTTACACAGGGAACACTTATACTCTGACACTGATCAGCAGTGGCAGAGGGTCCAAAGCATCTAAAACAGCAAAAACAAAGTCCAGCACAGCATAAAAAATACAGGAGGTAGAGGCAAAAAGATAGGGGTAACCACGCTAAAGATGTCAGGTCTAACACAAACTAATCTGCCTATCACACTGTACTCCTGAAACTGAGAGCCCCTCAGCAGCACTGATTTAAGCCAGCATGTAGCCCTGAGAGGGCACTTGCCTGCACAACATTGGAGTGGACCACACTGCTGCTGTCTCTGCATCCTCTGGCATATCATGATGGCTGGTACTGTGGATAGGGCCCCTGCCTTCAGTGAGGAGGAAAACAAGGCCCTGCTGGATGCACCTCTTCCACAGTACAGCAAGCTGTATGGGAGATCAGAGGAGCAGGTGAGTGCTGACTGCACAACCTTTGAGTGTGCACCTGTTGTGTGAGTGTCACTACAGGCATTGTGTATTGGTGGGACAGACATGCAATGTGTTTGTGATTGAGTCCCGGGGTGTACATGGTGGTGTCCCTCATGCAGAGCATGATGTAGTCCACGTGTGTTTACTCCTCACTTGCATTGTGCTTACTGTGACCTTCACTGCATAGTGAATGACACTCTCAGCCATGCCAGACCTTGGTGGCTTCATTCTCACATGTCCTGAGGTGGAACAGTGTTCCCCTAGGAGTGACAGGTGACTGTACTCACAGATGTTTATGACTTGAGGGTACCTGTGGTGAGATTGTCCAAATGATGTGTTAGACCTCATGAACATTAATGTGTGTGGATGTTCCTTGTCATCTGTCTGAGTGTGTATATGATGTCTTGCACCACTGCTGCAAGGCGTATGCAGCTGCTCTGCCATCTGATGTGACATGTAAGCTGTGCTGTGTGCCTGAATTGCTAAGCTAGTGAGCAGAAAAGAATTGCTAGCCCCCCACTATAATTTCTTGTCTCTAGATTTAAGAACACACAAACAAAGAAATTATCTTCTGTTTGTAGGGGTTGTTTTATTTAAACCCATTTAGAATTTATCAAATTTTTCGGATATTTTCATGAGTGAGAAAGAAACTTATATATAACGTTTATACATATATACAAAACTACTACACAACAAACATATATACAAATATGAACAGTTTATATACAGTCTTCTTTTCGAATGTAGCGGTTTTCCACAAATACTTAATCTTTGCGAAATCTCTTTTCCACTACAATAACCACAATGTGAAATAGCTGCAAAAACGGCAACAAAATTACTTTAAGAAAGATCAAAAACCAACTTTGAAAACAAAATCAAATACATTTTTGTTAGCTTTCTTTTCGTGCCTGCTGACGCGTTTCGAATCTGGAGATAAGTTACAGATTATCATCAGGGCTCTTTCATTGTGGGTAATCTACACATAAAATGCTAAGGAAGACCATTCAATAACTGTATCTATTAAAGAATTACTCCCCCTTTAGGAGTTGACTGTCACAAAGCCATTTACCTTTAGCAATGGGCGACGCGGTCCCACGGGTCCAATTATTCTAATGAGGCTAGTGAAATCCTGAGTCTTTTAGTACAACTGTAGACCTAGTGTATAGAGTAAGGAATATTTACTATTTCATCAAGGGACAGTACAGCCATCTGGGTTCTTAAACGTAAAGGCTCTCGGTTCATACCTTTTACGGTGTTGTCAGCGAGGAGGAGGAATTCAGTTGTTTTTAATTTTGCACCTCGAACAAATACGGAGGTTCAAGTTAGGGCTCCAAATTAATCTGCAAAGCACAAACAGTAATGCTAATGAAAGCCCAGTATTTTTTGCTGGCGTACAAATGAGCCTTCCTATCTCGAAACAGGACGTACCTGTATTTTTCTCATTTGATGCGGAGATCGCGGTTGGCCTTCTCCGTATCTCGCACGCCCGCAATTTCAATTCAGCAGCGGGGGATGATTCAGAGTTCTCCGCGGAGATGGGAACAGCGTGTGAGCGTCACGCTGTAAACCTGCACAGGGGAATCGTTGTTTAGTGGGAGCAGGGCTCGGGGAGTCGCGGTGGTATTGGTCAATCACGCAGACTCACCTTCCTCTTTGTGCGACTGCCTCGGTCAGCGAACATTCAACCATTACGGCAGCCATGTTTAGCTCCTCCACTATATTTAACCGCCGCTAGGCATTATGGATACTGTAGTGTATGGGAGCTCATCATAGCCTAGAAACCTCTGACAGTGAATTCAAACCTGTTTGTGTGCTGTGAAATTTTGAAATCAAATAAGCCTCCTTTCTCAATAACACTTGTTCCGTGTTAATGCCGGGTTTTGCTTGGTTCATACGGAATAGGACAGTCCACTGAAAATCATTGTCCGCATGATTGCTCTCAATAAAGTGTTGGACTAGAGGTGCAGTTAGGACTTTATTCTTAAGGCGGGATCTATGTTGTGTCATGCGAGTATTAACTTGTTGATTCGTCTTCCCTATATAGACTTTGAGGCAAGGACAAACAATCGCATACACAACATTTTTAGTCCTACAGTTCGAGAAGCAAGCATGTGACCAAATGATGTTGGCGTGTTGAAAGGTTTTGCCCTCAATGGTCGAATCACACGCCACGCAATTACCACATCTGTGGTGGCCTTCGATGGGCTTTAGTCCCCATTGTGTTAGCAAGTCACTTTTGGGTTTAGCTAACCTTATATCTGCGCGGACAATTTGTTGTCCAATATTTTGATTTTTCTTGTACGCAAATATGGGGCGCGGGAATGGCACTTCAAGTTCTTCAAGAAGATGCCAGTGTTTGAAGACCATTTGACTTATGTTGCGGGTTTCTGCACAAAATGTGGTGACACAAACCAAATTTTCAAGATCACGTTTTGCTTTGGTTTCAAAGAGGCACTCTCGGGGAGTATAACGTGCTCTCTTGTGGGAATGTTTTAATAACTTCCGAGGGTAACCCCTTTGGCCCAACTCCTGGCAAAAATTCTGACCATGATGGTCAAACTGCTTTAATTCCGTACAATTTCTTCTAATGCGAAGAAGTTGCCCGTACGGCACATTGGCCCTTAGGTTTCTTGGATGAGAGCTCTTATAGTGGAGAATGGCATTTTTGTCCGTTGCTTTCCTGTGTGAGGAGGAATTCAGTCTACCTTCCACATGTGTCATTTCAACATCCAAAAATGTCATTTTCAGATTACTGGAGTCCACAGAGATCTTTATATCCTTATGTCTCGAATTCAGCCATTGGAGGAAATTTGTCAGCTCCGTGTGTCTCCCCTGCCACAGGAGCCACACGTCGTCGATGTATCGGAACCAGTGAATTATGTGGTGTTTGAAAGGGTTATTCTCCTCTACGAATTTTTTCTCATATACTGCCATAAACAATACGGCCATCTCAGGTGCATAAGGGCACCCTATTGCGGTGCCCTTAATTTGCATGAAAAATCATCATTAAAACGGAAATAATTTCTTTTCAGAGTAATTTCCGCTAATTTAAGGATGAAGGACGTGGGGATTCTGTGAGGTCTTTCCCTAGAGTCCAGATAGAGTTCTATCACTTCTAACACCTCGTCCTGTGGGATCTGCGTGTAAAGTGACGTGACGTCCATTGTCACCATCAGTTGTGTGGTATGGTCAGACAGGGTAAGTATGGGCGGAAAATCCGTTACGCTCGCGGATTTTGCGGATTTTCGGTAAATTCGCAATCTATGAGATTCGCGAATTTCCTGCAAAATCCGCAAATTCGCACGCAGCGGATTTTTTTTCTTTGCGGTGTAAGTTCGCAATTGCGAACATGTAGGTGCGGCGGGCAGCAACCATCTTGCACTCGTGAAATTACAAAAATTGCAATTCCACACAAGAAATCTACTAGCAAGCAGCATAGACCTTCTGAAAATTATTATTTTTATCAGAATAACTCCTCAGGTTGACATTTGCCTGCACTTTTTTAGATTTGAGGCCTTTTGATTTTCTTTGGATAACTTTTGGATTAGAAATCAACTTTCTCATATAAGCTTGGTGGGGCATTAAAGTTGCTGTAATGCTGCTCTGCAGAAAAACGAGTTTTGCAAAAGTGAAAGCAGGTTCAAAAGTTCAAACTCATCATTAGTAACCGTTCCCTGTAGTGCTTCCTGACAAGGGCCCCTCCAAAGTTCAGTTGCTAGTTGCAACAATTGTTCAGTTGCTAGTTGCAACAATTGTATGACCCTGCTCTGACCCTCACAGCAGGCTCATAGAATAGCTACAAGTAGGCCACAAAGGTCCTGGAAAAAAAATTGCACTGCAACAGAAAGCACATTACAGATAAGGATGCAGGTGCCAGACTGGAATTTTAAAACAGTGACACATTAATAAATCAACCCCAAATTAATTCATGTCAGTTGAAGCAGGCAGGTGTGCTTGCTTTTTCCCCCCATAATCTACAGTGATGATGAACCAGAGGGTGGCATAAGGCATTGATGTACCAGAGGGTGGCATGGGTAAAACAGAGGGTGGCAGGGGTGAAACAGAGGGTGCTGGGAACCTATGATGATGAACCAGACGTAGAAACAACATAATCGTGACCGTTGCGAGCCGACATGTAAGTTCGCAATTGCGAACTGTTACAAAACCCTCGCGAACTGTCAGAAATCCTTGCGAACTGTCAGAAATCCTTGCGAACACAAAAAAAAATCCGCAAATTCGCGAGAATTCGCGGATTTTGCAGGTTGTGAGTTCGCAAATCCGCAAAATTCGCAAACGCGAGATTCGCAAAATTCGCCCATGCTTAAAACAGGGTCCCTTCAACTTTTGTTAAAAAATCCTTGTATCCCTTAGATAGGCATTCACTTTAGCCACGAATGGTTTCAGGAAAAAGTCCACATATTTGGACAAGGGCTCAAGGCACGATTCACAGCCCGAGACTATTGGTCGTCCCGGGGGATTGGATAAATCTTTATGTATTTTGGGCAAAAAATATGCCACTGGGGTTCTAGGGAACTTTTTCACTAGAAACTCACTCTCTTTAGGGCCCAGATACCCGCTTTCCTTACCCATTTGGACAATGTTTAGAATTGATGACTGGATCTGTTGTAACGGATCCTCTTTCAGCTTTCTGTACCATTCCTGATTATTGACCTGCGAAAGTCCTTCTGCTAAGTATTTTTCTTTGGGCCAGATGACTACAGCAACGCCTTTGTCGGCCTGTTTTATTACCACAGAAGAATCTTTCTTAAGAGTCTCCAAAGCGGCCTGTTGTCCCTCAGTAATGTTATGTTGAACACATTTTTTCTTGTTTTCTAATTTATTGATGGATGACAACATGATTTGTTCAAAGGCATATACCTGTTTAGGGCTATTTTGGCTGGGAACAAAAGAAGATTTGTTCCTTAGGCCCGTGGTCTCAGTGATGGCATTTGATGGTTGGTCAAGGACAGCCAGGTGGTTCTGGACTCTAAGGCACTCTTAGAGAAACTAGACAAGGAAATACAGAATTTTAAAGATAATACTATCAATAGCAAGACCGCCCAGTACGAAAGGGATTCTAAATCCTTCACGTTAGAGAGGGCCTACCCCTTTCTTAAAGACGATTATTATTCTCAAAGTGAATCTCGTGGAGCACTTTCAAATTTCCAAGGGAGGTCACGAAACAGGTTCAAAACCTTTTCAGAAACCTCTTCTTCTGAATCTTCGGGCTCGGAATCAAGAGGCAACAACAATTAAAAACAGACTCCTTTTTAAGAGAAAGGCCAACAGTCAAAAGTACGATTCAAACCACCATGGGAGATGCGAACTCAGAAAAACTTTTACATGTCATAGAAGGCTCCTCCACTGTAGTCAACCTTTCCACTAGGACATTAACAAAAGATGAAGAATCTGTTCTAAATTTGGGTTTAAAATGTGTCCCCACCAGGCTGACAGACTTTACAAAAATCAAATTGGAATCAATAGAATTATGTCGCAAGATCAGACTTAAAGCTTTCTTTGCTAACCAACCATCAAATGCCATCACTGAGACCACGGGCCTAAGGAACAAATCTTCTTTTGTTCCCAGCCAAAATATCCCTAAACAGGTATAAGCCTTTGAACAAATCATGTTGTCATCCATCAATAAATTAGAAAACAAGAAAAAATGTGTTCAACATAACATTACTAAGGGACAACAGGCAGCTTTGAAGACTCTTAAGGAAGATTCTTCTGTGGTAATAAAACAGGCCGACAAAGGCGGTGCTGTAGTCATCTGGCCCAAAGAAAAATACTTAGCAGAAGGACTTTCGCAGGTCAATAATCAGGAATGGTACAGAAAGCTGAAAGAGGATCCGTTACAGCAGATCCAGTCATCAATTCTAAACATTGTCCAAATGGGTAAGGAAAGCGGGTATCTGGGCCCTAAAGAGAGTGAGTTTCTAGTGAAAAAGTTCCCAAGAACCCCAGTGGCATATTTTTTGCCCAAAATACATAAAGATTTATCCAATCCCCCGGGACGACCAATAGTCTCGGGCTGTGAATCGTGCCTTGAGCCCTTGTCCAAATATGCGGACTTTTTCCTGAAACCATTCGTGGCTAAAGTGAATGCCTATCTAAGGGATACAAGGATTTTTTAACAAAAGTTGAAGGGACCCTGTTTTAAGCATGGGCGAATTTTGCGAATCTCGCGTTTGCGAATTTTGCGGATTTGCGAACTCGCAATCCGCAAAATCCGCGAATTCTCGCGAATTTGCGCATTTTTTTTTTTTGTGTTCACAAGGATTTCTGCCAGTTGAAGGGACCCTGTTTGACCATACCACACAACTGATGGTGACAATGGACGTCACGTCACTTTACACGCAGATCCCACAGGACGAGGCGTTAGAAGTGATAGAACTCTATCTGGACTCTAGGGAAAGACCTCACAGAGTCCCCACGTCCTTCATCCTTACATTAGCGGAAATTACTCTGAAAAGAAATAATTTCCGTTTTAATGATGATTTTTCATGCAAATTAAGGGCACCGCAATAGGGTGCCCTTATGCACCTGAGATGGCAATATTGTTTATGGCAGTATATGAGAAAAAATTCGTAGAGGAGAATAACCCTTTCAAACACCACATAATTCACTGGTTCCGATACATCGACAACGTGTGGCTCCTGTGGCAGGGGAGCCACACGGAGCTGACAAATGTCCACCAATGGCTGAATTCGAGACGTAAGGATATAAAGTTCTCTGTGGACTCCAGTAATCTGAAAATTACATTTTTGGATGTTGAAATGACACATGTGGAAGGTAGACTGAATTCCTCCTCACACAGGAAAGCAACAGACAAAAATTCCATTCTCCACTATAAGAGGTCTCATCCAAGAAACCTAAGGGCCAATGTGCCGTACGGGCAACTTCTTCGCATTAGAAGAAATTGTAAAGAATTAAAGCAGTTTGACCATCATGGTCAGAATTTTTGCGAGAAGTTGGGCCAAACGGGTTAGCCTAGGAAGTTATTAAAACATTCCTACAAGAGAGCACGTTAGACTCCCCGAGAGTGCCTCTTTGAAACCAAAGCAAAACGTGATCTTGAAAATTTGGTTTGTGTCACCACATTTTGTGCAGAAACCCACAACATAAGGCAAATGGTCCTCATACACTGGCATCTTCTTGAAGAACTTGAAGTGCCATTCCTGCACCCCATATTTGCGTACAAGAAAAATCAAAATATTGGAAAACAAATTGTCCGCGCAGATATAAGGTTAGCTAAACCAAAAAGTGACTTGCTAACACAATGGGGACTAAAGCCCATCGAAGGCCACCACAGATGTGGTAATTGGTGGCGTGTGATTCGACCATTGAGGGCAAAACCTTTCAACACGCCAGCATCATTTGGTCACATGCTTGCTTCTCGAACTGTAGGACTAAAAATGTTGTGTATGCGATTGTTTGTCCTTGCCCCAAAGTCTATATAGGGAAGACGAATCAACAAGTTAATACTCGCATGACACGACATAGATCCCACCTTAAGAATAAAGTCCTAACTGCACATCTAGTCCAACACTTTATTGAGAGCAATCATGCGGACAACGATTTTCAGTGGACTGTCCTATTCAGTATGAACCAGGCAAAACCCGGCATTAACACGGAACAAGTATTATTGAGGAAGGAGGCTTATTTGATTTTAAAATTTAACAGCACACAAACAGGTTTGAAATCACTGTCAGAGGTTTCTAGGCTATGATGAGCCCCCATACACTACAGTATCCATCGCGCCTAGCGGCGGTTAAATATAGTGGAGGAGCTAAACATGGCTGCCGTAATGGTTGAATGTTCGCTGACCGAGGCAGTCGCACAAAGAGGAAGGTGAGTCTGCGTGATTGACCAATACCACCGCGACCCCCTGAGCCCTGCTCCCACTAAACAACGATTCCCCTGTGCACATTTACAGCGTGACGCTGACACGCTGTTCCCATCTCCGTGGAGGACTCTGAATCATCCCCCACTGCTGAATTGAAATTGCGGGCGTGCGAGATACGGAGAAGGCCAACCGCGATCTCTGCATCAAATGAGAAGAATACAGGTACGTCCTGTTTCGAGATAGAAAGGCTCATTTGTATGCCACCAAAAAATACTGGGCTTTCATTAGCATTACTGTTTGTGCTTTGCAGATTAATTTGGAGCCCTAACTTGAACCTCCGTATTAGTTCGAGGTGCGAAATTAAAAACAACTGAATTCCTCCTCGCTGACAACACCGTAAAAGGTATGAACCGAGAGCCTTTACGTTTAAGAACCCAGATGGCTGTACTGTCCCTTGATGAAATAGTAAATATTACTTACTCTATACACTAGGTCTACAGTTGTACTAAAAGACTCAGGATTTCACTAGCCTCATTAGAATAATTGGACCCGCGGGACCGCGTCGCCCATTGCTAAAGGTAAATTGCTTTGTGACAGTCAACTCCTAAAGGGGGAGTAATTCTTTAATAGATACAGTTATTAAATGGTCTTTCTTTGCATTTTATGTGTAGATTACCCACAATGAAAGAGCCCTGATGAGAATCTGTAACTCATCTCCAGATTCGAAACGCGTCGGCAGGCACGAAAAGAAAGCTAACAAGAATTTATTGTTTATCACTTTGATTTTGTTTTCAAAGTTGGTTTTTGATCTTTCTTAAAGTAATTTTGTTGCCGTTTTTGCAGCTATTTCACGTTGTGGTTATTGTAGAGGAAAAGAGATTTCGCAAAGATTAAGTATTTGTCGAAAACCGCTACATTCGAAAAGAAGACTGTATATAAACTGTTCATATTTGTATATATGTTTGTTGTGTAGTAGTTTTGTATATATGTATAAACGTTGTATATAAGTTTCTTTCTCACTCATGAAAATATCCGAAAAATTTGATAAATTCTAAAAGGGTTTAAATAAAACAACCCCTATAAACAGAAGATAATTTCTTTGTTTGTGTGTTCTTAAATCTAGAGACAAGAAATTATAGTGGGTTGGCTAGCAATTCTTTTCTGCTCACTATAAATCGGTCCAGCTACCCCTTCGTCCCAGGACCAGACTCCTTTTTCTTCATGAATTGCTAAGCTAGCACAACACCTGTGACACCCCATTGTTAAATGGCACATGTGCAAAGTGAGGGTTGTTTCCGCTGTTGTCAGTGACAGGCAAGTGATCTGTGCCAGGGTGTGTCTGTCTTGTCTGCTGAGTGTTCTCAAGTGGAGTGGGATATGTGAGTGCTTGTCACGTGCTGTCACTAACCCTTCAGTTGCATGTGTTGCCCAGTGTGCCATGATCTGTGAGTCTGTTGCACCCGTCACACCATCTGTAGGCTCTCAATGCCATGTAGTGCATTGTGCCTTGCACACAGACCTAATTCACATGGACAATGATGCAAGTCCTGTCACCATCCTATGCCCTGTTCACATTATCAATGGCGTGCAAGTGTGTGTGTCGGGGACATGAAGCAGGTGTAGTGATGTTGTTTCACTTTGTCTTCCTGACAGGTAACTGCCTACTAGAAGGGGGATAAATGGTTGGAGATAGTCAAGGCCGTCAGGTCTGCGGGGGGCCCTCGCCGGCGGCTGCACAACATTCAGAAGCGGTGGCAGGACATCGGTGCTGGACCCGGCGTATCACCCGGGTCTAGCTGGGTCTGGAGCCACCAGGCCGGCATGGCGGAAGCCGTCACCTCACCCCCCACATGCTCTGGGTCCTGACTGTCGTTTTTCCAGACCTCGATAGGCAGTTGCACGAGAGACAGCAGCAAGGAGGGGGTAGGTACATGGCTGTTTGTTATGTAGTGTGTCACATGCTTTTTGAAGTGCACTGAAGCCTGGCTACACTCCCACAGTTGTGGTGTCTGGTCAGACATATTATATGTGCAGTGTTTTTTCAGTTCACCATAGTCACCGGGTACTCATTTACATCCATTCCCCTCCTTCACATGTGTCCCCTGGTCTGTGTGTAATCACATTTGCATCATGCTCATCTATAGTGCAAGGAAAGAAGATTGCACATTGATCTACGCATCATGTGGGAGGGTGGTCTGTGACATGGTTTGGGACCTTGCCTGTGCCATGACCTGTGCACTGTGTTTTGGCTTCATATTTGTTTGCACTGATGATGAGTCTCAACATAGGAGTGTGAGGTTTCTACTGCATACCCTTGCAGCATGCAAGACCCATGTTGGGTCCTCAGACATGATGTACATCAGTGTGAGATATGCATAGTGCCATGACGGTTACTCATGGTACAGTCAGCTTATTCCAGATGGATCAGTGTTCCCACTACCGTCCCCTGAGACACCCTGGCCTCCTAATTATGTGTGTCATTCAACACTGTGCCCATTCTATGTGGCTTCAGAATGGGTCTGCCTCAGTGGTATTGATCCCTGGCATAGTTAGTATTTTTCCTGTGTCTGCTACATGTGTCACTGGACATGGGTACAAGATTTGGATTGTGCATACTCACACTGGGCAGTGCCCATGTGCCTATTCACAGCAATCTGTTATTGGTTGTTTGTGAGTAAAATGTATTGCCAGCCCCACGAGGTGAGCTGCTGTGTGCAATCATTGAAAACGGCATCTTGCACAGTGCGAGCTGTAGTTTTCTGCTGCTCAACGCGAACTGGTAGTTTCTCATTGTGAGCGGTCACGAGCATGCGCAACCACTCGCAATGAGAAACCTGACCTCCCCGCTTTGAGAATCTCGCTGGGATGTAATTTTGCTTGCTCGCGGTCGCGAGCATGATGTTGAGGACCGCGAACAAGCAAAAAATGACGCTGCACTATGCTACGCTGCACTACGCGTGTTCGCACTGTGCTATGTGCTGCTCCCATAGTGCGAAGTTGCGCAAACTTCGCAAACTACGCAAGCATAGCCTAGTGCTTCGCCCAGGGTTAGTCTTATGTGCAAACAACTGTGTCATCAGGGAATGGATGCCCATGTGAAGACTGTCAAATTTCAAGTAGTGTCACATATATGATTGTACCTTGGCACTCACAAGACTTGTAAAATGTTCATTTTTTGGATCTGTTAATATGATGAATTGTGTAAATGACACTTATGTGCCTGCATGATAGTTGTCTCTCAAGGTAGTGCACACAAAATGACATTTCCACTTTCATCAGAGAGGCAGGCTACTTTTCAAAGAGAACAGTGTTAGTGATTAATGGTGTGTCTTGACATCCATGTACATGTCCCCACAGTGGTCTTGAGGTCTTGAAACTGGTTTGTTGTCAATTGTACAAAGTAATGAGTGTCAAGACATCCAGAACTCTGTTGGACCATGTATGTGCCAAATCTGCAATGCCATTTGTTTCTAACAGTGTTTTATCTTAAAGGGTGGCAGCTGTTTCATAAAAGGTGTAAATCTTATTTGTGTGCTTTTCATTGTGATACATCTGTCATGGAGGCACATACGTGTTGCCTTCACAAGATGGTGATTTACCACATTCAGTACATGTCGATTATGTAAAGTGTGGTGAGTCCCAAGATGCTAACATTTCTTAAAATTGATATTTTAAACAATGTACTTATAGGCCTCTGAGTGTTGTATCACATTGGGGAGTGAGGTGGGTTATTGTTCACTGAGGGTCACCACTACTGTTACTTTTTGTGTGTATTTGAGGTGGCATCACTTCATTGTATTGATCAGCTCTCCTGTAATGAAACAGTAACCTCTATGTGTAATTCACATTCAAGTTGTGGCCTGGTGTGTTCTTTGGATCCTTGTATCCAAGTAGCATTGTGTCCATACCAACTGGGCAGTACAAGTCTCAAATATGTGCAGGGCTATCTGGCTGTTAATCATGATGCATGCCATGATTTGCAGTGTGACCTACTGTTTTTGTGCTCATGTGTCAGATGTGTAAAGGTGACTGATGCCTTTCTGTTTCTTCTACTTGCCCACAGCATCATCAATAGAGACAGAAGGAGACATGGACCAAGAGGAGGGACCCAGCAACAGTGCCACCATCGCTGTGGAGTTAGAGGGAGCCAGTGGCATGGAGGGTGAGGGGAGTCGGCCTGCGGACTTTTTGGAAGGCGACACTTCCTACCATGCAGATGGGTCCACCTCTGACTCCCTGGAGGAGAGGGAATATGCCGCAACACCCGACGGCAGCCCTGTGTCTGTCCCCGCCTCCTCCAGTACCATCTCCACCCTCCCAGTTGCTCCAGTCCCTTCTGTCCGTGCAGCCCCCCATGTCTCCTTCGGCCCAGGCACCGCACCCCCTGCCCCTGTCTCCCCTGCTGCCCTCAGTGCCGAGTCTGTGGACCTACTCCGGCAGATTCATGTTGGTCAGACATCAATGCTGACAGTCCTCCATGGCCAGACTAAAATACTGACCCGGTTGTTGTCGTTCATGGAGGGCATGTCAGCTATGATGTCTGACCAACATCGGAGTCTCACGTCCATAGACTCCTCACTGACGGCAGCAGTTGCACTCCTGCAGTGGTCCGTCCCCCCCCTCCTTCGGACCCATCCACACTCCCCTCTCCCATACCTGTTCAAAGCACACGCAGGAAGGCACAATCATGCACACCTACGGACACATGCAGCACACCCCAACGAAAGTCAAAGCGCACACCTCCTGGCACGCAATCTCAGATCACGGCAGGCACACCCACAGGGACTGGGGTCAGACCACACACACGCAGCCAAACTCAAAGTCTGCAACCCGCACAGCTCTCAACCTCCACTCCCATAGTGTCCCCGGGTGCAGGGGTGGTCTTAATGAACTGGCAACAGTGTGCAGCGCTGAGTACCTTTCCACCTTTGGTGCTGCTCAAGACAGTGAGGACAATACGTCCCACCCTGTACCTACCACACCTACCCTTCCCACTACTGTCCCTTTGGTGCCTGGCCCTGAACATGATGATGCCCCCCAAGGGTCAACAGACCATTAGTCCATTCCTGTGCAGGCAGGTTTGGGGTAGATCACCTCCCCTACATCCCCAAAAGGATTTTGTTATGGGCTACCAATTGGAATCTTTAGAGCTTGGACTCATTTTTCAAATTATTTGATTTTGAAGCTGAATAAAGCCTTTTCTTTTGCTTTCTACACTATTGCATTTCAGGTACTTGATGTCGTTGATGAGGGCCTTGGAGTTGGTGTCATGCTAATGTTTTGGAGTTGTGAACTATATTTTTTGATGATGGTCATGAGGTCGACCATGGGATCTGTGTGTCTTCACAATGTCTCTGCAATTAATCATTGGTTGTGTATGTTCAGTTTGGCTACAGACATTGTCCCAAAAAGTGTTCCTTCCTCTGTGACACCTGAGATCTTCACTGCAGACAGTGTCACAATTGTTGTGCTGACATGTGTGCACATATCCTGTTTTGGTGACGGTTCCCTTGAGCAAGGGCCATGCCTGCTCACAGATTTGTACTGCTCATTTGTCTGTGCCATCCATGCTACTCACTGTACTTGTGTTTTGAGTATGTACAAATGCCTTCAAGGACACATTCACCCTTTTTGGCACTATGCATGTGTGTTAGCACAGCCTACCCCTATGTTGGAAATTGTTCTGCAGGATATTTGTGCACATGACTCATAATTCTGAGCATTGTACCTAAGGGTTTTGAACCCTATTCCTTCCATGATAGACTACATCTCGGTTGTCTGCCCATCACCTGGACATTCATATCAGCCGAGGGATTTACGTGACAGTGTGTGTTCCATTTCACTCTCTTTGTTTGGTGGGCTATTACATCACTAGACACTATGGTGTCATGATGGTCGGGTGTGTATTTAGCCAGCAAACTCCATGGGTGGGTATGCATGTGGAATTTGACATCACACCCACATGTGGTGTGTCACGCAGTGTGTGAGAGTAATCCATCCTCCAGGGAGTGGGACACTGCTGTAAGTGATATGTTGCTATGGCACTCTCGTGAAAGTCACAAGTTAGGGATGTGCACATAACCCATGTGGTTCTGGTATGCTGATTATGATGTACCCCCCTATATCTAAGCAGGGCTGTGAGTCCTCTGCACCCACCCCTCATCTGTCTGGACACTGCTGGGAGTCATATCCACCCACCCCTCATCTGTGTGGAAACTGCTGGGAGTCATATCATCCCACCCCCATACTGTTGGCCTATGCTGGGAGTCATATCCACACACCCCTCATCTGTCTGGACACTGCTGGGAGTCATATCCACCCACCCCTCATCTGTGTGGACACTGCTGGGAGTCATATCCACCCACCCCCATACTGTTGGCCTCTGCTGGGAGTCATATCCACACACCCCTCATCTGTCTGTACACTGCTGGGAGTCATATTCACCCGCCCCTATATGTGTGGTCACTGCTGGTAGTCATATCCACCCACCCCTCATCTGTGTGGACACTGCAGGGAGTCATATCCACCCACCCCCATACTGTTGCCCTATGCTGGGAGTCCTCTGCACCCACCTCTCATCTGTCTGGACACTGCTGGGAGTCATGTCCACCCACCCCTCATCTGTATAGACACTGCTGGGAGTCCTCTGCACCCACCCCTTTTCTGTGTGGACACTGCTGGAAATCATATCCACCCACCCCCATACTGTTGGCCTATGCTGGGAGTCCTCTGCACCCACCCCTCATCTGTCTGGACACTGCTAGGAGTCATATCCACCCACCCCTCATCTGTGTGGACACTGCTGGGAGTCATATCCACCCACCCCCATACTGTTGGCCTATTCTGGGAGTCCTCTGCACCCACCCCTAATCTGTGTGGACACTGTTGGGAGTCATATCCACCTACCCCCTTACTGGTGGCCTCTGCTGGGAGTCATATCCACCCACCCCTCATCTGTGTGGACACTGCTGGGAGTCATATCCACCCACCCCTCATCTGTGTGGACACTGCTGAGAGTCATATCCACCCACACCTCATCTGTGTGGATACTGCTGGGAGTCATATCCAACCACCCCCATACTGTTGGCCTATGCTGGGAGTCCTCTGCACCCACCCCTCATCTGTATGGACACTGCTGGAAGTCATATCCACCCACCCCTCATCTGTCTGGACACTGCTGGGAGTCATATATACCCACCACTCAGATGTCACGCACCGTACCCCAACATTCATGGCGTGTGTGTGGGTCGTATCACTATTAGACTGGTGCCATACGCGAGAGTTAAACGCACCAGACCCCAACATTCATGCTGTGTGTGTGGGTCGTATCACTTTTAGACTGGTGCCATATGCGATCGTAAAACAAACCGTACCCCAACATTGATGGCGTGTGTGCAGGTCGTATCACTATTACAATAGTGCCATACACGAGCGTCAAACGCACCGTACCCCAACATTGATGGCGTATGTGCGGCTCGTATCCCTATTGCAATGGTAGTATAGGTGAACGTGTAAGATGCAACGTACAAGTAGACTTCCGTTGTTGCGGTACGTTGTACTCACCATCTGCGCCGCCGTCTGTTTCTATGCACCAGGTCATAGGCGTACAGGACTGGGATGACACGGACAATGGGGTTCATGGCGTGTATGTCATGTACCGGGGTGCGGTTCGAGCCGGACTCTGCTTTTACGGCTGTTTTCAGCTCCCGTAGAAAAAGGGTCGTATGGAGTGTCGCAGAGACGAATCGTACTTGCTGGGCCGGAAACTGCTGCTTGTTTACGTACGGACGTCATGTACTGCGTGAAACGGATACAAATCGTATGTATTTTTTGATCGTACAGTGTTTAGTACGATTCGTACGAAGATAGGCTTTGGTTAAAGATCATACTTAATCGTACGTACGGGGACGTTGAAGCTGTACGAATCGTACGGGAATAACGCTACGTACGGCGAATCGTAGGAGATTTTACCGGATCAGAATTGGCCCCTTAATGTTTTTGATTATAATTAAATTCTATTAAATATAGTTATTTGTTTGAAAATTATTATATATACTGTTTGTAGGTAATCATTTTAGATTTTTTTAATGCTATAATATGTTTCTATCTTTTGTAAGTTGTATTATTTTTATATATTTTTTTGTTTTTAAATTTTTTTGTATTATAGTTGATATTTTGTTTGTTTTTAATTTTGGATTGACTTTAGTTGGAATATACATTTTTACCCCTCTACTATCCTACAATTTCCGTACTGTTAAAGCACTCACTGGATAGTAATTTTTACATCTACTCTATCCAACACTTGCCCTACTGTTGCACTCCCTGGAGTGGGAATAGTAATTTGTACCCCTCCGCTATCCAACACTATCCCTACTGTTGCACTAACTGGAGTGGGAATAGCAATTATTACCCTTCCAATATCCAACATTTTCCCTACTGTTGCACTCACTGGAGTGGGAATAGTAAATTTTTTCCCTCTGCTACCCAACACTTTCCCTACTGTTGCAATCATTGGAGTGGGAATAGTAATTTGTACACCTCTGCTATTCAACACTTTCCCTAATTTTGCAGTAATTGGAATAGGAATAGGAATTTTTACCCCTATGCTATCCAACACTTTCCCTACTGTTGCACTCACTGGGGTGGGAATATTATTTTTTACCTCTCTGCTATCCAACACTTATCCTACTGTTCCACTCACTGGAGTGGAAATAGTCATTTTTACCCCTCCGTTATCCAACACTTTCCCTACTGTTGCACTCACTGGAGGTGGAATATACTTTTTTTCCGTTCCGCTAGCCAATATTTTTCCTGCTGTTGCACTCACTGGAGTGGGAATAGTAATTTTTCTCCCTCTCCTATCCAACCAATTTCCCGACTGTTGCACTCAATGGAGTGCAAAATGTAAGTTTACAAATTATTAACTGTTTTTATGTTTTTATTTATAATATTATGTTTTTTGATTAGATATTGGGGTCGATTCCGATTCGGGAAACGTATCCGTACGACGAATCGTATTCATAGCTGTTTCCGTATGAATCGTACTAATCCGTACGAATTGCGTAGTACGGTCCGTTGCAAGAAAATACGTCCAAATCATTGCCAACCGTATGAAAATGAAGGGTAAATCCGTACAACATTGACCCGCACAGTGAACCGTACGATTCGTAAAAATGCCGTACGAACCACCAAGTACGATCCGGACCGGGGAATGAGTACGCGATACATACGGTAAACGTCACGTATGACCAATTCGTACGGAGGGCAATACTATTACATACGCACCGTACCCCTAAGATCAATGGTGTATGCACGGGGTTTACGCATCGTACACCTACGACCTTGGGGTGTACGAACCATACCCCTACGGTCCTTACACCTACGATCATGGGGTGTACGCACGGGGATATACGTACCGTACCCCTGAAATCCAGGGGTGTATGCACCGTACCCTGATGCGCTGTACCGCTGCAATCATAGGGTGTACGCACTGTACCCGGGGGGTCCGTTTCATATGCATTTCGAGGCGAAATCTGCTTTTACAGACGTTTTAAGCTCCTGTAGAAAAAGAGTCGTACGGAGTGTTGTCAATACGATTCGTACTTGCTGGGTCGGAAAATACAGCTTCGATCCGTACGGACATCCCGTACTGTGCGTTCCGAATGCGATTCGTATGGATTAGTGAGTTGTACGGTCTTTGGTACGATTCGTACGGAGAACTACTTTGGGTACACATCGTACTACATTGTACGTACAGGTATGGTTCTGCATACGAATCGTATGGGAAAAAAGCTCCGTACGGCTATTCGGAGGGCATTTTACCGAATCGGAATCGACCCCTTTATGTTATAGGTGTGTGTATATATATATATATTAATATATATATATATATATATTTGTTATTTTTAATATATTTATAGCATTTTAAAATAAAATTATTAGTTTATTCATTATTTTAAAGTAAATATGCATTTATATATTGCATTTTAAATATATATGTTTACAAATGCTAAAATACATTTATTCATTATATTTGTTAAAATGTACATTACATCTAAATAATTTTAAAGTTCATGTTATTATTTAATTATTGTACATTTAGTTTTTGATATATAAAAAACGATATTTTGTACATCAATAGTTTTTACATCTATATATTTTTTTGATATTTTAGTAATTTACTTTATAAAGATAGGTTGTCGATATTTTGGCAAACGATATTTTTGGTCTATATTTGTGTATGGGGATTTTATGGTCATTGATAATATGTCAGTGTTCCCAACCAAATACCCATAGCTTCAGGATTCTGAAAGCATATGATGTGGTAGTGCAATATGCAGTTAATCCTGAAAGAACAACAACAAGCTTAGGGGCTCATTACGATGGCGGGCGGACAAGAGTCTGCCCTCCATTGTTGAGGTGTTTGGGACCGCCCGCCAGTCATGCAGCACCATACGCAATGTCAAAATGTAAGGCTGTACATTTCCCTGCAATACGTGGCAGGCGCCATGGAAAGGCTGACCGACGCCAGCATTGTAATCTGGCGGGCAGTGCCTGCTAGGCACCGCCACCATTTCCCCGGTCCTGTCCACTCCGCCTGGCAATCCTAATGATGAAACGTGGCTGGTGGTCTTCACACCCGCCATGCTTGCGGAACGATTCCCCCGCCATCGTAATGTGGCAGCAGAAATTGGCAATCAGATGGCGGAGAACCTGCCACCGCACGCCTAGCGGTGGCAGGCCTTCTGCCATCCTAATGACCCCCTTAATGTTTGGCCCAATTGGGAAAAGTATCTATGCAAACAATGCATGCTAACACTTGCATTTTATACTATATATTTTAGTGTATTTGTGAAGCACTTATGCCACGCCTGTGCCACTTAAAATCTCAGGAAAACATAAAATGTATTTAACATTGAGGACAGAGGAGCCTCATTGTCTGATTAGGGTATCACATTAATTGCTACATGTGGTATGTTGAGTAAATATGTTGTATTATGCTATATTTTTTATTTCAGGTGCAATAGCATAGAGCATGATATATGATGTTTGCCAGTTAGGAAGGAGTGCAGGGAAGCACCCATGGAGTTAAGGCACATTCATAATAAGCTGTGCTTTTATTGAGGAGAGTCTCAGTACATTCAATCATGCATGCCTTCCACCTGTGCTCCACTAATACCTTTTTCACATGTGTTCTCTTTAACATGATTGGACCTGCTTTGGTCTAATGTTGATGTCTTCAAATAACGTATAGATAAGCTAGATGTCCAGGTAGGAGTCATTCAAAACAACCACTTTATATTTATCAGTGTCACCTGAGTGATCACACAAATCAATAGAGTAACCAAAGGGCTTATATCAAAAATATATTCACTTTATTTTTGATTTGAAATTTTTGGTTTTTTCTATACACGGAAAAAGTATCAAAACTGGCAACAGACAGACTAACATAACATGTAAACTGAATGATAGTCTACATACACCTACAGCATAGTATGTGGCTACGTGCTATAAACCACAGCAAAGTAAGTATTTACACATAGAAATTCACAAATCAATTTGTACAGTGAATTATACAGTGTATTGCATGTCAGGTGTTAAGCGTCGACGTTTCGGTCCATGCTTTGTCCCGAGTAGTTACCGGTGAACGAGCACGGACTTTGAAGAGCCGGCGCATAGCTGCTGTTTAAATAACGTGGCGACAATTTGACATAACGACCTGAGTGGCGTTTTATTCCTCACATTGCTGTGCAACGTCTTTGTCCTGAAGATGGTCCGACGGATCAACTTGACCAGCATGGACCGAAACGTCGACGCTTAACACCTGACATGCAATACACTGTATAATTCACTGTACAAATTGATTTGTGAATTTCTATGTGTAAATACTTACTTTGCTGTGGTTTATAGCACGTAGCCACATACTATGCTGTAGGTGTATGTAGACTATCATTCAGTTTACATGTTATGTTAGTCTGTCTGTTGCCAGTTTTGATACTTTTTCCGTGTATAGAAAAAACCAAAAATTTCAAATCAAAAATAAAGTGAATATATTTTTGATATAAGCCCTTTGGTTACTCTATTGATTTGTGTGATCACTCAGGTGACACTGATAAATATAAAGTGGTTGTTTTGAATGACTCCTACCTGGACATCTAGCTTATCTATCTGATATTACCCAGTCCCGGTGGGATTATTGGGTGGCTCTACTCTATATATTCAAATAACGTAGGCATCTATGATATGATCGTACTAATTTACCACATAATAATGGCATTAGCATGATGAGGCAATTGTTAGCGCATTATGGACATCGCTGGCATGATGATGCCTGCTCTTTGCAGAATGGTGGTCCTTCCACCCGTGGCCTGATGGAAATGGCTTTTGTATAATGTTGGATCTGGTTTCAAAAGGGTATTTCTTAAAATATTGGGCCCACCACGGTTGCAAATAGGTGAAGATGTGAATTGTGAATTGATGAGCAGAACATCTGTAATGTACTCTGTTGAAAATATGTGAGACCTAGGAATTTCCCCCCTATATACCTAACATTCTAGGCACGAGAATGAGACACCAAATGATGCGTATTGGCATTGGTGAGAATCTATTTTCACTGGCTTAGAATTCCCCCAATTATGGCATTTGCCCATGTGATCCTGGTGTGAAACAATCTACATCTCACGTACTTCTGGAGTGTTTACATTTCAAAGAATTAAGAAAATAGATACTTCACCCCATTTTTAAAAGTTACACAGTCTATTCAAGGTCAGAGGCACTGAACACTTTATTCGAAATGAAGAATTTTGATGTTACTGTTGCACGTTCCAGGTTTAAGAATGCGATTCAGAAAACCTAAAAGTAGAGCAAATGAAGATATTGTGGTATTTAATGTTCTAAATTTGAATTACTCCCTCTTGTATTAATGGACGAGATGCTTGGAGATCATTTTATAAATTGTATTATGGGGTTGATAAGCCTTGAATCTCACTTAGAGTTCAGACTGAGAGACCTCTCTCTATGGTCATTTATCACAGTGTTACATTGGATTTTATATGCATGATTTTTATATCTACTTCTGGCTTATTTTACAAAAGATCAATGGGTACTCAGTACGGTGCTCTTTCTTGCATTGGTCAATCGTTAAAGATGTGTTGAAAGGAATGCAATCTAGTGCTTAATCTTATGATGTGATTATTTAACAAAAGAAAATTGGGTACTGTAGCATATTAGATTGGTGATAATGTTAAGGATGGTCTGAAGCAAACGTGTTCAAGTGTATAATCGTATGGTCTACAAATAGTAGTAATTGCACTTTTTTTAGGAATGCCTCCAAGCTTTTTATGAATTTTGTTGGTCTACATTTGCCTTTATAAATATTTATTTATTATTTCTACAAGGTGAATTTTTGAGCATAAAAGAATGTATTTGATTGAACAACAACTGTTCCTTTGCACCCCTTCTCTTCATGGCAATTCATACCCCTTGTCATGTAAATATTTTTAGAAGTCTCATTCTTGCACATGTCCATGCACTAAGTCATCAGTTTACCAAGCACATACTCATTGATCAATCAATGAACACTTCAACATCATCCATCCATAGTCATCTTTTCCTTCAGCCATCTGTCAATGAAATCAATCACCCTTTCATGTATGCATTTATGGATGTGGTTTTTGTAAAGCATGAATATAAACTGAAAGGCACCAGAGTGCCATACAGGCCAAAGACAAAGCTACTGTCAACCAGTGATTAGAAGAGTAGCTGGGTTCTGAGAGAGGGCTATTATTACATTTTGATGTAGCAGTCTATAAAGAGACTTCTCTTCAGCTCTTTCCAAAACTGGAGCGTAGTTTGGGTGGAGCTAATAGATAAGGGAATGTTAGTATTCATTTCCAGTATGATGGCATCCATACTGCAGGTGTTCCAGGAGCTACTGGAAGTGGTGAGCTTATCAGCCAAATAGCCAGATTGCTGGTCTAGTGTGCTGTGTAGGTATGCTTGTAGTTTTGAAGAGTGTGTGGTCCACTATGGGAAACTACTAAGGTTCATGCTGGGTAGGAGGAATGTGTTCACATTTTACAGCTGCTTTCTTGGAGGAATAGCACCAACAGCACCCAACACCTCACACTTTGACAGTCACACAGTACTGCAACCACCCAAACAGCACTCCACACTTGTATGCATTCTCCTCAACACCAGCTCACTCATCAAACATGCCACAGAGGCCGTGGGACCTGCTGCATGACAATGCCCCTGACCTGCTTTTTCTCAGGGAAACCTTTCTGTATCCTGCATTCTCACCTGACATTGCCACAGCTGTCCTCCATTGGTACAATATTGCCAGGCAAGACAGACTTCACAAGCACAAAGGTGGAATCGTTATCATCCACAAGAACACCATCAGCTGCGCCACATCCATGGATGCATCATTCTCAAACATGGAACGCCTGTTGTTCAAGCTCCATGTCACAGCGAACTTCAGTCTAAGCAGCACTTTCATCTACAGACCACCAGGATCACGCCACAACTTCACAACAACACCATCACGTACTTCGTCCCACCACTCACCCTCAATGCTAGCAATGGTATCCTACTTGGAGACCTGAATTCCATCTGGAAGACCACAAGAACCCTAACGCAAAAGCACTCATTGAAGACCTTGAAAGCCTTCGACTCACCTAATGAATAAAGGGACCTACCCACTTTAGTGGACACCTTCTGGAACCCATTTGTGCCGACTTTGGGAACATCCACACCAGTTTCCTGGACAGACCACACCCTCATCAAGTTCTGCACCCCTGTCACCGTCTAAGGCACACACAGCACCACCAGACCAGCCTGCCAAAACTGGAACATCATCACTGACAAGCACTGGAACACTGCTCTCAACACCCACTAACTTGAAACACAGCAAAAGCCTCCACAAAGCTATCAAGAATTTCAACAAGTAGATCACCTCCTGCGCCAAATCCCTGGCCCCCCTCAAACACAGCAATGCAACAAAATCTAGAGCCCAGGTCAGTTGGTACACAGAGGAACTCAGTCTGAAGAAATGCCACTGGAGGACAAATGGGGAATGAGCCAGAACCATGCAAACTGCACCAATTCAATCTGCCCTGTGATACTACTACCAAATGATCCAGACCACCAAACACACCACTCTGGCAGACAGCATCAATGTCAACACTAACAGAAGCAAAGAAATCTTCACAATTGTGAAAACATCACCTCAGCATCGGCCTCCAACTTGATTATTCCCTTGTAGGACCTCTGCAATTTGTCAGCAACAAAATCACCATTATTTAAAGCGGGCCCGATTCACAAAAGTAATTAGACAAAATCCTAACTTTACGACTTTCGGTATTCAAAAAAGGCATTTGGTAGTAGTAAAGTTAGGATTCCTAACTTTACTACTACTAAACTGAGACAAAATCCTAACTTTATGATTTTCAGTATTCACAAAAGGCACTTAATAGTAGTAAAGTTAGTATTCCTAACTTTACTACTACTAAACTGAGAAAAATTCTAACTTTATGACTTTCTGTATTCGCAAAAGGCATTTAGTAGTAGTAAAGCTAGGAATCCTAACTTTACTACTGCTAAATGCCTTTTGTGAATACCGAATGTCATAAAGTTAGGATTTTGTCTCAGTTTAGTAGTAGTAAAGTTAGGAATCCTAACTTTATATATTACCAATCATACTTCTGTTACTTTCCATTATTCAAATTCACTTTTATGATATGTTTAAATCTCTCTAAATACCTTACTTAGGCAGTGGGTTAGATGCTCCATTGTAGGTTTTTTCTTTTAGAATGATAGGTCTTATGAATTGATACTTGATTATAGGTATATCCACAAGCAAGTGTTAGAATTTCACTAATATATATCTTAAAGTTCTTTTATCACTGGAAGTTTACATAGTTTCCACTAGCTCTTGTTCATAACCAAAATTGTGCTAATTCAAATAGTTCATCATAAGAAAAATTCAACGTGCAACTTTTGCCTCTTCTTTCTTAACTCTTCAAAAAGAGTGGCTTTTAATAATTCACTAGCAGGAAGCCACTGGACTAACTTGAGAGTTTGTATTTTTAATATGGTCACAGATCCAATGAAATTATGTCAAATGTGAATTCAGAGTTCCTTTTAGTTCAATAGTGCTAAACTTTCTGACATACAAATTCCTTTCGGAGGGCTTGGGGAAAACAAAAATATCCCACTTGGACACTACCCACAGAGCCACATCATGGTTTAGCGAACAAGGATTCTGCACAGGCTCCCAGCAGAGACGCCACTTGTAAAGTAATTTGTTCAAATTGAAATGCGCATTAAGAACACACAATGCGCTGCTCAGACATTTTAAGAGCAGTAGCGTAGGAAAGACGATACCCTTTGAGGAAAATTCTCTTCAAAACACAAGCACAAACAAAGAACACTTCTTCTTCTCAGGAATCTTCAGTTGAAGAGCTCATCGCGAGAGCGATAATGGCAAAACCTCTCTCGGAACTGAAACTGTAGACCTGCTATTTCAAAAGACCTTTTCCCAGAGGCCACCATCTTGGAATCAATGCACAAATGACCTTGTAGCATTTTAATTAGCTCTACCAGCAGCCCTAATGAAGGGGATCAATGGCGTTTTCCGAGCAGGTGCTTGAACAACCTTTTTAACCTTAACTTCTCAGTAAGTTGCTCCTTCTCAATATGGGTATTGATTTGTTCAGACCTGACAGTGATGGGCTTTTGATACATGATCGCATTTTCTAAGAGATGCTGCTGCGAATATTAGCATGATTTAAATCCTCTGCAGCTTATCAGTTAGAAAGTTTGCAAAGCCAAGATAGAACCACGATATTATGGGAAAACAAATTACTAGTGGGGGAAAGGGAAGGTATTTCTTCAGAGCTTTTGGGTCCAATAAGCAGGACGTTCAGGTTCTATGGATCTAAGTATTGAAAGAAAGGTCTTGATCAAACCACATCTCAGGATTTTTATCGTACCACCAATGCATGGTTAGGGAAGGCCCCCAAAAAGGTGGCATTAACCTCAGATGAGACTAACTTGTTCTCTTGCAATCCTGTCTCCAACGTGTGGACATGAGGGTGGGACAGTAATATTCCAGAAGAAAATGTCTGACACAGAAAGCTTGAGACTGCTAGTCAAGACCATACACTATAAAAAACTGAGCAAAGGCCCTACTGCAGATGTCATGGAAGTGATCTCCATTCTGGTAAGAGGGGCTCTAGACAATGGCAGAATAACTGCGAAGAAGGCATCATTCCTCATAGAAAAAGAACCCAAGACACTATATGTTGGCATACTGCCAAAAGTGCACAAAACACCCATACCCACCAGGGCGCCCGATTGAATCGAGTATAGGTTTGGCATTAAAACCCCTGTCACAATCTTGCGACTACTTTGTGAAACCTCTAGTGACCCGAATGCCTTCTTACCTGAAGGATACAAAGGTAATTCTCAACAAATTAAAAGATATGACCTTTGAACTATTGTAAGAACTTCTACTCACTCTAGATATAGAATCATTATACACTAATATACCCCAAGTGTCTATACTGGAGGTAATTGAGCAACTACTGACACCTAGACAGGAAAATAAAATGACAACCGTAGACAGCACACATTTGGTCCTAACGAATGAAGGGATTTATTTTCTACAAACGCAAGGAACTTCCATGGAGAGTACCTGTGCACCCAGCCTGGCATGCCTTGCAGTATACAACTTGGAAACCCAGTACATCTACCATGAAGAGAATCCATACATTTATCAGATGAGATTATGGAAGTGATACATGGACGGTATCCTAGTGTTCTGGAAAGGACCTATAGAGGACGTGACTGAGTTCAATGCATGGGTCAACTGCCCTGATCCATTTCTGAGATTCACAATGAGCCTGAATGATGTGGAAATACCATTCTTAGACCTAGGAATATACCCTGGGATTGGAATCTGAAAACAACAGGTTTATTATAAACTCACTGACAAAACAGTTTGCTGCGCTTTGAAAGCTTCCACCCACAATTCCTGCGATAAGGTCTACCAATTGGACAGTTCTTGTGAACTGAGACAAAATGCCACAGTGGCAGATACATACCAAGAACATGCAAATAAACTGAGTAATAAACTGAGAGAGGAAAACTATCCTGAAAGAAATGTTCAAGAGCAAGGAAACAAGTCAGGTGCAATGCTAGAGAAGCCCTATTGGTCACCTATATAAAACCATGGGTACCAAGACCCATCTGCGTGACCACATTTTGCCCCAGTTCAGTCACAAAAATAATAAAAGAACATTTGTGTATCTAGAATTCTGAGAGCCTAAGAACTGAACAACCAATGTTCTCATTCAGAAGGAGTCAGAACCTTCGGGACGCTTTAGTTCAAACACACCCCAAGAAACAAACTGCTGAAATACAAATGACACTCTGGAACGCCTCCACCCCCAAAGGCCACCAACCGTTTGGAGATTACGGTATTTGTAAGTTCAAGAGAAAGAGGAAACTGATAGACCTGGGACTCACAACTCTTTGGAAACTGAAACATCTTACTAATTGCAATATCAGCCATGTTATTTACATCTTGAAGTGCCCATGCAACCTTTTATATAATGGCACGAGTACGAGAAAAGTACGTGTTTGCACAACAGAGCACAGGAGTACAATAAAATGCAAGAAATACAATACAAAACTCACAAAACACTTCAGGTAACACAAACACAATGCAGAATTGAATGGTATGTGATTGAGAAACTAGAACGCAGACATACCAATGTGAGCAAGGCGCTCTTGAAATGTGAGCAGCGTTGGGTGTTTCATCTACGGTCTGACACTCAGGGACTAAATGATGACATCCCTGGAGGGTCCCTTGGGACATAAACTAATTGTATGTTACACTATCCCCATTACCAGCACACAGGAGTGCCCGTGGGTACACCTCTGCTGAATACACAGTCACCAACATAGAACATATTATGAAGTGTTTATTGTGGACATATATATCTCCTTCCATGGGACAATCTTAGGTAGTAAATGATGTTTCAGAACATTTTATACATGTTATAATATTTTATACATATCGCTATTAAATAATACCATGGATATAGGCATTCCCGGGCTTTAACATCAGGAACTAGAATTCCCATGATCGCGGGCCAGCATGTGTATTATATTCAATGTCTCATGCATAAAAGAATCAAAAATGCCACAATTATTTTATTAATACTACTTTAATTAAAACAGTACTCCTATGGACATGTAATCCCCCAATGCAGTCTGCCTCTCTGACTCATGACGTGGCACTATAAAACAGGCAGTTAAAATTGGGCTGTAGTCCACACGCTAAAAACAACAGGACTTGTGACTGTGAGACCAACTTTTCCTATGAGTCCAGGCATGAAAAAAAGCTCCAAATGTACACCTCTACGTCATCGGGCGTCTCACAATCGTGTCTCTGATCATTAATCAGTCGTTACACACAAACACTAAATGCAATGGAACTTGTGATGTTGGGAACGAACTCTCCCATTAGTCCGGTCGAGGTGAGATGCCCTGAATGATGGATGCCTCTGTGTCATCAGGCGTCTCCAGTCTCCACTGTATCTGTAACTTCAATAGCTAGGAGCATTTTCCAGTGCTCCCACACGCCTTACTAGTTCATGACAGGGGCTCACTTTTGACATCAATATTGGTGCCCAACCGATAGCGGGTCAGTGCACAACCATTCATATGTGCGCGGAGTACCAAACAAGCCAATCTAACTACAGGACTGTCTCGGCACACCCCTTATTACAGCAGTCATTCCTGCTCCTTATCAACGCCTTCATTTGCAGGTAACTGTTCTACCAGACGGCTGTTCAATTAGGAAGGGTAGGATAACTTCAGGCGCCTCTACTTGACAAAGTACATGTATTGGAGCATACTATCCAGTGCCATAGACTGGGCACTTTTGAAATGAAGGGTTATGCCTCCCCTCACAACATGGTGAAAGATCTAGTAAGACTCTACTGCACTTTTGAGTCCAGCTAATTTATCTGAGGTAAAACTGTTATCTGTCTAACTTACATATCCCTCAGTGTGTGACAATAGGAAATGCTCAGCCAAAACAGACCATGAGGCAACGTGCCCCCTGGTACTAGGTGCAGTTAAAACCTGCACTGAAAATGTGCATGTGTGTTCTATTCACGTGTGTCTTTGTCATCTTTGTGCGCAGGTAGAATGTGAGTTAATGATGTATCACATATTCCACGTTTGGATTTTTATGTATCGTCATGTTTTGAAATATCTGAGAATGTACTGCAGGATTTACGTGCCGGCTACATTTTGTAGGACAGATGTTATATACTTGACTACCCTAATCCCACTTCTATTTTTCTACTTTGTTTCTACATCAGGTATCATTACCTGCTGACTTCTAGAAGAGCGATAGGTCCTTTCTATATAACTTTTCACTCCATAATTTTAATTACGTATAGGGATGTATGTGCTGACAAATACCCAAGTGCTATTTAGGCTGTACTATGGCAGAAACATATTGGCACCTCAGAAGTACCGAAGGGTAATAGCACTCAAAGGAAACTTTGTGGTTTATCCTAAGGTATTTTTAACAGTATCAACTGGATCCCATTGACTTATCCACCCAAAAATGTGTTTCTAAGACCTCCCTCAAGACAGCCCCTCAAGACAGCCAACTTGAGGTTCAGTCCACCCTGGTAGTCCTACCTTATCAGGGTGAGACGGGGTGGCCTATAATTAAGCATTTCACATTACGTGAGTGAGCCCACATCATCGAATTCTTTGAATTGCCAGACTTAAGAGTAGGGACATAGTAGGAGGAAGACAGAATCACATGAGAAGCATGTGAAATATGTTTTCTAAATGCTCCCTAGCAGATTACCAAGTTACTTTGTGTTTTAGTGTTATATTTGAAGCAAGTGCAGGACCTCACTAAGCCTCTTTTTCTCCTTTGGAGTTTTTGAGATACTAACTGGTTGCCACCAAAGTCGGAGTTTCAGTTTTGTTTCCACTGAGCTTCAGAGTGTTTGCCACCAACCAATAATGCACTGCCACCAGGCAGTCTCTGGGTAGAAGTGAGACCTTGCATTTGGGGTTGTGAAACTTCAGAAGGATCTGCATGGTGTCTGCAAATGACAACATGTTGAAGCTAAAGTTTCTAGACAGATCTTCCAGAGGCTAAACATAAATGTTGAGAAATATAGGGGAGAGCCCCATCAAACATCAAGCATGTCTTTCTTTAGAGCAGAATAGGGGCAGGGCAGAGAGAAAGTTTATGAGTTTCTTTGCAAAAAGGAGATAAACTAGTGCAAGGCATACTCAGATAGACCAATCTTAGGGACATATTATCAAGGAACGGCATTAAAATTATCGCTGCTTTAGTGTGAACATGGGCTTCTATTGGAATTCTCAAGGGCATATTATCAAGCCCATTATCGCCGCTTGAGCGGCAGTTTCCTGCCGATAAAGCGGCCATAATTTTAACGCCGTTCTTGATAATATGCCCCTTGAAGAGGTTGTTGGTTCAGATAGAATGGTCAACTTCATCAAATGCTCTGGACATGTCCAACAGCAGGAAGCCAGCTGGTGGGCCAAGATCTTGGAAGCAGCAATTAAAATAAGTGGCAGTGATCAAGGTCCAGTTTGGAAGATGGTTTGGGTCTAGTCCATGAGGTCATTGGTTTGTACAGTTTCTGAATGCCATTTGGCTAGAAAATAGTGAAAGCTGAGACTGAATTAGGCAGCCACTTGCAAGCTCAGGACTGGAAACAGTATCTGAAATGAAAGGGAGTGAGCTGGTCACTCTTCTCCCATGTTTTATTCCGAAAGTCTCTCTAGACTCAGACTGCCCCCCAGCCACCCGAGTTTTGCTATCCTGTATTAGGTGGCACTGGCATCCTTTAGACCACGTTATGCTAGAACACTGCGATGCACATTGCAAACATTGCTCCATATATTACTCCAGTCATAGTTTTTACACCACTATCCTGAAGCAATATAATCCATATAGTTCCTTCAGTTGTCAAAATGTGCCTATGTCATGCCATGGAGGGAGAGCTCTGTTTGCTATCAAGGTTCCTGATTCTTGCAGATATGCGAACCCATACATACATGCTTTTTGGACTTCTTTCTCTCTCAGCGCCAAACCACATTCCATTCCTGGTTTTCCTGTTTACTTTCTTGTCCCCTCTAACTTGCGCAGTCTTTACATCTTCAAGTCCCACTGCAGCATTCCCTCTAAGGTGGATCCCTGATTCCCTGCATTGATTAATTGCTCACATTGGCTCTCTATCTGTGCTCCTTCCCTGACCGTCCAGCTATTTTTTCTCTGTGGATTCACGGCTTAGAATTCTTGCCACTGTCTTTACTGCTGAGACACTTCATGAACCTGGACTTTCTTGCTACTTTGCTACAATACTTGCACATAGTTTCATTGTGCTTTGGGCATTCTTTATTACTTGTTTTTCCAGTACCTGGATTGCTTCTTTTGCTTCTCTGTTCCTGCAGTCTCTCTGTACCCCCTTGAATGTAAATTCTTTATTTCATGTTTCAGTGTTTCTATTCTGTCTGCATACTTCGTGTCCTCTCCTCGTTTCTGTGAAGATCCCTTGCTTTGCATTCCAGTGTTTCTAGTTCTGTCTGCCTACCTCGAGTCCTGTCTTCTATCTTTGTTTGTGTGCAGATTCCATGTCCTGTACTTCACCGTTTTTTTTAATCTGCATACTTGCATTCCTGTTTTTGTTGCTCAGGCTTTGATCCTGCTTTTTCTGAGCCCTGTTTCTGCATTCACTTAAACTTGCTCCTTTCGCTGTGTCCTCTCTTGAGTTAAAGTCAAAGTCATTGTTAACTGAGGGTGCCATTGTGTTCCGAGGATTGGTGTCTCTTGTATAGAAAACCAATTAATGTTTTTCTTCCTTAAAACCTGCAGGATCTTTTCGAATATTCGATGGAATTACCTGTTTCTTGCTTTCTTTTGAGATCATTTTCTCCTACCGCCAGATCATTTCACGTGTAGCATACATACTGTTATTTATGGTGGTCTCCCTATTGTTCTTCTGCTTTATTCCTATGGAGTACTAATTGTTTGTTGTATGTGTTTTTCCTTCTAATTTTGTACTTTGCAGGCATTATCCATTTCATGCTCGGTGTTCTGTTCTCAGCCTCTACTCCACTCCAGGTTTCAGCTTCTGCCCTGCCCTACTCCTTCCTTGTTTTGTGATATGTCCTTGTATATTCTAAACCCTCCCTGAATCTCTTGTCTCTGCAGAACAAGCTATCGCTTTTAGTTAGCCTACTTCCAGTCTCAGCAGGTGTCGTGACAACTACCTCTAACAGTTGCGTGCTACCCTTTAATTGTGTCTGTCCCTGGAGGTCCCTCTACACTCCACCACATAGGCAACTGGAGATAAGGCTGTACTGCATTTCCAGATCCAGACATCACTGCGTTGAGGACTTTACAGATGTTTGGTACTTTCTGTATGTTAGAGGGTTTGGTACGTGCCATCTTATTTTCCTTTTTTTACATTTTTTATTGGATTTTTACAGAAAAAAGACAATACAACACATAAGACAACACCCCCCCCCCTCCCCCCTCCGATCGGGCAGATTAAATATGAAGCAAAAATAATTTCAAAAGCATATACATATTATGAAAGAAAAAAGTAAGTATATGAATTAACACATGATTATTCAAGGACAACTAAACATTGGATGAGACAGGTACACTTTGAAAGTAGACAATTGTAGCCAGGTTATTGTTATAGAGTAAATAGGATTCAGACCATTCTATTAAGGGTGACCACATTTTTAAGCCTTTAATTCTACGTTTCCTACCTTTAGCTTTATATATTGCTATTTCTAGATTGAAAATTGCTAACAATCTTGAAAACCACTGTTAGTACGAGGGGGCAATAGGATCTAACCAAGCTGATCCTATACAAATTCTTAATACGGCCATCGAAATAAAAATCAATTCATGACCAATATTCGGATTAGTACAATTTGTTAGGCCCAGGACAACTGTTTGATCAGATAGAGTAACAGTGGTTTTAAAAATTGATGAGAGGAAATGTTCGATTTTTGATTTGAGAAAGATTAAGGATGGACAGGATGACAAGATGTGTATACAATCCGCATTTTGTACGTTACATCGAAAGCAGCATGTTCCTCTCCCACTACCCCATTTGGCGATTCTATCTGGAGTATAGTACATAAAAAAAACATATTTTATAAAATTGTGTTTGCAGTTTGGTTGACATACGTGTAGTTAGTGATAGCCCATACACATACTCAAATTCTTCTGTAGAGATTATTAATTTCTTTTGCCATTTCTGAATAATCTTCTGCCTTTCATCCGATAAATGTATCAGTAATGACTGGTACAACCCCCCGATCCGTATTTTTTCCTGATAGTGGCTAAGAATTTCAGCTAGAGTATTTTTAATCATAGTGTCCTCTCCTCTCACACGTCGTGATAGACAGTCTCTTATTTGGAGATATTTAAAGAAATCTCTCCATTCCAAATGATACTTGTCTTTCAGAAATTCAAAAGAGTATAGCCCTGCTGAGGAGAAAAAACACCCTATATGAGTAAATCCGGCTGTGATCCATCCATCGATATAGGAATCTTTAAATATGTCTGGTAAGAGAGGATTATTTTGTATGGGTGTATAGAAAGATAATCGTCCAAGACCAATCATTTTCCTTACGGATTTCCAAACTTTAAACACTGCTATGAGTGTTTTTAATCTTACTTTTTTATGGTAACTATCGAAGAGATATCTCCAAAGTTAACCGGTTCTTCTGTCACCTAATATTATTTGATGAATTGTAGGAGCGTCTTTATACCCAGTTGTCCCTGTTCCGTCGAGAAGAAACAGCTCATGGTTATATAACAAGACTGTTGCCCAATAATATAGCCTAAGGTTTAGAAGGCATAATCCTCCTCTTTCTTTGGGAAGTGTCAGTAGTTTATAGGCGCGATGGGGCTGTGTGTATGACCAGATAAAGTCCGTGAAGATAGGTTCCATTCTTTTAAACCACTGGTCTGAGATTTCTAGATAATGGCTCTAAATATATACAAGAGTTTTGGAAAGTAGACCATTTTTAAAGCATTGACCCGTCCGATCAAAGTGAGATGCAGATTATTGATGCGGCGAAGATCTTTTTGCATTTTATTTATTATAGGTTTTAGGTTCAGGTCAACTAAATTCTCTAGTTCAGGTGTTATTGTAACCCCTAGATAAGTGGCTGAACTTGTTATGCATGGATCTGTCATGACACATTTGTTGTTGATGATTATTTGGGTTTTCCCTCGATTCAAAGCATATCCTGAAATTTTGCCAAATCTTGAAGCCTCCTGCTCAATAATTGGCATAGCTAGGTTTGGATTAGAAGTGACAATGGCTATATCATCTGCATAAGCGAGAATTTTTATTGAGTGTTTCTTTGTCAAAATGGCAGTTATATTTCTATTATTTTGTAGTCTCCTGATGAATGGATCAATATAAAGAGCGAACAACAGCGGGGAGCAGATGGGCTCGTATCGACCCATCACATTAATAAATGCAGATTCTAAAATTTACTCAAAACTACTTGCCAACCGCATCTCATCAATAATCCATAAAGTTACATCCAAATTCCAGCATGGCTTTATCCCCGGGAGAGACACTACCAATCACACACAAAGGGTAATCAGCTTATTTGACCATACCCAGGTGGCAGGAGACCCGATGGCATTAATACTACTCGATGCCGAGAAAGCTTTTGATCGGGTCTCCTGGTCATTCTTATGGCAGGCAATGTCCAGGGTTGGTTTCAACCAGGTTTTCATACAGGCAATACAAAAACTCTACATCAATCCTCAGGCTATGGTGATGGTTAACGGGGGTAATTCAAAGGATCTAAAAATCTCGAGAGGAACTAGGCAGGGATGCCCCGCAATCTTATTTTCCTAATAGTTTATCTTACATCCTCGCGGCGGGATGCCTGACTTTCACCTTGTGGATACCCTGCCGGGGTTATCTCACAGGGGAATACCAGGACGGGTTCCCTAAGCAAGCGCCGGGAAACCCACTGCGGGTAGCTGTGCGCTATATAAGCTCAACTACATTTACATTTACATTTACATAAAGTATTTTTTATTCTACCTAAGACTTTTTGTTTGTTTTGTTTGCATTACTAACAAAGGCCAGTTTAACAGAACATATTAGGCAGAACATGTCATAATCGAGCCACACAGAATAAATGTGCCTGTTTGATGGTGGAAATGATGCTCCCAACAACTAGCAGTACCCCAATAACATTAAACAGAAAACGGTTCAGTGGTAGAATATCAATGTAAAAAACATTGCTGTTAAAAATATCGAAAAAAATATAGATTACAAAAATGTTGACTCCCATACCCACACAGGTAAGTACAAAAATATTGAATCAAAAATATCGATGTTAAAAACATAGATGTAAACAATATTGATTTTCAAATATATATAAAATAAAATAATATATATTACATAATAATATTAATTTTGAAAAGGAAATAAATGTAATATACATTTTTACAAAATATTACAAATAAACTTAATTAAATAACAATAAACACACAAACGTATTAATGTATACATTTATATTAACTTTAAAATAATTAATAAACTATTATCTCTAATTTATTTTAAACCTTTAAAAACATATAAAAATAATATATATATATATATATATATATATATATATATATATATATATATATATATATATATATATATATATATATATATATTCATAGAAAAACCATAGGTTTTAGGCCATATATAGTTAGGGATTAGCATTTACAAAACCTTAATATACTCGCACAAAACCATAGAAATTCGCATATATAGTTAGATGCAATAACTATATATCGCGCACCCGCATTATTTTTGATGAAATGAAATGAAATGAAAAATTACATTTATATAGCGCAGAACCACCCGGAGGCCTCGCAGCGCTTTAGACTGAATACTGTGTCGAGCTACTGGGTAAGTTTAGTACGCTTTTGAATACAGGTGAGTTTTTAGGTTTCTCCTAAATGACATTAGATTGTTATTTTGTCTGAGAGTTAAAGGCAGGGAATTCCATAACTTTGCCGCTGCGTGAGTGAAAGAGCGGCCACCCCAGCGGGCTTTCTTGATTTTAGACATGGTTGCCAAATGCAGTGAAGCCGAGCGAAGGGCTCTGGATGGAAAATACGGTAACACCAGGGGGTACAGGATTGCCGGGCCATTTCGATGGAAGGATTTGTGCAAGATGCACATGGCCTTAAACTGTGTTCTGGCAGCCACTGGGAGCCAATGGAGTTCTTTTAAGGCATTCCTTGCTGATTGACAGCGGGGGATGTTGAACAACAGTCGGGCGGCACAGTTTTGGGTAACTTGGAGTCTTTTTGTCACTGCTGCCGGGGCTCCTAGATATAGAACATTTCCATAGTCCAGGCGAGAGAGTATCAGGGCCTGTACCATGACCCTTCTCGCCTGGAATGGAAGTAGAGGGAGCACTTTGCGGAGCATTTTCATTAGCCCCACACATGCGGAGGCAGTTTTGGTAGCTTGGACTGAGAAATCCAGCGCACTATCAAGCCAGATTCCTAGGCTCTTTATCTGGTCTTTCGGAGGAGGGGGGACACCGAGACATGAAGGCCAGCCAGACACCAGGGAGGTCGGGGAAGGGTTACCTAGTAGCATGATCTCCGTCTTCTCCCCATTGAGTTTGAGGTGGGAGAGTTGCATCCACCCAGCAACAGCCTCCAGACAAGGGCCCAGGGTGTTAGACGAACCCTCCTTGTGGTTCAAAGAGACCACAAGTTGGGTATCGTCTGCGTAGGTGACGATCCGCACACCAAAAGGGAGGACTATCTTCTCTAGAGGCTGCATATAGACATTAAAAAGTGTGGGGCTCAGGGAGGAGCCCTGCGGAACCCCACAGCTAAGCGGATGCTTAGATGATGCCACCTCGCCCTCAAACACCTGAAAAAAACGTTCCTCCAAGAAGGAGGTCAGCCAACTCAGGGCCGCGCCCGACACCCCCATGCCCTTTAAACGATGTAATAATGTGGCGTGGTTAACAGTGTCGAACGCGGCACTAAGATCAAGTATAATGGCTGTTTTTCCTCCCTGGTCCATTATAGCTCTGGCTGCCTCTGTCACTGCCAGAAGGGCAGTTTCGGTACCATGCTGGGGACGAAATCCCGTCTGGGAGACCTGTAGAAGGTCGCCATTTTGCCCTTGAATTGAAACATTTGTGTAATCTTTGGAGTTCCAGCCTGGAGCCCATCAGTCTCAATAACATTACTGAGGTCCTGCTTGCTTTTAGCTGCTAGAGCTGCGCGTGTGCCAATCTGCATCTCCCCAGTCGCCCACCACGTGCAGTTTTAGGTGCCATAATGAAGAGTCTATTTATTTCTTCTTAAAGTCAGTCTAGATATCTAATTAGTTTGAGCAAAGGAATGAAAACGATGAAAATATGGGTAATGACACCAAAATACCTGATAGATGTCTCTGATGCTGTATATGCGGCTGCACGTCAGCAGAGTTCAACACCAGTCCCCCTGCATTTAGACGTGAGGTCACGAGTCCACAGAGAGAGAGCAATATATCTGTAAACTCCACCAAGCACCAAAGCACAAAGAAACTGCACGTGCTCAGCTCAGTAATATTCAACGAGCCACTTGAATCATCGCTTGATCCACTGTTTGAGCCTTTACTCCATTATTACATTTGCAGCATTTGCATCATTCCCGCAGTACTCCGCCGCTCTGCAGCTCCGTGTGCCGTGTGTCTGAATCTCCGCGTCCCCACAGCCCCGCTGCCTCCGTCTCCGCCTACAACGTCGGTTCAGCCGAGTCCACACCTGGGTCGGTGTGGCTCCTCCTATGCCTCGGCTCAGGCTCCAACTCAGCCTGAGGTCTGGCCCCGGTATCAGCGTGAAATGGTGAGTTTGTAATACGTTTTTTGACATGGATTTCTATGACGACACAATAAACAATGAACTTGTACAATGTGTAGATGCAGTAGATTTTCTACTGAAAAATGAAGAAAAAAAATGATCATGATTTTTTAGATTTTCTTTTAAATTTTGAAAAACAATCTGAAAAATAAATTTTAATTTCCTAATCAAAAATTGTTTGACACATTATTTATTTTTATATATATATTGAAAACTAGTAGCAAATTGATTATAACGTGAAGTCAGACTTTAAATATACTTTTTGGTGTTACATACTATCTTTGTACATAGTTACTTCCTTTCACCCACTATATTATCTCCAATGTGTATTTGCAAAAACAACAAGTGACAACATCAACAACATCTCTTTATCATCTCCTGCCTCCATGTTGTTTCGGCTTTCCAGACAGACTATGGTATGAATTCCATATACCACAATAACTTCTTTAACAACAAACAACATATCTACAAAGGAGACGGCGTTTATTAAATTATACACTCTACATTGATACCTACATGTAGCTACGTAAATAAAAATAAACAAAAAAAAACAACAAAACGAACAATCAATAAACATACAATAAGTTAAAAGTCAATCATTCTTGTTTCCTTATACTACGTTCCCCAGACCGCTTTCCAGTACGTGAACCGGGCGCACCCCACGAAAAAAAACAATTTTTTTTTTTTTTTTTTGGCCCCGCGGGGCACTTTAATATCCCCCTCATCAATCCTAGGGGGTCAGAAGGGGTCTACCTTGCCCCCTTTCCTTCATTTCCCCCTTCATTTTGGCCTCCTCTTGTCTCTCGATCCTACCGAGAGACAAGATGGCGGCTGCTACAGACTGTTTAGAATGTTGACAGACACCGGAGAGCCAATCAGCTTCGCTTCGAAAAGCTCCGAAACGCGAAAAGTACGCGAACCGGAGCGCTACCCGGGACGCTGTCACAGATATATCTGTTTTTTTAAACGTTAATTTCTCAAAATCCACTGGAGCACATATATTGAGACCCAGCAAAGGCACATCGGGCTAACAGTCCCTACAATTTTGCCAAGTTTCGTGTAAATCCATTCAGCCGTTCGAGCTAAAAGTGAGGCCAAACGCCCTATGGAAATTAACATGGGAAAAACGCGTTTTGGGACCCCCCTTTTTTCTCGGCCCCCCTTGACGAAACCCCCCCAAATTTTTAGGGGCTGATCAGAAACAAAATGTGCCATTTTCCTGAAAATTTTAGCCGATTCCGTCCACAAACGCCAAAGTTATTAGACATAGAATTTTCAAAAGTTCCATAGAGAAAAAATCCTAACTATATATATATATATATATATTTATATATATATATATATATATATCTATATATATATATATATATATATATATATATATATATATATATATATATATATATATATATATATATATATATACATATATATATATATATATACATATATATATATATAGCTAAATAACTTACAATATAAAAAAATTCTACAATAAATTAAAACATTAACCTATGAAAAGATATTTACACTTAAATTACCCAATACAATCAATGCAACAGCAATTATTACATTTACTCTTCCGAGTCTAGTCAACAGAAAGAAAATGTTGGATAGCGGATAGGTAAATTTTACTATTCCCACTCCATTGAGTGCAACAGTAGGGAAAGTGTTGGATAGCGGAGGGGTAACATTTCTATTCCTACTATAGTGAGAGCAACAGTAGAGAAAGTGCTGGGTAGCAGAGGGGAAAAATTACTATTTCCACTGTAGTGATTGCAAGAGTAGGGAAAACGTTGGATAGCGGAGGGGTAAAAATGACTATTTCCACTCCACTGATTACAACTGTAGGATAAGTGTTGTGTAGCAGAGATGTAAAAATTACTCTTTCCACTCCAAAGAGTGCAACTTAAGGGAAAGTGCTGGATAGCGGAGGGGTAAACATTACTATTCCCACTTCAATGAGCGCAACAGTAGGGAAAGTGTTGGATAGCAGAAGGGAAAAAAATGACTCTTCCCACTCCAGTTAATGCAACAATAGGGGAAATGATGGATAGCTGAGAGGTAAAAATTACTATTCCAACTCCTGTGAATACAACAGTAGGATAAGTGTTGTATAGCAGGGAGGTAAAAATTACTATTCCCACTCCACTGAGTTCAACAGTAGAGAAAATGTTGGATGGCAGAGGGGAAAAAATACTATTCCCACTCCAGTGAGTGCAACAGTAGGGAAAGTGTTTGATAGCATGAGGGTAACATTTACTATTCCCACTCTAGCAAGTTCAACAGTAGGGAAAGTGTTGGATAGCAGAGGGGTAAAAAATACAATTCCCACTCCACTGAGTGGAACAGTAGGATAAGTGTTGGATAGCAGAGAGGTAAAAAATAATATTCCCACCCCAGTGAGTGCAACAGTTAGGGAAATTGCTAGATAGTGGAGGGGAAAAATTACTATTCCAACTCTAGTGAGTGCAACAGTTAGGAAAGTGTTAGATAGCAGAGGGGTAAAAATTACTAGTCCAATTCCGGTGAGTGCAACAGTAGGGGAAGTGCTGGATAGCAGAAGGGTAAAAATTACCATTTCCGCTCCAGTGAATGCCCCAGTAGGGAAAGTATTGGATACCGTAGGAAAAAAGAAATTACTATTCACACTCAAACACTTAAAATACGTTTTTATATATTACAAGATAAAAACAATACAAAAAATGTATAAACAATATTAAAAAAATTAAAATAAAATGTATTAAACATATAAAGAGAAAACATATTATAATAATAGGTACATATACCAAAAACTTACAATTACTATATATAATAACATATTAAATATATGTACAAATAAATATTTTATTTCAACTGGAAAATATTTACAAACACAATTAATTACAAAATAAATGTATTCATTTTATTTCCTAACCTATAACACCACACCAATAACACAACACTTCAACTTTGTTATTTACATAATTAATAATCAATCAAAAAATATTAGTAATAAAAAACTATAAACATTCATTCACTACACACACTTTAACAGTATAATTTCCACAACACAACACAAACCAAAATTAAACTATAAAAAATCACCAATTAAAACGTACTTTAAAATTAAAAGCAATTACTATTCCCAACTAATAAATAAATAATTAAAAGATATTTAATACCCTCCCTTTACCCCATTTAAAAATAAATATAACAAAACATTTTTTTTAAATTACCCCAAATAATTATCTATTTATTAACGTTAATTAACAACTATATATTAATTAAGTAAACACAAATTACTTCCCACCCTTATAAGCACCACAAGACAAACTAAAATTAATTACACAATTACCAAAATGAATTACAAATTAAGTAATAAAAATAAATTAACAACCAATTATGCATTCAGTATTTAAACATACATTACCTCCTACCCTTTACACCTATAAACACCACAACACACACCTACAAATAATTACACAATTACATATTAATTAATAAAATTAATTAACTAAAAATTATAAATTCATACATTTAAAATAAATTACTTCCCACCCTTTACACCTATAAACACCATAACACACACCTGAAATTATTTACACAATTACCATAATTATTAACAATTAATTAATTAAAATTAATTGACAACCAAATATTAATTAATACTGCATTCACACATTAATACTATTAAATATCAATTAAAGAAATATTAATAAATTATAGTTATTCAATAAATGTAATATAATTAAATTACTCCCTACCCTATTCCCCTATAAACCCACAACCTGCAACAGACCTAAAGTGCAAAAGAAAACAGTTTGTTTTGTATAACTACTAAAAATGTAACATATATGTCAGAAAAATACAAACAATTCTTATACAAAAAACATATATCACATACATATAAAATATATATTAAAATACATAACAATAAAAAAAAACGATATTTTTAACAACTATATTTTTGCAAACGATATTAAACACTTCGATATTTTTAAAATTGATACTAGTTACCTTAATTCTATATTCTTCACCTCGATATTCTTGCTGTTGATATTTCTGACCTACGATATTTGCAACTTGATATTTGTGCAAGGCAATATTTTATACTCAATATTCTGTCTCTGCAACACAGAAAACAGTAGGAGGCCGATTCCGATCCGGTAAAAAGCGTTCCGAATAGCCGTTAGGAGCATCTTTCTTGTACGAATCGTACCCTGCAACGTCCCCTGTACGTACGACGAAGTACGATTCGTACCAGGAGCTGGACTCCGTGTGAATCGTGCAGAGACCGTATGAATCAAATCCCCGTATGAGTCTCACTCGGAACCTGCTATACGTGACATCTGTACGGTTCACAGCTGGTTTATACGACACAGCAAGTACGACACGTGTTGGGTATGCACCGTACGACCCTTTTTCTACGGGAGCTGAAAACAGTCGTAAAAGCAGAGTTCACCCCAAAACAGGTACAGTAGGGCCCCCCGTGTATGGCGCGTATCCCCCATGATTGCAGGGGTACGCGCCATACCCCTGTGATCATGGGGGGTACGTGCCGTATACCCAGCATTCATGGGGTACGCACCGTACTCCATGCACGCAGGGTATACGGTGCGTACCTCATGTACGGTGGGTGTACGGCACATACCACCCATGATTTTAGGGTTACGCGCCGTACTCCTGCGATCATGGAGCGTATGTGACTGTGCGCTTTTCCGTAAGAATCGCCCTTACCTGACGTGGACTGTACGACTTGCGTCCTGATACCCCGGGCGGGATAGTACTCGTCGGGTCGTACGGCTAGATGGATCATATTGTATTTAAATTTATCCAAGACAGTTCATGTACAGAGGCGTGGCTAGCCGCCTAAGATAGCGGACGTGTCTTGATGAGGCTCCGGACCATCAGGGGTGGGGAAAATCCATCTAAAAGTCCCAAAACTGACCTGCACTCGACATAGACATCGCTGAGTCCGGTTCCCGAGAACAGCGGCAGGCCGGTGCTTTGGGAGACAAACGTCAGCTGCGGCCTACCCATGATGAGCTAAAGAGAACGGGAGGTCGATTACTGCATAGGCTGACAGAGATACGGCGCTCTGGATACTCCGGGACGGTTTGGGGGCCCCTCGGCTCGGCAGCCCCGCACTACCTTCAGGACCGCGGTGGCATCAGGATTAACCCGTACTCTGCTGAGGGAGATCCTGAGGTGGCCCTACTTGGATCTGCGATACATGCAGCTGGTGAGTGCAATGGTTCGGGCCGGGCTTAGATCAACATAGAATGGCCTCCTCACCCCTGCGCTGCGGAGTTTTGCGCACATACCCAACACTGGATCTGTACTAGGGCTGGGCGTAGTTTGGGAAGTAGTGCTTTGCGAAGCTACGCAAATTGCACTTTGCACTAAGCGAGCTACGGATAGCACTACGCGAACAGCGTAGTAACATGTTCGCACTGTGCAAGATGCCGTTTTCAATGATTGCAGTGTGGACAAGCATCCGACACTGTGCAATCATTGAAAATGGCATCTTGCACATTGCAACCTGTAGTTTTCTGCCGCTCAAGCAGATTTTTACTCGAGCGACAGCTTTCTCAACGCGGACTAGTAGTTTCTCATCGTGAGCAGTCGTGAGCATACGTGACCACTCGCAATGAGAAACCTGACCACCCCGCATTGAGAATCACGCTGGGAGGTTAATTTTCCAGGCTCGCGATCAGAAACTTGATGTTGCTGATCGCGAACGAGGAAAAAGTCTTGCTGGGATGTCATTTTGCGGCACAAAATGACCGCTGCACTATGCTACGCTACGCATGTTTGCACTGTGCTACGCGCAGTTCACGTAGTGCAAAGTATTACAAACTTCACAAACTATGCGAGCGTAGCCTAGTGCTTTTCCCAGGCCTAATCTGTACCCTGTGGGAAGTGGGGGCCAAAACGGGAAGACCCAACCAAGAATGCTGATATCTCCCTCCCACTCGCAGAGACTTCATTCCAGCTGTCACGAGACCGGAGGAGACGCAAATCACCTGAACCCATCCAGTAACAGTCCACAAGGCCGTCATCCATAACGACTGGACAGATACCACTGCGCTGGGGCTCTCACCGGCACACAGCCTGATCAGGACCGAAGAGATACCCGGCACCATATTGCACCACAGACCGAGGGTCAAGATGGGGGGGGCACGAGGCCCACCCCCCTAGCACAGATGGGATCTGTGAGCCTGGGGAGTGCTGTTCTAGTTTCATGGTGGATTGGTGAGGACCCGATCTAGGTCTGACAATTACATCCCCCCTTTTTAATACGGGAGCGTGCCACCCTCTGTAAGCACCCACCTCGATCACTCGGTATTTCTCCTATTGCAGTAACCCAACTATCATCACTTCCACCATACAACAAGTGGGGACCAGGACCTCATTCACTTCTTGTGGCTCACCCTGGGCAGACGGCTCAACGAGGGTGACGTACACTGGTGAGTAGGCGACACTCCCCTCCGAACTGAGTGAGCAGCATGGGGAGACTTAAAGGAAAAACAATGGATGGTCACCCTTGTGTCAGTGAACACACTACTGTGCCGGAGACTTCCAGTAGGCCCCCATCGCCTGGGGTCCCGTCCTCTGAGACCACAGAGAGTACCCCCAATAAACTGGACCTAATCCTGAAAGAAATCTGCGAATCTTGGTCAGTACAACAAATTGGTACTCTAACATCTGGCTTTACATTGCTCAAAAGGGATCATGGAAAGCTGGCAGGGACTGTCCAGAAGCATGATAGAACCCTCAAAGAGCTCGAACCCCAAATCACTGCAAATGCCAGACAAATACAACACCTCCAACAACAAGTCTCTAGCCTTCAAGATCGGTGGAAGATGCCAAGGGACGAAATAGATGCAATAATATATGCGTAAATGGCCTTCCTGAATGCAGCGACTGGGCCAAAGCGGCGGATTTCAAAGAACACGTAGCTCACAATGGTCTATCACCATATTTTTTTCTAGAAAGAGCTCATTGAATACCATCAGGAGCACCGAAGCCAGGGGCACCCCCACGGCCACTAATTGTTAAAATATTGGACTATAGGGACTGTAATGTCCTCTTACAGTAGGCAAGGGAAAAAACACTGATTCAGTACAAAAATCACTGCATCTCGTTGTACCTGGACTACACAATTTTAGTACAACGACAATGATCCTCTTATCCAGTCATCAAGAAAAAACTACGGGCGGCTCAACTAAAAAATACGCCTTGCTGTTCCCAGCCCGACTCAAGATCATCCACGACAGAAAAACCTACTTCTTCGACAGCCCAAATAATGCTGAGGAGTGGCTGGAAGTAATGAATCTTGACTTAAGCCAGAGAGGCCAGTTGGAGTTGATGTCTCAGGTTCCCAGCAAACCACAGAGACATGTGCACCACAGGACACAGGAAAGCACCCAGGGTAAAGTCAGCACCGGCCCGACTCCAGAACAGCAGCAAAAGGATAGAGAGGGTGCCCTGGCCATAGCTGGATCGTTTAGATATGCCAATACTAAGATTCCCACTGACTCTGAGGACAGCACCCTGCATTCGGACTCTGAGTCTCACTCAGCTCCCCTCTGTAACACCTCAGTCAGTAGACAAATTAGTGGACAACTGAAGCTATGTGCCTATAACTGGTGAGCACGCTCACTCGCAGAGTTTGGTGGGCATAGTGTACCCACGATATGAGAAATACCACAGACCTACCAGTCAAAACTGTACCCTTTTTGCCACACTGAATTAACAACTGTTAAGCTGGCCAGAACTGAGTAGATATGTCACTTGCTTCTACAATCAACACATGGTATATATTCAATCTGTTCCTCTGATGTTGTATGCATGTCTAAGGTCATACACAACATAATTTGCTCTAGTCTAATATGATCAGTAGCACTAATGGTAAAATGGCTGTTATGATACGTTCATCTCTTCCCCCGGGCTCCGTTGAGCCGCCAAGACTTCATATTTGCACTATTCACAGTATGGACGGTGGCAGCGATACCCTACTTAACGTACGCACCGTTATGGTTAAATTGTATGTTAACATTCGTTTTTGGGCCCAGCATAGTTTGCAGGCTGAGCCAAGTATTATTAGTTTTACGGGGAAAGGGAACTCCTGGCCTGCAATAGTCTGCGAGTTCCAAAAATCAGGGAGCTTTACCTTTTATCATGTCTTATGCCTAGAGATCACACTGCTGTAGGCTCCTACAACCTGTTGACCTGGAATGTGCGGGGCCTAGGGGCGGTCCAGAAAAGGCACCGGGTATATGCATACCTACTTAGGCTCCATGCCCACAGAGTTTTCCTTCAAGAATCCCGTCTTACCAACTCAGAATCTCAGAAAACCCGCAGGGAATGGCGAGGCCAGATATTTTCCACTAACTAATCTGCAGTTGCTAGAGGTGCGACCATCTGGATTCAAGACGGGGTCCCATTCACGGAAATAGAACGTTGCATAGACGACCAAGGAAGATATGTCTTGCTGAAGGGCACATTAGATGGAAGAGCCATGGTCCTGGGAAGCATATACGCCCCAAACATCGACCAGGACAAATTCTTTCCACGGTTAGGCTCGGCATTGGTCTGGTGGGATACAATCCCATGGATTCTGGGGGGAGATTGCAATGCGGTGCTAGATATGGGTTTGGACAGGTCACACCCCATTACATGGTGCTAACACCTGCAAGTTGGCAGAACTGCTAAATTCCTGGCTGGAGCCTATCGGACATGTGGAGACGCTTGCACCTTACACACAAGGAGTCTTCTTTTTATTCACCAGTCTACCAACTCCACACTAGAATAGATAGATTCCTATGCGCCAACCTCATTGTCACACTGGCCTGGCACTCCACCTACTGAGCCAAAACCCTCTTGCATCAAAACCCCCTAGAAATCACACTTATCTGGGGTAAAATACCGGCCCCAGCGATCACCTGGAAACTGAGACCACAATTGTTAGAGTATGGCCCGATCCGGGGCTCTCTCTACTACCATCAATAATTATGTGTCTGAAAACTGGAACACAGCTTCCTCGAACCTAATAGACTGTGACGCACTTAATGTGGTGGTGACGGGGGCTGCAATCGGACAGATAGTAGGGGCCAGGCAAGAAACACACCAGAGTCTGATCAGAGTGGAAAACTTAATGACCTCATTAGAACAAGAGGCAGTGACAGACCTAAACAAACGGGATGCTCTACAGAATGCCCGCATTAGTCATGCTGAAACTCTTGAGACGCTACGATTGATAGACCATAGCGCCTTTATATAATGGAAACACATGGAGGCAGATAGGGCTGGGACATTATTAGCTTGTATAGTGCAGGACAGACCTGAACCACCAATTATTACACATATTAGTACACCAACAGGAGGATCAGTCCATACACAACAAGAAATAAATGAAGACTTCTGCAATTATCTCAGTAATATCTACGCTGCCCCAGCACACAGCACAGAAAGGCTCTTAGATGACTTTCTAAGAGATCTCACAATTCCCTCCCTACCGGCAGATATACAGGAAGAAATAGTAGGTCCCATAACCCAGCAGGAAATCAGAATTGCTATCAAAGGCCTTAACCGAAATAAAGCACCTGGCATAGACGGACTGCCTATAGAATTTTATCAAACTTATTCGGATGCACTGGTCCCCAAATTGAAATAAGTATATAAGGCAGCCCTGGCAGCCGGTCACCTACTACAATCCACCATGAAAGCACTGGTTACATCCATACTCAAGCCGGGCCGGGACAGCACTGATATATCCAACTACAGGCCGTTATCCTTATTAGCAACTGAATATAAAATCCTAAGTAAAGCACTCGCTAATCGGATACAGCCATATCCAAACACACTTATCTATAGTGACCAATGCGGGTTCCTACCGAATCGCAGCACATCCCTTAACACAAGACAGCTACACTATGTCATGAAAGCTGCCTCAGTGGATTATCAGGCTGCGGGCTGCTTGGCCCTAGATATACGCCAGGCCTTTGACTCAATTACTTGGGATTACATGTTTGCGGCCCTGCACCGCTTTGGCTTCCCAGATGAATATCTCAAATGGGTGCGCCAATTCTACACCTCCCCCACAGCTAGGGCCTGCACTGGACAGCATATCTGACAGAAGTACACGATCCACAGGGGTACACAGCAGGGATGCCCTCTATCCCTCCTGCTGTTTGTGCTGATGTGGAACCCCTAGCAATAGCTCTAAGACAGTCTTCAGAACAGTTGGGCATACCCATCGATGGCACTGCCCACCGAACTCACCTCCATAAATGCTGATGATATCCTTCTATATCTTCGAGACTTAAATGCTGAGACAGCACCCCTCCCCACTCTTCTCTCCACTTTTGAAAGAATCTCAGGCCTCGCAATTAATTTGAGGAAATCACATGCCTTTTTCTTCCAAGATGGACCTCACCCAGATGAGTTACAATTCGGTACCTATACTTTACCAGTAGCCCACACCACATTTAAATACCTCGGAAAACAGGTATATAGATCACAGGCGGATCAATTGGATGGCAATCTATTGAAGGCCAGCACAGCATTACGTTCTAGCGTGGCCTTTTGGATATCCTTAGCCCTCTCGTGATGGGCTGAATTGCCATCTCCAAGATGGTGGTGCTCACCCGGCTACTATACTTTTTTGTGAACTTACCCATAGTGATCCTGTAATCAATATTATGCATCCTGAACACTATATTAGTAGAGCTCATCTGGGGTACGGGCCGCAGGAGAGTGAGTTTTCAGAAATTGCAATTCGAATCCCACAAGGGTAGCCTGGGGGTCCCCGACTTCGGGGCATACTATCAGGCTTGTCAACTTCAGTGATTGTCCTATTGGACAGCGGGAGGAGCCTACAAGAAATTGGCTATAAACCAAGGGATATCGACCGAGGCATGCTGCATTCCCTGATCCTGCCAAAAGCCAAAATTCCTTCAGAGGGTCCCCCACTATTAAAGACAGAACTACAATGCTGGAAGAAGGCTATACAGTACACCTCAGAAGCAACCCCTTACTCATCTAACATCCCATTATTGGGTATTCCCACCCCTGGAGGCAGGGTCACAAAGGCTAAAATTCACAGCTGGACAGAGGTGGACAAAGTTGGGGCTTTCTTTGGCGAGAGTAACTCCTCGACCATGACACCTTTATACAACCACTGGAGCACCCGAACTCTTTTACCTCGTACACGCAGTAGTATCGCATTACATTAGGAACACATGGGCACCCCAATGTACGGAACCCCCGCAACATGAACTGGTTCATTTACTATACTACATGGGGAACGGAGGCCATCTGGTCAAATGGCTATACACTGGTATCAGGGCGCACGCGGCACTCTCACTTACACTTCTTAGAACTAAACGGGAAATGGACGCAGGCTCAGAACTGACTGACAAAGCCTGGGCATGAATGCTTGAACATCCCAAAAGGATGTCCCACAACGTTAAATTGAAATTCATACAAACAATGGTATTACACGGGTCCTACTTAACCCCACAAAGAATACACCACATGTTACCGGAGGCCCAACACTGCTGCCCACACTGTAGGATATGAAGCAGATTTCAGTCATATGCTATCGACTTGCCCATGCATACAAACTTACTGGAATGGAATCCGACATTCCCTAGAAGAGACCACACACATCACGGTTCAGGACAACCCTCATGGGTCTCAGTAAATGCACTAAAGCCCAGGACGTACAACAGTGATTTTTGGACCTCGCCCTAATACTACCAGTGAGGGCCCTCACTAAAAGATGGAAATCCCCTAGGTGCCCCACGGTGACTAGCTGGCAGGAAGACGTGATACAATGGTGGGAGTGTAGAAAGTGCGGCAATTAGATGTGAAGAGGCAAGAGGGCTGCGAAAACAACCTATCTCAATGGAATGGGACATTATGTTGGAGAATTTTAATCAACTAGATCTATTACCAACGCAGGGCATACGTACACAATAGCCTATTATCACACCTTCAGGATATGAGGTTATACATGCACAGACACTAGCCCTCATTCCATTGGTCAGAGGCAGAATAGGACCAATAGTACTTTATGATTAACCCTAATAGACAATAATGCACACAGGTAACCGCAGACCAGGAGGGGAGGGCGGCGGGAGGCGGGCGAGGGTCAGGCGGGTACGTTAAAAATCAGTTTAAACATAAACAGCTATTCTATTACTGATGTTTGGAGTAATGTAGTTATAAACTTATATGAATACGATATTCCTATTATTAAAGACGAGCTTACGCAACTCATATGTATACACCTGGAAACTATATCATATTACACCATATGTTATGTATTTGCTTGTAACCAACAAAAAGGAAAAAAGCTGTCTGTATAGCTAATGTCATTGTAATATGCAGCAAAGGTTCTCAATAAAGTGTGTTAAAAAAAAGACAGTTCATATAAGCCATATAGTCAGCTATCAGATGGGTCTAAACAGTACTTCCCACTTACCAACTAACAATGCACCACATCCGGCCTTGTTCAGATATGTGTGTGTAATGTGGTACTCTTTAATAGAACACATCAGACAGACCTCTGGCCCTTAGCTTCATTCGCATAACACACCAAAGCCTCGTGGATGACAAAGCATTGCAGCTTTAATGAAACGCACTCTTTTAACAAAAGCTTGCATCTCACAACCATTTAGATCCCGTTAGCATAGTCATACAACATGCATAATATTTCATCAGAGCCATATTAGTGATTAAAGATTCTACTCAAAAGTACAAGATAGTCAATGAACAAGTGATCACATTGCTGGGTGAAGTAACTGCAAATTCCTATGGCACTACCAATCATACACATAGTACAATAAAAAAGGTCCCTGTCGGGAGTAGGGACTTTACTTTCTCTCCTTAACCAGAATGAGCTATTACTAAACAAAACATTTGGACATACTGATGTTCGGTGCCCAAGCACAATTGCACTAGATAACCCTGTCTCTTGTCAATGGCAAATCCCAGGCAGAAAGGGTCCCCGGCTCTAAAACTGCTTTGAGACCATGCGTGAGGTAGAAATGTGCTATAGAAAGATTTATGACTTATAACACAACAATGTCAGAGGATTAATGATAGCACTATAAGATTCTCTGTTTGTGGAACCGCATCTATGAATTGGTTCCTTCTCAGGGAACCATTACTGGCTCATCGGATAGAATCGGAATGGCATAAGAAGATGGCTTTTAGTCGAAGCCAAAAATAGAATGAACTTGTTCCAAACAAAGAAAACAAGCAAGGATGTACCGAATTCAAAGGAACGATAACATGAAAAAAATCAAAGGAGAGACCACTGACAGTCAGCCATGAAGAGTATAATGCGTTAAAGTTCATGCTGATCAAGCAACACTTCTTCAATTTTACTTATGGATTGATAAATCTCAAAAATGTTGTTTCTACCCTTCATGCACAAACGATCTGGATATGGCAGTCTTTACTGTCCCATTTTCTACAGTCAACATTCATATAATCTCGCATACCGACCACGGAAAGTATTAGGCAGCTGCATTGCAACGTCATTGCGTAACTAGGCAGACCTTTTCTTTGTTTTTTTATGTATCAGTTGTTGACTTTAATCACTTGTTTAAGGTTTTGGCTCATGTAATGACCTTTTTTTGAACCAAATGTAATTACTGGCCAAGTGTGTATTGCCATCTGCACAAATACCATAACCTGGAGACTATGGAAGATGTATTTGCTGCTTCGCCTTTGCCGCAGCGCCTTTGTGTTTTCACCGGGAATGGAGAGGGACTCGTAGTCCCAGGAGGCAGCTTCAACAAACGCGCTCACCTGAACTTGCAGGGGGCATAAATTTCCTCGCGCAGTGCCTTTGTGTTTTCACCAGGAATCGAGAGGGACTCGTAGTCCCAGGAGGCACCTTCAACAAACGCCCTCACCTGAGCCTGCAGGGGGCATAAATTACCTCGCTGCTCACGATCTGCGGAACGGGTGCCGGGCGCATCCCGGGCCAAGGGCGGGCCCGTTTGAGCCGGTTAGAGACCGGTAGAGGCCAGGCTGGGCCCCCCCTCTGAATCCTGTGCTTTAAGGTTAGTGACAAAATGACTGTTGCATATTTTTCCCGTATTGCTGTTTAATGTTTATGATTTGAGGTTGGTTGCTGGACTAGTTTTAAATTTGTGATGTCTAATAGAGGAAACAACTGGAGGAACTCTACTACATGTGGGTCAGTGGTGGGGACTCTGGACCAGTTTCTAATTAGAGCGACATCGATTTTGGAGCACGAAATTGAACTAACTGAACAACGTCTATCGTTGGATCCCTCGCTAGCCGAAAGCTCATCCTTGGGAGTCCTAATGCACATATTGAGGAAATCAAAACCTGCTTCTCAGGGGTCTCACTGATACGTAGTCCTTAAAAAGCAGCAAGAAGTTGACACAGAAATCTGGAATACCAAAGAGAAATTTTATTAAACTCACATGAGTTGAGGCTGCATCACACAGAAGCCGTGGCAATTGAATGAGGCAGTCTGCAGAATACAGAAACCTGGGGATTTTTATATGTTTTAGAATTACATAGTAAGCATAAATGCAAGGGCCAGTCCTGGCTCGTGTGAGCACACAAAAAATACCTAATATGGACATACAAGTTCTCTTTGTTCAACCAAGTGGGAGGAGCTAACAGTTTTCAGAACGTAGTAAACACATTCCTTTCTGAAAATAATCAGTAACAGCTGCAGACCCTACCGGGCATTTCTGAGCATGCGTTAAAGTGGAGGAGGCTAAAAATATCCTGTTACTGGGCAGACTTCAGGCGTAGCTAAAAGGAAAGTAGGACAAAGCACATGGTGAGCACAAGGCAGCACATGGCAGATAAGATGGCTGCCAGAAAGACAAAATGGCTTCTGCTAACGCTAACCCATTGCTGCTAATTTCCATCAGACGGCCGTTTTAGCGTTAGCTGAAGACATTCGTATGATCCAGTAGGAACATAGAAAACATGTGCTCATTAATTTTCACACAGTTTCATCAATTTCCTAATTCATTGCTAGATAAGCATTTTCCATTTCTAAACATTTCATTAAGGGTATGACCAAGAATACAAAAGAACGGGACATTAGGTCATAAACATACATACATTACAGGAGAAAGTAATGACCACTATTACAGAGAAAATTAGCATTTTCACAACCCTAAGCAAAAGCAAATCCTAAAATCTTTTAAAAAAACACTATATACTCAGGTGAAACAGTGGCAATCCTTCAATGCTCTCATGTTGAATAGGGATACTCTTCCACAGAGAAGGAACTTTATTCTACCTTTACTAAACAGAATACTACTCTAAAACACTGCAAGCAAGACAATAAAAAATAGTTTCTAACACCCAGTATGCAATTGTACAGGAACCGCTTGTATAATCACAACTTATGCCCAGAGTCCATTCCAAGTCTCTCTGGCAGACTTCTATTGTTCATCGAATCTCTTCTTCCATCGCTGCATGGGCCTCCTCATTCAGGCCTCCCATGGAAATGTGTCTCAGTATCCGTTGGAGTGCCCTCCTGGCAAACACTCACAGCTCAGTCGAAAGTCTCAATGTCTCATGGCAGTGCACCAGTGTCTCTCATCTGTGGCAGACACTACAGATATTATGCTCTTCATTGATCATGAGCACAGATCATCTCGTGCAAACCATCTCGTGCAGACCATCTCGTGCAGACTCATGTCTACATTCTCAAGCTCCAACACTCATTATTCAGTGTCAGGGGACGCTCAGGCTGCTCTTTCATGGACACCATAATGTAGTGCCTCTTGCCAATCTTGGATTCTCCGGTGCACTGCTCTTCCGTTGGAGCAAAGGGAAAAAAGGGAAGTGTGTGGCCAAAACTCAGGCCAAGGGGCTCAAGGGACTGCACACTGTCAGAGGTTGCCAGCACATAACAGGTAGATTTTGCTCTTTCGCACTGAAACTCTTGTTTTGTGGCAAAACCAGATCCTCCTTTTTCTCTGATGTTCGACGTTGTCCGATGAAGCAAACACAATACTTGAAGATACCATTGATGGCGTGCGGGTGCCTTGCTACTCTCTGGGTGCTGGGACTGTAGACCAGTGCCTCCTGCTTTCATCTATAGCTATCAATGATAGGAGTTAGGATTCGTCTTGGTCATTTGTTCTGCAGGGTATCATTCTCCCTTTGACTCTGGAAGATCCTGCAGAACCTAGTGATGTAGGAAATGTGACACAATTGTTAATATTCTTCAATTTAGTACAAAAAACAATTCAATATTTAACAAGGGGACTGCAAACAGGTGGCCTGCAATCTTCAAGAGAGTGGCCATACGCCATGGGACTATCATTATCTAAAATACATTATCATTCTCATAGAATACAAAGACAAAGGCAAAACAATGACTCTATCCTCTTCAATTGGGTTTCCATATGAGATCATATCCTCTACCATCTAAGGGTAGATAATTACATAAGAATTCTCTATGAATGGATGCCCTCACACATAGTGACATCGTCTAATGGGGTAAACATTTTCCTCAATGATTAAGTCTAAGTGTTCCTAAATCCCTCATCTAGAACACCTCAAAAGCGAAACGACACAATACAGATTATCAGGGACATGTAGACAAAGGCTAATTATCAAAATGTGGAAACAAAAAGACAAGAACTAGTGAGTCCTGGTGTTTCCATTATTAAAACACATCTGGTCTATCAAAGATTAAAGCAGCAGAAAAAATAACTGAGAACCAATTTAGAATGGGCATTGAATTTGTCATATTCAAAAATAAACATAAGGTGTCTCCTATTGAGATGGAAAACGTTTCTTACTATACTATTAAGTCAGTTAACCAGTCTATCACTAAGCTGACAGTCAGACTGGAAAGCATCAAAAATAGGCCTAAAGAAAAGTCTTTAAAAAAACTGTCTGGTCAGGTCATACAAAAGGGAATTATACATAATATGGTGGTCCCTGTTACATCCCTGCAGTCTGGAAGTGTAAACTTGAACAATACATCAATCATAAAAAAATGAGTTGACTGGTGAAAGGAATACAGAAAAAGGAAATAGGAGTAGGACACAGCTAAAATCCCCAATAACTAGGCACAATGCAACATCAGGGGAGAAGCGGCCAATGGAAAATCAATAGGAAGAACAAAAAATTACTCAAGTGATAGTCAAGTCTGTGACATAATACCAATTTCTATTTCTATTTAAAATTATTTGTACAGCGCACGTACACCAGCGGTTTCTTGGCGCTTGTAACTGAAAGAGGTCAGGGGAGAAATCCCGGAGTAGGCGAAAAAAGAGAAACTGAGGAATTAATTAAAGGATTTGGCAAAAAGGTATGCCTTGAGTTGTTTTCGGAATAACAGATATGAGGTTGAAGCTCTGAGTTCTGCAGGCAGAGAGTTCCAGAAAGTCGGGGCGAGGGTCGCAAACTTCGAGCCTCCCCATTTCTTTCTTCGAAACCGTGGGACAGTGAGAAGGGATTGGGAGGATGACCTTAGTTCCCTAGATGGAACATAGGGGATGATCTCTGAAGAGATGAAAGCTGGCGCCGTGCCCAGTCGTGCTTGGAAGGTGATAGATGCAAGCTTAAACTGAACACGGGCCCAGACGGGAAGCCAATGCAAAGCTTTCAAGAGAGGAGTGGTATGGGAGGATTTAGGGAGTTTGAACACCAGGCGTGCCGCCTGGTTCTGGATCTGCTGCAAACGCCGAAGACTATATGCAGGAAAACCTGCATATAGGGCGTTGCCATAATCCAGGCGGGATACGACCATGGCAAGAGTGATAAGTTTTAGTGCATCAAAAGAAAAAAAACGGGACACCTTGCGAATGGTGCGAAGGGCCAGGAAGGAGGAAGAAACCACAGAACTCACCTGGGAGTGAAGGGTAAGTTGTGAGTTGAGCTTGATGCCAAGGGTTTTAACCGAGGTGGAGGGAACAGGTGGGGCACCAAGGGAAGGGGGCCAGAAAATGGGGGACCAGGGGCTGGATGAACCACCCGTCAACACCAGCTCGGTCTTATCTGGGTTGAGCTTAAGATGGTTGTGGTTCATCCAGTCCCGGATATGCATCATGATAGTTTGAAAGTTGGAGATAGAATCGGGGGAAGAGGAGAGGTTGAACACAAGCTGGAGGTCATCCGCATAATTAAATACGGTGACCTCCATTTGTTGCAATGAAAAGATAAGAGGGGAGATGTAGAGATTGAATAAGAGGGGGGAAAGGGAGGAACCTTGGGGAACCCCGCACTGAACGTCACGGAAGTCTGCAGTGAAGTCACCCAGGCGAACAGCCTGGGTGCGGTCCCTCAGGAAGGAGGATAACCAAACCAACGCGGTTCCCCCGATCCCCGCCGCCCTGACACGGGAAAGTAAGATGGAGTGGTCCACCGTGTCAAAGGCGGCTGAGAGGTCGAGGAGAACCAAGGCCTGAGGTTGGTTGGTGTCCATTCCCTCCCTGAGGTTATCAAGGACCGAAAGCACTACAGACTCCGTGGAGTGTGCGGGGCGAAACCCGGCCTGGCGGGGGGCAAGGGCCCCGTTCTTCTCCACGAAAGAACTCAGGGCGTAGGTGACGTGACGCTCGAGTACTTTCGCCAGGAAAGGTAGGAGAGAGATGGGGCGGAAATTGACTGGGATAGAGGGATCGGCACCAGGCTTTTTCAGGATAGGGACTATTACAGCAGATTTAAGTGAGTTAGGTACCACACCCTGGGATAAGGAACTGTTGAGAAGGTGGAGGGGGGGATCTGGGCAATTGGAGAAGATATGACGGAGGATATGGGCCGGGCAGGGATCTAGCGGAGACCCTGATTTAACAAGTGGGATTATGGCATTTATTGATTCCTTGGTTAGAGGTGGGAGGGTGGTGAGATGGTCCTTGGGGGGAGGACACTGAGGGTCCACAAAGGTAGGGGAAGGCAAGGGAATATTGGTTTTAATAGTTTCGATTTTTTGAATGAAGAATTTATTTAGGGAGTGACAAAGTTCCAGAGAAGGGGTGGGTTTGAGAGAGGTTCGGTCCGAGAACGCTAGATTGTGAACAATCGAAAAGATTTCCTTCGATTTGCTTTCGGCTGCGAGGATTTTGGAGGAAAAGTAGATGGTTTTTGCCTCAAGGATGTTTTTCTTATATAGGGTCAGGATGTTTGTAAACTCTAGGCGTAAGGAGGGGCAGTAGTAGGCCAGACCAAGAGTATGGGTAGTACATAAAAGTCACAGTAGTGCAGAAATTTGAACTCTACCGCTGGCCCCTACACCATATACGGTAATCTCAGCTAGTGGTCCAGTTCCTTCTTCAATGGAAAAAAATGAAAAGTTTAGGTCACCTTTAGCAAGAGTCACAAATCTACAATTTCATTCTTAGGTCCAATCAAGGATATATATAAATCTAGGCCTGCCTATTCCTTAAGGGAGAAGGGCAGTAGGGTGACTACAGATGACAAAATTTGAGTTTATATATCTTTTTCTTTATATTTAGCCAAATATGACATACACTGGTAAAGTGCTGTCGGTCTTGTTCACAATATGAAAAAAAATCATATCTGTGGAATTTAGTGTCAGCGCAAATTTACCCAGCTGTTGTACAGCGACCTGCATCGTCATGAAAGATCCCTTCACAACACAGGGGAACGCCACAACTTAAAAAAAAAACATGCAATAACATAAAAACACACACATGCCAAGCCATCAGATATATGCGCTGTATATCAAGCACAAAAAAAAAGCATAGACAAAGTACAATAGCATATGTAAATAAGCGGTGACACACAACACCATTGCATACACTTTATACACTGCCTGCTTAATTTGTCAGGCTTAAAATCTGACTTACACCAAAATACCTTCCTTTACGTTCATCACCGGCCATTTTGACAGTAGATCACCAGTCAAAGGGGATCAGCTGTCAAATACAGCACTGTGTCGCTTCTGACACACAGGACCGGCAGGAACAATTCATAAAAGGATAAAATGCAAATCATGAAAAAATACACGAACATTTCTTTTCAAAGAAGTCATAATTAAAAAAATCTCTTTTCAACATACTGCTGATACAGCACATAATACACAAAATCTCAACTGTTAACCAACCATCTTTTTTAAAACATGCTAACCCACTTTAATATTGACTGTCCAAAAATAAAACTCTTTCACAGACGCTCTGCGTGTCCGGTGCGCCAACCCCCTTTAAGGCCCTGCTATTTTTCTCTCTTCAAGGCTGGTCAGGAATGCACTTCTCGGAGACAAAGCCCTAATGTAATGAGCTGCAGATGTGGACGTAAAAGCCTCTCACAATCCTTCTAATGTGCAAGCTTGAATTTCTGTTAGTCAGAGAAGCTTTACCAAGCAGTCATTTCTACATCTGTTTTCACTTACTGCTAAACCCCCATCTCACTGACCGCACTCGTTAGCCCCCCTTTCAATTCCCTCACTCGAGCTGACAAAGGCAAAAAGCCTTCCAACTCTTTCTAACCTACAAAAATCAACCCAGTTGAAAAACACATGTTATATAAATGACTTCTTTTAGGGGCTAAAATTCATTTATTCTTATATTATAAAACATTGACTGTGAACAATTTGCAGAACATAATAACATAGCATAAGAGCTTTAGAATAAATGTTTGCTACCACCCGCTGCAATGGTACTCATTTTATCAACCTTACATGAATGAACGTCCAAATGGGCCCGCTAAAATTAGAACCTTCAACCCTGATATTAAACATAAACCTCTGCACCGGGCACATTGGCTCACTGAGCTATGAAAAACAACCTCGAATAATAACAACCCACAAGTTTGTATTATACACAGATGTATGCCTTTACTAAAGCCTGAAAGACTTTAAAGCTATTGTAAATGGCAAGAATGCTGTTTAAAAGGCTATTTAACTCAATTTCGACTTTGATCTCTGGGGCACTAAAAAATGAAAATCCTACGATTGCATTACTTATTAATCATCCTCAGAATGTTGTTTACAGATTGCAAACATTGGACATTAGACATATCTCATATAATTCCTTAGAAAAATGTGTTTTTTACGCCTGCGCCAAGAGAAAACCAACATGTAAATATCCTGATTATGCAAAAACACACAACTTAAATTAAATTTTAATGCTAGGAGGTCCTAATGTGAGTACTAAGCTTCATAAATATCAAGAAACGAATTTAGAAGCGCTTAATTTTTAACAATTATTTTTCCTCATAATTAATAAGTATTTTCACTAAACCCAATCTTTTGAGCTAAATCCACATATAAAAACAAGCTGCATCCTTTGCCTACCATTTTAGATGCAGTCATGTATGAGCCTACGCGCAAAGGCCTAACTTAAAACAAGACAGATTTTCGCGCCAAATTTTTAAAAGGACAATCATTATTTAGCAGGAGAACCAAGAATATACTTTGAAAAAATGCTTAAAGAGAGGAAAACCACAATTGAAATGTCTTCCTGTGATACAAAATAATGAACCTTATTTTTGTAAACCTCTACAACACTATTCCGAAATGCAAAATTCAAACCGTGATTAACTAACGGCTAAGCCCTGGCTAAATAAACATTCCGATGTTATTCATGGCCTTTGAAAAACAATATCTGCTGCCTTAACAGCAGGAAGGGCCCTGCACAGTGCTGAAACCTGAGCACGCTTTAAGTCTTACTGAAAACAGACATTTCAAGTTTTAAAATGCGTGTGCAATAAGATGCATTTAAATGAAGCAAAGATTCACTTTAGCTGAAGTGTTTGCCTTTTACATGACCGATAATGCATGTAAGTAAAAAAAATGCTATAAATTTGTTTTCCTACAAAACACACAATTTATTTTTGAGGCCTTTCATATTTCTGGTGAATGTGAATTTTAACTTTATCTAATTTAAGCATTTAACATTTTGCACATATGCGCCTTTGCTTAGTCTATAAATTAAATAGCAACAAATAGCGATTTTAGCATGTCGCATGGCAAATTGCTGCATTCTCATTTAATTTCCACCTAATATTATTTCAACTAACATTTTACTTAACAGATTGAAAAGATCAAGAAACCCTCAACCCCACATTGAGCTCATTTCAGACAGAAACAGTAAGTTTTCAAACATTCAGGACAAACAATACAGCGCTTCAAGGCATTTGTTTCCTGAATTGCGTCAACCGAAGTTACACTAATGGGAAAAACCACATAGACATTGAAACACACATTAAACCCACAGATCAACACATAATACTGAAACAAAAGACAGCCTACAGACTGTACTTAAACCAAACCATTTGTAAATACTAGTTGTAAGTCATATTTACAAGAAACGCTTTTCAATACTGTTTCAAAAGACTGCAATTCACCAGTTTTGACTGGCAGAGCACCAAAAATCGCTCTGCATTTCTCCATTCATAAAATTGCACAGAACAAAGGATCCTTGTATGTATTATGTCCATATTTTAATTCCCTAGGAATACAAAATCACCAAGGAAGAAATATGTTTTTACACCTAAACCTATTTAGGTATCCCTTCTAAGGGAAGCCGGCTAATTCACTTCACATCACATTATAGTACCGTCCAAAAAAAGCAACACATTCGTTGATGTGAGCTTTAAAAAATAGGCATGACCAAAATATTGCAGAATATACAATATTAAACCCAAAAAAAGTGCTTAAAGTACCCTTCGTACGTGCACCGCTCAAATTTCATACAAAGTAGAGAAAAGTCTCTTCATTACCTGCCTACATGAGTTGCAACTCACATATAAACCAAACATATGACTAGTCACTCCAAACAAACAAAGAAATTAGTCGCAGCAAGCGTATCCTAAAACTGCCTTGCCAATCAAGACTACCAAAAGCTCGCATTAAGTACTGTAGAACAGTTCTTACCAATCAAGAGCGTCCAAATTCTAACTGCCAAGTTCTGAATGACCTAACGGTCTCTCTCTTTTTTTTTTTAATACTCACGCCCAAAATGTTCTCAGTCAGGGGTGACATCATGTGGAGGATCAAAATCAGGAAGATCAGAAACACACTGGGCTGCAGACACAAGGAATCACCAGAAGCGCCGTGCACAGCATACCTCCTTAGCAGAATCCAGTCCCGTGCTCCTCAGTACATTTCTGTCTCCTGACAAGATGAGCACTCCTTCAGATAGCCACCTCTCTGATGAGGCCCATGTTGGTGCGCCATTTGAGGAAATCAAAACCTGCTTCTCAGGGGTCTCACTGATACGTAGTCCTTTAAAAGCAGCAAGAAGTTGACACAGAAATCTGGAATACCAAAGAGACATTTTATTAAACTCACATGAGTTGAGGCTGCGTCACACAGAAGCCGTGGCAATTGAATGAGCCAGTCTACAGAATACAGAAACCAGGGGCTTTTTATATGTTTTAGAATTACATAGTAAGCATAAATGCAAGGGGCAGTCCTGGCTCGTGTGAGCACACAAAAAATACCTAATATGGACATACAAGTTCTCTTTGTTCAACCAAGTGGGAGGAGCTAACAGTTTTCAGAACGTAGTAAACACATTCCTTTCTGAAACTAATCAGTAACAGCTGCAGACCCTACCGGGCATTTCTGAGCATGCGTTAAAGTGGAGGAGGCTAAAAATATCCTGTTACTGGGCAGACTTCAGGCGTAGCTAACAGGAAAGTAGGACAAAGCACATGGTGAGCACATGGCAGCACATGGCAGATAAGATGGCTGCCAGAAAGACAAAATGGCGTCTGCTAACGCTAACCCATTGCTGCTAATTTACGACAATATGGTCACCCGAACAACCTTCAGACTCAGACATTGTTCCATTGGCATCCATAGGATGCGCCAGCCAGCCATCACAGGACATTTCGCAGTCAGTGACTCCACTGAACACTTCAGTGAACACTTCTTGCCCTTTGTAGTCTGTAACAGCGACCTCGCATACTGAAACTGCAATTAAAAAGCCTGTTAGTGCTCCATCTTCACAAACATTAACTAGGTCTGCTTGTAGTTCTTCGCTGTAAGCAGTGACCGAAGTTCGAGAGACGGCAGCTAAGAGAAAGCGGGGTGGGGGTCCACAGAGAAATAAAAATGCCAAAATCCAATAATCAACGAGTACAGGAACAACGGAAATAACAGAAGCTCAAATAATACCACAAACATGCCCCCTGTCTCATAAAGAGGCCATAATTGCGCCAAATCTGGGGGATGTTCAACATTGCCAGACTGGAGCAGATTTTTGGGTTAGAATGGAGGAGTTATTGGCTAGATCGTTCCCTTCTCTTCTGGAAAGACTGTCTTCATTGGAGGAAAGGCTCCTACACTATGGGACACTATATGCTTCTGACCACATTAATATTGCCAACCCAAGGGGCAGGGATGATGGGTCTTCTGAAACTATAGCAAAAGTATAGTGTATCCCTTCTGTCCCCCCTAGCTCATCCCTCCCAGTCCTGTCCAACCTACCTCCGGACTCTTGTAGCAGGAGCGTTGGGGTTCCAACAACTATATATCCAGCTAGTGTGCCTGTGTGGGGGTAACCAATACTGGGAAGATGGATAGAGTGATTTTGACTGAGGCGAAGGGTGGTTTAGCATCTGTAACCGGGCATAGAGCTGAAAGCCATGCCCAGCACACAAGTTCATCGAGCCTGGGTGCAAAGAAACTAAGCTTGCAAAATATAGATTTAACCCCTGCATCGACTCCGTATGTTGCTGTCTTAGCTGGGGTCCCTGCTTTGGATCATGGCAGGGAGGAGACATACTTCGATCTCAAAAACAAATGCACCCACTGGTTAAACTCTAATAGGCCACTTCCACTGCAGGTACACAGTGAAATTCTATTTGCCCACAAAGTCAACTGGGTGGGCCGAAGATCAAAAGATATTGGTGGCAACTGTATCCTGAATAATTTTAGGGACAGGTGGTAGAGCATATCTGCCATTGGAAGCCGATGCGGGCCTCTACACAGATACACTACTTCCTGTTACTGTATTTCCATCCCCCAACTCCTTTTCAGCTATCAGCTGAGGGAAGGAGTGGGTATGGGAAAATTGGTCAAGAAGGGACTTGAGAGTGCACCTTACCAGCTACTTTCTCCATCAGCTATAGATTTAGCATTTTAGACCAGGTTGATTGACAATCCACCAGAAGTCACTATGTAACTCCTGAGGCCCAACGGCTATATTCCAATATTTCCGGAGAGGGGGTTGTGGCCCATGAGCAGCCACGAATATCAAATAGGGAAGTGGCAACTAAGAAATTGTCTATGGGATTGATTGATCATGGTTGTGTACTGCTGTGCACGGTGAGGACTAACTCCACTGGGATCTATAGTGGGAACCCCACTTCCTTAGACCAGGTTTCAGAAGCCCGAGGGCAGCAGGTAGACGAGGTTCCTGCTCATCTGGTGAATTTGGGTAATGACTTGGCAGCAATAGAGAATCCCAACGGGTCAGACGCCTTTCATCTTGAGGATATTGTTGAAACATTGTTTCTTATGATGAGGAAGATGTGCTCGTGCAGCATGAGATAGGGGATTCCACCTTAGACCCTCAGAGTAATAAGTTACCCATAGCACAGGGGTTAAAGATACTCTCATGGAATATCGCTGGCTTGAGTGCCAAAATGGATCTTCCTGAATGGGGTGAATTTGTGGATACCCATGAGATCTACCTCTTTCAGGAAACATCGGCATTGAAGCCCATGCATAGAGTGGGGTTTGTCACATATTGTAAACTAGCAGTACAGGGTGCGAGGGGAAGGCCATTGGGGGGGTTGGGTATCTGGGTTGGTGTCCATCCAGACTGTGCAGTTAGGATGATAGAAACCCACTGCCCTGATATCCTTTGTATTATTCTCTCCCTAGCTAATTTTCCAAAGGTGGCTATTATTAACGTCTATTCCCGTCCGGTAAGGTATGGTCAGACATCGCAGGCGCTAGACCACCTATTCTCCCTCCTCTCTATGTTACCTGATGGAGTGGTTACCATCAATGGTGGGGACTTTAATTGACACTTTGAACTCTTGAATACCACATATGATACTGTCACGAGTGATGAGGACTCATCGTGGGGAATCCCATTGTGTAACCATTACCCAGTAAGGGCCTTGACCCCTTAAGTTTTGCAACTGAGCACCCTTACTCTCAGCTATTCTTTGAGAGCATGTAATGGTTGCCTATCTGCCGACAGCCCAGGGAAAAACACTTTTGATAGGGTTGGCCAAACCTCCGCAATAGATTATATCCTGATCAGGTGGAGATGTGGTATAGCATTGTAAACTTTCTAGTACAGGTCGCGACGAAACTGACCACAACCCGCTGGTTGTCACCCTGGAGTGGTATCATCCGGCAGAGGGACAGGTTGCGGCCACCTCTCCTTCTCCTGCACTGTTTGGTGTTGATGGAGGCAGAAGGATTTGTTGGGGTACCTTTTTGCAATCCTCAGAGGCGAAGGCTTCCCTGTATATTTTGATCATACCTTTTTTAGTTAAGGCAAGTATACTAGCAGATAGTAATGGTGCCAATGATTTGTTAGAAGCGATGGGGGAAAACCATGTGGCTATGGTTAATACTCTAGCTCCATTTTTTTTTACTACATCAACTCGTAAAAAGAACATTAACAGAACCAATAACCTTTGGTACAACAGGGTATGTAAAGAGGCAAAGAACGCCCTGCTGACCCACTTGCAACAGGGTGACCCTCTACGAATAAGGGAGGCTAGAGCATCTTTAAAAAAAAATATTTTAGAAGTAAAAGCAGAATAGGAAATTGACAGATGGCAGGCGATGCAGAAAGCCCTAGAAGATAAGGTCACTAGAGGATTTTGGAACTTGGTAAAAAATGGAACGCCCGAGGGCAGGAATGCCATCGATCCAACCCTTGGGGAGGAGGTCTGGCACTCCCATTTTGAGCCGTTGTATTCCAAGCATCGAGTTGAAGTCGTTCCGATGGGGCTGCCCACCATTGACCTTATTCTGGTACCGCAGGTAGATATACCCCCTGTTCATTGGTTGAGGTTACCGTGGCCCTGCCTAAAGTTCTCCAAACAAGGCACCCGGACTGGATAGGATCCCTGGAGACCTGTTTAAATCTGAATTGGTGGTTTGGGGGGCGTATTTGCAGTGCCTCTCTGCGGCTTGACACTCCTGCAAATGTGGGCAGGTGCGGAGATTATCCCCATTCATAAAAAAGGCTCTCCCTTAGACCAGGCAAATTATAGGCGTATCAGCCTTATTGATGTAACTCAAAAGATCTTTGCTCGGGTCCTTTTGGGAAGACTGCAGAGTTGGATGGACAACCATAATATACTCACCACCCTGCAAGCGGGTTTTAGGTCTAAAACCTCCACTATAGACCAGTTCTTCAGACTTCAACTGACCTATTGGAAAACGATATTGTTGGAGGGAGGCTCTCTCTATCTAACGCTTGTGGACCTCAAATCCGCATTTGATATGGTAGATAGAGACCAACTGTGGGACCTTTTACTTAAAAAGTTCCCACTTTGTCAACAGCTCAAACGCTTACATGAAGGGACATTTGCCAAAATAAAATTTGGGAAAAGTGGGGAACTTTCTGCACAATTCCCTATAGAGAAGGGAGTGAGACAAGGTTGTGTGCTTGCACCAACTCTTTTCTCCCTCTTCCTAAATGGGCTTATACATGACCTTTTAGCTGTCAAAGATATAGATGCGCCAAAACTTGTTAACCGCAGAATTCCAGCTCTAATGTTTGCGGACGACACGCTGCTCCTATCTAAAACACCTATGGGATGCAGCGTGTCTTAGATGAATTCAGCGCGTTTTGCAAAAAAAGGAATTTGGAGGTCAACATTTCGAAAACAAAGTTTATGGTATTCCATGCCGATTCCACCAACTGTCCCCACCCCAAAATAGATTCTAGATCCCTAGAAAGGGTTCCTGTTTTTGATTATTTGGGTCTTACTTTGAACAAGAGAATGGAATGGGGTCCACAGATTTTTATAGCGAACCTAAAATTAACCCAAGCCAGTGGGGGAATCTCAAAAGCATATAGCAGCTGTGCTGTTAAAGTCAACGGCTCACCTGCAGAAATATATAAGGGTCAGATAAGGGCAGCTTTCTTATATGGTGCAGAACTTTGCGGTCACTGCCCAACTAATACCCTGACCTTCACCGAAAATCGATTTCCAAGGAACCTATTGGGCTTACCCCAGAGTACCCCCTTAATCCCACTGAGGATGGACTTTGGAATTCCTTCCATTGCTGACCTGATTGCCTCTTGTCCACTACTCTATTGGCGTCGGTTATGGAGTACGTTTGAGTTGGTGGACTATAAAGAGGAACTGAAGTCGGTCATGTCAACCCTGGGGGCTGTCATTTATTCGGGAAACTGCTCGTAAAATAGGGAGAAATAATCTGTGGTCTGCACATGAGGAGACTTGTTCTGCTATATCCAAAAAATCACTAACCTCTGCCTTGAAGGAATTTAGACTGACAACATCCATGCAATCAACTGAGTCATCTAGTTTAACCTCTAGATTTCTGGATGTGAAATTGCATTACACTGTGGAGCCAGCTTTAGACATGATACAACCTCTGGTAGCCAAGAAATTGTTTGTTCAATTCAGGCACAGGACGCTCCCCCTTTTTGTAATTACTAATAAGTGGGTGGGAGCCAACAAATTGTTATGTCCCCGGTGTAACGAGAATGAAGAGACGGAGATCCATGTGTTCATTTTTTGTCGAGGATACCATCTGTCTAGATCAAAATGGATTCTTCAACTCTGTAAGAATTTAGAAGCAAGAAACTTCAGAGAGGTCTATAGATTACTAAAGCACGATATGCACCCGGTTGTTGTTGTTGCCATAGCAAAATTTATATTTGCAATGTGGTGCAAGCGCCGAAGTTTAGTGACATGTCTGGATTAAGTACTAGAGGGCGTAGTTTTCCTACTGGTTAATTCCCCGATTTTAAAAGGTATTAGTCGATGCTGTAATCTTTCACCTCCCCCGCTAGCTTATTTATTTTTTAAACTTACATTTTTACTATTTATATGACAGCATTATTTTAGCTTGATTTTGAAGACTGTTATCTACGACGCTCGTTTCTCCCTAAAAGTTACCACGGGTTACTTTCTAGTGGGGCTGCTCTTCCATTTATATTATATTATATAGCCTCTGATATCAAGGGTTTAAATGTGAGAGAGTAACTATTGCATTTGTTTACACCTTGTATAATGCTATCTTATGCTGTGATATCTTTAAAAAAAAGACATATATATGTGATTTTTTTTGTGCTTTTATGGCAGTATTGCCGAAATAACGTTTTTTTAATTGAATTGTATTTACTGCTGAGGTTAAAGACGCCATTAGCCTGTTTATATGAGAAAAGAGCTAGGTCACAGAGTGATAGGAAACCAAGAAGTCCTCAATTTAAGACTCTTTTTGATTGCTATATTTTTATAAGGAAAGAGAATAGCATGGCTGGAACTCTTGAACTTACAAACATTAACTAAAATACAGCCTTTTTTTTTTGGGGCGTTCAACTGTTTATTGCATCTTTCACACGCACACTGCTTTTGCACCTACAACCCTGGGGCCGGTAGCATGTCAGTTGGGACGATAATGAGGTATTTAACGGTTTGACACAGCCTCGTTACCGACAGCCCGGCGGTCCGGTGGCGTTTGGTATTAATATTTGTTACACATTATGTACCTTGTGCAAAACATATCTGACATGGCATTACAGTAGAACCTTTTTTTAGTTTTTCATGTATAATCATACTTGAAATGTAGTTATTATTTTCCAAAAGAAATACAAAAATAAAGAGAAGTATACACATTCAATATACAATGACGTTTCATAAGGTGTCACTCTAGTCACAATCACTAATTGTACAATCTTTCAAACATACTCAAATTGAACGGCCAAGATAGGGATAAAGGTCCACAGTGGGGGGACATATCTACCTGAATCACTTAAGGCAACATTACCACTCAACGTTCCCATCCGTGCATGCTCAAAACGCAATTCCCCAGTTCAGCGAGGTGCCCGGACAAAGGGGGGCGGGGAGATCCCACAAAGTGTGCATTGATCAAATGGTCAACATCAGGGTATCCTCACATCCCTCAACCAATACCCTCTGGGGCCATCGCAGGTGCAGAGGTGTGTTGACTATTCTCAATGGTGCCTGCTATATATGCGCGGTATGGGCCCAGATGTCGACCGGCCTGGATGTGGCAGGGATCATGTCTGAGTATTCGGTACTGTTGAGATTGCAATGTGCCATGCTCCGGAGCCAGGAGCTGTGTAGTGGGGGTCGTCAGTCGCACCACCTCAGTGCAACTTCTCGTTTGGCTAGCAGAAAACTCAGTGCCGCCAGTCTGCGCACTGACTTTGGAAATTCAGCCACATATCCCAGGAGAGCGATCTCCGGGATTGGGGCCAGGGTTAAGCGGAGCATGGCACTGAGTGTGCTGTGTACTCGGACCAATATTAATGCAATTTAGGGCAGGTCCATGAAAGGTGAGCGAAATCTGCGAATGAGCCACCGCATTTGGGACAGGTGTGAGGTCTTGATGGGTCTATCCTGTGGAGTCGCGCTGGTGTGAAGTACAGCCTACGCAGAAACTTAAAATGTAAAAGTTTGTGTTTGCTATTGATAGAGACGTTTTTGGTCGCTCTACAGCACCACTGCCATTGATCATCCGAGATGGTGTAACCCAAATCTCCCTCCCAAGCAGCACGTGCTACCTGATCTCGAGAGGGGAGGAGGTCGCAGCACAACAGCACATCCGATACAATTTAGAGACCAAGGGTGCGCCCGACGGGTGTTGTATGAAAAAAGTGAGGGGCGTCATCTCCTCGGGGGGAGGGGGAACGAGGAGAATGAAGCGTGCAGCAAGGAGCGCAGTCTGGTAAGTACAAATGAGTCCATGAACGTCCTCTCCGTAAAACGGTGATCCTCCGTCAGTGTGAATGCATGACCTTCCCGGAATAAATCCCCGATAGAGGTTATATGGAACTTGGTCAACGTTTGTCACACCACAGTCTCCCCAGTTATCGGGAGCCAACTGGAGTTGGGTAACGGAAGGGCCTGGGAATACAGCTGCGGAAGGCCGACCAGGCGGTCCAGTCTTCCCCATGCCCAGCATATAGCTGAAACCGTTTGGATATCTTTCGGATCTCTTGGGAAGCCCGACGGGAGTGTGGTAGACAGTGAACCCGGCAGTACCAAATTGGCCTCCGGTTTCAGGTATGGGATCCTGGCGTCAGGGTGAAACCATGGGTACTCGTATGAGCACTGCGCCACCAGAAAATAGAGATAAAAATCAGGGACGCCCAACCCACCCCGTTCATATGGGAGCGTTAGCACGCGCCATGTCACACGTGGGGTCTTATTGCCCCACACCAGTTTCAGGAGTAAAGAGCGGAGCTGCATGAAGAAATCTTTGGTGAGAGGTATAGGTATATTATTGAACAGGTATAGAAACCTTGGCAGTACTATCATTTTGATGATAGCAACGCAGTCGGCCATGGACAATGGGAGTCTATTCCATCTTTCAACCTGCCCCTCAAGGGCCGTCAGTGCAGTACCGTAATTTAATCTTATAATGGATTCTGTCTCCAAATGTATATGGATGCCTAAGTATCTCACAGAATCCCGGCACCATGCGAGGGGGAAAGAGTTGGGCCATTTGACAGTACTGGGCGTAAGCGGGAATATGACCGACTTATGCCAGTTAATACGAAGGCCAGAGTATTTGCCAAATCGGGTGATTTCCAAGAGTAATGGCTCTAGGTTGGTTTGGGGCTGCCTGACATAGAGGATGGTATCATCCGCATATAGCGAGATCAAAAGTGGGCCAGTGTGAAATTGGATGCCTCGGTGCAAATGCCTTTTCTGGAAATGACGGACCAATGGGTCCATTGCCAGAATATATAACAGTGGGGACAGGGGGTAGCTCTGCCTCGTACCGCGCTCCAGTCAGAACTGGGCAGTGATTGTACCATTTAAGCGCAGTCGAGCAACGGGAAGAGTATACAGTAATTCCACTGTGTTGACCAAGCATTCCGGAATTCCCATGCGGCACATCACAGACATTGGAAAAGGCCACTCTAAGGAGTCAAACGCCTTTTCGGCATCCAATAGTATCGCTGCCGCCGGTGTACCGGGGTCTACCCGGTGTAGAACGGAGATTAGGGTGCGGAGGTTGAGGGATGTGGAGCGGTGTCGGATAAAGCCTGATTGGGCAGGAGAAACTATGAATTCCATCAGTAGCGAGAGGCAAATGGCGAGAACTTTCGCTCAGATCTTGTAATCAAGATTCAGTAGGGACAGTGGACGGTAAGATTCACAAAGCATAGCGTCTTTGCCTGGCTTAGGTAATAGCACGATGACCGCCTCTCTTAGAGTGGGAGGCAGACAACCAGATCCAAGTGCCTCGGCATACATTTCTACCAAATGGGGAACCATCAGATCCTTGTAAGCCTTGTAGAAATCGGCTAAAAACCCATCCAGCCCAGGGGCCGAAGAACTCTTGATGGAGTCAATGGCCTCCTCTACACTATCCGATGGTATGGGATCCACCAAAAAGTCAATCATCCATTTATCTAAGTACACCATTGCAGTCTCATTCAAATAATCCCCTCGCTCAGTAGCGTCGTCAGTCAATGTGGAGGAGTATAGTATGGTGTAGTAGGATAGAAAGGTGCCACAGATCTCAGGCGTGGTGCGTAATATGTCTCCCGTAGGTCCTCTAAGCTCTGTGATATATGTAAATGTAAATGTAAATGTCAAGGTATTTGTAGAGCGCACTGTCACCAAGCGGTTTCCTGGCGCTATTACACATACCGCTGTGGAACCCCTCCTGGCTTTCCCTGTGAAGTGTCCACTCCTGGGCACCCCCAGGGTGAAGCCAGGCATCCTAGCGCTGTTGGGGCCGGTGTGGAGGTTAAGCAAGCTATTGCCCAGAGTTGCAGCGTGGGACCCATGATTAGAATAGGCACCGAGGCGAGAATTATCAGGTCCGAGGGAATTGAGCCCAAGACCCGCCGAGGCGGGAATTGAACCCTGGTCCCGGGCCAGAACTCTGCATCAGGGTCTGCCGCTCTAACCATTGAGCCACACTCCTCCACATATATGATGAGGAGTGAGGGGGACGGAGTAGGCGTGCTAAGAGCCTGCTAGGTCTTTCGCCCTCCCCATGTTGTCTGGCCGTGTATGATCTGGTCAAGAATCGGAGCTCTCGTTCTGCTTCTTCCCTAAACTCCACCATCAGTTGTAAGCGCTTGCTCTCCCTCTCCTCTGCGTGGTGTTGAAGCTGTTCCGCGTCCAGCGCCGCTATGTCGCGTTCTATGCGAGAGAGGGCAGCTCGCACATCGCGCAGCATTCCAGTATGTTTAGCGATGCACTCCCCCTAATGGTTGCCTTAAATCCCTCCCAGAGGACAGCCCAGGTGTCCACCGTGCCTGTGTTTAAGTCAAAATAGTCTACAATGGCCTCTCTGATTTCTTCTGTGAAAACTGTATCCATTAAAGCCTTCCCAGGGAAGCGCCACCTTCTTTCATAGCCCCCCTCCCGTGTGACCCTCAACCGAAGCACTATGGGAGAATGATCTGATAGCGTGCGTGGCAGTGTAAGTAGGTCAGTTACCCACCCAACCACCTCCGGGGATATCAGCCAATAGTCGATTTTGGTCCATGTGTCGTGAAACCCAGAGTAGTGGGAATAAGCCAGTGTGGTAGTGTGCAACAACGCCTCAATGTCTACTAGAGGGAAGTGTGTGCAGATGTCACGCAGGACTGGACGTGATTGGGGTCTCGCGTCTGGGGTAGCTGCCGTGCTGTCCCTTGATGGATCGAGAAGTAGATTAAAATCACCGCCAATCAGTATTAGGCCTGGTTCGGAGTTCAACAATTGTACCTGTAGATCATTGAAGAAAGTGGGTGTATCAGTGTTAGGGCCGTATATCCCAATGAGCGTAACCCTGTGCCCCATTAGGGTTCCCGTAACGATGACATATCTGCCATCCTTGTCGATGACAGTGTTAAGCGGTTTAAATGGTAGTCGCTTGTGGATGCAAATTTCCACCCCCCTGGAGTATCTGTTGTAGTTAGCAAAGAAGCGATGTGTACCCCATCTTCTGGCCACCCTAGTGGGTGAGTCGGTGGTCAAATGAGTCTCCTGCAGGAAGACAATGTCTATTTAATGCCTGGCTATATAATTAAACACCTGTTTACACTTTCTGTCGTTGTTCAGTCCCCTAACATTCCAGGTCATCATTGACAATTCCGAGGGGCCCGACTGCAATCCTAATCTGGCCATGGGAGCAAAGTAGGGCTAAATGACCTATAGCATGAGCAGTTTAGTACCAAAACTGTGATTGCATAGACTTCTGGACACCTGCAAAAAAAACAAAACCCAACAAAACCCCAATCCCACCCTCCACCCAACCTCTTGCCAAACCCAAAGAGGACCATCCCACCCTGCGCGGAGGTAAAATGGAACATTATGAACAGTAGAAGTGCAATTGCAACTGAAACCTCTGTAATGAAAAAAACAAGAAATTCTCCAAGCAGAACGGCGATCGCCAGGGGGGTAGCGACGCCTCGACATCCGGGCTATCAAATCACTATTGTGTACTAGTCAATCCAGTGAGTCTCCAGCAGCAACGCCGAATGTCCAAAATATGAGAGTATAAGCAAGCTTAAGAGTACAGTTGTCGGCCATGACCAGTGTCCGTGAACAGATCCACGCTTTGTTGAGTGTCTCCCTGAGCCGGTGACGGTGCCCTGGAGTTGGTTGTGCTCTGGGTACCTTCGGCTTTATAGGTGTGACAAAATTCCTGCACCTCTGATGGGGAGTCAAAGACACGAGCCCTGCCGTCTACCTCCATCCTGAGGTGTGCGGGGTAAAGCGTACCGTATTTGAGGCCCAGATTTCGCAGAGTAGCCTTAACCCCGGCGTATTTCCGACGTACCTCCTGGACCATGGCGGTGAAGTCAGGGTAGAATGACAGTGAGTCGCCTTGGCATCGTATTTCCCCTTTCTCCCGGGCAGCACGCAAGGCTGCATCTCGGTCCCTGAAGTTCATGATCCTGGTGATGATAGGGCGTGGTGGCAGGCCCAGTTGTGGTCGTGGTCCCAGGGACCGGTGGGCCTTCTCCACCACAAATCCCGGAGTAAACTGGTCCCTTCCGAACAGGTCAATGAGAAGCTTTTTCACGAAGACGTCCATCCGGCCGGTTTGGGTCGATTCCGCCACACCCAAAATGCGAACGTTATTGCGTCGTCCGCGCGCCTCCAAGTCCTCATTTTTTATGGTCACCTCCTTCAAGATCTTTTCAACTCTATCAAGACGTTTCAGCGTTTTAGAGCCCGCGTCTTCAATATCAGAAATGCGGGCTTTGGCCACGTCCAGACGGCGATCATGGGCCTGCACTTTAAATCCCATGTCTGCGAATTTTTGTTCCAGCGTATCAAATCTATTGTCTAGTGCCTTGAACCCAGCTCTCATTTCGGACATCATTGACGCGACCAGTGTAGTGGTGCTGTCCAGCTGAGTAGGGGGCACCGCTTCCGACGTGGTGCCCGTGGTAGTGTCATTGCTCAGCAGGGAGGCCTTATCAAAACTGAGCTTACGCTGGTTAGGGTCTCTTTTCCCCATGTTGGCCGATGGTCCGTCTGCCACGTGCGGCAGCTAACTTGCCAGGTGGGGGGCAAGTGCTGAGGCCTAGTGTGAATGTGCCAGGCTAGCAGGGTAACGTGGCAACTGTCTGTCAATGCTCTTGGCGTTCGGAGGTCTCGCAATGTGCAGGCCATGTCAGGCAAGACAGAATGGGCTGTTAAATCTGGTTCCCGGCGGTCATCTGGGTAGCCAGCGTCCAGGGGATGAGTCTACCAGCTCACCGCTACTGACCATGCAACTGGGCCACGACTCTCTTTCAACTGTGGTGCCGGCGAGGCTAATGTGTCGTTGCTAGGCGGTAGAGCGCCCACCGCTCCACTGACAGGACCCCCAGGTAAGATGGCGGATCAGGGCTGGTAGTCCGCCGAGAGTTCGGTTTTCGCCCCGCTCCGCGCTGCTGATGAGCATAGGGGGAACCTCCAGGGGTGTGTGAGGCGGGGCCGCCCAGTCTCGCAGCAGCCCCGAACCGAAGGGCGCCCACCCCCGTCCAGGCGTCCCCTCCAGGCACCCGGGTCCGGCCCTCCTCCCGATCCCCGCCCGGGATAGCCGCAACTCTAGCCCCTGGCTCCGGACCACGCACTAGGCCCGAGGCTGCGCGTGGCCCTGAACCACAGAGCCAGCACGGACAAACCCCCAGGCCGGCACCCAGAAAGCGAGCACAGGCCCCCGGCACCCAAAGCGGACCCCGGACAGCAGGTGCAGCGCCCCGACGCGGAACTTACCCGCGATCCAGGCGCAGGGAGAGCAGCCGCCGGTTGGGTGGCAATCCGCTCCTCCGCCGATGTGTCCTCCTCCGGGCACCCCCGTGCCCAAGTCTGGTATCAATCGGCGGCAAATCGCCACGGCTGTAGAATGGTTTTGGAGAGCGGGGTTAACGAAGCCTCAGGCCCTCAGGATGTCGTGTTTAGGCCGCCCGGACGGCGGAGCTTCAAACAAAGGCGGCCATCTTAGTCGCCTCCGTGGCCACGCCCCCCTAAAATACAGCCCTAGTATGAAAAGTCTAAATCTGACACTTTACTCTCACCTTTCAAAATCACCCAGATTCCAACATAATGCCTAGCTAAGCAGAAGGTGCAGAAGGCCCAGAAAGGGGATTATTGAGTGAAATATATAGTTTTGTGCGGGACAAGGTATGTCCAGAAGGATAAAGGCCAAAGTATTTTAAAAACAGACTTTGTACGAACAGTTTACATTGCCATTGAGGTTGCTGCTAGGGTGAAAGGACATGATACAACTAAAAATAGAGCTCACACAGCTCCTCATTCTTCCAATGAGGTATAAAGAATGTGTCATCTCAGTTGAATTGGGTTCAACAACTCTTACATCAAAACACAAGAGGTTATTTTATTTCTTTTGCATTTTTATATTAGAGCTATAGAGGATTTCAAGCGTGCATCACAGTAAACAGAGGAGATCATGAATCTCTTACTTGGGAACTGAAAGAATGAATCTAGACCAAAAGAAGCACACTGAGACTCAAGCTCCCGAGAAGTGGCAATAGCAACATTTTGTAAAAAAGTCCCCGCCAAAATGTAAGAATCCCTGACCAGGTTGTCTTTCTTTCAGTATCTACAATGATTGTAGCAGACTTACTAGTTATCCATTTTTAACTTTCTTCTGTAAGGTCGTTTGCTCAGTTATCTATTGGGTTCAGTGACACTTTATCGAGATGTGAATTTCAGCAAAACGAAGCTTTACTTCTCTACTAAATATTGACTCAAGGGTAGACTATATGTAAAATAGATGCAAACAAATATTGATGAAAGTGATTATATCTAGAATTCATCTTTATTATGATAGCTTTCTTAAAGATGATATCAGTGAAATGGCCCATCCTATTGTACTGTGATCCATGGCAAAGGGACAAGACCGCTCTGTCCTCTCATCACTGGTTTATTTCTGCATGGCCTTGAACCACTTGTAGCATCCTGCTACAATAACCACAGACACTATGGGTTACTAGTACTGGAGCTTTATTATCATACATCCAGCCTGTCTCCTGTCCCTACTCTAACTAACCCTGGTTCCTGTTCCCCGGCTCCTCCTGTTCCTGCTCCTCCCTCTGACTCCACCCCCCAACCACTAGACTACATCCCACAATACTACATCTCCCCCTTTCTTAACAAAATGAGCTTAATGTCCTCAGTGTTCGCAGTTCTTCAATCCACCACACGGGTTGGCGGACAGCCTGTTCTTCAAGCCTTAGTAGTGTCGAATCCGCTGTGGGCTTGACTTTGGTCAATCTTTCTGTCGTCTTAATCGGGGCATTCTTGATCACGTTGCGTGTGAACTGTCTGCTCTCACATTCCGCAGTCAGCATGTCTCCTTCCAGTGGTGTAGGTACTGTTAGTTCAGATGCTCGATCTCTTTCATGAGTGAATAATGTTCTGGTCCTCTTCCGAGCACCTGCATCTACTTTTACTCCCGTTTGTCTTGTCCGGTTGAGGGCACCACTGCCCTCCAGTTCAGGGTCATGTATACCAGATAGTATGGTGCTATCTGATGAGACTGTCTTGGCTTGGTTCAGTGACTCATTCACCGCATTTACTTTTATTTCCTTTTGTCAAGTCCGATTGAGGGCAACACTGCCCTCCAATTCAGGGTCATGTATACCAGACAGTCCTGTGTTATCTGACGAGACTATCTTGGTTTGATTCGATAACTCATTCACAGCCTCGGGTTGTCTGGCGAACTCGTGAGCTATCTGCGCATAGGCATGTTTCTCTCTTGTCTGATGATCTCTCTCTACTGACACATCTGGCTTTCCTTGAGGAGTGACTGACTGGTCCCTTCCCGTCCGGTGACCAAGGTCCACTGTCTCTGTTTTCCCTTTGTAGGTTCTTTGAGTCAGCCTCGCGGACCCCTTCAGTGGTGACGGTGTCTGATCTAGGTCTGGATGTACTTGTGACTGACACGATAGGTTGTCTTGTGGAGTGACTGAGTATTCAGAAACTTTAGTGTGTGTCGTGTTGCTCTTGACAGGACGGATGTCCTTTGGTTCCTTGGTGCGTTCGGATGGTTGATGCCATGGCTGTTGTCGGGACCATGACTCTGTCGACTCACGGGACTGAACAGCCGTGCTTTCTGGTTCAGAGAAGTCTTTTGTCGACTTCCAGGATCGGACAGACACGCTCTATGAATTAGAGGAGTTCCTGGCCATACCCATCCTAAAGGATCGGACAGACTCGCCCTCTGAACCAGAGGAGTTACTGGCCATGCCCCTTTTAAAGCGTTCCTTAGAGAGGGTATCAAGTAATGGATTTCTGAAATGAGTAGGCCGTGACACGTTGTTCTTTGTCTCAGGGTTGTCTTTAGGACGCTTCTCCAGGCGCCTTCGCCAACTTGTCTTCGACGTTGTTTCATTTGAGAAGTTGTTCAACAACCACGTGCTCGTTCTTTGTGTTTGGTCTTGAGGTTTTCCATTTTTGGCTTTCTCACATATCACCGACTTCTCCGTTTCTTCAGTGTCCTGAATGCCATTGATGCGTTGGTCTTTTCCTGTTCGTTGTTGGGGAGGACCAGTTCGTCTTATGCAACCTATTCCTTCTTCCCACTTGTTTGGTGCTCGGACACCCATGATATGGGTGTGATGTGTTCTCCTGCTGGATGTTCCCTCAGATTCATCCTCACGACTTGACGAAGAGTGTTCTTGCGCCAACTTCCAGTTGTGACCATTTTGAGCTCTCCTTCTATAGTTTGTCTTCCTTACTCTCTTGTTGTGTAAGTGGCCATCTTGTCCAGGGGTGCGATCTGTCCCACTTGACGCTCCCCCCTCGTCAGACTTTGAATGACACCTTGAGGGTGACGAACTCCTTGAGGTTGTCCTTTGACTGCTTGACTCGGAGTATTCCTTGTCACTGTGTCTCTCCCGTTGGTCAGACTTTGAATGACACCTTGACCTTGAGGGTGAAGAACTCCTCGAGGTTGTCCTTTGACTGGTTGACTCAGAGTACTCCTTGTCACCGTGTCTCTCCCGTTGTCTTTTCATTGGTCTGCCTTCCCTCTCTCTCCTTTTTGTTTTGTCTGTTTTCCGAGTTTCATCTGTCCAGGCATCATGACAATTTGCCTTCAGAGTCGGGTCCTTTGATCTGTCTCTTGCTTTGACGTGCATTCCAATTTCAGCCTTCCTGATGATTTCTTCTAGCGACCACTTTCCTCGCAAGATCTCGAACTTTGTGTCGGGGTTTGCGCAACCTTCAATTATCCGGAGTCGAACTGCGTCCTCATTCGTAAAGGTGTTGAAGTGGCAGCCTTGTACCAGGTTTTGCAACCGAGAGATGAAAGTTGGCAATGGTTCACCTGGTTCCTGCCGAGCTGTGTTGAAAGCGATGCGCTCTTGATCCACTTCCGCGTGTGCGGAGAGACGGGCACATAGCTTCTCTTGGAGTCTTTTATAGATTTCTGTGTCTTCTTTGGAAAATGTTTCGATTGGGCATCGGCCCTCTGGACCCACCAAATGGAGGAGCAGCATTAGACATTTCCTCTCTCTTTGTTCACCATTGGCGTCCAGGAAATCACCCAATGTCGCCAGCCATTGGTTCCGTTTGAGACACAGACTCCAGGTGTCCGTCTGTATCCCTGGGGGTGGTACTTCAATGCAGGGATTGAACCGTTGTGTTACCTCTTCCCCCGCCATGAGAGGAGGATTTTGATGGATCATATTTGCAGGGCACGGGCTGTTCACTCGTCTTCGCATCTTCGTAGTTGATCTTCTTTAGTCGAAACCTGCGGTCTGATCATGTGCTGGGACGTTGGTAATGTTTTGCGATCATCACGGTCTGTGCCAGTGAATCACGTGGAGGTCGTACGTTCCGAAGTGTCCACTTGTTGTGGTTACCTGGCTCTTGCATGCATCAGTGCTCGTTTCTTTTCTTCACTTGCGTTGGCCAGTGTTTGTTGCATCACCTTTGTAGGTGCTCGTGCTGGTTTGTTGTTTCTCGCCAATGTTTGTTTGCTCGCTTTTCAAATGCTTGCTTGTTTCTTTCTGCCACTGCTTGTTGGTTTCTTTGCCAATGTTTGTTTGGCCTTCGCCACTGCTTGTTTGGCCTTCGCTAATGCTTGTTTCTATTATGTTCGCCAATGCTTGTTTGGTTTCGCCAGTGTTTGTTTGGCCTTCACCAATGCCGGTTTTCTTCCTTGGCCACGATTTGCCCAAGGCTTGTTGATCTGCACGTATCAGTGCTTGTGTCTCTTTGCATGGACCAGTGCTTGTCTCTTTGCATGTACCAATGTTTGTTTACTCTTCGCCAATACTTGTCTTTGCATGTACCAATGCTTGTTTACTCTTCGCCAACACTTGTCTTTGCAGGTACCAATGCTTGTTTGCTCTTCGCCAATACTTGTCTTTGCATGTACCACTGCTTGTTTGTTTGCATGTGTCACTGTTTGTCTATTTGCATGTACCAATGCTCGTTCCTTTGCATGTGCCAATGCTTGTATGCTCTTTGCCAGTGCTTGTTTATCTCCGTTTGCCAATGCTTGTTTATCTTTTCTTGCCTGACTTCAAAATGGCCGCTCATTGAAAGCTAAGGGGTCTGTCCTGACGAGCGCCTGACTTAAAGATGGCCGCCATCACTGCAGTCACACACGAGGCTTTCTCTCTTTCTCAGCTCAGGCACTCCGGACTCACCGGCTGGCAGTCACAGGGCAGCGCGCTCCAGCTAACCCTATTCTTTGGCCATCACAGCACCCAGGTGAGGTTGGGGTGGGCTCCCGCCTTGCTCTGTACGTTCCCGCTTTTTCTTCGCGGCGGCCTGCTGACTTACACGCATCGAGCGTGAGGATTTTACCGACGGCGGGATCTCAGGCCCGGGCTTTCCGGCGCTTGGTCGCCCTCGCTGGGCGGTCGTGACGGACGTCGTCCTCGACGCTGGAGTTGCTTCTCCTTCACTTTGGGGCACACAGCAGGGTCGGAGTAGGCTCCCGATCTCTGCACTGCTAATGCTCACGCTTCTGGCGGGGTCGCGTGTCGGCGCGCTCCGCTTCTCCTTTCTTCGAGCCTTTCGGCGCTCGGATGCGCAGCCCCTCACAGCTCCCTCACGAGGGGGCGCAGGTTGCCTGCGGCTGGCCTCTTCTCCTGGGGCATCAGCGGTTCGCACTTCTCGGCAGCGTTTTCTTTTCTTGGAGCTGCCGGGGACAGGGTGTCTCTCTAGACTTTCTGCAGGCAGTGGGTTTGACTGGATCCCACCCTCATCGCCAGTTGTAGCATCCTGCTACAATAACCACAGACACTATGGGTTACTAGTACTGGAGCTTTATTATCATACATCCAGCCTGTCTCCTGTCCCTACTCTAACTAACCCTGGTTCCTGTTCCCCGGCTCCTCCTGTTCCTGCTCCTCCCTCTGACTCCACCCCCCAACCACTAGACTACATCCCACAATACTACACCACTGTCTTCTGCAGAGACACATCAAGCATATTTGAAACCAAAATTCAAACTTGAGAATGTTGAGCATAAATTGTGCATTTGCACAGATGAAAATATATACCATTCGGTCTATTGTAAAAACCTCAGCTCACCTTTCTTGATGAGTCTTATTCCATCGTTTAGGAGTAACCACTAAATTAAGAAAATGGGAAATCCTGCTCTTGAACAGGCATTAAACAGGATGTAGCATAAACTGTAGCTAAGAGTTCCAAGTGGTTGTCAAAATATATCACTTGATGAAGGATTAAAAGCTAACTATACAACTGCATTCCTTTCTTTGTTTAGGCTGAAAATACCTCTTAAATTATGTTCCTATCGCAATTCATTGATCCCCTATCTATGGATCAGAGACACATGGCTAACTTTGTCGTGGAAGATAGAGATACAGCATTAGCTCTAAATCAACTACTCTTTAGATGCCTGCCCTGCTTACTAGCCTAAAATACTGATATCCAACCAGACTTAACCATTTTTAACTGCTCCTAATTATTTAGGCATTGTTTTCTGAAAGCAAGATTTGTCATCACTCTAAGTAAATCATAGATAAAATGAACCAGTTTCACATCCTGTGGAACTGCAAAACCTATATACATAGTAAATCTGTTAAGCTGTGTCCAGCCTATAAAAATGGCTCAGCAGAATTGCTGCATTACTGGTACAGGGTACACAATACTTGAAATTGCATTGTGGAACATATCTAGGCATTTCACTTGAGCAATGGCAGTAACAATTACTTTTTCTACTTGTTCTAAGATCTCTACATCCCTAATACAATTTAACAGATTATTATTCTTAAAGATTGCTAGACAGCTTTCCAGTTTTCAGGACATTGATTTAAACCTCAGATCAGCTTTGCCCATGCCACCACAAAATGAATACTTTATCCTATAAAACATGACATCTGTACTTAGTAATTCACGCAACATCTTTCAAGAAAGTTTGTAGCTAAGGTTCTTATTTTTTTTTTCAATATAAAATGTAAACCGTAATTAATACTCTCCTTACACTGAAATGAGTCACTATAAACGGAAATTCGGATAAATGTATTGCACCCTCTTTGTGATTACTTCTTTCAAGAAATATTACAAAGGCATAAATACAAGTAGCGTGAGATAGAAGCCTGCAGATTTTATGTCCAGTAATGAGGCAGATTTAGCTCTTCAGACACACTGGTCATGTCCAGTCTCACACAGATAGCGAGATCCTCAACGGTGCAGAGATTTTGTCATTAACGTGGTTGATTCAGCAATGGGAGAACTCACTTTGAAATTGAGAATTCTGTTAGAAATGCTGCTGTCCCATAACTTAATTGTGGATTTTCTGCCACCAAATATGTGCCCTCTGAATTTAGCTCAAATTGGGATTATTGTCTCAATGATCATGTATATAGTCTTCGTAACATGCTATTGTTTTCCCGTATACTTATTTAACTTTTGATTTCAAGAACAGAACTCTCCCTTGTGGCAAATCCTTCACTCTTTCACTTCGATGGCTGATATATCACCATTTATGCAGATTCAAATCTTCCCCTTAGAAAATGCAACCACCGTGAAAGTAATTGCCATGTTTTCCTCATTTTCAGTGTAAAAGACCAGACAAATAATATCTGTAATATCCAGATAGATACAGACTGACTTTTTATTAATTATATTGCATTTCCTACCTACTTTCTTTCAACAAAAATCAAAAGGAGTAGAGTCCATGTCTCTTTTGAATGTGATCCATGTTTAGTTTTAGCATGGCTTCTCAATGTAATATATGTAATATGGGTTTGCATGTGGGGAGTGTAAATGCTGACTTTGCAACTTCTTGAACTGGCAGCATAGTGATTCAAAAATGGACTTTCACTTCTGCACAATATCAGTTGTATATCATCTGATATTTTTCATTGGTGAAAAGAAATCAGGTCTTCGCATAAATCATCTGAATTCAGCAGTGTTTTGCCTGAGAAAGGTTCCCCATATCTCTTTTGTTTCGCACATCCCATTGTAATGGTTGAATGTATGGGACACTTCATTCCTGTATACAAAATCAGCAAGATATGTAAAGAAATTTTAACAAGAGAAATGGTTTAAGAATATGTTTTGGAAAAAATAATCATAAAGCAGCTTAAGATAACAGACCAAACATATATCAAATATTCAACGTCATAAAGATAATATAGTATTTGCCTTTTACCATATAGGACAGAATAGGCCAGTTCTAGTTTTTCAGCAATTAATAATGCCTTCTAGAAAGTGCTGCTTTTCTTTTTCAATTATGAGTATACACTCAAAAAGTAATTGCATGTCACAAACTATTAGCATAGAGACCAGCACTGGCTGAATGTGTTATAAGCAGTATGCATCTTGTAGCTATGCTAACATGCATAAATAATCTTGAATGTTTTATGTAGAAATGGGTGTCAGTGTAAACAGGCTGTTCTAAGTAGGGTACCTTACCTGATCCCACAGCTGAGTCAGATGAATCCCTGCTGCATTCATCCTTGCCAGACTGAGGCTCAATGTCTTGCCTGGATTCATAGTTATCTAATTTTAAACAAATCAACCACTGGGAACGTAATTTAGTTTTATACCACTGTCTTGATGCAATGAAGAGAAGTTTAATACCTGTTAACTGATATAATCACTGACTGACTAATATTAACTATATTTTATTTCCAATCTAATCAAATTTGGTACACTCAAAAATATGAGCAGTAGTGCCTTGGGATTGGGCCCTTGCCTCGCATATTGACAGAGAGTCAGACTCCCTCCGTCTAACTCAGAACCCACAGAGATCATCTGCCGAGTGTCTCAGGGATCCTTTGTGAGCCCCACCCTCTTCAGCATCTACATAGCCCGCTTGCAGTCATGGTCACAAGCCATAAACTCAACATCGTCTCCCACGATGACAACACCCATTTGATTCTCTCCCTCACAGAAAAACCCACAGCTTCCAAGAGCAACTTCCACAATGGGATGGAAGCAGTCACCACCTGGATGAAGGACAGCTGCCTCAAGCTCAACTGAAGACTGAAGATCTTCCGCTCCACCCCATCTGCCTGGGATGACTCCTAGTGGCCCACAGTGCTCAGAACCCCCCACACCCACGGACCACACACAGAACCTCTGCATCATTCTGGACTCCTTGCTGTCAACGAACCGCCAAATCAAAGCCAACTTGTCCTCCTGCTTCCACACTCTCTGCCTGCTTCATAATATTTTTAAGTGGATCCCCACTGAGTCCAGGAAAACAGTCATCCATGCGCTTGTCAGCAGTAGACTCGACTACTGCAACGCACTCTATGCGGCACCAACCAGAAGCTCCTGCAGAAACTGTAGAACATACAGAACACCTTGGGAAGCCTCACCCAGAACATCTCACACTGCAGCCACATCACGGGCAACCTGAGAGACCTTCACTGTCATCCTATCAACAAAATAATTTCCTTCAAGTTCCTCACATATAGCTACAAAGTCCCCACAATGCCGGACCAGCATACCTCAACCACGCTTCTCCTTCTACAATCCCACTAGGAATCTCCGCTCTGCCCAACTGGCCCTGGCCACCATCCCATGGATCCGCAAGACCACGGCTGGAGGAAGATCCTTCTCCTACCATTGCTGTGAAGACCTGGAACTCCTTGCATCTGCCCCTCAGGCTGTTCACCATCGCTGCCACAATTCAGGAAGAACCACAGACCCTCCACCCCCCACTCAGCACCTTGAGACTCCATCGGGTTAGTAGTTGTGCTTTACACGAAACTTGATTGACTGATTGATTGATTGATTGCTAGCTGACATCAGAACTAAACAAATTAAGGATGAAAATGTCTAAGTTCTTCAAATAAAATTCTAGAAGTCTGGAGCTTAGTAGGAGCTTATTCTGTTCTGATTTCTATCTTCATACATTCGTACTTTTAATCTTCAGTTTATAAAAGAAAAAACTGCATATCCTGTGATACAAAAGAAAACACAGGACTGGCTGAGCTGCTTACTTCTGACTTGGGACCGTTCTGACAGCCACTTGTCCCCTGTAATAACATATTGACATAGTGCCACTATTGTACATTATCATCTTCCTACACATCAACATGTACCCCTTCTATGGACAGCACCATGAAGACACAAATAAGGAAAACTTGTATATATCAATAGGACCCAAGCAGGACTCCGTACTCAAATTTCTATCCATAGCACATGATGCAAACTCAATAATGGGAATGACACCATATTCCTTGGTAAAATAACATATTGTTAATTTGGGTGCATATTGGTGGCGAAGGTCTTCCATTGAAGCGAGTGGCCATTAATGTGCTCTGTCATCCACCAATAATATCAGTACTACATAACTGTTCCCCATGCAAGACTCGGTTCAAGTGTTAAAACTGTGAAACCATGGGACCTAGAAACATTTATGGAATTATGTATAATATTAAATGCTGGCAAGCATAATGTTTCTCATGATCCATTTGCACAGAAAGCAAAATCACAGGATTTCCACTAAAATCATCCTTAAAAGAAGCCATATAAATGGGCTTAATTTGCCATCATCCATCTGCACAGGAAGGGACATCACTGGTTCCTAGCAAACACTAATTTTAGTAGAAGAAGCCAAACAATAATGCTTGTTTCCTATCTTTGATCTGCACAGGATGTGACACCACGTTCTGCCTTCTCCCAACTTCTATATATTCTTAATTGCATCCAATCTCCCGGACGTCCCCAGCAAAGGGCTGACTTAGAAAAGGGCACTGCTTTTCCGGCATGTGAGGGCTAATAAGGGCATGGGGGCAAAACCACAGTTCTACTGAAACTTACAAGGTAAGATATAATCATGTGTCACCAGATACTGCCAATGTTCGCAATCACCTTCAGGCACAGAAGTCACAAACACTGACAATCATACAACTCATTGACCTGGACACCACCCTCACCCACAAGGAGCATATTGGCAAAAAATAAAAGACACCCTGGTACAACTCTATCTTCTTAAAAAAGTGAAACCATTTCTTCCATAAAGAACTACTATTAAAGCCCTTTTACTTGTGCATCTGAGCGGTGGTAACGCCCTACTCCATGGTCTCCCATACTCCATACTGGCTCCATAAAGGGCCTCCTGCATGACACAGCATGTCTCATCGAGGTTCCTGAGAAATATGATCACATTACCCCCACCCTGATAGAACTCAATGGACTCCTTGCTAGCCCACACCATCTTCAAAACGACCCGCATCATTTGCAAACCCATCACAACCAGCTCTCTGCTTATTTTGACACCAAGGTCACATTCTCTGTTGTTTCTTGGCATACTCAAGCCAGGAAAATCATCAGACTGCAGACTAAAAAGTGTCATAAAACTAAACAAGGCTGCCTTTTCCATTGATAAACAGCATCTCTCTATTCGCAAGGACTGCCTCAGCAATACTCCAATTTTGGAAACAGTTGAAGATGCACATCTTTAAGGAACACTACTTCACACTGCATTAGCACCTACCTTTCCTTTCACTTGTTGATTGTATGATGAACTTTGACCATACATAGTGCTCTGCTGCCTTTTGGTTCAGTTTACCATGTACCCATACATATGTACTGTAATAAATTGGGTTATTGGTTGATTGGGGTGTGAACCCTAGTTAAGCAGCAACCACAATCCTTGTCAAGCCAAGACTAAATTAACCTTTGTTCAACCCTCTGGTAGCTTAGCACAGAGCAGTCAGGTTTAACTTAGAGGTAATGTGTTAAGTATTTGTGCAACATTTCAAGCAGTAATACAGTGAAAACACCACATAAAAATGATCCTACCCCATGTTAGAAAGATAAAAACACATCAAGACCAAAACAACAAAAATCCAAGCAATAGAACTAGATATATGACATTTTGTAGATTTTCCTGAAAATGGCACCAAAAAGTGCAAAACATCAACTGTAATTATCTGGCTGCGCTGGACTAGGACAAAGTCATAAATTCAGGCAGACTTTGATGGAGGGCAGGCTGGCTACAGGGACCTAGTTAGGCCTGCTGAACAAAGAACTTCAAATACGGGTGTGTGGATCTCTGTGAGGATCCATGTAAAAGAGGGGTCATGTAGCCAAAGCAATTTGTCAGTTCCTAATTTTGTCGTGGCTGCTATGCGAGGTCCTGCAATGAGGATCATGTCAATGAGGGCTTACAATACAAAGTCTGGCATTGAAGATGCATTGTGTAATCGGGGTGATGCATCGGTCCCGAGAAGCTGCAAGGCTGCAATGTGGAATCCAATGTTGTCATCGAGTCCACAATGAGGGATGCGCTGGCCTACACCGAGGATGCGCCATGTAGCGTCAGATAAAATAGGCTGTTATGTCATCCGGGTCTTTGTGATAGGTTCAATCTGTGCAACAGTGGCAATGAGTCGGTTCTACTAGGGATTGCACCATGCTTCAGAGGAGATGTTTTGGTTCAGCTTGATCCACAGAGGCTGGCTAAGCACCTTAGGCCCACTTCCAAGGGTCCAAGACTGGAGTGGCACCACTTGGCAGGGTAGACTCACAGGTGGCGCATTCTAGGTGCAGATGCAAGGTTGTTGGAATTCTGTTGTGTCCCTGAGGGTTCAGAGCAGAGGCCAGCCAATTTACCCTTGGAGTCACTCTAGGTGTCTGGGTTCAAGAGATGCAGGTCAAGTCCTTCTCACTCAGGCAAGAAGACAGCAGGCAGCAGGGCAGCACAGTAGGGCAGCAGGGCCGCAGTCCTTCGGTGCAGCTGCTGATAGTATCGCTGCCTCGCATTGCATTATTATTGCCGTATTGCATTGTGTGTGACTGCTGAACCATTTATTTCTGCTGATAGTATCCCTGCCTCGCATTGCATTATTATTGCCGTATTGCATTGTGTGTGACTGCTGAACCATTTATTTCTGCAGATAGAAGTGCATCTGCTTGCTCCGTGTAAGGCCGCCGGCCATTTTGTTGTTGTTGTTGTTGTGTCCCCCTGCCCTGGTCTCCACCCCGCTCCCGCCTTCCCAGTTGACCCTCCCTCCCACTAATACTACCTACGCAGCTCTGAGTAGATCGCGATGTGACCGTCCTGCTCTTTGCAGACGCGGTCGCTCCCCCACGCTGCTCCCTGACCTGCCTCGCCTCACTGGTATCGTAGCGCATGGTATCGTAGCGCATCTCCGCTGCCTGCTCAAACAGAAATTGACGAATTGTATCGCTGCCTCGCATTGCATTATTATTGTCGTATTGCATTGTGTGTGACTGCTGAACCATTTATTTCTGCTGATAGTATCGCTGCCTCGCATTGCATTATTATTGCCGTATTGCATTGTGTGTGACTGCTGAACCATTTATTTCTGCTGATAGTATCAGTGCCTCGCATTGCATTATTATTGCCGTATTGCATTGTGTGTGACTGCTGAACCATTTATTTCTGCAGATAGAAGTGCATCTGCTTGCTCCGTGTAAGGCCGCCGGCCATTTTGTTGTTGTTGTTGTTGTGTCGCCCTGCCCTGGTCTCCACCCCGCTCCAGCCTTCGGTCGCTCCCCCACGCTGCTCCCTGACCTGCCTCGCCTCACTGGTATCGTAGCGCATGGTATCGTAGCGCATCTCCGCTGCCTGCTCAAACAGAAATTGACGAATTGTATCGCTGCCTCGCATTGCATTATTATTGCCGTATTGCATTGTGTGTGACTGCTGAACCATTTATTTCTGCTGATAGTATCGCTGCCTCGCATTGCATTATTATTGCCGTATTGCATTGTGTGTGACTGCTGAACCATTTATTTCTGCTGATAGTATCACTGCCTCGCATTGCATTATTATTGCCGTATTGCATTGTGTGTGACTGCTGAACCATTTATTTCTGCAGATAGAAGTGCATCTGCTTGCTCCGTGTAAGGCCGCCGGCCATTTTGTTGTTGTTGTTGTTGTGTCGCCCTGCCCTGGTCTCCACCCCGCTCCAGCCTTCCCAGCTGACCCTCCCTCGCCCCTCCCCCTCCACTATCTACCTATGTCTGATGCGTTTGCGGTCATGGGGCGCGCAGCGGTCGCGCCCCATGTGCGCCGAAGGTGTGCCAAAGGTAAGCCCGTCTACGCCCGTCCGCGCCTGGACCGCGCCTAGCGCCTGTCCCCCTGGTCCCCGCCGCTCCCAACCCCCTAGAATCACATATGACGCCGCAACTCTCATCGCCCTCAACCCCGGACGCACACCAGAATGCTGCAAACCCACCCCAGGACGTATATCTACGGCCCATTCCCCTGCCTCTCCTGCAAGTTCAACTGCTTCCGGACCCTCACCAAACCCACTTCCTCCACACACAGCTCCCCCTCTAACCACCTGAAGTGCATCCTGCTTAACACCCGCTCGGTCCACAGACACGCAACTGAACTCTGGGACCTACTCGACACCGCGTCACCGGACATCGCCTTCCTTACAGAAACATGGATGAATACATCATCAGCACCCAACATCGCCATAGCCATACCGGACGCTTACAAGATTATCCGAAAAGACCGCACCAATCAAACAGGAAGAGGCATCGCCATCATCCATAGGAACACCATCAAAATCACGACCAGCTCCGACAATAATCTTGCAACTGCCGAACTTCTCCACTTTCAGATCCACACCGACCCTAGGACCACACTTAGAGGCACCCTCATCTACAGGCCTCCAGGCACCTGCTGTCAATTCAGAGATGACATCACAGACTTCGTCAGCCCACATGCCCTCGCCTCCGAGAACTACATTCTCTTAGGAGACCTCAACTACCACCTTGAAAACAAACACGACAGCAACACCACCACCCTTCTAGACAACCTGGCCTATCTGGGACTCAAACAACTTGTTGACACCCCCACCCATGTGGCCGGACACACGCTCGACCCTATCTTCACCTCTAGCAAGCACATCTCCTTTGATCGCACCACAGCTCTCCACTGGACGGACCACAGCTGTGTTCACTTCAGCAACAAAATCACCCTGACCCACAACCGCCCACAACCTATTCCTCGGAGAAACTGGAACAAAATCACCTCCGACCAACTACTCACTTCACTCAACCAAAACCCTCCCACCCTCTCATTGGACCCAAACCAAGCGGCCACCAATCTCAAGCAATGGATCACCCACAGTGCTGACGAATTAGCACCCCTGAAAAAGCACCAGATCAAATCAGCCAACAAAAAGGCTCCCTGGTTCAATGATGACCTTAAAACCTCCAAGAAGCTGTGCCGCACCCTGGAGAAAACATGGAGAAAAAACCCAACCACCGACAACATGGCCACCCTTAAGGCAGCCACCCGCAAACACCACCAACTGATTCGCTCTGCCAAGAAATCAGCATTCAAGGATCGTCTAGGCAACAACACTCACAACAGCAAGGAACTTTTCAACATCGTCAAAGAATTCACTAACCCCACCGCAGCATCTAACGACATCACCCCCTCCCAAGACCTCTGCGATGCGTTATCCTCCTTCTTCTACAACAAAATTGCCGACATCCACAACAGCTTCGAGAATACTCCCAGCGATCAACCCTCCCCACCCCCCTCAGATCCTACTCCACCAATTAACAACCTTAGCGCCTGGAACCCAATCACCACTGAAGACACCATCCGACTAATGAACTCTATCCACTCTGGCTCGCCAACCGACCCCTGCCCCCACCACATCTTCAACAAAGCTGACTCCATCATCGCACCCCATCTCCGCGATGTCATTAACTGCTCGTTCAACTCTGCCACCTTCCCAGAAAGCTGGAAACACGCCGAACTCAGCGCCCTTCTGGAGGAACCCACAGCAGACCCCTCTGAACTCAAAAACTACCGACCGATATCCCTCCTCCCATTCCCGGCCAAAGTTATTGAGAAAGCCATCAACTGCCAGCTTGCCGCCTTCCTTGAATCCAACAACTCCCTCGATCCTTCTCAATCCGGGTTTCAAGCCAAACACTGCACCGAAACCGCCCTCATTGCAGCGACCGACGACATCCGAACATTACTGGACAACGGAGAAACAGTTGCCCTCATCCTACTCGACCTCTCCACCGCCTTCGACACAGTCTGTCATAGCACCCTCATACAACGCCTCAGCAACATCGGCATACAAGGAAAAGCCTTGGACTGGATCATCTCATTCCTCGCTGGGAGAACTCAAAGAGTCCGACTTCCCTCATTCAAATCAGAGGCCACCAAAGCCATCTGCGGTGTACCACAAGGATCTTCACTCAGTCCCACCCTCTTCAACATCTACATGAGTCCACTCGCCTCCATTGCGCGTCAACACAACCTTAACATCATCTCTCACGCCGACGATACCCAGTTAATCCTTTCCCTCACCAAAGACCCTAACACCGCCAAAACCAATCTTCACGAAGGCATGAAAGATGTAGCCGAAAGGAGGAAACACAGCCGCCTAAAACTCAACTCAGACAAATCGGAGGTGCTCATCCTAGGATCCTCCCCCTCTGCCTGGGACGACTCTTGGTGGCCTTCCGCTCTGGGCACAGCACCCACACCCACAGACTACGCACGCAACCTGGGCTTCATCCTAGACTCCTCTCTCTCGATGTCCAGACAAGTCAACGCAGTCTCATCCTCCTGCTTCTACGTACTTCGCATTCTCAAAAAGATCTTCAGCTGGATCCCCCTTGAGACAAGAAAGACGGTCACGCACCCACTGGTCACGAGTCGACTGGATTATGGTAACACACTATACGCCGGAATCACAGCAAAATTACAGAAAAAACTCCAACGCATCCAAAACGCATCAGCGAGACTCATATTAGACATCCCTCGCCAAGATCACATCACCGGACACCTAAAAGACCTCCACTGGCTTCCGGTCAACAAAGGAATTACATTCCGCCTTCTCACCCACGCACACAAGGCCCTCTACAATCTAGGATCCGAATGCCTCAACACTCGTCTGTCCTTCTACAAACCCACCTGCCAACTAAGATCATCCAACCTAGCCCTCGCCGCAGTCCCGCGCATCAGAAAATCCACCATGGGTGGCAGATCCTTCTCCTTCCTTGCTGCCAAGACTTGGAACTCACTCTCCACTCACCTCCGCCTTACTCAAAACCACATTTCCTTCAGAAAAGAACTTAAACCTGGCTATTCGACAAATAATGAACCCCTTCCCCAAGTGCCTTGAGACCCTCGGGGTGAGTAGTGCGCTATATAAATGCCTGAACTTGAACTTGAACTTGAACAGCACAACAGTCCTTCCCCCTGGCAGAATATCCACAGGTCCAGAATTGTACTAAAGACTTGGTGTCTGAGGTCAAATATTTATACCCAGTTGTGCCTTTGAAGTGGGGAGAAGCTTCTAGTGGTAGACATGTTCTGCCTTGGCTCCAGACCAACTACAGAGGGTATGCAGCCCTTTGTGTGGAGGTAGGACAGAGCCCATTCAATTGTAAGTGGGGCTTGACCCTGCTCCTCCCTCCCATCCTGCCCTTGATGGCCAATCCAGTACACACCTAAACTTCCTATTCTGTATTGCTGTCTAGGAGGAACACAGACCCCAACTGCCATCTACGCCCAGTCATATGACCCACATACAGGCTGCAGGCACTAAATGGTGCCGGCAGGAAAATGGCAACTTTTTAATAGGGCCATTTCTGAATTGTAATTAAAATCCAACTTCTCCATGAGTTGCTATTTTTCATTACAATTCCAAAGACAACAAACATGAACTAAATACTTGTTCCCATTTGGAAATCACAAATTTCAATAAGTTAACTACAATGTTATCCTATATGAGAAGTAGTCCTTGCAGAGGAAACTACAAATCCCAACTTAGACAGGCTCTAAGAGATTGGGGGGACAAGTTCTGGCAGGATCTACTCATAGTCAGGAAAATCAAGGACAGCTGATCATTCTGGAAATTAGTAGCACAAAATCACCTAGAAAGAGCTACGTACCTGAGTTTAAATATATCTCCCAAAAATTGGGTGGCCCATTTTTCATCACTTTACTCGCTAAGGTAGCCAGATGACATTGATAGTGTGATTAATATAGTAGAGGATGCTAGTTTGCCTTCCATAGTGCAAGAGCTGTATAGCTGTCCTGTCAAGTTCAGTCTTGAAGAGACAAATAGTGCAATACAATCTCTTAAACTAGCTAAAGCACCAGGGGCTGATAAAATTCCAGGTGACCTTTTTAAGACAGAGCCACCTATCTGGTCAATTTATTTTAACCTTTTATCGAATGCCATTTCGGCCGGGACGCGATCTCCGATTCATGAAGAGGGGCTGAGATAATAACAATTTTTAAAAAGGGTGATGCTAACAACCCAGCTAATTACAGGCCAATTAGGCTGTTAGACAATGCTCAAAAAGTTTTTAGTCTCCAAATACTGAACAAATTAACAGAATGGATGGAAGAAAAACAAATACTTTCTCCCTTTCAAGCAGGCTTCAGAACTAAAATCAGATTTTTAGATTTATACTATTGTATTGGAAAACTGTGCTTTTACGTGAGGGTATGTTGTATGTAGCATATATTGATCTTAGAGCTGCTTTTGATCTTATCCCCCGTTCCAACTTGTGGCAGGTTCTTTTTAATGTAGGTGTTCCCAGTAATTTTGTACATCATCTATTAAGTAAATTACATGAGAATAAATATGTCCAAGTACGTTGGGGACCAAGTGGAGAACAGACTAATCATATTCCAATTGAACGAGGTGTCAGGCAAGGCTGTGTGCTTGCCCCCACTTTGGTTTTCTCTTTATCTAAACGATGTGGTCAAGGTTTTGGAAAAGTGTGTAAATGATTCTCCAATCCTTAATAACAGGAAGGTGCCGATCCTACTTTTTGCAGACTACTCCCTATTTATTTCAAAGTCTCCCAAGGGTCTTCAGACCCAGGTTAATACATTTCTAGGCTTTTGAAAGGAGAGGGGGCTCGAGCTAAATGTTAACAAAACAAAATTAATGATTTTAGGCAAGAGGACCAAGAAAGGTAAAACGACTATTCGGGTTGGCAAAGACGTCCTTGAGAGGGTTGATAATTTTGACTATCTAGGAATTGAATTTATGGATGGTTTTAAATGGTTAAATCGGATCACTAAAAGTAAACTTCTTATTGAGCACAGGTCAAATGCTATTTTGAGAACACCGAACAGGACGGTATCTCAAGTAGTATCCCCCATCATGGAGATTTACCGTGCTAAGGCCCAAGGGCCTGTCCTTCATGGGGCTGAAGTCTGGCGTCATGTTAATGTCCAGCCGCTGGCACTGGTAGGAAATAGTTTTGTTAGGAAAATGTTATGCCTCCCCCATAGTACACCCCTTATCCCATTGTATTTAGAACTGGGATTAAAAAGAGTAACAGATCTAGTGGCCCTGACAGTATTGACTTATTGGGTTCGTCTCAGGTGTACACCGGAGCTTGCTGATTATGGTGATTTCCTTTTTTGAAGTTCTAAGTATACCAGGTGCCAGATCACTCCCATGGATTAAACATGTGTCCTCGTGGTTGAGAAAGTTAGGTCTTTACAGATTTTGGGCTGATCCTACTAAATTAAAGAAAATTGATATAAACCTTCTCAAAACTACCTATTGGAACTTTATTAACGAATGTATATTAAGAAAAAGTTCTGTAGGATCTTAGACCATTACATTTCTTGATTTTAAATCTACTCTACTACTAGAGGATGACACAGATTGTATACCTTTTGCTTTCCCTAAAAGTCTTGTCATACGGTTTTGTTTGGGGATATTACCTATAAGATTATTTACCCACAAATGGAATCAAGCACAGCCAGTACTGACCTGCCGATGTTTAATCAGTGTGACGAAAATGATTCACATTTGCAATTTTTCTCTCTGGAGTATTCCTCCCCTCATAGGATGTGGATTATTCCGATTTGTCGCGAACTGGGGATTGCACAATATCAAATAGCACTAAGGATTCTAAAAGCTGACCTCTCCAGTAGAACTGTTGTAGCTGTTAGTAAGGTTTTAGAGGCAGTTTGGTACAAGTGCAATGCAATTCTAAAAAATTAGACCAGTGTAAAGATCATGAGTTGCACGTTACCGTTTACCTATATCAATAAACTGTTTTTTCTTCTTGTACTGTTCTATTTGGTGTGATTTTATGGTATTGTTTGCAGCCTTGTTTTATATACAGTTGTAAAGCACTCTGCACTTTACATCATGGTCTTTTCACTGATGAGAGTAGCTATTATAGATTGTTGCTATTATTGTATCTGATTCTGAAACATTCTGCATTTTAAACATGGACGTATTGCTGCTACTATTGTATATATATATATCTGTTTATTTTTATTGTTTTATTGTTATTTTAATGTTTGGGCTGTCGGTTGAAACTTTGATGGTTGTAATAACGGAATAAAGTTTTATATGAAAGTAGTCCTTGTATTAGTAAAAAACAAATTTAAAAGAACCTGTAAAACTTAAAAGTACATTTCTCACTTTTTAAATACATCTCACCTGCCCTCTGGGCTGTCCAAGGCCTACCCTTGAGGTGACTACAATATATTAAAAAGGAAGGTTTCGGTCTGGCAAAAGGTTTATTTCGAAAACACTGCAAGAGAAGTGTACGTGCAAACCTGCTTTGGACTTTCTAAATCACTTTCCTCAAATGATAGACCTATTGATGTGTGCTATGCTGTGATGAGTCCTGTTTGTTACTCGTTTATGTTAAATTCTAGATAAACTCATACAATAATGATGGTGTGGAACAGCGTGCACTATTTAAGAATTTATCAAAGTAATTATTCTGTTTCATCAGGATAACCAATGTTTACATTTAATTAACAATTCCAACAATTTAGTCCATAATTCTTCTTAACATAATGCAATTTGGCTCCATTGCTACCATTTTACAAAAACACTTTACAGTCCAAAAGTGTTTTGCTTGGTGTAGTTTATGCCCAATGCATTTCAGAATCCAATGATTCTTTCTTCAGGGTCAAGTTCCACTAAAAACAGCGAGGCCCGACGGAAGATAATACATGCTAAGGTAGTACCATATAGTCTTCAATTGCTAGTCACCATGATCCTCTTAAATGTCAGAGTAGGTTTATTTTACCAGCTCGAAACGATAAAATAAAACTATACACACAAACAGGCTGCAAAGGCAGGCCTGAAACATGCTTAAATGGATACTCAGGTGCTGAAGGCCCACTAGTAGCATTTAATTACAGGTCATGGGCAGAGGTAGTGCTACTTTACTAGGCACATACAAGGCAATTAAATATGCCAACTATATGACAGTCAATATTACCATGTTTTAAGGAGAAAACGCAAGTAGTTTAGCACTGGTTAGTAGTGGTAAAGTACACAGAGGCATAAGACCAGCAAAAACAAAGTCAGCAAAAGTGGCAGCCTGAAGGCAAAAAGTTAGGGACGAACCACGCCAAGGATGCCAAGTCTAACACATACATACATTCATACATACATTCATACATTTATACATACATATTATTTTGCAAAATTCATTTTAAGCAAATTTCTGGTGCAAAGACAATATACAGCTATGTTTCTCAAATTCCTTATTTTTAAACAGTGAAAGTGTCATAGCTACTTCTGATCTCCCACCACTTGATGCTTATAGAAATCCTGGTGAATTTGAATTTGAATTAAGGTACTGGAGGAAAATCATCTGAATACTGTATCTGCATCATACCTTGTATCATTTAGAAACATCAAGCAAGTGATTTGTAAGATTATTCTGTGTGAAGGATTTAATTATTAACAGGGGCATAAGGCGCACAACCAATTATATTTTCCTCTGCATTGTTTTTTGTTTACTGCCAGAGGTCTTGGATTATGAGAAGCAGGCCATTACTTGCCAAGCAAGAGGTAAGCATCAAGAGGGCCTTGGTGGACTTTAGAGGCAATGAGCGTTTTTGTATAGAGCTGGGGTGGTGGAAGCGTGGGTATATTGTTTCCCACTTATCTTTTTTGTTGAAATTCACTGCTACTGCCCTGGGTGTGTTTTACTTTCCGGGCCGTATATACTTTTCTGCTGTAGGCCACAAATATTTTTCTGAGTTTGTGCAATCCTTGTCATTATTGTACTTAGTGGTGTTTGAGGAACAGAGATCCTGGGCAGGGAACGCTTATTCGTTTGTTTTCAATGGCGTCTATCTTGCTGTGTGCTACTTTGCCATTTTCTCAAAACTATTTCCATGTGTTTCTATGTATGTGTTTGTATGGGTTGTGTCTGTGTGTGAGATGGTTGATTAGCATCCTTGAATGTTCTCCTGCTTCGGAAAGCCTTATGGTAGAGATATTGGGGTGTTCAGGCCATTTGGAGATCACAAATAGTTTGCTGATTGTACTTGTAAGTTGTTTATATTTTCTGCTATTGTGTTTGAGGCATAGCAGTATAAACTAATGGAGGGAGTGAGAGGAACTTACATAGGTCTGAAATACATCCTTCCATAAAGGTCAAGATACAGACAACTAAAGGTATAACAAATGTGAATTACAAGGTTGAAATCTAGAATTCTGTAAACCCACGAAAAAGTATTTCTACTTAGGATGACAAACCCTCATCCGCAAATGGTGGCATAATTCATCATTGGGTTCCTTTCTCATTCAGAACAGATAATATACCTGACTGAATGGGCTGCTACTGGTTTCAGCTCTTATCAAGGAGATTTTTTTAATTAGGAGATTGATGCTAAAGGAGATGATGTGATCCAGAAGATGAATATTAATAAAATTACCTGGTAGTAAAACACTCGCAAATTTTATTAAGGTTGCCAAATATAAGATTGTAAAAGGAAAGCTGGATGTATAAATGCAATCAATCTCTGCATCCTCTGGTCAACATTTTTTACCAAAACTCGAAAACCCGAACCAGGTCTATGGTCTTCTTCAGGACCTAAGAATCTCTAGCGCTATCCCCACCCTAAATGAGATGATCACAGCTATAAGGTAGAAGGTGTAACTAAATATGCCCACATTTAAAGTGATAATAAAACAATACTCATGGTTAGATTTACCTATTGTTAACTATTAATCAAAAGGGTTATGGATTTTGCTACTAGGGCAAAACCTCCTAAATCAGTATAATGAAAAGGGCAAATAATGACCTAGGTGTGAAACAGTAGTTAGAATGCATGAGAGGTTGTGAAGAAAAAGTAAATGCTTAAAGGACGAGAGCCCTTATCCACCCAGAGGTAGCATGCTTTATAATTGGGGCCCCTACAAAACATTGGTGGGAAACCTAAAACGTGGGCTCCACCCAAAATGGACATGGGAACGCTTCAAAATGAAAAGCAGGAGAACAACTCCTGTAAATGAGGGGAAATCAGTGCACTGGGGTTGGGGTAATTTGTAAATGTAGTAAAGACTGAAACTGTTAAAATTATCTCTGTGATGTATTCAGTGCCCAGTAGATGGGAGAAAAATTAATAAGGGGAATACTTCTGACATTAGATGGTAGGTCAATACTCATGGTTAGACTCACCTATATACAAGGGTTAACTGTAAAATTGATGGAAATGAGAAACTTAACTTTCCACAATTGAATGTTGTCAATAGTAATATGCAATGTTGGTGCAGATGATGAAACATTGCAAAATAGGTGAATGAAGATTCTGTGTCCTAAGATGAAACTCTTCTTCTTGGGTTAACAGACTTCGAGTTATCATTCTTGTAATTCAGGTTTACCATACCTTTAGTTATCTGCATCTGGGGTATAGTGGTAGTCAGTAGGCCTTAAGTATTATTTTTTATTCAAATATTTTTCCAGTTTTCTGAGGTATTATAAGGCCTTGTGAGGCTAAAATATATTATTGTCAATCCAAATGAATTTTTGCTACACCGTCTGCTTTTTTTCTGTGAAACTAAGGGGCCTTTGGAGACCCACTGATATTTAGTTTTAATCAATTTTTCAAAGTCTCACTGCTGACCTACTGTCTAGGTTCCTTGGGGCTGTAGCTGAGCCTAGAATTCCTTCAAACGTTTGGGACTTTTGAGCAGTTCTTGGTCTGCATGTCTTTGGTGGTAGACTGGAGGGTCTACGGGAGACAGCCATCTTGCCTTCATTTTCAATGGTGTCTTCCTTGCTATCTGCTAATCCACTATTCTGTCACAAATGTGTGTGTGATAGTGGATTAATGTCTTGGAAGGGTATGCCACCATTAAAAGCCTTCTGCTGGAGGCATTGATGGCACTATAGTCTTACTCTTGAAGGCTACCGGTATCTGTTCTCATCTTTGTGGCTAATTTTTGCTTTGGTGTGTGTCTGTTACTGGTAGTCTGTGAGGAAAAAACAATATTTGTAATGTTTTTGACAGACTCTCTCTTAACCTTCTGCGTAATTATGTGCTCTTGTGGACTGAAAGGTATTATTTTCAATTTTTGCCAGTCTCCTGCCTTTGGTCTTGGGGAATAATGAGCCCTGTTGGACACCCTGATGTTACTCTTAATTTGAATTCATTTTTGCCATCCCAAAATCTACCGTCCTGTGGGACTACGAGGCCCTGTGGTGTCTCCAAACATTATTATGAGGTGTAATACTCTTGTTCTTGTCAGAGTTTCTCAGCTGTTGTCCTGAGGAATATAGGACCCTGTAGATGAGACTAAATGTTATGTCAGCTTTGGGCTATTTAGTGTGTAACCCTTGATCTGCAAAGGTATTCGATTGATGATAGCCGTGAAAAACCCAGGGCACTCAGCCACATCTTCCTTGTTATCTGATAGTCTTCCATATTGTCAACCATCTAGTGTTTTCAGTACTCAAAAAGTATTTTTTCAGAATTGTAATCACTTTTTCCCAGCCCCCTCTTGCTCTCTATGCACTCCAGGGGCCCTGGCCGGCTCGCGGATACTCTTACCGATTTTTCCACTTTTGTCCAGATTGTGGTGCAAATTGTCCTGGGTGTGTGGGCCAGTGTTGTATGTAGGTGACAGATATTAGTTTTCCACAATAGTTATCTTTTTTCAAAATCTAACTGTTGCTCTTCTGATGACCCATGTGTCCTATGCTGTCACCAGATATTACTGTTTTTATATTTTTATCACATGTACTGCATATTGTCTTGCTGTGTATGGGGCCTTGTGTTGTATTTTGGCCGTACATATTATGATTTCATAGTTGTAATTGATGTTGCCCATCTCCCTTTTCTTCTTATGGCAGACATAGGGGTTAAAGGGGCCCTGCCTGGTCCTCAAATATTATTATTGATTACCCCTTTTCTTTTCTTTTCTAAAAATTCTCTTTATTTTCCAAATAAGAAAGAGAGTACAAAAAAAATCAACATGTTTCCTCATCTCGTGGAATCACTATTCCCAGAAATATAGTAATCATCACTATAGAGGTAGACAACGGGGATCAAACCAGTTGGCAGATGACAAACATGGCAACAAAGTCCCCCCAAACAACACTTATACCACAACCCACCCCTCAAAAAAAAAAATTTGGGTGTAGTTCATGAGGTCACAAGACATTTCAGAGGAGTAAACCTACTTGCCAGTTACTATTTTACACATTCCAGCAATGTTGGTACAAAACAGGTGATTGCTCAAAACTTTCTGGGCAGCGTGTACTCAAAATTGAAATAGATGCAGGGCCCTTGTTCTGGTAGGGCAAGCACACAGGGGTAAGCCCTTCGAGAGATAAGTTACCAACGGCTCCCAGATATTACTTAAAGTTTTTATAAGAGTCTGGTAGGACATTCACCATCTGTACCATCATTACCACCCTTCATAGCCTTACATACCATTGTGTCAGGGAGGGGGGCTCCACTCTTTTCCATGCGGTTGCCACTGCCACTTTGTCCGCCCCTAGACAGAGCAACATGATTGATTTGTTGCCATTTGTCTGGAATCGAAGTGAGTAATGCCACAGCCCTAAGAGGACAACTCCCAGATCATCCGGTAGTGGGCATCCCAAGATTTCTTTGAGCTGTGCCAGTATCCCAGACCAGAAAGGGTGCATCGTAGGACAGTCCCACCTATAATGCTTGAAATCATCCTAAATCCTGCAGACCATCCAACAAAGGTCAGAGGCAGTCTGGGGGAATATTTTCTTAAACTTGGTGGGATAACGATACCAATGAAATAATAATGTATAATGCGCCTCCCTGAGACCCATTGAGTGTTTAAACTTACCACACCACTCCAGACCACAAAGCCTCTTTAACGACGCCATCTAAGATTCCACCCAGTGTTGTTTATATCGGGGTTGGGGGTTATGTAAAGTGTCTAGTAATAAATTGTGCAAAGAGCTCAATGGGTGTGAGGTCCCTTGTTGCCGCCTCTCACATATCTAAATGATATACCAGTGAATTAGCTGATTATAGAGGTAGCTTTCTATGGGCAGGAGTTGAAAATCCTGGGTGCAATTTTCAAAGGTACGAATGTCCCAATTATCAAATAGGTCTAAGACTGTAAGACATCTTCCTGCCCTTCATGCCTCGAAAGGTCCGAGGTGTAACACAAGTGGAAATTCGGGGTTAACATATAAAGGTGTGAGAGGAAAAGGAAAGGTCGTCCACGATCCAAACTTAGTAACCTCATCCTAGACGCTGAGGGTCGTTTGTGTGAGTGTGCTTAAGTAGACGTTTAGAGGTCAGTCTGCTTTGGGCTTCCATAGTAAATCCTATATATATTTCCCAATAACTGCTCTATCCATATGAAGCCAGTGTTTGTCTGACTCACGGGCTGACCATTTTGGGATTACCCTTAACTGTGCAGCCATGTAATATAGATTGAAGTCTGGTAATGCCAAGCCTCCTGCAGATTTGTACAGTCTTAGCACCTTACAGGAGAGTTGAGCCTTCCTCTTTTGCCATATGAAGTGTGTAACCACGGAACACAGGTTTGAGAACAAGGTACGTTTTACCTCTATGAGGAGTTCTTGGACAAATAAAGTAACTAGGGCAGAACTGTCTTTTAATGACGTGTATTCTCCCCAACCAAGATAAGTACAAAGGTGCCCATCTCTTTAAGTCCACTCTCAGCTGCCTTAATAAGGGCAGATAGTTAACTCGGAAGAAATCTGTCAGTTTGGAAGTAATGTTGATACCTAGGTACGTGTTCTCGTGGGTTACCCATTGAAAGGGTATTGATCCACTTAGACCATCTACGTCACCGGGGGTACTGTAAGATAGAGCAAATGAGATTTGGATAGATTAATGCAGAATTCCACTACTTCCTCAAAGCGATGTAATTCCTCTAGGGTAGCAGCAAGAGAGGTTGGGGGTGAAGCCAAGGAAAGTAGGACATCATCCGCAAGAAGTGAAATCTTATGTTCCTCCCCTGTGAATTGGATTCCGTGAATCTGTGGGTTTCGGCTTATCATGGCTGCCAGAGGTTCTATGCTTATGGCAAACAAAAAACAGGAGAGGGGCTCCCCTGTCACTTTTCCCTCACCAGAGAAAACACTGCAGAACTAACCCCATTGACCAGCCCCCTTGCATTGGAAGTCGAGTGGTTAGCTATGATCATGATCAAGAATTTCTTGTTGAAGCCAAACGTTCTCAGGGTGTGAAAGCGAAAGGGCCAGCCCACTCAATTAAATGCCTTCTTGGCATGCAGCTCAAGAGGACAGCTGTTACCGATTTCTCTTACACTTTTTCTATCAGGTGAACTATTGTCACAAATTTACTGGAACAACCGAGGGAGAAGAGGATGTAGAGAAAGAAGATATACTTCCCTCTTATATCTCTCTCCTCCTTTATTTGCAGCCCCCTCCATTTGTTACGCAGCGCAACACTAACCAGCCAGAGATCGAAGAGAATTTGGCAGGAGACGGTCCCTTTAAAGCAGCAGACTTATGGAGCTCTGTGGGTGATGACATCAGGGGTCAAACACATATTATGGACCCTTCAGTGCGGTGCACTGCCGGTTATCAAGAGCTCAAAACAGCAGGAAGGAGGAGTAGCATTCTTCGGTGACCTCTCAGTTGAACGTAACACTAAAAAAGAATCAGTTTAAGACGCAGGGATCCTGTCAAAGGTCAGAGACAGGGTCAACTCAAGTTTCAAGGGGAACGTGATCCAGGTGGCGGTTGGAAGCCTCAATGAGAGACAGGAGGGAAGGAATCATCTGGAAGTGCCCAGCCATGGCCAAGGAGGGATCTGGCTCTCCCAGGTGAATAGATGTTAATGGGGTTATCTGGGTAGAAAAGCCCCCTAGTAGAAAATAGTCTTGGAGCTGGGAGGGAGGAGTGGGGAATAGAGGGAAAAAAGAAACAAAAAACTTAACCAAAAGAAAAGTACAATTCTTTTCTCTCCTCTTCATGCCTTGTCACTGGCGAAGGTCCATTCGGGTGTGATGTTTTTATTTTTATTTTTCCCTCACTCTCCCTTAACTTAAAAAAAGAGAAGCAGCAAAATAAATAAAAACACTTACCTGAGCCTTGCTTTTGTCCTAGGAATGACGGTGGCCAGGAAGACTCTGAGAAGGGACTAAAGAGAAGACCCTAGGAGAAATCCACAACGACAATATAAACAGTCCAAAGGATTAATTTGTTTTTGCAATAAACATAGTCTAAAGGACATTTTTGCATATGCTGGCTCATATTTTATAAGAAAGTGTCCCAACTATCCATCTTATATTGTTGTGCGTATGCCTTCCTTTAATAAACCCAGAGTGGGTGTATCAGATCTGGAAATAGTTCATTCAGCCGGGTAGCTAATAGTTTGGAGTATAATTTGGCGTCCAGATTCAGCAGGGTGATTGGACGGTAGGGGCCACATTGCCTTCGATCTTTGGAAGCAGTGACGGCACCCGTAGTGGCCATGTGGTTGAAGAGGGAAACTAGATGAGGGACACCATGTACGTTTTGTAAAAATGGGCTGTCGGTCCATCTGGCCAAGGCGATTTATGACATTTAAGATTGGCTATCACACAGCCTGCTTCCTCTTCCACAATGGGACTCCCTAGCACTTCATTTTGGGCACTAGAAACCTAAAGCAGGGTCACCCCTGCAAGTATTCAAACTGCATGCTCTAACAGGAGGGTTCCACAGTGTACAAGGTTGGATAATAGTTTCCGAAAACCAAGGCTTTCCCAAAAGCATGTGTAATAACTTTGTCTTGTTTCTGCAGACATCTAAGTATTCCTTCTCATTCTTCAAACTCAGTTGCCTTGCTAAGCATGAGCCCACTTTATTACCCTGATCATAGGTTGTTAGGTGAAGGCGAGGTAGGGTAAGTTCTTTAAGGTTGGTATAAATTTAGTTTAGTTTGTCCCTCAATGCCGTGACCTTTTTCTTGTGTGGCAAGTTGGGGCTACCTTTGTGTAGCTGCTCTACCTTCTGAAGTTCTGTCTCTAAAATGTGACCTTCCTTAATCTGTGATTTATTAAGGGAAGAATTTAGGGATACACAGTTTCTCTGGAATAGAGCCTTAAAGGCATCCCAATTGTTTAAGGGGGAGGCGTCACTGGGATTATTATCCTGAAAAAAATCATTTAGGGTTTTCCTCAAAGAGTCCTCTAGTAGTCTGACCGGGAGTAGGGATCGTGGGAAAAACCACCTCTTGTAGTTGGGAGGCAGCGCCTCCCAGTCGAGGCACATGAACACCGGCGCATGGTGTGGGAGGGTGGTCATCAGAGTGTAGAGGGCGTCAGGCGTCGAAGAGGCCGAAGTCTCCAAATGACTTCTTACGATTTAGTGAAGCTGACTGTGAATGAGAGTTGCAGGTGTGTGCTGTCCATCCCTAATTCCCACATAAGGTTGAAATCTCCCAGCACTATGATTGCCCCTTCTGCAAAGTCTCCCAGGGCCAAAAGAAATGAACTCAAGAACTTAACCTGATTAGTGTTGGATGCGTATAAGGTAGCGAATGTGCAGCGGCACCCCATTATGTGTCTTTTAACCATGATATACCGGCCCTCCTTATTTAATTTAATTTAATTTAATTTTACCATTTATAAAGCGCGAACGAATACCCGCAGGCGTCTCGACGCTAGACAATTCACATAATTTCCCTAGGTGTTAATGGCTCCAGAAAGTTATTAATAGGTACTACTGATTAAAAATCAGTATCTGCCTTTTATCTTTGTGGTGCAAACCGTAAGGTCAAGTGGAAAAAGAGCATCACCCCATTGTGTTTGGACAATGCTGATTCATACATCATAGGATACTGTTTATATTTTAAGAGGTGTTCGTCAGAATGCATTAAGTGTGTATATTTCTATAATTGCTGCCGTCTGGCGGAGGAATTGAGTCCCTGTACATTTCAACTTAGTGTCATAAGTGCCATTGATTAAAATAACCTGAGGTCCCCTGTTGCAGGGAAACATCTTGCAAGCCTCTCATCAGTCCAGCCCATCCACTGTATCTGCCATTGTTCTCTCTCGAATCCAACCCTAAGTCACAGCCGGTCCTGTCCATTCGCAAATAGCCACCCCATGTACCAAACAAAAATGTAAAAACAACTCCATAACAACAATTAATTAACAAACCATTTCCCCCGCCCACAATGTTGACATTATTACAATACCTTCCTGCAGGCGTTCCGGTCTTAACCCGCTAAGGCATTATTTATCCAGCAGCAGCATTAGAGCAGGAAAAAGGGTAGGAGAAGTCGAAGTAGGTGGGGAAAAGTGGAGTTGAAAGAGCCTGAGAGAGCAGAGTTTGGCAAGAGCTAGTGCCTTATAAGATGCCCATATAAAAGAACCAGTTATTTAATCGTTCAGTCTGTCCAGATCATGGGCAATGTCTCTTTTCCCCAATGGGGGACTGTCTCACCAGGTCCAAGATTCCATTGTATAATGCTCATTGCAGATCTTCAACGATGCTTATGCATCTGTTCTCTGGTGGTCTTGATGGGGAGCCGGCAGATCCCTCGTTCCCCTCTGCCGCGGATTGTTCCGACTGCACCTGTAGACTCTGCAGTGGTTAGTTACATGATGTGGTTTATTATTGAGCTGAAAATTCAAGGCCAAAGGGGTATGTCTATCTATATCTAATACTATCCTTTCTGAGGTTGTCGGTGACTGTCCTAAAATGTGCTAATCTCTCCAGTGTAGCTGGGGCAATATCTTGGAAAATGGAGCATGACATTCCATGGAAGGATATTTCGTTGGCCTTCCACACCGCTTGGAGTATTGCCTCTTTCACATTAAATGAGTGTGGTTTTATAAGTACATACCCAAGACTGTGCTTCTCACCCTGCATTGGAGGGCCCACCCTATGCAATCTTTCGATTTAAACCTTCAGACTTGACTCCCCGAGCAGCTCAGTGAGGAGACTTTAGACAAAGGCCTCCAGGTCTGGTCTCTTCACCTCTTCCTGTAGGTTGGGAACCGTATGTTGTCTTGTCGCAATCTTTTTTCTAGGTCTTCCTTTTCCAGAGTTGCAGACTTAAGCTGGTAGTGAAGGAGGCTAACTGTGGTTTCTAGGCTGTCCTGCCGGCCCTCCAAGTCTTGTACTTTGATTTGAGGGTCCAAGGTCCTGGCGACAACAACATCCACATCCTGTCGAAGATAATTGAAGCAGTTGATAATGTCAGACCTCAGAGCCTCAAGGGACAAGGTCATGTCTGTTTGAGGTCCTCTCGCAGATCCTTTTTGAAGTCCCTCAGGGATGTTAGGAAGTCTTCTTTAGTGAGGGTGTCGGACTGGGTTGGACCGAAGATGCGGCCCAAGCTTCTGCTGTATAAAAGTAGTTGAAGACACTGTTATTCAGGGCATTATTCGATGGCATACAGGCTTTTGTGGGTCGCCTGGCGATAGCCCCCACCTAGAAAGTCTCTGGTATTGACCAACTGTTTGCACGTGGTGATCTCACAATCTTCCTGGCACCCTTAAAGATAGATGTCTGTTTAGGCCTCCAAGTCTGTGTTCCTTCCCAGGCTCCAGGCATACAGGGGGCTGTTGCAGCTGTATTTTCTCCCCAGCACCACTCAGAACTGCACTGCACACAGATCCAGGCTCATCTTAAATGTGGCTTGAAGGGGCTACTGTCCGCCTAACCCAGACGAGGCCTCAGGCCACTAGCACTACCACCCGCGGACTTGTGCATACTTTCTGTCCCGATGAGCCGCAATTTTAAAGTCGGGCACACCATTTGCAGGGCTTTGCTCCCTCCTGGCCTGCTGGTTGCATGATCCCGCCACAGCCCACACTCACCAGCAGCTAAAAATGGGGCTGCGACATCCAAACCCATCTCTGCTCCGAGCTCTTCCAATCTGTATCTCCTGTGGCCCGGAGTGCCAATCCTCCTTCACTGCACCAGTCACCGCTGCCGCACCTATCTGTGTTCTTTTTGCATGTACCTCTCCGAACCAGCAAGGAGAAACGGGCCATGGTCACCTGAACCTCTTCTGCTGGCTCAGCTCTGCGCTGGGTCCCCACCAGTCTCTGCCTTTCTGTGTTCTGCTCTGCGTCGCCCCCAAACAGGACCGGCACTCCGCGGCTCAGCAGGCCCGCCACCCGGGCAATCAGTCTTCCTCACAGGCCCACCAGGGATCCTCCATTCCTTGATGGTAGGGAATCTGCACACAATATCGTTACAGCTCCTGTGTTCCCGCTTTTAGTGTTTTTCCAGCTTCTTTGGCATTAATGCCGCGGAGCCCTTGTGAATTTCGTCTACTCTGCCATCTTGATTGACCATGCCCCCATCTTGGTCGACCACGCCCCCTATCTTAATCAGGCATGCCCTCATGAATTCCCCATTTTTCATGTGGATAGGTATTGATGCATCTGGCATGAATTCAATCTTCATCATCCTATCACATATTGTGTTGTCACTCATCTGCAATATCAAAATATCTTGGACATTGTAGTTGATCAACACCATCCCCACTTGATCTTTCAATATTGTAGACCTTTAAGAAACATTTTCTAACTTCTTAATTTAATACCAGATGCTGTTTCTATTTCTAGTTTCTTCATACTCAAAATGTATTCCTAATGGTCTTACAGAGGAACTTAATCATCCCTTTAAAAGAAACATTCAGTAAATTGGACTTACAACAGGAGGAGAAGGGTGACACTTCTGATTTCTGGGTTCTTGAAGAAATTACCTATTCTTCTATATGTTTCTTTCTTCCTCCTCAGGGAAATTTGCCATAGTCCAAAATTAGTTCAAATGCGAAACTAGCAACATAACTGAGCCAGATGCCATTGCCCCCCATATCTTAATCAAGACACTTCGGGTATCATTTCAAAGTAACGGCCAAAAGCGGGAGATTTATCTTGGTTTGAGTTCTCACTAGAAGCTGCAATAATGGATGGAGCTTGAATACAGACATAGATTCTGTGAAAAACACGTACTGTAGGTGGAATATTGACTACAACTCTCTCACCAATGACAGTAGGCATTATGGTTTTTTTTATAAGGTGAGAAAAAGGAATCACACCGGTTGGTTTAGTGTATAACTAGAGTGGAGTGATTCCTTTGAGATTCCACAATCTACAGAAAAGAGCATGACAACGGAGTTCTCCTTTTTAAATTTTAATTGCGTTGATAAATGAGTGCAGTCGTGAATGAATTCAGACCTTCGCTTCCTTCGTATTGTATCTGAAGATATCAGGGGTAAGCTTGTGCACTATTTCTTTCTGTAACCCTCTTCCCCGGAAAGAATACCAAGACGCATTTTCTACCTTTACTTCAAATTTGAAAATGCTCAGTATGCCGTTTGCTTTCTCAATAAGGAAGCAAGGCCTAGATGTATCAAGCCTTTTGCGATTCCTTAAGGCCGAAATTCTGCGAATTTCGGCCTTAAGGAATCGCAAACGGACATTTTGCATTTTTTGAGATGTATGTGTGATTAGCAAAATAAGGAATCGCAATAAATTGCGATTCCTTATTTTGCATCAGCATTTAAGGAATCGCAAATGTGCGATTCCTTAAATGCCATGTATGAAGCTTTTTTTTTTAGCGAATTTAGGTTAAGGACTCGCAAATTAACATGAACTTCAGGTTCATGTTAATTTGCGAAATCCTTTAAAACAACAAAATAACACTATTTTGAAGGTGGCATGTGGCACACATACATGCCCATAGGGCATGTATGTGTGCCATATGCACACACATGTAAGTTTCAGGGGTGCAGCAGGGTGTCCATAAGACACCCCTGCACCCTTGAAATAATTCTCAAATTGCGAATAGCAAAATGCGAATTCGCAATTTGAGAATTACTGCACATTCATTCCTATGGGCCTCCTGGCCCATAGAAATGAATGGGAAAATTATTCCTTAATTGCGATTAGCAATTTGCTAATCGCAGTTAAGGAATGTTAAGGAATCGCTAAAAAATAGAGAATTCCTACATACATACCATTTTGCACTTCTCTAATAGCGATTCCTTACCAATCGCTATTAGAGAAGTGCAAAACGATTTCTTGATACATCTACCCCCAAGTGACCTAGTAAGTTATTCTCAACCCAACATGGATTCTTTAGTGAAAACTCTGCCTGTTCGTGTCCCATTCCATTGTGGCTGGCCAGTTTCCTGTACATCACTTCCTGTTTCTTATGTGTTGCTTTTTCAGGATTTCTTCCTGATACAACCTATAAAAGGAGCTGGAACAGTCAGTAAACTGCCACGGTTAACTTTTTATTGGTGGGTTCTTCACCCTTGAGTATTGATTTTGTTCGATTTTTTTTACTTTAAAGAATTCTTCTTTGAATCTGTATCCCTACTCCTTATTTTCTCCCCCATTTAGACTGGTCTTCACATACTCCAGTCTGGGTTTTAAGAGTCCCAGCTTCCCCTACAGTTCTATACCTTGAATATCCTATCTTTTAAGCTGATTTGATTTTTCTCCAATCAGTGACTCTTCAAGGAGACGCTTGTTGCTTCCATGTGACATTTCAAAGTGTTAAACAAGACAGTGGTTGCAGGAAGGAGTCACCCTTTACTTCTGCAGGATTGATGCTCTCACGGCAGGTAGCAAAGGGTCTGGCTTCAAGCGAGGAGAAGCCAAAACATGGACACAATAGAGTGTGAGCTCTTTGCACCTTACTGTCATCAGTCTTCTTGAAGCAGTAATCAGGGACAGATAGAAGGGAAGACCTGAACTAGAAGTGTCTTCACCGTGAACATCAGAAACTGCAGTTCCTCCCTCTCACCCCTATTATCAACCAAATGGCAGCGGTCAGGGAGAACTAATCAGCAGCTTCCAGCTAACAAAGCCATCTTGAAATGTTGAATGTATCCACGTCTCCACCCTGCTCACTTCAGTGTCTGGAACTTCTTTTCCCAGACACAGGGTGACTGACAATACACTTCTACTGTATGGGGAAGATGTGCTCTTTCTTGGACTTATGCCATGCCAAATTGGGGAATCCAAGATGGGTCGCACTAGATACTCAGACACACACAGAGCCCTACTGCTATCCAAGTATCACACCCTCACTGTAAACACACATGCAATCGACACAGTACCACAAGTTTTGAGGTTTCACATACATTAATGTTAGCAATTTGTGCACATAATATGTAGAAAGTATAGCTCAAATATGTTTAAGACATTTTCCCATTTTAGCTATTGTACAATATATCAATAAACTAGGCTGTCAGTTGCTGGAACCAAAGTTTTAAGATGTTGTAAACAAGGTCCAAGAATTTCGTTAATTTCCCAATGGAGCTGTTTGTTTGTAAAGTAAATCACATCTCAGTTGCTTATTTTACGGCAAGAAGAGATGATTTCCTGAATGATGGCAAGAGATGTTTACTTGGTGTCTCACACAAACTTGAGCAAATACATAAAATGTTCTCTAAAGTCTCTAGTGAGTGGTGACAAAGTATGCAGGTTTTTGAGGGACGTTAATTCATGTACTTTCAAACTGCTTTAGTGAAATGTAAAGTAGACAAAATCTCAAGTATTTCTGTTTTGTAGTGGCTTCGAGATAGGAGTCTATATATTGTTGACAAGACTAGAATTATAATTCCTGCAATTAACCTGAGTGTTTATAGAAGAACACACCCACCAGGTCCATGACTATGGAAGTTTCTCTCAGTGTTTTCTTTATAGAACTTTTGCATTTGAATCTTGTCATTTTCAGCAAATACTCTAATGGTGGTATTGTGGTGGTACATTATATTCCTGGATTGCCGCTGCGATGTTTGATACGGAAAATGAAAAAGAGCCCTGAGGGGCCCCTGTGAGATCTTGGTAGAAAATGCTTTTCATAGTATTTGTATTATCCGTGGCACATTCCCAGAAGTAAGTCATTTTTTGTGATAAGTGTAGAATTTTAAGATAGGGAGACTGAACTCCAAGCTTAATATCGGATGAGGAGTTGAGGTGCGAAGATTAAATACTGATATTATGCCATTGCTTTGAATATTGATGGTCTAAAGTTTTTAAAGATTTTTATCCGGAAAAGAAACAGAAGCATAGCATAGAACTAGAAGAAGCTTTGAACTCAGGGGGGGATATTAGCAAGAACTTGCGATATTTATCTCAAAACACGCTTAGCGCGTTCAATTTTATTGCTGCCTATCGCTGGATATTTTAGCAGAGAAAACATACTATTAGCAACGTTTATCTCCACTGTGATAAAATATCCAGAGATAGCGACAAAATACCTGAATACTGCCGGAAATCCAGCAATATTCATACATTTACTCCATGGTGGACCTAGCCTGAAAATCCACCTCCCTTTGAGGATACAGGTAAGTCAGGTTTTCAGCAAGTGTTAAATACTAGCGATAATCGCGCTTAGCGTGACTTTTTTTATCGCTTCGCCTGCGTTGCTAATAGGGGTAAGTCGTGTTAGCGACTGTTTTCAGTCGCTTTTAGTTGAGAACACTTACCTTGCATGTCATTAGCGATAATCATCGCTGGCATGCAAGGCGATAGGAACACCGACCGCTATCGCCAAAAAGATGTCGCTATCGCCTGTTAGCAACAGCTTGCTGATAGGGTGATAAAATAATCTCCTCTTTAGCGGCAAAAGTGCTGCTAAAGCAGCAATAATACCCTTGCTAATATGCCCCAGAGTTAGAAATTCTGGATTATTTGCTCTTACACCATAAATTTGGTCAAACTTCTTTTGCTACTAAGGTTACTACTATTAACTTTAGCATTAGCAGATGTTGAGATGGTAAGAGCTTTGCCTCTAGTGTAAAGCCTAAATAATCGTAAGTATCCACAGAGTCGATTAGTTGTTGACCCAGCTTCTAGCAATACCATTGCATACCGCATAAAATGATCTTTTTGTTTTTGTGATATTGACTGTCAACCCGTTATTTAGGTTGAAATAATTTAGAACTTTTAACTGAAGTCCAAGCAGTGACTGTGAACAGATGGTTAGATTGTCGCATAAGCCATGTGACATAACTAATACTTTCCCACTTTGTGTGGAAAGTAATTAGTGTTATGAATGTTGGGATGGATGTCGCAGATGTCAATCGAAAAAAGAAGACATGTTTGTATGTTAGGTTATTATGAGCTGTAGTAGAGCACTATTGATACCTAAAGATAGAAGCTTCGTCCATAAATCATTGGGGATTAATTCATCGAAAGTTACACTATAGTCAACATAGCAGACATAGAGTACCTTCTTTTGACAACAAGTATCAATAAAGTAATTATGTTGTCCATCATTGCACTTCCAGGACGGAGCTCTGCTTGAAAGTTTAGAGTCGGTTACCCAGTTGGTTAAATGGGATGTTCAATAAATATTTTGCAAATACGGTAAGGTGGCAACTTTGAATTTGTTGGAAAGAAAGGAAATCTACAAGTCAAATAAATCTCAGCAGGTAATAGACATGTCTTTATCTTTTACCTGCTATATTACCAACTATTACATTTTATTCTATTCACCACTGTCAACCAACTAAGGGAATTAAGAGAAAGGATTATACGTTATTAACTGTTCCCTGTTCACTAGCAGATATTCACTTGGTAATGTGTTGACATTGACTTTATAAATTTATTGGGATAGGTAATTTTCCAATAGTTGGATCTAGAGGAAGAAACCTCAATGGCGTATAATGATCTTGTAAAAAAACAATGAGAATTAGCATTTAACGCGTACGATGGAAAACATCAGGATGTCAAGCCAAAATGAAGTATTGTGTTCTCAGAAAATGATTTGATTCAAGCAAGATCTACAGATTCTGAACTTCTTGAACTGGAGTTCGACCATCTTCCATGGCATCTTGCTAAAACCCAGATTTCTAAAGGTTCAAGAATTGAATCGCCTCAAGACAGAAAACATAGCTATTTTTTGTCTTATCACTTCAGTAGGTTGCAGTATGTCCAGATGTGTATGTCATTCGCACATGTCGTGAATGTCAGAACAGCTTTGCCTACTCTCCAGGCGGCGGGTCAAGAAGGAACCCTCAGGAATCCCACACTTATGAAACGAGATTGAGTTTTTAGTGTCAGAATTACACGGATTGTTTATTATCTGTAAGGAAGAGAAGCAATGTAGTAATACTAGTAGAACAGATGGCTCTTGCTATAGTTACAAAGCCTCACAACTCTACAAACAGCTTTCTACTCAAAGTGTCTAGTACAAGTATTGACAGTGACTCCATATATCTTCTTGTGCAATCAGATTGTGTGCTAAAGGGATATCATGTGAACATTGGTGTTAAATATGTTGCGTCCCAAATTAAAAACGGTGTCAACCAATGTGTGCCAAAGGCACAATAGTGCTGAGAATTTGTAAAGAGAAGGGCATATCATGAGCTAATGGTGGGATTTCAAGATTAATATGTGCTCAACTGAAGAGCAGGTCACATGCTGAGGCTAGACAAAGAGGCCACACTCTAAAATGTACATGCTTTCATTATTCATTCCACCCGTATTACTGTAAACTTAATGCCTGGCCCTCCGCTCATTACAGATTTGTGCTCGGATACCGGCCATAGTTCCAACATCTCATAGAGTGGGTCTACTCAACGTTTGAATATATCTAAGAGTATAAAGAGGACATCCAGGGTCGTCCCCTCGGGTAATGATTTTTTCTACCAATGTAATCTTGTGTATACAAACTAAGATATGACTTCTGAACCTAGATCCGACTTAACTTGCATGGATAGAGGATAAGACTATTTAACCCCTTAAGCTTGAATTTATGGGTCAAACTCTTTTGTGTGTTCTGGTTGAGACACCCTTCGTTATATGATTATAACTCCTTGTTGTTTTTAACCCGGCTGGGTAATGTTTGGATGCTATCTTCATCGTTGGCACATAATATGTACTTCACATTTGTGGGTGACGTGATTCCAAATTCTAATCTAGAACTCAATTGACAATAACCTAACTTTTGTAGGTTGACACTCTCCTTGTTCTCCGGAGCCTTCGGGCCCTCCGCACGTTCATAGAAGGGGCCACGCCTACTCAAGTGGCTTTTAGGTAATTATTTCGGACACAGGTAGCACCTTTTTATTAGTCTATAATGTCTCCCCCTGTCTAAAACATCACGTTTTTTAATCACAGGTACCCGCCCAAACCCTTCACCACCCTGTCCCCACTGGTCCTGATGAAGACCCCGCAGTAGGGCAAGAATCAGCCTACAACCTTGGGGTCGAAACGTCGACACAATCCTACTGTCGCCTAGTCAATAACAACAGCTCATTTTTTGGTTGTGTTAATTTGTTGGTATAGGATTATGAAGGCTGAGAGTAATTATTTGTTTGGCAATATGATTATGCCTCTGTGGTATCATTTCTAAAATGTATAAATGTCCACCCACGATTTCTTTTGCAACTTGTCTATATCCTCACTACCTGCACTACCTTCCCCCCTGTCCCTCTTTCACCTTGCCCCCCCTTGGGCACTTGTATTATTTTGAGAAAAGTATGTGTAACCAATCTACAACTGAGGATGTGAATTAAAAACATCTCTCTGTAAATACAATACCGATTTTCTTGATTTCTTTAAAAGTAATTTCCTTTGTGTACTAAATTCTGTTCCAACTGGGACCCCTATGTATGTAACACTTGACTACCCAGGTCCCAGTGCCGTTGGGTCAACCCTTTAAACATAACGTTATCCGTGCAGGCACTTGCTTGCGAGGTTGTTTTTTAACATAAACTTTTCACTGTAAATTCTCTTCATCTACACACAGAATGTTGGAGAGCGAGACTTTATCATATACGGAGGACTATATCAACCAGCTCATCAAAGACAGATCCAACCAGTTCTTATCATCTGATACACCTAATATTGATCACACATTAAATGACAAAATAGCACGCCTTGAGAGACTTGAAAAAAAGCTGATTAGGACACGTTTACACAGCCACTTGCTAACCAAGTACCTTCAATCCAATATCATCCCGATTGGCCTACAGGTCAAGAATGAGCAGGCCATCTTCGTAGATGTGCCTAAGTTTAAAGAAGGTTTCAGTTTTGTAGCGAATAACTGCTCCCAACATTGGATGGTGTTGGGAGTTGAGACAGCAGCGCAGCAAATCCAAGTGTTAACTCAGGAGATTGCCACACTCAAATCAGAAATCGCAGGTGATGAGGCACTGACTAATGCCAAGGACGCTCTTGAAAAAGTTGCTAAAACCCTAAAGGATTTTGAAACCAATACACAGCAGATGAAACTTGAAAAGCTTGCTAAGGACATCAAAAACTACGACAAGAAGAACACATACCCATACCTCTCGGAGGACTACTACAAGCAGGACTCCCAAGGACGATTCACAGGAAGAGGGAGGGGTGGTTACCGCGGCCGCAGGACATTTACCACTTTTTCCGATTCATCGTATAGTGGTGACAGTGATAACGACCAAGCCTCGGCCAGTTCGAGTTACGGCTACCAAGGTGGTTGGAACCAACCACAAGGTCCTTTCCAGCAACAACAGCCTTTTTTAGGCGAGGGCCAATGGCGACCACCTCGAGGCAGAGGGAATTGGCAGAGAGGCACACCAAGAGGGAAATTCTCCAACAATTCGAATTGGGAGAGAGGCCGTGGACAGACTCAGAAGCAGGTCACCTTCCCTCAAGAGAGTCACGGGGAGATAGCAACACGTCGCAAAGTCTACAGGTGGTAGTGAATCGACAAAGTCCGGTTGTCAACTTATCCTCCTATCCACTGAATGATCACGAGATCAACATACTCACTAAAGGACTATCTTTTGTGCCTACAGCTTTCCTGAATCGGTTCTGTATCAAAACCGAACTAATGAAGTTTTTTCGTAAGATCAGATTGCGATACTTCTTCAGGAACAGTCCGTCTTCTCAATCCAACTCAGCGACTGGACTCCGAGTACCATCAACCTTTGTACCTTCAGCAAGAACGATGACCAACCAAATCCTGGCTTATGAACATATGGTACTCAATGAGGTTGAAAGAACATTATCAGTACATAAACACTCTAAATTGAATGTGAATCATGAAGAAAGACGAGCCCTCACCACTTTGAAAGACAACAAGGCGATAGTGATCAAACCAGCGGATAAGGGTGGAGCGATCGTTGTGCAAGATGTCAACAAGTACAAAAGTGAGATCCTCAGACAATTGGGAGATGGAGTGAGCTACAAGCAACTACGCGGCGACCCCTCAAGAGAACTGTCAACAGAAATCCTGACCGTGACTAAACTGGGAAGAGAACAAGGATTTGTAAGTGACCTCGAATTCAAGTATCTGAATCAGAGTGACCCGAGACTTCCAACTATATATACCCTTCCCAAGATCCATAAGAACATGCAAGAACCCCCGGGACGTCCGATTGTCTCGGGATGTGGATCGATTTTGGAGCCCCTTTGTAAATACATCGATGTATTTTTGAAACCTATAGCTGAAGAAACCCCAACGTATCTCAGAGATACGATGCAAACCATTAACTTGATAGATGACATGGACTTCAATCCTGCAAACCAACTATTGGTGACTTGCGACATAGTGTCGCTTTATACAAGCATCCCTCAAACAGAAGCACTTGAGGTGATGACAAGAGCACTTGATGGTCGTACCGCACCTGTGAGAGTACCAACGGAGTTCATTATTGCCCTGCTGACCATTGCCATGAAGAAGAATTTCTTTATGTTTCAAGGGAAGTTCTACATCCAAACAAAAGGGGTTGCAATGGGAGCTGCGTTTGCACCGGATTTGGCTATCATCTATATGGCCCAGTATGAGCAGCAACATGTGTTCAGCCTCACCAACCCTTACCGAGAGCACGTCACGATGTGGCGGCGCTACATCGATGACGTCCTGATGATCTGGACCGGAAATAAGGAAATCCTTGATCGTTTCTATCAATGGCTGAACCAGCAGAATCAAGATATCCAGTTCACTATGCATTCTAACTGTGACAAGGTCGACTTTTTGGACATCACCATCTTTCACGAAGCAAACAAGTTGTCTACCACTCTATATCGTAAACCGGCAGAACGGAACTCCCTTTTACTGTACAATAGCCACCACCCGAGAGGTTTAAGAGACATTTTGCCGATGGGACAATTCCTGCGGATAAGACGCAATTGTTCTAAGAAAGATGATTATTTTACAGAGTCCGAAGATCTCAGCTCCCGATTATTGGAAAGAGGCTACCCCCGCAGACTGGTGAAGAGAGCCCAGAAACGAGCATGGTACAGTCCACGAGAGGAACTCCTCACACCACAAGATGAAAAGGAGGATCATATGGAGAGGATGATCTGTGTAACTACGTATTGCACACAAAGCAACAACATACGTAAAATAATCAACAAACACTGGCCATTGGTAGCTAATGACATTGGACAATCTCAACTACCGATGCATTCCTTCAAGAAATCGAAAAGTATCAGAGATCACGTGGTACGTTCCTTCCTCGAAACCCCTGAGCCTCCCACTATCCATGCTATGTGGAATTTACCTGCTATGGTTGGCAACTTTAAATGTGGAAGTTGCAAAGCTTGCCCACTTTGCATACAAACCAAACAGTTTCAGTACAAACATTTCACAATAGACCTTCAAACGTTCACAAATTGCAATACCAACTGTGTAATATATTGCATCACATGCCCATGTGGCTTAGCATATATAGGACAAACTCAGCAGAAGGTAAAAGTACGCATTCTCCAACACCAAAGCAGAATTAGGTGTGAAGTGGCAGGAGCACCCTTGGTAGATCACTACAGAAGGGCAGGACACACTGTAGAAGAACTCCAATGGGTGGTACTAGAGAAAGTCTCTCTGGGCCCTAGGGGTGGTAATATCGCTTCTGTACTTAATGTTAGAGAAAGCAAATGGATGACCCGTTTGGATACTATTCGACAAGGACTAAATGAACAAGATACTAGTTATGCTCAACTGGCTTGTTTAAACTGATAGGGTACTTGCTAAGAGTGTACCGTTGTAAACTTCTGAAGTTCCTTCTGTTTTCGAGCTATTTTTATTTTTCTGCAGGTCCAATACAGATGAACATCACCGTCTTCAATTGTAATGTGTATTCATGTATGTGTATTATATGATTAGTATTGTGAACAACTTGTCTTCTAAGCCGTTATTATGGCCTTGACTCTCCTATGTTATTTCGGAACCATGGGTTCTTTACAGATGACACGCTCAATAAGGATTTCCCACCAACACCCCCAAGAATAACTTCCTCCCCCTTTTTATTGAATTCCCTATAGTTGATTACAATTTATGAGTTACCCCTGGGCAACAAATACAACTGTTATAGTGTTTTTAGAGAAGAGCTTATTTTCTACTGGCCCGCTCTTAAACGCTAAGTCTTTCTTCTATTGGCCTTGCTAAAGCACGGCAGCAGGCATTTAGCTGCTGCAGGGACACGTGTCATTTCCTTTAAATAACAGCGAGATGCTCAGTTCCGACCTTTCTATACGAGGTGCGCATTGAATGATACTGCCTAGTAATTCGTGGTAAGTCTCTCGCCACTTTCTCCTGAATAGGTATAAGGGTTTTCCACCCGTATTACTGTAAACTTAATGCCTGGCCCTCCGCTCATTACAGATTTGTGCTCGGATACCGGCCATAGTTCCAACAGCTCATAGAGTGGGTCTACTCAACGTTTGAATATATCTAAGAGTATAAAGAGGACATCCAGGGTCGTCCCCTCGGGTAATGATTTTTTCTACCAATGTAATCTTGTGTATACAAACTAAGATATGACTTCTGAACCTAGATCCGACTTAACTTGCATGGATAGAGGATAAGACTATTTAACCCCTTAAGCTTGAATTTGTGGGTCAAACTCTTTTGTGTGTTCTGGTTGAGACACCCTTCGTTATATGATTATAACTCCTTGTTGTTTTTAACCCGGCTGGGTAATGTTTGGATGCTATCTTCATCGTTGGCACATAATATGTACTTCACATTTGTGGGTGACGTGATTCCAAATTCTAATCTAGAACTCAATTGACAATAACCTAACTTTTGTAGGTTGACGCTCTCCTTGTTCTCCGGAGCCTTCGGGCCCTCCGCACGTTCATAGAAGGGGCCACGCCTACTCAAGTGGCTTTTAGGTAATTATTTCGGACACAGGTAGCACCTTTTTATTAGTCTATAATGTCTCCCCCGTCTAAAACATCACGTTTGTTAATCACAGGTACCCGCCCAAACCCTTCACCACCCTGTCCCCACTGGTCCTGATGAAGACCCCGCAGTAGGGCAAGAATCAGCCTACAACCTTGGGGTCGAAACGTCGACACAATCCTACTGTCGCCTAGCCAATAACAACAGCTCATTTTTTGGTTGTGTTAATTTGTTGGTATAGGATTATGAAGGCTGAGAGTAATTATTTGTTTGACAATATGATTATGCCTCTGTGGTATCATTTCTAAAATGTATAAATGTCCACCCACGATTTCTTTTGCAACTTGTCTATATCCTCACTACCTGCACTACCTTCCCCCTGTCCCTCTTTCACCTTGCCCCCCCTTGGGCACTTGTATTATTTTGAGAAAAGTATGTGTAACCAATCTACAACTGAGGATGTGAATTAAAAACATCTCTCTGTAAATACAATACCGATTTTCTTGATTTCTTTAAAAGTAATTTCCTTTGTGTACTAAATTCTGTTCCACCTGGGACCCCTATGTATGTAACACTTGACTACCCAGGTCCCAGTGCCGTTGGGTCAACCCTTTAAACATAACGTTATCTGTGCAGGCACTTGCTTGCGAGGTTGTTTTTTAACATAAACTTTTCACTGTAAATTCTCTTCATCTACACACAGAATGTTGGAGAGCGAGACTTTATCATATACGGAGGACTATATCAACCAGCTCATCAAAGACAGATCCAACCAGTTCTTATCATCTGATACACCTAATATTGATCACACATTAAATGACAAAATAGCACGCCTTGAGAGACTTGAAAAAAAGCTGATTAGGACACGTTTACACGGCCACTTGCTAACCAAGTACCTTCAATCCAATATCATCCCGATTGGCCTACAGGTCAAGAATGAGCCGGCCATCTTCGTAGATGTGCCTAAGTTTAAAGAAGGTTTCAGTTTTGTAGCGAATAACTGCTCCCGACATTGGATGGTGTTGGGAGTTGAGACAGCAGCGCAGCAAATCCAAGTGTTAACTCAGGAGATTGCCACACTCAAATCAGAAATCGCAGGTGATGAGGCACTGACTAATGCCAAGGACGCTCTTGAAAAAGTTGCTAAAACCCTAAAGGATTTTGAAACCAATACACAGCAGATGAAACTTGAAAAGCTTGCTAAGGACATCAAAAACTACGACAAGAAGAACACATACCCATACCTCTCGGAGGACTACTAAAAGCAGGACTCCCAAGGACGCTTCACAGGAAGAGGGAGGGGTGGTTACCGCGGCCGCAGGACATTTACCACTTTTTCCGATTCATCGTATAGTGGTGACAGTGATAACGACCAAGCCTCGGCCAGTTCGAGTTACGGCTACCAAGGTGGTTGGAACCAACCACAGGGTCCTTTCCAGCAACAACAGCCTTTTTTAGGCGAGGGCCAATGGCGACCACCTCGAGGCAGAGGGAATTGGCAGAGAGGCACACCAAGAGGGAAATTCTCCAACAATTCGAATTGAGAGAGAGGCCGTGGACAGACTCAGAAGCAGGTCACCTTCCCTCAAGAGAGTCACGGGGAGATAGCAACACGTCGCAAAGTCTACAGGTGGTAGTGAATCGACAAAGTCCGGTTGTCAACTTATCCTCCTATCCACTGAATGATCACGAGATCAACATACTCACTAAAGGACTATCTTTTGTGCCTACAGCTTTCCCGAATCGGTTCTGTATCAAAACCGAACTAATGAAGTTTTTTCGTAAGATCAGATTGCGATACTTCTTCAGGAACAGTCCGTCTTCTCAATTCAACTCAGTGACTGGACTCCGAGTACCATCAACCTTTGTACCTTCAGCAAGAACGATGACCAACCAAATCCTGGCTTATGAACATATGGTACTCAATGAGGTTGAAAGAACATTATCAGTACATAAACACTCTAAATTGAATGTGAATCATGAAGAAAGACGAGCCCTCACCACTTTGAAAGACAACAAGGCGATAGTGATCAAACCAGCGGATAAGGGTGGAGCGATCGTTGTCCAAGATGTCAACAAGTACAAAAGTGAGATCCTCAGACAATTGGGAGATGGAGTGAGCTACAAGCAACTACGCGGCGACCCCTCAAGAGAACTGTCAACAGAAATCCTGACCGTGACTAAACTGGGAAGAGAACAAGGATTTGTAAGTGACCTCGAATTCAAGTATCTGAATCAGAGTGACCCGAGACTTCCAACTATATATACACTTCCCAAGATCCATAAGAACATGCAAGAACCCCGGGACGTCCGATTGTCTCGGGATGTGGATCGATTTTGGAGCCCCTTTGTAAATACATCGATGTATTTTTGAAACCTATAGCTGAAGAAACCCCAACGTATCTCAGAGATACGATGCAAACCATTAACTTGATAGATGACATGGACTTCAATCCTGCAAACCAACTATTGGTGACTTGCGACATAGTGTCGCTTTATACAAGCATCCCTCAAACAGAAGCACTTGAGGTGATGACAAGAGCACTTGATGGTCGTACTGCACCTGTGAGAGTACCAACGGAGTTCATTATTGCCCTGCTGACCATTGCCATGAAGAAGAATTTCTTTATGTTTCAAGGGAAGTTCTACATCCAAACAAAAGGGGTTGCAGTGGGAGCTGCGTTTGCACCGGATTTGGCTATCATCTATATGGCCCAGTATGAGCAGCAACATGTGTTCAGCCTCACCAACCCTTACCGAGAGCACGTCACGATGTGGCGGCGCTACATCGATGACGTCCTGATGATCTGGACCGGAAATAAGGAAATCCTTGATCGTTTCTATCAATGGCTGAACCAGCAGAATCAAGATATCCAGTTCACTATGCATTCTAACTGTGACAAGGTCGACTTTTTGGACATCACCATCTTTCACGAAGCAAACAAGTTGTCTACCACTCTATATCGTAAACCGGCAGAACGGAACTCCCTTTTACTGTACAATAGCCACCACCCGAGAGGTTTAAGAGACAATTTGCCGATGGGACAATTCCTGCGGATAAGACGCAATTGTTCTAAGAAACATGATTATTTTACAGAGTCCGAAGATCTCAGCTCCCGATTATTGGAAAGAGGCTACCCCCGCAGACTGGTGAAGAGAGCCCAGAAACGAGCATGGTACAGTCCACGAGAGGAACTCCTCACACCACAAGATAAAAAGGAGGATCATATGGAGAGGATGATCTGTGTAACTACGTATTGCACACAAAGCAACAACATACGTAAAATAATCAACAAACACTGGCCATTGGTAGCTAATGACATTGGACAATCTCAACTACCGATGCATTCCTTCAAGAAATCGAAAAGTATCAGAGATCACGTGGTACGTTCCTTCCTCGAAACCCCTGAGCCTCCCACTATCCATGCTATGTGGAATTTACCTGCTATGGTTGGCAACTTTAAATGTGGAAGTTGCAAAGCTTGCCCACTTTGCATACAAACCAAACAGTTTCAGTACAAACATTTCACAATAGACCTTCAAACGTTCACAAATTGCAATATTAACTGTGTAATATATTGCATCACATGCCCATGTGGCTTAGCATATATAGGACAAACTCAGCAGAAGGTAAAAGTACGCATTCTCCAACACCAAAGCAGAATTAGGTGTGAAGTGGCAGGAGCACCCTTGGTAGATCACTACAGAAGGGCAGGACACACTGTAGAAGAACTCCAATGGGTGGTACTAGAGAAAGTCTCTCTGGGCCCTAGGGGTGGTAATATCGCTTCTGTACTTAATGTTAGAGAAAGCAAATGGATGACCCGTTTGGATACTATTCGACAAGGACTAAATGAACAAGATACTAGTTATGCTCAACTGGCTTGTTTAAACTGATGGGGTACTTGCTAAGAGTGTACCGTTGTAAACTTCTGAAGTTCCTTCTGTTTTCGAGCTATTTTTATTTTTCTGCAGGTCCAATACAGATGAACATCACCGTCTTCAATTGTAATGTGTATTCATGTATGTGTATTATATGATTAGTATTGTGAACAACTTGTCTTCTAAGCCGTTATTATGGCCTTGACTCTCCTATGTTATTTCGGAACCATGGGTTCTTTACAGATGACACGCTCAATAAGGATTTCCCACCAACACCCCCAAGAATAACTTCCTCCCCCTTTTTATTGAATTCCCTATAGTTGATTACAATTTATGAGTTACCCCTGGGCAACAAATACAACTGTTATAGTGTTTTTAGAGAAGAGCTTATTTTCTACTGGCCCGCTCTTAAACGCTAAGTCTTTCTTCTATTGGCCTTGCTAAAGCACGGCAGCAGGCATTTAGCTGCTGCAGGGACACGTGTCATTTCCTTTAAATAACAGCGAGATGCTCAGTTCCGACCTTTCTATACGAGGTGCGCATTGAATGATACTGCCTAGTAATCCGTGGTAAGTCTCTCGCCACTTTCTCCTGAATAGGTATAAGGGTTTTCCACCCGTATTACTGTAAACTTAATGCCTGGCCCTCCGCTCATTACAGATTTGTGCTCGGATACCGGCCATAGTTCCAACAGCTCATAGAGTGGGTCTACTCAACGTTTGAATATATCTAAGAGTATAAAGAGGACATCCAGGGTCGTCCCCTCGGGTAATGATTTTTTCTACCAATGTAATCTTGTGTATACAAACTAAGATATGACTTCTGAACCTAGATCCGACTTAACTTGCATGGATAGAGGATAAGACTATTTAACCCCTTAAGCTTGAATTTGTGGGTCAAACTCTTTTGTGTGTTCTGGTTGAGACACCCTTCGTTATATGATTATAACTCCTTGTTGTTTTTAACCCGGCTGGGTAATGTTTGGATGCTATCTTCATCGTTGGCACATAATATGTACTTCACATTTGTGGGTGACGTGATTCCAAATTCTAATCTAGAACTCAATTGACAATAACCTAACTTTTGTAGGTTGACGCTCTCCTTGTTCTCCGGAGCCTTCGGGCCCTCCGCACGTTCATAGAAGGGGCCACGCCTACACAAGTGGCTTTTAGGTAATTATTTCGGACACAGGTAGCACCTTTTTATTAGTCTATAATGTCTCCCCCCGTCTAAAACATCACGTTTGTTAATCACAGGTACCCGCCCAAACCCTTCACCACCCTGTCCCCACTGGTCCTGATGAAGACCCCGCAGTAGGGCAAGAATCAGCCTACAACCTTGGGGTCGAAACGTCGACACAATCCTACTGTCGCCTAGCCAATAACAACAGCTCATTTTTTGGTTGTGTTAATTTGTTGGTATAGGATTATGAAGGCTGAGAGTAATTATTTGTTTGACAATATGATTATGCCTCTGTGGTATCATTTCTAAAATGTATAAATGTCCACCCATGATTTCTTTTGCAACTTGTCTATATCCTCACTACCTGCACTACCTTCCCCCTGTCCCTCTTTCACCTTGCCCCCCCTTGGGCACTTGTATTATTTTGAGAAAAGTATGTGTAACCAATCTACAACTGAGGATGTGAATTAAAAACATCTCTCTGTAAATACAATACCGATTTTCTTGATTTCTTTAAAAGTAATTTCCTTTGTGTACTAAATTCTGTTCCACCTGGGACCCCTATGTATGTAACACTTGACTACCCAGGTCCCAGTGCTGTTGGGTCAACCCTTTAAACATAACGTTATCTGTGCAGGCACTTGCTTGCGAGGTTGTTTTTTAACATAAACTTTTCACTGTAAATTCTCTTCATCTACACACAGAATGTTTGAGAGCGAGACTTTATCATATACGGAGGACTATATCAACCAGCTCATCAAAGACAGATCCAACCAGTTCTTATCATCTGATACACCTAATATTGATCACACATTAAATGACAAAATAGCACGCCTTGAGAGACTTGAAAAAAAGCTGATTAGGACACGTTTACACGGCCACTTGCTAACCAAGTACCTTCAATCCAATATCATCCCGATTGGCCTACAGGTCAAGAATGAGCCGGCCATCTTCGTAGATGTGCCTAAGTTTAAAGAAGGTTTCAGTTTTGTAGCGAATAACTGCTCCCGACATTGGATGGTGTTGGGAGTTGAGACAGCAGCGCAGCAAATCCAAGTGTTAACTCAGGAGATTGCCACACTCAAATCAGAAATCGCAGGTGATGAGGCACTGACTAATGCCAAGGACGCTCTTGAAAAAGTTGCTAAAACCCTAAAGGATTTTGAAACCAATACACAGCAGATGAAACTTGAAAAGCTTGCTAAGGACATCAAAAACTACGACAAGAAGAACACATACCCATACCTCTCGTAGGACTACTAAAAGCAGGACTCCCAAGGACGCTTCACAGGAAGAGGGAGGGGTGGTTACCGCGGCCGCAGGACATTTACCACTTTTTCCGATTCATCGTATAGTGGTGACAGTGATAACGACCAAGCCTCGGCCAGTTCGAGTTACGGCTACCAAGGTGGTTGGAACCAACCACAGGGTCCTTTCCAGCAACAACAGCCTTTTTTAGGCGAGGGCCAATGGCGACCACCTCGAGGCAGAGGGAATTGGCAGAGAGGCACACCAAGAGGGAAATTCTCCAACAATTCGAATTGGGAGAGAGGCCGTGGACAGACTCAGAAGCAGGTCACCTTCCCTCAAGAGAGTCACGGGGAGATAGCAACACGTCGCAAAGTCTACAGGTGGTAGTGAATCGACAAAGTCCGGTTGTCAACTTATCCTCCTATCCACTGAATGATCACGAGATCAACATACTCACTAAAGGACTATCTTTTGTGCCTACAGCTTTCCCGAATCGGTTCTGTATCAAAACCGAACTAATGAAGTTTTTTCGTAAGATCAGATTGCGATACTTCTTCAGGAACAGTCCGTCTTCTCAATTCAACTCAGTGACTGGACTCCGAGTACCATCAACCTTTGTACCTTCAGCAAGAACGATGACCAACCAAATCCTGGCTTATGAACATATGGTACTCAATGAGGTTGAAAGAACATTATCAGTACATAAACACTCTAAATTGAATGTGAATCATGAAGAAAGACGAGCCCTCACCACTTTGAAAGACAACAAGGTGATAGTGATCAAACCAGCGGATAAGGGTGGAGCGATCGTTGTCCAAGATGTCAACAAGTACAAAAGTGAGATCCTCAGACAATTGGGAGATGGAGTGAGCTACAAGCAACTACGCGGCGACCCCTCAAGAGAACTGTCAACAGAAATCCTGACCGTGACTAAACTGGGAAGAGAACAAGGATTTGTAAGTGACCTCGAATTCAAGTATCTGAATCAGTGTGACCCGAGACTTCCAACTATATATACACTTCCCAAGATCCATAAGAACATGCAAGAACCCCCGGGACGTCCGATTGTCTCGGGATGTGGATCGATTTTGGAGCCCCTTTGTAAATACATCGATGTATTTTTGAAACCTATAGCTGAAGAAACCCCAACGTATCTCAGAGATACGATGCAAACCATTAACTTGATAGATGACATGGACTTCAATCCTGCAAACCAACTATTGGTGACTTGCGACATAGTGTCGCTTTATACAAGCATCCCTCAAACAGAAGCACTTGAGGTGATGACAAGAGCACTTGATGGTCGTACCGCACCTGTGAGAGTACCAACGGAGTTCATTATTGCCCTGCTGACCATTGCCATGAAGAAGAATTTCTTTATGTTTCAAGGGAAGTTCTACATCCAAACAAAAGGGGTTGCAATGGGAGCTGCGTTTGCACCGGATTTGGCTATCATCTATATGGCCCAGTATGAGCAGCAACATGTGTTCAGCCTCACCAACCCTTACCGAGAGCACGTCACGATGTGGCGGCGCTACATCGATGACGTCCTGATGATCTGGACCGGAAATAAGGAAATCCTTGATCGTTTCTATCAATGGCTGAACCAGCAGAATCAAGATATCCAGTTCACTATGCATTCTAACTGTGACAAGGTCGACTTTTTGGACATCACCATCTTTCACGAAGCAAACAAGTTGTCTACCACTCTATATCGTAAACCGGCAGAACGGAACTCCCTTTTACTGTACAATAGCCACCACCCGAGAGGTTTAAGAGACAATTTGCCGATGGGACAATTCCTGTGGATAAGACGCAATTGTTCTAAGAAACATGATTATTTTACAGAGTCCGAAGATCTCAGCTCCCGATTATTGGAAAGAGGCTACCCCCGCAGACTGGTGAAGAGAGCCCAGAAACGAGCATGGTACAGTCCACGAGAGGAACTCCTCACACCACAAGATAAAAAGGAGGATCATATGGAGAGGATGATCTGTGTAACTACGTATTGCACACAAAGCAACAACATACGTAAAATAATCAACAAACACTGGCCATTGGTAGCTAATGACATTGGACAATCTCAACTACCGATGCATTCCTTCAAGAAATCGAAAAGTATCAGAGATCACGTGGTACGTTCCTTCCTCGAAACCCCTGAGCCTCCCACTATCCATGCTATGTGGAATTTACCTGCTATGGTTGGCAACTTTAAATGTGGAAGTTGCAAAGCTTGCCCACTTTGCATACAAACCAAACAGTTTCAGTACAAACATTTCACAATAGACCTTCAAACGTTCACAAATTGCAATACCAACTGTGTAATATATTGCATCACATGCCCATGTGGCTTAGCATATATAGGACAAACTCAGCAGAAGGTAAAAGTACGCATTCTCCAACACCAAAGCAGAATTAGGTGTGAAGTGGCAGGAGCACCCTTGGTAGATCACTACAGAAGGGCAGGACACACTGTAGAAGAACTCCAATGGGTGGTACTAGAGAAAGTCTCTCTGGGCCCTAGGGGTGGTAATATCGCTTCTGTACTTAATGTTAGAGAAAGCAAATGGATGACCCGTTTGGATACTATTCGACAAGGACTAAATGAACAAGATACTAGTTATGCTCAACTGGCTTGTTTAAACTGATGGGGTACTTGCTAAGAGTGTACCGTTGTAAACTTCTGAAGTTCCTTCTGTTTTCGAGCTATTTTTATTTTTCTGCAGGTCCAATACAGATGAACATCACCGTCTTCAATTGTAATGTGTATTCATGTATGTGTATTATATGATTAGTATTGTGAACAACTTGTCTTCTAAGCCGTTATTATGGCCTTGACTCTCCTATGTTATTTCGGAACCATGGGTTCTTTACAGATGACACGCTCAATAAGGATTTCCCACCAACACCCCCAAGAATAACTTCCTCCCCCTTTTTATTGAATTCCCTATAGTTGATTACAATTTATGAGTTACCCCTGGGCAACAAATACAACTGTTATAGTGTTTTTAGAGAAGAGCTTATTTTCTACTGGCCCGCTCTTAAACGCTAAGTCTTTCTTCTATTGGCCTTGCTAAAGCACGGCAGCAGGCATTTAGCTGCTGCAGGGACACGTGTCATTTCCTTTAAATAACAGCGAGATGCTCAGTTCCGACCTTTCTATACGAGGTGCGCATTGAATGATACTGCCTAGTAATCCGTGGTAAGTCTCTCGCCACTTTCTCCTGAATAGGTATAAGGGTTTTCCACCCGTATTACTGTAAACTTAATGCCTGGCCCTCCGCTCATTACAGATTTGTGCTCGGATACCGGCCATAGTTCCAACAGCTCATAGAGTGGGTCTACTCAACGTTTGAATATATCTAAGAGTATAAAGAGGACATTCAGGGTCGTCCCCTCGGGTAATGATTTTTTCTACCAATGTAATCTTGTGTATACAAACTAAGATATGACTTCTGAACCTAGATCCGACTTAACTTGCATGGATAGAGGATAAGACTATTTAACCCCTTAAGCTTGAATTTGTGGGTCAAACTCTTTTGTGTGTTCTGGTTGAGACACCCTTCGTTATATGATTATAACTCCTTGTTGTTTTTAACCCGGCTGGGTAATGTTTGGATGCTATCTTCATCGTTGGCACATAATATGTACTTCACATTTGTGGGTGACGTGATTCCAAATTCTAATCTAGAACTCAATTGACAATAACCTAACTTTTGTAGGTTGACGCTCTCCTTGTTCTCCGGAGCCTTCGGGCCCTCCGCACGTTCATAGAAGGGGCCACGCCTACTCAAGTGGCTTTTAGGTAATTATTTCGGACACAGGTAGCACCTTTTTATTAGTCTATAATGTCTCCCCCTGTCTAAAACATCACGTTTGTTAATCACAGGTACCCGCCCAAACCCTTCACCACCCTGTCCCCACTGGTCCTGATGAAGACCCCGCAGTAGGGCAAGAATCAGCCTACAACCTTGGGGTCGAAACGTCGACACAATCCTACTGTCGCCTAGCCAATAACAACAGCTCATTTTTTGGTTGTGTTAATTTGTTGGTATAGGATTATGAAGGCTGAGAGTAATTATTTGTTTGACAATATGATTATGCCTCTGTGGTATCATTTCTAAAATGTATAAATGTCCACCCACGATTTCTTTTGCAACTTGTCTATATCCTCACTACCTGCACTACCTTCCCCCCTGTCCCTCTTTCACCTTGCCCCCCCTTGGGCACTTGTATTATTTTGAGAAAAGTATGTGTAACCAATCTACAACTGAGGATGTGAATTAAAAACATCTCTCTGTAAATACAATACCGATTTTCTTGATTTCTTTAAAAGTAATTTCCTTTGTGTACTAAATTCTGTTCCACCTGGGACCCCTATGTATGTAACACTTGACTACCCAGGTCCCAGTGCCGTTGGGTCAACCCTTTAAACATAACATTATCTGTGCAGGCACTTGCTTGCGAGGTTGTTTTTTAACATAAACTTTTCACTGTAAATTCTCTTCATCTACACACAGAATGTTGGAGAGCGAGACTTTATCATATACGGAGGACTATATCAACCAGCTCATCAAAGACAGATCCAACCAGTTCTTATCATCTGATACACCTAATATTGATCACACATTAAATGACAAAATAGCACGCCTTGAGAGACTTGAAAAAAAGCTGATTAGGACACGTTTACACGGCCACTTGCTAACCAAGTACCTTCAATCCAATATCATCCCGATTGGCCTACAGGTCAAGAATGAGCCGGCCATCTTTGTAGATGTGCCTAAGTTTAAAGAAGGTTTCAGTTTTGTAGCGAATAACTGCTCCCGACATTGGATGGTGTTGGGAGTTGAGACAGCAGCGCAGCAAATCCAAGTGTTAACTCAGGAGATTGCCACACTCAAATCAGAAATCGCAGGTGATGAGGCACTGACTAATGCCAAGGACGCTCTTGAAAAAGTTGCTAAAACCCTAAAGGATTTTGAAACCAATACACAGCAGATGAAACTTGAAAAGCTTGCTAAGGACATCAAAAACTACGACAAGAAGAACACATACCCATACCTCTCGTAGGACTACTAAAAGCAGGACTCCCAAGGACGCTTCACAGGAAGAGGGAGGGGTGGTTACCGCGGCCGCAGGACATTTACCACTTTTTCCGATTCATCGTATAGTGGTGACAGTGATAACGACCAAGCCTCGGCCAGTTCGAGTTACGGCTACCAAGGTGGTTGGAACCAACCACAGGGTCCTTTCCAGCAACAACAGCCTTTTTTAGGCGAGGGCCAATGGCGACCACCTCGAGGCAGAGGGAATTGGCAGAGAGGCACACCAAGAGGGAAATTCTCCAACAATTCGAATTGGGAGAGAGGCCGTGGACAGACTCAGAAGCAGGTCACCTTCCCTCAAGAGAGTCACGGGGAGATAGCAACACGTAGCAAAGTCTACAGGTGGTAGTGAATCGACAAAGTCCGGTTGTCAACTTATCCTCCTATCCACTGAATGATCACGAGATCAACATACTCACTAAAGGACTATCTTTTGTGCCTACAGCTTTCCCGAATCGGTTCTGTATCAAAACCGAACTAATGAAGTTTTTTCGTAAGATCAGATTGCGATACTTCTTCAGGAACAGTCCGTCTTCTCAATCCAACTCAGTGACTGGACTCCGAGTACCATCAACCTTTGTACCTTCAGCAAGAACGATGACCAACCAAATCCTGGCTTATGAACATATGGTACTCAATGAGGTTGAAAGAACATTATCAGTACATAAACACTCTAAATTGAATGTGAATCATGAAGAAAGACGAGCCCTCACCACTTTGAAAGACAACAAGGCGATAGTGATCAAACCAGCGGATAAGGGTGGAGCGATCGTTGTCCAAGATGTCAACAAGTACAAAAGTGAGATCCTCAGACAATTGGGAGATGGAGTGAGCTACAAGCAACTACGCGGCGACCCCTCAAGAGAACTGTCAACAGAAATCCTGACCGTGACTAAACTGGGAAGAGAACAAGGATTTGTAAGTGACCTCGAATTCAAGTATCTGAATCAGAGTGACCCGAGACTTCCAACTATATATACCCTTCCCAAGATCCATAAGAACATGCAAGAACCCCCGGGACGTCCGATTGTCTCGGGATGTGGATCGATTTTGGAGCCCCTTTGTAAATACATCGATGTATTTTTGAAACCTATAGCTGAAGAAACCCCAACGTATCTCAGAGATACGATGCAAACCATTAACTTGATAGATGACATGGACTTCAATCCTGCAAACCAACTATTGGTGACTTGCGACATAGTGTCGCTTTATACAAGCATCCCTCAAACAGAAGCACTTGAGGTGATGACAAGAGCACTTGATGGTTGTACCGCACCTGTGAGAGTACCAACGGAGTTCATTATTGCCCTGCTGACCATTGCCATGAAGAAGAATTTCTTTATGTTTCAAGGGAAGTTCTACATCCAAACAAAAGGGGTTGCAATGGGAGCTGCGTTTGCACCGGATTTGGCTATCATCTATATGGCCCAGTATGAGCAGCAACATGTGTTCAGCCTCACCAACCCTTACCGAGAGCACGTCACGATGTGGCGGCGCTACATCGATGACATCCTGATGATCTGGACCGGAAATAAGGAAATCCTTGATCGTTTCTATCAATGGCTGAACCAGCAGAATCAAGATATCCAGTTCACTATGCATTCTAACTGTGACAAGGTCGACTTTTTGGACATCACCATCTTTCACGAAGCAAACAAGTTGTCTACCACTCTATATCGTAAACCGGCAGAACGGAACTCCCTTTTACTGTACAATAGCCACCACCCGAGAGGTTTAAGAGACAATTTGCCGATGGGACAATTCCTGCGGATAAGACGCAATTGTTCTAAGAAAGATGATTATTTTACAGAGTCCGAAGATCTCAGCTCCCGATTATTGGAAAGAGGCTACCCCCGCAGACTGGTGAAGAGAGCCCAGAAACGAGCATGGTACAGTCCACGAGAGGAACTCCTCACACCACAAGATAAAAAGGAGGATCATATGGAGAGGATGATCTGTGTAACTACGTATTGCACACAAAGCAACAACATACGTAAAATAATCAACAAACACTGGCCATTGGTAGCTAATGACATTGGACAATCTCAACTACCGATGCATTCCTTCAAGAAATCGAAAAGTATCAGAGATCACGTGGTACGTTCCTTCCTCGAAACCCCTGAGCCTCCCACTATCCATGCTATGTGGAATTTACCTGCTATGGTTGGCAACTTTAAATGTGGAAGTTGCAAAGCTTGCCCACTTTGCATACAAACCAAACAGTTTCAGTACAAACATTTCACAATAGACCTTCAAACGTTCACAAATTGCAATACCAACTGTGTAATATATTGCATCACATGCCCATGTGGCTTAGCATATATAGGACAAACTCAGCAGAAGGTAAAAGTACGCATTCTCCAACACCAAAGCAGAATTAGGTGTGAAGTGGCAGGAGCACCCTTGGTAGATCACTACAGAAGGGCAGGACACACTGTAGAAGAACTCCAATGGGTGGTACTAGAGAAAGTCTCTCTGGGCCCTAGGGGTGGTAATATCGCTTCTGTACTTAATGTTAGAGAAAGCAAATGGATGACCCGTTTGGATACTATTCGACAAGGACTAAATGAACAAGATACTAGTTATGCTCAACTGGCTTGTTTAAACTGATGGGGTACTTGCTAAGAGTGTACCGTTGTAAACTTCTGAAGTTCCTTCTGTTTTCGAGCTATTTTTATTTTTCTGCAGGTCCAATACAGATGAACATCACCGTCTTCAATTGTAATGTGTATTCATGTATGTGTATTATATGATTAGTATTGTGAACAACTTGTCTTCTAAGCCGTTATTATGGCCTTGACTCTCATATGTTATTTCGGAACCATGGGTTCTTTACAGATGACACGCTCAATAAGGATTTCCCACCAACACCCCCAAGAATAACTTCCTCCCCCTTTTTATTGAATTCCCTATAGTCGATTACAATTTATGAGTTACCCCTGGGCAACAAATACAACTGTTATGGTGTTTTTAGAGAAGAGCTTATTTTCTACCGGCCCGCTCTTAAATGCTAAGTCTTTCTTCTATTGGCCTTGCTAAAGCACGGCAGCAGGCATTTAGCTGCTGCAGGGACACGTGTCATTTCCTTTAAATAACAGCAAGATGCTCAGTTCCGGCCTTTCTATACGAGGTGCGCATTGAATGATACTGCCTAGTAATCCGTGGTAAGTCTCTCGCCACTTTCTCCTGAATAGGTATAAGGGTTTTCCACCCGTATTACTGTAAACTTAATGCCTGGCCCTCCGCTCATTACAGATTTGTGCTCGGATACCGGCCATAGTTCCAACAGCTCATAGAGTGGGTCTACTCAACGTTTGAATATATCTAAGAGTATAAAGAGGACATCCAGGGTCGTCCCCTCGGGTAATGATTTTTTCTACCAATGTAATCTTGTGTATACAAACTAAGATATGACTTCTGAACCTAGATCCGACTTAACTTGCATGGATAGAGGATAAGACTATTTAACCCCTTAAGCTTGAATTTGTGGGTCAACTCTTTTGTGTGTTCTGGTTGAGACACCCTTCGTTATATGATTATAACTCCTTGTTGTTTTTAACCCGGCTGGGTAATGTTTGGATGCTATCTTCATCGTTGGCACATAATATGTACTTCACATTTGTGGGTGACGTGATTCCAAATTCTAATCTAGAACTCAATTGACAATAACCTAACTTTTGTAGGTTGACGCTCTCCTTGTTCTCCGGAGCCTTCGGGCCCTCCGCACGTTCATAGAAGGGGCCACGCCTACTCAAGTGGCTTTTAGGTAATTATTTCGGACACAGGTAGCACCTTTTTATTAGTCTATAATGTCTCCCCCGTCTAAAACATCACGTTTGTTAATCACAGGTACCCGCCCAAACCCTTCACCACCCTGTCCCCACTGGTCCTGATGAAGACCCCGCAGTAGGGCAAGAATCAGCCTACAACCTTGGGGTCGAAACGTCGACACAATCCTACTGTCGCCTAGTCAATAACAACAGCTCATTTTTTGGTTGTGTTAATTTGTTGGTATAGGATTATGAAGGCTGAGAGTAATTATTTGTTTGGCAATATGATTATGCCTCTGTGGTATCATTTCTAAAATGTATAAATGTCCACCCACGATTTCTTTTGCAACTTGTCTATATCCTCACTACCTGCACTACCTTCCCCCTGTCCCTCTTTCACCTTGCCCCCCCTTGGGCACTTGTATTATTTTGAGAAAAGTATGTGTAACCAATCTACAACTGAGGATGTGAATTAAAAACATCTCTCTGTAAATACAATACCGATTTTCTTGATTTCTTTAAAAGTAATTTCCTTTGTGTACTAAATTCTGTTCCACCTGGGACCCCTATGTATGTAACACTTGACTACCCAGGTCCCAGTGCCGTTGGGTCAACCCTTTAAACATAACGTTATCTGTGCAGGCACTTGCTTGCGAGGTTGTTTTTTAACATAAACTTTTCACTGTAAATTCTCTTCATCTACACACAGAATGTTGGAGAGCGAGACTTTATCATATACGGAGGACTATATCAACCAGCTCATCAAAGACAGATCCAACCAGTTCTTATCATCTGATACACCTAATATTGATCACACATTAAATGACAAAATAGCACGCCTTGAGAGACTTGAAAAAAAGCTGATTAGGACACGTTTACACGGCCACTTGCTAACCAAGTACCTTCAATCCAATATCATCCCGATTGGCCTACAGGTCAAGAATGAGCCGGCCATCTTCGTAGATGTGCCTAAGTTTAAAGAAGGTTTCAGTTTTGTAGCGAATAACTGCTCCCGACATTGGATGGTGTTGGGAGTTGAGACAGCAGCGCAGCAAATCCAAGTGTTAACTCAGGAGATTGCCACACTCAAATCAGAAATCGCAGGTGATGAGGCACTGACTAATGCCAAGGACGCTCTTGAAAAAGTTGCTAAAACCCTAAAGGATTTTGAAACCAATACACAGCAGATGAAACTTGAAAAGCTTGCTAAGGACATCAAAAACTACGACAAGAAGAACACATACCCATACCTCTCGGAGGACTACTACAAGCAGGACTCCCAAGGACGCTTCACAGGAAGAGGGAGGGGTGGTTACCGCGGCCGCAGGACATTTACCACTTTTTCCGATTCATCGTATAGTGGTGACAGTGATAACGACCAAGCCTCGGCCAGTTCGAGTTACGGCTACCAAGGTGGTTGGAACCAACCACAGGGTCCTTTCCAGCAACAACAGCCTTTTTTAGGCGAGGGCCAATGGCGATCACCTCGAGGCAGAGGGAATTGGCAGAGAGGCACACCAAGAGGGAAATTCTCCAACAATTCGAATTGGGAGAGAGGCCGTGGACAGACTCAGAAGCAGGTCACCTTCCCTCAAGAGAGTCACGGGGAGATAGCAACACGTCGCAAAGTCTACAGGTGGTAGTGAATCGACAAAGTCCGGTTGTCAACTTATCCTCCTATCCACTGAATGATCACGAGATCAACATACTCACTAAAGGACTATCTTTTGTGCCTACAGCTTTCCTGAATCGGTTCTGTATCAAAACCGAACTAATGAAGTTTTTTCGTAAGATCAGATTGCGATACTTCTTCAGGAACAGTCCGTCTTCTCAATCCAACTCAGCGACTGGACTCCGAGTACCATCAACCTTTGTACCTTCAGCAAGAACGATGACCAACCAAATCCTGGCTTATGAACATATGGTACTCAATGAGGTTGAAAGAACATTATCAGTACATAAACACTCTAAATTGAATGTGAATCATGAAGAAAGACGAGCCCTCACCACTTTGAAAGACAACAAGGCGATAGTGATCAAACCAGCGGATAAGGGTGGAGCGATCGTTGTGCAAGATGTCAACAAGTACAAAAGTGAGATCCTCAGACAATTGGGAGATGGAGTGAGCTACAAGCAACTACGCGGCGACCCCTCAAGAGAACTGTCAACAGAAATCCTGACCGTGACTAAACTGGGAAGAGAACAAGGATTTGTAAGTGACCTCGAATTCAAGTATCTGAATCAGAGTGACCCGAGACTTCCAACTATATATACCCTTCCCAAGATCCATAAGAACATGCAAGAACCCCCGGGACGTCCGATTGTCTCGGGATGTGGATCGATTTTGGAGCCCCTTTGTAAATACATCGATGTATTTTTGAAACCTATAGCTGAAGAAACCCCAACGTATCTCAGAGATACGATGCAAACCATTAACTTGATAGATGACATGGACTTCAATCCTGCAAACCAACTATTGGTGACTTGCGACATAGTGTCGCTTTATACAAGCATCCCTCAAACAGAAGCACTTGAGGTGATGACAAGAGCACTTGATGGTCGTACCGCACCTGTGAGAGTACCAACGGAGTTCATTATTGCCCTGCTGACCATTGCCATGAAGAAGAATTTCTTTATGTTTCAAGGGAAGTTCTACATCCAAACAAAAGGGGTTGCAATGGGAGCTGCGTTTGCACCGGATTTGGCTATCATCTATATGGCCCAGTATGAGCAGCAACATGTGTTCAGCCTCACCAACCCTTACCGAGAGCACGTCACGATGTGGCGGCGCTACATCGATGACGTCCTGATGATCTGGACCGGAAATAAGGAAATCCTTGATCGTTTCTATCAATGGCTGAACCAGCAGAATCAAGATATCCAGTTCACTATGCATTCTAACTGTGACAAGGTCGACTTTTTGGACATCACCATCTTTCACGAAGCAAACAAGTTGTCTACCACTCTATATCGTAAACCGGCAGAACGGAACTCCCTTTTACTGTACAATAGCCACCACCCGAGAGGTTTAAGAGACATTTTGCCGATGGGACAATTCCTGCGGATAAGACGCAATTGTTCTAAGAAAGATGATTATTTTACAGAGTCCGAAGATCTCAGCTCCCGATTATTGGAAAGAGGCTACCCCCGCAGACTGGTGAAGAGAGCCCAGAAACGAGCATGGTACAGTCCACGAGAGGAACTACTCACACCACAAGATAAAAAGGAGGATCATATGGAGAGGATGATCTGTGTAACTACGTATTGCACACAAAGCAACAACATACGTAAAATAATCAACAAACACTGGCCATTGGTAGCTAATGACATTGGACAATCTCAACTACCGATGCATTCCTTCAAGAAATCGAAAAGTATCAGAGATCACGTGGTACGTTCCTTCCTCGAAACCCCTGAGCCTCCCACTATGCATGCTATGTGGAATTTACCTGCTATGGTTGGCAACTTTAAATGTGGAAGTTGCAAAGCTTGCCCACTTTGCATACAAACCAAACAGTTTCAGTACAAACATTTCACAATAGACCTTCAAACGTTCACAAATTGCAATACCAACTGTGTAATATATTGCATCACATGCCCATGTGGCTTAGCATATATAGGACAAACTCAGCAGAAGGTAAAAGTACGCATTCTCCAACACCAAAGCAGAATTAGGTGTGAAGTGGCAGGAGCACCCTTGGTAGATCACTACAGAAGGGCAGGACACACTGTAGAAGAACTCCAATGGGTGGTACTAGAGAAAGTCTCTCTGGGCCCTAGGGGTGGTAATATCGCTTCTGTACTTAATGTTAGAGAAAGCAAATGGATGACCCGTTTGGATACTATTCGACAAGGACTAAATGAACAAGATACTAGTTATGCTCAACTGGCTTGTTTAAACTGATGGGGTACTTGCTAAGAGTGTACCGTTGTAAACTTCTGAAGTTCCTTCTGTTTTCGAGCTATTTTTATTTTTCTGCAGGTCCAATACAGATGAACATCACCGTCTTCAATTGTAATGTGTATTCATGTATGTGTATTATATGATTAGTATTGTGAACAACTTGTCTTCTAAGCCGTTATTATGGCCTTGACTCTCCTATGTTATTTCGGAACCATGGGTTCTTTACAGATGACACGCTCAATAAGGATTTCCCACCAACACCCCCAAGAATAACTTCCTCCCCCTTTTTATTGAATTCCCTATAGTTGATTACAATTTATGAGTTACCCCTGGGCAACAAATACAACTGTTATAGTGTTTTTAGAGAAGAGCTTATTTTCTACTGGCCCGCTCTTAAACGCTAAGTCTTTCTTCTATTGGCCTTGCTAAAGCACAGCAGCAGGCATTTAGCTGCTGCAGGGACACGTGTCATTTCCTTTAAATAACAGCGAGATGCTCAGTTCCGACCTTTCTATACGAGGTGCGCATTGAATGATACTGCCTAGTAATCCGTGGTAAGTCTCTCGCCACTTTCTCCTGAATAGGTATAAGGGTTTTCCACCCGTATTACTGTAAACTTAATGCCTGGCCCTCCGCTCATTACAGATTTGTGCTCGGATACCGGCCATAGTTCCAACAGCTCATAGAGTGGGTCTACTCAACGTTTGAATATATCTAAGAGTATAAAGAGGACATCCAGGGTCGTCCCCTCGGGTAATGATTTTTTCTACCAATGTAATCTTGTGTATACAAACTAAGATATGACTTCTGAACCTAGATCCGACTTAACTTGCATGGATAGAGGATAAGACTATTTAACCCCTTAAGCTTGAATTTGTGGGTCAAACTCTTTTGTGTGTTCTGGTTGAGACACCCTTCGTTATATGATTATAACTCCTTGTTGTTTTTAACCCGGCTGGGTAATGTTTGGATGCTATCTTCATCGTTGGCACATAATATGTACTTCACATTTGTGGGTGACGTGTTTCCAAATTCTAATCTAGAACTCAATTGACAATAACCTAACTTTTGTAGGTTGACGCTCTCCTTGTTCTCCGGAGCCTTCGGGCCCTCCGCACGTTCATAGAAGGGGCCACGCCTACTCAAGTGGCTTTTAGGTAATTATTTCGGACACAGGTAGCACCTTTTTATTAGTCTATAATGTCTCCCCCCGTCTAAAACATCACGTTTGTTAATCACAGGTACCCGCCCAAACCCTTCACCACCCTGTCCCCACTGGTCCTGATGAAGACCCCGCAGTAGGGCAAGAATCAGCCTACAACCTTGGGGTCGAAACGTCGACACAATCCTACTGTCGCCTAGCCAATAACAACAGCTCATTTTTTGGTTGTGTTAATTTGTTGGTATAGGATTATGAAGGCTGAGAGTAATTATTTGTTTGACAATATGATTATGCCTCTGTGGTATCATTTCTAAAATGTATAAATGTCCACCCACGATTTCTTTTGCAACTTGTCTATATCCTCACTACCTGCACTACCTTCCCCCTGTCCCTCTTTCACCTTGCCCCCCCTTGGGCACTTGTATTATTTTGAGAAAAGTATGTGTAACCAATCTACAACTGAGGATGTGAATTAAAAACATCTCTCTGTAAATACAATACCGATTTTCTTGATTTCTTTAAAAGTAATTTCCTTTGTGTACTAAATTCTGTTCCACCTGGGACCCCTATGTATGTAACACTTGACTACCCAGGTCCCAGTGCCGTTGGGTCAACCCTTTAAACATAACGTTATCTGTGCAGGCACTTGCTTGCGAGGTTGTTTTTTAACATAAACTTTTCACTGTAAATTCTCTTCATCTACACACAGAATGTTGGAGAGCGAGACTTTATCATATACGGAGGACTATATCAACCAGCTCATCAAAGACAGATCCAACCAGTTCTTATCATCTGATACACCTAATATTGATCACACATTAAATGACAAAATAGCACGCCTTGAGAGACTTGAAAAAAAGCTGATTAGGACACGTTTACACGGCCACTTGCTAACCAAGTACCTTCAATCCAATATCATCCCGATTGGCCTACAGGTCAAGAATGAGCCGGCCATCTTCGTAGATGTGCCTAAGTTTAAAGAAGGTTTCAGTTTTGTAGCGAATAACTGCTCCCGACATTGGATGGTGTTGGGAGTTGAGACAGCAGCGCAGCAAATCCAAGTGTTAACTCAGGAGATTGCCACACTCAAATCAGAAATCGCAGGTGATGAGGCACTGACTAATGCCAAGGACGCTCTTGAAAAAGTTGCTAAAACCCTAAAGGATTTTGAAACCAATACACAGCAGATGAAACTTGAAAAGCTTGCTAAGGACATCAAAAACTACGACAAGAAGAACACATACCCATACCTCTCGGAGGACTACTAAAAGCAGGACTCCCAAGGACGCTTCACAGGAAGAGGGAGGGGTGGTTACCGCGGCCGCAGGACATTTACCACTTTTTCCGATTCATCGTATAGTGGTGACAGTGATAACGACCAAGCCTCGGCCAGTTCGAGTTACGGCTACCAAGGTGGTTGGAACCAACCACAGGGTCCTTTCCAGCAACAACAGCCTTTTTTAGGCGAGGGCCAATGGCGACCACCTCGAGGCAGAGGGAATTGGCAGAGAGGCACACCAAGAGGGAAATTCTCCAACAATTCGAATTGGGAGAGAGGCCGTGGACAGACTCAGAAGCAGGTCACCTTCCCTCAAGAGAGTCACGGGGAGATAGCAACACGTCGCAAAGTCTACAGGTGGTAGTGAATCGACAAAGTCCGGTTGTCAACTTATCCTCCTATCCACTGAATGATCACGAGATCAACATACTCACTAAAGGACTATCTTTTGTGCCTACAGCTTTCCCGAATCGGTTCTGTATCAAAACCGAACTAATGAAGTTTTTTCGTAAGATCAGATTGCGATACTTCTTCAGGAACAGTCCGTCTTCTCAATTCAACTCAGTGACTGGACTCCGAGTACCATCAACCTTTGTACCTTCAGCAAGAACGATGACCAACCAAATCCTGGCTTATGAACATATGGTACTCAATGAGGTTGAAAGAACATTATCAGTACATAAACACTCTAAATTGAATGTGAATCATGAAGAAAGACGAGCCCTCACCACTTTGAAAGACAACAAGGCGATAGTGATCAAACCAGCGGATAAGGGTGGAGCGATCGTTGTCCAAGATGTCAACAAGTACAAAAGTGAGATCCTCAGACAATTGGGAGATGGAGTGAGCTACAAGCAACTACGCGGCGACCCCTCAAGAGAACTGTCAACAGAAATCCTGACCGTGACTAAACTGGGAAGAGAACAAGGATTTGTAAGTGACCTCGAATTCAAGTATCTGAATCAGAGTGACCCGAGACTTCCAACTATATATACACTTCCCAAGATCCATAAGAACATGCAAGAACCCCCGGGACGTCCGATTGTCTCGGGATGTGGATCGATTTTGGAGCCCCTTTGTAAATACATCGATGTATTTTTGAAACCTATAGCTGAAGAAACCCCAACGTATCTCAGAGATACGATGCAAACCATTAACTTGATAGATGACATGGACTTCAATCCTGCAAACCAACTATTGGTGACTTGCGACATAGTGTCGCTTTATACAAGCATCCCTCAAACAGAAGCACTTGAGGTGATGACAAGAGCACTTGATGGTCGTACCGCACCTGTGAGAGTACCAACGGAGTTCATTATTGCCCTGCTGACCATTGCCATGAAGAAGAATTTCTTTATGTTTCAAGGGAAGTTCTACATCCAAACAAAAGGGGTTGCAATGGGAGCTGCGTTTGCACCGGATTTGGCTATCATCTATATGGCCCAGTATGAGCAGCAACATGTGTTCAGCCTCACCAACCCTTACCGAGAGCACGTCACGATGTGGCGGCGCTACATCGATGACGTCCTGATGATCTGGACCGGAAATAAGGAAATCCTTGATCGTTTCTATCAATGGCTGAACCAGCAGAATCAAGATATCCAGTTCACTATGCATTCTAACTGTGACAAGGTCGACTTTTTGGACATCACCATCTTTCACGAAGCAAACAAGTTGTCTACCACTCTATATCGTAAACCGGCAGAACGGAACTCCCTTTTACTGTACAATAGCCACCACCCGAGAGGTTTAAGAGACAATTTGCCGATGGGACAATTCCTGCGGATAAGACGCAATTGTTCTAAGAAACATGATTATTTTACAGAGTCCGAAGATCTCAGCTCCCGATTATTGGAAAGAGGCTACCCCCGCAGACTGGTGAAGAGAGCCCAGAAACGAGCATGGTACAGTCCACGAGAGGAACTCCTCACACCACAAGATAAAAAGGAGGATCATATGGAGAGGATGATCTGTGTAACTACGTATTGCACACAAAGCAACAACATACGTAAAATAATCAACAAACACTGGCCATTGGTAGCTAATGACATTGGACAATCTCAACTACCGATGCATTCCTTCAAGAAATCGAAAAGTATCAGAGATCACGTGGTACGTTCCTTCCTCGAAACCCCTGAGCCTCCCACTATCCATGCTATGTGGAATTTACCTGCTATGGTTGGCAACTTTAAATGTGGAAGTTGCAAAGCTTGCCCACTTTGCATACAAACCAAACAGTTTCAGTACAAACATTTCACAATAGACCTTCAAACGTTCACAAATTGCAATACCAACTGTGTAATATATTGCATCACATGCCCATGTGGCTTAGCATATATAGGACAAACTCAGCAGAAGGTAAAAGTACGCATTCTCCAACACCAAAGCAGAATTAGGTGTGAAGTGGCAGGAGCACCCTTGGTAGATCACTACAGAAGGGCAGGACACACTGTAGAAGAACTCCAATGGGTGGTACTAGAGAAAGTCTCTCTGGGCCCTAGGGGTGGTAATATCGCTTCTGTACTTAATGTTAGAGAAAGCAAATGGATGACCCGTTTGGATACTATTCGACAAGGACTAAATGAACAAGATACTAGTTATGCTCAACTGGCTTGTTTAAACTGATGGGGTACTTGCTAAGAGTGTACCGTTGTAAACTTCTGAAGTTCCTTCTGTTTTCGAGCTATTTTTATTTTTCTGCAGGTCCAATACAGATGAACATCACCGTCTTCAATTGTAATGTGTATTCATGTATGTGTATTATATGATTAGTATTGTGAACAACTTGTCTTCTAAGCCGTTATTATGGCCTTGACTCTCCTATGTTATTTCGGAACCATGGGTTCTTTACAGATGACACGCTCAATAAGGATTTCCCACCAACACCCCCAAGAATAACTTCCTCCCCCTTTTTATTGAATTCCCTATAGTTGATTACAATTTATGAGTTACAACTGTTATAGTGTTTTTAGAGAAGAGCTTATTTTCTATTGGCCCGCTCTTAAACGCTAAGTCTTTCTTCTATTGGCCTTGCTAAAGCACGGCAGCAGGCATTTAGCTGCTGCAGGGACACGTGTCATTTCCTTTAAATAACAGCGAGATGCTCAGTTCCGACCTTTCTATACGAGGTGCGCATTGAATGATACTGCCTAGTAATCCGTGGTAAGTCTCTCGCCACTTTCTCCTGAATAGGTATAAGGGTTTTCCACCCGTATTACTGTAAACTTAATGCCTGGCCCTCCGCTCATTACAGATTTGTGCTCGGATACCGGCCATAGTTCCAACAGCTCATAGAGTGGGTCTACTCAACGTTTGAATATATCTAAGAGTATAAAGAGGACATTCAGGGTCGTCCCCTCGGGTAATGATTTTTTCTACCAATGTAATCTTGTGTATACAAACTAAGATATGACTTCTGAACCTAGATCCGACTTAACTTGCATGGATAGAGGATAAGACTATTTAACCCCTTAAGCTTGAATTTGTGGGTCAAACTCTTTTGTGTGTTCTGGTTGAGACACCCTTCGTTATATGATTATAACTCCTTGTTGTTTTTAACCCGGCTGGGTAATGTTTGGATGCTATCTTCATCGTTGGCACATAATATGTACTTCACATTTGTGGGTGACGTGATTCCAAATTCTAATCTAGAACTCAATTGACAATAACCTAACTTTTGTAGGTTGACGCTCTCCTTGTTCTCCGGAGCCTTCGGGCCCTCCGCACGTTCATAGAAGGGGCCACGCCTACTCAAGTGGCTTTTAGGTAATTATTTCGGACACAGGTAGCACCTTTTTATTAGTCTATAATGTCTCCCCCTGTCTAAAACATCACGTTTGTTAATCACAGGTACCCGCCCAAACCCTTCACCACCCTGTCCCCACTGGTCCTGATGAAGACCCCGCAGTAGGGCAAGAATCAGCCTACAACCTTGGGGTTGAAACGTCGACACAATCCTACTGTCGCCTAGCCAATAACAACAGCTCATTTTTTGGTTGTGTTAATTTGTTGGTATAGGATTATGAAGGCTGAGAGTAATTATTTGTTTGACAATATGATTATGCCTCTGTGGTATCATTTCTAAAATGTATAAATGTCCACCCACGATTTCTTTTGCAACTTGTCTATATCCTCACTACCTGCACTACCTTCCCCCCTGTCCCTCTTTCACCTTGCCCCCCCTTGGGCACTTGTATTATTTTGAGAAAAGTATGTGTAACCAATCTACAACTGAGGATGTGAATTAAAAACATCTCTCTGTAAATACAATACAGATTTTCTTGATTTCTTTAAAAGTAATTTCCTTTGTGTACTAAATTCTGTTCCAACTGGGACCCCTATGTATGTAACAACTGAAGAGCAGGTCACATGCTGAGGCTAGACAAAGAGGCCACACTCTAAAATGTACATGCTTTCATTACTCTACCTCACAACAAAGGTTTTGCCTCATTAGGCCCATTCTTCATTGTACCTCTATCTAATCGCTTGGTGGTGCTCAGTGGAAGAATGCATAACAAAATTGTAAAGAAAGAATAAGGTCTTGAGGAGCACAGATGCTTGAAGCAAATAGTGTAGTTCGTTTCTCTTTTATAAAGTGGTTATGTTAGATTTGGCGTTTGGTGACCATAAGGGGTATAAAGGTTGTGCAGAGGCAAGGTTGCATAAACTGCAGTGTGCAGTTTGGTGCTATTTACAATCAAGTTATTGGAAATCAGCAATATTTTTTCTCCTTTTTGTTTAGAAAACTTAGGGCCTAATTTAAAATTTGGCAGATGGGTTACTTTGTCACAAAGTGACATATATCCTGTCAACCTTATTACAAGTGCCATATGATATAATAATGCACTATGCACGAAGGAAGGAATGTCAGCAAGCCAGCGACAATTTAACCCTTCTGCAAACCTTTAATTAAGGCCCTGAGTGTTCCTAACTAAATGGAGAATTCAATCTAAATCAGACCTTTAGGGCCATATTTAGAATTTGGCAGACAGGTTAAATCATTACAGCTTGGCAAAAAAGTATGCTTTATTACAAGTGCCATAGGCTATAACGAACTTGTAATACAGCCTACCTACATGTGGTTAATTTGTGGTTTATCCATTCCACTGAACTCTAAATACGGCCTTAGGTTCGGAAAACATTTAATTTAGGGGACTTGTTATTTTGTAGTAAAAAAAGTTTCTATTTGGACAACTCTGGGCATTGACTTTTGCTGTGGCAAAGCAGGACTGACCGCTGAAAAAAGGAAGTAAGAAAAATAATAATAATAAAAATAATAGGGGGATTTGTAGAGCGCATGGTGACGCCCGACGGCGTGTCCCCGCGCTATGGTACTAGTGCTAGCAGGAGAAGGTGAAAAGGTGGTCCACTATTGGGCGTAAAGAAATGTTTTTAGTTTAGCTCTGAAGATGGACTCTGAGGGTTCTAGGCGTAGCGCCACAGGGAGTTTGTTCCAGCTGGATGCCGCCAGGTACCTGAAGGACCTGCCACCCATCCTAGCTTTGGACACCTTTGGAATGGACAGGCGTCCTGTGCCAGATGATCTAAGGGAACGCACAGGCTTATAAAGTGTCAAGAGATTCTGCAAGGGGAGAGGTGCCCTGCCGTTGATGATCCGGTGACATATGCAGAGTGCTTTGAATACCACCCTGTTTCTCACCGGGAGCCAGTATAGCGTTTGGTGCGCGGATTTTGATGCTGATCTTCTGGGCAGTCTGAGGACCAGCCGAGCTGCGGCGTTTTGTAAAACCTGCAGGCGGTTTAAGTTCTTCTCGAGGGTCCCCAAGTAGAGCAGGTTGCCGTAGTGCATTTTGGATGTGACTAGTGCATGCATGAGTGTTTGGCGGGGTTTGATGGGAAGGAACTCCAAGACCTTCCTGAGGGTCTTGAGGGTCCCAAAACATGAGCCGACCACACGGTTGACCTGAGGTCCGAAAGTAAGGTTGGAGTCGAACCAAACACCGAGATTCCTCGCCTCCTGGCATGGGATTGGTGTGGGTCCTAGGCACGGTGGCCACCACACTAACGTCCAGGCCGCTCGGTCTCCCCCTACCACCAGCACCTCAGTCTTGCCTCCGTTGAGCTTGAGGCAGTTGGCAGACATCCAGGCAGCTAGGTCTTGCATGCATGCTCTGAAGATGTCTGCCGCGAGACCGGGCGCTCGTGATAGGGAGATGACCAGCTGCGTGTCGTCAGCGTACGATACCATGCGCAAGCCATGACTCTCCACTATGGTGGCAACCGGGGCCACATAGAGATTAAAAAGAGATGGGCTCAGGGACGAGCCCTGCGGGACCCCCTGGTCTAGAGCAACTCGCTCGGAGTAACAGTCACCCAGACTGACTTGGAAACCACGGCCAGTTAGAAACGACTGGATCCATTTTAGGGCTGCACCTCCTACCCCTCCTTTGTTCAGACACTGTAGCAAGATGAGGTGAGCTACAGTGTTGAATGCAGCGCTCAGATCTAGTAGGATCAGGGCCATAGTATGGCCCTCGTCGACGTCCTGCCTGATGGTTTCGGTTGCCATGAGAAGAGCTGACTGTGTGGAGTGTCGAGGCCGGAATCCAAATTGGGTGGGGTGTAGAAGACTCATATTCTCCACAAATTGCATTAACTGCAAATTGACCACCTTCTCCGCCACTTTTGAGAAGTAGGGTAGAAGGTGGATGGGACGCAGATTCTCCAACTTATCGAAGCTGACATTTGGCTTCTTGCGGAGGGGGAGCACCACAGCTTGTTTCCATTCCATAGGCATACTGCTGGAACTAAAGGAGACATCCAGCAGATGCCTAATGTATGGTTCTAGTGTCGTCAAGCTGTCCTCCAGCCGTTTACGTGATGCTGGGTCCCGTGGGGAACCTGACTTTACTGACTTACAAATTTTGATCAGGTCTTCTACTGGTGGGGTGGAGAAGTTAAGCAACATATTTTGTCCATTAACCTCTCCAGCTGGTATTTTAACCTCCGCTCTTGCCACGGGTTGGACAGGGAAGGCAGAGTAGATTTTAGATACTTTGTCGCTGAAATAGTCTGCGATGCGATAGCATGCAGCGACTGAGCGGTCCTCTGATCCCGTCGAGGACTTGGGGACAGCCAGGGATTTTTAGACACAGAATAGTTCATTTGCTGAGTTTTCTGCATCCATAATCCTTGCGGCATAGTAGGCCGTTTTTGCTTTCCTAATTAGGTTGTGGTATGCCCGTCTATTAGCGAGGTATTTTTCTCTTGCTTGGCTATCATAGGCTGTCCGCCACTGCCTTTCTGCTCGCTTACAATTTTTCTTGGCACTCCGTAGTTCCTCGTTGAACCAGGGTGCCGTTCTCTGTTTACGGCCGCCCACCTTCGGACGGTCCAGAGGGGCCGTCCGGTCTAGAGCCGCTGTGATACGGGCGTTAAGCAATTTGTTTGCCGTATCCGCGTCGTCACCTCCAGGGGGGCCCTCTGCCATGAGGGCTTCATTGAAGTCTGGTAGGGAAAACCTGGCCCAATTACACCTAGGGTAGTTGAGGGGAGTGGAGTCTGTCACCTTGTGTTTTGGGAGGGAAATTTCAAATGGTACCAGAAAATGGTCAGTCCAATGGAGAGGTACGGGGGGAGCTGCTGTGACTTCCTCCCAGTTAGCAAACACTGGGTTGAGCAGATGGTTATGCTGATGAGTTGGGAGCTGGCCCTTTAGCTCTAGTTGAAGGGCCTGGAGTTCTTGTCGAAACTCCATTGCTCCTTTGTCCATCTGATCCTCTAAATGCATGTTTAAGTCTCCTAGTAATAGAAACTTATCTCTCCTCAACGCCATCACAGTGACACACTCTATCAAGTTGTTTTTAAACCTTGCCAGGGGGCCTGGGGGACGGTAGATTAAATAACCCTTCACCGTAGTGCCCCCATTGACTTTTATGGTGAAAACACCCGCCTCACAATCTGCCATGTGGACTTGTTCCAGTTGACAGGCCAGCTGCTGTTTAAAAGCAATGGCTATGCCTCCTCCTCTGCCATCAGGTCTGTCCAACCTCATCATCAGGTATTCTTCCGGTAATGTCTGAATGATGTCGGGGTCAGATTGACCATCCAGCCACGTTTCTGTGAGGAATATCAGGTCCGGTTGTCTATCCATTAGTAGGTCATGGATGTCGAATTTGTGGCGTCGTAGCGATCTCACATTGAGTAAGCCACAGGACAGGGTAGAGCAGCCCCGTGTGTCAGCTATTGACGTAGTACATTGAAATTGACAGTGTCTGCAGCCAATTTCTTCCCCTATGCGTATAGTGTGAAGGCCGGGGTTGCATGTGATGGTGGACAGGTTTACAAGCTCGTTCCGACTCCACCTTATGCGGGTGGCAGGGCCAGGGGGGGTGGCCTTGGCCGTGTCCTGTCGCGGACGGGCGCAGACAGGCTTGGCTTTGGCGCGGCTTCGGCGAGCGTCCGGCGCGCCCGCTGCGCCCATCCGCTGCGCTCCCTAGAGCTGGGTGACATTTTATGCAGGCAGGGGTGGGCGGGGCGAAGCACTAGAGTGCTCGCCCAGCTCGTCCCCCTCACTCAAGATGGCGGGTCTGGTGAGGCGGGAACGCGGGTTCGCGCCCTGCTAAGTGCACAATTTACAATGTTTCCCCAAATGCATCCCCTTGCCATGTTTGTTATGCAGGGGACATACAACGGCCCCAATTTATCCCAACTTCAGCAGTTTCATGAAAGGGAATATGAAGGTGGAATGAGTGGGGTATAAAGTAAGATGCTGTATGAGAGACGGCTTTAAAGCAACACCCGGACGGATGAAGCAATCAGGCAGTGAGGCATATGACTATAGCGGGAGAAATTATCCCACATCATTCTAGTTTTAACACATGTTTAAAGCACTCTGACTTAAAAGGAGATGTGAAGGCAGTGTAGCGGCAATTAATGTGTAGGCTGCAGAAAGCCGTTGAATGAGAAGTGAGATGTTTTTACAAGAGGCGCTGACGACGGCGTAGGATGCACCAGCTGAACAGCGAAGAGAGATAAGTCAGTTGAGCAGATGTGAGGTGGAAAAAATCAAAGGGGACATTTCCTTTGTGTTTAACAGCCAAGCACGTCAGGAAAGAACAATGACTAAGATTATAGAGCCACGGAAGGATAAGCAAGGCACAAACGCACTTCACGGTTGCATCTCATTGGGAGGGACAAGAAGCCGCTTCCTCGTCGGGTGGGGGGAGGATGGGGGATGATTCAAAAGTACTTCTATCAGGGCAACCTGTTGGGATTAGTGCTCTAGGTTTGCCAGTGCTGTGCGCCTCTGAGTGCCGGCATCTCCTTATAGTCACAGTTTTGAGCATCTGCTACAGATGCCAGTACTGGGGTCAGCCATTGATCGACTTCGTCCCATTTGACTACTGGCCTACGTGAGCCATAGTAGTTGCATCGGTACACCTCACCCCACAACCCTCACCACCCAAATGATACACAGACACGAAGTTTGGGAGTAAGAAGTTGCAGGTTTATTTGTGGTCCAAATAACAGAGTGGGTTAACTGACAGGCGACCCCCCCTGGCCCCGCAACCCCTTGTTGCAGGGCGCCTGAAGATGAGCCAATACCGCGGACTCCTGGCCCTGGCCAGGTGTCGATTCCGGGAGGCACCAGCCTCCCACCGGTGGACCTACCGTCCACCTGCCCCGCCCTCCAGACAAGGGAGAGTCAACTCACACCTTGCCCATCCAGGCGGGGCGTTTATTAGCAAACCCCCGGTTGTTCAGGCTTACAACCGCCCTAAGGACTAACGGGGTGCCGTTGAACCAAGTCCCCGAGAAGGGCCCCTCGGCTTACATATGACTCAGTTGTGCCTTGCACTGGGGCTTCAGGTCCTGTTCCTGCGCCTGTTCTGCATGTGTGGGGGGGATCCCTTGTAACACCTCCTGCAACCTAGAAAACATAAATACAACATTAATATGTTCCCCTCCCCACTTCCCCCCTTCCAGCGGGTGAGCGGTAGGGAGGGGAGCTGGAATCCGCGGGCCTCGAGTCCGACGTAGTTGGGGGGAGAGGGAGCGGGCCTGGGGGGGCTAACGGGCCTGAGGCTGGCGAGGGGCAGCCTGGCGACCGTGATGGTAGCAGGGGGCAGCAGCAAAGAGGACGCCGGGAGGGAGGAGCTCCCTTAAAACCTCCCAGGAAAGGGGGTGGGGGCTTGACCTGGCATGACCCGCCTCCCCCGCCCCTTCCCGCCCACGGGCTGTCCTCGGTTCCCTGCGCCCTACTACGGGGTTTGCCCTCCCATGGGGGTCCCTTGCAGGGACCTCGGGCCTCCCTCATAGTAGTTGCATCGGTACACCTCACCCCACAACCCTCACCACCCAAATGATACACAGACACGAAGTTTGGGAGTAAGAAGTTGCAGGTTTATTTGTGGTCCAAATAACAGAGTGGGTTAACTGACAGGCGACCCCCCCTGGCCCCGCAACCCCTTGTTGCAGGGCGCCTGAAGATGAGCCAATACCGCGGACTCCTGGCCCTGGCCAGGTGTCGATTCCGGGAGGCACCAGCCTCCCACCGGTGGACCTACCGTCCACCTGCCCCGCCCTCCAGACAAGGGAGAGTCAACTCACACCTTGCCCATCCAGGCGGGGCGTTTATTAGCAAACCCCCGGTTGTTCAGGCTTACAACCGCCCTAAGGACTAACGGGGTGCCGTTGAACCAAGTCCCCGAGAAGGGCCCCTCGGCTTACATATGACTCAGTTGTGCCTTGCACTGGGGCTTCAGGTCCTGTTCCTGCGCCTGTTCTGCATGTGTGGGGGAGTCGCCTTGCACTTTATCCACAGCCTTGGGCGTGGCAACCGCTGCGCCCAGGGCCCCCACTACTTAGCCTTAGTCTTCCTCTATCTACACCCGGCTAACTCTAGCGCTTCACCCAGGTCTAATAGGAAGATCGCCATACCCACTTTGGACAGATGGACCCCATCATATTCCCAGCACCCAATGGACTTGGCGTGCAGCAAGCCATGCCTAATGAAACCTACCCCTCTTTAACCGCCCTAAGGACTAACGGGGCGCCGTCGTACCCCAAGTTCCCAAGAAGGACCCCTTGGAGCATGTATGACTTGAGCACGGTGCGCTTGCACTGGAGGCTTCAGGTCCTGTTCCTGCGCCGTTTCCTGTTTTTGGGATCGCCCTACATATAGGTCTAGGTGACAATTCTGACCACCTGGGTCCCACAAACCCAGCTCACTGCTCAATGTGCTTGGGTCCCCCTTCATTGCTTCCCGCAGTTGCCGAATGGTTCTAACCTTTGTAACTGTTTTCTCCTCTACCTGCTCCAGGTGGTGGGAAGGCTATCCCTATCCTGGCGAAGCCAAGGTGGGCCATTCCTGAGTGCAGGTGTTGCCAAACACTCCTACATCCACCATATTAGGCCAAGGTATGCTCTGACCCCACGTTCTTCTCAGGGTCTAGCACCCTGCCCCACTAAATGCCTGGCAGCCAGCTGCTGCCCGTGTCTGGGATGTGGACTGGAGGTTTTTCTGTCCTCGATGGACCCGATACTGGTGTATGCCTGCCACCTGTCCTGAACACGAGCCTATATCACGATGTGCAGCTATAGGACACTACTGTCTTTCCCTTACGTCCTTCCCTACCTAAAATTGTTGTCTAAGCTCTCCTTCTCGGGATAGACTAACACCTACTTAAAAAGTGCCTCAGGTCAGGATTGTGGACCAGGATTTAATAAATGATTCTATTTATTCTGAAAACTATACATCTCCTGCACCGCTTCCAGCTGCTGTTACAATTTTTTGATGAGGTGGTGCGGGATAGTGAACTGGACTAGAATGTTAATACCTAGATACGCCCGGTGGGGACCTGCTTTGAAATACTCTGAGTTGTCAGTGAACTTGAAATATTTAATTGTTTTGTACTACTTTATTTTGTTTTGCCGCAAGATGTTCCCCCTGTGCATGAATGTCATGTTAAGTGACTAGGAGGAGGGACATGCCGTGCCAGATATATTACTGTATTTATTAACCCTGTGTTGCTTGCCGAGGGTTAGGAACATGCTGGAGTTGAAAAATTTGCTCTATACTAGTCATCTTTGCTGTTGCCCTCCATGAGGGCTGAGTTCTCTGAATTAAGAAATCCCATGTACTGACCTCTTATTATGGTTTGAGCTGTACTCCCTTTTAGTACATAAGTTAGTTTATTAAATTCTATAATTGCAGCAAGACCGGTTGTTCAGCAGTGACACTTTATTGATCAAGATTAAAGGACCTGGCGTCCAAAGGCATGACTGAGGGATTTTTTGCACCACAAGATATTACTTTAGTAGATACCTGCTCACTGCATGAGGTCCCAAATTCTCTCACTCTGTTGCCCATGAAGGACGAGAATTACAAGCACTATTCACCAAGGCAGACATGGGCCGAGAACTAAAGACAAACCCCTTGAATTGTAATCGCCCTCCCTCTAATAATTGTGAGGTCCCCCTGGAGCGAATGAAGGTTTCCTAGTCTTTGTAACCAAGATGTCATTAACGAAAGGTTGGAAGTTTCTTACTCTTCGTAGTAGGGTGGCCCTATCCCAGAACAACCTACAGTCCCAGACCGCAAGTAAACAGTGATACACTTTGCGTCACCTGGATACAATCCGAGGACCTCTAAATCCAATGTATTGTTCTTGTGGGGCAATCTTTGAATATATTCTACAATAAATGTTTCATGTCGCCTGTCGCACATCGATGCGGCGATAGCAGGGTTCCTAGTCCTCGTAAATAAGATGTCCCTATCCAGGACAACCTATCAATCCCAAACCGCCCAGTAAATAATGTTACAAATCGCGTCACCTAAAAGCACTCTGAGGACCCCTTAAATCAATGTATTGGTCTTCTGGGATAATCCTTAAATATATTATACGATAAAATGCTTCTTCTCGTCTGTTGATTATTGCTGCATCGCCTGCGAACTATATACTTGTGTAGTAATGCGTGAGATATTGTCTGAGGTCCTATAACGGGTGATTTCTTCCCACCAGCCCGAAACCCTCTTACTCACTCTGGCAGGCAGGACTATGTTTATTTACTATTGAACTCTGCTGGGTTCTATTTACGATGATCAGGCTGCATTGAGGCTGATTTTCATCATGCTATATTCCATGTTTTGCCGTAATAGTTCTTAATAAGCCCTTAAGACTGAAGCAAGTGTCTATCCTTCTTACCGGTATTGATACAATGTAATATCTTTAGAGGCAAACCTAAGGGTCGCGGCCACCTCCTGTGATTCTGGGCGAGTCCCGCAATCACCCCGTGTCCACCAAAATTTTAATGTGTCCCTGTGTATCGCAGCAGAGCTCGTGTATGTGCTCGAATACTCTGGGCCATGTTTGCACTACATAGATCTGGCTAATATAATAATAATAAAGTGACACCTAAATGTATATAGATGCAAGATGTGGTTGCCTACTGACGCCAAGGCATAGTGTTCAGTCCTGAACTTTCCTTTGGAAACCTATTTTAGGATTGGTGCTGGACCGTCGTAAGGAACCCACACCCAACCTGCCATTCCCCACCGTTTTTGGGAACCTGAACTTCTGCAGGACTGCTAGTTTGTCAATGCCTTGCCCTATTTCCCATGTGTCACCAGTGCCTGTTTAGAACTCCCACTTCCAATAACTCTTAACTGCTGGGCCTAATCTGATGTACTAGGCGAAAAACGCGTAAGCGTGTTACCGCAGTATAATTTGACTTATGAAGACACCTTATTACATTATCGCCTTATTTTATATGCTCCGCACGTGATTGATTCAGCCACTCTCTCTTTGTTCGCCTGAATCTTTGTCTCAACGCCCAGAGGGGAGCAACATGTGCCTGTTAAGTCTTAAAATTGGGATTGTTAACTGGGTGGTCTCAAAATTGTTGTGGCCGCTGTGAGTAAGGGTGGCCTGAAACACCAGCTGAACTTCTGAGCTAAGCAAAGTGTGCCGCCCAACTGATCTTTTGCTGCCCATGTCCCTGCCTCTCGCTATGTAACACAACACGTAGCGTTACACCTACCACTGGTCAGGGCTGTTGGCCTTATCGTGGTTGTTGGCTGCAAAATACAAATGGCAATAACTATGGCGTCGTTGGTATAAAACTTTGAATGCTTTAAGTCTTAAATGGCAAGACTGTGAGCGAACTCTAACTGTTCTTGTTGACTTAAATCAGGGGCAGAAAAGGGAGGTACTGCTGCAGAGCATCCTCCGTCTTCCCATGTCTTCCCTGGACGGCGCGTCTTCCTGCAGAATGCGGCCGCACATACCAGCCGCAAACCGACTGCTACCCCACAGGCATCCTTGTCTGCTGCGCGATCTCTCACGCGGGCAGGTGTGGGGAGTTATACTGCTTCCTTTCCGAGCTCTTCATTCACCAATCCCTAAAAACACCATAAAAGGCAGCCAGCCCTGCCGGCAGATAAGTGCAGCTTAAGAGCAGGAATGGGGGCGGCGCGAACGTCATAAGACGGAATGAAAGTTACACGGCAGAAAAGAGATGTGACTTAAAACAAGGATCAGTGTCTACCTTGCATCCTTTGAATTGGAAAGGAAAGTGACGATACCTATCTATACGTTTCCCATACTGGCACAATATTGGACCAATCAAGTTCTCTGTGTGCGAGTTTTGACACCTGAGGCTGCACTCCCCGTTATTAATCAGGACTGCGAGTACCCGAATGCCAATGGCTGAGCGACTCTGCCTGGATAACAGCCCGATACCTCCACGATACAGAGCACGTTTCTCACACACAGCTCCTATATCAGTAGCACGCCATGCTAATCGTAGATACAGCTGTACAACTTCGAAATTTTTGCGACCCATACTATACATGTGCTTGAGAATTTACTTTACACGACTGATGGATGATCATTTCTCCCGCCTAACCCGTGTTCACTAGTTGCAGGGTATTCCGTGTACCCACCTAAATGTCATCACATGTAGAATCGATGGCCATTGTGCCAGGCAGTTCACTGAGAACGAGTGAAAGACATGCTCATGTTTGACTGAGTGACAATTTTCAAGCATAGCGAGTGTCATCAGTAATTTATGGCACGCTTACGCCGCCGTTGCGACACGCAACGCGCCGCCAACGTGGCGCATCCCTGTGACCTATTTACCACGTGACTCATCCAGGCAGATGCGCGAAGTTGTAAAAAATGCGCCACATGTGGGCGCTCATTAACTCGAGGGCTCGTTAATAATAGGATAAAACGAACACTCTAAAACTGGAGGGTAAACCAAATATACAGGGCACAGGATAGGTCATTGAGACTTGCAAGGATCGAAGAAAAGGATAGTTTTCAATGTATATGTCTATAATGAACCACTTGCACCCTCCAACGCAGACAGGTAACTGTTCTGCTAAATAATCTGCTGGTGCTGGAAATTATTCGATATTTATCCTGGATATTTGATCGTAAGCATGTCATTTGCTACCCAACTGGTTGTAGAAATAAACGTGGTCAGGAGGGAATACATTAGGCCTAGTTTACCCCAGTGCCTCTGCTCCCATTAAAAACGCGAGAGGCCTGCCACGGTGACAGCTTCTACTTTGCATTACATACATTAAAATATATTCACAGCGAATTCTAACGAAGGGTGCATGAGACGTGTGACGAGACATAAACATGCCTATAATACATTGCGACACGCTCTTTTGGAAAGCCAGCGCTTTTGGCAAAATGCTTGATTTGGGACCATGATGGAGATTTGCAAACTTGGCACTTAATTCCTACCTTAACTGACTAATCACATCCGCTCCTGCCTAAAGAATGCTATGTTTCCAATGAACATTCAGCGCTTTGCAGATGACGTTCAGCAGATGCGCACGCATCTGTGCCGTTTTGCCCCATGGTGCGCCACACTGTAAATGCGGCGCACAATGGGTGGCGGAGCTGCAGCGCACAATAACTGACGCATCCCTGGGGATGCGCCAGTTATTGTAAATCTGCCCCAAAGTATTTAATTAAGAATTTTCCACACACATACACATGCACTGACGTTGAATAGATCAAGAACCAATCTCGACTGGTAGATCCTGCCCACAACAGGCTTTCTAGAATGCTCGTCTATTGATGCCACCTTGTGTTGTGAGATGCATCGCGACATCACTCACTGGATATCGCTAGCAACTCGGTGTAAGGCAATCGTTCATTTAAAATAATTTTTTTTTTTTTTTTTTTTTTTTGCAGTTTGACAGTGGCCCTTATCTCCTTTATTCAGAAAACGCACTTAACAGCTACTGGGCGGGGAGATGCGTGCAGCAAATCACTCCAAAGCAGCGCTGAGGTGCACGGGGGCAGACGGGGGCGTGCAGGACTGCTTCCCTCCACCCCGCCATAATTACCATAGAGCAGCGCAAACATGCTGCACGACGTGCGAAGTCACTTACGTGGGGGGGTACAGGGAGAAGCTTCAGCACGCGGACAGAAAGTGGGCGCTAATAATCTGAAACAAAAGTCTGTTGAAATCAGATATTTAAATTAACTATCTAGCAGACCCGAGGCTAGAACCGTAGTCTGCAGGGCTGGAGAGGCTGAGCACTGCCCAGGTGAGCCACGGAGTTCCTCCCAACTATGACAATGTCACACCAAAGCAATATGCAACCTCGGCAGCTGTCATCACTGCCTGTGACATACAAGGGGCGCTTCACTTTTTGTTTGCATTAATGTACAAATTGATAAATTGTGGACATCAGTGAACAATATGAACTTATCACAGCCTGGCCTATGCGGAAGCCGAAGGTGGAACGGCAATTGGACCCGAAAATTGTTTACCAGATCCAGAACATTTTAGAAGCAGCATGGTCGAGCAGTGCGCTGAAGCACCCTTTCCAAACGGGCAAATCTACGTTTAAATAATGTTTCCTGAGGGTAATTCGAGCTGGATTTCTACATCTACGTTTAAATAATGTTTCCTGAGGATAATTCGAGCTGGATTTCTACACCGCTTGCAGATGCCACCCTGTTTATGGCTGCCCTAGCAAGTGCCCACCTCGCATCAACATTAACTATCGGACTGCGAGGCGCTGCACCCGCCTCTTTATCCAGGGCCGCGCCGCCCAATGGCGTCCCCGAAGCAAGCATCGCTGCCAGCTCATTGGCCCTCCGACCGACGAGACTCCCATTGCGACATTCCGGCGCTGCGCAGGGATTGGCCCGACATTGAGGGCTTCCCCACGCGCCGAGGAGGAGAGCTGGCCTCCACGAGGATCCCCCCCGAGGCGAGGGGCCCGCCACGTCGAGGGGCCCCGCAGAAAGGAGCCGAGGCATCCGCCGATCACCCTGAACCCGGTGAATGTTTGGGGAAGGAGGGGGGTGCTCTGTGCCGCAGCCGCGCTGATCCCGATGCTGGGATTGGCACACGGAGCACCGGAGTAGATGGCAGGAATAAGAGGGGCCCCGCAGAAAGGAGCTGAGGTATCCGCCGATCCCCATGAACCCGGTGAGTGTTTGGGGAAGGAGGGGGTGCTCTGTGCCGCAGCCGCGCTGATCCCGATGCTGGGATGGCACACGGAGAGGAGTGGCTCTTCTCTATGTTTAATGCCACGGGTGGAGCGGGGGTGGGAGTTTACTTGAATATCCGGGGGGGGGGGGATTTTTGGCGGGCTTTTGATACCGCTGGGCAGCCGCCCCCGGCCGCATAAGCAGATGGCCGTGCAATCGCCCCCCCCCACATCGCGCCGCGCATTCAAAAGGCGGTCCCGTGACCCGCGGCCCAACCCCATCACGATCGGGTGGCCGAAGACGGCCTGGCACCCGCGCAAGAGTTGCGGTGGGTCGATTTACCCCTGATGTTCGCGGCACGCTCGCGGTCTGGCCGCATGGCCGTCCCCGACCCTCCGTGCACTCGACCTGTGACCTGCCCATGCCCCCCACACTTCCCCGACTCCCGCGCACTCTGGTCCCCCATAGCCCGACATCACACACGGACCCCATGCCTCCCCGTGGTCTCAACCACCGGGCCCCTGTACAACCTGGGTTTCGCCCAAGGACGGGGCCCCTGGGGGAGGCAATCGCACGTCCGTTTACCTCTAATGGGAGCTGGAATCCGCGGGCCTCGAGTCCGACGTAGTTGGGGGGAGAGGGAGCGGGCCTGGGGGGGCTAACGGGCCTGAGGCTGGCGAGGGGCAGCCTGGCGACCGTGATGGTAGCAGGGGGCAGCAGCAAAGAGGACGCCGGGAGGGAGGAGCTCCCTTAAAACCTCCCAGGAAAGGGGGTGGGGGCTTGACCTGGCATGACCCGCCTCCCCCGCCCCTTCCCGCCCACGGGCTGTCCTCGGTTCCCTGCGCCCTACTACGGGGTTTGCCCTCCCATGGGGGTCCCTTGCAGGGACCTCGGGCCTCCCTCAAAAGCCAACAGGGACTGGCTGTGACGTGCTCTGTGAAGGAGCGAGAGAAAGAGTGAGAAGCCGAGGACAGAGTAAAAGTAAAAGATTGGAGTGAAGGCAGAAGTGAAAGGGGAAATGTGACTCAAGAAAAAAACATTGGAGTGGATACAAAAGAAATAGATGTGATGTAAGGAGCGACCGGACAAGCGAGGCATAGATAATGTATGAGATAGAGAAATAGAATAAACAAATTGAAAGAGCGTGTTTTAGAGAAAAACAGAGTGACAAATACAACGAGAGAATGCATGAATGAGACACAAGGTGTCAAAGAATCAACACAGACACCTTCAGAGAAGCATGGTTCCCAGCAGGCAGAGAAAGGGCGATAGATAATCTTTTACTACTAATTACACAATAAACACACCTCTGATCTAGCATATACCCCCACAAACCAACCTGGGATGTGACAACAGCGGTGCGTTCTTGAGCTTGGGTGCCTGTAATTCTGAAGTCCATCTTCTCAGTGCAATCGTACCAAAGAAGGAAGGCACTCAGGAGATAGCAGTGTGTATCTCATCCAAAGGGTTTCAGCTGGTCAAGGCCGAAAAAAACAGAAGTCTAACCTATCCCTCTGGTGACAGTGCTCCATCTTCAAAGGACGAGAACCACATCCCGTCATTTCTGCTTGATTTAATCTAAAATCTGCCACCAGCCCTGCGTTTTGTGCCACTAAATATATTGAAAACTGATATATATGCAAGATATGGGTTGAGTTCAGGAGCGGCATGTGCAGGTAAGAGCAGTGGGGCAGGGTGGGGGGGTGGACTCGAAAGACGATAACGAGGGTATATTTATTATTTATTTATTTTTCCCTCATCGCCTGTCGAGTTCCCCTCCTCCATCGCGCCCCGCTGCTCTTACCTGCATAGGCCGCTCCTGAGTTGTTACCTATAAAATGCAACTAACAAATTAAAGCATCTAGGCACAAAACTGAGTGCATTCCAAATAGAGCAGCAACAAAACAAAGGAAACATACACCTCCACTCCCCCGTTAAGCCATCTCTAAATTGAGGGCTGATAGTAGGAGCCAAAATGAAGGGATCACTTAAACTTGGATGTGAACACGTAAGTAGCATGGTGCCTGTTTCATATTAGGCTCTCTGGGGAAAGCAGAGCATCATATAATGGATCCATCCATAAACTGGTAACCAGTAGAGCTTCCAGCGTCTAAGAACCAATGGCATTTAATGAAACATCATGGCACATCATGGTGAACACATTGATACCTCTAAATAGCTGACTCAAGGAGGCAAACATAGCAAGCATTGGCATATTTCAGACTAGAAATTATGGTAGCATTACCCACAGGAATTTTTAAAGACACAGCATAACATTATCTTTCTTTAAGATCCTCTCTGTTACATTATAATCGAATCTTACATTCTTTGTCTTTTTTTTAAGGTAAGGTGTGGTTAAGTACCCTTCCATGTACTTACAGATGTGGTGGGATGTAATAACTAGGCCTTTTGTCTCTGTTGAGCTATCACCAGGCATCTGAAGTATCTCACCATGGCCCCCATTAAACTTTGCAAGGTACTGGAGGGGTACAAACACTGCATCAGTGTTAGACCTGACATCATTGGCTTGAGTCTCTCCTCCATTTTTTCTGGTTGCCTCTACTGTTTTACGATGTTTTGCTGGTATATGCTTTGGGCGCCGTGTCACTGCTGATCAGTGCCATAGCGCAAGTGCTCCCTATGTTAAAATGATGTATCTATTGTATCCATGTTTGGCTTATTTGGTTTACTGTCAGTCCCTAGTCTAGCGCACCAGGAGTGCCGGGGCTTGTAAATACAAATGCCGCTCGTGGGCTTGCAGCACGTGTTGTGCCACCCACAGGAGCGGCTTCGTAAAAGAATGTCTACGGGTCGGTCATTGCGAGACCCACGTGCAGTCTTGTACTGTCACGCCGGCTGCGCAGGTATACCTACTTGCCAGCCCCTCCAACCTTCCCTTAACTTCATGTTAGTCACCCCTATGGTAGGCCCGTGGGCAGGGTGCATTGTAAGTGTAAGGTAGGACACGCCTGACCAAGTTGGCATGTCCTGATAGTGAAGTACCGCCATCTTCGTGCTTCACTATGGCGAGGTAGCCTGCTCTCCATTGATTAGAATGGGCCGCCGGGATTGTTAATGCTATGATCCTAGCTGGCTCGGAGAGTACGGTGCAATGTCGAGTTTGGTATCCCTGAACTCGGGGTTTAATTACGCATCCGTTGGTGTGGATGGTTTTTGGACTCTGGGTTCGAAAATGGCACTTTTAGAAAGTGTCTATTTTCTTGCCTAACCATATCTGGTTTCTGCTGGTCTTGCGTGTGTGTGACAGGAGCTGGGTGGCTCCAAGAGGTCTGGATGAGTCAGTGTGGGATGAGTGGGACATTTACGTTGAGAGTAGGGGGAGAGTAGTTGTTGATAGCCTGCCTTGCCTGATACAATGCTGGCGCCACCTCCTGCTAAGCGACTGATGGCTCTGTACCTGCCATGGACGATCCTAGCCCCACCTCCTGCCAGGAGGGCGATAGCTCTGCTTCTGCCAGTATCAATGCTGGCTCCACCTCCTGCGGGGCGTCTGAGGACCCGGCCCGGCTCAATGAATAGGCAAGGTGCTACTGCCTAGCTCCACCCACCACAGACCCAGGATGTTGGGAAATCCCCGGCATAGACAAAGGGATCAAAGACAAAAAGGGGTATAAGAGAAGGACCCCTGAACTAGGAAATCAGATCACTTCTGACAAGGAACCCTGTAACCAAGGACAAGAAGCCTGCTGATCTAAAGGACTGCCTACCCCTTCTGCCAGTGTGCTGTTGTTGGGGGAATCCTGCAGTGCTTCTTTATTTTTGCCAAGGAACCAGGAGAGAGGAACTGTGTGTGTACTCTCACGCTTGCTAAGAAAATCTCCAAGGACTGGAAGAGTGCCAGTCTCCTGCTGAAGTCACAGGGCTAAAGGACTTCATCTGCTAAGAGTGCTATTTGCTGGAAGTGTGAATCCAGCACCTCTGAAAGGAACAGCAATCACGACGACCGGACGGTGGGCCCGACCGACGCCAGCAGCAACGCCAGTGAGTGGGAGTACGGCTCTAGCTCCAGAGGACCTCGTGTCTGCACCGCTGCTGATCGCATCACCTGTGTGCCCTTCGACGCCGTGAGCCCTACTCACTCTGTGCAACTGCATCATCGACAACGCCTGCTGAGGCCTGATCGACACCGAAGACGCGACGCCGGATTGCTCGACGCCGCTGATCATCGTGTGCTTCATTTTCCTAAAGGTACTGTGTTGTTGGGGGTCCGTGTGACTCCAGGCCCGACGCAGCGCTCCTCGCGGTCGACGCTGAACCTGTGGATTATCTTTGCCTCGACGTTGTGTAGCTCCCGTGTGAGTTACCCTGTTGCTAAGAACTGTGTTTCCAAGAAGAAGATTTGCTTGATACTAAAGACTTTTATGCTAAAGAAGAAACTACCTTTGAACTATCCTTTTTCCTTCCCGAACGTATTTATTCCGATTGTGTACAGTTTTGCCGTTATTTGGTCTTGTGCTAAGCCTTATATAAAAATACTTATTTTTATAATACTACGGTGTCGTGTCCATTTGTAGTGTATTCACTGTGTTACTGTATGTGGTCATAATTGCTTAACGCACAGCCTCTGAGATAAGCCTGTAGTGCTCTGCCAAGCTACCGAGGGGGTGAGCAGGGGTTATCGAAGGGTGTGATCCCCTTGCCCTGACTAGAAAAGGAGTGTCCCTATTTGTCAGAAGTGCATACCTCTGCCAACTAGAGACAGCCGGTTCTAACATTGGTGGGTCAGCGGTGAGGATTTGGACTTTGCATTTATGACCCATGTACAGTGATTAGTGTGCGCTACATAGTGAAAGCAGACCATAGCGCAGTCACAATCTGATTCGGAAGGATTCTATTTTTGTTCTTCGCTTTCCCGAAACTTGATTTTTTGTGAACACTGCCAGTTTTTACCATGAGTGACAACGGAGTCACTGCCCCTGCTATCGTTGTTGTGGAGGAGTTCGAAAGGAGTAAGCTAAAGAAATACAAGAAAGATGAGCTGAAACACTTTTGCGACCAGTTTCAAGTTCCTACCACCGGCCTCTCGAGAAAAGATGATTTTTATAAAGCGTTGCAGGCCTGGTGGGAATCCAGAAATCCCTCTGATGTGGTGGTGGTACCCACAGAGGAAGGGGAGGAGGAGGTGCCAGTGAATGGACCTGTGCCCTCTCCCGGAAGCAGTGTTTCCTCCAAAGGTCTTTCCCCTGAAGAAAGAGAAGAAAGGGCGAAAGAGCGAGCTTACAACATGGAGATGGCAAGGCTAAAGATAAATGGGCAGTTGGAGTTAGAAAATGCAAGAGGTAGAAGGGAAGCTGATTTAGAGATCAAAAAGTTGGAGTTTGAACGAGAGAAGTTAGCTTTGGAGCGTGAAGCCAGGTTGAGGGAACTGGATATCCAAGCTAAAAAGTTAGAGTTGAATCCCTCTGGTGGCAGCATTCCATCCGAGCGTGCAGAAAGTAAGTTTTACTTCCCGAAAGATGTGATCAAAGATTACAATAAGAATGAAGATATTGGTCAATGGTTTAAAGCATATGAGTTAGCATTGTTGGCCCACCAGGTCCCGGAGAAGAATTGGGGAGCGGGGTTGTGGGGTCGCTTTGTGAAGGAGGGAAGAGATACCCTGTTAGACATGCCTGTTGCGGATAGGATGTCGTATGCTCATATGAAAGATGCTTTAATGTTGCGATATGGCTTAACCCCCGAGCAGTAGAGACAAGCTTTTAGAGAATGTAAGAAGTTGCCTGGTACGACGTGGGTTGAATATGTGTCTTATTTTTGCAGAGCCATGGATGGTTGGGTAAAGGGCAGCAAAGTGGAAAGTTATGAAGCTCTTTATGATTTGTTTGCTTGGGAGCACTTGTCTAATAACTGTTTTCCAGAGCTGCGCCAGCACCTGATTGATAGCAAGATATCTAGCCCTAGAAAACTTGCTGAGGAGGCGGACCGCTGGGTCAGTACCAGGGTCCACAAGGGTCCAGTGGGAGACTCAGCCAAAGGTGGGCAGGGTCCCCAGCAGAAGAGTGGGGGGGACAAAGGGAAACAGAAGGAGTCTCAGAAAGGGCCCCAAAGTAATCCCCAAGGGAACCAAGGGAAAGGTTCCCAGCCTCCCCCTGAGAAGAAGCCAGGGGCCCCGATGGGTAAACCTGTTCATAGGGGCCCTCTAACCTGCTACGGTTGTGGACAGGTGGGACACCGGTTTTATGACCCCCAGTGTCCCAAAAAGGATTCGAGTGCACCGCCGCGTGCACCCCCTCATCAGTTGGCGAGTGTAGCCTTGGGAGGGGAGGAGATGGTTGTCCATGGTGGGAGGGGTCCCGCAGAGATGTCCCTGGTCTCGCTAGGAGACATGCAAATGGTCCCTCCACCTCCTCTGCCTAGTAACACTAGTAAATATAGGCAGTGGGTGACCATTAATGGCCATAGAGTGGAAGCTCTCAGAGACACCGGAGCGAGTGTGACAGCTGTCAAGTGTCACTTGGTGTCCAGAGAGCAGGTGGTTCCCCACGCATTCTACCCCGTGATAGCTGCCGATAACTCCCAGAAAGAGTGTGAGGTGGCTCAGGTTTCCTTTGAATGGGGGGGAGTTTCAGGTACTCTTCAGGTTGCTGTGAGGCCCGCCATGCCTGTCGATTGTCTCCTGGGCAATGATTTAGAAGACTTACCTTGGGCTAAGGTGGAGAGAGCGGCGCACTTGAAAATGTTGGGTGTGCCAGAGTGGGTGTGTGCAACCACTCGTTCGATGACAGTGAATAAGGGTGTTGATGGGGTCCCGGAGCCTGAAAGTACGGCCCAGGACCCAGCTGTGAAGGGAAGAGGCAGGAGGCGCGGGAAACCGGCCCCCGTAGTTCCCGTGGTCCAGGAGGAGGTAGACCCTGAGGGGGATGCCCTGGAGCCCACAGGGGAACAAATTGCCGAACTGGGAGATCTGCCCGAGCTGACCCATTGGCAGCAGGACGGTGGTCCCTCCAGGGAGGAATTCTGTGCGGAGCAGAAGGAGTGCCCTTCTCTTGTGGGCATGAGGCAGCAGGCCTCAGCCCAATCCTCAGGTGATCAGTCAGGGTCACATTTTGTGTACTGGGAGAACGATCTCCTGTATAGCGAGCCTAAGGCTGCTGAGCCTGGGTCAGCCCGTGTGCTGGTGGTACCGCAGCGCTTCAGAGCCTTCCTACTGGGTTTGGCTCATGACGTACCGTTAGCCGGACATCTGGGGCAGGACAAGACCTATGACAGGCTTGTCACCCATTTTTATTGGCCTCAGATGCGTAGGGATGTAGACATCCATTGCAAGACTTGTCGCACTTGTCAGGCAAGTGGGAAAAGCGGAAGGAAGCAGAAGGCTCCCCTCCAACCTTTTCCAGTGGTCAGCACCCCCTTTGACCGGGTGGGTATTGACATTGTTGGGCCCCTGGACCCCAAGACAGCCCTGGGCAACAGGTTCATCCTGGTCTTGGTGGACCATGCCACGAGGTACCCGGAAGCCATCCCTCTCAGAACAGTGACGGCCCCCGTGGTGGGACGGGCACTGATGGGTGTTTTCTCCCGGATGGGGTTCCCCAGAGAGGTGGTGTCCGACCGAGGCACCAACTTCATTTCGAACTATATGAAGTCTCTGTGGAAGGAGTGTGGGGTAACCTACCGGTTCACCACTCCTTACCACCCTCAAGGAAACGGGCTGGTTGAGAGATTCAACCGGACCCTCAAAGGCATGATTATGGGTCTTGAAGAACCAATGAGGCGGAAATGGGACGTCCTCTTGCCATGCCTGTTGTTTGCTTACCGTGAGGTACCGCAGAAGTCTCTAGGGTTCAGCCCCTTTGAGCTCTTATACGGTTACCCGGTAAGAGGACCTTTGAGTCTGGTCAAGGAAGGCTGGGAGCAATCTCCCAGGAAACCTCCCCAGGATGTATACAGCTACATGCTGGCCTTTCGGAACCAGACTCGGCGCTTCAGAGAACTTGCTCAGGCAAATCTGGAGGCCAGCCAGGAGGAGATGAAGCGATGGTACGACCGGAATGCCACTCTGGTAGAGCTTCAGCCTGGTCAGGAAGTGTGGGTCATGTCCCCTGTGGAACCTTGTGCGCTCAAGGACAGGTGGACTGGACCGTTTAAGGTTGTGGAGAAGAAGAGCGATGTCACCTACTTGGTGGACTTGAAATCTCCCAGGAACCCCTTGCGGGTCCTGCATGTCAACCGTTTGAAGCCCCACTTAGAAAGGTCCGAAGTGGGCATGCTCCTAGCTACAGATGATGGAACGGAGGAGGAGAGTGAGCCTCTTCCCGACCTCCTGTGTGCTAAAGAGCAAGACGGGTCGGTGGATGGTGTGGTCCTCTCTGACACACTGACCCTTGAACAGAAACAGGATTGTCGCCAACTGTTGGGACAATTCCCGGATCTGTTTTCCTTGGTTCCGGGTGTCACGCATCGGTGTGTCCATGACGTTGACACCGGAGACAGCCCTCCTGTGAAGCACAAGGCTCACAGGGTGACTGACAAGGTCAGAGCGTACATTAAGGAGGAGGTCTTCAAAATGTTCGCGTTAGGGGTGATTGAGTCCTCTAGCAGTCCTTGGGCCAGCCCAGTGGTCTTGGTCCCGAAGGCTGCAGCGCCTGGTACTTCACCAGAACTCCGGTTCTGCGTGGATTACCGAGGACTCAATTCGGTCACGAAGACCGACGCGCACCCCATCCCCAGAGCTGATGAGCTCATCGATCGGTTGGGGGCTGCCCGGTACCTTAGTACGTTTGATTTAACGTCTGGGTACTGGCAGATCGCCTTGACTGATGGGGCAAAAGAGAGGTCAGCATTCTCCACACCAGATGGGCTATACCAGTTCCGGGTGATGCCCTTTGGGATGAAGAATGCCCCTGCCACCTTCCAGAGGTTGGTCAACCAGGTCTTGGCTGGACTGGAGGACTTCAGTGCCGCCTACCTGGACGACATCGCAGTGTTCAGCGCCAGCTGGGAGGAACACTTGCGCCACCTCCAGGAAGTGTTGTTGGCCCTGCGCGGAGCAGGCCTCACAATCAAAGCCAGTAAGTGCCAGATTGGGCAGGGTTCTGTGGTGTACTTGGGGCACCAAGTAGGGAGCGGCAAGGTTGCCCCCCTGCAACCCAAGATTGATACCATCCTGGCTTGGGCGCCGCCCAAAACCCAAACGCAGGTGAGAGCCTTCTTAGGTCTCACGGGTTACTACAGGAGGTTTGTCAAGGATTATGGTAACATTGTGCACCCCTTGACGTCGCTGACTTCCAGGAAGCAGCCACGAAATGTGATCTGGACTGACGCCTGTCAGACGGCCTTTGACACCCTGAAAGCTGCAATGTGCACAGCACCTATACTCCAGGCACCCGACTTTTCGAAAGAATTCATTGTTCAGACGGACGCTTCAGAGCATGGCGTGGGGGCTGTTCTAGCTCAGGTGAATGAAGAGGGCCGAGACTTGCCTGTAGCCTTCATCAGTAGGAGGTTACTTCCCAGGGAAACAAGGTGGAGTGCGATAGAGAGAGAAGCTTTTGCTGTGGTCTGGGCGCTGAAGAAGCTGAGACCCTACCTGTTTGGGACTCACTTCCGGGTTCAGAGAGACCACAGGCCCCTCAGATGGTTGATGCACATGAGGGGTGAGAATCCGAAACTGTTGAGGTGGTCCATTTCTCTACAGGGGATGGACTTTACGGTGGAACACCGCCCTGGTACAGATCACGCCAATGCTGATGGTCTGTCCAGATTTTTCCGCCTTAGTGATGAGGACTCCCTAGGTTAAGGGTAGTTCTCCCCACATTTCAGCTGGAGGGGACACGTGTTAGACCTGACATCATTGGCTTGAGTCTCTCCTCCAATTTTTTCTGGTTGCCTCTACTGTTTTATGATGTTTTGCTGGTATATGCTTTGGGCGCCGTGTCACTGCTGATCAGTGCCATAGCGCAAGTGCTCCCTATGTTAAAATGATGTATCTATTGTATCCATGTTTGGCTTATTTGGTTTACTGTCAGTCCCTAGTCTAGCGCACCAGGAGTGCCGGGGCTTGTAAATACAAATGCCGCTCGTGGGCTTGCAGCACGTGTTGTGCCACCCACAGGAGCGGCTTCGTAAAAGAATGTCTACGGGTCGGTCATTGCGAGACCCACGTGCAGTCTTGTACTGTCACGCCGGCTGCACAGGTATACCTACTTGCCAGCCCCTCCAACCTTCCCTTAACTTCATGTTAGTCACCCCTATGGTAGGCCCGTGGGCAGGGTGCATTGTAAGTGTAAGGTAGGACACGCCTGACCAAGTTGGCATGTCCTGATAGTGAAGTACCGCCATCTTCGTGCTTCACTATGGCGAGGTAGCCTGCTCTCCATTGATTAGAATGGGCCGCCGGGATTGTTAATGCTATGATCCTAGCTGGCTCGGAGAGTACGGTGCAATGTCGAGTTTGGTATCCCTGAACTCGGGGTTTAATTACGCATCCGTTGGTGTGGATGCTTTTTGGACTCTGGGTTCGAAAATGGCACTTTTAGAAAGTGTCTATTTTCTTGCCTAACCATATCTGGTTTTTGCTGGTCTTGCGTGTGTGTGACAGGAGCTGGGTGGCTCCAAGAGGTCTGGATGAGTCAGTGTGGGATGAGTGGGACATTTACGTTGAGAGTAGGGGGAGAGTAGTTGTTGATAGCCTGCCTTGCCTGATACAATGCTGGCTCCACCTCCTGCTAAGCGACTGATGGCTCTGTACCTGCCATGGACGATCCTAGCCCCACCTCCTGCCAGGAGGGCGATAGCTCTGCTCCTGCCAGTATCAATGCTGGCTCCACCTCCTGCGGGGCGTCTGAGGACCCGGCCCGGCTCAATGAATAGGCAAGGTGCTACTGCCTAGCTCCACCCACCACAGACCCAGGATGTTGGGAAATCCCCGGCATAGACAAAAGGATCAAAGACGAAAAGGGGTATAAGAGAAGGACCCCTGAACTAGCAAATCAGATCACTTCTGACAAGGAACCCTGTAACCAAGGACAAGAAGCCTGCTGATCTAAAGGACTGCCTACCCCTTCTGCCAGTGTGCTGTTGTTGGGGGAATCCTGCAGTGCTTCTTTATTTTTGCCAAGGAACCAGGAGAGAGGAACTGTGTGTGTACTCTCACGCTTGCTAAGAAAATCTCCAAGGACTGGAAGAGTGCCAGTCTCCTGCTGAAGTCACAGGGCTAAAGGACTTCATCTGCTAAGAGTGCTATTTGCTGGAAGTGTGAATCCAGCACCTCTGAAAGGAACAGCAATCACGACGACCGGACGGTGGGCCCGACCGACGCCAGCAGCAACGCCAGTGAGTGGGACTACGGCTCTAGCTCCAGAGGACCTCGTGTCTGCACCGCTGCTGATCGCATCACCTGTGTGCCCTTCGACGCCGTGAGCGCTGCTCACTCTGTGCAACTGCATCATCGACAACGCCTGCTGAGGCCTGATCGACACCGAAGACGCGTCGCCGGATTGCTCGACGCCGCTGATCATCGTGTGCTTCATTTTCCTAAAGGTACTGTGTTGTTGGGGGTCCGTGTGACTCCAGGCCCGACGCAGCGCTCCTCGCGGTCGACGCCGAACCTGTGGATTATCTTTGCCTCAACGTTGTGTAGCTCCCGTGTGAGTTACCCTGTTGCTAAGAACTGTGTTTCCAAGAAGAAGATTTGCTTGATACTAAAGACTTTTTTGCTAAAGAAGAAACTACCTTTGAACTATCCTTTTTCCTTCCCGAACGTATTTATTCCGATTGTGTACAGTTTTGCCGTTATTTGGTCTTGTGCTAAGCCTTATATAAAAATACTTATTTTTATAATACTACGGTGTCGTGTCCATTTGTAGTGTATTCACTGTGTTACTGTATGTGGTCATAATTGCTTAACGCACAGCCTCTGAGATAAGCCTGTACTGCTCTGCCAAGCTACCGAGGGGGTGAGCAGGGGTTATCGAAGGGTGTGATCCCCTTGCCCTGACTAGAAAAGGAGTGTCCCTATTTGTCAGAAGTGCATACCTCTGCCAACTAGAGACAGCCGGTTCTAACAATCAGTAATTATTAGTGCTGTGCAGAAACAACCCTCTCATTACCATTTAATTATGAGTTAAACCACACAGAATGGGGAATTACAGTGCGGATTTACCTGATGGTATTCCACCAGGTATTCCCTTTTCCATGGCGTTTAATAAAGACATTTACCATCTGTTCCGTTGAGGCAGTAAATATTTGCAGGGGGTTGTGGTAAAAATGTTCAGTGGGCTCTTGTAAGGCAAGAGGAGGAGGGTGAGAATGTTGACTGGCAGGGGGTAGCATCGAATGGAGCCCTCTTGCCTTGACTGAGGTGTGGGTAGGGGTGGTGGGAAGGGGGCGGGGTACATTGCAGTGTTTTCTGACAGTGACTTTATCTGCTGCATTTTCCAGTCAGTAAAATCTGGATCATTGTTCCTGCACTCAGGACATCTGGATACAGGGACCTTGGACCTCTTCTGATTGCATAACAAATTACAAATGGGAATTTCTGCACCACACAGTAACCAATCTAGGCCCATGCCTTTTATAGGCACCTTGCATGTGAGCTGATAAAGACATTTATATTTATCTTAAACATATTGGGGCAGATGTACTAACAATTTGCACCAGGTGTGCATCATAAAGGTGACATAAACCGGTGCAAACTGTTGATTTGGGATTTACTTTTCAGTGCAAATCTGTATTTTCCACTGGAAAATAGCCCTAAAGTAAAGAAAGGAAATGCTAGCACAACTTTGCGTCAAAGGGGCATACCATCAAAAATACTTGTGTGTACCTCTAAGAAATTGGATTACTGGTTGAGGGGGATAAAACCATACTCAAACAGCAATCACAATCCTTGTCAGGGTGAAATCACAAGCAAACCCAAAATTAATATCTGAGCTCAATGCTCTAGTAGCTTGGCACAGAGCAGTTAGGCTTAACTTAGAGGGCATTTGTTGGAAAAGGGGGTCTCTAGTTGGCAATGGGTTTCACCTTTGTCCAAATAGGGACCCTTGCTTCTAGTCAGGGAAAGGGGGATACACTCCTAAAATAACCCCTGCTCACCCCCTCGGTAGCTTGGCTTATGTCCATGGCAGTGTGTAAAGCATTTGTGATCACATACAGCAATACAGTGAAGTCACTATAAATGGACAAAACACCAGTTTAGAAAAATAAGTAATCTTTATCTAAACAAGACCAAACGGCGAAAATCCACAATACAATATCAAAAATAGGCTCTTTATTGGTAGAAATAGTTCAGTTCAATGCAAGTTGTAAAAGCAACACTTTTTCCACAAAGTACCTTAGATGTGTCATGCAAAACAAACAAAAGGGTTGCAGGGAAGGCGTCAGTTCCTTGCTTCGGGGGAGGCGGCTCACCTGTTTCTTACTGCAGCGCAGGGGAGGCGATGCATCCATTCCTTACTGGAGAGGAGGGGATGCCCCTGTTTCTTACTGCATTCCGGTTACGATGCAACAAGATGGCACATCGATGAACGGCGATGATCCAGTGCGATGCAATAAAATGGTGGCTTGATGCGGTTCGACGATCCGGTCGATGCGTGAACGTTTGGAGCCGCACGGCAGGTGATGCGACGGTCTTCTCGGCGATGTGACAGGAATTGGTGCGGGTGCGACACGTTTCTTCCTCAGTGCATCGATCTTCCAGCTCCCAACAACAAACAATCTCTATACGTCCTAAACAGCTGCAGGCATTTCTTTGCAGGCTGGAATTCCCACCAAAGAAATTCAGGGGAGCTGGTGGTGAAGTCTTTTGTGTCGCTGAAACTTCAGACATAAGGCAAGCTCAGTTTCACTCCCTTGGAGATCTTTCCTCCAAGCAGGCGACAAAGCAAACAGCAAAGTCCTTTTTCTCCTTTCCTCAGCAGAAAGCAAACACTGCAGGCCAACCCCCAACAGCAAACAGCACAGGGGCAGTAATCCTCCTTCAGCTTCTCCAGTTCTTCTCCTTGGCAAAGGTTCCTGTTGGTTTCCCAGAAGTGATCGAAAAGTCTGGGGTCTGGGTCACTCTTTTTATACACCAAAACCCTTTGTTCTCCAAAGGCAGAGAGTGTCTGTACCCAGCCAAAACCAGTGGTGTGGGGCACTTTGCAAGTGCACAACAACCTACTTTGTCAGTGTGAGCCCTGGCTTCAGACACACCACAGGGAGCGGAGCCGTCTTTGTGGAAGGCAGGCCCAGCCCCATTCAGGTGACGATGCTACTCCTCCCACCACTCCAAATGCAGACCAAGCCTATTCAGCCCAGCCCTGACTCATCAGACTTCTAGAGCAACTGTCCTGCTCAAGCCCCTGTCATCCTGAAGCCAGACACACAATCAACAAACCTAGCAGAGGCACACTGGATGGTTAGGCAAGAAAATACCTACTTCCTAAAAGTGGGGTCACCCTCACTAAAAGATGCAGGCATACTAAACTTTATTTTCCTATCTTTTTCCTAGGGTCATTTAAGTTTATAAGATGTAATAAACAGATTACCCATTCTGGCCTATATGAACACACAGCGTTGCAATAATGAAAAACTAAGGGGCCCATTAGGATGGCGGACGGATTGCCCCTGCCATTCTGGCTCTAGCCATCGCCTGCCTGGCTGGCGGAGGCAATCTGCCCGCCATCCGCACCTAAATTCCCCCCGCCATATTAGGATGGCGGGGGGGACTGCGGCGGACGAAAAGACCGTCCGCCGTTTTTCCACCCCAGTCACCTTGCGGCCGGGGCGGAAAAGGTTTAATATGGTGGCGGTGTCTATTAGACAACGCCAGCAATATTAGCATGGCCTAAAACAGATGCATTTCCGTGGCAGCGATGCCGCCATGGAAAGGCATGCGGTCTTCACTTCGGGGGGCCCCCTGTGGGCCCCCGGAGTGAAGGACAGGTGGGGGTGCACACGGGGGGTACCTGTGGTACCCCCCTGCATTTGCATTAACAAAGCGGTTAATGCAAATGCATATATGCATTTTTAGCATTGTGGCAGGCGGTGCTGAGAGCACGCCCGCCACAATGCTAAAAATGCAGTATGCGCCCGCCACAGTTGCGGGCGCATCCTAATCCCCCCCATGGGACCCCTGCACTTTCGGCGGGCGGGCCCATACTCTCATAGGATGGCGGGCAGACTAAGTCCACCTGCCATCCTAATGACCACCTAAATTGGCAGTATTTCACTATCAGGACATGCCACACAGTAAACTGTCTAAATATTGACTTTTTATTTTTGACCTACAAGAATATCGAGTTGAAAATATCGGAGGGAAAGAATATCGAAATCAAGAATATCAACGACCAGAATATCGACCTGTAGGTAAGAAATATAGTTTATGTTAATACTGAAGTTAATAATATAGATAGTAAAAATATTGATGTTACTAATATCGATATTAATATTAATATATGTTTAAAAATTTTGTTAATTATTATACTAGTTTTAAAATAAATATACGTATTCCATTTTTAGAAGTTAGTAATAATTGTTTTTAAAGTAAATTATGCGTTTTAGTACCATAGTGATTTGTGGGTTTATAGGGGAATAGGGTGGGAAGTAATTTAATTATAGTAAATTAATTAAATATTTTTTAGGAAATATTAAATATTTGTAAATACATTTTGCGTTTTAGTTGGGTAGCAGGATGTGGGTTTGTAGGGGAATAGGGTGGGAAGTAATTTAATTGTAATTAAGTAATTATTTAATTTTTCTTTTTTGGTATTGATAATTATTTTTATGTTAATTAATTAATAATTGGTAATTATTTTTTTAAATTGGTAATTCATATTTATTATTTGATGATTAATTGGTAATTATATTAAGTGTATTAATTTCTTTTTGAAGTGTGTTGTGAGGTTATAGGATAATAGGGTGGGAAGTGATTTATTTGTAATTAAGTCAATATTTATTTTAGTGTGATTATTACTAATTACATTATTGTTAATTAATTATTAATTGGTAATACCTTTTTAATAATTTATATATGTTTAAAGTAATTTATTGTTAATTAATTATTCATTGGTAATTAAATGTGATTATTTATAATGTATTGGTATTTATCAAATATTTATTGTTAGTTAATTTTATTTTGTAAAATGTTTTTTAATAATGATTATTTTTTGGTATTGAAAATTAATTTATTTTAAATTGTATTATTATTTGGTAATACATCTTTAATAATTAATATTTAATTGCATTTAATTTAATTGTTAATTATTAATAATTGGTCATTATTAATAAGTAATTATGTATTGGTAATGTTAATTAATTTGTTGTAATTTATAATTTACATTTTTTTTTACAAAAATATTATTTTGATTATTAGTAAGTTATTTTGACCCCTACGCTATCCAACACGTTTCTTACTGTTGCACGCTCTGGAGTAGGAATAGTAATTTTAACCCCTACTCTATCCAATACTTTCCCTACTTTTGCACCCTCTGCAGTTGGAATAGTAATTTTAACCCCTACGCTATCCAACACTTTCCCTACTGTTGCACCCTCTGGAGTTTGAATAGTAATTTTAACCCCTACGCTATCTAACACTTTCCCTACTGTTGCACCGTCTGGAGTTGGAATAGTAATGTTAACCCCTACGCTATCCAACACTTTCCCTAGTGTTGCACCCTCTGGAGTTCGATTAGTAATTCGAACCCCTACGCTATTCAACACTTTCCCTACCGTTGAACTCTTTGACGTAAGTATATATATCATATTTTATATGTATATATTTTTCCTATATTATGGGGTTGATTCCGATCCGGTAAAATCCCCTTCGAATAGCCGTACGGAGCATTTTTCCAGTACGAATCGTACACCGTCAACGTCCCCGTACGTACGATGAAGTACAATCCAAACCCAAAGCAGGTCTCCGTACAAATCGTACGAAAGACCATACGACTTAAGGATACGTACAAATCGCATTCGGAACACGCAGTACTCGACGTCCGTACGGGTCGAAGCAGATTTTCCGACCCAGCAAGTACTATTCGTTACGACAACACTCCATACGACTCTTTCTACGGGAATTTAAAACGTCCGTAAAAGCTGATTTCGACTCTAACCGCGTGCGAAACGGACCCCCCCGGTACGCGAGTACACCCCATGATTGCAGGGTTACGGTGCATAGGGGTACAGTGCGTAGGGGTATGGTGCATTGGGGTACAGTGCATAGGTGTACGGTGCGTAGGGGTACTGAGCATAGGGGTACTGTGCGTACCCCCATGATTGCAGGGGTACGGTGCATATGTAAATGTGTTGCTCTCCGTGCGAATTGCTCATACGACATTTACCATACGAATCACATTCTCGGTCCGGATCGTACTTGTCGGGTCGTACAGAATGTTTACGATTCGTACGGTACACCGTGAGGGTCCGTATCGTATGGATTTTCCCTTGATTTTCATACAGTTCGCATATTTTCTGACGTAATTTTTTCCTACGGATCGTACTACGCAATTCGGACGGATTTGTACAATTCATACGGAAACGGCTATGAATACGAATCATTGTACAGATTAGTTTCCCGAATCGGAATCGACCCCTACATGTATTACTTAAAATTTTAAACATATTTTTAACTATGTTTATTTTAAATATATGTATTATTTATTTAATTTTATATTATTTTTAAACATTACAAAATACGATATCTTTTACAACGATATTTTTTACATCTATAACTTTTTTCGATATTTTTGTACTTACCTTAATGTAGATAGGAACTCGATATTGTTGATGTTGATATTCCACCTCTGATATTTCTGACATCAATATTTTCGATGTTGATATATGTCAGATGTCATGCCACACACATCAGGGCATCTTCTACCTTTCACAAACAATGCACCCTGCCCACAGGGGTACCTTGGGCCTACCTTAGGGGTGACTAACATGTAGAAAAGGATATCTTTAGGGGCTGGCAAGTGTGTGCACTTGCCAAGTCGACATTGCAGTCCCAGACTGCATGCAGGCTCTGCAAATGGCAGGCCTGAGCCACATTTTAGAAGCTGATTCTGTGTGTGGCACAATCAGTGCTTCAAGCCCACCACCAGCATCTGATTTACAAGCCCTGGGCACACATGGTGCGCTGTACTAGGGTCTGCCAAGTAAATAAAATATCCAATCAGGGAATCATTAATCCATAGTACAATTACAAAAGAGAGCATACGCACTTTAGCACTGAGCAGCAGTGAAAAAGTGCCCAGAGTCATAAAACCAACAAAAACAGGTCAGAAACTATACAGGAGGAAGGCAAAAAGTTATGGGATGACCCTGCAAAAAGGGCCAAGTCCAACACAATGTGTATAGTATTAATGCAAGATAAATAAGCTAACGGCCCCACAGCTGACTAAATGTTGAGCACCTCAATCATTTAGTCCCAAAAGTATCAAGTCCTGTGCCAATAGCCTCCGAGACCTGCTTTGGTTGGATCCCACTGGATATCCAGAGACAAAACTTCAAAAAAGCGTGGAGACAGCACCAGGGATGGAGTCACAGATCAACTCGATAGCCCTATGAGAATATTAGCGAAATTCTTTCACATCAAAAAATAAGCAAACATCACCAACTAATGGCCACACTCCATTAAAACAGGCCAGTCAGAAGAGTCATAGCAACCCTGTATGTCACCAAGTTTGGACGATATCAAGGTGGGTTTCCAGAGAGGTGTATGCTTCAACTTGCAGATACAAATATACTCTTGCACCAGGCGCTGAAAAAAGTATTGGAAACCTGGAAATCCACCTTCATATCGTCCAAACTTGGTGACATACAGGGTTGTTTGATCTGGAGTAACCCTACATAGACGCACCCTAGAATCCAGATTTAACTTGTTCCCATCGTTTTTGACTTTTGTATCATCGGATATTTGGCTCCATCAATAAATCTAGTCGCCCTGATGAAGTTCCCATAATAGGAACGAAACGCGTTGGTTGTTGTCCTATTTGAATATATAAAGAAAAATAAAGAATATTGATACATAATATATTGTCTTATCTGAGACTCCATCCCTGGTGCTGCCTCCACGCTTTTTTGAAGTATTAATGCAACACTTCAAACAACAAGAATACAAAAACACACCATGAAAGGATGCCACTCTAGACTTAGAATAATAGTTTAAATTTAATCTTTAATAAATAAAACAAGACCAACATGACAAAAATCCAATGAGTAGAACCAGAGATATGCAATTTGAAATATTTCAGAGAAATAGCTCACAAAAAGTACAAAGTGCCAATTGTACATTCTGTTCGCTTCATGTCTGGACATAGTCACAAGCTCAGAATGACAGCAATGGAGTGTGGGCTAGCTACAGGGACACACTTAGGCCTGCTGAACAAGAGTGCCTTAAATCGTGATTGTGGAGCAATGTGAGGTCCCGCTTTGAGGATGCGTCTTTTCTGAGGAGCTGCAAGGCTGAAATTTAAGGTCCTGCATCCTCATTGAGGATCCTGTAGATGAGGGCTTGCGCTGCAAAGTCTGATTTTGAGAATGGTTTGCACAGTCAAGGCAATGGATTGGTTCAGAGGAGTTGCGAGGCTGCTATGTGAGAACCTGCATGTTCGTCAAGGCTGATCTCAACAAGAGATATGCGATGTGAGGGCTTGCATCAGGAAAGCCTCGCAAAGGGAGTAGTCCCGATGTGGGCTGCAAGGTCAAAGTGAAGTCCTTGTTCTAAGATAAACCACGCAGCAGAGGCAATGTGTCGGTTCTGCTCAGGGTTGAGATGCAGTGTAGATGCATTGGTTCGGCTGGATCCAAAGAGAGGCTGCCAGAGCACCTCCAATTCCAGTTCTGAGGGTCCAGGACTGGGGGCACAACATGGCAGAGTCCAAGTCGCTGGGTTCAAAGTTGTTGGATCATTCTGTCCCTGAGGCTCTATCAGGAGGCCAGCCAGCTGGCCCTTGGAGTCAGTCTGGCTTCCTGGGTTTCATAAGATGCAGGTCCAGTCCTTCTCACCCAAGCAAGAGGGCATCAGGCAGCAGTTCAGCACAGCAATGCAGCCATCCAGCAAGACAATAGTCCAGTTGGGCAGCACTCCAGCAGTGTGGTAGTTTTTTTAGCAGCACAACAGTCCTTCTTCCTGGCAGAGAATCCACACAGATGTGTATGGAAAAATCGGCATCCAAGGTCCAATATGAATACCTGGGCCCTCCTTTGAAATGGGATAAGCTTCTATAGATTTCCCAGAGGCATCCTTCCTACCCTGGCTCAAGCCTAACCACAAGGGGTATGAAATCATTTTTGTGGAGGCAGGCCACAGCCTATTAAATTGTAAGTATGGGTGTCCCTACTCCGGACTTTCACCCTGCCAGTGATGGCCTATCCAGGTACACATAAGCTCTCCATTCTGTGTGGCTGTCAAGGAGAAATACACATATCCTAACTTTCAGCCACACCCAATCATGTGACCTAGAGGCAGGCTACTGGAACTAAGTGGCTAAGGCAGGAAAATGGCAACTTTCTAAAAGTGACATTTTCGAAATTGCAATTTAAAATCCAACTTTACCATAAGAGAAGGGTTTTCTTTACAATCCCAAATACATCAAACATGAACTGGTGCCCTGTTCCCATTTGCACATTACAGCCTATTACATTTAGAAAGGTAACTCCAATTTATTTCACACCCAGGACATGTACAACTAAAAAAGTCAAGTCCAACCTTTTAAATACGCTGCACCCTGTCCTCTAAGCTGTCCATGGCATAACTTATGAGTGACTTACATGTATTAAAAAGGAAGAATTGGACCTGGCAAAAAGTTTACTTTAAAACTGCACACAAGGACTACTGCAGTGAAATGCCTGATACATGTTTTAGGGCTTTATAAGTGTGTGACATAATCAGTGCTTCAGGCCCACTGGTAGCATTTAATTTACATGCCCTGCGTACATGTAGTACCACTTTACTAGGGACTTACAAGTGAATTAAATATGCCAATTGGGGATCAGCCAATGCTGCCATGTTTTAAGGAGTGAGCACAAGCATGTTAGCACTGGTTAGCAGTAATAAAGCGTGCAGAGTACTAAGACTGGCAAAATCGTGATCAGCGCAACTAAGTGGAGGAAGGCAAAACGTTTGGGGGAAGACCACCCCAAAGCTGACAGGTCTAACAGTACACATGGTTATTGACATACAGCCCAATCTACGAACATTTGTAGATAGCAATTTACGCCGAAAAGTAACGTTTCTTTCGCTTTAAAATTGAGAAATGTTTTAATTTCAATTTTGCCTGTGTGCTGCACTATGTAGTACACCTACAAAGTCTAAAAAGTTTTTAAATCTTTCTAAACACATTATTTGGTAATGCAGGGGTACCCTTCCTACACAAATCATATACTTGCCAGAACACAAACACCCCTGTTCTATTGTGCAAGGGTGTGTGCATTGGCGCTTGCCAGTCTAAAGTGTACGAATGCAGGGAGATAATAAATCAGTGTCAATCTTAGTAAACATGGTTCTGTCCTGCTTTCTTTCTCTGGCTGCTGCCCTGTGCTGTGAGAAAAGTAAGGACATTTTACCCTTATTAGCTTTGCACATTTTGTGGTAGCCTTTCTGTTGGGTTCGTGTGCTGGTTCTTGTGTCGGCATTCCTCTCCTGCGTTCCCTGCGTGGAACACAAAATGTCTGGGCGCTGGCAGTTGCTGCCTGGGAGCTGTGGAGATCGGTCCTATAAAAGTGTGATCTGCAACTTACCCGGGCTCCCTTCATTGGCGACGAGTTGTCTGGTTCCCAGCCTTCCCCACTGTTTGTTGCTGTGTGCTGTGCTTGCTGTCTGCCCTGCCTCTAAACCGCGTCTGCTGGGGCCAGGTCGGAGGTGTCGTCTGGATGTGGTCGTGGTGTGCTCAGTGAGGACTCAGATCTACTTGTCCTCTGCTTCATGATTCACACCTTCCTCGAGAGGTCCGTGAGGTTTTCTTCATTTTGTGTTTTTCATTTTAGGCGTGATTGCGTCGTGACGATTGGCGCGTGTGTCGGCGCGCATCACTTTGCAGAAGAGTTACGCTGCCATAGTGACCTGCGCAGTTGTCGGCGCGTACAATGTTGCTGGAGTGAGTTCCCATTGCTGTGGCAATCTGCGCGCATACCGGCGCGTGTCACAACATCTTGTTGGAATTCCCCTCAAGTATCTGTGTGCATATTTAAGGAAGTTGTGAATGCGGCAACTGGCGCGTATACCGGCGCGCCCCACATCATCCTACTGAGTTCCTCTGCGTGTCATTTCAGGGATACGCACACCTATTTTGCAATAAAGTCAACGAGCTTTAGGTTTGAAGTCAGCAAGCTCATGTGAATGTGGCAACCAGCGCGTATACCGGCGAGCGCCACAGCATTCAATTGAGTTCCTTTGCGTGTCATTTCAGTGATGCGCACACTCATTTTGCAATAAAGTCAGTGAGCTTTAGGATTAAAATCAGCAAGCTCATTCAGTGATGCGTACACTATTCATTTTGTTTTGCGTGTTACTTCAGTGATGCGCACACAGTTTTTTTCAAAGTCTGCATGTTTATTCAATGACATACACACTATCATTCTGTGTGAATATTAAAGGAACCTAGTTTACAATAGTACTGTTATATCCAGTTGCTGTTAATTTAAGCATTTTCTCTAATTAGAAATGTGTAGCAACAGCACATTGGCACGTTAGTAATGTGCAAAACCCTTTCTGTTTATTGCATTGTAGCACTGAAAACCTTTGATATTATCTGCAAATTAACTACTTGTTCGTAGTGATCTTCGTGACAGCAACTCACTCACGCAATGGATCAAGTAGTGGTACCACCTCCGTTTTTGCAGTCACCTAGTACTCCTCCTGTTATTTGGCAGCAATGGAAGGAGACATTTGAAGCCTATCTTGAGGCGATTGATGGTGAGACTTTTACTTAAAAAAGAAGAAAGCTTTACTTGTATACAATTTATGCGCAGAAGGGAGAACCATTTTAAAGACTTTAACCCCTTCCATGCTGATGACGGCTGGGAGCCGTCGTGGCACGCAGTGCTCGTGTGCTGATGACGGCTCCCAGCTGTCATGACCCCACCCGCTATCGGAATGTGCCCAACAGGAGCGGAATTCCGGCCGCAGGCAAGGGTTAACTCTAGAATTTGTAAGTAGTGATGATGATGGTGACGCCTTAATAGTAGATGATTACGCCACGCTTATTAAAACTTTGGATAAGAGATTTAATCCCAAGAGAAATATTGTACTGGAGCATCATAAGTTTTTGCAACATGCTCAAATCCCTGGCAAATCCATTGATAATTTTGTATCTGCTCTCAGAACTCTAGCAGTCACTTGTAATTATAGAGAGTTCAGAGATTAAATTGTTTGCGATAAGCTAATCGAGCGCACTTTGCTATAAAAAGATTCAGTTGAAACTTTAGGCTTCTGAGGACCCTGATCTAGAAACTGGAGGAGGTTATTCCCCAAACTACCTCTTGAAGGATGAGGGTTGTTCATTCTAGATTCCGGGACTTTGTTAGGTATGGAATTATCTCGATTTATTTATTTAACTATCAATTGTACAACTTATTTTGTTTTGTTTCTTTATGCTGTAAGAATGTTTTCATCATTTTTGTTTTATGTGAAGGAAGGGGGGTGTATTGGGTTCTCGTGTCAGCATTCTTCTCCTGCGTTCACTGCATGGAACACGGAATGTCTGGGCACTGGCAGTTGCTTCCGGGGAGCTGTGGAGATCGGTCACATTAAAGGATGATCTGCAACTTACCTGGACTACGTCTTCCTTTCACGTTCCTAAACTGAATGTAATACGATTTTAAAATAATGACTTGCATCTTTACAGTGCTTTCTGTCACAGACTTGGACCGCTTAGCACTATAAATACACGTCACTATTCTACCCCTGCTCCATCCAGGGTTCAGTTGTGTGACTGTCTGGTTACACACAAAGACATCTCCTTTAATGCATTAACCAACTAAACTTTCAAAACATGAAAGAATATTTTATATTTATTTACCTAAAAGTGAAAAAGTCAATAAAATTACTTTCAGATACACTCTGGCCATTCGACATTGCACTCAGGATTAGAGTTCTCATACATTTTTATGCCCTTCAAATGACCTAGAAACAGCAGTTACATTATGTATATAATTGAATGCCAATGAACCGTCTTTATTTTGGCAGCACCATCAGACCCCTACAAACCGTAACATTGGAACACTACAGAAATATCAATAAACCGGAAGTTGATCCACCACTTACTGAACATTACAATCAGTTCCATCTGAAGCAAAAAAACATTAATGTTTTGGGACTAGAATACAGTGCCAGGATGCCCGTAGGGTTGCAGAAGCACTTTACAAATGCTATAAATAAAAATAAAAATAAATACATCAAGGTACACTGCCACAAGGCGTTGGAACTCCCTCCAGTTCAACATCACATACAAGCCACGAATGGCTATCACTGTAACAGAAATGCTAATGTCTTTGAATATAAAAAAATCAATAAAATACTTTGAAATAAAAAAAAAATCTGTCTTCCCTAACGCTTTTCAGGAAAGTCATAAAGACCTGGCTTTACACTGACTAATGCTTCTGTCTGCTTCTCGGTTTGCTAGCACCAAGACACCACTGGTATTCGTGAGCTGTATATATTTTTTAACATATCATAACATAACATTTATGGTATCAATAGAAAAGATGTCATCAGGAGAAGAGAAAGTGAACTTACATTTCAACTGGGTACCCCCAAAACTAGATTGAACCAAGATGCAGTGTTTCACTATTGACTATAAGTAAATTCAAGAAGTAACTCCCCAGTGTATTTCCAAGCATAATAGCGAAGACATCTGATGTCAACAGATTCCCTCTTTTTTACTTCCATGCACTAGAATAAAAAAAAAATAAGTATGCCTAAACGCAGAGTTACCAATACAATCTACTTGTTGTTGTTAGCATTATCCAGCATTATTGACTTTGCATCTACATACAGTATTGCTTATGGTAAATGTATTTGTATTTTGTGCCTTAGGATAGCTCAAGCCAAGTCAAGTAAAACTGTATATGGATTTCTTATAAATCCACAAAAGTACACAAAAACATAAAAAAATTAATACATCACTAATTATTTTATACATTTAGCACAATATTCAAAATAACTGGGATAGATTATATCACATTACATTGTACACTAGTTGGTCGATTCCGATTCGGGATAAAATGCTCTGAATAGCCGTTCTGAGCGTTTTCCCGTAAGAATCGTACCCTGCAACGTCCCCCGTACGTACGACGAAATACAATTCGTACCAGGAGCTGGACTCCGTACAAATCGTACAGAGACCGTACAAATCAAATCCCCGTACGGATCTCCCTCGGAACCCACTGTACGCGACATCTGTATGGTTCGGGACTGGTTTTTCCGACCCAGCAAGTACGATGCATGTTGGGTACGCACCGTACAATGCTTTTTCTACGGGAGCTGAAAACAGCCATAAAAGCAGAGTTCGCCCCAAAACAGGTACGGAACGCCCCACCCCTGCTATCATGGGGTGTACGCACCGTACCCCTGCCATCATGGGGTGTACAGACCGTATCCTATGTTCGCTGGGTGTACGCTGCGTACACCCTGCGATCTCAGAGGTAAGGTGGGTACACCCCATGATCGCAGGGGTACGCACCGTACCCCGCGATCATGGGGTGTACGGACCGTACGGTGTGTATGTGATTGTGTGCTGTTCCGTACGAATCGCCCTTACCAGATCGTGTCCTCATACCCCGGTCTGGATCGTACTCGTCGGGTCGTACGGCATGTTTACGGTTCGTACGGAGAGGGCTCCGGATATGAATCGTACGGACGTTTTTTTTCCAGGATCAGAATCAACCCCTAGATCTTTTTGGCAAGCCTGGCCATAACTGTTCAAGTATACTAATGTCTAGGAGATACAAACACAGTATATATAGTGCAGATTACTTGGCATATGTACAAAATATAAAATATCCAAGGCATTCGGTAACCCATGCTTAGTACAAAGACATATAAAAGTAGGACAGAGCACATTCAATACGTGCTACAGGACGACTATTGCACAAAAGACTTAAGTGCAGAGTATAAGCTATTACAAACAATACTTTTTGAACAACTATAATAACCTCAGAATAATTATAGCTACTGCAAACAAATATATATGTATCAACAATATGTTACATTCAAAGAAACACCACGCACATAGTGACACTGAATAATATTGACATATAACACTTGAGACCTGATCTTAATAATGTGCTGTTAAACATGTTATCCAAATGAGTAAGCAGTCTCCTTCTATTTATGGCTTGAGAAATATAAGAAGAAACTGATCGACAAATGACATCACTCTCAAGTTCACATAAAATGTTTAGTGCATCTTGGTAGAATACAAATTTCTCAGTTAAAAAGAGAGGACATAAAAAGGACCTCCTTATATCATCATGAAACCTACAAAACAAGATGAAATGTGTTGTAGATTGGATAGTTTTCCGTCCAGGCATCCTTTTTTTGGAATACAACTAAGTGATTTATAATACCCAACCACAGCCTTGTCAAATAAAATCTCTCCTGGATATTGGTTACCATTATGAAATAACCTTGTAGGCCTTGTTTTTGGAGCCCTGCAGTATATCTTGACACACTCGTTTTTTTACATTCTTTCCTTTCTCTATTGAATCCTCGATTCTTTAGGAATGTCATTCTTAACTCTTTTTTTCCCAAACTGCAAGATACTTGCCTGGTTCTTAATAGTTATAGTTTCATCAATTTCTTTAAGTAATTTATCTATATACACCAAACAGGGGATCTTATTGTAGTGCTCAAGTGTAAGGCAATCTTTGATGACATCCCTAGTGAACTTGGTTCTTTTCTTGTTCCAGATATTATGCAAACTAGTGATTTCACTCACATACATTGTGTCTTCGAGGTATGATACGTTTGTATTGTTATGCATGACATATATGGGTACAGACAGGAGAACAGCCAGTAATCTGCAAAGAAAATACTTTTCATATAATTGCATTGTAGAGATACCAGCCATACCCCATTCAGTTGCCCCATAGGAGGCAGTTGGGGTGCATATGCTCTCGTACAGTTGAACCATTTCGCTTATGGGTTTATTACCTACTTTTCTGACTAATCTAAAAAGTGCCTCAATTGATCTAATAAACTCAAACTTTGCAATTTCTAGTTGGGAACCCCACAAACCGTTATGGGAGAAATGTATGCCTAGATGAGAAAAAAACGTTGGACTTTCTGTAGTTATTGTTCCCTCACATATGGGTCTTTTTCATGACCTACCCCCGCCCAAAGACCATCATAAATGTTTTAGTCAGCTTAAGCTTCAAATCTTTCTGTTCCATATATGTGAAAAATGCATTGATTAGCTGTTGCAGACCATTAGCAGTTCTTGACATCATATTGCATGATCTGCATACATGAGCAGTTTAGTCGGGCGAGAGCAAACTTTTGGGGGCATAAACATACACATGTTGTAGCATTTGGAGCAGCGGTATTTTGATTCCACCCTAAGATGCTGTAGGAGTACATTAAAATCATGTGTAGTCAGCACTCAAATACATTCTGTGTGATTACTGTTACTAAGAAAAGATGGGGTATTGCATATATATTTTTTTTTAAAATTTTTGAAAACCTTTATTCAGAGCAGAGCACACAGCTATTCAGCCTGACATCCCGGAGGCTAGGCAGCATGGGTAATAGGAGAGCAGTAGTGCAAAAAGATCCAAACATAATCATCGAAGGTTAATTTTATATTAAAATGAGGAACTCAACAAAGGAGCGCCCAAGGGCGCGAAAAGGTGGCAATAGAGTCAATATGAATCAGGGCGTCAGGGGACGGGTAGGGGAGGAAAGGCAGGGAAACGATCATCAAGGAGAGGATATCAGAATGGGAAGGAAGGGGGGGGAAGACAACAGGAGAATGCAGTACATCAAAACTCAGTTGGTGTTACAGGTCAGGGTGACACATGTTCGTCCAGAGAGACTGGTTCAGGTGGCAAGCACACGTCTCCCCTATATTCATTCCAGGCCCCCCACACTTTATTCCACGTTCGGGGTCTCCCTCTTGCCACATAGACTGTCTTCTCCCGGAACATGCACCAGTCCATATTGGCTTTCCATTGTACCACCAGGGACGCACCCCACTTCTGAGCAATGTCCCTTTTGGCCACCATGTTCCCCAGGGTCACCCACCTAGTCTGCGCTGCGCTGTGATCAGAAGGCTCCCATACGTTCAGGAGGCACCTACGAGCTTCCGCGTGGGCAATCACGCCAGTAACTTCTTCCATGATTCGGTGCACCCTCCTCCAGTAGGAGGCTATTACAGGGCATTCCCAAAGGATGTGTAGGAAAGTGGCGAGGGCCCCACAACCTCTGCGGCAGAGCCCGTCAGGCGAATATCCCATGCGCATCAATCGGGGCCCCGTCACGTACACCCGGTGCAAGATCTTGAACTGCACGAGGCGGAGACAAGAGGAAATTGCGACCTCCTTAGGGGAGGAAATTGCGCTCTGCTAATCCTCATCGTCGAGTTCCAGGCCATCCGCCACCCACTGGTCCCGCAAGCCAAGGAGGAGATCTGTGCGCACGTTTATCAATTTCTTATATGATAGGGAAATCGCGCTTTCCGGCATGTGCCCATCCAGTATCCTATCCTCCAGAGGGGAGCTTTCAGGAATGTCGCCGTCCGGCGGTGTGGCCGAGAGCAGCGCATGCCTCAGCTGGGCGTAACGGAAAAACTCCGTCGCACCCAGTTGGTATTCGGTCTGCAGCTGGGAGAAGGTCTTAATCGTGCCCCTGGAAAGCATGTCCTCGACTCTGCTGATACCGATGAGGTCCCATTTATCAAACCCCTTGGTGTGCCACAGTCTACCCAGGATGTCCGAATCAAAGAGGGGGGTGAACCTAGTCAGTCTGCCTTGCCAACCTTGTGCCTTGGTGACCGCCCGCCAAACGTGGATCGCCGTCCGTGTAGGACCCGTCAACCGTCGGTCGAAGGACTTCGAGTACAGGGCCCGATAATAGTTGACGTCACCCAAGAGCCATCTATCCATGGCATAGCCGGGACTATTCACAGGGCCATAGAACCCGTGGTTGAGGGCAGCAAGTTGAGAGGACCAGTAGTAGCGGCGCACGTCCGGAAGGGCGATGCCGCCGTCGTACCATGGAAGCGTGAGTTTATGGATGGCAACACGAGGTCGACCGTCCCAGAGAAGATTCCGCAGGAGACCTTCAAGGTCTCGGAAATAGCGCGCCGGAACCGGATCTTGGGCGTTCTGCAGGGCGTACAAGAACCTGGGCAGGGACATCATCTTAAACAACGCAGCACGGCCAAGGAGGGAAAGCGGGAGCTTACGCCAGCTATCCACATCGCGCTGTAGACGCTGGAGAGGAGGGAGTAAGTTGAGGTCGTACCGCAACTTGGGATTACCGGAGATGTAAATGCCCAGGTACTTGAAGCCACGTACGGCAATCTGAATGTTACAGCCCCTGGGGAGTCGTGGAGTATCTCCTTTAAGGACGTACAAGGACGACTTGGCCCAGTTTATAATCAGGCCAGAATAGCGTCCGAAGAGTCTGAGGACGTCACAGGCCACGATGAGGGACTTGCAGGGGGAAGTCAAATAAAGTAAGATGTCATCGGCATACAAGGATACCCTGTCTTCAAAGCCAGGGGCCCAAGTAATGCCGTGTAAATCAGGATGCGTACGCAGTAGGGCTGCGAGCGGTTCAAAGGCCAAGGCGAACAGAAGGGGCGACAGGGGACAACCCTGTCTGGTACCCCGATGTAAGGGGAATGGCGTCGACAGACGACCGTTGACCGTGACGTTGGCCATCGGTTCAGCGTACAGCAGCTTCACCCAGCTCACAAAGACCAGCCCAAATCCGAATTTGGACAGAACTGCCCAGAGGTATGGCCACTCGAGAGAATCGAAAGCCATTGTGGCGTCAAGGGACGCGAGGACAGCTGGCTCTTCGAAGGTGTGGGCTCTAGCCATAACACCGTGAAGGCGGCGTAGATTGAGGGCGGTATTCCGGCGGGTGATGAAGCCCGACTGATCAGGGTGTACAAGGTCGCCAATGACACCAATCAGCCGGTTGGCGAGCAGCTTGGCGAGGACCTTGGGTTCCACATTCAGGAGAGAGATAGGACGGTACGAGCGGCAGACGTCTCGTGGTTTACCCTCCTTGTGGATGACCACAATAGTGGCCAACCTTTGATCCAGGGGGAGACGGCCCCTCTCAAAGGATTCCAGGAACATTTTCCGCAGGTGCGGAGACACCGCGTCCGGGCGGATTTTATATAGTTCAACCGGGATGCCGTTAGGTCCCGAGGCCTTACCGGTGCGTAATGAACGGATCGCCAAGGCAATCTTGTCAGCGGTGATCTCTCTGTCTAAATCCGCGCTTTCGTCCTCGGAAAGGCAGGGAAGTTCAATACCCGAGAGGAAAGCCGACGAGTCCACCTCAGAGAAGTCCGAAGCGGACTCATAGACCCCCTGAAAGTAACCAGCGAAGGAGTCAACAATGGCACTCGGGTCCGTAAGGACCACCCCGTCATCTCCCAAGAGTTCAGGCACCACTCGGCTGGCCATCTCCCTCCGGTCCAACCAAGCTAGCAACTTCCCCGCCTTGTCGCCTACATCATAGATACGGCCCTGCTGCTCTTTAGCCAGAGTGAGTGCGGCATTCGTGGCAAGATCGTGGTATTCCGCTTGCTTCAATGAGAGGGTATGCAAAACCGAGGGGTCTGGCTCGGGCCCCAGCTGGGACTCGAGACTTAAGACCTCTTGCTCAATAGTCAGCAAGTCGGCATCCCTAGACCGACGGGCCTCCGCAATGAGCACCTGGGCCTCGCCCCGGAGCACTGTCTTAAAGGCCTCCCACAACGTAACGGCCGAACCAACCGAGCCCACGTTTTCAGCAAAATAAAGGTCAATGGCTTTGGCCAGGAGGGAGCGGGTCTTGATGTTGCGGAAATACCACGGATTGACCGTCGCCGGTCGCTCCGACAAGACCACGCCAAAGTCAAAGGAGACCCACAAAGGGGAGTGGTCGGAGATGCCCCGCGCTAAGAAGCGGGCTTCGGAAACGGCCGATGCATGCGATGCCAGTGTAAGGACATAGTCAATGCGGGAGAGACTCCCATGTGCACCCGAGAGAAAGGAAAATTGACGGAGTGTCGGATGGAGAAGGCGCCAGCTGTCCACCAGGCCCATGGACTCAAGAAAGGAGGGAAGCCGCATCTGTGAGCTGCGGAGGTCCCGAGGCGGTTGGCGATCAAGCAAACCAGAGCAAACTGAGTTAAAGTCACCCCCCACTATTAACAGGCCATCCGGCATAGACAAAATGGCACCACCAAGGTCCTGAAAGGTACTGGATTGCAACCCCGGGGGGACGTATACAGAAAACAACGAAAGGGAACGCCCTTCCCATCTACCCGCCACGGCGGCGTAACGCCCCCTGTCGTCAATCATGGTGACATCTCTCTCTAGGGGAAGGGACGCGCGCCTAAGGATACCCGCCCCCCGGGATCCGGAAGAGAACCCCGAATGAGCCACCATTTTGTAGCCTTTACGATTCAATGCTTTACACGTGTTACCCACCAGATGTGTCTCTTGAAGGAGGACAATATCAGGCATGTGACGTTTGATCAGCTGTATCACCACCCCTCTTTTGACTCGGTCACCCAACCCGTTGACATTCCAACTGAGAATTCTTAACTTCCTACCCCCCATCACCCCGCAGCCCGCCCCACCCAGTCCCAGAAGACACCGATCTCAAATACAGTTCAGGAGCATAAGTGACCCATTGCCAGACAGAGAAAAGAAAGAAAAAACCAGCAAACAAGAAAACTCTTCCCAACATGCCCCCCACCCTGCACCCCTGCATCAGACTAAAAAGCCCTCCCAACCAGCAGTGTGCCTGTCGCCCCATTAACTAATCTACGAAAGACCCAGAGGAGTAGGGAATCTCCATGAACACGTCCCGCCACCCACCATGTAAGGAAAGGAGAGTCAGGTTAAGTTACGAATACCAGCTCCGGCAGTCATTCGAGGCGGGGGTGCCACCAGCCCCCAATTAGTCTCACTGTTCCGCTCCACCAGAGGCACCTCCATCTCTATCTTCCTGTTCGTCCCGATGAGGCGAGACTGTGTCCAACCATTCACTGACGTTTTCAGGGAAGTCAAAGAAAAGGGTACGTCCCTTATGTTCAACACGGAGTTTAGCGGGGAACATCATCGAGTATTTGTAACCCATTTCCCTGAGGCGCCTCTTCACTCCCGCGTAGCTCTGGCGTTGGCGCTGTACCGACCTAGTGAAGTCCGGATAGAAGTGCACCTCCGCATTCTGGTAGTGGAGTGGCCCATGCGATCTAGAAGCTTGCAGGATCACGTCCCGATCTCTAAAGTTGAGGAGGCGCGCCACAATCGGCCGTGGCGCCACCCCTGTCTTTGGCGGGCCACCCGGTACCCGGTGGGCACGTTCCACCGAGAAAAAGTTGCTCAGACCAGAGGGTGCCAAATGGGTTTTGATCAAGTCCTCCACGAATAGGTCCGTCGCAGCATCTTCGGATCCCTCCGGTACGCCGACTATGCGGACGTTCTGCCGCCTGGCTCGCCCCTCAAAGTCCTCCAGCCGCCTCGAGAATAGGTCCGTGGTCATCCGCAGGTTGCGGACCTCGGTCTGCAACTCGGAAACATCGGAGGTCAGGCTGGAGGTCTTAATATCTAGCGCCGTCACACGCTCGTTGGTCTTGCCCAAGTCGGCCCTTATAAGAGTAATGTCAACGGCCATTGAGTCGACCTTGTGATTCAGAGTTTCGTGCTGTTGTTGCATATCGGCCCGGAAACTCGTGATGGCGCCCATGATGTCGCCGAGGGTAGGGTCCGATCCATCCGGCGAGCTCGTCGATGGGGGCCCCTTAGACACGGCCCCCGATGTAGGCGGTGACTTTAGGTTCACATAGCGCTCAATGCGACTCTGTTGCGCTTGCGACTTGCCCCGGCCACCTTTGTTCGATGCTCTGTCCGAGTCGCCTCTGCCCGCCATGATGGGTCCGAGAGAACAAAGGCAAGGCGCCCCTCAAGTCCGGGTCCACAGCCGACGGGCAAGCAGGGCCGAGGAGACAAAACCAGGGTGTAGAAGGCACAAGCTGGAAACACTATCACTCCGCCAGTGAGGACAGCAGGCCGCCACTACGCAGTTCAGTCGTGCGAAGTGGCGAAGTCCGAAGGGACAATAGCACCGTCCCGGCGCGGAGTTCAGCTCGACGTAACTCAGCACAGGAACCACCGATTTGGAAGCCGAGGGCAGTCCCCGCCTCAGCAGACCACCAGCAATAAGGTTCCACCAACGTGGATCAGGATTTCAAGCAGGATATTTGCGGTGGGTCGGACGGTCCACGGAGCTCCGGGCTTACGCGGCCATCTTGGTTGCCCGCGAAGCTCCTCCCCCGGGGTATTGCATATTTAAAGTACTCCCCTTGAAAACAAATGAGAATTATAAAGGGTGTGCCTAGAACTGTAACTAATAGAAATCCCTGCAAAACATACATTTTACAATGTGAAGAGAAAGCTAACGTTTATAAAGTGTCCCATTGAGAAGCTAATGATATGATATATGTCCAGACAAATGTTTAGACATTTATACATGTCACAAGAGCTTGAACTCATATTGGTGTATTTTGAAATAACATCTTTTATGTAATCTTTGCAATTCGTTCATTAGTTAGGAAACTATGTGTGCTGTGTGTTTAGTAATGTGCCCGTATTTGTAACCCGTGCACTATTAAGTTGGCATGATTTTACAGCCTCAAGTATAGTTTCAGCAAAAGCTCACATTTCCAGTCTAACATTTATTTGCATTTAACCTTCAAGGTAGAATGTGTTTGCTTGCACTTTTGTTTCCACTGCAGGTGCAGACAGAGCCTCATTAGTTAGTAAAGAAGGGATTGTGTTTTAGTAAGATAACGGGGTATGAGAATATAGATTTTGGTAAGGAGAAAGCAGTAAAGAGCAATGAGGCGAGTTCCCATGGAGGCGAGAAGGATGAATGAAGTAGCTAGTTATCGATGTGGGAAAGATGGTGCAAGTAGCCAATTTGTGCATGGATCATGGAAAGTTACAGGAGATGATAACGTGATTTACCTAGAATGCAGGCTAATATATTATGCTGTAACTTAGCGAGGGTCAGAGAGACATCTTAGGACTTCATAAGGTACAGACCTCTTCTTCTGCTTTGTGTGGCTTCATGCTACATCTCTTGGTTTTACTTTCTTCTACTGAACACTCTGATTGCTGACACCTTTGAATTATTCATGCTTACTCAATGCTTCTTAGATTAAGGTTACTCAATGCTTGTTAGTTTAGGGTTGTCCCTTTTAGGGCAGTGTAGGGAGAGATAACGTGCTCATGGAGAAGTGTGGCTCAATGATTAGAGCAGCAGACCCTGATGCAGAGGTCTAGCACGGGACCAGGGTTCAAGGTCTTTGGCTCAAAATTCCATGGACCTGATAATTCTCGCCTCTGTGCCTATTCCAATCATTGAGTTCCACTCTGCAACTCTGGGCAATAGCTTGTTTAATCTCCACAACGGCCCCCACAACGCTAAGGATGCCTGGCCTTCACCTTGGGGGTGTCCAGGAGTGGACACCTCACAGGGAAAGCCAGGATGGGATCCACAGCGGTATTCGTACAAGCGCCTTGAGACCCTTGCGGGTGAGTAGTGCGCTATACAAGTATCAATTTACATTTACATGCTTAATTTTGATAATCAATTGATGCAATTTAACATTCAATTCATTTTCCTCATTACTTGCATGATCATAACCAAATTAGTTGGATGTATATTGTAATATGGGATAAATCTCTTTAGGAGATTTGGACTCATTCTGTTTGTCCTACGTTTCTATACTGTAATGTTGAGACTGATTTATCAGTCTGTTTCTGAATTTATATTTAAAACCCTACTAATCTCAATCCTAGTTGTCACTTAGGTATTGTGTAATCAAATTGGTTATACTGTATTTAGACTTTGATTGTGATGGTTTCTCCATCTTACCTCACAAGCAACTAAAAAGACCATCTGGTTGACTAGGGATGATTAAGTGGTCCCAAGCTTTCTCACGTTCTGTCCACCCCATCGATATATAACAAAAATAAAAAGGGGGTGAGGACCCAACCTTGTCTAATACCTCTTCTAACTTCAAAACTTGAGGTATATTCTACTTCTAGTGTGTATTTTACCCATGCTGGCAGGGAAGAATGCAGTTGGGATGGGTGTGATATGATTTCTTCTGATGCGCCCATTTCTATCATGGTCATCCATATTTGGCAAGATTAACATGATCAAAGGCACTACTTAAGTCAGTGAAGCAGAGATAAATATATCCTTTCTTCGCTAAAGTATTTTTGCCAATGAGAAGATTAAGATTGATACAATACTTAACAGTCCCTATGTCCGTCCTGAATTCATATTGGGAATCTGTTAACATGCAATTATCTGCTGCAGAGGTATTTAATCTATCAAGTACAATTCTCCCCATTATCTTTGCAGATGAATCCAAGAGGGATATATAGCTGTAACATTCAGCATTCCCTCATTCTCTTTTTTAAAGATTGAGACAATTATATTATCTGTCCAAGTAGGTGGAATTGAGCTTCCGGCCACTGCAGTGCAGACCTCCATCGATATTAGGGCCCATCATGCAATATAGGATTTAAATACATCAATTGGGACCCCATTGGGCCAGGGACTTTCCTACTAGCAGTTTTTCCAGGGTCAATTGTGATCTCTACGATGCTAACTGACTGCAAGGGGACAGAAGGACTGAAGGTTTTATCACCTTCAGAAATAATTAGGAGCACTTTCCTAGGGTTGAAGATGTTACCAAAATGGGTTATCCAATCTGCTGGGGTGACAAGTGTCTCCACCCTCGGTTATAGATTGTCTTTTAATAATGGGTGCTCATCATCTTCCAGAACAATGTGGAATCTGTAGTATCCTCTGCCCATTCCACGTGAGCCTGAGCCTGTTTTTGTAGCTTTCTCTTTCTCAGCCCTATAATCTATTTGCAAATGTGTCTAAGCTGTTTAACCTTTTCTTTGTCCTTGGGAGCTAACTGCAGGTCCCTGTTTACACTGATGGTCAAACCAATCTAAATTTTGCTTATTGGTTCCCTTATTAACCACTTTTAAGTTCATTGCTATGGCAGGATGTGATCTTGCCAAAGGCTGCGACTCTTGTGTTGGCGGGGACTTCAGTGCCAGTGCAAACTAAAAAGTTTTCCAAGTTTTCTTTTACTACCTTTCCCAACAGGGGTTCTTCATCTACCCCTGCCCACCTAAGGGTAGTACCATTGCTCCTTGCAACTGCAACATTGAGAGCTAGAGGTGTACCTTCACAGCGCCTTATTTTAATTTTCATATTTGAGGTGAGGGGAAAATAGCTACTAAAACTGGTGGATTCTACAAAGAAGGAACTAAATTGCTCCATACCGTTTGCTGACATTATAATGTGGTCCATACAGGATAAACTACCATTTCCTTGAAAGGTAGGTAGTAGTACAGTTTCTTTGTCTCCCTTTTAATTTTAGATTGTATTTACATAATAATTCATTAATCAATTCCACATATTTATCATTGGGGGAAATGAGCCTGGTTATTACCCAGGACATCAGTATATCCACATACACCAGTTGTTGAATAGCAGAACTTACTAATATTAAAATCCCTCACCCAAATATGCATGCATCGGTCACTTGTCTCTCAAGAAATTTAGCAAGCGTTTTATCCAAATCCTCCATGACTCTATATCTTATGTTAGAGAAATTATTATTATAGAAATGTATCCATACAAAGTTTCCTCAAGTCTGTCTGCAGCAGGATCCATTGAAAAAAGGGGACTTAGTATATGCCTTCTTTAGGATCACCTGAGCTGTAGTAAATATCAAAGTCGCCAGGCCTCCCTTAGCCTGCTAGTGTGAAGATGGAGTTTCAGGTGTAGTTATAGTGACAAAGCCATTGATGTCAAATGTTTGTGTAAGCCAAGTTTCCTGTCGACAGAACAGCTGTGTTGAATTTATATGACTTAGCCAGTCGTTATTGTTGATTTTATTTTTAATCTCTGCAACATTCCAAGATTTGATTATTAGCATGTTGTCAAGGAGTGTTTTTCCAACATTCTGCCCCTGGTTCATATTCACAAGTCTTGCAAGACTCAGGTCTCTAGGATCTTCCATTCCCCTGCAGCCCCCCAATGTCAGTCCTGTTCACTAAAACATGAAAGGGGAGCAAAACTGTTTGAGCAAGGTATGGGTATTCCCATTCTATGGTTGCCTTGATGAAGCATCTGCTGGGAACCGTGTAATCTGGAAATCATAACTGGGGGTTTACAGAGGAAATCAAGGGAATGGCCATGATCTTCTGCTCAAAGCTGTTATGGTGTTGCTGTCTAGCCTGAAAATTAAATAGAAGGGACTTTACCATGGCTGGGTGTCTAAAGTTAATAGTGACACAATCACCATGGCCTATTTTCTTGGTGGGTGGGCCCTACCTAGATTACCATTCTAACCGTAATGATTTCTTGGGAAAGTAGATTCAATTTTGGACCATAGTTCGAGATCCAATTAGCAATTTGTTTCTTAGATCAGACCAATTCTCCTTGGGATAAGGTTCTATTTTGGGTGCACTGTTGATGATAATAACATAAGGGGTGGCGACAGATGGTAAATTCAGAAAATCTGGGCTGGGTACCCTATAATTTCCTTGTTGATTTATTGGCTGCTTGGGTTCACTTCCCTTTCTAAGGGAGGTACATATAAAGGGTACTCTGGAGTGTCAGTTTCACTATTGCAAAGTGAGATATGTGGTCAGGATTAATTAATGTGAGTTGTTCGTTCCTGGTAGACTCATTTATTCATATCACTGTTTATTCAGTACATGTGGCAACGCTATTATGGGGTGACTCCGTTGAACCTTTGACCATACTCTCAAGAGCTACCACCCTCCCTTTAATTTTGGTAAGTTCCCGTAGAACCTTCTGCTCTACGTTATCAAACTTTGTGGGTAATCTGTCTTATCAGTGACTCCAGATTTCTAATTACAGGCATAGCTAATATCGCTGCACTCCCCTTGCAAATTTTCATTCTCCCTAGTTGTGCTAGCATGAGGGGCCTTGGTTGGCTTGTTAAAAATTGCATAAGGAGGAGGAGCTTCGCGGGCAAGCAAGATGGCTGCGTAAGCTTGGAGCTCCGCGGACCCTCCGACCCTCCGCAATAATCCTGCTTGAAATCCTGTTCCACGTAGGTGGATTCCGACTGCTGACGGGTCACTGATGCGGAGACTGCCTCCCGCTTTCGAATCGGAGGTTCCTACGCTGAGCTACGTCGAGTGATGCCCCTTGCCAAGGAATCGCCATTGTCTCCTCGGTCTCCGTCGCTTCGCATGACTGGGATGCGTAGTGCAGGGTGGTGATCCCCACTGGCGGAATTTCCGAAACTGCTGTGTCTCCTATCACTGGATTGGACTTCACATCTGTCCTACAACCTCGGCTCGGCGCATCTAAGGCTCGGAGCTGGGTGCGGTGGCCCCACAGTCCCATCGGACCCAACATGGCGGGCAAGGGCGACCCGGACAAGACTTCGAACAAAGGAGTTCGTGGCAAGTCCCAAGTGCAGCAGAACAGGATCGACAGATATGCTCAACTGCGCATCTCGCCTGCACCGGGGGCCTCCACTAAAGACATCACCGCTTCGGGCTCGCCAGATGGGTCCGAGCCTACCCTCAGTGACAATATGGGGGCCATCTCGGGCGTCCGAGCCGAAATGCAGAAACAACACGAGGTTTTGACCCACAAAGTGGACACGTTGGCAGTGGATCTCACCCTTATCAGGGCCGACCTGGGTAAAACCAACGATCGGGTGAAATCGTTGAACTTAAAAACTTCGAGCCTCACCACCGACGTCTCGGACCTGCAAACCGAGGTCCGGACTACACGGCTCGCTTCCGACCAATTCTCCAGGAGACTGGACGACTATGAAGGTCGTGCCAGGCGACAGAATGTCCGCATCATTGGTGTTCCGGAAGGGTCGGAAGAGGCATCGGCAGACCTGTTCGTTGAGGGCCTGATACAGAACCATCCTACTCCCCCCGGGTTGAGCAAATTCTTCTCGGTGGAGCGAGCACATCGGGTACCGGGTGGCCCGCCGAAGTCGGGCGTGGCACCTAGACCCATCATTGCCAGGTTCCTCAACTTCAGGGATCGGGACACAATCTTACAGGCGTCCAGGAGGCACGGGCCGTTGCAGTATTAGAACTCTGAGGTGCACTTCTATCCTGACTTTACCAGGGCGGTACAGAGACAACGCCAGAGCTACGTGGGAGTGAAACGGCGACTGAGGGACATGGGACTCAAGTACTTGATGATGTTCCCAGGCCAAGCTTCGGATTGAGTACGATGGCCGTGCCATGTTCTTTGACTTTCCGGGCAACGTGAGCGAATGGCTCGACACCCTACCACGGCGTAGCGACGACCGGGAGAACAGCGAAGGGGGCGCTGCTGGTGGCGCAGATTTGTGAGAACTGGCTCTACTACGAGAACACTGGCGGTTGGTGGTCCTGCAATATGTGACATTTGTCCTTTTCTCAGTGTAATAACAATTGGATCTCCTGTCGTGACAAGGGGGGCGGCGGGAGGTGTCCGCGGGGAATCCTTTCTCCTCTTGGGGCTTTTTGTAGACTAGTTAATGGGGCGACAGGCACACTGCTGGTTGGGGGGGCTTTTTAGTCTGCTGCAGGGGTGCAGGGTGGGGGGTGTTATGGGACAAGTTCGAATGTCTCTTTGTGTGATTTTGTTTTCTTTCTTTTGGCAATGGGTGGTGTATATTGTTGCACTTCTGATTCTGCAAGGGTCTCTCAGGCCGGGCTGGGGAGGGTGTCACGATGATGGGGGGTAGGAAATTAAAAGTGATCAGTTGGAATGTCAATGGGTTGGGAGACCGTATCAAATGGGGGATTGTGCTTCAAATGCTCAAGCGTCATATGCCTGATGTGGTTTTTCTACAGGAAACACACTTAATTGGGAACTCATGCAAAGCGCTCCATCGCAAAGGGTACAAGATGGTGGCACACTCAGGGTTCTCTTCGGGCTCTCGGGGGGCGGGCGTTCTTGTCCGGGCATCCCTTCCACTAGAGATTGACGTCACCACGATAGATGATAGAGGACGCTACGCAGCGGTCCCTGGGCGGTGGGAGGGGAGGGCCCTCACCCTACTTTCGGTTTACGTCCCGCCTGGCCTACAGACCAGCACGTTCCAAGATCTTGGTGGCGCCATTTTAGCTCTGCCGGACGGCTTACTTATTGTTGGGGGTGACTTCAACTCGGTCTGCTCTGGCTCCCTGGACCGTCAACCGTCTAGAGACCTCCGCCACTCTCAATTGTGGTTGCCCTCGTTTATAGACTCATTGGGCCTCGTGGATAGTTGGAGACTCCTACACCATACGCTCCGTCAGTTCTCCTTCTTGTCCAGTGCGCATGGTAGCCTGTCCCGTATAGACTACGTTCTTACCTTGGCTGCTCACGCTACGGCCGTGTCTGAGACCCGATTCCTGGCACGAGGAGTTTCTGACCACTCGCCGCTCCTGGTTTCTTTTGACTTCGGTATCGCCCTGTCGGAGCGACCGGCGACGGTCAATCCTTGGTACTTTCGGAACCCGAAGACCCGTGCCCTTCTGGCCAAGGCTATAGACCTGTACTTCTCCGAGAACGAGGGTTCGGTTGGGTCGGCCGCGACCCTGTGGGAGGCATTCAAGACCGTCCTGAGGGGCGAGGCGGTTACTTTAATAGTGGAGGCCCGTAGGGATAGGGATGCCGATCTACTTTGTATCGAGGAAGAGATCTTGAACCTTGACGCCCGGCTGGGCCCTGAACCCACCCCAGACCTCCTCCATGCGCTCTCTCTAAAGCAAATGGAGTACCGAGATCTCGCTACGAATGCCGCCCAGGCCTTGGCTAGGGAACAGCAGGGCCGTATCTACGATGTGGGAGACAAGGCTGGCAAGCTGTTGGCCTGGTTGGACAGGAGGGAGTTGGCCAGTTGGGTTGTACCTGAGATCCTGGGGGCAGACGGAATCCCTGTCACTGACCCTTCCGCCATTGCCGAGTCTTTTGCCGACTATTTCAGGGGTGTCTACACCTCCACTTCTGACTGCTCGGAGGCCGACTCGGCAGACCTTCTTTCGACCGTGGACCTTCCCTGTCTCTCTGAGGCAGATCGCGATGATTTGGACAGAGACATATCTTCTGACGAGATTGCCCTCGCGATTCGCTCCTTGAGATCTGGCAAGGCGCCGGGTCCCAACGGCATCCCGGCTGAGCTATACAAGATACGGCCTGACGAGGTCTCCCCGCACCTCCGCGCAATGTTCCTGGAGGCGCGAGACGCCGGCGCCCTTCCCCTGGACCAGAGAGTGGCCACTATTGTGGTCATCCACAAAGACGGTAAACCCAGGGATGTGTGTCGATCATACCGGCCTATTTCCCTCCTTAACACCGAACCCAAGATCCTTGCTAAATTGCTTGCCAACCGACTGGTTGGGGTCATTGGCGACTTGGTGCACCAGGACCAGTCGGGCTTTATCCCGCACCGCAACACTGCCCTCAATTTGAGACGACTTCACGGCGCCCTGGCTAGGGCGCACACTCTTACGGAGCCAGCAGTGCTGGCATCCCTCGATGCCACTATGGCGTTTGACTCCATCGAATGGAACTATCTCTGGGCAGTGTTAGCTAAGCTCGGCTTTGGCCCGGTCTTCCTTAGCTGGGTGAAACTTCTTTACGCTAGCCCAATGGCTAATGTATCCGTGAATGGTCGTCTGTCGACGTCCTTTGTCCTTCACAGGGGTACCAGGCAGGGTTGCCCCCTGTCGCCTCTCCTCTTTGCTCTGGCTCTCGAGCCTCTGGCGGCCACAGTGCGTTTCCACCCTGACCTCCATGGTATCACCTGGGCGCCTGACTTTGAGGACCGTATCTCCTTGTACGCTGACGACATCCTCCTATATCTGACGTCCCCGTACAAGTCTCTCATTGTTGCCTGTGATGTTCTTAGACACTTTGGGAGATACTCTGGCCTGATTATCAACTGGGCCAAGTCCTCTCTGTACGTATTGAAAGGGGACACGCCGCGCCTCCCCAGAGGCTGCAACATTCAGGTGGCCACACAGGGCTTCAAGTACCTAGGGATCTACATCTCCGGGAACCCGAAGGTTCGATACGACCAGAACTTACTCCCCCCACTACAGCGTCTTCGACACGACGTGGAGGGCTGGCGTAGGCTCCCGCTCTCCCTGCTTGGCCGAGCGGCCCTGTTTAAAATGATGTCTCTGCCCAGATTCCTGTATGCCCTACAAAACACCCAAGACCCGGTACCGGCCCGATACTTCAAGGAGGTTGAGGGTCTCCAGAGGGCCCTGCTTTGGGACGGCCGCCCTCGGGTGGCGATCACTAAGCTCACGCTCCCGTGGTACGATGGGGGCATAGCACTACCGGATGTTCGCAGGTACTATTGGGCCTCCCAGCTCGCAGCCCTCAATCACGGGTTCTATGGCCCGGTGAATAGCCCCGGATACGCCATGGACAGGTGGCTCATGGGTGGTGGAAATTACTACCGAGCCCTTTACTCCAGATCCCTTGATCGGCGTATGTCCGGTCCCACGAGGACGGCAGTCTCAATTTGCGCGTACGATCACAACGGTACAGGGATGGCAGGGCAGACTGACCAGCTTCACTCCTCTGTATGATTCCGACATGTTGGGCAGACTATGGCACACCAAGGGCTTCGACAAGTGGGACCTCATTGGCATCTCTAGGGTGGGAGACGTGATTTCCAAAGGAACCATTAAGACCTTCCCCCAGTTACAGACTGAGTACCAGCTGGGTGCCTCGGAGTTCTTCCGCTACGCCCAGCTGAGACATGCCTTGCTTTCTGCTATGGTCCCTGGGGAGGATATCCTGGAGAGCTCGCCGCTGGAGGACAGAGTGCTGGACGGCCATATGCCCGATAGCGCTATTTCATTGTCCTACAAAAAACGAATTAATGTCCGCACTGACCTCCTCCTTGGGTTGCGTGACCAGTGGGTGGCGGATGGCCTGGAAATCGACGATGAGGACTGGCAGAGTGCAGTGTCCTCCCCTAAGGAGGTTGCCATCTCATCTCGGCTTCGTCTGGTCCAATTTAAAATCCTACACAGGGTATATGTCACTGGCCCCCGCCTTATGCACATGGGTTATTCGCCCGACGGGCTCTGTCGTCGAGGATGTGGCGCCCTTGCCACCTTTTTACACATTTTGTGGGAATGCCCAGCCACAGTGTCCTACTGGAGGAGAATCCACAGGGTCATGAGCGAGGTGTCGGGAGTGGGGATTGTAGCGGAAGCTCGTAGGTGCCTCCTCAACATTTGGGAGCCAACTGACCACAACTCGGCCCAAACTCAATGGGTGACCCTAGGCAATATGGTGGCTAAGAGGGACATCGCTCAGAGGTGGGGGGCCACTACGGCACCCCTTGTGGTACAATGGAAAGCCAACATGGATTGGTGTATGTTCCGGGAGAAGACTGTCTATGTTGCCAGGGGTAAACCTAACAAATGGAACAAGGTGTGGGGTGCCTGGAACTCTTACCGGGGAGATGTGTGTCTGCCACCTGAGCCTGCTTCATTGGATGAACATCTGTCACTGTGACCCATGACACCGACTGTAAACGATAACTGATTGATCCTGTTCTTCCTCCCCCCCTCCTATCATCCTCCACTCTTCCGTACTTCTGAGCCGCTGTTCTCTTTCTCCTCCCGGCCTTCTACTCCTTGCTGTATTCTTCTCCCATTGCCAATCTCCGGCGCCATTTGGCGTCTCTTTCTTCTCTTGTTATATAAAATATAAAATAAACCTATAATTTCCTGACGTAACTGACTTGCACTATTATGCTTTGCCTATTATGCTGCCTTGCCTCCAGGATGTTAGGCTGAATAGCTGTGTGCTCCTGTGAAATAAAGGTTTTCAAAAATAAAAAATAAAAAAAATAAAAATTGCATAAGATGTCCCCCTGGGATGCTTACTTCTCTTAGCTATTGGAGATTTCAGTTACTGGGTAAGAGAGAGCTCGACTACTTCCAGTGGGTGGTTAAATATAAATGGGGCAGTTTCATCATTTGATGAGCTTTTTGGAGATTTAAAAGCACCCATGTACTCTGCAGGTGTTATTCTGTATTCCCTCTAGGTCCCAAAACAGCGCTACCTAAGACCCCATTTCGGCAAACACTGTTTACAACAAACTACATGCAATGCATGCCATTACAACGTGGTCATTACAATGACTACATTGTTACATCGCATACCATTACAACGCAAGTCGTTGCTACAACTTTCTGTAGGGGCCAGAAGGTATTGGATTTTAAATCAAACACCTTCCATACTGTTGCACACACTGGAGTTGGAATAGTAAATTATACTATTCCAAACTCCAGTGCCCCCCTACAGCAAGTTGTTGTATTGACCGTGATGTAATGGCATGCGTTGTAAACGTGTGCGTTGTAACGTGTCCTATTCCTTCATTTACAGTATGCTTAGTTGCAGCAAGCCTTTCTTCCATGTTAATTATTTCACTTTCTACTAGGCCCACAGCGACTGGTAAATAATTAGTAATTGCGTTCGTGGTTTTCTTCCGACTTTTCCCCACCAAGCCTTCAGGTAAATGCCTTTTGACCATATTTTAATAGTACCTGGAAGGTCAAAATGAATGAAATTGGCTCCTACCAGACTCAATCGGCTGCAAGCATCAGTGGGTATTGCACTATGAGAATAGAGGGAGTGCTTGCTGTTTGGGTAGGTAGGATTAGCCCTTCCTCCCCCTGCACTTACTGCTTCTTTATCGCCGAGTACTGTGGTGATGAAACACTCTGTCTATGCAGAGAGGTACAATGAACAGGCCCTATCCACACTTTCCTTGGTAAGGTGTTCCCTTGTTACATCTACTTAAGCAGATTGAATTTCTCCCAGTGTAAGTGTGTAGTCAGGTGACAAGGTAAAAGTCCCAGGAAAGAACAGTGCCAAGAAGTCTGATCCCGCAATACCGCCTCACAGAGCACAAAGGACCCAACGCATTGAGGCAGGTGAATGCGTTATATAGCACTAGTCATCCACTGCAGGTCTGGCCATTCCCAAGGTCTTCTGGAGCCTTGTGGGATGCTGGAAGTTGTAGCCTGCCCCAGCAATACCGCCTCACAGAGCACAAAAGATAGCTCAATTATGTGGAAGTGCTACCTTGCAGAATTTTTTTTAAGTTGATCTAATGTGTGCTTAATGTAAAAATGAATGTAACAGGAAGCAACCTAATTTGTCTTACTGCAAACAGCAAACATTAGTAATTTCAAATTTCTCAATCATAAGACTGAAATTCATATTGAGTGAACCCTTATATTGCTTCCTTGTAATTAATATATAATGGGACAAATTGTATTGCGACTTGTTCAAAACTTAACTACCTACATTAGGCCATCTCAAGATGGCCACCATTTTCTATTTCCTACCATTATGTTTCATGTCTACTGGGTACGTCTTAATGCTCCACAACTAACCTAGTTGCAATCACTTTACCAAGAAACTCCTTCTCTTATTACCATAACGGAAAATTCCTAATTTTACTCACTACCCTTGGACTTGTACTAAAACTTCCCAAATAACCATTTCCAGTACAAGATGGCTGCCTGACCCCACCCACTTTTACAGGTCGAAAATGGCTGACCCTCAACACATAGTCGACTTTTGCACTGCTAACAAATGAAAGGGCAGTGTAATCGCGGAACCCACACTTTACTTTTAATGTTAAAACTAAAGCGCGGGTGGAGCAATTATACTAAAAAGCAAAGAAATAGATGTTTTTTTCTATTTCTTTACTTTTGGTATAATTGCGGCACCCGCGCTTTACTTATAACATCAAAAGTAAAGCGCCTCTGCCGCTGCCTCTTGAATGTAAAATGTTCCTTGCAGTATATATTAATGGACTTTCAGCCAGATTCATCAAAGGAAATTCAGCTCGCAAAGGGCCAGATTCTGAGAATCTGGCCCTTTGCGAGCGCTATTTTTGTATTTGGGATTCATCATCCTAAATGCAAAAATCGCAATCATAGAAATCGCTAAATTGCGAAGAATTGCATTTAAGGAATCTCAATTTGAGATTCCTTAAATGCAATTCATGAAGCATTTACAAATTGCGATTTCGCAATCTGGGGCCACTATTTACTGCGAAGTCTACCTACGTGGTAAATAGCGAAAACTTGGAAAAATGCACTTTAGTGCATTTTTCTAAGTTGTATGTTACACACACACATGTCATTTGGACATGGTGTGCGCAACAGCAGTGTACATTACCATTTCATGGGTGCTACAGGGTGTCCTTTGGACACCCTGACACACTTGAAATCGCTACCTTATTTGCGAATCGCTATTTGCTCATCGCAAATAAGGAATGTCTCCCCATTCATTCCTATGGGCCTTTAGGCCCGTAGGAATGAATGGGGAGTCATTCCTTATTTGCGATTAGCAATTAGCGAATCGCAAATAAGGAAGCTGTAGGAATCGCAATAAATAGTGCGATTTCTACATGAATACCGTTTTGCGAGTCTTTAATAGCAATTCCTTAAAAATCGCTATTAAGGACTCTCAAAACATGACAATGATGAATCTGGGGGTTTGTTTTTTACTCTGCAAATCGAATTACGTTTTTAAGACCTTTGTTTTTTGAATATGGTACTCTCCATATGGGAAAGCAATGGAGTTGTTATCAGAAATGAGCTATATGAATTTGGCAGTTGGAACTGCTTTTTTATGGTCAGTTAAATAGAATTGTATGATGAATTATAATGTGTGAGGGATGTCGGGTAGTAAGACAGGACTTTTTATTGATTTTAATTGTCAATTGTGCATTTTTAGAATTATTTTATGGACAATTGTCTAAATAAACATATTTTTCTACCTCCTCCCACACTCGGCGCTCAATTGGGACTCCAGACTTGACTAACCTAATCTTCCTTAAATCCATCTCTCTTTCCAGACCATCAACTTCAATTAAATTATGCCTGTAGACCAACTAGAATTATTTATATTAGTTTAGATATTTCTCCCCTTACTAATTACCAGGCTTCTCTGCCACATTATTGTTATTTGTGCTAACAACAATCTGTAATGTCTATTTCTTAATCTTTCAACTTCTTTCTAGGAAGAATATTATTATTATTATTATTATTAATTATTATTAAAACCATTTATTAAGCGCCTGGTTACCCAAAACAGTGTGTCCCCGCGCTGTATACTGCACAAAAAAGCTATAGGCGAGACATGGGTAAAATAATTAAAGATTCATAATGGCACCGGGATTAGTCCTGGGGGAAAAGAAAGGTTTTAAGTTTTCTTCGGAACATGCTTTCGGAAGGCTCCATCCGAAGATCGAGCGGGAGAGCGTTCCAGCATTTAGCAGCTAAAAATCTGAATGAGCGTCCGCCCATCCTGGCTCTGGTGATTTGAGGAAGTTTGAACATCATCCTTCCGGCTGATCTCAAGTCTCTGGTGGGGCGGTGTATTGTCAGAAGGTTAAGGAGATAGGCCGGACCTTTGCCTTGAGCGATACGATGAGCGAAACAAAGAGACTTAAATGTAATCCGCTCTCTTATAGGCAACCAGTGGAGTTTGGATAGAGCTGATTTACCTGAGGCTCTGCGAGGAAGTTTGAGTACTAGGCGAGCTGCGGCATTTTGAGCACATTGAAGTTGGTGCAATCCTTTTTGGCTCACCCCTAGGAGTAGAGCATTACCGAAGTCAAGGTGGGGGGTTACTAAGGCATGCACAATGGTCTTTGTAGAGTCGATTGGCAAAAGATCCAGAATCTTACAGAGAGCTTTCAGTATACTGAAGCATCTAGCTGTAACTTTGTTCACGTGTGTTTTATATGAGAGATCTGAGTCCAGTGTTATCCCCAAATTACGCACTGACTCCACAGGATGAGGGGGGCTGCCCAGTTCCATAGGCCACCACATATGGGACCATACTGAAGCAGATTTCCCAACTGTCAACAACTCGGTTTTATCGCCATTGAGGCGTAGACAGTTGTGGTTCATCCAGGCTGATACCGATGATAAACAGCTCGAGAAGTTGATGGCATCTTCTCTACACTCAGGCATGAGCTTCAGTAGCAGTTGTGTGTCGTCGGCATAGCTGACACTGCCCACCCCAAAACTCTCGACTATGCATGCCAGGGGAGCCATGTAAATGTTAAATAAGGTGGGGCTCAAACTCGAGCCCTGTGGAACCCCGTGGCCTACACTTCTGCGAGAGGATTTAAAGAGGGGGCAATGCATTTGGAAACTTCTGTTGGTCAAGAAAGACTCCAGCCAAGCCAAGGCCATTCCCTTCACTCCAATACCTGCCAACCGAGACAGCAGCGTTGAGTGCTGCACGGTGTCAAACGCTGCACTGAGATCTAGTAAAACCAACGCTGCTGTCTCTCTATCGTCCACGATACTCCTCAAGCCTTCGGTGGAAAAGAGTAGGGCTGATTCTGTGGAGTGGCCTGCTCTGAAGCCCGATTGAGTGGGGTGCAGGAGCGAATCTTCCTCCAAGTAGCTCATAAGCTGCTTATTCACCACCTTCTCAACGACTTTAGCGCAGAAAGGGAGGACGGAAATGGGGCGGAGGTTCTGAAACTGAGTGATGTGAATTTTGGGTTTTTTTTTTCAGGGGGATAACCTGAGCAGTTTTCCACGCGTCCAGAACCTGACACTCTTTAAAGGAGAGCGATGTAATGAGACTAATCTGATCAATTATAGTAGTTTCCAGTATGAGCCGGGGGGCAGACATCGCTGGGTGAGCCTGATTGAATGCTGTTGGCAATGCTCACTAGTTCTTGTCTCTCTGGAGTAATAAAACAAGAGAGGCAGGTCTCCGTGTGGGTGTTTATAACTACTGCGTGTTCAGACGGCTGGCTGTTATCTTTCGTAAAAGTGGCATGGATTATGTCAATCTTACCTATGAAGAAGTCGGCGATAGAATCGCACAGCTCTTCAGAGTAGATATCTTGGGCGTTCAGCCTGGTGGGGACCGTGAGCTCTCTGTAGATGGTAAAGAGTTCTTTAGTACGGTTCTCAGCAGAGTCGATTCTGTTTTTAAGGTAGCAGCTTTTTTCTGCTCTCAGCATTTTTTTGTAAGTATTAAGTTCTCTTTTGTAATATAGTTTGTCCTCGGGGTTATAGTGTGATCTCCACCTACGTTCTAGATTTTTGCATCTGGATCTGGCTAATTTTAGAGGTTGAGAGAGCCAAGGGGCAGTTTTCGATTTCCTAGCAGGGGGTTTGGTTGTCCATGGCGCGATCTCATCGAGTGCGGTGGTCACCCATGTTTCGTATTTATTCCAGGCCTCCTCCAGGGATTTGCTTTGGGGAGGGAGATTTTTTTGGAGAGCACATCTAAAATCTTCTTGATTAAAGTTTTTCCATTTTCTTCGTTTCAAGGGGGGAGGTTTAGAAAGAGTGATGTCAGATAGGGTTTTATCTACTGTGAATGGGATGATAGAATGATCCGACCAGATTATTCTAACCGGAGTAGAAACATCAATACCATCCCAGTTCACAAAAATGGGATCCAGGAGATGGCCATGTTGATGGGTGGGGGATATAGATTTAAGATTGAGGCCCAAAGATGTCAGAGCGTCAGCCACATCCTGCGCTTCCCTGCAATCTGTGTCATCAAAATGGAGATTAAGATCTCCTAGGATAATAAATCTTTTGTATTGCAGGGCGGCTTGAGTAATTCACTCTAAAAGCTGATTGCCAAACTGCCCTGCCGCCCCCGGTGGCTGATACACCAACAGCCCATGAATGGCATTTCTAGGCCCAATATTAATAGTGAATAAGCCACTTTCGCTATTATGTAAGGTGGCCTTCTCTAGGGTGCACTCTAGTTCCGATTTGTACATGAGGGCTAAGCCCCCCCTCTTTGTTTATGTCTGTCTAAACGAAGTAGACAGTACCCGGGAGGCGTTGCCTCAAGTGCCTCGGGAGACGATTCCTCGTCCATCCAAGTCTCGGTAAGGAAGAGTACATCAGGGTTCTCAGCAACTAATAGATCATGTATTTTGAGCTCATGTTTTTTCAATGACCTGCAGTTTAGTAATATCATATTGGCTTTGGGTACATTGTAAGCAGTCGTTCTAGGGGATGAGAAAGCTTGTTTACATATTCCGCATGATGGCGGCAGAGTATCAGCTTGAAAAGCGTGGGCGCAGTCAGTAGGCACACTTGGGCGCATTAGTAGTAACTCCTGTTGAGTACAATGTATGGAGAGCCTAGATGGTACCAACCCGTCATGAGGAGCCGCCCCACGCCCCGGTCTGTCGCGGACGGGCGCTGACGGGCTAGACTCTGGCTTGACTCCGGCGCGAATCCGGCGCGCCCGCTGAACGCGTCCGCTTCGCGGAGTCATAGCCGCTTGTTTTTATACTGGTGGCTCAGTCCGCCAACGGAGTCAAGCCCTACCCAAGATGGCCGCCGCCGTCCCTTCGCCCGAGACCCAGCCCTTAAATCGGCCAGACACTCTGGGGGGGGGGCAGCGCTGGAAAATGAGATAGAAGCAAAGATAGTTTTAAATGCACATTTTACACCAGTGCCTTCACCCTAAAATCGGTATCCGAACCTTGGCTCTCGGTAGGCTCTTTCTCCCTGCCACCTATTATAATGATTAGTTTCAGGACATCGTCTTTTAAAAGAACAATTTTCATTTTACCTCACATTGTATAAGTATCAGGTTACATCATGGTATATTTGCCTATGTGAAAAAGCACGAACAGTATGTACATGGTTATTCTTGCATAGTGATAGCCCTACATGACAGTAACCAGTACACAAGCCCCACTTTATACCATTTCATTTTGAGCTCTATGAACCCACCACCACTGATAGTACGTACTCACTATGTCATAAATATCTTTAGATATAACCATATAATAATGAGTACTGTTTTGTGTTGTTTGTCCATTGTTATTTTATTTCGTGGTATTTTTCTTTCTCTTTCTACCTTATAATAAGACTAAGTATACCATGATCAATGTTGCAATTTACAATATATTGTTTTCTGTCTACTGTGTGGCATCAAAATATTATGTTTACCTATGATGTTATGAAATAGATCCACAGCCTTATACCTCTTGCATCAAGAAATACGAAATCAATACACCATTTCAATTTGAAATGATTAACTGAACAACTTTGTACTCTATGGGGCAGATTTACAATCACCATGCAACACTTTTGCGCTGCAGTTGCGACGCAACGGCGGTGTAAAAAATGTGGTAAATTTACTACGTGACGCATCTAGGGAGATGCGTCACGTTGTAAAGCCTTGCGTGACATTATACCTGCATCAGGTATAATGTATGTAGGGTAGGCGTTACCACGCAGGGAAGCCTCGTAAAAGTGATGCTGTGAAATCTACAACAATTCACAGTGTGACTTTCAGGACGCCACTGCGTCAAAACCTTACGCCTGCTTGAAGCAGGGGTAAGGAGTGACGCTGCGTATTGGGAATAGGCTGCAACACGCATTTCTGGAGTTGCGTCATGCTTGCAACACGACTCCAGCAATGCGTGACTTTTCCCCCAGCATATGCGTCGGAATTTCTGGCGCAACGGTCAATCTATGCGCCATAGTGCGCAGTATTGTAAATACGGCGCATCTATTGTGGCGTAAGGGTTTTTCATGCAGGCGCAGGGAAACTGACGCGTCTATACAGATACGTCAGTTTCTCGTAAATCTGCTCCATAGTGCTCAGATTAATCAATTTTGGAAGTGGAATTCATACACTACTCATGACTAACCTATATCCTAGGTTACTATTTGTTAAATTATGGGTTTTCAAGGGTATAGTCATTACGGACTCCATAATAAACGTTGGGGCATTTTAGCAAGAAGCTTGTCAAAATTATTGCCGTTTTAGTGGCAGGAAGCTTGCTAATATGCGTTATAGAATTCCAATAGAAGCCCAGGTTAGATGTGCAGGACGTCTAACCTGGGCTTCTATTGGAATTGTATAACACATATTAGCAAGCCCATTATCGCCGTTTTAGTGGCAGCTTCCTGCAGCTAAAACAGCGATAATTTTAACGAGGTTCTTGCTAATATGCCCCGTTGTCTCCGTGACGTAGCTCCTAGATCAATAACTACTACTCTTATCAAAAACCATATATCAGTCCTTGTTTGTATTATGTCAGATGTCAACACGGCCAGCTGCATCTGATACTTCCTTTTAGTCACCTTAAGTCCCTCTTGCTCTGTGATCACTCTATAGTACATAAAGCCATCCTCCTCATCATTTCATTTTTCTACAGGTTATAATTTTAAAGTGCTGGAGTGGCCTACATCTCTGGTGCAGGAGATATGCTTGAGGTCCTGTGGTCACAGAATTCAGCGGAAAGTGAAAGTCAACGTTTTGGATGAGCCTGATGCCTTGCCACCTCGCACACACCTTGCATATTCCATAGCTCCCTGCTTTTTGGAATGTGATTTTGATAACGATGATGATGATGAACATTCAAGGTAAATTGTTTACTCCTCCTAAATGAACACTTCAAATTGTCTGTGACATCACCGACCATACTGATCTACCCCACCCCGATCCCTGCTAATATCTTTCTCTCTTTGTCCTCACACCCAAAAATCGGTCACTAGCTACCACTACCAGTCCTTTCACTGTCACTAGCTGTCTCCTGGTGCTCTCTGCCTGCTTCATATGTTAGCTACACAGTACTTGTATTCCCACCACCATGATGCCTGCTAAATGCACTCTGGTGTTTTTATATGTCTTCCTTATACATTGTCCAGTCCTTGCATGCAACCCTCTTGTTGTTATTACACCCAGCGCACCACCACAACCACACACACCATCACTGAAGAACACAACACCACTACCACAAATGCACACACTTCCATTACAGTAATAAGGCATGCAACTACATAGTTTAGGCTTATTTGCTAATGCTTGTTTCATGTGCTGAGGGACTCCCTTTAGTGGCATAAAGTGTAGGATAAGCAAATTCACTCACCCCTTAGTTCGCTGTCTTATACATATGTTCATTATGTGATATCTCATGCTGTATTCATGACCTTGTGATGCATGCCACTTTTCTTTGATAGTTATATAGAGGAGGAAACATAAAATGATGAAAGAGATAACGTGCGCACAGGGAGAATAGAGGAATAATGAAGAGTCGGAAAGCAACAGCTTGTGGATTCATCACGTATTGTGCCAGAGGGCTTTTTGCATGAAATACTTTAGATCCTTAAAGCTACGGATAAATGGCGCCCTGCAACCTCACTTCTACTGTGTTTGGCGATTAATCCTGTCAGCATGATAAGCAGGCTACTTACCATAGACACTTTTCAGACTGAGCATGAAAGACCATCAAATAAAGGCAAAATATTCCCCTGGGAGCCATTTATATCTGCATGACAGGATGAGAGGTAGCCCAGGAAATTGTCTGTTGGAGAATGAAATGCCTGCGAAAAATATAGGATATTGCTAGAGGGCAAAAGCAATTTAACTCACAGTGAAACTGTTTTCAACATCGGTTCCTTAGGAGTTTACCAGGCGGGAGTCCTGTTTTTTAGCTAAACGAATGATTAATATGATAAGTTACATTTTTGCAGCTTTCCCAAGTTCTGTTTTGCAGTAAATAACAATATCTGTCATGTGGTTTCAGGTAGGTGGATGGAGATAGGCTTACTTTAAGAAGCAATGTGTAAAGTATCTGTGCAACACTTCAAACAGTAACACGTTGGAAACACCGCAAAAGACTCCAGACCAGTTTAGAAAAAATGATTATGATTATATGAATAAAACAAGATAAAAATGACAAAAATCCATCAAGTACAAGTCGATATATGAATTTTTAAAGAATTAATGTCCAAATAGCGCTTAGTAGAAATAAGCTCTTTAGTGGGTTGTCTGGTCACGCTAGACGTGGGCAAAGTCAAAACGACGTGGGCTGGATACAGGAACCCACTTGGGCCTGCTGAACCAAAGTACCTTGATCTGGAATGCATCGTCATCGATGAGGATGTGAGGTGCAGCCCGAGTGATGTGTCAGTGTTGAGACATGTAGTGGACGAGATGTACTGATTTCCCCCCTGCAGCTGTGGCAATGCTTTGGAGCTGAGCGCAAGTGCTGCTTACAGTTGCTGCGATGCCAGGAAGGAAAACAGCAGATAGCAGGGCTGTTCAGCAAGGCAAGAGAATAGCAAGGCAGAGTCCAGCAAAGCAGCAGTCTAGTAGAGTGGCAGTCATTTCAGCAGTCCAGCAGCTATCCTTCCTAGCAGAGTAGTCACAGGCCCAGATGTATACTGATTTGGTGGTGTCACAGGTCCAGTGCCTCTAACCAGTGGAGCCTTTGAAGTGGGAGAGGCTTAAAAGAAAGCTTAGAAGTGCACACCACCCCAGACCTTCCTTCCCTGGCTCCAGACTCCCTACAGGTGTATATGCAACCCTTTATGTGGGGACAGAACACAGCCCTTTCAGGTGTAAGTGTCAGTTCCTTCCATCCATCCTGCTCCTCGCTTACTTGCACATTTGCTCTTTCCGGCTCCCGCCTCGGTCCCCGCAGCTGATTGCTGTTTGTGTGGAGACCAAGCACTAGAATGCGCAGGGCATTTCTGTCGCAGAGAGGGCGGAGCTGTCTCTCCGCCTCACACGCTTGTTAAGCTGAGGTGGGAGCATGCGTTCAGAGGATCGCAGTGAGTAGGAGGCTGTCTGACCTCACCAGATGAAGTCTTGGGGTAAAACGCTTGATATAATTTTCTCTGCAACGACAAACAGCGCTTTGGAAAGCTCAGTAGCAATTCTTTTCAAAACTTGAAACTGTTTACATTTGACCATTTTGCAAATTTTTAAATACAATTGTCCTCGCTTACTTGCACATTTGCTCTTTCGCCTCCCGCCTCGGTCCCCACAGCTGATTGCTGTTTGTGTGCAAGGCGTGGAGACTAAGCACTAGAACGCGCAGGGCGTTCCGGTCACTGAGGGGGCAAAGCTGTCTTTCCACCTCACACGCTACTTAAAACAATGTGCCAGTGTGCACGCAGCGGACACGCGCATCGGGCGCACCGCTGGCGCTCCAAAGGCGTGCCTAAGGCAAACTCATCTGCGCCCGTCTGCGCCCGGACGGGCTTAGGGTCCAGCACCTCTGCCCCTAGCAACACGGACCTCAGTAATCTACTAACCTACTACAGAAAGGCCCTTACAGAGCTGAATACAACTGCCCCAAGCAACCACGCAAAATGCTGTAAAGCCTCTCCCGAATTCACCGAAGGACCATTTACAATCCTAAAATACAAATGGAACTTACACCCAACAGGGGGAAAAACAACTTAAGAACGAAGGGGCCGATTATGATCGCGGATAATCCGCATCCTCCGGGCAGGCGGTGTCTTCCACCGGCCCGGAGGATGCGGATTAACCGCTGCGGACTGGAATAAGACTCCCCGTCAGATTAGGATGGCTGGGGGATATTTTTTCCATCAGCAGCTTGTCCGCCACGGTCGCCAGCTCTAACATGGCTGGCGGTGTCTATTAGACACCGCCAGGCATATTAGGATGCCTTTCCATGGCGGCATTTCTGCTGTGGAAAGGCATATGGTCGTTTCTTTGGGGGCCCGTTGCGGGCCCCCAGGGGTGAAGGGGGGGTGGGGAGTGCACATGGGGGGTACCTATGGTACCCCCCTGCCTTTGCGTGCACGAAGCGGCAGGCACCACGCGGTGCCAGCGGCTTCGTGCATGCAAAGGTAAACATGCACTTTTTAACCTTGCGGCGGGTGCTGCTTGAAGCAGCATCTGCCGCAATCTTAAATGTAGGGGATGTGACCGCCAGGGTGGCGGTCACATCCTAATTTGCATGGAGGGACCGCCGCTGCCCATGAGGACGTTCCCTCTTCCTCGGGGGTGGCGGACGGACGCAGGTCCGTCCGCCATCCTAATGACCCCCTAAATGCCTATACTGCAACGCCAGATCCTTACCCAAACACTCCCTGGAAATCTGGGATACCATTAATGAACCAAACCTGACCTAGTTTTTAGAACCGAAACCTGGCTAGACGAGAACCACGGCCCTGACATAGCCAGCGCACTCCCCCCAAAATATAAAACTATATGTGAAGATAGGCAAGGGAAAAGAGGAGGGGTACTTGCCATAATATTCAGGGACAACCTCAACTGCCTCCCTATTACAACAACTCAGTATGATGAATAAAAACTACTAGCATTTCAAGTATCCAAAGATAACCACACCCTACTAGGGGGAGCAGTAATCTATAACCCACCTGGCCACCATGCCGATTTCAGTGCAAGGCTGCTCACACATATTTTTCCAGCCTGCCTCAAATATAAAAACTTCCTGGTAATCAGGGATTTTAACATTCACTTTGTGAAACCAGACAACCCAGAGGCCATACATCTAAACAACGACATGCAAATTCTCCAACTCAAACAATGGATTCAAGGCCCCACACATAATGCAGGCCACACACTGGATCTGCTGTTCTCTAACAATGAAACTACTTCGATCGGGGAGATTCAACCAGTGACATGGACAGACCACTCACTGGTCTCCTTCTTATTTTCCCAACCCTTATTACCCACTAGACCATCTCTACCAACACCCGAATTCTACAGACCCTGGAAACTTGTCACCCCAGAAGCATTCGAATGCCATTGGCCACCAGACATCAACCTAGCATACCTAGGCACTCCCGTAACTAACAAAGGCGCTCTGAATCTCGAAACAGAGATCGTTCATATCCTGGACCTATGCATCTCCAAAACTAAATCTAAATCCATAAAAAGAACCATCTTGGAAAAATGGTATATGCTAGAAATCAAAGCACTAAAAAAAATTGCAAAACCAGGGAACAGACTTGGAGAATGTCCCGATTAGACACCAACAAACTAGCTTATAAAGCTGTGCTTAGAATCTACAACCAAGCCATAAAAAAATGCAAAAAAAAACATACTGTGCACAAAGAATAAGCGAAAATGGCAACTCTGCCAAGGAACTATACAAAATCATAAAAGAACTGTGCAAACCTACTTGCATGTCCCAAACACTGCACCCCTCAACAGAAAACTGTGAAATGATTAGCAACTTCTTCACAGATAAAGTAGAGAAGATATACTCTACATTTAACTTAAAGACCTCAATGATCACCACCAGTAACAAATAATCAGACTCCTCTCCTAAAAATCATGGTAACTTGAACAACTTCGCCCCGATATCAGAACCAGAAGTTATCAGAACCATGATGGAAATCAAATCTGGGTCCCCTCTCGATCCCTGCCCACATTTTATCTTTAGGCAGCTCACATCCACCCTCACCCCAGTTATCACTCAGCTTTTCAACAACTCCTTAGAAACAGCAGTCTTACCGGAAACCTGGAAACAAGCCTTAGTCACCACACTACTAAAAAAAGCAGGTACAAACATAACAAACCCGACCAACTACAGACCCATCTCACAACTTCCGTATCTCTCTGAGGTACTGGAGAAATTGATTAACAGACAGCTGCCAAAATACCTGGAAGACAACAAACTGTTGGACCCCTCCCAAACAGGATTCAGGGCCACCAATTGCACAGAGGCCACATTGTTGGCCGTCACGGACAACATCAGAGACTCTCTGGACCAAGTCAAAGCTGTGGCCCTGATCCTGTTGGACCTGTCGGCAGCGTTCGACGCGGTCTCTCACCATCTCCTACTAGAAAACCTGCAAGAAAAAGGGATAAACGGAAAAGCCCTTGAATGTCTCAGCTCTTTTTTGCACAACAGAATGCAAACGGTACAACTGGGAGCCTTCTCATCCAAACCCATCAACTGAAATGCGGTGTCCCGCAGGGAGCATCCCTCAGCCCCACACTGTTCAACGCCTATGTTTCATCTTTAGCTCAAATTGGAACAAAATGGGGCTTTGGTGTATGCTCCTATGCAGACGACATGCAACTTACAATCACTCTAGGGAAGGAGCATGATGACAAATCGAAACTCAACAGCGGCCTTACCGAAATGGCTAACTGGATGGCAGATCACTGCCTAAAACTAAATGCAGACAAAACTGAGCTCCTGCTCCTCGGAGAAGCCAAACACATCTGGGACACCTCGTGGTGGCCCTCCTCTTTGGGGGATGCCCCTGCACTCAAGCACTGTGCCAAAAACTTGGGTGTTACGATTGACAACTCACTATCTATGCAGGCCCACATACGAACTCTATGTGAGAAAAGGTCTGCCACTCTAAAACTTCTAAAAAGGCCTTTCCCATGGAGCCCCTTGGAAAGCAGGAAGTCAGTCACACAGGCCCTGCTAGTCAGCAGGTTGGACTATGGCAATGCCCTCTTTGTGGGCATGCCAGACTACCTATTTAAGCGACTGCAGGTAGTGCAGAATGCTGCAGCTAAATTTGTATGCAACAAAGGCAAATATAGCTCAGCAAAAGAATGCCTAAAACAACTCCACCGGCTGCCTTTGTGTCAAAGAGCCAGTTTTAAGCTCCTCAGACACACCCACAGGACACTCCATGACATGGGCCCTATGATCCTCCAGAACAAAATACGCTTCTAACCCCCCGCCAGACCAGTAAGATCGCAACACCTCGCTCTTGTCGACACAAAAAAAAGAAAGAAAGCCAGACCAGAGGCCATACTTTCTCACATCTGGCGCTGCACGACACTCGAACAAGCTCCCTACCGAGCTCAGACTGACCAAAAGATTATAACATCTTCAGTAGAAAACTTAAACACACCTTTTTCCCAAATAATGATATCTGACTCACAAACCCCATGGACCCCACCTATTACCGAATCGTTTGCGCTGTAATATCCCTTGGGATAAAAGTAGCACTCTAAAAATAAATCAAATAACAATAAAATAAGATGACCCATCAGTATGCAGATGGTCACTCAGTCACACCTACCCCTTCTTTGTGTTTGGCTATCTAGAGGGGATGAAGGAAGCCAGCTTTCACCCACCCAGGATGTGTACTCCAGAAAGAGGCAAAAGGCACCAAATGGCTAAAGTAAGTACATGGCAACTTTCGAAAAGTGGCATTTGCTAAACTGGAATTTAAAATCCAACTGCACCATAAGCTGTGATTTTGAATTGTGTGTACAGTCACACCAAACTTGAAAGTCTATCTCTTCAGAATTGGGAATTACAATTCAATTAAATTCAATAAGTCTTTATTTTGATAAAATATCATAAAAGACAAAAGACAATCCCATATAAATCCATGATAACCATAAAAAACAATATAAAATACATCTGAATTTGACATTAACAATTCTTATGACATTTCCATGATTATGGGTGTTTAACAAAAAAAGAAAGATATTCATTAAAAAGAGATGAACAGAAAATAACCGGTCCACAGTTAAAATGCTGTTAAAACGATAAATATTACTATTCACTTAAAATCTTTATGAAAGATCCCCCACCATAACACTCATACAATCCTAGAAAAGCTGCCAAATGGATACGCTAAGGTCAGTGGGACACAATACTTTTAGTTGTTTGTCCCCACACATACAGAGAGAAGAAAAGTTTAAAGATACCTCCTCTTTTTGGCACGAATAACCCCCGCCCTGCTTAAAAATTTGGCGGCAGCAATCACAATCGGTTCATTTATAGATGTTTTTAGAATCCTAAAGGCTTCACTGCCTAACCTAGTCCCCAGGTTCAAACAGACAGACTTTATCCATCTATGCCTTGGGACTTTATAAGCAGGACATGCAAATAAAATGTGTGCCAACGATTCATTCTGTGTGGGGCAAAATGGACATTTGCTGTTGGTCAAACCGTTCCATTTGCTAGTAAATAAATTGGTGGGAAGAGATACCACCCTAAATTGGTGATAGCGTTTCCTATCTTGTTTGGAAGTGATGATATTCCAGTACTTTTCATGCTTTACTTCGAGTTTATATTCTAAAAAATCATGGGATAAAGATGAACGGCGTTTCATTTTGATCATGTTCCAATAGGCTGCCTTGTATTCACTTTTAGAAGGAAAGGAGTTCTCCATGGGATTTACCCACAGTCTACTCAATCCCATCTCAGATAGAGTAATTTTTACTCATCTCAGCCATGGAATTTTATGCATGCTATCAGCGTCCCTGACCTCCAATAGTGCTTGTGCATACTGGCAAAGTTCCGGAGTAACCCAGAGTCTCCTCCAGTACACCACTGGTCTAAAGTGTGCCGTGTCTTCAACAGAATAACAGCCAAGATCTAAGAACAGAGGCAATAAAGGGGTTGACTGAGGGAGACCAGTCAATAACCTAAAAATTGTATTTTGAGCTGTTATGAGGGGGCAAGATTCTCTAAGCCCCACAGTTTGGCCCCATACAAGACCGAAGCACTAATTTTGGTATTATACATTTTTAAAACTGGAGCAACAGTTTTGGTGTATGAAAATCACTGCTCTTTCAGCAGGACACCTGACAGCTGAGCATGTCTAAGAGTTAAATGATTGATCTGAGGCTTCCAACAAAGTTTACTGCAAATTGTTACCCCCCAAATAAGTGAAGGACTGGGTATGCTCCAGAGTACCTTCCTTTATTTCTACTCTGCCATTAAACACCTTGTGCCTATGTAGGACAATACATTTTGTTTCTCCACGTTCACTAGGAGATCATGGTCCTGACAAAACTCCTCGAATCTTCCCAGAGCTAACTGTAAACCCTTTTGAGTCTTGGAAAGTATGAGGGTGTTGTCTGCAAACATAAGCAGTGGGATTTTCAGGCCTGCTAACATAGGTGCATCAGTGGGGATATTCTGGAAGCACTGGACTGCCCTGTTAATGTACAATGAAAAAAGGGTTGGTGCAAGAACACACCCTTGCCGAACCCCTTTTGCTATAGGAAACCTTTGCGTAACCCTATCTTGAGAGTCCCAACGTACCTGCACATAATTTGCTTCATGCAAAGTAACTAAAAAGGCCAAAATTTGAGTGGCATGCCTAGTTCTAAAAAGGTTTTCCACATTTTGGCATGGGGAACAATATCAAAAGCAGACTTAAGGTTGACGAATGCGGCATAAATTGTACCCCCACCCAATATTACTACACGCCAGTAGACCAAAATAAACCTAAAAACCTGGTCGATGGTGCGGGTACATGGACAGAAACCCTCCTGGAGTGGTGACAAAATGTCAAATTCCTCCATCCCGGCTTGGATTCCGCCCAGTACCATTCTAGCTATAACTTTCTGAATACAGTCAATAAGGCTTATAGACCTGTGTTTCTCGGGTTAGAACGATGCCCCTTCATAATAATCGGGAGGATTTCTGCTCCTGACCAAGTATCGGGCATAATTGCCCCACTAGCGATAGCATTCGCAAGGCGCTGAATATAGGATGCCCAAGTATCTAAATAGTGGAGGAACAGATCCGCCGGAATACCGTCTAACCTGCGTGCCCTGACTCTTGGGACTGATTTAAGTGCTATTTCCACCTCTGGTTTGGTAAAGTACAAGAAGGATTCGGAAGAAGGCAATTCAGATATTTCCTGGGAAGGGTTTGTGTTTGCAAACTGGGTCTTAAAATGAGATACCCAAAGCGTGGGAGGTTCATGGTTTTCTGGCACCCGATTCATATTTCCCCCACCCCATTTAACGAGATGCCAAAAAGCAGTCATGCTTCTCCCTGTACAAGCCTTAAGTAACTCTTCCCAATATGGGTCTTCCCATTCCCTTTTTTCTTTCAGTTGGACCGACTTGTATCATTCTCTTGCCTTTCTTATGTCCTCCCGGTTTTTAGATCTAATGTCCCAGGCTAAAAGTCTATAAGCTACTCTGCATGATTCGCCATACCAACTGGCTGACTTAGCGCCAGATCCGCTCTTATATTGTTTTCCCAAACTGGTAAAAAAGCCTTTAAACTTACTAAACAATTCACTGTGGACCCGTACCACCTTTGATTTCACCTCCTCTTTAGTAGCACATCCCTGGAGAGTAGCGAATGCACACATCTGTTTGTGTATGCTCTGAGTTGTTAATAATCTTCGACCATTTAACTCTCCTAGCTTCATTTGTTGTATGAACTTTGTACGTAAGCAGTTTCCGGCACCTGCTTATAGGTATACTTTTAAGCTGCAAAGAGAGTACTAATGGGTTATGGTTGCTCTCAGGCCATACCCGAACTACCATATCTACTAGGGTGGGCCAAAATTCCTTATTAAGGAAGATGAAATTAATGTGACTACTGCGCAACCCATTATTAAAGGTATGAGAGCCCTGTCTATCAGAGAGAGATCTTCCATTTACTGCCCTTACTTCCTGTTCTAAGCAGAACACTTTTAACTGTACTGCTGCCCCAGTCCATTTTTTTAATGGGAGGAATTACCAAATGTGGTATATTCCACAATGCATCCTCCTCATAACTGAAGTTAACATCATTATCATCATGGGGCTCAAATGAGCAATTAAAGTCACTGGCTATTAACATATTGCTTACGTCCTTATAATCATTTAAAAACATATCTAAGAGAGCCACAGTAGGGGAGGCTTTCCCACCTTGCATACCCCTAGCATAAACATTGATGAGCAACAAATTGGGGACATCTGCCATCTGTATTCTCATTATTAAGATGTCCCAGCTATCAATGGAGAGATCATCACCCTATAACGGTCGGACTGCCTTACCCATGTTGCTAGGCCCCCCACAGGTCTTCCCCTCAGTCCTCCTTGTGCCGGTTTGGAGAAGTTTATAAAACCCTGTTGAAAAACATTGTCTGTTGCCCAAGTTTCCTGGAAGGTCATTATATCATGTCCTTCAATAAAAGTAACCCATTCTTCTGAAGTTAACTTAGAACATAACCCTGCTACGTTCCAAGAGACCAATTTCAAAACTGAACCACCATGAGACTTATTTACTTTGGACACCAAAGACCCTGATTGGTGTGCTTGAATATTCCCAGGGACACCCTCTCCTACCATAATACTCCGGTGCAGCAAACCGCTACCCCCTTCTTCACACACCGTGCTAATGCCCAGTGATCTATCCAATCTATTTCCACCAACTGGCATTGGTGGTGATACATAATTATTGGGTGATACTAAAGTGCGGGTGATCATACACACTGGGTAGCTGATGGCACTATATTTGCATCCAAGTCAATCAATATCCTCTAACGTTGTGAATACTTCAAACCTATAGTGTGTAGGAACCACATAATTATAGGGACCTTGTTTACTAAGAACATCCCTCGGGGCTCCCCTACCTCTATCAAGGTTACAATGCTGTTATAGAAGAAACCCAAGAGGAGTATATTGATATCATCCTTTGATAGACAACCAGTCCCAGTACTTTCTAAGATTTCCTGGACCAGTCGGGGAGACCCGAAACGTATGACCACACAATCTCCCATAAATGCCTTTGGAGATTTTCCGACCCAAGGAACTCTTTGCACCATTTTACATTCACTGAATAGTGCATTCCCAACCCCTAGTCTTGTGTTTAACAGGTGTAGGGCCTTGTTCGTACGCGACGACCAGTGCTCCTGGGTATTCAGAGGAAGCTGTGGTACATTTGCCAATACAACTGTATAAGGTGTTGCTTCAGGCGGAAGGTGCAGGGACATGCAAGCATTCACCCCCCCCCCCCCTGTGGATACATTGGAGACTGAGGACCAACTAAGCCCCCTCTATGGTTTATTCTAGTGTTTGAGATTGGAGGTACTGGGATATCAGTCCTGGACACCCTTTCCTCAATGACGGGAGTTGTAATAGCTGCACTTGAAGAAGGTCCAACTTCATCAGTCCTCTCCTGTCCAAACTCTACCCTTCCCACTTGTCCTTGTCCTTGTCTACTAGGAGGAGTGGGTACACTGAGTAGGTGCTGCTCCATAGAGGCCAGACTCTTATCTATACTAGAAAATTGTGTAATCAACGGATCTAAAAGGGCCATAAGTTTCTCCTCGACTCTCTTTAAAAACTCAGTTTCATTAATACTGCTTGCTTTACTTGAACTACATGTTCCTTGGGCATCTGGAATTAAGGCTTCATTAGAGCCTCCCTTGCCCCCCGTTGTACAGGCGTACTTTTCACCATTTTGAATGGCTGTTGTGTAGTTTTGGGAAGGGTGCGCGGTTTCCTTTTTTTCTGATTAGGTGCCCCCCCGGTGCTACAGAACTCCGTAATTGGCGTGTAAGAGTACTAGCAATGGAATTACATGGGGTTAAGGGAGTTGGAGGTGTGCTGGCTGAGCAATCTAAGATGGTTGGTTCTTTATGCTGACACACCAGCGTTAGCCTCAGTAGGGGGCACAATCATTAGCATCAATATGATCAGGTGCAGAAAGGTCCCACCGGAGAGGCTCTGGGGTTCTAAAGACAGTCTTCGTTCTGTCAACTGAATCTCCTGAATTAAAACTGATTCAGCCCGCGACAGGAAAGCATCCAGTGTGCCCACTAAACCAGGGCCACTCCTCCACTTTGATTTTTTCTGCTCATTTCCCCAAGCTATATAAACAATAGACGTGTAAAAGCAAGTATAAATACAAACAAAATACCAGCAACAGTGAGACTGCTTGTGCATATTAAATTATCAATAGAATGGCCCAGTCCAGTCTCCTCCTGTCTCGGATGGGCTCAGACGGGCCCGCTTTGCCCTGGCGAACCCGTGCGCGTCCCGCTCTGCGGGAACCATAGCTTTGTTTATACGCCTCATGGCACCAAGCGCGGCGTCAGCAGCCGCAAGGAATGTAGGGCAATGTGGTTTCAAGCCCCCCCAGGCGTTGGCTACACAATGGCGGCACTCGTGCTCAACACTTGGCGACCGTGCAGCAGGAAGCAGTGGGCGGCAAACAACAGTGGGCGCAGCTGGTGAGGTTTCACAAAAGGGAATTACACTTAAAAGGAGGTAATACAATAATCACAATATTATCCCATGGGAGAGATAGGCTTTGCAGTTGTGAAGAATGCATTTAAGGGGTTTTCACTGCGGGGACATGTGAAACTTAAAAGTACATGGCCTACTTTTAAATGCATTGCACCCTACCGTCTGGAATATCAGGGGCCTACCCTAGGTGTGACTGATGTGTAGTAAATAAGAAGGCTTAGGCCTGGCAAGAGTTTTCAGTTGCCAGGTCAACATATCAGTTAAAACTAAATGTACATACAACCTCTGCATTGACAGGCTTGACATATGTTTAAGGGGCTACTTATGTGGGTGGCACCATCAGTGTTGCAGGTCCACTAATAAAATTTAACTTACAGACCCTGTGTACAAGTAGTGTACTTTACTAGGCACTCATAAGTAAATTACATATGCCAATTGGGTATGAGCCAATATTACCATGTTTAGAGAAGAGAGCACATGCACGTTAGCACTGGCTAGCAGTGGTAAAGAGCTCGGAGTCCTAAAACCAACAAAAACGAGGTCAGAAAAAAAAGAGGAGGAAGGCAAAAATTTGAGGTGACCCTTCAAGGAGCGCCATTTTCAAACTTGTCCCTTATGATTATACACATTTTTTTAATTGCCAGGGATCAGAAAGGGAACACTATAGTGCCTTAAGTTCTTTTGACTGTTGCAGGAGAGAAAATGTGTCTCTTTGTGCTTACCATATGTGGTCAGAATAATCTTTCTCCTTCTTGTAGTCTTCCCTTCTTGAGCTGCGGCTAATTTGACAGTGGTTAATTTTTAGCACTTTGTCCTCTATCCTCAGCCAAATGTCACCATCTGTTTCCTGTTGGCCCCCACAATATCCTAGTCCCATATGTAGCCCTAAATAAACAACCTGAATCCAAATTAGCCTTAGTTTGCGCTCCTTGCAATCGCACACTGGGCTGCTTGTGAGGGAACCTTTCTACTGTAAGGAGGAGGCCACTAACACTCTGAGTGGGAACACAGATCCAGCTCCCGCCTGACCAGGTGAGATGTCGGAGTTCTCTCCCATGCAGGACCAGCGAGTGCCTCTCATCGCCGCAGGGCGTTGCCGAGTGAGCCGCAGTGAGCCGCAGCAAGCCGCAAGCTCTCCTCCTGCATGATCTCCCTCATGAACTGCGGGCACCAGAGGAGCGAGGACCTCCCAACGGGGCAGGAGCCAGGAGCCGTGAGCCGTCCCCCTGGGCGGCGGGTGCTGCGAGCTGCTTGTTACTCTCTAGCGCGGTGGGAGCAGCTAGTACCCTCCAACGCGGCAGGAGCCGCAGGGCAGGGCATCGCCGAGGGGAAGCCGCGAATTGTCCTCATGTGCGGAGGTTGCCGCAAGTTGTTCTCTTGCGTGGTGAGAGCTGCGGGGCGCTTCCCTGTGCCCCCCCCCTGTGAGTCACGGCCTGCTTGCCCGCCTGCACGCTGGCCTGGCAGAGCCCGTATGGACCGTGTGGTAGGGGGGTCACAAAAACTTTCCCAAAAGCCGCGAGTTGCCTACCTGAGCGCAATTTCCAACATACTGCATTTAAATATTCCAGACTGAGGATAGACCCTCGTCGCTGATCCTGTTCATGTTCAATGACTTTCACCCCACTTGGATAAGAAGCCTTACCTGAAGCCGCAAGGTCCTGGGGGTACCGCGGAGTGCAGCTTAAGCATGAGCGAATTTTGCGGATCTCGCGTTCGCGAATTTTGCGGATTTGCGGATTCGCAATCCGCAAAATCCGCGAATTCCCGCGAATTTGCGGATTTTTTTTTTTTTGTGTTCGCCCGTGTTTCTGCCAGTTCGCGAGGGTTTTGTACACTTTCGCAAATTGCGAACTTACCTGTCGGGTCGCAAGTTTCGCGAACTTGTTGTTTCTACGTGTCCAGCCTGTTTGGGACACTCTTCTTCATCACTGCCACTCTCTGTCACCACTGCCACTCTCTGACTACTCATGCCACCCTCTGGCCCACCCATGCCACCCTCTGTTTCATCACCACACCCTCTGGTTGTCCAGTGTACATTATTTTCGGCAAAGCAAAGCACACCTTCCCTGCCTCAAGTGACCTGAATTAATTTGGGGCTGATTCATGTGTCACAGAATATTTTTTTAGCTGGCACCTGCTTCCTTAGTGCGCCCTGATTAGTGATCTTTTGCACTTGCTAAGTGCTTTCATTGTTGCAAAATTAGTTACAACACCTGCCCTGCCCCAACTGACAATAATGAATTAGGGGCTGATTAATGGATTTTAACTTCCAGCCTGGCTCCTGCTTGTCTCCCTTAGCTGTAATTCAGGACCTTTGTGGCATATGTGTAACTATTCTGAGGTTCAGAGCAGGGTCACATAATAGTTTCAACTGGCAACTGAACTCTGGAGGGGCCCCTCAGGAAGCACTCCAGGAAATGGCTACTAATGATGAGCCTGAACTTTTGAACCTGGTAAGTAGTTACTTTCAGTTTTGCTAAGATCGTATTTCTGCAATTTTGCACTTATTCGCGGGGCGCGAACTCACGCGAACAGTGCGAGCAGTGCGAGCAAAATCCGCTGCTCGCGGATTTGCGGATTTTGCGGGAAATTCGCAAATCTCGCGGATTGCGGATTTCCCGAAAATCCGCAAAATCCGCGAGCGGAACGGATTTTCCGCCCACGCCTAGTGCAGCTGCGACTTCCAGCCTCGCTGTCATCCATATCGCATGTGGAGCCTCACTACAACTCCCAGGGTGCATAGGGGGCGCACACCAGCACGCAGGGCAGGGTCTCGTGGCCTCTTTAACTAGAAGCGGAACCGCCTGCACACCTGAAATTACTGGTAACATTTACCTTTGTTTGTTGTCCGAAGCCCCCAGCATCATCAGACTTGTATTTCTTCAGATATTAATAACTGATACTAGAGGGAAGAACTGGGAAACGTGAAAAATACCAAGAGGGCATTTTTTGTTTACTGGCTACTGGATTTTAGAACTAACCGGTACTTGAATCAGGTGCCACTGCGTGCCCATCACATCGGTAAAGCATAGATAGCTGCTTATGCGGGGCTTAAGTGTCTGATTGCACTCAACCTATTGCTTACTGAAGCTGTATTGATCCCACTTATTGACCCAGGGCCAATCGACACATACCTGCTACTCATAAAATGGGGAAAAGAAAGTTACACTCTAGTCCCCCGGGCACCAAAACGACAAAGACCAGAGAACCCAGTACTAGAGAACCCAGCAATTCCCTATTGAAGTATCTGACAGGGGCTGTGGGAGCCATAGAGAAACAGATCTCCAATGTAGAGGAGAAACTTAATATAGGCTCGTCTAGATTGAACGCAACAATCATAAATGACTCCACTTCCGCTGAACTAAATGATGTAACAGTAACTACTCCCCCAAACAAATCTCCCATCAACCCACGTAATGTGCGTGTTCAGCAGGGTAGTGACAAGTTCTCTGTAACTGATTTAGAACTTCCCCCTCACAAAAGAGCCTGTGTATCAAAGAAACCTCCCCTCACTGCATTACCCTCCGCCCAGATCCATGAAGTGCCACCAACACCTAAAGGACTAAAGACTAATAGTAGAACATCGACCAGCGAGGAGGGGGTTGCCAATAAGGCGACAAAAGATAGAAGTAAAGCATGTACAAAAGCGGCTAATAATCAGTGTTCTTGCAAAGGTTCAAAAAACCCAGAACTTGGCGAGATCGTGAAATTCATTATGTAAAAAAGGGTTCCAAAGACAACCAGTAACCAAAGACCCTTTTTATGTTGCCCGGCGGTATCGCCTCTATGACCCACCAATGTTAATCAATGAAGAAGCAGGCGCTGGAGACTGGAAGGCAGGAAACGAGGATTTTATTCTCTCCGGAGGAGAACACATCAATTCAGACAGCAAGTATCGTCACGAGGTGCTCTAACCACATCTCTGAGGCCTGGCCTCTTATACTAGGGTTTTATGACCTTTATTGCACATAACACATTCTCGCAACACTTTAGTATTTGAAAGAACATCCTCGGAATCTCCCCTTCAGGCCCGTTCCCACATACATTTACAGTTGGATTCCCCACCCCGGTCACAACAGGTGATGGTTGTCGCACAGCAGGGCATTCCGCCGATTCACGGAATGCATGGGGTTGATCGGATCTCATAGGGTGGGGGCTTTGATCGGCTCGAGGGTCTTTTGATGGGGAGGGGAAGCTTCCTACTGTACGGGGTAATAAACAGTATCCGCAAGGCCAGGTGGCGGCCTGGGAACAAGGAAGACAAACGGGGATACAGGAAAAGGGGGTTTGTATCAAAAGGATCTGAGGCCATGAAAGGAATGAGGGGAGGTGTCGCGCTGGGAACAGGATGGGATTCTGTGGTGAAGCTGCGCTGAAGTGGGGTTTATGACCCAGGGCATGAGAGAGCGGGGGTTGTCAGTGTGCGGGGGGATGCTTGCGAGGTTAAGAGAGAGAGAGAGACGCGCTGGCTATCAGCGAGGGGCAGGGAGGCCATGGTGCTCAAAATGGCTGCCGCTTACGCGCACGAATGGGCTCGAAAAGGGGGCAAGATGGCGCAGATAATGTTCACCAAGCTTGTACTAATTTTTCACAGTCCTCCCTTTAACATTTCCAAGACATCTTGCTGGCCTATTTCCTATCTATACCTATTGCAGCGGTCATAAGTAAGGGAGAGGGGACTTAGGCAAAGGAACTGTGCATATACATCATATTATAAACATCACATTGAAAAATCTCATCATCTAGTAAACGGGTTCATTGTTAAGTTGGTTGTAGGAAAAATCATCGTAATGCAATATCAGACTAGAATTACGTAGTGAGGGCGTTGGGTACAGATCATAGGTACTTATAGTCATTCGAAATAGGAGCTGGTAAGTTATTATATATGTAAGTCCTTTTTTTTATTTTTTTTACTCGGCGGGAGCATAGTCAGTCCAATGATGATTGGGAGAGAAATGAGATATAATAAAAATAAAAATCAGAGTTCTCAGTGTCTATGCCGTCTTCTGTTGGCACTGTTGAGCACCTGGATTACCTATCAACAGAAATGTTCATGTGGATTGAGTCTTTGGAGGTCTGCGGGCAGGGGTACATTTTGTTTTGTTTCGCCAGACCCCATAGGAGAAATGCGCTACGGTTTTGGAGTAGGTGCACTTTCTTTTGTAACGCAGAGCATAGATTTGCAATAAAAAATGCGATTGTTCCTGAATTGTGAGATCTGTTTGTTTCTTGAATCTGTGTGGTGAGCATTTCCAGTCGCTTCCATCATCTTCAAGGCGTTCAGCAGCGGGTAGAACCGCATACTTCGTTCATCTTTTCTTTAGAGGCGACCCTTGGTGGAGTTCTAGGTCACCGTTCTAAGATTAACATAGTTCGTGGTCTACTTAGTCGGAGCTCCCTCCCTTCTGACTCAGGGAGTACTCTTCTCTGGGTAGCTCAGTAGGATTTGGAGGAACTTGGGAGTTCCGGTGGAAAGGTGCGGGTGTGAACGGTCCTTATGGTAGGTCGGAGGAGGGGGGATGGAGCAAGGCCAGGTCGGGAACAGATCAGGGGGACGGAGAGTTTGCGACAGGCGGGTCCGTAACCATGTTCAGAGAGCGGGGACTTTTTGGCACACGTTGATCACAGAGCAGGGGCTTCAGGTCAGCCCTTTCCTTAGCTTTGTCTGAAACAGTGCCCCGTCCTGCGTCTCCTTACTGCTGTGGTCTCGCCTCGGCCTCCGTCGCTGATGTTCCACAATCCGCAGTCAGGCCGCGTGCTCCCACATCCGGTCTCTTTCTCCTCCGACAGTGATACCCTTAAATGAGTTTTGAAAAGACAGTCTTTAGAGATATTGCAGAAGAAGGTAATTACATAAATCTATTTCTCTCCCAACACCAAGCAACTGGGGTAAGCACTCGCTACATTGGGGATTCTTGCGGTTAACGTATAAACAATTGATGATGGGTTTGCTGGATTCCTTACAACTTCCTTTTGCTGGCTAATTCTTTGGCGCTTTGATGGTTATTACGTTCATTTGTAATATGTACGAGGTCTGGTACTCATTTATTGCATACGTCTATTATAGTAGATGTCAGTTTCTTCCGGTAGAGACCCATTTCCCTAGTACGAGTCTTGCAAGGCTAGGCTGGCCTTCAGGGCCTTGTATTTTACAAAAAGTGCAACGTGCTATTCACCACAGTCTGATGTGCATCCTTCTGAGGGGTGAACATAGGCTAAACAAGTCTGCATTACATAAAAACATCTTATTTACAACAAGGCTTACTGCAACAAGTTCTTTCGATTTTCGATCTAATTTTCAACTTTGCACACATCTTTCTAACTTCCTATATAAATCCTCGCAACCTGGTTACTACAAAAACTCGGGGGGGTGGTTTGCGGTAATTATTGAACTTATCCTCGGGGAAGGAGGGATCTTATGGAAAACAATTAGGGACACAGTGAAATTAGAGCAGGGGGCGTTTTTCAGGCTCTCGTTCAGGGCAGCTGACACCAAACTGGGGGCATTTTGGGATGACGGAGGTGTCTCGATCATTTCTTACTGTTCGGGGTGTAGAGGCAATTTGGAATGGGGATGGTCGCATTACCACAGACATATTTTATCATAGAAGCCACTGACAAATGGTTCCCTGGCTGTGGGTCAAATTTAGGGAACCTCAGTCGTCTTACCTGTCCCTTTCCTTTTGGCCAATTTAAATTTCATCCATATTTAGCAGAAAAGGAGAGGTAGTAACGTGGTACCGATACAATTTTACTTTGGACAAATTTGTGCAAATACTTATGGTATTTGGGGCCAATCAGGAGGTGCACCAGGTTCGTCAATTAGGTGCCAGTCGCTAGGAAGAGGGAAAGTGTGGAGGGGTGAAAGAGTGAGAGAGAGAGAGAGAGAGAGAGAGAAAGAGAGAGAGAGAGAGAGAGAGAAAGAGAGAGAGAGAGAGAGAGAGAGAGAGAGAGAGAGAGAGAGAGAGAGAATAGGCCAAACAGTACACATGGGACATGGAGAATGACCGTGTATTGTTTGGGCTATTCAGTGCGTTACCCAACGTTAGACGTTTCAGGTCTATGTTAGGATGTAGAGAGCATGCAGTTTTGGGACAGAAGAGCATTAGATCTGGTACAAAAAGGTCGTGCATTGGGTAGGGCGTCCTTTTTGTGTCGTCTTGCAGCGGTAGTCCGTTTTCATGCATCGGGCGTGACGTGGCTCCAGATCCCTTACGGTACCCTAATCGGGACCCCAATGTAATCTGCAGAGGGGAAAAGGAGGGAAAAAGGGGGAGGTGGGGGAACAACATTCGAACACATCAAATGTACGGGCACGAAAAGTCCTTTACTTACTGCATACTCGTACTTATCTTTTCGGGATATAATCCTTAGGGTCTCTGTCTCTGCAGTCAAAGGGGGGCGGGCAATGTGATAGGTGGTTCATGGGGGGTTCGAGGATGGCATGAAGGATCGTGTGTAGGGGGACGCTAAAAAAGGAATCAGAGGTGCCTAGCGTGAGGTACCCGGTTTTGTAGATGTATCCGGCCATCGGGATCCTTAAATCATTCCCAAAGCTGTGAGGTCCTAAGGCATATCAGTTCTTCATTCAACCCGGTACCTCAGTACCTTCGACCACCATATCTTTATAACATTTCATCAATCACGCCGCTTTACTTTACCCATTCTCAGACGTCGAGGTCCTTCTTCATATGTCAGTCCCTGAGCTTAGTCGCATATTTTGGAGGCAACGTATCATACCTGGGATCCGATCATCAATCCGGGGCCGGACAATCATTTCTCGGATAACCTTAAAAAAAGAGCAGAACGGTTGCGCGCAGAAAAACCCTCCCACCGATACCCACATTTACAAAAGTATGCGATGCCTATTCATAGTTTTTAAGACCTTTATTTGTATAATCATTCAGTACGTAAAATGTGAGAGCACAATCATAATTTGGCCTGATATGTCGTCGATGGAGGCACATACAGTAGGGGGTTATTTTATAACACAAGAACATGTAAAAAGGCCTAATTTATTATTTGCAAGTAACTAAAAATATTTCATTGCGTGACGAGGGAATCAGGGGCAATTTAGTTCATAAATGGAAACACAGTCAAGCTCATAGGAATCGTATTTCCTAGATGTAAACCGTGGGTGTGCATCATAGGCGACGTTATGTACCAGTTACAATAAATATCAAAAATAAATCGTTCATTGAAATCAACATTTTTACGGAACCCCTTCTCAAACGTTCGCCAAGTGAACCCTCCTCCCTTTCCCCTCGAGTGCACAATGGTTTGTATATATATCTTAGTACATCAAGTTTCATTAGTTAAGGAACACCACGAGGCGTCCGTTAGTTTCCATTGATACCGGCGCCATTTTGGGCGAGGCCGGTTTAGTCCGGAAGTAGTACCAGAGGAAAAATATCCTCGACGATTGGCGGTTGGACCAGGGTCCCTTTCGGCAGTTCAAAAGAAAACTGTGCTAACAGAGGGGCTGGTGGTGTGGACCGTCAATCAAGAGAGGGAGGGGGTAGAGTCTTTCTTACCGGGTCACGTTGATGCTCAGCCGGAACTTACTCGAGTTCGTTAGCCCATAATGTTCCTGGGTGGTTCAGACGGAAGCTGATGCAGACACGAGAGCACCGCCATCTTGTTGCTGTGCCGTGGTTATTTCATTAGTGATCAATGCAGCTGTTCCCCTCCGGAAGCCTGAAGGGGCTGAGGGCTCTTGGGACTTTGGTAGAATCTTCAAAGTCGAGGGGACGTTTGTCGATGGTGGGGGCTTGCGCCCAGGTGGGCAAGTGCCCGAGTTGCAATTTCGGACAAAGTTTCTCCAGCGGCCTAGATCCGCCTTTCGAGGGCCCAGACGCCATTTTGAGACCCTGTGGCAGCCACCTTTGTCGTATCCATCGGGAGTGGAAGAAATTTCTTGTGATGGCGAAGGACAGAGCATCATGCTGCTGGAGCAGGACATTTTGGTTCGGGGCGCCAGGGTGCAGCAGTGGAGCTTTCGTCTGGGGAGGTGAGAGAGGCTCGTCCGTGCCGCCTTCCTCTCCCGGCGCATCCTACGCCGCCCCTTGGAATCAGGGGCGCACATGATGACCACCCTACACCCCTGATTCCGACTCTTGGGGGACCACTGTACATCCGGTGCTCCGCAATATGCCCGTCGGACATTGTGTGTCCTGTGCTATGGAAGTATACCAGACGGGCATTGCATGTCCTGTTCTGCGGAAATATACCAGGCCGTCGCCCGGCTGGAGGACATCGGCGCCGGACCAGGGCAGGGAAGCCTCCTATCTGTGGAGGTGGAAGAGGCTCGTCCGCGCCGCCTCTTCCTCCCTGCCCACCCTGCATCCGTTCGCTGGAGGAATTCGTGATGGCCGGACCAGGAGATACGAGGGAGGGGGTCATTTGCAGCCGCCCCCTCCCTACTTGCGGCCCGGGGGACGCCATCCCTGGAAGGGCAGTATGGGAAGACCATTTCATTGCCTGCTTGGTGGAGCCTCCAGGACCTTCTCGCCAGCAATCTCCTTTTTGGCCCATGGTTGCTGGCAGGCCCCGCCCCACACGTGCTATGTGTTTCGGATGGGCGGGACCATCGAACTGTTACATTTCGAGGACTTCCGGAGTGAGCATAACACGTTTTGTATTTTTCCTATTAGTCAAGTTTGCTTTTTAGAGAGTTCTACTAGTTATTCTATTTACTGTTGGTTGTGTGTTTTTCTTTACCGTAATTAAATCCTAAGTTATATAATAGACGCTTGGCTTCCTTGAGTCCTTTCTCTAATGGGGGTTGTTTACACTGATCTGCAATTGTGTTTGGTTTTCAGAGTGGGGGAGCAACAGAGAGCAATCAGTCCCAAAACTCTAACATGTCGTTAAAATTGGTCTGACGAAATCTGTGCCATCGAGCATAATCAAACGGGGTGGTTCTATCTGTCCTGTCCGCACTAGTCTGATTGGTTTTTATTTCGCGCCTTTTCCCTTTCTGTCGGTCTGTCCTTTCTGTCGACCCTCCGTTCTTACCTATGCTCTGCAAAGTCGGGCATTGGGCTTTCCAGTGCCCGAGACGTTTACAGAAAGCACATTGGTTCTGTTTTAAATCTATTCGTCCTGTGCGCAGTGTCGGGGGATTACCTTCGGTCGTTGTGTTCCGGGGTTGACTTGTCGGCACACCCCTTTACACCGTTCTCCTTTCATATCTACTCCTCGGGACTGCGCCATCGCTGGCCCTTCACCTTTCCTAAATTCGTCGTCTTCCCTTCGTCGGGTGGCTTCTTTGCGCCACATACCGAGACTATCGAGCATAATAGGTGTTGTTTCATTCCTACGAAGGGCTATTTCTACCGTTTCTATTTTGTCAAGATCAAAGGATCCTCTCAGTGGCCACTGACTTTCTCGATCCTTTTTCGTATATTTATGCCACAGCTCACTATAGGCTATAGCGATCAGTCCATGCTTCATGAACATGTCCTTATTAGGGGTGCCTTCCAGCGGAGCCGGATGGTTCATCTCTAATAAGCGGTCCGGGTTAAACAGGCTACTAACCAGTGGGGAGAAGACAGGCATGACGGATCACAATGGGATAATAGTCAGCACTACCTATCTTATCACTGCGTGCAAAGACTAGACAGAATATTTCTATTCTACGTTGTTTGCACGTAGTGAATACCTCATGAACCAATTCTGAGCAATCAATGTTAGGTCGAAAATAAAAAATCAATATGGTCAATGGGGAGAATAAGTAGGCTCGCAAAGGTTCGCGTCACCTACCCTTTCACTATCTGCAAAGAGGGGACCTAATCTTCCCTGTTTTCAGACAGAGAATCTCCAGAAAACAATCTATAACAGTTAATCAATGTTAGGTCAAAAATAAAAAATCAATATGGTCAATGGGGAGAATAAGTAGGCTCGCAAAAGTTCGCGTCACCTACCCTTTCACTATCTGCAAAGAGGGGACCTAATCTTCCCTGTTTGTAGACAGAGAATCTCCAGAAAACAATCTATAACAGTTAATCAATGGGGGGGGGGGGCAATTGTTCAATGGGGGAGGGGGAAAATAGGTCCGACGGGTGCGTACCTATCCTTCGCTGTTTATAAAGGGAGAGCCTGTTGTTTCTCCGTTTGTAGACAGTGAATCTCCAATAAATTAACAAAAAGTAATACTAGTATTTTCTCAACAATTATCAATCACTTTCAATTATCTATCACTTTCGCAATTCGTCGTGTTTACACGACCTTACCCGGACCGCCTGGACAGTTTCTTGTCTTCCGAATCCAGCGCCCGATCGTCCTCTTCTCTTCGTACTTCTCGTGGCACTCCTGATGGTTCCCAGTCAGGACCGTAGATCACTCGAGAGAGGTCTGTTCGGAACCAGTGAAGTTCGGATGATCGGCTGTCAGACGAGGGTCTATCGGACAGGGTACCTTCCGATCGTTGCAGTCGTTCACTCTGTCGTCAGGACCTCTCCCACTGGATCCACGAGTCGCTGATGGGCCCCACGTTTGGGACGCCAATTGTAAAAAAGGGTTCCAAAGACAACCAGTAACCAAAGACCCTTTTTATGTTGCCCGGCGGTATCGCCTCTATGACCCACCAATGTTAATCAATGAAGAAGCAGGCGCTGGAGACTGGAAGGCAGGAAACGAGGATTTTATTCTCTCCGGAGGAGAACACATCAATTCAGACAGCAAGTATCGTCACGAGGTGCTCTAACCACATCTCTGAGGCCTGGCCTCTTATACTAGGGTTTTATGACCTTTATTGCACATAACACATTCTCGCAACACTTTAGTATTTGAAAGAACATCCTCGGAATCTCCCCTTCAGGCCCGTTCCCACATACATTTACAGTTGGATTCCCCACCCCGGTCACAACAGGTGATGGTTGTCGCACAGCAGGGCATTCCGCCGATTCACGGAATGCATGGGGTTGATCGGATCTCATAGGGTGGGGGCTTTGATCGGCTCGAGGGTCTTTTGATGGGGAGGGGAAGCTTCCTACTGTACGGGGTAATAAACAGTATCCGCAAGGCCAGGTGGCGGCCTGGGAACAAGGAAGACAAACGGGGATACAGGAAAAGGGGGTTTGTATCAAAAGGATCTGAGGCCATGAAAGGAATGAGGGGAGGTGTCGCGCTGGGAACAGGATGGGATTCTGTGGTGAAGCTGCGCTGAAGTGGGGTTTATGACCCAGGGCATGAGAGAGCGGGGGTTGTCAGTGTGCGGGGGGATGCTTGCGAGGTTAAGAGAGAGAGAGAGACGCGCTGGCTATCAGCGAGGGGCAGGGAGGCCATGGTGCTCAAAATGGCTGCCGCTTACGCGCACGAATGGGCTCGAAAAGGGGGCAAGATGGCGCAGATAATGTTCACCAAGCTTGTACTAATTTTTCACAATTATGGATCTCACAATGTTTGTTAAGGAAGCTATAGTTACAATGGGTAATAGAATGGGTTTAATTGAGTATAACTTGTCTATTCTTATTGGTCACCAAAAGGATGAGTGCAGTAAACAGGCCCTCTCGGGCAGGATTAATAATTCACAGCCTCGTCAACTTAGCCAGCTGCCTACTGACCACCCCCCTCACAGCCCAGCCAACTTAGCCAGCTGCCTATTGATCACCCACCCGTGCCTGGCAATTGCTCAAAGAGCGGCCAAAGAAACCATACGCCAGCTATAGCCAACCGTAACAACATTGAAGGCACCAAACCTTGCCATCAGGTCCAAATTAACACTCTGCCCATACTGCCGCCTCGTACACAGCATAGCGCTGTAGTGCGAGTGCCTTTACAAAACATCTAAGACATTTGTAGCGTTTTTTGGGGTGATTTAATACGGCGCTTTAAGTCGTGATTTCACAGCTGTTGCGCGATCTGTACCGCTAGGTTGACTGTGCATTGCCTGCTTTAGAATAGAGTAAAGCCATTGTTGATTGTCTCTGCCTACCTCCAGTTTCGTTTTTATTTCGCTGCCGCCATTTTACTGATTGTTGTGGTGCCTCAGAGCCCGTCCCCCACAGCCCGCCCCTCCTCCCAGTTGACCCTCCCTCCAACGGACTGCATAGCCCGCTCCCACAACCGTAAGCAATGTGACCGGCCCGACGCTTGCTGCAGGCGGTCGCTCCCTTCGCCCCCAGCTCCTGATTGGTATCGTACAATGCAATCTTGCACAATTTGTATTCGCATTACTGCCGCCTCGTACACAGCATAGCGCTGTAGTGCGAGTGCCTTTACAAAACATCTAAGACATTTGTAGCGTTTTTGGGGTGATTTAATACGGCGCTTTAAGTCGCCCTTTCACAGCTGTTGCGCGATCTGTACCGCTAGGTTGACTGTGCATTGCCTGCTTTAGAATAGAGTAAAGCCATTGTTGATTGTCTGTGCCTACCTCCAGTTTCGTTTTTATTTTGCTGCCGTCATTTTACTGATTGTTGTGGTGCCTCAGAGCCCGTCCCACACAGCCCGCCCCGCCTCCCAGCTGACCCTCCCTCGCCCCCGCCCACTCCACCATCCATATATAACAGATGCTCCTGCGCGCAGCATTCACGCGCAGCGGTCGCGCCCAATGCGCGCCAAAGGTGCGCCAAAGGTAAGCCCGTCTTCGCCCGTCCACGCCTGGACCGCGCCCAGCGCCAGACCCCCTGGTCCTCGCAGACCGCACTCCTCCAGCATAACATATGACGCCCGACCCTCCTAGCCCTTAACCCCGGACGCACACCTCTATGCTGCGTAGCTGCCACTCCTGCAAATTTACCAGCATCAAGACCCACACCACACCCTCTAACCCCAAACACAGCTCCGACTCTAACCACCTGAAGTGCATCCTGCTCAACACCGCTCGGTCCACAGACACGCCACCGAACTCTGGGATTTACTCGACGCTGCATCACCAGACGTCTCCTTCCTTACTGAAACATGGATGAACGCATCATCAACACCCGACATCGCCATAGCCATCCCGAACAATTACAAAATTCTCCGAAAAGACCGCACCGTCCAAACAGGAGGAGGCATCGCCATCGTCCATAAGAACACCATCAAAATCACGACCAGCTCCGACGATAACCTTACAACCGCCAAACACCTCCATTTCCAGGTCCACACCGACTCTAGGACCACACTCAAAGGCACCCTCATCTACAGGCCTCCAGGAACCCATAAACAATTCAGCGAAGACATCACTGACTTCATCAGTCCACATGCCCTCGCCTCCGAGAACTACATTCTATTAGGAGACCTCAACTTCCACCTGGACAAGAAAAACGACACCAACACCACCACCCTTCTTGACAACCTGGCCAATCTCGGCCTCAAACAACTTGTTGACACCCCCACCCATGTAGCCGGACATACGCTCGACCCAATATTCACCTCCAGCAAACACATCTTCTTCGATCACACCACAGCTCTCCACTGGACGGACTACAGCTGTGTTCACTTCAGCTACAAAACCACCTCAACCCAAATCCCCCCACAACCTATCCCCCAAAGAAAATGGAACAAAATCACCACCGATCAACTCCTCTCATCGCTCAACCAAAACCCACCCCCCCTCTCATCGGACCCAAACCAAGCTGCCATCAAATTCAAACAATGGATCACTCACAGCGCTGAGGAATTAGCACCCTTGAAAAACCATCACACCAAACAAGACAGCAAAAAGGCCCCCTGGTTTAACGATGACCTTAAGAAATCCAAAAAGCAATTCCGCACTCTCAAGAAAACATGGAGAAAAAACCCAACCACCGACAGCATGACCACCTTCAAGGCAGCCACCCGCAAACACCACCAATTGATCCGATCCACCAAGAAATCAGCATTCAAGAATCGACTCGACAACAATGCCCATAACAGCAAGGAACTATTCAACATCGTCAAAGAATTCACCAACCCCACCGCAGCCTCAAACGACATCACTCCCTCCCAAGACCTCTGCGATTCGTTATCCTCCTTCTTCTACAACAAAATTGCCAACATACATAACAGCTTCAAAAACAGTTCCAACAAACAATCCTCTCCACCCCCCTCAGAACCTAAACTGCCCTCTAACAACCTCAGCGCCTAGAACCCAATCACCACTGAAGACACCATCCGCCTCATGAATTCCATCCACTCTGGCTCGCCAACCGACCCATGTCCCCACCACATCTTCAACAAAGCAGACTCCATCATCGCACCCCATCTCCGTGATGTCATCAACTGCTCCTTTATCTTTGCCACCTTCCCAGAAAGTTGGAAACATGCCGAAGTCAGCGCCATCCTGAAGAAACCCACAGCAGACCCCTCTGAACTTAAAAACTACCGCCCCATATCCCTCCTCCCATTCCCGGCCAAAGTCATTGAGAAAGCCGTCAATAGCCAACTCGCCGCCTTCCTCGAATCCAACAACTCCCTCGATCCCTCTCAGTCTGGCTTTCGAGCCAAGCACAGCACCAAAACCGCCCTTATCGCAGCAACGGACGACATCAGAACACTACTAGACAACGGAGAAACAGTGGCCCTCATTCTACTCGACCTCTCCGCCGCCTTCGACACTGTTTGTCACAGCACACTCATTCAACGCCTCAGGAACATCGGCATAAAAGGAAAAGCATTGGACTGGATCATCTCGGTTCTAGCTGGGAGATCTCAGAGAGTCCGACTTCCCCATTCAAATCAGAGGCCACCGAAGTCATCTGTGGTGTACCACAAGGATCATCACTCAGTCCCTCCCTCTTCAACGTTTACATGAGTCCACTCGCTTCCATCGCACGTCAACACAACCTTAACATCATCTCCTACGCTGACGACACCCAGCTGATCCTTTCCCTCACCAAAGACCCCAACACCGCCAAAACCAATCTTCACGAAGGCATGAAAGAAGTAGCCATATGAATGAAAGACAGCCGCCTTAAACTTAACTCAGACAAAACAGAAGTGCTCATACTAGGATCATCCCCCTCTGCCTGGGACGACTCATGGTGGCCCTCGGATCTGGGCTCAGCACCCATACCCACGGATCACGCACGTAACCTTGGCTTCATCCTAGACTCTTTACTCTCGATGACCAATCAAGTTAACACCGTCTCATCCTCCTGCTTCAACGTACTTCGTATGCTCAAAATAATCTTCCATTGGATCCCCGCCGAGACAAGAAAGACTGTCACCCACGCACTGGTTACGAGTCGACTAGACTACGGAAACACCCTCTACGCCGGAATTACAGCCAAATTACAGAAAAAACTCCAACACATCCAAAACACATCAGCGAGACTCATTTTGGACATACCTCACCAAGATCACATTACCGGCCACCTGAAAGACCTCCACTGTATTCCCGTCAACAAGAGAATAACATTCCGTCTCCTCACCCACGCACACAAGGCCCTCTACAAACTAGGGCCCGAATGCCTCAACACTCGACTATCCTTCTACACACCCACCCGCCAACTAAGATCATCGAATCAAGGCTTCGCCGCAGTTCCACGTATCCAAAGATCTACCATGGGAGGTAGATCCTTCTCCTACTTGGCGTCCAAGACCCTCTGGGTGAGTAGTGCGCTATATAAATTCCTGAACTTGAACTTGAACTTGAAGAGGGTGGGGTGAGAGCGAAAACTGAGGGATGTTAAGGAACAAAGCTCTTCATTTTTTAGGGCAGAAGACGGGCTTAACCAAAGGAATGTTCTACGTCCAGAAAAATCCATGGGCAGGGACTGTATTGTGTAAACTCTTGCCTCACCCCCCTGGTACAAGAAATCCTGAATCAGCTAGGCGCAAACTGTGGATGGGCTGAGGGGATAAACGTGCTCCCTCTAGGTTTTTTCTATCAACCTAAAACGACCAATAGATATAACATCCCTTCAAGAAGCCATCCCCATAATCATCCTATGAGGTACAACCTGGAGGTATCAAATAGGTATGGCCCCCTACACACTTAAGAGGACGTGGATTGACATCCACTAGACAGGGTTCCTCGAAAACATTTATGGGGAAGTGGAAGGGAGGAGCAGCTGGGAGGCAGGGGCAGCAAATGGGAAGTGGACAGTCAGGGGGCGGGCCATAGGGGACAGGGCGGTGAGGGACAATGAAGGTGACAGGAGGAAAAAGGGGCACAAAAATTGAGGGCACAGAAGGCAAAAGGGCACAAGAAAATGAGTGGAACAGAATGCAAAAGGGGCACAGAAATGAGGGAAAAACGAGTGGCACAGAGGGCAGAAGGGCACAAAAAATTAGTGGAACGGAGGGCAGAAGGGCACAAAAAATGAGGGAAAAACGAGTGGAACAGAGGGCAGAAAGGCACAAAAAAAAAGGGAAAAACGAGTGGAATAGAGGGCAGAAAGGCACAAAAAACAAGGGAAAAACGAGTGGAACAGAGGGCAGAAAGGCACAAAAAACTAGGGAAAATGAGTGCAACAGAGGGCAGAAAGTCACAAAAAATGAGGGACAAACGAGTGGCACAGAGGGCAGAAGGGCACAAAAAAACAAGTGTAACAGAGGGCACAAGGGCACAAAAAAGAGGGAAAAACAAGTGGAACAGAGCAGCAGAAAGGCACAAAAAACAAGGGGAAACGAGTGGAACAGAGGGCAGAGGAACAGAGGGCAGAAAGGCACAAAAAATGAGGGAAAAACGAGTGGAACAGAGGGCAGAAAGGCACAAAAAACGAGGGACAAAACGAGTGGCACAGCGGGTAGAAGGGCACAAAAAAAAGAATGGAACAGCAGGCATAATGGCACAAAAACGAGGGAAAACAAGTGGAACAGAGGGCAGAAAGGCACAAAAAACGAGGCAAAAACAAGTGGCACAGAGGGCAGAAAGGCACTAAAATCGAGGGAAAAATGAGTGGAACAGGGGGCAGAACGGGCAGAGAGGCACGGGGCAGTGAAGGGAACAGAAGGGTAAACCTGGCAGAGACACAGGGGCAGCGAGGGATACAGAAGGAAAGACCGGGCAGAGAGAGCACGGGGACAGCGAGGGGAACAGAGGGAGTGGCACGGACCACGTACAGGCAGCGTGGGAAGACAGACAACAGCAGTCACAGACACAACAATGAAAATATAGGCAATACAATAAAAGCAATAAAGCGAGGATTAACAAACCTACCTACGGCCTACTACTGGCCACCAGGAGTGAGGCACAGGTGGTAGCCTTCGGGTGGTGGAGGGCCTCGAACATCTTCAGCAGCGGCAGCTGGGGCAGGGAGGCACAGGTGGTGCTGTGCAGAGGAAGAGCGACCTACCTGGTGGGGTCAAGGGTTGCTCAGACATGCAGCACATCTGCTGCAAACAGCTCATTCATAAATAAGTACAAATAAATCCCTGCACAAAACACACAATGCATGTTATTCTGAACCCCTAGTACTCTGTTTAAACTCTCCGATCTGGTTATGGAAGGAAAAAAATATCCGTGACATAGCTGAGCAATACAAATCAACAAATAAAGAGACAACAGCATAAACCCAGAGGAACTTGAATGACAGATTTAGACACAGCTGCAAATGGACGCTGTTGACTTTGGGACTTGGGAGCCATGATTTTGTGCAAGTCATTTAATCTCTCAGTGCCTGCAAAATGAATGTGTCCTTGTGTAATGTAACTAGTGCTCATGTTAAGCACTCCAGTACTTTCAATCCAAGTTTGTGATGCATAAAACTCGCCAATAAATGAGCTGTGAGAAATGGTATTCTTGGGAGCTTTTCCATTCAGCAGGATTCATTTTGAGTTACGCCATTGCTGTCCCTATCCAGGTGCCCTTCACCTGCTGGGCGAACAGACAAGTTCCAAAACTTTGCCTCAAAGTCAATTTCTTGACGTGCGCCAGAAGCGGGATTTTAAATACGTGGTATAATTAACAGTTTCCACAGAATGCCCCGACGGGTTAAACAGCTTACAGATGGGCAAATGCTTCCAAAGTGAGAAAACAAGGCGCTTTGTGACCCCTGCAGAGCTAGAGAGAGAGAAGAAAAATGTACCTCACACTTCATTCAAAAACCCTTCTTACCTTTCTCTGATTCAGACACAGTACCTAGGTATGGCTGGTCACTGGTGCTCTATGTAGACACTGTACCGAAGGACGGCTGGTGCTCGGTGTCTGTGCAGACACAGTGCCGAAGCATTGCTGGTGCTCTCTTTGCAGTCACAGTACTGGGTAGTACCTGGTGCATTTCCTGATGCTGCTCCATATATCTACACAGAGTTAGGTGTTTTTGTTTATTTGGACATAGTGTTGCATGCTGATGCAGTGCTGGTGCCGACACTTGGATGCCTCTCGACTTGCTTCTAGGTGCTTCTCTGAGGAACACAAGTTTTTCTTTCTACGTACATTTCATAGTTACTTATTTTGCATCCTGAGTTCTCCAATGTTGCCTTCGAACTCCGATGTTGGCAGTTGTATAATTGGAGCAAAGGGAGGCAAAAACATACCTCTTGGCACTCTTCCGAGGTCTGTGGTGCTATAATATTTAAGGCTCATAGTGTGTGGGCATGCCAGTGGGGGGTAGTGTACTGCATTACTAAACACTTATTAGGTCCCAAAGGTGAGATCGATTGGCTATGCCAATGCTTGTTCTCTGTCCTGTCCTCTACATCCTTTCATTCTATCTTTTCTCTTCTTATTAATCTCTTCTTCACATCATGTCTGTTTTCTCTTTGTCTCTGATTTGCTCTCCTCCTTTTCTTTTACTTTGCTCCATTTTAGCTTTCTCCTCTCTTGTTGTTTCTTTCTTCTCTTTACTCTTGCTCTCTCTCATCTAGAACACTGCTGCTGTCACCCCTGTCTCCAACCTGTACATGTCCCTGCTATTGTGAACACCACGTTTTCTTGTTGTCAGTCCTAAAGAAGAGGGAATTGAGCAATAACAACAGAGTGCAAGTTTGCATTGTCAATTTAAATAAATGTGGAAAACCACAAGCTGTAGTGTCGTCTTTTGATTGTGGCAAATGTAAATGTGGATAAATACAGAAAAAATGCCCCCCAAAAAAATATGAATAAATACAGATGGAAATGTAAAAAAATAAATACCATAAAACCGGAACTCCTAATCATAATTGAGATGATTGCCTTACTAGTACAGCCCCTAGTAAAGTGCACTATGTGTGCCAGAGCTGGTAGGGCAAATGCTATTAGTAGGCCTGCAGCAGTAATTGTGCCACCCACACAAGTAGCTATAAAGAGAGAAATCAGGCCTGCCACTGCAGTGCCTGCGCACAGTTTGCTAACTGCCATGTTGTCCTGAGAAGTGTACCCAATTGTCAGGCCTTACCCTTCCCTTTCCATGCACGTCAGACACCCCTATAGTAGGCCCAAGGTACCCCCCAGGGCAGGGTGCAGTGTCTGTGGAAGGTAGGACATGTACTGAGGTGTGTACCATTCCTAACAGTGAAATACTCTTCATTTTGTTTTTCACTGTTGCAAGGCCATCTTGCCCATAGAACAGAATGGGGAAGGCTGTCTAATATGTTTCCAGCCTATCTTCCCATAGGCTTAAGATAGAGAGGTGAAGTTTAGTGTGCTTGAACTCACAATTTATTAACACATCTTTTTGTGAAGGTGGTTTTTGAATTGTGTGTTTAGAGACCACACTTTTAAAAGTGGCTGTTTTTTTTGTTCTAACAATTCTGTGTGTCTCTGCCTGGTTGTGGATTGAATATCTGGATTTGAATGTGATAGGATCTGGGACATGTCTTGACCCAGGGGAGGAGTAGGTGAGACAGCAACAGGCTGACCTGCATCTGGAGTTTAGGGGGGAGGAGTAGCCCCCTGGATGTGAGGAGGCCTGGACTGCTGCCATAAAACAAAGACTCCACCTCCTTCTGAGTGATTGAGGAACCAGACCCCCACTATCAAAGGAAGAAGGTCTCACTGGCAGGGAGACACCCAGAACTAGTTTGGACAGGGGTCAGTGCCCCATGAACACCAAGAAGTTAAAAACATTTAGTGGTATAGTTGTGAGAATTGAAATCCCTGAATGTTGGACTGATCAAGTCTGAAAAGGATTGAAACTACTTTGTGATCAAGAGGAACCTCTGCCATGGAAGAACAGCTGAAGAGACTGAAAAGAAGGACTGCCCCTTGCTGTGTGTTCTGGGCTGGCCTCCAATTTGCTGATTTAACTAAGGAGAAGCTAAGGGCCTTTGCTGTGTGCTGTGTCCCCCTGATTGAAAGGATTTTTCTTTGTGCTGTGTCCTGAAGTAACTTGTCTCCAAGGGCCCAAGGAGAGCTGACTCCCTGTTCTGGAAACTCAGAAACACCAAAGTTTCCAAGTGTGTCTCAGCGACGCTGTGTGCATGTGCTTTTTGCAGCATGAGACCTTCGTAAGCATTGCCCCGGGACTGTGTGGCGCACAACCCAACTGAGTCTCTGTGACGATTTGCGCATGTGCGCGTGCACCCTGAGAATGCCTGGGGTAAGTGGTGCTGGTTGGAAAGTGCCCTGTGACTTCAGTGCCTCTGCAGCGTGAATCATTGTCCACGCTGCTGTGTAGCTGTTTGTGGACCGAGCCGTCTTCATAATGGAGGCTGCGGATAAAGATCGCCGCCGCCGCTGTGAGCCGCAACGTGCTGAAGGATTTTGTAAAGCTAAGGAAGTCATGAGGTAATCGTGATTCGTGTTTGCAAGAGGAATCTGTCCAAGATTGTCAGCAACGGAGAAGGCAGAGCCATAAACTGTCCGGCTACAGTGTTGCCTTGCATCGGAGCTGCGTTGTCATTGGGAGCAACCTGCAGGACATCCGACAAGCCGGGAGAGAGAGAGCGAGGCAGCGCATCCCCCAGGTAAGGCTTGGAATCCGGTCGGGAGCCGCAAGCGTGTGTGGCCTGGGGAGGCATGCAGGCGAAGTCCAGGAGTGCTCACGTCTCTCTCCCACTGCATCATGTTAGTCTCGCTGAGTCCTCGAGTGGCCCAGAACTACACTCAGTACCGGGGCCCGCCCTCTGAAGTTGAGGACTGTTGTCTGTGGTTGGGGCCTAGTGGTGCCCGCGTTAATTGCATCGATTGGCCTGGTAGTATTCCTGCATTACGGACTGCCTGATTATGTGCATTGAGGATTGAATTATTATCGCATTACGAACTGCCTTATTACTTGCAGAAAGGAGTTTGTTATACTTGGATTACGAACTGCCTGATTATGTGCATTGAGGATTGAATTATTATCGCATCACGAACTGCCTTATTGCTTGCATTAAGGAGTGCGTTATACTTGCATTACGAACAGCCTGATTAAGTGCATTGAGGATTGCATTATTCTGCATTACGAACTGCCTGATTACTTGCATTGAGCATTGCTTTATTCTTGCATTACAAACTGCATTGGTCTGACAATACGAACTGCATTATGAACTGCATAGAATTGAATTAGGCCTGCATTTGAACATCGTGAACTGCTCATTAATACAGCAAGACCCTACAAGTGTTTGTTGGCCTAATAACTGCCAACGTGAAATATTAAGAATATGCATATGTTGTTGGATTTTTATCATTTGGTCTTACCATATTTTTATTCTAGATAAAGATACCACTATTTGTATACATCAGTGTGGTGTCCATTTGTGGTGTTATCCTTGTGTCACTGGGAGTGTGGTTGCAAATACTTTACACATTGCCTTGAAGATAAGCCTGGCTGCTCCTGCCAAGCTACCAGGGGGTGAGCAGGGGTTATCAGAGAGGGTGTCCCTCCTTTCCCTGACTAGAAGCAAGGGTCCCTATTTAGACTAAGGTAACTGCCCCAGCCAACCAGAGACCCCCAGTTCTAACACCTCCAAAAATAGTGATATAAATTGATGTACTAAAGTAAAACACTCGTGCGTATTAAAAGCATTCAAGAGACTAGAGCACTTTTAAGTATGTGATGTCAAGATGTACACAACCTTAACTCACATATTTAAAAGTGTTCTCTTGTATGCTTTTAACATGCAGGAGCGTTTCATTTTAGTGTATCAGTTTATATTACTATATTGAGATGCAGTTATTATCAGTGTTAATAAATGCTTGCCAATGTAGTGATATAAACTGATGTACTAAAGTAAAACGTCCCCACATAATAAAAACACATAAAGGGAGCACTGTTAAATAGATGAGCTCCGGGTGTGTGCTCTGCTGTGCTAGTCTGCCGGTTGTTTTTATTGTTTCAAAAACAGTAACAACGAACCACAGGCTGGCAGGCATGATGAAAGGCCTCCACCCCCTGTTTTCACTTATCTTTCAAATCCTGTTCTGGAGCACACACAGCAGCCATATTCATGTGACTTGAGGTCAAAGCCTTGTGACTCTTTGGCCTCGTGTCCCATGCCTGCAATGCTTCACAGGTTGCAAGAAACATCCTTTCCCAGCATGTCACAGGTGTCGGGTTGGGGAGGGGTGTTGCTTGCAGCCTGTGCAAGTGATTAACAGGCAGTCAAGGGAATACCTGGCTTATGACTTTGATGCACGTGACTGCTTGTAAAAGTGATACTGCTGGTGTCATGAATGGGAGGCCTCTGCAGACCCCCGAGCATTACAGGCCAGGGCTGACACTAGTTCAGCCTTTAGCCAGCATAGGGATTAAAAAAAAAAAAGTAAATTCTGAGGGACATATGCTCACTTGAGCATGTGTCCCACTCATAATTGCCTAGCAATAGGAAGCCAGGCACTTAAGCAGCACCCGGAACAGGCTTAAAACCCTTATTTAATTAAAAAGATAATGGATGTGGATGGTAATGTCTCCTTGCAATTACCATCAATGTAACTTGAAAAACAAGGTGGCCCGCGCCCTGGAGCCCTCTAGTGGCAACCACTGCTGTTAAAGGCTGCTCTGCTTTGTCCATAGAGCCTATTATAAAATGGGGCCAATGCTGCTTATGTGTTTATCTCCACGTCTTACCAATCCCTTCATTTGGCTCCTCGCTCTTGCTATCAATCACCCAATTTAGAAGGGCTCAGTGATGGGGAAGGATTTGAGGGGCATGAGCCTTCTCTTTTGTTGCTTCTTCCTCCATTTGAAGGCACACCCTCTTGACCTACTCAAAATAGACAGCCATTAAATGTTCAGAAATGCTCCTAAATTTCATCTATTTTATTAATTATCTTCAAATCTTTTCTGAAGGTATTAGTTCTCTGCAAAGATGCCTTAAGGTGTTCGATGCCCTTTTTAAGTACAACTTAACTCAACTCATATCATGTATGTATGTATAGGTTTTCAAATATATTTAGTACATGCCCTTATGCACTAAACCCAGGGCCGGTGGCAATTTTAGAAGAAATCAAAGAAATGATGGGCTGTGACCTTGCCCTTTGGTGATTAAATTCGTCACCTGTGGGGTACCTCGGGTGCTGGGTATTAAGCAGGTTAGAAATGCAAACGCATTGCACAATGAAAACACTACTTTGTGCTCTACTTGATCACGTTACAATGACAAACTGTTAACCATGTTGTCTACCTGATGTGACTCTTGTCCCCCATTTAAGTTTGTCCCTTTCTCCACTGTTGACCGGCTAATTGGCCTTAGTAGTATCGATATCTAGGAACAACCATTATAGGGAATATAGTCAGTCTTCAAAAAGGAATTCTGGATAAAGTCATAACAAATGTTGAATTTTATGATGACATTGGCCAGCAGTATTTGAAAACAACATTGATATTTCCGTGGATTTCACACTTCATGTGCAGTGGCATCAGAACAGAATTGAAAGCATGATTGTTATTGTAACATATGCTATTAGGAGGAACTGTTTCTGTTGGAGTGTTCTCTTTGCAGGGCATTCCCGTCAGCCACACATTCTTTATGTTCTGGCGCTAGCAGGAATCTTTGTATCTTTTGCAGGCTAGAACACAATTTGATGCAAATGTATTTTTATAAAACTATTTTATTTGCCAGTTTTTCAGGCTTACTGGCTTTCTGAATGGATGTAGCTCAGCCATCTCATATAGGAACAGCTCAATGTGGAGTTTTATTTCGATTTAGAACAGCACAGATTCCTGACACTGTAATTAACAGGTGGTAATGTTGCCACTTGACTGGCTCTTATTTATACAATACTAGCAGCCCGTCCCGACTTGTCTGGGTATGAATTGCTGCCGGCCAATAGTATATTGTTTTGTAGGATTTCGTTTAGATAGCGTTTCTTATCTGTGACAGGCCTGTGAAATGCTCCGATTCACAGTGCACTGCTGATGCACTTAAGAGTGCGCATTCAGTAGTGTGTGAACTCGAGTTTCCCTACTTTATTTTTCCTTGCAATATTATATAGTGCGAACTTGACAACATGGCATGAGCACAATTTACATTACAGAAGAACACATTCATTTGTGGTAGGCACGGGGAGACAAAGCGATTTGACTGGAATCACAGGATGTTGAGCTGATGCCGAGATTCAAACATACCTCCCCAGCTCTAAAGTTCGCAATTCTAGAACTTGTGGCGGGAGGTGTGTCTTAAAGTGTATGTCGTTGCTGGCCATCAATGAGAGAGACCTGTGCATTTTTCAAATGGGTGGTGAAAAATATGAGTATGTTGCTGGAGATGTAGGCCGCCGTGCCACCGATGTACTTACCGGGGGAGGGTAAACACCCATTATTCTGCAACTTTCTTTCTGCATACCATCACTCCGCATACTTTCATTACGAAAGTACCATGACTCCGCAATGCCATTATAACGCATGGCATTACATTTTATATGCTTTTACCACGCATACATTTACAACGAAATTCGTTGTAAATGCATGAATGGTAAAAGCATGTTTTTTTTTAATGTTTGGATAAGGTAAGTATGGGTATAGGGGTATATGTTTTGGGGTACTGAGGTATATGTTTTGGGGTGTTTGGGTATTTTAAGGGTTCAGATATAGTTTTGGGTTATGGGGTACAGGGGTAGTTTTCGGGTTTAGGGATAGGTATGGGTTACGGGGTACAGGGGTATTTTTAGGGTTCAGGGCTAGGTTTGGGTTTTGGGGTATAGGGATATATTTAGGGTTCAGGGGTAGGTTTGGGTTTTGGGGTACAGGAGTATTTTAAGGGTTTAGGGCTAGGTTTGGGTTTTGGGGTACAGGGGTATTTTTAGGGTTCAGGGCTAGGTTTGGGTTTTGGGGTACGGGGTATTTTAGGGTTCAGGGGTAGGTTTGGGTTTTGGGGTACAGGGTTATTTTTAGGGTTTAGGGCTAGGTTTGGGATTTGGGTACAGGGGTATTTTTAGAGTTCAGGGGTAGGTTTGGGTTTTGGGGTACAGGGGTAATTTAAGGGTTCAGGGCTAGGTTTGGGTTTTGGGTTACAGGGGTATTTTAGGGTTCAGGGGTAGGTTTGGGGTACAGTGGTATTTTTAGGGTTCAGGAATAGGTTTGGGTTTTGGGGTAGAGGGGTATTTTTAGGGTTCAGGGGTAGGTTTGGGTTTTGAGGTACAGGGGTATTTATAGGGTTCAGGGCTAGGTTTGGGGTTTGGGGTACAGGGGTATTTTTAGGGTTTAGGGATAGGTTTGGGTTTTGGGGTACAGGGTATATTTATAGGGTTAAGATGGGTTAGTGTATAAGGGTGTTTTAAGGAGTAAGGGTGGGTTATGATTATGGGGTGCAGGGGAATTTAAAGGGAGCAGGGTGGGATTAGCACAAGATATGGGACATGGCATGAAGGGTGGAATGTACCACACGCCCCCAGCGTTTGTCACACCCCCAGCACAAGCCCACAGCACAATGCAGACACGCCCACAATGGACTACTTTACTGGCACGATTCTTTTACCTTTTAAATGTATATGGTGGGCGTCTGCATAGCCTATGTCCTTCTGCTGCAACTGCCCTTTCCAACGCTGTATTGGGTGTTGTGATTGGTGCTGTGGTTCCTGAGATTACCCGCCTCAAAGGTTTGGGCTCTCTCTTTATTATATTAGTATGGATCGGGAGGAATGGTAGATTCATTAGGACTCAAACTTGCGGCTTGGCTAATACACGTTCTAAAATGTGGTGCTTTAACCCAGTAAGCTCAATATTCTTTGGTAAGTACTTAGGTGCAGCCTCAAAGGTTATCTTTGGTACACAATCAGACCGAAGAGTCTTTCTGAAGATAGAATTAAAATACTCCATGAGCTCATTGTCATTCCATAGATGGAAATTTTGAGGAATTGTCAGAAAGCCTTGCTGTCTGGAACTCACTTTGTATTGAAATCTGCAGAAACCGCTTTTTAGGGGTCCATTATGATGACAGGCGGATTTCCACCGCCAGGCTGGCGGTGGCTACCGCCAGCCTGGCAGAGGAAATCGGCCCGACATCATCAGCACAATTCCCCTCCGCCATATTAGGATGGCGGAGGGTACCGTGGCGGTGCGAAACACCGCCCGCCTGTTTTCCGCCCCGGTCGCCTTGTGGCCGGGGCGGTAATGGGACCATATGGTGGGGGTGTCTATCAGACACCGCCATCCATATTAGGATGCCTGTCTGCAGCTGCTTTTCCGTGGCGGCAATGCCGCCACGGAAAGGCAAGCGGTGATTGCTTGTGAGGGCCTGTTACGGGCCCCCAAGGACTCGGGGTGGTGGGGGGTGCACATGGGGGGTACCTATGGTACCCCCCAGCAGTTCCATGCACAGCATGGCAGGCACCGCGCGGTGCCTGCCATGCTGTGCATGGAAGTGCACGACATGCCTTCCTGGCATTGTGGCGGGCGGTGCTGAATGCACCGCCCGCCACAATGAAATGAATGCAGGATGCGCCCACCACTGTGGCGTGCGCATCCTAATGCTGCACACGGGACCCCCGCCCTTAGGGCGGGCGGTCCCCTACTACGACAGGATGGCCGGCGGACAAAGTCCGCCCGTCATCCTAATGGACCCCTTAGTTTTTAAATCACATATTCCCCTATTAAAGATGTCTGTCAGTAGCCTATACAAAAGGGGGTGGTGATGGACGGAGCATCTGAATCAATCAAACACTCACACCCAGTCAAAAGATCTGGGTCAGACTGATTTGCATATAGCCATGTCTGAACTGGGGTGGCAGAGTGGGCTAAAGAACGGTGATGGATTAAACCCAGATCTTTTGACTCGGTGTGAGTGTTTGATTGATTCAGATGCTCCGTCCATCACCACCCCCTTTTGTCAGTAGCCTATAAACATTGTCAGAATTCACTAAAACCTGTTTCTTGCAGTCATTTCGGGTTTCATTAATATGTTCAAAAAGCACAATTTATCACTCTATTACCTTGTATTGGCTCTATGCATGGCCTCTTTTCTTTGTTTAAAGTATTAGATGCACCTCCATTAGTTGACCTGTTAGCCAATAAGCCCCCCCCCCCCCCCGACCCATCTGGTTGGGTCCCTTAGTTGATTCATATAGAATTATAATGTTTGATATACCTGTTCTATACACACCAATAGCCCCGATTCAGGAGTGAGACTCCCGATCTTTTAAGCTAAAAATGTATTTATTTGGATGTCTCGCTCGTGAAATTGCCGCTACTTCATGAGATGTAAATAAAGGAAATACATTCTCCCGATTACTATATTTTTTGTAAGTCTCCCACTTTACTTTGCTAAAATGTTGGCATGTATACAGTTCATTTGAAATCAGAAATCTATCTGAAGTCTAAGATAGACCGGGGAGACTGTAAAGTGGCACACCAGCGCTTTATGAATTAATAACCACAGGCGGAAACAACAGACACAATTCAGTGCCTCTTCTTAAAAATCAGCAATATTTATTTTAGATGGGTAGTGAAGTTTTTTAACCGCTAGTCCGGTTGTCTGAATTTCCTCTGCTCCAAGCTTTGTGGATTGCTCCTTCTTCGGCGCTGTGTCTTTTTCCTTGGCTGCTTGACTGGTGTCGTGTGCAGAAACATATTTACCAAAAGATCTGAGCATCCTAACATTAATATTTCTGCTTTTTCTTCTTTTGGAGACAGACTTGAACCAAGCTTTTCATGTCAGGGGAAAGGAAACAGAGATGCTGCTCAACTCATTCGCCAGACTGTCTCCTCAAGCACATGAGGTGAACCCTTCTGGCATCCATGAGCACAGTACAGATTATACTCATGCATCTCGTGAGGGTCATGAGAAGGTGTGGATATTTTAAAACTCTTTGTGCATGTGCCACTCTATAGAGTGTTCATTATTCAAGTTTGTTTTTGGTATCCAAATTTCTAATCTAACATCCAGGGTTCAAGTCCTAAAAAAAGAAGTGGGGGGACTCACCAAGTTAGGCAGAATGGGTGTGACATCACTCGTGACTTCATCGTGCACAACGTCTCAGAAACTGACATCACTGTGTGTGGCATCAGAGGACGTCACATCACGGTGCGCGGCATTGCATGTGGCATCACAGGAAGGTGCATCACAATCCATAACCTTACAGGAAGTGACATAAAATCTTAAGATCACACATATGTTTAGCATTTCCATCACGAGTACATTGGAGCACATTACAATATTTAATTAATTAGATTTTGCATTGGGGTTGTGCCAAATATTGACACAACCCTGAAAAAACTGGGTCTCAACTTCTAAATATGGGGTTTATTTACATGAAACTGACGTGCTAGTTTCCTTGAAACTGCGAGAGAAACCCTTCTGTCACCATGGATGTGCCATATTTACAATATGGTGCACCATGGCGCAAGGATAGATAGATACGTCAGAACTTCTGAAGTATCTTTTAGCGCAAAACTCAGGCATTGCTGAAGTTGTGTTGTAAGCCTGACACATCTCCAGCAATGCATGGGGAAGCCTATTCTTACTGCACTGCATCACGCCGTACGCTCGCTCCAAGCGGGCTAAAGGCTTTGGCACAGTAGCATCCTATATGTGGCGCAGTGAAATCATGTAGATTCTATGAGGCTTTCTGGTGTCGAAATGCCCACCCTGCATACATTATACCTGATGCAGGTATAATGTGGCACAGGGGTTTACAAGGTGACACATCTGTCAAGATGGGTCACATTGTAAATAGGGAAACAACCTGGTGCCTTGTTTACGCCACTGTTGCGTCACATAAAGGGATTCAACGGAGGCGCAAAAGTGTCATAAGGGGCATGTAAATAAACCCCATATTTTTTTTAAACCCTGCTGCAAAGTAATAAATTGGGTGCAATGTCTGTATTTGAAAATATCTTATGGAGTTAAGGAACCTCCTGCAGAGATCTTGGTGGGCCAGCTAAATCTCAGGGAATAATAAAAAATGATAAGATATCTCTGGAGGATAACGTATTTGCTGGAGAGATCCGTTTTTTGCCTGGTCATAGTTTTGAATCAAAGTAGCACAGACAGTACGTCTCTTGGCAACCACATTATGAAACATGCAGATGAACGTTTTGTATTTTATGTAAAAGGGTAAGTGGGCTACTGCTTTTAAGACAGATATCCTTTTCTGAATTGCAGTTCATGAATTGTAATCCTATTATAGCACACTGAGGAATGAAGGAAATGTGGCTCCTACACCTTGTAACCCTCACTGTCTTCTGTAACGCATCCTTTATATTGAGGTACACACGTATGATTAATTGCCCTTGTTTAATCTGTGCATTTGATGCAAAGCACATGGACACCCTGCATTGGGATGACTAGTACTAAAGCGCAAAAAAAGAAATAAATCAATATTGTGGCATTTTAATTATTTGTTTAAATACGGGGGGTACCAACATATCTAACATTCTTACAGTGTATGCATATCTCCTATATAAAGGGACTGAACAAAGTCAAAAGCATTTCTTTCTTAAGTACCGGTGAAGTGATAACAAGCTGTGTGAGCCTTTGTTTCCCCTCCATTTTATATAGGTGTGAGGCTCCTGATAATTCCCACCCAGAACACTCCAACAAAAAAAGAAGCCTAATGGCCCCTTAACTCTGGCTTTTGTTATGGGTGAACCTGGAATCTCACAAAAGCAGACAATGCGCAGGCCCTGCTGAAAGTGAACGTGGCACTTTGCTGAAAGTGGACAGCTTTGCAGCAGGGTAGACACCATGGGAGACGTGTGGCGCCGGGGCCAGGGTGACTGACTCCGGAATCTGGGGATCACGGTTAGATCCCTGGGGCTGGTGGCAGATTAGCCCAGCACCATGTGACTTTGAGCAATAGCATGCTAAGCATTGCAAGGGGATTCCTGGCAGGGGGATAGCTACCTACTGCTGAGGATTTCCCCCCCAAAAGTGTGGAGAAATCTGTAGTAGTAAATCACATTCAGGGCATTGGGAGTGGTTGTGTTTTGCCTTGGAACTTTAGGAATCCCCAAAATATTCACATATGTGGCCATTCCCAAATTTCTTTCAACCCTTTTTCCATTTTGGAAAGCGCCTGAGATTTACTGCAGGTAAGAACTAGATTGACTTCTTCCACTTTTTTGGGGGAAGGCAAAATTATTTTGAGTTTTTGCCTGTTACATTGCTGTCAGACACTTACTCTGATGTGAGCTTGCATTCTCAGGCATTTGCTCTAGTCAGAGTGTCATCAGATATCTAGTTGTTCTTTTGTGAATGAGGATGGAAAATCAGTGTCCATCCCTTCTGATTTTCACACCTACACATAGGGATACATTTTGGAGATCTGGGGCCTAATTAACAAATTCACAGGCCTTGCGAATGAAAAATACTTTTCCCCTATTTATTGATTGTTTAAGCCAGAAGGTATTTCCAGCTCAAAGAGAGCTTTTGAAATGCTGCCAGAATCTCATATAAGAGGGGGCTTGAAATGGCCTTCTCCTCCTATTTACAATTAAGAGTAGAATGTATAAATACAAACTATTGATCAGAAACCAACATCTTAAATGTGATGGTATTTGATTGACAAAGGAGAAGCTGTCTAGTGGGACAGCCCCCCCCCCCCCAGGAATCATGAAAGCATGACAGCAGTCTTCAAGGGTCTGGTATGTTAGATGTCTTCCAAAACAGAACATTTTTCCATTTATTTATTTGTTGTAGGCAGCACTGGTCAGTTTAATGGACCCAGTTTAATACTAATATAATGTTACCCATTTGGGAATGCTTCATGCCTCCCCCCTACTCCCTCTGAGAATTGGACCTGCTGTGAATAGAAAGACATGTTAATTTCTGCAAAAGGGTGCCAAGTTGAACAAAACTAGAGACCACATTACAAAAATGGATTACTAATGCAAAATATAGTACCTGCCAATTCTACCTTATTTTTATTTTTGTGTAACACAACTCGCATTTTATTCTCCATTTGATATTACAGAATACATTTTTACCAGGAAAAAAAAGTGGAAATTGCTTGTGGAGACGTTAGCAAATAAATGTTATGCATTTATTGTTATGACAAGTTATAGCTGTAATATAATTTCCTACTGGTAATGGTTAGGAATTATAAAGTTATGCATTTTGAATGTGGTGTTGGTGGCTATTGAATTTCTGCTTTTGCTTTACGGTTTTGCACAGTATCACCGGCGATCATGATTACCGACGTCATCAAGATCTCTGGCCTCACCTCGAAAACAAAAAATACATTTTCTAGATGATTGTTCTAGAAATACACTAGAACCACATGAGTTTGAAGTGTACAGTAATCAACCCCTAGTGCGTAAAATACTGTAAAATGTGTGTATATATGTGTTTTTCACTTTATGGAAAAGGTGCGATTGTCGCGGGGTACAGGGTCATTGCTACTCCCCAAATAACTGGGAAAGTGGGAAAATAGGTCTTAAAGATGGATTTTAAAGAAACTTAGTACAAAACATGAGTTTAAAGACGTTTTTAAAGAACCATGTATATAGTAATATGTGCAGCGCAATGTTTACAATGGATTTTTTTGTTTTTTTTTAATATTTATGGATGTGCTGGCGGCGCTTAAATGTCTTCATTTGTTTTGCAATTTTGTGACTTATTCATGACCATCTTAACGTCATCCTCTAAGATTCCCAAAAAGAAAAAGAAAGGATCTTTATTAAAAAAATAACAATATTTTGGGCACTATAGTGGCTCTGACAAGAGCCTTTGTGTTGATTGTGTGTATATGACAACTACACTAAGAATTGATGCAGAGTTTCGGGTTACTTAGTAACCTCCTGTTGCCTTCACCTGTAAAGTGCACTCCATCATTTCTATAAATTCCATGCATGTCAAAATGCAGATTGTTGTTATTATAGATTGAGGCCATTTTATGGTCTCTGAGGAATGCAGAAACAGTTTTATTAACATGTTTCATGGCTTTGTCAATCTGTGGGCAGAATTGATTTGACCACTTCCATTTCTGACTTTGTCATATATAGATTACACCAAGCAAGTGTGAGGGTAAAGCAACATCAGCTCTGCACAGGTATCTTTCATTAGGTTTTCCATCTCTATCCCAGTCAATGTGCCTAGGTCATTGCCACCACAGTGTACAATCATGAGGTGAGGAGCTCGGGAATCTTCAATGGTTTTAACCAAAGCCAGCAACTGATGATGACATTTTAGCCCTCTCTAGCCAAACCAAGTAATCTCCACATTTGGCAAACCCAAGTCTCTGTCAATACCTCTCTTTTGTGTAGCCTCTTTAGCCCAATAGACATAGCTGTGGCCAGCACTCCACACTCTAAGCATTTTGAAGTGAAGGGGCAATGGCAGTCAGGAGAAGGCTAGAGCTGAATGAGGTGGTTTTCCAAATTAAATCTGTTAAAATGAAAGTGTTTACTTAATAAAAAATAAATATATTGTTTATTGGATGCTGTCAGTAAGTAATGAATAAAATTAGGTAGTATGTTGATGCATTAGTAAGACGTGCCATCATTGCTATTTTTAAAAAAAAGGAATTTAATACAGACATGGATATGCTTCTGAAACTGTCTGCATTACAGCCTGTGTGGAGAACATGCTGAGGCCCCTATTCCCTGGCTGAGCCCAAACCACAACTCTCAGACCAGTAACAACATTGCATTACAGCATTCTGATTGCTCAGGGGAGCCTGGGTGCTTACCAATCACAACACTGCATTGTGATTGGCTGTGGGGAGTCTGGGTGCTTCCCGGAAGAGACTCACTTGACATGGTAAAGAAGGAGAAAGAGACGCAATGATATCAGGAAAGTGTTTATTTTATTCAAATCCATCCCCCGTGGCTTACCGGCCACCGCTGTGTAGCTAGGTTCATCTGTAGAGTTAAAACTGCAACAGAACGTAAAACCTGTGTATTATGTGTAAGCCAATAGTAAAGTAGTTGGTACATTGGCTAGAAAGATAATTAAATATACTTTTTTTTACAGAACTATATCTGAATAACTACAGACAGATAGCCAACAAAAGCTTGGAGTAAAAAGAAACAAAAGCAACTACAGTATCTATGCAAAACTGAGACACAAAAGGGGCAAAGTGAAAGAAACAAAAGCTACTGTAAAAGGACAAAGTCATTTCTTATAAATATATGTAGACTTTTCCAAAGTTTACAAAATAATGAAAATACAATTCTAACTTAGAGAGAGAATAACAGTGGACAAAGTCTATATAACTAGAACAGGAAGGAATGTAACAAAGATGGACACACGTTAAACAGGAGACAGAAGCAGTTTAATGAAATCAGATCCAGGATGTTTCATAGTGGAGTTGTTATAAATCTACTGAGAACTATGAAAAAGTATTGAAGAATGAGAGAGGCACTGAAACAGAAAGAATGAGTTGAGAGAGTAGTTGATAAAACCTTTGGTTTGAAGAAGAAGCTTTTCCTTTTGAAAATATATTGAATGGCGACAAAATGGTGTTGTGCATGATGATACATAACCAGAAAAAAAGATTAGTGACTAGAAGTAACTTTGTGCAGTTTTTAGTGCAGAATGCATACATATTTCTAATACAGAGCCTTTCTTTAATGAAGAAAGCTATCTCCAGGATAATAGATTAGTTCATGCTATTGATTACAGAAGGCAATATCAAAAGAGGTGATGGTACCTACAAATGTAAACCAGGTTACTGGAGAAGAGGTACAAGGAAGGGGGAGTCGGCGCCCTGTATACAAATGGAAGTGTGGTCATGTTTGTAGTATTTGACAGCAATCCATTGCTATTTTACGGAAACTCCTACATATCTTTCCAAGTTGAAGTTTAAAACAAAAAATTACTTTACAAGGATTGGATCCTGTTAGAACCGGCTGTCTCTAGTTGGCAGAGGTATGCACTTCTGACAAATAGGGACACACCTTTTCTAGTCAGGGCAAGGGGATCACGCCCTTTGATAACCCCTGCTCACCCACTTGGTAGCTTGGAAGAGCAGACAGGCTTATCTCAGAGGCTGTGTGTTAAGCATTTATGACCACATACAGTCATAAAGTGAATACACTACAAATGGACACGACACAGTAGTATTATGAAAATAAGTATTTTTATATAAGGCTTAGCACAAGACCAAATAACGACAAAAATATACCACAATCTTAATAAATACTCTTGGAAGGAAAAATAATAGTTCAAGTGTAGTTTCTTCTTAGCACAAAGTCTTTAGTATCAAAAGCAACTCTTCTTCTTTAAAACACAGTTCTTGGCAACAATGTAACCCACACGGGAGTTACACGACGTCGAGGCAAAGTTAATCCAAAGTGTTCGGCGTCGACCGTGAGGAGCGCTACGTCGGGCCCGGAGTCGAGCAGACCCCCACAACACAGTACATTGGAAAAGCAAAGCACACGATGATCAGCGGAGTCGAGATGTCCGGCGTCGCGTCTTCGGTGTCGATCAGGCCTCAGTAGTCGTCGATGTCGATAATGCTGTTGCAAGAGTGAGCAGCGATCACGGCCTCGAGAGGGCACGAAGTCGATGAGATCAGCAGCGGTGCAGACAAGAGGTCCCTTGGAGCTGGAGCCGAACTCACTACTCACTGGTGTTGCTGCTGGCGTCGATCGGGCCCGGCGGCCGGCGTCGAGGAAGCGGGACACTGGAGCCTTTACTCATGATCTCGAGCTGGATTCGGCGACGTCCGTCGGCGTCGAGATTGCTGGTTTCTTTCAGAGGTGCTGGATTCACAGGCTCCAGCAAACAGCACTTTAAGCAGATGAAGTCCTTTAGCCCTGTGACTTCAACAGGAGGCTGGCACTCTTCCAGCCCTTGGAGATTTTCTTAGCAAAGTCTGAGAGTACACACACAGTTCCTCTCTCCTGGTTCCTTGGCAAAAATAAAGAAGCACTGCAGGATTCCCCCCAGCAAACAGCACACTGGCAGAAGGGGTAGGCAAGTCCTTGGACCAGCAGGCTTCTTGTCCTTGGTTTCAGGGTTCCTTGTCAGAAGTGATCTAAATTCTTGGTTCAGGGGTCCTTCTCTTATACCCCTTTTTGGCTTTGATCCCTTTGTCCATGCAGGGGAATTTCCCAACATCCTGGGTCTGTTGTGGGTGTAGCCAGGCAGAGGCACCTGGCCTATTCACTGAGCAGGGCTGGGTCCTCAGACGCCCAGCAGGAGGTGGAGCCAGCATTGTCACTGGCAGGAGCAGAGCTATCGGCCTCCTGGTAGGAGGTGGGGCCAGGATCATCCATGGCAGGCACAGAGCCATCAGTCGCCCGGCAGGAGGTGGAGCCAGCATTGTATCAGGCAGGGCAGGCTATCAGCAACTACTCTCCCCCTACTCTCAACGCAAATGTCCCACTCATCCCACACTGACTGATTCAGACCTCTGGAGCCACCCAGCTCCTGTCACACACACACCAAACCAGCAGAAACCAGAAATAGTTAGACAAGAAAATAGCCACTTTCTAAAAGTGCTATTTTCAAATCCAGAGTCCAAAAACCATCCACACAAACGGATGCGTAATTAAACCCCGAGTTCAGGGATACCAAACTCGACATTGCACCATGCTCCCCGAGCCAGCTAGGATTATAGCATTAATAATCCTGGCAGCCCATTCTAACTAATGGAGAGCAGGTTACCTCGCAATAGTGAAAAACGAATATGGCTGTAATTCACTATTAGGACATGCCAACCTGGTCAGGCCTGTCCTACCTTATACTTACAATGCACCCTGCCCGTGGGCCTACCATAGAGGTGACTAACATGAAGTTAAGGGAAGGTTTGGGGACTGGCAAGTAGGTGTACTTGCGCAGTCAGCGTGACAGTACTAGACTGCACGTGGGTCTGGCAATGGCAGACCCTCAGACATACTTTTACTAGGCCGCTCTTGTGGGTGGCACAACAACACGAGCAGCATTTGTATTTACAAGCCCTGGCACTCCTGGTGCGCTAGACTAGGGACTGATAGTAAACCAAATAAGCCAAACATGGAATTCAATCAATACAGCAATTTTACATAGGGAGCACTTGCACTGTGGCACTGATCAGCAGTGGCACAGTGTCCAAAGCAAACATTGTAAAACAGTGGAGGCCAACAGAAAAAAATGGAGGAGAGACTCAAGCCAATGATGCCAGGTCTAACAGATCCTTGCAAGACTTGAAAGCATACAAAGTTGCAGGGACACTCACTAGCTTATTTATCAAAGAAAGTGTGCCAAAGCACCTTTCATCATTTCAGGATGATAGCTGTACATCACTCAACAAAGTGAACTTTAGTTCATAGACTGTACTATGTGAAAAATCCTTGTTTATGTTTAGGAGAAACGATTAGAGCACTTTTGCATGGTCCTGTGGCAGACCTAGAAAACGTTTGTGATGATGTGCAGTTTTGTTTCTTTGGTCCTGAGCAGGATCCCAGGAAAAATGAAAAGCTGTTAAGAGGAGGAGTTGCAGAACAGGACACAGGTACTACAGTTGATTGTTTTGAAGAGATTACAAAACTTAACACAGTGTGGTTTGAAAAAACAGAGTATGTTTGTATATGTTGTTTAAACACTCATTACAACATTAAAATACTGACTGTTGACTTGTATTTAGAAAGTGAAAAAGAAAATAATGATACCTGGCAAAAGTTAGCTGTGTGTTTATTTGTAGAGGAACGCTTTGACTTGTCCATATGGCAAGTTATATGTAAGTACTGTTACAGTAAATTAGAAGATAATAAAATGCCTGCTAATGTAGAAAAACTATGAAGGGCCCCAAAAAACCCATCAAAATGAATGTTTCTATGCAGCATTGCAAAGGGCTGTTATGGACTGCTCTCCAGCACACACTACAACTCCACAATCTATGCAGTATGATGCAATTCGGGAAACTCTGGAGCCAAATCTTGAAGTTGAGATTAGGCCTCTGAAGAGATACTCTGCTCCGGTGTTGTTGCGGCTGCTATTGATACAAAATGTTTTAACATCGGCAGGGGAATAGGCATATGGATAATACCTAACATAATCCAATGACGACTGCCTATAGGAGGTGTTTCAGAGATTGTAACAAATGCTGAAATGTCCATGGCTAGACTGACAGGGTACATTGAAGAATACAGAATAATATGGTTTTTAAATGTAAAAGTCTATAGTAAGAGACCTAATGAATACATTTCATTTGGGGCACTGCATTGTCCCTGGGAAAAAACCCATTGCCCTTAACAGAATCAATGCAAAGGTTCAGAATAATACAATAATCTATGGTCAGTGTAACCTTTAAGATGACATTCATGATTTTGCTTGGAATCTCACAATGCTGTTCACTTGCACAATAACAGTAGATCATGTTCCTTGCCTCAGACTCCTTGGTAAAATGTTTCTGAGGGACTTAGAGACATATAGATATTCATGTTTGAAGTACATTATAGACAGAACCAGACGTATTGTTTAACACTTTGGGGCAGATTCACAAGTCCCTTGCAACACTTTTGCGCCGCTGTTGCGCAGCGGCGGCGTAAAAATGCGGCCAATTTACAATGGGACGCATCTAGGGAGATGCATCATGTTGTAAAGCCCTGCGTCACATTATACCTGCGTCAGGTGTAATTTATGGAGGGTGGGCCGTTCCCACGAAGGAAAGCCTTTAAAAGCGATGCAAGGGCAATACTGCATCAAAACCTCACACCTGCTCGAAGCAGGCATAAGGAGGGATGCAGTGTAGTGGGAACAGGCCTCAAAATGCATTGCTGGAGTTGTGTCATGCTTGCGACATGACTCCAGCAATGCATGACTTTTGCCCCAACACATGCATCAGAAATTCATGGTGGCGCAAGGGTTTCTCAGGATGGTGCAGGGAAAGTGATGCATATCCACAGATACGTCACTTTCTTTTAAATCTGCCCCTTTGAATTTTAGAAGTTGTGCTTGAAACCAACTAGATAATGGAAAACCAGGAAGGAAAGAGGGATGAACTGAGTAGAAAGAGCAAGTATTTTACAATACTTCAATGATAGTAGTTAGAATCATCCTGAACTAAATATTGGATTGTTTGTATGATGTGAGAGGTCTTTTGAACATACACTCTGACCCCAAACTGACGTTTCCTCCCATCTTGCGTAGTTAAAGTTCTTATCAAAATCTTTTCTAATTAGCCGATATCAAGCGGTCTGATTTGCATTAAAAAATGCAGGGGCCACCGTGACTTCTTTCAAAATAGCATGCAATTGTGCAAGTTAGTTTTATTTGAGACTCTATACAGTAAGCAACTGTATCTTTCTCATGTTTTGAAAATTTCCGTCCAATTGCCTACACATTAATTTGATATTTATGTTCTCTAAAGTTGCATTTTATTTTGTTTTGCATAGCTTATAAACACTTTATTTTATCACAGATTTTTTCCCCGGTTGTGTTTAAAATTGGCAATAACATGTGCCAACTCCTATTTCATTACATAATATCAACAATTTATGATTCGGCACAACAGTGCCTTCATTTAGCTTTTAAAATGAAGAGTAATCTATGCTGTACCTTTTTAGGGCTCGGCCCTGCCGTACACTGCGCTTGCAGTGTCAGGAAGCGAGAGTCCTTTTCCCGGGGAATTCAAAATGGACCTGGATATTCCACGCAGTTCGTGCGTGTTATTTCCAAGGTCCATTTTCATTGGCCTTGGCGTGCGTGCTGTTTTTTAACAGAATACGCAATAGGCCATGGGCTGTCGTGTAGCTCCGCCCATGGCCTATTCGTGTCTGTTACGCGCACCAGAGGCCATATGTTTTGAATTATCGTGGCTTGACAGCCATGATAATTCAAAACATATGCTCGCAGTGGCGCGCTCGCGCACCACTCTCAGGCTTTTTTTCTTTTTTTGTAGTTTGCGATCACCTGGTTTCCGCTGACAGCCCGGCAAGCACTCTCAGCCCCCTCCCAATTTTTCTACCATCCTCTCCTCCAGGGCGCACAAGTAAAGTATCTGGAAGATTGTTCCGAGTGGCCAGGGAGAGCACCGCCCCTCACAGCCACCATGACCGGGTATGCACGGAGGGTGGCTTTGGAGAGGACACGACGGGGCATTCCCTAGCAGTTAATAAAGTGAATCCTGTCATCTGCCTAGTCTCTGCCAGTCTCTGATGGGACGTGCAGGGGAGGGGGGCTCGTGTTACAGTGGAGGAGGGAAGGGCGCTTCACACTCGTAGGAGCAACCGTGGAGAGCAGGAAGAAGCATGGGTGTTTTTGGTTTGTTTTTAAAGTGCTGAGATGACATCCAAAGCACAAAAATCCGCCACAGCACCCATGCAGCCTCACTCGACAGGCACCCATGGGCATGGCATGGCAGCATACAGTTTGTTGTTTCAGGAAAGTGTCCCTGTGGCTGACTTCGTGCTGTAGGGGGAGGGGGAGATGTGTGACGCAGGTGTTTCGGGAGCCTACTTTCATGTATGCACTCAGGAAACGTTTGTTACCATCGGAAAGTATCCTCACCCCGTGTCTCGCAGTCGCGCAGATCAGCTAGTGGTTTGTGTGATGCACACTTACACTCTTGCACACTTGGTGTCAATGGCCCCAACATCACTGCCTTTGTACATTTTCCTGAAAATAAGGACACGGCACATGGATGCCAGTGCCTCAGAGTACGGCTGACATTCTGACACTTGGTATACTTAACACGGCTGGGAGGAGGGAGGGTCGCCCCAGAGGCGCATGAGATTTGATCATTGATCTTAAGGACGGTTGACAGTGCGTGTGTAATGCTCATGAGCGTTCGAAGTATGTGAGTGACTACTTAGTACTTATGAACTTGGGGATGTATGTGTTTGAGCTAGGGAGTGAGGTTGATATACTGTATAACTATGTTTATGCAGTCCCCTGTGTCTGGAGAATGCTCTCTGGAAACTGGGGCCATTAAACCATACATTTATTGGCTCCTATGCACACAAGTCGTCAAGCCTTTGCCACCAGATCATCCCCGTTCTACGCGCCTTTTCTGATCCCTCACATTGTTGCGGGTGGGTGGGTAAGGGTTGTGCCAGTGAGTGAGACTGAAAGCAGAGTGAGAGTGACAGCATGAGAGACAGCAGAGTGAGAGTGACAGCAGAGTGAGAGACAGCAGAGTGGGAGAGACAGCAGAATGGGAGAGACAGCAGAGTGAGAGAGACAGCAGAGTGAGAGTGTCAGCAGAGTGAGAGACAGCAGAGGAGACAGCAGAGTGAGAGTGACAACAGAGTGAAGATAGCAGAGTGAGAGGGACAGCAGAGTGAGAGAAACATCAGAGTGGGAGAGACAGCAGAGTGGGAGTGACATCAGAGTGAGAGTGGCATCAGAGTGAGAGTGACAGCAGAGTGAGAGTGACAGCAGAGTGAGAGATAGCAGAGTGAGAGTGACAGCAGAGTAAGAGAGACAGCAGAGTGGGAGAGACAGCAGAATGGGAGAGACAGCAGAGTGAGAGAGACAGCAGAGTGAGAGTGTCAGCAGAGTGAGAGACAGCAGAGGAGACAGCAGAGTGAGAGTGACAACAGAGTGAAGATAGCAGAGTGAGAGGGACAGCAGAGTGAGAGAGACATCAGAGTGGGAGAGACAGCAGAGTGGGAGAGACAGAAAATTGAGAGAGACAGCAGAGTGAGAGTGCCAGCAGAGTGAGAGACAGCAGAGGGACAGCAGAGTGAGAGAGACAGCAGAGTTAGAGTGGCAGCAGAGTGAGAGACAACATAGTGAGAGAGACAGCAGAGTGAGAGAGACAGCAGAGTGAGAGAGACAGCAGTGTGAGAGACAGCAGAGTGACAGTGACAGCAGAGTGAGAGTGACAGCAGAGTGAGAGTGACAGTGGAGTGAGAGTGACAGCAGAGTGAGAGTGACAGCATGAGAGACAGCAGAGTAAGAGTGGCAGCAGAGTGAGAGTGACAGCAGAGTGAGTGACAGTGGAGTGAGAGTGACAGCAGAGTGAGAGTGACAGCAGAGTGAGAGAGACAGCAGAGTGAGAGAGAGAGCAGAGTGAGAGTGACAGCAGAGTCTGAGAGACAGCAGATTGTGAGAGACAGCAGAGTGAGCGTGACAGCAGAGTGAGAGTGACAGCAGAGTGAGAGAGACAGCAGAGTGAGAGTGACAGCATGAAGGACAGCAAAGTGAGAGTGACAGCAAAGTGAGAGTGACAGAAAAGTAAGAGTGACAGCATGAAAGACAGCAGAGTCAGAGTGACATCAGAGTGAGAGTGACAGCAGAGTGAGAGTGACAGCAGAGTGAGACAGCAGAGTGAGAGTGACAGCACGAGTAACAGCAGAGTAAGAGTGACAGCAGACTGAGAATGACAGCAGAGTGAGAGTGACAGCAAGAGAGACAGCAGTGTGAGAGTGACAGCAGAGTGAGACTGATACAGGCCAACAACGAGAACTGGGTGGCCTTTGATTACCTCTTCCCTACTCTTTGCGCCTCTCATCTACCCACTCTTTGGCCCATAACAACCCATCCCCCTCCCTGATCAACCGGCCTCTTCAGGAGAAGCAATTATCTACCTCCACTCCCACATTGAGACCCCCCAACCCCCCTCTAGAATCTCCTCCCACTCCTCTGTCCCCACGAATCGAGACAAGGAAGATCCATCTCCATAGCACCATCAACCAGATCCTCCTCTACATTACCCCATCATCCCTCGGGTCCGATCTACTGACCCCCTTCTTTCACCCGAAGAAGAGCAACCTTCATCGCCCCCTCAATCACATCCTCCTCAGCAGCACAACAGTAACCCTCGGGCTCGGTCTACTGACCCCACCATCACTCCTCTAGAAGCATTGGGGAAGAGCCCTCGACTAATCTCCCTACCAAGGTTCCCGAAAAGAAACAGCCTGGTGGTCCCTTCCAGCATTAGACCTCACAAGACGACCATGCCCCCCACCCCACGAGTTGTGCCAACCCAAAACTGCACGCCACCTGCCTAGAAAGACTTGGCTCACCGGCTAGATCTACTAGAAAACCAACTAGAAATTATATTCAGAGGCCTCGATGAAATCCTTTCCAACTTAGACAAGGTGAGAATGCCCCAACATCCCCAATCAATGCCCTCCTATCCGGCTGAGCCTACTCATTTAAAACGCCAACTCGTGACCACTCCCGCACGCGGAAACAGACTTCTGAGGCCCACTAAAACTGACACGATGTTCCCTCCTCAATCTCTCACAGGAACCAAAGCACACACGCCCGGAGCTCAGAGTCACACTAACAAGAATTTGGGGACACAAAAACAAAGACCATCCAGAACTGAAGCAGCAATGTCGGCCAAAGAAGCTTTGAACCTAGCCTCCACTTATGAAACCTCTTTCCTAATGCCCACTAACTCCAATATCCAAGTGATCACGGGCTTCAGAAGAGACCTCCCTCCCACGAAAACTGTAAGACCCCCGCACTTCCTCATCTCCATACCGAGGGCCCCATTAGGAAAACATCTGCACAAAAAAAATCCAGCGAATAACTGCATGCTCATTAACTGTAAATCTGCCCCCAAACATACAACGGAATTAGCTGAAACCATCCTATCTCAGAACCTTGACATTGCGTTCATCACGGAGACATGGCTAAAGGAGACCTCCCCACCCTGTCTAGACATGCTGGTACCTCCAGGTTTCACCATCATCAACAAAGACAGAAAAGGTCAATGCGGGGGGTGTAGCCATCATACATAAAGATGACATTGACATCGCTGTCACAGACTCATGCAAATACAGCTCTTTTGAATGTCTATCTGTCTCCATCAGGACTAAGGATAACCGCCCTTTAGTTGATAACCTTCTCTATCACCCACCATGCAATTCTCCCACTTTTGGCGAACACCTATCTGACCTGATTGCCCACTGCGCTCTCAAAGAAACTAACTTCATTATCCTGGGTGATCTTAACTTACTTTGGAACGAAACCAACAACACATTAATTCAATCTCTCAACAATCTCCTTTGTGATAGTAACCTTTTCCAACACTGCTCTGAAGAAACCCACAACAAAGGTCGACCTTGGATGCCATCATTGCCCATCAAGACGTAATCACGATCGACAACATCCTCCTAGTGGACTGCTCGGATCATCACATGATTTTATTCTGCATCAACCAAAGAGTCCTATCCCTGCCCCCTGCTCAAGATCCCTCCGAATGGTCAAGAAATCTAAACCAGATCCACCTGGACATCATGGAGGAGAGACTCAAGTTTCTCCTACCCAATGACAAAGATTTCTCCACAAACGACCTCACCTCGCTCTATACCGCAAATTTGGGATCCCTTCTTGACCAACTAGCACCCTTGAAACAAAAAAAAAGCGAGCCACCCCATCCAGATCATGGTTCGACTCTGACACTAATGAAGAAAGGAGACAACTAAGGGCCGCAGAAAGACGTTGGAGGAACTTGCCCTCTACCTACCATCGTGACAAACTCAGAACTATCCGAAAGAAATCCAATAATCACATCAAGAACAAAACTTCTGTGTTCTTCTGCTCTGATCTGGAGAGTGCAAAAAATCGACCTAAGGAACTCTTCAGTTTCATTAGACAGAAAACCTCCAAACCAGATACTTCCCTGGAGCTGGCCTCCTAAGAAAGATGCAACAACTTTGCCAACTTCTTTGATAATAAGATTTCCAAGATTGAGCACTCTCTGGCCACCAACCACTCCCTCGCCCCCACAGCAAACAAGGTGGGGTGCTTGATAGCGCCCCCCTCCCTCTACTAAACCCTGGTCACTCTTTCAGACCATTCTAGAAGAAGAGATAGTCAAACTTATCGCCACCTCCAAACCTTCATCTCAAACCCTTGACCCCCTTCCTGCTCAACTCACTAAAAAACTGAAACTCTCCGTTGCCCCACTGTGGTGCAGGATTATCAACAGCTCCCTAAAACCTGGAGTAGGCCCAGACTGTTTGAAAGTGGGACAAGTCACCCCTATACTCAAAAAACCTGGCCTGGACAAAAATGACTTAAACAACTTCAGACCAGTCTCTAACTTCCTCTTCTCTCCAAAATCCTAGAAAAATTTGTTCTCCACCAACTAACTCGGAACTTGGAAAATACCAGTCTCCTCGACTCAAATCAATCGGGATTCAGGAAAGGGTGCAGCAGAGAAACTGCAATCCTCAAAGTAATTGATGACCTACACAATTCACTGGACTCAGACCATTGCTCCCTCCTCATTCTCCTAGACCTATCGGCGGCTTTTGAAACGTCGACCACATTCTTCTCCTCAAAGCTCTGGAAGAAAGGGCCGGACTTGACATGGTCCTTAACTGGTTCTCTTCATTCTTACACAACCGCTCACAAAGAATCAAAATCAGAAGCTCCGAATCAGACCACCACCCAGTCATAAGGGTAGTACCCCATGGCTCAGTGCTCTCCCCCCCTCTTTAACATTTACATGGAACCCCTCACCACCCTATTCAGAAAAGCCAACATGCCCTTTCACCTCTACGCTGATGATACACAACTCTACCTGGAAATTTTCTCTTCTAAAGACATCCATAGACTAAATGAAACATTAAAGGAGGTCCAACGTTGGCTGTCAAGCAACCATTTAAAGCTTAACCCCGACAAAACTGAACTACTTCTTATCTCGAACAAAGAAGAGAACCCACAAAGGAACGAATGGCTAAAAGATATTGATGCGCACAATGGGAATCTCTCCTTGGCTGACTCCGTCAAGTCATTAGGCATCACGCTAGACTCTAAACTTGATCTGACCAAACACATCAAGATTTCGGCGAAGAGTGCCTTCCTTAACTTGGTTCTGTCACGACTGGACTATGGAAATGCAATCCTCTTGGGAATACCCAAAACTCACCTTGCTCCTCTGAAAACTACCCTCAACGCGGCAGCCAGAATGATCACTGGAATGAAGAAATTCAATCACATTTCTCCGGCACTAAAAGAACTCAAGAGGTTACCTATAGAAATACGGGTGAACTTTAAACAGCCTGCCTCACCCATAAAGCCCTTCACACAGGCAAACCCGAATATCTGGCATCCAAACTATGAAAAGCGGGTCAGAACAGGACCCTCAGAAGCTCTAACACCATACTTCTTATCCCACTCAAGCACGAAAACAAAAAACCACGACCAGGTCCTTTGCCGGAAATGCTCCCAAAATATGGAACTCTATCCCCCCCACATCAGAACTATTCCTTACTTCCTGAAATTCAAAAGCCAACTCAAAATCCTTTTCCTCAACCGCTCCCTATCGGACAGATAGGAACCGCATGGAGTGTTCAAAACGCCTTTGCTCTCCTCTACGATGCGGTTGGCCATCTCTACTTGACTCGTATCCTGAACGCCTCGCTGACTGTATTATATTTGCTTTCATTTGCACTGTTCTCTACTTGTTGTAAAGCGCTCCGATACCTTCCGGTCAGGCTAGCGCTATATAAAACATCTTAAATAAAATTAAATTAAAAAAACATCAGAGTGAGAGTGACAGCAGAGTGAGAGACAGCAGAGTGAGAGAGACAGCAGAGTGAGAGAGACAGCAGAGTGGGAGAGACAGCAGAGTGGGAGAGACAGCAGAGTGGGAGAGTGACAGCAGAGTATGAGGGACAGCAGAATGAGAGACAGCAGAGTGAGAGACACAGCAGAGTGAGAGATACAGCAGAGTGAGAGTGACAGCAGACAGAGTGAGAGAGACAGCAGTGTGAGAGAGACAGCAGAGTGAGAGAGACATCAGAGTGAGAGTGACTCAGCAGTGTGTGTTCCAGAGAGAGCAGGGTATGCTTGTGCGCTTACATGGTGCACTGACACACAGGAGCTAAAACAAAGAACAGCTGAACAAGTGTCTTGGGAGCTTCATGGAGGCAGCTGGCCCTCTGTGAGGGGAGCAGCAAGGAAGGGCGCCCCAACCCATCAAGCGCAACTACTCACAACCTACTGTACGATTACAACACAGGCCCAAGGGCAGAGCTAGGTCTTTTTGCATTACGTAGGGTGAGCAGTGTGTGAGTGTGTAGGGTGAGCAGTGTGTGAGTGTGCAGGGTGAACAGTGTGTGAGCGTGCAGGGTGAGCAGTGTGTGAGCATGCAGGGTGAGCAGTGTGTGAGTATGCAGGGTTAACAGTGTGTGAGCGTGCAGAGTGAACATTGTGTGAGTGTGTAGGGTGAGCAGTGTGTGAGTGTGCAGGGTGAACATTGTGTGAGTGTGCAGGGTGAACATTGTGTGAGTGTGTAGGGTGAACAGTGTGTGAGTGTGTAGGATGAGCAGTGTGTGAGTGTGCAGGGTGAGCAGTGTGTGAGTGTGCAGGGTGAGCAGTGTGTGCGTGTGCAGGGTGAACATTGTGTGAGTGTGTAGGGTGAATAGTGTGTGAGTGTGTAGGGTGAGCGGTGTGTGAGTGTGCAGGGTACGAAAACTCAAACTGAGTCCACCACACACACACACACATAACACCACACACATAACACCACACGCATAAGATCACACACATAAGACCACATACATAAGACCACACATAAGACCTCACACACAACACCACACACACACCACCACACACACAACACAACACACTCACCACCACACACTCACCACCACACACTCACCACCACACACGCAACCACACACAAAACCACACACACACACAACCACACCATCAGTGCAAACTTTCACCAGACACAGACACCATAAGTGATCAGTGCACACTTTCACCAGGCACAAACACCACCAGCCATCAGTGCAGGCTTCCACCAGGCACACACCACCAGACGTCAGTGCACGCTTTCACCAAACACACACACACCACCAGCCATCAGTGCACACTTTCACCAGGCACACACAACACCAGCCGTCAGTGCACGCTTTCACCAGGCACCCACACCACCAGCCGTCAGTGCACGCTTTTACCAGGCACACACACCACCAGCCGTCAGTGCACGCTTCCACCAGGCACACACACCTCCAGCCGGCAGTGCACACTTCCACCAGGCACACACACCACCAGCCATCAGTGCACATTTTCTACAGGCACACCCACCACCAGCCATCAGTGCTCACGTCAATTGTTAAAGCATCCACAATAAACTATTGTAGCAATCGCAGTATGGTGCACTTTACTTTTAAACATATTCATTTAAAGCGCAGCATGCCACCATTGCTACAATTCCAATCCAACCCACATAATTACACTACACACCACATGCATACACTCCATAACACATGGCTAAAAGACATTGCCATTTACAATGCCATTAGCTCTAACTCAAATAAATCCGAGACCTATTGCATTTCCAATGCTTGTTTTTGGTGGTACCATCTCTAGAGGCTCATTTTCATGATGTCCTGCGAGTGGATCCAATGTTTTGCATCATGATTTTATTAGTCCAAATGAATCGACAAAGCAGCTCTTTGGCCAATAATAGTAATATATGCTGTTGGCAATCATCCACTTAATAAAAAGATAACAAGCATGCTCGTTAAACAACTTTATAGCCACATATCTCCAGTTATAGAGATTGTCTGTTTATGTCTAAAGAGCCATCTCTTTCCGCTAGCTGTACTGGTCACATCTTCTTGAAATTTCCTAACCAAAGTGTTACATTTTGGACGTGTTCCCTTTAATTCTTTATATCCAGGTGATACACCACTAATTGTATTCAGTTTCAAGGACAATAAATAAGAGAAATGACAATGACAATCCGGTTTGGCAAGATGGGTGAAAAGTGAGCAATGAGAAAGAAGGGAACTACGCATAATGAGGAATGTAGATATGACGCACTAGAAAGTGTCCCTCTCTGACCCACGTTTCCATTACTGTTTGATCTGCAGTACTCTTAATGCTGTGTGGGTTGGTGATGCATCGGTAAAAAAACGTTTGTCTCCTCTGTAAATTGCGTAAATTGCTCTCAAAAGATCCAATCTTATGCAGGTCTGTGTACACCACAACATATTTGTGAGTTCTGCGGGAAACATGAAACCAGAACATCAAACTGTGCTAAGAATCGTGTCAAACATAGAAAATCAAGCTTCAATTCGTTCGGCGTTCAATAAGTCTCACTAGAACATAGTAGTTCAGTGCTCACGTGAATCAACCTCTGATGTATTAAATCTGCATTTTTATCATCTAGATCTTCCATCGTTATGCCACAGTGATCAAGCTGATAAATTAACGTGTTGTATTTAGTCTAATAACATGCAAAAAAAATGTAATATGTATGCCACAAATTTAAATCTGCTTCTGCTTTCCAAATAATCATTAGTACATAATCAATAATGTATGTGTAGCTCACTTATTACAGAAGCTAGCAGTAGCGGATGGTCGTGGGAGTGCGGCCGGAAGGTGACGTGGGGAGGGGGAGGGGCCAAGTGGCGGTTAGTGAACTCTGGATTATGGCCGATTACAGGTAAGTAAACATAAAAATAAATAAAACGAATTTAGTTGTGCGCACTGCATCGCCAAATGCGATGCAGTTCACGCAACGAAATTCGTTTTATTTATTTGTATGTTTACTTACCTGTAATCGGCCGTCATCCATCGCCAAATGCGATGCAGTGCGCACAACTAAATTTGTTTTATTTAGTTTTATGTTTACTTACCAATAATTGGCCGTAATCCAGAGTTTACTACCCCCCACCCTGCCCCTCCCCCTCCTCACGTCACCATTGGCTGCACTCCCACGACCGACCAGTACTGGAACATATGATACTCACCCTCACATATAATTGTATTCAAGAGATAAGAACATATTATCAATCTTATAACCTGTTCTACTTAAAATGCTCTGACAACATAGTGAGGTCAGTGATTTTAGATGGCTAGGATTTGGTTTTTAATGTGCAACATTTGCTTCAATGTGACCTCATGTGAATACCCAGCTGAAACTATAGTGTGGAGACTGAAGAGCAAAGAGATTGAGTGAAAGGTTTCTTTTAAAATGAGAATTATTATCATCTATTGCAGTGCTCCTTAAACTTTTTAGAAGTATAATCCATTTTTAGTATGAAAAAACTTTCGCAACCCACCTAGCTTCAATGGACATGAGGTGGCTATATTTTTAATGAAACTAAATGATCAAGTGGTAGCACATTGTCATTTACAGACAATTTCTATTACAGTAATTATTATTGAAATATTCCCTAAATGTCCGCAGACATACAGTTCTACGTTGCGCACAAATGATAATGGATGGGAATCGGGTTTCAGTGATTATTTATTATTTGTACATCACTTTGTAAAGTGTCTTCTTTTGTTTTGATCCTCTTAAAATCTTTGTTTTCATTACACTTCAGATTTACAAATAAAATGTGTTAAATTTTTGCTTCTCTAACTGTTGAGTATGTTATGTGCTGTTCATTCACAGGTATTCACATTTTGTTGTGTGTTACAAAAAATGACATCCTACAGCCTTTCCTTTCACACTTCATGTACCCCTGCATGACTGTAATATAACTTGGTTTACTTTTCTTCCCTGACCACAAATCTTGAAGAGCTTGTAAGCATCAGTCTCATTGTTCAAATAATAAGCAGCAGAAGACATAGCATTTATTTATTTATTTTATTTAGGAGTTTTATATAACGCTGGGCAGACGCGAAGGTATTGGAGCGCTTTACAACATTTGTCAAATGACAGTCGAGTATACAAAAAAATAATAGTAGTAAACACAGTGATGAAAGACGGGTCATTGATCAGCGTATGTCAAGTAGCATTCAAATGCAAAGTAGTAGTGGTAGTAGTAAGGAGGGGATAAAGGAGCGGGTCCAGAGCAAGATGCTGTAAGAAGTTGTTCTAATCATAGTGACTGGATCTTCAGGTGGGCGCTGTTCTGTTTCATGGGTCCCTTGCCACTTCGTGAGAACCTGACATTTGACCTCTGTCTTTAAAGCACATCAAATGAGGAAAAAATACAGAATTTAAAACCATGTTTATTTATTGCCTAGACTTTTACAACCCACCAAAAATCAGCTTGCAACTCACAGTTTGGGAAACAGTAATCTATAGCTTTTTATTGTTAGAAAAGTAACAAGTTCCTTGGACAATGCAAAATCAAATGAAAGTATCACCCCACAGCGTTGTTTTTGTTTCACCAGAAAATATATACATCATATACATGTACAACTTTGAATGCCTTATACTTGCCTAAGAACATGGTGGTGGTAAAGTGTACAAGCATGATGATGTTTAAATGGGTAACATCCTAGCCAATTCGACCACTTCAAATGATGCTTTGTATAAAACTGCTGATGTTGCTATATATATTATGAGAACTGATGTATTTCCTGTACTAACGTTACACTCGGAAAGTCAAAAACTGTTCTGGATCAAGCAGAAAAGTAAAAAAAGAGACTCCAAGGGAGTGTGGTGAGATAGCATCGGTCACACTGAAAGTTCTACTCCCCAGCCTTGTCAGTAGGAGTGCAGGGAGTTTGTAAGACCTTAGAAATAGACCAGCATTTAACTGTGCATAGCTCTCAGAGTTCGAGGGTAACTTGTAGAGGACTAATAGTACACAAAGAACAAGATAGCTAAGATATGCTGAGAGACAACAAATTTCAGTTGGAAGAGTAGTGAACTGTTGAAATGAATCCAAAACACACGTACACTTGGTAGTTTATTTTCTGCAGCACAGTGGTGGGTCCTTACATGAACAGGTCCAAATGCAACTGCCCACTTTATACAGAATCTTCAACAGACACTCTAAACAGAACCAATCACCCATCTGAAAGTAAACATGGCACATGCATGGAGTGTGGGTATGATAATAGAAAGAGTCAGAGGTGCATCTATGGAATACCAGTGAGAATGTAACACATCCCCCTTATTTAACCAAAACAGGAAAACATTGAGGAGAGGGAAATAAAACAAATATACAATGAGAATAGAACTTAACTGCACATAACATACATTTATCATCTGACAAAATTCTGAAACTTCCTAGGATATTGTCTGAACCGACTCAAACATTCGAAGCCACAGTAGCTTCAACCTTAACCGCCTCTTCAGATCTATTGACGCCTGCACCATTTACTTCAAAACTTTGAACATGACCTTGCATGCTCACTGAAGCTTCTTCTTCCCTGTGTTCCTCATCGTCTCTGATAACAAACCTATCAGAGAACTTGCCTACTCTTGTCACATTCCAGACCTTACCATCCTGAGTAATCACGCTATAAGGGACAACCTTCAGAATTTTCATGGCTCTGCCAAACATGTTAGACCTCTGAGCAATAAGACCTGATCAGAAGATTCTAACCCAATCTCCTATTTTGAACTTATGTATTTTAGTGTTCCACTTGTTGTCATACCAAAGTTTTTTTTCTCTTGCTTCCTTTTTACCCACATGGCAGTTTCTTCAATATACTCTTCATCCTTTCCCTCTTTCCTGCACTTTTTCTTGAACCACCAGGGACAGACACTAGAAGCATGGTCTCTTCCTTTGAACAATTTGAAAGGGCTGACTAATGAGGTGTGATACGGAATAACCACAATCTTTCTCTAAGTGCACACAACCAACCATTGCCATGCTTAACAACTTCAACAACCTACCCTTTCAACACCCGACTGAAACTCTCAACTTGACCATTTTCATGTGGTTCGTACAAAAAAAGTTGTTACATGTTTTATACCACAATGCTTAAGGAACACTTCCGTTTCAGATGTCATAATATGTACCCCATTGTCCGTGACCAGTGTAGAGGGACATCCTTCACATGCAAAGACTTCTTTAAAAACATCTATTACTGCACCAGTACAAATTTCACCTCGGGCCATTTAGAGTTATAATCAACCATGACTACAGCAAAATGCTAATTGATAGGCAAAAAACTAAATGGTCCCCAGATGTCAAAAGAAATCTTTTGCCACTGTTCTTTCAGCCAAGCAACACTTTTCAAAGGGTGAATGTTCACTTTTAACATCTTTTCACCAGACACACACACATCACACTCTCTAACTGTGTGATTGATCTATCTGGACCAGGCCACCAAAAATAATTCTGCACCAACCTTTTCATGTAAGACATACCATAATGAGTTTTATTCGCTTTTTAAGTATCAACTCTTGTATTACTTTGGAAGGAATATACTTACTTCCTTTGAACAACAAACTCCCTTCAATCTCCAGTTCATCTGCAACATTAAATAAAGAAAGACATTTAGAATTAATATACCTCTTTCTTGGCTATCCTACCAAAACATATTTTTTTATGCATTTCCAATAATCATCCTTGTTTTCACACTCCATCCATATTTATTCAGAATTTTTTCCAAACTGGTCAGGAACTGTTTAATTAATTTTATCCACAATACCATGCTCATGACACACTCTAGAATCATCTTGCTACTATGGAAAACGTGATAAAAGAATCAGTCGCTACATTTCTCTTCCCTGGTACATACTCAATCTAAAAATTATATTCCTGTGGTTTTGATGCTCATCTTGCAATGCGTATACCCCATACATAGTTATGATAATGTTCGATGGCCCACACGCATGCAAGTAGCTATCTTTCGATGACAGCATACCTGCGTTCAGTCTCATTAAGTGTATGAGAGGCAAAAGCAACATTCCATTCTTCTGTGCCACACCACCGATACCATACAAGCTAGCATCAACACTGATTATGCAATTTTGTTTATGCAAAAAGATTTTAGCATGGATGCAATCTCACATTTAAAGTCCTCAAATGCTTTCTGTTGTTCGTCAAGGAACATTCTGTCTCAACAATTTTTTTAAAGGTTCCATTTTTGTTGCAGAACTCTCCACAAATTTTTTGCAGTGTTCACTCATACCAGCAAATTATAACAATTGCTCCTTATTGATTTGAGCAGGAGCATTTACTATGGACTCAACATTAGATTACTTTGGAACTACCCCATCTCCAGGCACTTATATTTTTGTGCTTTTAGTGTCAATCCTGTTTTGCTAACCTGGTACAAACTTCCACCAAATGTTCCTTTTGCCCTTTATAATTTTTTGAGAAAATCAATATGTCTTCTTGAAAACACTTGATGTACTGATCAACATCCCTGAATACATGGAACATTGCCCTCTAAAAAACAGAGGAGGCCAAGGCTAAACCGGAAGGCATTCTTGTGTATTGATATATCCCTTGAGGAGTAATACACACCACCAATTGCTTTACCTCCTCTGCCAATTCAAATCTGAAGTGGAGAATATTTTTGCACCTTCCAGCATTGACACTACTTAGATTATGTTGGGTAGAGGGTGACAATCAACAATGATATTGGAAGTCAATGCTCACAGATCAATACATACCCTACGTTTTTGATCAGGCTTGCCTACTAAAACAATACTAAAAACCCATTCAGCCAATACATTCTCCTCAATCAAATCTTCATTAACTAGTTGTTTCAGCATATCTCTGAATTCCTCTCGCACATTGATGGGAACACCACGTAACTTCTGTTTGACTGGTACAGCATTGCCCTTAAGCTTAATTTTGTGTGTGTAAATATTTCACTTCTGCAGCTTGTCTGTGAACACATCCTTGAAACGTTCCATAGGTGTACATCCACATCACTATTCTCAGTAGTGGAAATTTGTCTAGGCTACTCTTTGGCACTTATTGACACTGGTTTTCTTCTATGTGGATTCAAAGCAATACCCAATTTCCACTGATATCGCCATCCTAAGACATTTACAACCTTTAGTGCAATATATAATTAGATGTTTTGCACATCTCCCTCCATTAACAAAAATCATCCATTTCAATTGTAGAGCCACCAAAACTCTCCACCACAATGTCAGAGGGTTGTAATTCCTCAACTTTACATGTATTACTCAATTTCCCATTGTAGTACTGTCTAGTAATGATCGTCCAAGTGGACCCGGAATCAACCATGAGCTCTAACTCCGCATCAGTCACACTTACTAAACATTTGGAAGATTTCTTTAACATATCTTCACCTGAGTAGGTGTCATTATCAATTATAGAAAAAACAATGCTTTTGCTGTTTTCACCTAAATCCACACAATCTCACCCAGTTTTTGTTGTGCACCTCTCAGCGGCACATGGTACCTTCCCAAACATTTGAATAGAACCATTCTTTGTGTCCCTGCAAACATTAGCAAAATAACTCACTTAACCACATTTTTTACATTCTCTATTGATGGCAGGACATATGACGAAATGTGAGTTCTACTGCCACAACTGTAACATGCACATTGTTTGTCCAACCTCTCATACCGTCTAACATTACTAGTGTTGTTCACCTTCGATACACCATACCCAGAGGAATAAGCATCCAAGTGAAAAGCATCTGTACGCTTTCCCACACACACTTCCTCAGCTCCTTCTACATTCATACCAGTCTTTCAAACAGTTTGCATCCATTTTTCAGATTGCCCTGGTGCCTTGGCAGTGGAAATAGCTTGTGCCGATTTGAGATCTCCCATGACCTATAATTGTTCCTGCGTCTTCTTATTTCTCACATGTACAATGATCTGGTCTCTGATCATCTCACCTGTCATTATTCCAAAATTGCAATGCAAGCTCAAAGACATTAAGGTTGCTAAAAAATCATCAAAACACTTGCCCTGATTCTGTGCTCTGGTGGAAAATGCTTCTTTGTAAACATTCATAATATCTTGGCTTTCAACCTGTACAATTTGTGGAAGAGCTCTAAATATAACTTGACCTTCTGAGCCAAGACAATAAAGAAATAAGGTATTTTTTCTCTCTGCCCCAAGTGCTCTCCACCTATTGCTCTCATGTATGTTAGAAATTCCTCCTTCCATGTCATCCAAGGTAAAGGAGGCTCTCCTTGATTTGTAAAAATGTGACTGGTGGCTCAAACTAAACAGCTTTCTTTCTTCACAAATATCCACCACAAGTGCCACCTATTAATGATATTTTTTTATAGTTTTTTCTTTCCAAAATATATTTACAATAACCTTGAAAGATGTTACCACTGCGGGAATTCAATCAAAAATCCATCAGACCTTATTTCAGGAAATTTGTAATAGTAATTCCACTCAAAGGCAATAAAATGTAAATCGGGCTATTGAAACGTTTCCAATTGTACACTGATCAAGATGGTGTTACCTTATTAGTGATAACCAATGTGAGGAAATCACAGTGGACCTCACGGTGAGTGATCAGCCAAAATGCTCTTGGATAAGGTGATAACCTTCTTATCGCTTCCCAAAACACAGTGAATGTACTGTGTTGCTCGGCGAAGCTGTAGGAGATCATTGCTAGGGTACCTTGAACTATATAAGAAGGCTGCGCACTGTGTGTGCATAGGTGTCACGTCATATGTAACACATGCCCCCACATGACAGAGCCACAATAGTTGTGACTCACAGGGAATCACTGATTGTATGGCAGGACACTGGGCTCTGGAACGCGGTAAGTATGTTTGTTCTCAAAATACATTTTCCCATAGCGTGGTGCTCCGATGAATGTCCCAAATTCGTACAATCCTGCAAATTAAATCTTCACAAATGGCAACCGCAGCAAATGTCAATCACTTTTCAGATGATCCAAAACTAGCTTAACATATATTCCACGCACATTACACAAATCCAACTTTCTACCATAAATCTGAAAAATGCTGCCAGGTCCTGTAAACACTCCGCTCCTGTGCTGCTAATCCTGACTGAAGTGTTTCCTCAGCTTCTTGCTTGAATATGTTGAAATGAATCCAAAGCATGTGTAAATTGTATAGTTCTTTTTCTGCTGCACAGCGGTGCATCCTTACATGAACAGTTCCAGATGCAACTGCCCACTTTACACAGAACCTTCAACAGACACTCTAAACAGAACCTAGTGCCCATCTGTAAGTAAACATGGCACATGCATGGAATGTGGGTATGATAGTACAAGAGTCAGCTGTGCACACATGGAATGCAAATGAGAATGTAACATTGACCTTTTTCATTTATGTAAAACAAATAGTGTTTACCTGTTGAACTCTTCTCCTATACCTCGCAGTGATGGGCAGTGCTGGCATCACGGAACACAATGCCAAGCTCTGATGGTGATGAAAATTGTAAGGTGAGCAAAAGATAGTGAAACATGTGTCTGCTCTGAGCTCAAATAGCTTTTTAACATTGAGTTGACAAGCAGCAGAAGTGGTACAGTGGCTAATTTACTGATTCTTCAGAATAAAACTACAGTCCTGGCATTCATATTTAGTCGCTGTGTTATGTGTTTTTGGGCACATTAGGCTTTTTTCCTCTGTGTATCCAATAGTAAAATCATAAACGGAATCGAATTTGATCTCAATTTCCTGGCCTCTGTCAAGTTTTCTTTATATAACACAGTAGTGCTCTAAGCGGTGCTCCATGTTTACCACAAAACATGGCAAATGAGTAACTGTTTTTAAAGACAGAATATTCTAAATCATTTTCCCTTTATTCAAAAAAAATTCCTGAGGTGCATTGTTTTATATCCTTGCACTGTGTATTAGAGAAACTAGAGCTGGTGTTTCAAAAATTTTTTTTTTGATCAAATGTATTTTATTGAGTTCCACAAAGCAATACCATACATACAGTATATGAAATGAACAAAGCTGCAGCACCCGCCCCCGAGGCATCGCATTACTGAACCGTCCAGCTGTTAAGCGAGGGGTTGCCAGGTGTCCATGTATGCTCGTATGGTGGTAGACAAACCTCGCCCTGTCCGCAGGAACTCTTTTCCACCATTCCCCCCAGGTACCCCACCCATCCCAACTTACCCCAACTGTACTCAACTCCCGACCCTTACCAACCCTCCCCCACCCTCCCCACTCGGTGTGTTCCTTGTAACGCTTAGAGGTGACCCTACAGGGTGTAGGCTAACCCTTGTGGCCTCCCTTGGTCGTCTCGTCGCGGAATCCCTCCGCCAGTTTCAGAACCCTGAGGTACTTCGGGCAGGTGAGTTCTGTGAATTCTTGGGATAGCAGAGAGATGAGTGGCTGCCATACCTCTCTAAACATTTCTGAGGTCTGTGTGAGTGAGGCTTGTATCCTTTCCATCCCCATGATGTACCATAATCTATGTAGCCACCCCGTATGAGTGGGCTTCCTGGTGGTCCCCCATAACGACAGGATGTGTTGGGTCGCAGCCCCCATTGCCAATCCCATCTGTTTACCCCTTATGGATTTGAGCGGGAACATCAATCTGTTGGAGAGCCCCAGTATCGCATAAGCAGGGAAGCGATGAATGTCGGTGTCAAAGTGGGTGTCTATGTCCTTAAGCACTGATTCCCAAAATTCCTGTACCTCTGTGCACTCCATAAAATGTGTAGCATGGTTCCCGTTTGTCCACACCCTCTCCAGCAGTTGGGGTCTTTACTCGGGTTTCCCCTGTGTAGTCGTTCCGGAGTCAGGTGCCAATAATAGGCGATCTTCACCGCCGCCTCTTTGCTAGCTGTGTTTCTGGCCGTGTGATGAGCCCGGTAATATATGTCCTGCCATTCCTTGTCAGAGAGGGCACGCCCCAGTTCCTTCTCCCATCTTTTCTGTCCGGCGGATCTCCCCTTGGGGGGAGGCGGGGACAGCATTAGGTAAAGTTCCGTGATGGACCGTGAGTCTGTTGTTTTGGTCATAATCCACCTCTCATAGGGGGGTGAGCGGGCGACTGGCCAAGGGCGCTACGTCGGCGTGCGTCAGCCAATGCTTTAGTTGGAAGTATTGGTAGCGGAGCGGTTTGTCAAGTGTGTAGTCCGCTGTCACTATGTCTCATGTCAGAAAGCCCTCTGTATCAAACAGGTGGCCTGCGGAGCGGCACTCAGACTGTCGCCACTGGGGGAACGAGCCCGGCGGTCCGCCCGGGGAAAATGCCCGGTTATCTATCAGGGGTGTCATGGGGGAGGGGAAAGTCGTCAGGCCCTTCGGGACCGCAGTAGCGTCCCATACTTGTAGGACAGTTTTGGTGATAGGGGATTTCTTGAGGTATGTTGGTCTATCAGGCCGTGCTAGAAAGGGGACCTTCCACAGGGGCAGGCCCACCATGGCCTTGTCCTGAAATAACCAGTGCTTTTCTGAAGTCGGCCTAGACCACTCCAGAAGGTATCTGAGCTGCGCTGCCTGAAAATAGCGCCGCAAGTCTGGGACGCCTAAGCCCCCCTCTACCGTTACCCTTGTGGTCAAGTCGCGCCGCAGCCTGGACCTCTTGTTAGCCCACACATATTGGTTCAGGACGTCCTGCAGTCTCTTCAGCATCCCCAATGGGGGAGTGACCGGGATGGTCTGGAATAGGTACAGGATCTTGGGCAGAAGGGACATTTTGATGGCTGCCACCCGTCTCAGGCACGAGAGCGGCTGTTGTTTCCACCGCGCTATGTCCCCCTGGGCTCGTGACAGAAGCTTAGTGTAGTTAAGGTCGACAGTCTGGGCAGTCGCTGGCGTCAAGTCTATCCCGAGGTACTGTATTGTGGTGCTTACCTCGATACCCCCTATGTGCAGCGACTCTCTGTTAGCCGGCCGGGTGTTGCTACCCAGCGGGAGGACAACAGACTTTTGTACATTCATTTTGAAGCCCGACACCGCTCCGAACGCCTCCATCTCCGACAGAAAGGCCGTTAAAGAGATCCTAGGATTGTCCACCACCACAAGGATGTCGACCGCGTACAGGCTCAGTGTCTGCTCCAACCCCCCAAACTTGATCCCTGTGATGGATCGATTGTCCCGAACGCGCTGGGCAAAAGGCTCAATGTAGAGAGCGAACAGGAGCGGCGAGAGCGGGCAGCCCTGCCGGGTGCCCCTTTGAATGTCGAATGGCTTGGAGCTAACTTTATTTACTTTGATTGTCGCTCTTGGTGACGAATAAGAACCTGCCACCCAGGAGCGGAAATGGGGGCCCACCCCGAATTTTGTCAGCGTGTGATCTAAGAAACTCCAGTCCACCCTGTCGAATGCCTTCTCAGCGTCGACCGCTAGTAGTGCTGCATCAGAGGCGTTGAAGTGAGCCTTGTCTATGACATGCATGATGCGTTTAGTGTTGTCCGTGCACTGCCGGGAGGGGACGAAGCCTGTCTGGTCCGGTTCGATGATGCCTGGCAGGCAGGGGCCCAGCCGAGAGGCCAAGATGCCTGTGAAGAGCTTGAGGTCGAGATTGAGGAGCGATATCGTCCGATATGCCGCACATCGCGAGTGGTCCTTGCCCGGCTTTGGCAGGACTATGACTTCTGCCTCCAGCATCTCCTTCGGGATCGAGCCCGGGCCCCCAAATGAATTAAATAGTTTTGTGAGGACCGGCGCCAAGAGAGGGCAAAAGGTCTTATAAAAGCCCGTGGAGAAGCCATCTAGGCCCGGGGCCTTCAGGGGTTTTAGGCGGGCAATGGCCGATATAAGTTCCTCCAGGCGGATAGGGGCATCTAACGCCTTGGCGTTCGTGTCATTGAGGGCGGTGACATCCATAGTCTCCAAGTAGGCCCTCCCCGCCTCCCCCCCCCCGGGGCCGGGTCCGCAGCATAGAGCCGTGCGTAGAAGGCTCGAAACGCCTCCGCTATGCGGTCGGCCTCTCGGACTTCCTCGCCATCGTCTCCGCGTAGAGCGGGGATTTGGGAGCGAACAGTTTTAGCCTTAAGCTTACTGGCTAGTAGGCGACCAGTCTTGTCGCCCCCTACATAGTATGTGTGGTGGAGGCGGAGCGCCGCATATTCTGCCCTGTCCAGGTCCAGACTCGCCAATTGCGCCCTGGCTGCTTTCAATTTGCGCCAGATCTATGCCCACCTTGATGTTTTCTCCAAAAACACTTGTAGCACGCTTAAACAAGTATATGCTTATTTTTGTACTTTTATATTATTGGCGCAACTGTTTGACTATGCACCCTGTACTACCTCACCTATTATCTACCTCCTGTTTTTTGACCTACCTATGTAACTATGCACCTTGTACCTAACTACCTCAACTATTACATGCTATTACTCCATACCCCCCGAGCCCTTGTAAAGCGCTCTGATATCTGCAAAGATCTTGTTCGCGCTATATAAAACTTTCAAAATAAATAAATAAAAATAATCTGGGGGGCGCCTGTCCGGCAATGAACCCACTCCAGCTCTAGCACCTGAGTCTCTAGTTCCCGCCTCCGGTCCTGTCGCTCCTTGTTATCCGCCGCCGCGATCGCTATGATGTCGCCCCGAACGACCGCCTTGAGCGCCCCCCACAATGTCGCCTGGGCCACCTCCCCGGTGTCGTTTTGGTCCAGGTAGCTGCTGATGCTTTGGGACAGTTGTTTTACCACCCCCTCGTGGGAGAGCAGGCTCTCCCGGAGACGCCATTTGCCCCTGTGTGGAGGTGTGCGCGGGACTGTCAGCTGGAGGACCACTGCCTTGTGGTCTGAAAGCGCCGCAGGTGTAATGTCTATGTCTTGAATCATGGGGATCATGTCTGTGGAGCCCAGAAAGTGGTCTATCCTAGCATAGGTATGGTGCACATGCGAATAAAAAGTTTATCGCGGGGCGGTATGAAGCCGTTCCCGCCAGATGTCAATCAGCCCTCTGTCCATCAGCCACTGCCTCCCCGACTCCGAGAGTGCCCCCGTGTCCCCAAACCTCTTCCCGGACCTATCCGTTTCATTGTCCATGACCAGGTTTATGTCCCCGCCCACCAGAACAAGCCTCATGTCCCCCGACAGCGCCTCGGACAGCGCCCCCTTCAAGAAGACCTCCTATTTAGTGTTGGGTGCGTAGATAGAGCCCAGTGTGAAGGAAGAAGGGCCTATATGAACTGTATGTGCTAGGAGCCTGCCTTTAATCTCGGCTACTTTGCCCCCCACCCGTCCCCTAAAATGCTTGGCTACGAGTATAGCTACTCCTGTTTTTTTCTCAGTAGTGGTGGAGTAAAATTGATGAGGGAAGGCCCTTGCTTTCATGCGGTGCCAGTCTTTCACTAACAGGTGTGTCTCCTGCAAGAGACAAAGTTCCGCCCCAGAGCGTTCGAGGAACGAGAGAACCGCCCTCCTCTTGATAGGATTATTAAGTCCCTTCACATTAAGGGAGAGGATGCGAATGCTGTCAACTGTCATAGATGTGTGACTGTTCCGCTTGCCCTAGATTGTGCCCCGAGCCACCATTCCCCAGGATGCCCGGCCATAGTCCGCTTTGAACACCGCCCGCCCCAACCGCAACTCCCCCACCAACCTTTGCCCCATCCCCTCTCCCCCCCAACAGGTGAACATAGTCCCAGGCCAATCATTTGACAGTCTAGGCCTGTGGTAAATGAGTCAAAGTAAGGGTGTGTGGCAGTGGCAGCCCTTGGCCCCCCGACCCCCCCGACCAGGAGCAAAAACTTAGCTGTTGTCGACCGTCGCTGAAGTCGTCTCACGAGTCTGCACCAGTGTCTTTGGATACAACTTGGATCGCTGCGGCCTGTTCCTGGGCTACTGTGTCGGGATTAGGCTTAAGCGACTTCTTCTGCTGCCTGCCTCGTCGCACTTTCTGCCAGCCGTCCCCCGTCGTCCGAGGGGAACCAGATGTGTTCCCGGATGACCGCCCCTCGTCCGTGTCGTCCTGCAGCGACTCCTCGTACGGGATGTCCAGTACGGCGCAGGTGTCTCGTAAGTATTGCAGTTGGTGCAGGGCGCCGTTCCACTTAAAGATGATACGGAAAGGGTGCCCCCAGGAGTATGGGACCCCCTCCTTGCGTAGGAAGGCTGTGGCAACCCTAAATGACCTCCGCTTCTGTAGGGTGATCGCCGACAAGTCTTGGAAAAGTTCCACGTTGTGGTCTTGGAAATAAAGGGGCTGCTTGAGACGTGCCGCCTTCAGTATGCGCTCCTTTAGGGGATAGTCCGGCAGGAAGGCCAAGATATCCGGGGGAGGGCCCTGGGTTCGACGGGCCAGGCCCACCTGGTGGGCTCTATCGATGCGAATCACAAAGTTATCATCTTCGCCCAACACCATCCGGAAGAGTGCTTGTAGGTACCCTGCCACGGCGTCGCCCTCTGCCTTGGGTGGCACGTTCCGGACTCGGATATTATTCCGTCTGTAGTGGTTCTCCAGGTCCTCCGTGTGGGACTGGAGGTCTGTCTGCTGGTCGTGGAGTCGGACGTTCTCCTGCCGGAGGAGTTCTATTTCTTCACTCCTGGCGAGGCCCGAGAGCTCGTTGGCCACCACTCTCTCCCCCAGATCGTCGACATCGCGCCTGAGTTCTTTGTACTCCCCGGTCATTTCCTGCGGGAAGGTCTGGATGTCCTCCTTAAGGGAGGTGAAGAGGGCCTCCATGAAAGCCTTAGTCGCCGGAGTTTCGCCTTTTGATTGGTCCTTCCCCTTAGGGGGGGCACTGGGGCTGGCTTGTCCGGTGTTTTGTCGCCCTTGGAGGAAACCTTGACCAGCATGTCAGAGATGTTGCGGTTCCCTTTGTGGTTGTTGGACGCCATGGTGTTCCCAGTCCGGGCACCAGCTGAGTCGCGGTCTCCGGCAAGACTGCAGACTTCTTCGGCGTGCCCGGGCCGGTTAATGGGGGAACAGCTCATCATGTTCAAGATTTTCCTTCTGCAAAGAAAATGGTCAGGCCAAAGGCAGAAAAACAAAATGTTTCTGTCTGAAGTCTGCCACCTTTACAAGATAGCAGATTAACCGTTAGATATTATGAGTGTAGGGCTATTTATAAACAACTAAAGCACGATATAAATATCCTAACTTAGAACTAATCCCTGCAAGATGGCTTTCTTACCAATATGCTTTGCACAGAAGCATGTTGCACTCAGCATCAAACGGTTTGCAGGCCGATGAGAGGAAGCATTAGACAACAGAAAGACGTGCTGAGAACTACAGTATGAAGAGTCACTGTCATGATACTAGGGTGAAAAGAAGTAGAAGAAAAGGCCTAAGTAGAAGAAAAGGCCTAAGGAAAGGAAAGAAGGAGCCCATAATGAGTTACAGTAGGAAGTAGTAGTGTGGTCGCACACACAAAACCCAGTGTTCTCATTTTGTAAGTGTTTCGTCATTGTGAGTCGGGGAAGTGTGCCCTTTTTGTGACATTTCATGCTCAGTATTATAGGATATGCCTCTCCTTAGTTGGGCAGAAACCAGATAGGAGAGCTGGTGTGTTTAACTATGAATGTACTACATCTTGGTGCTATGATTGGCATGTGGCACATCATGAAGAGGCACATGGTAAGAAATTGGTGATACCTGCATCAAAACAGGCATTTGGTTCACAGAAAATACTTTTTTATGCAGTAATCTGCATTTCATTGAGGATACTCAACATTTTCAGACTTGGTTTGTTTTAGTGTAATCACACTACTTTCTGAAACTAAGTTTGATGGTCTACATACCCTATGTCTTTGTTTATGTTTGGTTATGTTTAATTATTTTTGCAGGCTTTCGGGAACAATTATACAATTCTGTGAGCGCAACTCAAATTGAATTGAATCGAACTGAAATGGCACATGTAGAGCGCACGGCTGCTCTGGAGACTGTCCAAGTGCTGACAGGACGTCTCCACACCTAACAGCAAAGTGTACTTCAGTTGCAGAATAGACAGGTTTTTAGTTGCTTCCTGAAATTACTGCTGTGCATTTCTCTTGTTCATCCCATTGATGACTAAAGTAAGGCATGCCACAGTTGAACTTCTTCGCTTCATCCACACAAGTATTTTTTTCTCTTTCGTCATTTGACTTTGTGGTTCTGTACTGGCAACGATAACATCTAGGAATTGGAGAGCCACACCATGGGCCACATGTATCAATATTAGGAATAGAGATGATCTAATCATAATTTTCTGTCAATCACAGTTAGGTAATCGCTATTCCTAATGTATGAAACTTCATGAGTTTTATTTAGCAGTTCATAGGGTGTCACAAATCGACCTACCTCAATAATATTAATGAGGTAGGTCGCATTGTGTCCTGGCTGCCTGAAATTTTAAAGCCATTGAAATAACACTTGGCAGGGAAAGGTGCTCTGATATGTTGAAGGCCTAACATCATCCATTAGTTTGGGCACTTTTAGTTGTGCACGTTAAGACTAAGCAGGGCCTTGCAGCTGCATCCTGGCTGACTTTGGTTGGGAGCTCTGTTTAAAAATAACTTTAGGTTTAAAAAGTGAACTTCCTTGTGCCTCCAGCAGATTTCAGGTAACAATAAAAATGTCAACATAACTACAGTAATTAATATTCCTCCCAGTGAGAGAATGGAATCTTGTCTAGTGGGAGTTTTGGCTCATCATAAAAGTAGTGCAGAGGGTCAATATACCTGCTGCAAAGAGAGCGTAGGTGCAGATCAAGGAGCTGAGTAAGGATGAACTATGAGTAGCACTATAAAAAATGAAATGTTTGTCCGAATGAGGTTATGGAGAGATGAAGTGCACTTTTGGAGAGTGGTAGTTAGGGAATTCATGGAGAAGGAGGTCATGGGGAGCACCAAAAAAGATTGTTGCACCTGGCGCCACCAGCGCTAAAGCCATCCCTTTCTGTAAAGACTGGGAACTTAATGCATAAAAGTCAGAGATACTAAATATTAAACAATCATTTGTTCCTACTTTGAAAAGATAGCAAAAGCTGTTTATCGCAATGCAGGCAAAGCTATATTCCCCTCATTCTGGGATTGCCAGTATTCGCATCTTGAAGGAACCTAGCCTAGCAGTTTGAACTAGTTTTGGGACAGAAAAGTCCTCTTCATGGTTATGGGCATTTTCACCTTCCTTCAGTGCCCAAAGGTGCTGTTGTCTGGATCCCTAATGCTGATTTTTGTTGTCATAGGCCCACACTGATCATGCGTGAGCACCATAACCTAGTTCTGTGTCATGATTGTCACTTGTTGTAGAAAAACTGACACCCGAAGCGCTTCCGTCATAGTAGTGGAAGGTTACTGCCTTCACCAAAAGAAGAGCAACATGAGCGTGGTGATGGCACCATACCATGTACTGATCAGTAGTAGTGAAAAGATACTTTTTAACCTATGCCACTGGAGTGAGGCCTCACTCTTCTTTTTAAAGTTCTACTTCTGTGTGCTTAACTCACCCTTGTCCTACATCAGTTAGATGTAGAATGCTGCTTAGAGCAGGAGTAGTGTCTCTGTTCTGGATGTATGGAAGTGATCAATACAAGGAAAGAGCAGTGCTGTGCAGTGTATCCACGGTGAGTACATGTACTGGGTGGATGTAGACAGGAGAGGAATATAATGAGAGATGTAGTGCTGTGCAGTACGTGCATAGTGAAAGCATGTGCTGGATGTATGTGTGTTTGCAAGAAGTATAATACATGGGGGTTGAAGTGTTGTGAAGTGCATGTATGATGAATGAGTGTACTGGCAGCGGGTGTATTTGCAAGTAGCAAATCATGGTAACAGTACTGAATAGTGTATGGGCTATGTCCATGAAGTTAGTGCAAGTGTTCCTGCAATAGTACATTACATGAAGGAAGGACCTTGGGTTCCACTATGGGAATCCCAGGACTGCTTGGTGAAAACACAAGGAGCAGAGGAATCGCCCCAGATAAATTTGTGTAGTGCTACATTAAGCTGGGTGGGGACACTCTGCAGGAAAGGAGAGAGACTCCCCCTGTACACTTCAAAGGATGCATTTTGATTCAGTGATAGATCACAAGGAAAGGGCATGGACACATCTCAGGAAGTAGATGGGGCTGATAACAGAATTATAAAGCGTATACTGGGAGCCAGGAACAACCTTTTGAAGCACATATCATTGTGGCTGATATCCATCTGTGAAATCTAGTAACTCCTATGGCCTGTGTTGTGGAACTATTAGCTTCAGATTCTGTGACAGACAACCTTTCAAGAGGAAGAAGAGAGAGAAAGGTATACACTTGAAAAAAAGCATAACACCCTCATAAAACATCAATTACCTGGACCCTAAATCACATTTCATGTTTGGAAATGGACTATACGAAGAAAATGTGTCATCTGCCAAGCAGCCAGATGGGCTGAGTGGTGAGGAGAAGCTCTGCAAGACTTCTGCCTGTGACCAGGACTGGGGGCCAAGACCTGCTTGTATTTCTGCTGGGAAATGGAACATCACCCAGGGAAACTAAGACCATATGCTCTGGAGCCTGAAGCACCACCGCCTACTTCCTTTCCATGACCAGTGCACCCTGTGAGGAACAGGTGAGAGTTGGAAGGGGCGAAGTGTAGTGTGGAGCCCAACTGGAGATGGCTGCTGCCCAAAATGGTTGTTGCCCATGTGCTGTTTCCAATAGGGGACCCTCATATGCCAGTAGAGGGCTGCCATGAAGATAGTCATAAGCATAGTGTTGTGCTGGATGAGTGAAGCTGTGTGGCACCTGTTGCAGTTAAACCTGTATACCAGGAGGGGCCAGCATGAAAGTTATTGCTGATATGATGGCCTGAAGCCTGTGTAGAGCCCAGCAGTGACTCTGTATGCCAGGAGGGGTTCACGTGATACAGACTACTGTGTGGTGAGGGCCAGCGCCTTGGTAAGAATTGCTATGTCAATCCCAGATGCTAGGAGGAGATGCTGCTACCTAAATGGTTATGAAGATTGGACTGTCGCCCGAGAAATGGAAGCCGTCAGTCGTAGGTCACCACGAAGCAATGAGGATTCAGCCAGAGCTATCCCAGTGAAACTATAGAAGATGCCATGTGTGTCTCTTAACATCACTGGGACCACCAGCCAGGAGTCAAGGAATCCATTTGTCCCCCCTGGGTGGGAGGGCAAGACTTTTCGTGTAGGATAGGACTGGAGCACCTCCGATTGCTGCTGGAGCCGGCTGCATAAGCTCAGTGAGAGTTGTGTGCAGCAGGCACTCCAAAAAGGAACAGAGCAGTGTGAGTGCCTGTGGTCGGGACACTCATTTGGACATAGCAAGCCTCCTCACTGCTGGAGTGGTGAGACTGGTTATGGGCCTATCGGGCCCCAGAGAAATCGCTGTTGAGCGCTTTGCTGTGCTAAGACACTTTTGACTATTTTACAATGTGTCACAGTAGACTTTTGAGTTAAGGTCTACTAATGAGCATTCCCTGGATGTGGCCACCAGTGTATGGGGAATAACTGCTACCAGAGGGGGTGGGATATCGATTCGCTAGTAAAACACTAGAGCCCTGACCTCAAGGGGAAATGTGTTATTTTTATACATGTTTTAAATGAATACGGTTAGAACTAAAATACTTCTTTTCATTATAAGAATAAGTATTTGACTGCACATTGATTTATTGATACTGCTGTTTTCTCTTTCAGTTATGAGTCGTGTTCCTGCCCTGTATTCACATTCTCCCCCCTGAGGGAGATTTGGACTGCTCAAACATAGCAGCCACAGAGAGTCAAGTGCAGAAGGGTGCTTGGCCCAGTTGTTCAGTATCCATAGTAGGTGGGGCCATGTGACATCAGGAGTAAAATGCCCCAACCTCTAGAGTTAGGCTAAGTAACCCCAGTATGCCTTATATCCCTCTGAAAGGGGTTCTGACAGATGGAAATTTCATATTTGACAATGACCAAGACAGGGGAACATCCTTTACAACGCAACTTTTACCACGCAGTGCCTTTACGACGCAACTTTTACAACGCAAACCATTACAATGCATTGCGCTGGGGGGCGCTCTAGGATAGGGAATAGGTTTAATGTACTATCCAACACCTTCCCTACTATCCACGGGGACTGGAGTTTGAATAGTAAATTAAACTATTCACTATCCAGCGCCCCAAAGCACTATGCGTTTTAAAGGCATGCATTGTAAAAACCACGTTGTACAGGCATGCGTAGTAAAAGCATGCGTTGTAGCGTCATACATCCACCAAGACATAATGCTGGTCTCTGTCTCAAGTGGCATCTTGTTAAAAAATGTATTGGACTGGAATATGGCCCAAAGTAATTACCAGTGCCTGTGAACATTCCAAGCATTCCAACCAATACTTTTTCTTATTGCAATGTGCTATGTGCAACAGGTATGACAATACGATGACCCCTTCCTCACTTTTCCATGGGAATCAAGCTGCACATCACTAAAGTGACCCAATAGGCCAAATTTGTTGCTATTGGACAGAACCAAAGCATTTCATTTAAACTAGAAGAAATTAATCTGTAAAATGCCTCATAAGAACTAACCACTCTGTGAGAAAGCATCTTTAAAATACAGCTATATCGCTTTTTTATTAAAGACTTTTCTGCAGAAATCTCTTCGAACACCTGTTTCATTCCTCTCGTTTGCATAAGCAATAAAATTGTCTGATACAAACTGAATGTCCATATTTGTTATCCACATTGACAAATGACAGGGCTGTAGTCACTGAGGAGTTTCAAAGCCTCACTTCTGTTAATGTTGTATGTGTCTTGGGAGATTTCCCAGTTACTGTGTGTCCAACTGCAGGCATACAACTATTTACTTTTCCTTTAGAGATAACAGGCCAAGGGAAACCAAAGCAAAATGTGGCGTATCATTTTACTTTGGTTCTGTATCTGCATTGAAAGCACATCTGCGAGACTGAAATCTCAACACTTTCTGTCTAAGACATTTGTTGAGCCTCTCATTTTGAAACTCATATGTTATATACTGCTCAAAGAACAACCATACTGAGTCATCATCATCCTCTCCAAATGTTGGTGCAACTTTCACCCACAGCAATATATGTATATGGGGAGACCCCATGTTTGGTATTCTTTCCTCCAAAAGTAGTCAGTGACCTTACCAAAAAAAGGATTTTATCTTATTGCAGATAAAGTGAAGTATGGTTGAAATCTATGATTAAAATACCTGCATACGTTTGCAGGATCCATTGAGCATAATTTACCTGCTATTTTTAAATTAATGCCTGGAATGTTGAAGTGGGCTTCTCTAAGAAACTCATGCAAATCATCCTATGCATACTCTGCACAACCTAAAGTTTACTAACTAGACAGGTGCACCTAAATTTTGCAACATGCACCTCAGATCACCATGCCAACAACACGAGTACTCATTAATACCACGCTGGCATGCAGTGAGACTCATGAGCTTACACTCAAGATTCTCATCTTTTTCTTGAACCTTTGCAATAAACTATTTTGCACTCATATGTTGATAATGTGCTCCTATTTTCACAAAAAGAGCAACCGCATATGACAAAATTGACATTTCACTTTCAAACATAAGCGCCACCCATTTCATCCATAGAATGAGGATGATGAATACTGTAGTGCTCATATATCTCTTCAGCTTTTGAAGAATCTACTTTTTCAAATGGGATACTCTCAGTAGACTTTGAAGTGGGTGTGGACAGTAAAGTGACATGCTAATCTACATCTTTATAGACTATGTTGCCTCTTTTCAGATATTCTATGGCTTTTTAATTTGTCCATACTAACCAATTCCTGCCAAACCTTTTAGTATTCTTTTTTGGGACACTCTTTACTAAAGCCATCAGTGGTTCCTCTACTTCTCGAGCTATCAGTGTTTCAATGTTTTGTTTTGTTCAAAATCGAGTGTTAGATAGATACACACCTTTTTCTTTTACTAACTGACTTTAAGGTACTTTTGCACTTTTTGTCTCCATTCTAACTATGACTTGAAAAGGATGCATAGTTTGATTCAAAACAGTCCCATATACATTTTCTATTGGCATAATTTTAAATCATATGCATACGATTGTCTATTGCAAGAATGAGTTTGTATGACACATTACTTTTTAATGGCTATTTTGAACAAGCATGGTATTCTTTCAACGACCCATAATTTGCCTTGTTTTTAATTTTAGTGGGTGCCAGTAGATGTACTGAGTACCTTAAACAATCTTTACATGCTGGATCCAAATGATCTTATTTTATAGGTAGCACGAAGTAAAAACCATAGTTCTGCCAAAGGAAGATCCCATATGCCTATTATGACATGTGCTATATGAACTGCTCGTTTCTTTTATTCTTAATTGTCTTTTACCGTATATATTTTTCAAGCTTTTATGACACGAGTTGTCAAAATAAAGCTTAATGACTGACTGATGTACATTTATAATTTTCTGGAGGAATTCGAAAAAATGTCTATGTTATTGTGAATACCTCTAGCACACATTTTATTATCATCAAGTTTAGTGGTACAACATTTGCACATTATTTGAGTAACCCATAAATCAAACCATTCCTCTGCAATTAAATACAGTGTAAGTTTAAACCAGTGAATAAGGTGTTCGTTTTCAGTTTTGCACAGATGTCTCTTTTTCTGGTTTCTGCTTTGTAGTGCATACATCACCAAAAACACATATCTTGTTTGGAGTCTCAGCAGATGTAGCTTCAAATTGTCTTATTTATTTTCTTTAGTTGTCTAATTTAATACCAGTGGTCTTATTCTTTGAAGTAGATGGTACTTCTACTTCATGTACTTCCGCCTGACTTTCTTGTCCAAAGTAAGATATTTCAGATACACTAGTAATTTAAGGAACAGTACCATGCAAAAGAGCATTATTCAAAGCTTCAAAATGTAGCGCTGAACTATTGACAAAATACAACCTACTAATTAGGTTGCTCATCTTTGAATGATGGACAGACAGCATCTGAAAATTATGGAATGTACTATCACAAATGTGTTTGGATTGGCAAGCCAATGAATGGCCTTGCAGTTTAGAAAATGTTCTTTCTCACTCTAGAGAGATCAAGACTTTGCAAAATCCAGATTTTTTTTTAAAGTTCCTCTACAAAACTACCCCAAGAATACATTAGGCTTGTCAATTGATTCTTGCATTATGTAACAGAAACTGCCGCACTGCCAATCATGTACTGGAACTGATGGACATCGCTGTAAAATGTCATCCATGATGACTTCACATTCCAATAACATTCAAAAAAGACATTAATCTCAATAGATGTAAAATTGATACTGCAGCTCATTTTTCCCAACACTCCCCCAGAACACCTCACCCTGAAACAAGCGTCTAAGCCCACCATCAGCTCCAAAAAAAACCCACACCATTCTCCTCCACAATTGTGGAGGATATACCATCCAACCATAAGGGTGTGCCAGATAACCATGACAACCCTTAGTATGCTCAACAGCCCCTCTACCCTGCCCTTACCCCACAAGCCCAGCAAAAACAGAAGAAAACCACAGAAAAATCAGAGGAAAAGTAATTCCGTATGCATCCAATGGGGAAATAATTGAGTGTTCTCCATAATCTAAAATACATAATCCACTGTCCCCGCCACTTTCTAATAATCCTAGAGGTCTCAGCTTCGGAGTAACAATAATGTGTTTTACAGTCTCTCATCATCTTAATCCTAGCTGGCTCCTGGATGAAAACCTGATCCTCACCACTCTTGGAATGTCAATCAATTGTCTAAGCTTTCACCGGCAATACATTGTTTGTTTAACATCTTGCGTGCTCATGACGAGCTGAGCTCGTCATGAGCCACAGTGGTCGTATGCTCATGACGAGCTGAGCTCGTCATAACGGCTGCAATGCTTGCACGCGGAGATAATTCCCCCGCTGTGCTGAGCGATCTAAAGAAACAGGTGTGGCCGTGACGAGCTCAGCTCGTCATGAGCAAAGCGCCACAGTGCTGCGTGACGAGATGAGCTCCTCATGAGCACCAGGGCGCTGAGTGAGCCCCCCCTCCCCCCAGCACAGTGGGGGAATTACCCCCACGGCAAAGGGGTTATATATATCTGACCTCACTAAGAAAGACAGAGAGTCAGCCGAGATTGGGACCGATGGCAAAGCTTTCAAATAGATCACTTGTCTCAGTAAAAGGTTGCCAATGAATATCAGGACAGTCCAAGGCAGGGCTTTGTCACTTTTGTAGCTGTCCCTGAGCAGATGGAGTCGATGCACACATAACATCTGGGAGTCCATATCCCACTCCTTGCAGATAGTTGGGTTAAATTAGTTAAAATGTCATCAGTATTATTTCCCATTGCTGGGGGCATCAACCTTTTCTTTATGTTACGGATGACCAACTGCTCTAGATGATTAACTTTAGAAAGAGCTTCACCTGAGTCACACTCCCTTCCTTTTAGAAACTTCATCTTCTGTTTGGGAGTTGGTTTGCCATTATCCACTCCTCTTAGAGTGCCACTACCTGCTCCTTTCTTCCTATTCTGAGAGCAATCCGATATGAGGTTGGGGAGTGGGGGTTGCAGCCCTTATATTTGATAGTGTACTTTCCAACAAGGTTCCTTGAGGAGTTTTATCTGGTAGAATAGGAGGATTACCTTTTCCGAATATGGGGGGAGCACATGGCTCTCTTTCAGCATTTTCATTAGAAGAGGAAGCAGAATTGTACAGATCCAACTGGCTGGAACCTCCAGGCTCCCTTTCCCCACCATTAAATAATGTATGGCCAAACTACTGGACCCAGGCTCATAGGATCTCTCTGGGGACATATGGGTTTACGACTCACAACTTGCAATTTTTAGCGACTTGAAATTTGCAAGTCGCAAAACCTGATGTGCAATAGTGTCTCAGACACAGTGTGCAATTCCCAAATGGTCTACAGGGTACCTGCCTTATTAATATTCATGAGGCAGTTCTGAATTTGCGACCCATTGGGAATGGCTGGAACTCTGAAGTGACCTACTGGAGTCAGCAGATCACCATGTCTGTGACTACTTTTTAAATAAAGCAGTTTTTTCATGCAGCCTGTTTTACTTGATGGAAAATAGCAAGTTCATAAAATGCTGCTGGCCGTATCCAACTTTTTATACACTCCACACAGACATTAACAAAAAGTATTAGAAAAATATATTGATTACAAATACCTGCAAAAATATGTTGGTTCAATATAGTTGAATGAATAAACGAAGGGAATTTGTATCACACTCTATGTTGTATAGTTCTTGAATGCAATAGTTAGAGAGTTTTTATCCTGCCCCTTGTCACCAGCCACCGATAAACTCAAGTGAGAAAGGTTAAACATGGGGCATAAATATTTCTAACCTTGAATCAATACCCCAATCAGAAATCAGCATTGTTTAAAACACTTACTATTGGTTCAACCTAAATTAACCTCTCTGTACATGTTGTACTGGATTCATGGATCTACCACAAACCCCCCTAAAGACAAACTTCTCAATGTGAAGTTCATGCGTTGAATTTGTGGATCCATTGCAATGCTCAGCACTTCCCCCCTCATGTAAATTTGTGATGGATCTGTGTATCCAATGAACACCCTTAGAAAATGTACAATAATAAGATAATGATGTACACTCTCCGTTACACCCTTCCCCTAACACTTCCACAAGCCCAGTTTCCATGGCATCCAGTTTGAAAATCCTTAGACCCAAGCTCCAGGTGTAAAGTTCATAAAGCATAGGCTGCTCTGCAAGTGTTCAAAATAATTTTATTGGACGTCACTGCACACACTGAAAAAATCTCTCAAACAATTCAAGTGGCAGTTATTCACTACTTAACTTGCAGCGCTACAATAAACCTTGAGACAATCACAATCTTTGCTGTTTTCCCCCCTATCTATCATCATTCTCTATGCTCTTCATTGTAATTTCTCATTCTGCTACTGACTCCTCCTGTATCCAGTTCCTCCAATCCAGCATCATGGCAAGAGTGTAAATTGTGGAACACAGCTTTGAAGTTTGGGCCAAAGAATATGCAAAATATTGTGTCATTAACAAAGATCGAGGGTTACTTCAAGTGGACAACACTTGGATTGGACAGAAAGTTATGAGGTGGCATTCATTTTTGCCTAAAATTCAGAACATTTTGAATTGAAAGCACCCAGACCTCAAGATTCTGCACTGTGATGGCTACGATCTGTGCATAATCACTGGTGTTCGACTTCAAATCCAAATGAAGGAGACAATGGCACTTTGTATGACTCTATATGCTGACATTACCTTTATATATTCTGACATATGTCAAAGACAGAAGTGGCAGTGGCAATCTGATTTTTGTCCAAAGATTGAGAAATTGAGGAAACATGACAATAGAATAGTTTCAGTCCTTTTGTCATTGAATCGTACAGTAAACTTGCAAATTTAAGTCTGGAATGAAGGAGGTGGGGTCTACACAAAGAAATAATGTTAAAAAAGGAAGAACAGGATCAGCGCCTCCCACTGCCCAGCAGAATAAAGAAGACCATATATATATCCAGCTTGCCCAATGCTCATGTTCTCTGTGTGCAGCACCAGCATGGTGCAGGCACAGCCGTCACTGCATGTGTATACCTGTAGGCCCACAGTGCGGACTTTCCCTATGTCATACTCTCAGTGTGCAGCAAGCCTCCTCCATGGTGCAGACTCAGCCCCTGGTGTGTGTTTAATTGTATGATTGTCTTTGTGAATATGACTCTGTGTGCAGGTGTCTCTGTGTATATATATTTATCTTTGTGTGTATGTTTATGTTCTATTGTGTGTATGGGATTGTGAGGGTGCATGTGACTCTGTATGTGTGGGAGCATCATGTATGTAAGGTGATTTTGTGTATGGAGTTGTTGAATGTGTGTTTCCGTGATGGATTATGTGTGTGTAGTTTTGTGAGTGTCTGTGTGAGTGCCTATGTGTGTCAGTGTGAATGTGTATCTACCTTTGTTGATATCTATGTGTTCGATTGTCAGTATGGGACTGTGAGGGTGGCTGTGACTCTGTGTGTGTCATGTATGTAGGGGGGGGAGGTTGTGTGTGGGGATGTTGTGTGTATGTGTGTATTGGGATGTTGTGTGTGTGTGTCTGTGTGTGATGGATTGTGTGTGTGTGATTCAAATTTTTTTTTTACAAATGACACAGGGCCCGAGTTCTCAAGTCATATTATGGTGACTGCAAGTTTCTGTTAAAATTGCGACCAGCCAACCACAATGCAAGGTGTGCCTCACAAATGCAGGGATCCATCATGAAGGATCTGCAGAGTAAAATATACGTTTTTGTCAGCCTTAATTGCTCAAATATTACTAAACGGATTTAGACTAAAATACTCTTTCTGGACAAAGATCTAGCTTTCTGCCAAATTTGGAGTAAATCGGTTTGGCAGGTTGGGCTGTAGCTGTGTCTAAAGTTTCTATGGAAAACTGAATGAAGAAAAGGCTTTTTTGGACTCCTCTTTTTCTCGGGCCACACTTGATGGATCACCCCAAAACTTTCAATGCAGAAACTAGTCAAAATGTAGCAATTTTTCAGAACATTTCATGGATATTCAGTTATTAATACCTGTTCAAACTATCACTCATGAACATTCCATAAACCATCTTTGAGTTTTACATGGTATGAGCTTTTTATATATGATTCCGTCACTGGGTTCAGGTTATTCACATTGGAAATGATTAAAGAGTATGGATAAACTTCAGAAGGCAATCATTTGAAATTCAATCAGTATTCCTTCATCACCATCACTAAGCTATAAGATGGTAGGGCTCTGTAGAGAGTGATACACCATGAAAAATGTTGTAAAATAAAATGTATGCAATTCATGAGATTGAGCATCTAGAATTCCAAGAAACAACTGCAATAATCAAAAAGAAACAACTGAGAATTCCAAAGGCATCATAAAGTGCATGATTTTCCAACCTGGTTGGCTTCCTTTTAGCCTACCTTTAGTTGTAAGCCTTTTCATCAAGGCCCTCTTTCTGAGTTCCTTGCTAAAGTTGGGGGGAAATATGGGGGCCTGAGCAAATTTTTCAGATTGCATGCTTGAGTGGGTTAACAAGGTTGCTGGACCATGAGTTACATCCAATTCGTCAGAGATTAATGCAGGAATTTACTACCTGCTCTAAGAAGGTAATAAATACCCGTGGGGAAGTGTGCAAGTTGTTAGGTTGTTGGGTGGGTGACAAAATATTGTCTATGAGTTGGGAAGACTGTGATTTTCCTTTGGAAGCATTGTCTTCTCTTTTAAAATTGGTGGAGGGACAGGAGGGTCAGGCTGTACCTCTGCTTGCTGCTCCTCAGTGTAGGAGTGTAGGATCTACTTCTTATAGTTACCCCCACTTTTTGCTGATGTTTCACTGTTTTTCGACTTTAATCTGGCTGGGGGCCTGCTATCCAGGACCCCAGCCTTCCTGCTTCCTCTCTAAAATGATTGCATGTACTTTAATTACACCACATATTGGATTTGGGGGTACCCTTATAAGTCCCTAGTATATGGTATCCTACATACCCAGGGCATAGGTACCCCAGAGGCCTCTCAGGGGCTGCAGCATGTATTATACCACCCCTGAGAGACCATTCAAAATTACACACAGGCCTGCTACAGCAGCCTGTGAAAGGTGGTGTAAGCACCCCTTACCTAGATATAGGTTCCCTATATCTACCTTATACCACTGCACATATAAACATATCAGTCACTATAGCAGACCTCATCAATCCTGAAGACTTGGTGCTGGGTTTTGTGTGAGAGGGTGTCCATGCATGAGCAGGGCCTCTCTGCAGCCTTCAGAATCTAATCTCTGGGGTTGTGCTGTGATGCAGCCATACCATATACTCTTAAGTGCATTATAACCTCGCTGTAAATGCTAACTTGGAAATGACTGCAAGGAAACATGTCATGTTTGGTGTCAAACACCTTGGAATCATACCTCCCTGCCAGTCCTGCCGGGGAGGTATGATTCCACCCTCCTAGAGGTAGAAATATGACGAGACCGGTGTGTAGTGTAGTTCCTATTTTCCCAATAGGCCCTGCGCATTGGAATAACATAAGCAGTAGTATCGACGTAGAAGTGCGGATCTTCCAGGCCTCCACTGACTATGCTAAACTTAATTGGGTTTGTTACCAACTAGCTCAGAGGTCACTGGAAACTTTCTTGACTGAATAGGAAGTGATCAGCTTCACTGGTACAGACAAGAAGGGATTCAGTTTTCCAACAACCGTGCAACATGACAACTTTGCTCCTCAGATAAGAGTCAATCTCTAGAGTCATGTGAAACAATAGACAGTTATTTTACTCAGTCAGTTGTTGTGCAGATTACTTTCACAATATGTAGAGAATAGAGAGACGGGCGTTTTCAATAAAAGGTATTATTTATTGAACAGTCTTACTTCTCATACAAGAGAAATGAATTGCCACAATTGCAAGACTTGTTATTATAAAAAGTGCGTACAGTAAAATTAGTATTGCAAAATAATACTGTAAAAGCATTGATATGGTTTCTTAGCCATACAATGGTTTAAAATGAATAAAACATTTATACATTCATATATACATTTGACTAACGTACTCAACTGGTGCTTCTAACTATGCCCACCCCAGTGTACCTGACCTAAGCTTAATACTTGGAAGGGGAGTAAGTAAGAAGCTTTAGTTAAGTTGGTTTTGCCAAGGTTTGCTTCAAGAATTCTCTCTAAGGGTTTAGTCAACACCATACCTCTGGAATAGAATGTTGGAGGGCTTGTATCTCCTTCAGGACTCGATATCCCAGTCACTAGCAAGAGTAGGCTGGAAACGCCGGAGCTGGATTTTCTCGGCAGGGGAAAAGACAGCGTCTTTCTCAGCGCGTCAAAGAGGAGGAGGAGGGGCAGTATCCGTGGGCTGGTTGCATCTGCTGGGCTCTGCAAGGGACGGCTGTTCAGCTCCTCTGTTCACCACACCATTGTTCGCTCGTTCGCAGCGATAGCATCCGCAGCGATAACGGCAGCGATGTGTATGAGGCAGCTAGCATTTGCTTAAGGCAACGTTGGTAATATTTATACCTGAAAGGTGCCTTGTTTGACGTAAGTTTTTGGACATAAGACGTCAATAAAGATGTCACTAGGAAGTGATCGTCTCTCAGTGCTCATTAGAGTTCTATTACTAATCAAAACATAGCAAGCGGGGCTTTCGCAGGTTGCTGAGTTTTATCTTGTTGAAGAACTCGGAGTGTAATCTAGGAATCCTAGATAGTGGCTTCTGCTGTGTCATTTGCACTAATGAGCTGCAAAGGAAGCTGCAGAGGAAGTAATTCTGAAATGTGGCTCTGAACGTGTGAGGCCAGAGACGAGTTTCTGAATATTGCATTTGATCGGTTATGCCAATATAGGGGTACAAAGGGATTATAGCCGTATAGGGGCATAAGGTCACAGTATCGATCAGGGTCCTAGATTAGAACGCGACACCCACTCCACGAATTTATGTCCATCAATTTACTAAAACTATAGCAAAAGATGCATGTGTAACATTACCCACCCCAAAATACATATATGCATATGAAATGGCGTATTCGAAATACGTGGTAATTTTGGTACTGTACGTCTTTAAGCATAGAAATCATTCAAAAAATTATAGCATATGTAATCAATGAACGATTTTGCGAAAAAATTACACATGAAATATCTCTTAATGTGCTAGAGGCTGATGTAAAGTTATTATGTCTCTAGATGTATCTAAAAATAGAAGTAGAAGCTTCTGTTCTTTATGAATAGGTCTACTTTAAGCAGAGAATTTTCGTGCCAGAAAATGGTGAATATTTTAAAAAGTGTTCAATTTAAAAAAATTGTTGTTGAACGGGGGAAATAGAGTTCCAACGCTTTTCAGCAGTTTTTGTTGTTCAAAACTGAAGCCCGAATTCAGAGTTCATGGGAACGCTGTGTGTCGGAATGCTTTTCTAAAGTTATTGTTTCTGTTTGGGTGAGAACATCATATCAGACAGGCTCTCAAAAAATTGGTCTACAAAATCAGGTGACAGTTCGACCAAGTTCGATAGTGCTGTAACTTGGCAGGTGTGAGAGTGATTGCTATCATCAAAGTCTGGATCAGCAATGCTCGCAGAAGGTCGTACCCGGGTGATGTTGCTTTTGTCACTCGCTCCACTGTTACCACCTAGTCGTAGTACAGGTACGAATGCCGTCTTCAGGATTGGTAGCCGCTGGGGACAACACAATACGTGAGCCGTTACAGGACTAAGCAAAGTATCGATATCCATTGGTACTGCTGATGGAAGTGCAAGACAGGTATCCAACACGCATTCATCTCTGCATAGCATACATCGTAGCACAGGTAAGATGCAGGTTTGCCATATAGGTCTGAATAAAAGAAACTAGGTCATGTTTAGATCTCTCAGCCTGGCCAATCCAAGGACTCTAGTTATTCTGTCCCGGTAGCGCACTGCTAGGATTGTTTCTTCCATTCCCGCCGGAGTCATGTCTGAGCTGTGGCTTGCCATATCGGAGCAGGAGGGTCAAAAATAAAAAGCCTGCTACAAGTCCCAAAAATAGGGGTATGCCACCAAAGACTGAATGGACAAAATTGGGAATGATTCCCATAATTGCTTGAAATGGTGTTAGCAGTCACGTAAAAATCGTCTTAAATATGCCTGGGATGCCTATGGCACTAGACATGTTAAGAATTTGGCTAAGCATTTCTGTGAAATGCACGGGGCAATTTGTTGATAAAAGGTCATGAATCTCTGTAGCTGTCCTTGCAACTAGGAGATCATACGTCTCTTTTGATGACGTGATGGGCACTGTTGTCTGCAAAAGCACAGACTTCATTTTGCTTAAAATATCAATTCGTATAGAAGAGAAATTCAAACAAGGCCAAATGGGAGTCTCTATGTCTCCAGGGCCGCTCGGAAACAATGCTTGCATACAGCATTTGACCATGGAAGTTACGCTTACGAGATAGGCTTTCCCTGGCAAAAGGCCACAACAGCTGTGATCCATTATTAGAATGTAACTCCCATTTGCGAGTTGCATAAAGAATGGCTCTATCTGCGTTGCAGGTGTGACATGCTGGTGGCATGAAAGGTTGTTAGAATTTCCTTCACAGGCTCCGTGTAAATTAATACCCTGGCACAAAAGTATACCGCTTAGTGAACGTTTACAGTTTTCACCACTAAGAAATAAATTTTTGTTGCTGTCACTATAGCATGTGTGTGTGTATGGTAATTTCCATGTTGACTTAATGTAACCTTTACCCAATCATTCATACTGGCCAGTAGGTATGTATTCAAGGCAATTTTTAAATCGGAAAGTTGTTATCGGAATTGTGATAATCCCGTGTATTATCCATTCAATGACAGGACTTTCTGACATTGTCGAAAGTAATCTCTCAAGTTTTTCGATGCTCAGGATTGTATAGTCTGCTCCTTTCTGTGCCAAGCTGATTTGTTTATCTGTAAGGTTAAAGATGGAAAACAATGACGTTGTGTTGATTAAACGCCAAGGCACATAGCCTGAACGAAAATTTTGCAGCGTCCAGCCTAATTGTACAATAGAATGCAATTGCGACTGGCCATGCTGTAACATTAGCAAGTCTATTATATCTATGGCAGATGATACAATATTGTCCAACGAATATATTCTGGAGGACAGAGTCATTAACCCATTGTCCACTACAGAAAGTGATTTTTCCAAATGAATACGATCAATTTCTCGTATTTTTTCAGCTGTTTCAATTTGTGTGACTTTCCAAGCCTCGTTGTATGCAGCATAGATACTGGTCGCTATGAAACGCTTTTGACGCTGTTTGCGTGGTCCCATAATAAAATCGCGCAAATCAGCACCATCTTTAAGTAAAGATAAGTGTTGCTTAATTTCAGCCAGTGTGGATGATTCTAGCCATTTGATGCAGAGTTTCCCTACACTGTATGTTGTTACTATCCCTGGATGTTGTCTCTGGGAGTATCTAGGGTCTTGTCTGGTCATTTTTAACCCCTGTGTTTTATTCAGGAATCTATCTTGACAGTTGTTTGTGTCAGTAGGCCAGATTAACCACTTTTTCCAATCAGGATGTGTTCTGTTTAAATGTAAAATTTTAGTTACGTCTATCTCAATATTTGTTGTTGTATTCTCAGGTATTGGCTTTGGAATAGACGGTTTGTTAAGGTCTTTAATCTTACTAGGCCAAGACAGGATGTTTGGTGAATTGTGTCATTTAAAAACATCATTTGTTCTGGAATCATGCAGGCTCTGAATAATGCTTCTAGGCCTTGTACCTGCCACTCTTTTGTACCCCAGATGGTTTTTGTTTCAATGTTATTTTTCCAAAAATCAAAACCAAATGTCATCATTTTTTCATTAAATGCTTCTGAATATATCAATTTAGTATTTGTCAGCATTGTTTTCAATCCTGCTTTATCTAACAGTTTATAATAAAACGTTTCTGCATCACTGGTGTTAAACCCTGAGAAGTACTGGAATTTCTCATAGAATGTTTTAGAGCTGCTTTTAGGTGGTGTAGCACAATGTTCCTATTGGTTATACTTAAAAACATTTCTAGGCTGTGCAGATTTATGCAAATAATGATCACCATAGTGTGTGAAGCAGAACATCTGTTCATAACTAGACGAACCTTGCAAATAATCATGATCTATGAATCTAGCTGACATTACTAAATCAGACATCATATTATTAATACTTTCAAAGTCCCAATCATCAGAGAATGTACTAGGTTTTACAAAGTCACTTAATGAAATCTTGAATTGATGAGGATACTTCAGGATCTTGACCGGACCATATATTTCATAGTCAGTTTTCTCCCATACTACCCCACCGGGTATTGGAATGGCTGTGACATTTACTGTTGACAGTTCTCTTTTCTTCACGTGGGATGATCTGTGTGGTTTGAGGACTAAGTTGATGTTCTGACTTGCTGTGTCCATTGTACTATATTTTCCCTCAATGAATTTTCCCAAACAAAGTACCATGATGAGCCAAAGCAGGAGGAAAAATATACCTAGACCAAACCAGAACTCTAACCATGGAGAATAAAGATAAATTTCCTTGAGTTGATGAAAGAGTTCTGTAGCTTTTTCTTTAAAAGTCTTTGTTTCTGGCATCACTTCTGGGTTGCTTTGAACCTCAGAAAAGTTATCACAGTTGATGAAATAGCCAGAGGCAGTTCTGTCAATTGTTGGAATTGTTCTTTCAATTTGTCTTTCGGTAGCACATTTTGATGCCACATCATTGTAGACTGGTGTTTCTTGACGAACTGTTTCAATCTGTGTTTCAAGAGGCACGAGTTCCATGGCATTATTGCATAGTCCCTCTCTGTGCACTGCAGGCTGATCGAATGTGATTAGTCTTTCAGTTTGAACCTCTTGGATTGTTGCAAGTTTGGGTATTCTGTTGTTTCTTGGGAGTCCACTGGGCCTATTGTTGATTATAGGCCACATGCTTGTGGTTTTACCAGGTCGATTGATACAACTCTGTTCTCCTTTTTACCAGCAAGGGGCTGTAGTTCTACTGATCTTGTTCCGTTGATTGCTAAGACAGGTACTGCTTTTCTGTAAGAAGGCCCAAATTCCTTCTTCACCGCTATTTTTTCTCTGACTAGATCCCCAATCTTTGGAATCCAGACAGGCCTTGCTGGGGCTGTTGCTGGTGGTGCCTCGTCAGTGGTAGCTGGCTGTTGCTTTAACTTTATGTTGCTTAAGGATTTTCTTGTTTCGTTCAAGTCCTGTAAAACAGCCAAACGATCTTTGATGTCAAAGTCTGTTTTCTTATCTTGTACCACTGATACCCGACTATCTAAGTCCTGAATTCGCATTCTAGTTCTGAACAATAGTTCGTATGGGCTGAAACCTTTTAGAGAATTTCTTGGCAAGTTATTTAGGCTTAACTGGACACTTATTAAATGTTTGACCCACCCAGCACCCGAACCTAATACCTTCGCTGTTATAGATTGCTTTATGTCCCGGTTTTTTCTTTCTACCACACTGTTCCCTTGCGGGTGTGACGGACAAGAATAGTGCAACCCAACTCCCATGCTGGCCATGGCCTCCTTATAAGCTCGAGAGCTGAAAGCAGGACCCTGGTCAGAATGGAACATGGCAATTGCGTATGTGCCGATAAAGACTCGCAGATCTTTTATAACCGTTCTGGCGTCAGCCGAGCGCTGGGGCCACATTTTTTAAGTGTGTTTAGCCTTAATGATTAATAGGACGCTGGATGGCATGTAGACAGCATTACGCTGTTTCTAATTGGTAGCCGGGCAACAGACTGGACCAGTTCACTACTGCGTTCCCTGTCACAGTCGGGACAGTTCTTTACATATATTTGATGTTGCACGCTCATTCCCGGCCACCAGTATACTGATTGTAATTCAGTCAGAGATTCCTTGATCTTCTTGTGTCTAGGACCTTCACCCATGTGTGCGTCTGCTATTAATAACTTTCTCCGGTTCATGTTTGGAATTACCCTATCCCCCACTCCAGGGATTCGAGCAAAAGGAACGGAGTTTGCATCGATTACGTATGCACAATTGAGTGGATAGTTCACGGCTAGTGCTGCACAGTCGCCTTTTACGGACGTTTTTACTGCCAGCATGCTTTCCCCGTCGATGTGTTTTTCTGAATGCTTTTTTGTGGCTACGGAAGCCGGTTTAGTTGCTTCCGCTGTGGCTGTATTAGCCAATGAATTCCCTGCAACGTGAACGCCATCACGTTGATGACTCAGAGTGTGTATCCCGTGAGTCTTTTATAGTTCTTTCTGTAAAAGAGCTACCTGTTTCCAGTAATTTCATACCAAAAGTTAAAGCAGGTTCTGGACCGCATTCATTCTGAATCTTTTTTAGCACTTCTGGTATTACCGCCATTGACGGAACACTATGTGTTTTTGTGTAAATGGAAGCAAAGACTGTACCCCAAGTGTCACAGTCCTCCACGTGTGGTGCGACCACCATAGGAAGGCAGATGGTCAAGATTCTGTGTTTCTCAATAGGGGTAGTATTCAGAAATACTGCCTCTATTTGAGTAATTTTCTGCGCTAACCAGAAAGGAATTTGTTCCCGTTTTATGGGTGTTTTACCAAGACATGACTGTATGTTCTGTGGTGTAATTTTATTAGTGTTCCCCTGATGAGGGGTCAGCTGTGGTGTATTAACAGCTGTTTGGACTGTAGCAGTCCACATTACATATTGGACTAATTGCCTACGTATTTTAATTAATGTTTTTAGCTGTGCTAAAAGTTCTTCTCTAGACATTTTATCAATGTCCGGATGTGGTGTGTAGCTGGCTAGAACCGGCCACGTTGCTCCTGGTCTACCTAGTGGACCGAGCCTGGTATTATGATCATTATGTTTTAGGGCGCCTTTAACCCAGAGCAGGTGCTCTTGGAATTTTAATGGGATTTCAGTCTCCTCGAAAGGAGCGAACTCTTCCGGTGGATCCTCTACCATGTAGTAGTGGAACTCATGTGTTGCGGCAACTTTATCCATGAATAGAATACCTCTGTCTGCCGATATTCGTGTGCCTCTATCACGAAGACGACTGTGCCACCTTGTGTGGTCAGTCCATTTTCTATAAGTTTTGACGTTATAGATTTTCTTAAATGTGCCGGGATGATTATTGCACCCGGTTCAGTAGTACCAGCGTCCCGTTGATTTGCATCTACTGCGGTTTCAACGGTACCGTTTTCTAACACTGACATTTTATAAATGCAGGTTTTGCAGAGCAGGTCTCCAAGGAGACAAACATTAGGTGCACAATATTTTGGAACACTGTATCCTTCAACGTTGAATAAACCAGAGCTTTACATAGGAATCTCTTCCTACTAAGGTCGGGCAGATTTAGCCCTTTCACCCACTCCAGACGTCTATTGGAGTATTTACGGGAGAAAGGGGTCTGTGTGAAAAATGCACGACTGAGTTACTCTAACGTCTTGCGTTAGTTTATCGCCTTACCAAACGTTTGGGCGCCATGTAGTGTAGTTCCTATTTTCCCAATAGGCCCTGCGCATTGGAATAACATAAACAGTAGTATCGACGTAGAAGTGCGGATCTTCCAGGCCTCCACTGACTAGGCTAAACTTAATTGGGTTTGTTACCAACTAGCTCAGAGGTTACTGGAAACTTTCTTGACTGAATAGGAAGTGATCAGCTTCCCTGATACAGACAAGAAGGGATTCAGTTTTCCAACAACCGTGCAACATGACAACTTTGCTCCTCAGATAAGAGTCAATCTCTAGAGTCGTGTGAAACAATAGACAGTTATTTTACTCAGTCAGTTGTTGTGCAGATTACTTTCACAATATGTAGAGAATAGAGAGACAGGCGTTTTCAATAAAAGGTATTATTTATTGAACAGTCTTTCTTCATATACAAGAGAAATGAATTGCCACAATTGCAAGACTTGTTATAATAAAAAGTGCGTACAGTAAAATGAGTATTGCGAAATAATACTGTGAAAGCATTGATATGGTTTCTTAGCCATACAATGGTTTAAAATGAATAAAACATATATACATTCATATATACATTTGACTAACATACTTAACTGGTGCTTCTAACTACGCCTACCCCAGTGTACCTGACCTAAGCATAATACTTGGAAGGGGAGTAAGTAAGTAGCTTTAGTTAAGTTGGTTTTGCCAAGGTTTGCATCAAGAATTCTCTCTAAGGGTTTAGTCAACACCATACCTCTGTAATAGAATGTTGGAGGGCTTGTATCTCCTTCAGGACTCGATATCCCAGTCACTCGCAAGAGTAGGCTGGAAACGCCGGAGCTGGATTTTCTCGGCAGGAGAAAAGACAGCGTCTTTCTCAGCGCGTCAAAGAGGAGGAGGGGGGCAGCGTCCGTGTGCTGGTTGCATCTGCTGAGCTCTGCAAGGGACGGCTGTTCAGCTCCTCTGTTCACCACACCATCGTTCGCTCGTTTGCAGCGATAGCATCAGCAGCGATAACGGCAGCGATGTCTATGAGGCAGCTAGCATTTGCTTAAGGCAACGTTGGTACCTGAAAGGTGCCTTGTTTGACGTAGGTTTTTGGACATAAGACGTCAATAAAGATGTCACTAGGAAGTGATCGTCTCTCAGTGCTCATTAGAGTTCTATTACTAATCAAAACATAGCAAGCGGGGCTTTCCCAGGTTGCTGAGTTGTATCTTGTTAAAGAACTCGGAGTGTAATCTAGGAATCTTAGATAGTGGCTTCTGCTGTGTCATTTGCACTAATGAGCTGCAAAGGGAGCTGCAGAGGTAGTGATTCTGAAATGTGGCTCTGAACGTGTGAGGCCAGAGTCGAGTTCTGAATATTGCATTTGATCGGTTATGCCAATATAGGGGTACAAAGGGATTATAGCCGTATAGGGGCATAAGGTCACAGTATCGATCACGGTCCTAGATTACAACGCGACAGATGCACCCGGTACCAGCTTAACAGAGCCCTGGTGTTGGACTTGGCCCTGCTTGCAGGGGCATCCCGAAACTTTTTACCTTCCCCTTAGCCTTTTTGCTGTATGAAATTGGTAGTTTACAATGAAGCACAATGAATATGTATGTTTGGTGTGGTTGAAGGGAAAATAATAAATGCTGCTCAATGGTGTACACAGGTTTATTTACACCGTTTTAGAAATGTCACTTTTAAACGGCCACCCTGTCTGTGTGCTTGTACCTGCCTGAGGTGGGTTGCTGGTCTAGTGCTCGAGGTGACCAAGGATGGCTCCTGGGGTGTGTCCGTCTCACACACCCCCAGCTTTTGGAGGTAAGCCTGGTAGACAGGGTGCTCTACACCTCCCCCACAAACCAGTTGGGACCAGTTTCTCCAGGGAGCCTTCTAGAAGCTTCTGGCCTTTTCCAGTAGGTGGGGTGAGGGGTGTATATATAGAGGAGCTGAGACTCCATGTTTTAGAGTGTGCGTAGACTTTGATTGAGAGGGGACACTCTGCCGGGAGGTACCGCCGCAAGGGCCTGTGTGCTGGCCCCTGTGCCCATCTAGCCCCCTCTGTTATCCACAGGGCCAGTGAGAGCCCTTTACTGGAGTGAAGACTGCTGGGCCATGAAGAGTGCCACATTAGTGGGGTTGACTGTTCCTAGGAATTGCTGTCCTATCTTGATGAGTGCCCACTGCCTGCGGATCTTGCCCACCATTGCCTGCCTGTTCTCCTACCTAGCGCCTCGTGAGCACTACAACTGTGCCCTGCCTGCTGTCTAGTGCCTGGTGAGTGCGACAGCATTATACTGTGGGACCCTGACTGCATTCCGAGGCTAGTGCCTTGTGAGCGCTATATTCCAATTCCCAGGAGAAGGGCAGCGTGGACCCTGCAGTGCTGAGCTGCCAGAGCACTACAACTTTATTCCAGCCTGTGTCTGCTTGCCAGCACCCTGTGAGTACTACAATTTTGCCCCGCCTGTGCCTGCTTCCTAGCGCCTTGTGGGCGCCATGCTTTAGTCCCCCAAGAGAGGAGCTGGTGTCTGCAGCGCGCCATGAGGGAATGGAATTCGTGTGTGGAATTCCCCTGGGCCACTTATTGAGGAGCGGGTGCCCACCCTGCTGTTGTGCAGTATTTATGCTGCATCCATGCTTTCTTGTGATAGCGGTGTTCACCCCGTATTTTTGCTGTATTAAGCGGAGGGAACCCACCTCGCATCACCACCAATAAAGCACCTCCGTGGCCTGAGTCAAAGGGAGAGAGTCGCCGCCACAGCGACCCAGATGCCAGGCCAAGGTGTGCCTGGTTAAGGGCATTGCCCGCCAGCATGAAGGAGACAGCCAGAAGCGAGAAGAAGTTCTGCCGGTCATCGGCAGAGCTCCCGTGGTGGAGGGAGAGCCCCACGAGCCTCATATAGAAGACCCGGGTGCCAGGAGAGGGCCCGGGTGAAGTGAGGAGAGGTGCTGGCCACGTCAACATCCGGGCAGGAGCCCCCCGCCTTCTGGAATCCAGTGGCTGCAAGAGGAGTCAACCTCATGTCAGGAGAGACCGAAGAGAGGTGGCGAAGCCCAGGAGCAGCCCGAGAAGAGTACTGCCAGTAAGTGGGGGCTCTGGGGAGCCCCTCAGGCCGACCGGGGACCATTTCTAATTTAGTTGCGGCCTGGCCAGACGGCTGGAAGCACCTCCAATGGGACTGGGCAGGTCTATTGGAACTTGCTCTGTTTCGGGGTCACCAGTGACCCTTTGTAACTCAAAGGGGACTCCAATGGACCCGTGCTAACTGTGCCTTACACAACTGCCCCGCTAGATAGGGAGTAGTCACAACATTGGGCAGGTTTATTTGGAATGCCAGGTTGTGCCCACCAATAATGTTGTTATGCTGATATAATGCATAGTGTATTTGCTTCCTACTAAGGATGCCTTCATGTTCCAGGTAGTACCATGGTTGCCCTGCTGATGTTAAGGAGGATGCACCATTGCTGATGTACCTTGTGCCTAAATATCATTCACGTACAATGCATCTATGCCAGGGAGGTTGCCTAATGCAGGATGTGTTGTTTACGCCCTCTAGAGTCCTAATGCAGATGTTTATGCCTAACGTGATGCTTTAAACTCGATCCCCACGGGTTCAATGCCTAAAGGTTACATTCCATGCCTACTGCCAATGTGATGAGAAGTACAGTTAAGATGCAGAAGGGGTTTCTATGCATAAGGTTATGCCTAATGCTTTTCCCCTGATGCTTACCAGGTTGGTGTTCTGCATAATGTGCTTATGCCTGTTCTGATTTAGGTCAATGTGATTTATACATATGCTTTTATGCATAATGGGCCTGTAGTTCATGATAATGTTTTCCCCCTAATGCTCTTATAACTAATGGGGTGTTCATCTTTTCATGCTAACGTGGGGTGGCTCATGAGTCAGGCCTAATGAGAGGATTGTGATTGATGCTCAATGTAACAGATGCTTAATGCGTCTATATGCCTAAGGTGGATGCTGAATATTTTTATCCCCTAGTGCGTGCATTGCTGGTGTCCTGTATAGGGTGTTGTAGCTGAGCTGAGGTGGCGTATGCCCCACCTAAAGTGGTCTACACTTGATGAGAGTATCTCCTATGTTTCTATGCCTAACTGTTGTGCATAATGTGTTCTTATGCATATTGAGATGCCTCATTCAAGTTTACCTAATGTCATGCTATGATGGGTTATGCTTAGGCCTAATGCCCCTGACAGTGCCAAGTGCATGATGTAGCCAGTAGGCACTGGCTGTTGCACCTATATTTCTACTGACTTCCATTTATCTTTGGGTACTGTTGTGATGGTTCTGGCAGCGGCCCGATTGGCCCTGCCTTGTAAATAACCCCCCGTCAATGACTACCTGGTGCCAGTTGGCACAGTGCTTTTACAAGTGTGATTGCCTACTGACGTGTTTTGCATAATACACACGTTATTTTCATGCAACCTGGTGTGAAGTCTCTTATTGTAGGGTGCCCAGTGTGTCACTTGTGAGTGCCTGCGCAGATGCTTTACACAATCCTCCGAAGTGTAGCCTACCGCTCTGCACCACGCTACCCCGTTTCTAACACCTGGCATCACAAAATGGATGCTGCCAGCCACAGACATGTGTCTGACCTCCTGCTGCTGGATGAAACTCTGGCAGGGGAGGCTGGCCAATAGGATTCCAGTCACAGGGAGGTGTGACCACCTCCCAGACAGGCTTTATTGTTTTGGGACCAGGTGAGTGCACTCCAACAGTGCTTTGATGTCTGCACTGGGGCATATTTGGTGCCCCTGTGTATTGTCCAGCTCAAACCAGTTTCAGGGGCACTCAGCACCTGATTTGGCTCGAAACTGGACAATGAACATGGGTGTAGCCACCCCTCTGTCCTGACCCTTCCATAGGTCGGGCCCCAGAGTTGGTCCCACTCCTTCCTTGGGTATAAAGTAGGAACCCCTGACTACAGGACTTTACCTTTACCTGGATGAAACTCTGCTACAGAATACCAGAACTCCAACTATCTACACTTCGTTGGATACCTAAAGAATCTCCCTTGGAGTTAAGAAATTGCAACACAGGAGGTGGGCTTCCAAGCTTCCCCGAGGCTGATATGTGCTGTGAGCAAACCTGAGATTCAAAGCCCTTGTGGGGACAGTGCAAACCGAACCCCTGAGCACTGTGCATATTTGCAGCAGCATATGTTTCTTGGCAATCCCTGAGGCTGTGCTTTGGGCTACTTGTAGTCCAGACCCCGAGCAGTGATTCCACTGAAGATTACTGGCCTACACTCCTTGAGTGACCCGTTGGCTGGTACTTAGTGATTCTTCTCTAGCTCCCTTCGGGATCCCTTGTCCATCAACTTTTGGGTCCCTGAGAAGGGTACTGTAACTTTCAACAGGCTTACCTGGTTGCTCCAGACGTGCCTTGACTCTCCATTGCTTGGGGAGTCACCAGGCCCTTGCTGGTCCACACCAAAGCCTTTTTAGTCTCACCGCATGTGTTGCTGTTGCCAAGGCTTGTTGATCTCCGATCCGGACACCGATCCCCCCAGCACTTGACATCTTTTGTGGGGCAGCTCACCTGCAGACTCTGGTCAACGTCTCCTGGTCCCCTTGGCAGCAGAGTCAAGCTTCACCTCATCGCACCTGAAACACCCAACATTGATGGGCAGTGGTCTACTGTGCCCCTGGTCACCCTGAAGTGACCCAGACTCTGTACCCTCTGTTTTCAGGTTCTTAACAGCTCCAATCCAGGCTTGGATCACACAGGTCACTTTTCCTTTCCACAGCAGCAGCATTTTGCAGCAACTCGTCATTGAAAACAGCAATGATTCCTGACATCATTTGGCTCCTATGCACCCGGCTTCCCTGGATGAGGTAACACGAGTACTCTGGTGCTCACATGGGTGCTGGCCTTAGAACCTTCTAAGTCTAAAAGGGTTTGCTCCAAGTCCTCTCCAAAGTGTCCCATATCTTTAAAATTCCAACCGCGCCTTTCCATAGAATTGTAGAGAGCTTGCGGCTGTGTTCTCCCACTGCACAAATCCCCCGTGGGTCCCCGGTGTCACTACCTTGGCTGGTCCCTTGTGGTCCAAGAGATTCTACGTGCTCTAGGCACTGTGTCTAGTCAAGTAGAGGTGTTTATACCACTTTCTTAATATTAGGTTTGGTCTCCCCCTGGGCCCATTGTATATTGTGCTATTTACTTACGTTCTAGTGTGTTGATATTGTGTATCTTGCGCTCTAATCTCATAAAGAGGTTAGTAGAGAGTGTTTAGTAATGAATACATATATTTTTTATATACCTGGTGTGGTTCCCCTTTCATTTGGTCAGTCAAGAGGTTATAATCTTGTAAATCAAGCTGCTTTACACTCCTTCAAGACTTAGCCTGAAGGCTGCTCTCCATAGCTACCACTAGGATAGCTTTCAGTAAAGGTAGTCTTAAACCTAATCATCTATAAGGATTGTTTGGACTGGTGCAAGGTGCCCACTACAACTAGTGGACAGCATATACCATCCCAACTTCTCACAGTCTCCTAACCACTTTTTTTCAGATGTGAATCCACACTAGGTAACACTGGGCTTGGTGATTCCAAACTCTGAAATATCAGGTTCAGAAACCTCTCAGAGTTGCCCTGAGAACCATTCTCCCTGGGAAAAGAGTTCTGTGCAAATTGTACTAGGAGTTCAAGACTTCTTTTTCAAATCGTTGTTACTTAACCTCATCGCTGCGGTTGATATTTTCCTCCTGTGCTGGGCCCCAATGATAATGGGTGTGGTCGTGACGGAACCATTCCGTCATCAGCACAGCTCAACCGTGACTGATGACGGAATGGTTCCTTCACCAGCATCGAAGGGGTTAACATGAACAACATAATTCCATTCCTTGATGACTAGGAAATATTCGTGTTTTTTCTCATTACAAAGGCACAGGTTGTGATGGCAGAAGTCTGTAAACTATGACAGGCGCATGAATGGATAGTTAATCTGAAAAATATATTTTTTCGATCCAAACCGATGTTAGAGTTCACTGTGGCCCTCGTAACAAACCATTGGTACAGGGTATTTGGTCCTGTGTGCTGACAAATGAATCTCCAGTCCCAGTTTGTCGCTCCAGGTCCAAGGGAGGATGGCAAACTTCACCTATGTGGTTCAATGGTCTTTACTGCATTTCTAACCTCTGTGCCATCTTCTGTTCCAGATATCTGAGAACTTAATTCTTGTTGCTTCAACAATCTGCAACCTTTATGGATTTAGCACGCTTCTTTTGGGATATCTCGAAAACATCCTCAACATGTATCATGACAATGGATGTAATTCATCAGTACTGTAAGGTCATTCTAAAATCTGTGACTACTGAGGGCTGAGTCATGCATGAGAAGAGGATTATTATTTCACCTTGAAAGAGTTTTAGGCCTTCCAAATGGATCACCTTATGTGTTCACTGAGTTGCCTAAAAAAGCAGTTTTGTCAGGACAGGCAAATAATGAGAAGAATCGCACATTGTTAGCCTAGAGCAGTCAAATGTTGATAACCTCATGTCCTCAACCTCACTTCCACATCAGCTTGCCACATTAGTTGACACAATTATTCATAGAAAAAATACTCTGAAGGAAGGAAGTCCTAGTGACACGCTAAGCACAACTAAACAAATAAATCAACTTTTTAGACATAATCAAGGACAAAATTAATTCCTCTGTGGCCTATGTTAGGGAAAAGGAAAATTACCCTAGTTTGATTTTAGACCTTCATAGAGAAAACAAAATTCGTCATTTTTCAGAGAAAATAAAAGACACACATTAATAGTTTAGAAACATAAAGAAACATAAACAAGAATTAAATATTTGTTATTCTAATGAAACCATAAGCATACTCTAACTTTCCCAATAATCAAACAATTCATAAGATTTGTATTTCTCTTGTTAAGAAGATAGGATAAGAAATCACTAAACATTTTCTGTAAACATTTCATATTATTACTATTTCATTTTTCTACGAGCATTATCTTAAATGCATATTTATTGATTTCTCTCTCCCATAACTTTGTAGGAACACTTCATAGAATGTTCTATGTTTTCAACATATTAAACATTGCAGATTCTATTTTACTAAACATGTTGTGCCTTTTTTGAACATTTTCACGTTGTACCTTCGAATATTTTCATTGACATAAATGTTAAAAATTACACTATTAGTCATTGCTTTTGTTAATAACACAGTTATGAGCAGATTTGATGAAGAATGATTATTTGGCAAAAATCATGCTTCCTGGTATTGCTCCAGTGATTTCCACTATAGTCTTTCAACATTTGATCTTTACATTCCACAGAGAAGCGTTACCCTTTATGCTGTTAGGGGCAACAAATGAATAATTTCGAGATCTTTGCCTGGCAGTGTTTCAGATTAAGGGCCATATGTATCATCAAACTATTTTGCTTTTCCTAAATAGCGAATTTTAAGGAATCGCTATTTCGGAAACGCAAAATGGTATGTATGAACAAATTCGCTTTTTATTTGCGATTCCTTAAGCTTCCTTATTTGTGAATTCGCATTTTGCGAATTCGCAATTAAGGAATAATTTCCAATGCATTCCTATGGGCCAGGAGGCCCATAGGAATGAATGCAAAATAATTCTCAAATTGAGAATTTGCAATTTGCTAATCGCAATTTGAGAATTACTGCAAGGGTGCAGGGGTGTCTCAAAGACACCCTGCTGCACCCCTGAAAAGAACATGTGTGTGCATATGGTGCACATACATGCCCTATGCGCATGTGTGTGCATCATATGCCACCTTTAAAAATGCCAATTTGTGCATTTCTGGAAGAATTCGCAAGTTACCATCAACTGAAAGTTGGTGGTAATTTGCGAATTCTTAAACAAAATTCGCAAGCTAAAATTGCTACATACATAGCATTAAAGGAATCGCAAATGTGCGATTCCCTAAATACTATGGAAAAATAAGGAATCGCACAAGTTTGCAATTCCTTATTTTGGGAATGTTTCATACATTCCAAAACGTGCAAAACGGCGGTTTGCGAGTCGCAAAGGCCGAAATTCTGTGAATTTCGGCCTTTGCGATTCAAAAACGGCTTGATACATATGGCCCTAAGTCTTTTGAATTCAATGTTCGCCCATGTTTTAGGCAAAATAACCTAGGGGCCTATTAGCAACAACTAGCAATATTTATCAGATAATGTGCTATTACCAACTTTTATCTCCAATGCGATCAAATATCCGGCGATAGTGGCGAAATGCAAGAATATCGCTGGAAATCCAGCGATATTCTTGCATTAACGGCAATGGGGGCTTAATGTGATAATCCACTCCCCATTGACTAAACAGGTAAGCCAACTTTTTAGCAGGCGTTGGTTTCTAGCGATTTTTGTCATCGCTTTGCCTGCCTTGCTATTAGGCGATAGCTATGTTAGCGACTGTTTTCAGTCGCTAACAGTTTGGGTACACCCACTTTGCATGTCATTAGCGATAAATATCGCTGACATGCAAAGCGGGCCCCAAACCTGTAGCTATTGCCTAAAACTGTCGCTAACTGCCGCTAGCGACAGCTTGCTAATAGGGCGGCATTAAAAAAATCGCTGCTTTAGCGGGAAAAAGTCCTGCTAAAGCGGCGATATGGCCCTTGATGATATGCCCCCTATTGTTCAGTCACACATATTGTTATAGAATATGTCGCAGTTGTCACAACCCACCCATTCCACTCCCTATCATTCCTGTAGGAGATACACTTGGAATTTTGTCAGCAAAAGTGGACTTTTGGTCACCATCATCTCTTGCCAGAGGTTGGAAACACTGATCTTCCTTATGTCAAAAATCATTCTCGTGATTGTTTACGAACATGGTCGTCCTTACCTGAAATTCCATTCAATTTCTATATCGGCCAGGATATTATCCTCACACTTTCTTTTAATTCTCTCTTATCTTGAGGATATTTCTTTGAATGTCTATAGGGCTTTGTCCGCCCACCTGGCCCATTGTACAAACACCAGAAAAGGGGACTCTTCTTCTCCAGTTTTTAGGCCTATGTGAAAGGATACCTAACAGTTTTGCCCCTGGGTCACAGCATTCATATTTATCTGGTCTAAAATTAGGTGTGGGTTCCCTTGGTGGTCAAGTTCCTATTGATTCCAAAATAGGGAAGAGCGCATCATAGGAATCGTCCTTCTTCATATTTGTAATACGAACATGAGCCTTTTCTCCTTATAAAGTGTTGGTCAGGGGGTTCATGCCCTACAGCTTTCAGAGCAAAAGCGTAACTAATGAGGAATGTTTCAGAATATATGTCCTCTCAGTGCTTTACTCCTGTTGTCAATCTCCTTGTTATTCCCTATACAAATTCTCACTTTCGTGAGAGCTGATGTGGAAGGTAGAGGAGGTGGTAAAGACAATAATACTTAATGGTAATCATTATTCCTTCATTTCATCATTCTTTATCACAGGCTATACACCTACTCCCTCTCTAATCCTCAGTGTAGGCAGAATCACAATCCGCCGCCCATTATTAGGGAAAGAAGAACTTCTTCTATGGCAAGCACAGGCATGCGTGGCTGACTCCAGAATGAGGTTTCACCTCTCTATGTAAACACTGTGGCAAAAGTCACCTAGACTTATATTAATAATGATTAGCAGTACGAAATCGAGATATACTGTCTCCCGGTAGTGGGGTCATAATATTGAAAAGATTCACATAACCGATTGCTATTTGATTATTTTTTGGGTTAATATTTGCTTTGACAACATCTTTCCAAAGCAGGTGTTTACTTTTCCTCACAGATTTTTATAATTCGATTAAATCCTTTTATCAGATTCTTTTAAATGTTTTTTTTGTCTGACTGGTAAAACAGTTGCTTATCCCTCACAGAAAAGCAATACACATTTCATTTTTGTGAACCTGGGTTGTTGAGTGCATAGCTTCGATCAAACATCTGAAAACACTAAAGCACTTTTCCAATAACTACTGTTGTTTTTTCTGCACGATCCAATTTTAACAGAATTAGGAAGCCACGTGGGGCTCAGAGGGATGTACTTTGAACAAGCTTAAATACTTAACCAAGAAAGGCTTGCTGTGAAAAGAAAAGCTGAGAGAGGGAATTGTTCCAGAATTTGGAGAGATTCCACGATAACAGTGCTAGAATAAATTAATGTTCTTTAAATATTGTCACATAATAACCTGTAAAATATGTGACTTTCAGAAGTCCTCTGGGAATTGAGACAACAGAAGTCAAAGACCAGGAGCTTTCAGTCATCGAGAACAGCCATAAAAACTTTCCTTGTATAGCTAATGTTAGATTATTTTCAGGGCAAATACTTCTTTGCAATATTTGAACTAGATGTATATTTTTATTCTCTAAAAAATATGTCACACACACATATTTCCTTGGGAATTCTAATATGTCTTATTTTGTTGGAAAATAGAAACTCTTGAATGTTTCTTATTTGAGTGAAACATTTTAAAAGCCTGTATTTGTTGTTGGGATTGATGTGTACACAAAGCCATTCTGAAGTTGTGGAAATCCGTTGATGCATTTTGATTAATACAGGCTAGGGCTGATTAAGGACCTACTTTTCTAAAGGCAATCATATTTACTTTTGTTGGGAATTTTAACTATTAGCTATTTGAACCTGTATCACAATTCAAAACGAATTTTAATATGTTCTTTATTCTGACTGAGTAAGTCATAAAAAGTCAAATGTTAGGACAGCAAGAGATACACAAAAATGATAAGAAGTACTAACAATGGGTGACTGTTACATTTTCAGTTTGTGCCTTTATATCAGGTAGCTGTTTTTATTACAGTATATGAATGAAATGCTTTAGTTTTCAGTGTATCCTTCCATGGCTGACAAGCAAGAACTGTTTTTCCCTTTTCGTGATACTATGGAGTTGTATGGGCATACTTCACCTGGTATTTAGACTACGCTACCTCCTTCTTTCACCCTGTGGGTAGGGTCCCAACACCTACTACCTCTTTGGGTTTCACATGCACAACACTGAGCTTGTAAAATATATTGTGTTTACTATAAATCTTAAAAGGGGCTTTACATCCTGCCCTTGCTTTTTATTGGATCATGTGCTTGCCACTTACTTTTTCTCCATTTCTATTGGCTGTCATACACTATTTCCTGTTTTTCCACATGCGTTTTGTATTATCAGTGTCCCAAGACCCAAGTACTGTTTTCATCCACTTTTGTGGAACTTTTTTTTACGTTTTACCCGCACAGTGCGTGTTTGTTTTACATAATCTATGTGACTGCACGCATTTCAAGGGTGCTTCTTTTCGTTTCATTCTGTCATGGTTCATGTGAATGCAGAGCTGACATCTTACACTTCGGGTGTGCCTTTCACCTCCAGTCACAAAAATGCACTAAAATGTCTCCGATACATATTTTCCTCAGAAAATTGCATCTTTTGTGATGACGTGCATTGTTGGTGCATGCACAGCCCCACACTGGCCAATGACATTGCATCCACAGCCTCGCAATGGCTGTGCATGCACAGCCTGTGTGCTCAGAAGTTTCACTTTGAGCAGCAGCCAGGCATTTCTTGTTGGGTTTATCCCTTCATAGGGCAGGATTAAGCATGGGCGAATTTTGCGAATCTCGCGTTCGCGAATTTTGCGGATTTGCGAATTCGCAATCCGCAAAATCCGCGAATTCCCGCGAATTTGCTGATTTTTTTTGTGTTCGCAAGCGTTTCTGCCAGTTCGCGAGGATTTGGTACTAGTTCGCAATTGCGAACTTACTTGTCGGCTCGCAACGGTCGCGACTATGTTGTTTCTACGTCTGGTTCATCATCACAGCCTCCCAGCACCCTCTGTTTCACCACTGCCACCCTCTCTTTGACCCATGCCACCCTCTGTTACATCAATGCCACCCTCTGGTTCATCCTCACTGTAGAAGATGGGGGGGAAAAGCAAGCCCACCTGCCCTGCTTGAACTGACATGAATTAATTTGGGGTTAGTTTATTAACAACACCTGCCCTGCCCCAAATGACAATAATGAATTAGGGGCTAATTAATGTGTCACTGAATTTGAAGTACCAGCCTGGCACCTGCTTGTCTGCTCCCTTAGCTGTAAATCAGGACCTTTGTGGCATACAGTTAAGGTCAGAGCAGGGTCACACAATAGTTGCAAGCAGGCAACCGAATTCTGGAGGGCCCCCTCAGGAAGCACATAATTTTGCTTTTCCCTGGTCTAGGAACTCTACCCTAGATTGATACATATCAAATTATTTGCTTTTCCCTGGTCTAGGAACTCTACCCTAGATTGATACATATCAAATTATTTGCTTTTCCCTGGTCTAGGAACTCTATCCTAGATTGATACATATCAAATTATTTGCTTTTCCCTGGTCTAGGAACTCTATTTCCATGCACTCAGGGGGTCCTTGTTAAATATTGACGCCCCTCAGGAAGCACTACAGGGAATCGTTACAAATCATGAGGTTGACCTTTTGCACCTGCTCATTGCTTTTGCTTTTGCAAAAATCGTTTTTCGGTTTTTTCGCGCTATTCGCGGGGCGCGGCGTCGTGCGAACCCGACCGCGGAAGCCGCCAATTCGTGCGAATGAGCTTTATATTTTTTTGCGGCTTGTTGTTTCGCGAGTTTTTTTGCAGTATTCGCGAGCCGCTTGCAGCGCAACACGCGAATTTACCCCAAGGTCGAGTACGGGCGCGGCCATTTTGTTTGCGTGACGTATTTCCGTTTCCGCCCGCTATGTTTAATCTCGCGCAGTAAGCGCATTGCGAGTACAAGTTCGCACGAGATCGCGAGGAAAATCTCGTGCGAACTTACTTTCGCGCTCGTGAACGGGCGCCGGCCATCTTGTTTTTCATTCATTTCCTGTGTCTGGGCATGGTGTTTAATCCTCTTGCTATCTTTGCCATCCTTTGCTTGTTTTCAGTTTTTTTTGAACGATTTTGCTTCTTATCTATCCCTCTCTTTTCCTAGCTGTATATTTTTGTCTTTTCTGCTATTTTTCTTTACTTTTAAACTACTTTTTTAAACTCTTTTCTTTTCTTCTTCCCTATCCAATTCCTTCTTAATTTTCTACTCCCTACCTTTCCTGCCCAGACCATGGTGAAGCCAGGCGCCGTGAAGCTGCCCAGGCACTTGAGGGCGGCAGCGGCGGCGGGGAGGAGGAGTCCTGGACCCAGTGCCAGGACACCATGCGGTCGATTGAGGGGGGAGCAGGTGATGCGACGGGAGATCTTCAGCCCGGAGGAAGTGGGCGAGCTGGTCTCCTTCGTCCAGCGCCGCCTGCCCAGGACCAGGACCAGGACCAGGACCATCGCGGGAGGCGGCAGGATCGCGGCCGGCGGCTGCAACATCCGGGAGCGCCAGAAGCGGTGGGAGAAGGTGTGCTGGGCCATATCCCACCTCTACGGGGTTCAGCGCACCTACAACCAGGTCACCCATCGCTGGACGGACATCCTGGACCGGGAGCGCTCGGCTTGGAGATCCCCGGGCTTGGTGAGTAGTAGTAGCTATTTAATCACTCACTACTATGATGTTTTCTCCTGCTCTGTGTTGTTGTATTGCAAATATTTGTTTTTTACATGGAGCAAGCCAATAATGCCGCTGATGACGATTACATTGTAGTTAAATTATATTTCAAAATCTTCTGTGCATTTCAGGTGCACTGCTCTCCTTCTCAGTGGCGTTGCTACTATGCTTATTTGTTTTCTATTTTGTGGTCTCATTGGCCTGAGTAACTATTATGTATGAGTCTACTTTACAGAACTGCGTAATGCTAGACACTAGGGGGCAGATTACATTTACAAGCCCCTTGCGCCACGTTTACGTTGCCTTGCGTGACGCAACAGTGGCGTAAACGTGGCGCATCCCTGCGAGTCATTTACAGCATGACGCATCTAGGGAGATGCGTCACGTTATAAAGCCATGGGCCTGCACCACAATGGGTGCGTTCCTAGTACGCAGGGTGGGCGGTCCGGCGGCTGTGCGCCTCGCAAAATTGCCTGCGTGAAATCTACAAGATTTAACGCAGGCACTTCTGCGACGCTGCTACGTCAATTCAATTCCTTATGCCTGCTTGAAGCAGGCGTAAGGACTGACACAGCATGTTAAGTATTGGGTGGCCCTGAGCATTACTGGAGTTGCATTGCGTTGGCGACGTGACTCCAGCGATGCGCCGCTCTTACGTGACGAGATGCGTCACGCAAGTGCCTACCCTTGCGCCAGGGTGCACCGCATTGTAAATGAGGCGCATCTGCCGTGTCACAAGGGTAGTTTTGCGTGACGCATTTGATCTGGCGCATCTCTGGAGATGCGCCAGAAGGCGTAAGTAAGTATGCCCCTAAGCGGCAGAATTGCAATTACCGTCGCATCCCTGCAAAGTAGCAGGGATGCGCCATTAATTGTGCGGCCCGCTACCACCAAACATGGTGCGCCGTATTTGCAATGCGGCGCACCATGGGCCCAAAACGTCACCGAAGCTTTACTGCTGGAGTTGCGTCGCAACGATGGCGCAGCTCCAGCAATGCTCTGGGGTACCCTATCTCCCCAATGCTGGGTCAAGCTGTACGTCTGCTTCAAGCAGGTGCAGGGTTTGTGTGACGCATCATTGTCCTAAAGGTGACTGATTGAAATTTTGTAGATTTCCCTCAGCCACTTTTAGGATGTGTTCCAGCGCAGGAATGCCCTCCCTTGCTCCGGAACGCCCCCTGATGGCGCAGGGCTTTATAACGGGATGCATCTCCCAAATGCGTCACGTTGTTATAATATTATACGCCGCACCATGGCGCCCTTTTTTGTTTAGCTGCTGCGTCACAAAAGTCACGCAAGAACGGAGCAAAAGAGCCGCAAGGGGCTTAAATCTGCCCCTTCCTTTGTACCCCTGACAATAAGAAAAATAGTGACGGTTGATTGATAGTTTGACTATTTAAATGACTGGTAATGTAGCAGGCAACTGTTAGTGTTGTCACTGATCTGACTGAAATCACAATGGAGTTTGTCTGTCACTTTGCGTCTTGCCTGCGGACTGCTGCCTGCCAGTCCTAGGTGAACCTTTCAGTACTTTGTTTAGTGAGTTACGTGACTTTCGAAGTCACAGGTCCGCAAATAAATGAAAACTAACCCTAATCAATATAATTCAGCGGAAATATTTTGTTATTGTTCTTTTGAAATGTTTGATTTGGTTGACATTGACAAGCAACAATCATCCATGTTTTCTGTTCTTTCTTTCATGTTGTACGTCAGCTCCCCCCAGGGGCGAGGGGAGGACACAGGTGCAGCAGGCGGCGGATGCTGTTCAACAGGGCCAGGATCGGGCAGGCGAGGGCTCCTTTGCTGGCCCCAGTAAGTTTTCCTTTTAGACTAGTACCTATTTTTCCTAGCGTTCCTCATTTGATTTTTTCAAAATCATCTTTGATCTTCTTGTAGACTGTATCTAAATTCTTATCCTGCCTCTACTATGACTCCCTGTGGTATTACTAGATTATTCTTATTAGTCTGTCTGTGTAGCTAACTAAGATTGCACGGTTGGCGAAACTCCCATTCTAGTCAGCAATAGCTCTATCAACTTAGTGCAGTCCTCTGGGATTGTCCATAATGTCTTTTGAAGTGTTCTATCTGCTTTGAAAATTCCCAACTATAAAATGTTAATGACCACCAAGAAAGAATAAGATACTACCTTTTGGTTTGGATAGGAGGACAATCCATACCACTACAGTGGCGCGGACAATTCTTCTGCAGAAACAGTACTATGGACAATAAATAGTGCATTGCTTATCAATTATAATAGGCACTGTTAGAGTTTCCACATACCTCTGTGATAACAGACTTTGAACCCCCAATGTCGTTACTGACTGACTACATAGTGTGGCACAGTCATTTACCTCCCGAATTCATCGATCATTGATCCCCAATGATGATTATTATCCAACGTAGCTGAAGAGTACGGAGTCAGAGTCAAGAAGTGTCAGAGGCACGGACTCATGCTTGCAAAAATTGCAAAACCTTTCGCTCAGTCACTCTAGTCACCCTGGACCAAAAAACACAGAGTCTCTCTAAGTTTAAAAGCTTTATTAAAAGTAAACACATTTATTAAAATGAAGTCATAATAAAAAAAACGAAACGTTTAACTGAGAATGTAAAAGTGGTTAGTGCTGACGATTAATTGAAGACATTTCTTGTGGTCGAGCCGAGCTCTCACCTTGTTTCAACTTGATCTTGTTGTTAGAAGTCCATCTTCTGTCTGTGTGGAAAAAATGGTGCGTGTTAAAAAGCCAGCCTTCATCAGTTGTGCCAAAAAGTGCTGCATTACATTGTTTTCACATGTCTTCATTCCTAGACCAAATACTAGTGAGTGGTTTATTCTAACATTCTTAAATGTACTTTGTAGGTGGAACATCTGGTGGCGGGGCCAACGCGGAGGTGGTGGTGCTCGACACGGAGGCGGAGGGCAATTCCTCAGGGGAGGATGCGGCGGTTCCAGTGCCGGCTGTGAGAGTTCAGACGGTGGTGGTGGCGGGCAGAGGTAAGCTCTTATATATTCCTTACTTATTGAGATTGAAGACGTGGCTGGTAAGGAAAGAATATGAGATTCGTGGCTGGGTGAATGATGAAGCAATGATTGGTGGAAGGACAACAGCCTGGGTGGGTGACACCGAAACTGTATGTGTCCATATACCTGGATCATGCTACTATCTGACTCTTAGATAGCATATGTGTATCTAGAGCAGGGGTACTCATAGTACGGCCCGCGGGCCGGTGGCGGCCCGGCAAGCCTTCCTTGGCGGTGTGCAGACCTTGCAGACAATCACTGCTCCCCCGGCCCCCACAGAGCAGAGTGGAGATGCAGGGCCACAAAGAGGTGAAATAGAACAAAGCCTCTGCTCTGTGGGGCCGGGCAAGCAGTGATTGTCAGGGTGGAGATGCAGGGGCGCTACAACAAACAAAGCCTCAATAATATGTTAATGGTCTTTTAAAGACCTGTTAAGTACTTTGGTGTGGCTGTCTGTGTGTGCGCGTTGAGGAAGCTGTCTCAGCCCGGGCTGAAGGCTGACACAGACAGACACACACACAGTGAGATGACAGAGGGGGAGGGAGAGGGAGGGCAGGAGGGAGAGAGAGATGGAGAGGGAGGGCAGGAGGGAGAGCATGAGTGAGAGAGATGTATGTAAATGCTGGGTCTGGTGGCTCAGTGGATGAAGGCATCTGCTGCAGGGACCTGTGTGCAACCTCATGGTCACAAGTTTTTGTTTTGCTTTAGCCCCGCCCCCTCTGACTCCGCCCCCACCAGTGCGGCCCTCGGCCACAAACTACACTGTAAATTTAGCCCCTGAGAGAAAGTTTGTGAGTACCCATGATGTAGAGAGAGTAGATGGTCAGTGGATGAACTAAGTGTAACTTTGAAGAGCATGTAACACTGCACCCGCACGTCCGTTCCAGTGTAGGACAGGCAAGGAAAAGAAGTTTTAATTTTGTCCAAATACTACCACCAATAGTAGCAGTAGTTTGTATTGCAAGCACAGCATAGATCCGGTTATTGCGATGCCACTCCCTACCTCTCTTAATAAGTTTAGTAGAACTCAGTCATTCATGTGTGGATGTATCACTGGTCACTCAATAAAAAGCAAAGCACCTAAAGTCATCCCATATATAAGCAAAAACATCCCATGTGAAGTGATAGATAATCAGATTATTTATCTTCTTCAATTTTCCATTTCTAGTACTCATTTGCACTGTAGGGTGAAAGTTAAATTAATTAAGCAGTAGCCCTTGTAACAGAGTATTCTCAGTGCCACCCGTAATAGAAAAGTAAGAGCTTCACCACCTGCATGTACTGGATGGGTACAGTAACGCAACGCAAGTCTAGGTCACTCATCATGGCGTGCGTCTCTTTTTCTAGGGTGCAAGTTTACTGCGCTGGCATTATGCCAGCTTGCAGAAGATAACGTACCAATTTTCCTAAACAAGAGACAAGAAGAAGAATAAGACTGGTGTACTTTCATAGTCGACTCCAATGGAAGTCCATAGTGCTCGTAGAATTTGTTCCTTAAACTCCCACTAATGTTAGAGCAAGGATGAAGAAGTGTGAGGTTAGAAAGATACTGGCCTCAATAGTTATGTAATGCGCTTGCAAGTTGCTAGTTGTACTGCAACACAAATTTCTGCTGAATGATTGAGTTAATGTTAAAGAGCATTGGTTACAGACTATGTCTTTCTTTCTTCATATAGATGCTCCTTTCAAACGAACAAGGAGGAAGGAGCTGGCTAGAGCGGCCCGGCAATGGAGGATCGATGCCACTGTGGCCGAATATCGGCGGCTGGTGGCCCTGGAGGACGAAGAAAGTGTGCAGTCGACCACAACAACGTCGTCTGCATCGGCCTCCGTGCCCCCACGGGCTGCCACCCAGCACAGTGGTCCACCCAGACTAAGCCGGGCTGCCAAAGCCAAACGCCACCGCCGAGCAGCAAGGACAACAGCTTCCTCCCACAGCCGTTGCACCTGCAAGGCAGTGAAGGCACGCCTGCGCCGCAGTACCCTGATGGTGTCCCGCCTTCAGCAGGAGCTCCACCACTTTTCAAACGTTTTGGAGGGGCTCCGCGTAGAGCACGCCTTGCTCCGCCAGGAGCATGATGCCCTGGCCCACAAAGTAGACAGCATCCACCCATAGTGTCCCTTGCCCCTTTTTTAGAGACTTTTGGGGGGTGGGAATTGGGAGTTGGGTATTTGGGGACTCTTGAAGGACAATCGTTGGGGTTAGGGAGGGTCTTGCGGGAGATTATTTTGTTAGGGATATAAATATACTTTTTCAAACTTTATCTGAGCATACCTGTTTTTTACTGCTTGCCTGGTGGGTGGGGGTTTAACAGTGACTTTGTTTTCCTGAAAGTTTAGTTCCATTTACTTCCTTTTAGTGTAAATGCCCAAATGTTTTCAACACTAAGTGCCTCTCACAGAGTAAGTGAAGTGAATTCAAGAGTCCTAGGACTTTAGTAGTACTACCATCAGTCTCTCGTCTCTCCTCCTAATACTCCATTATACCCCCAAACCACCAAACGCTTATCTTAACTGTATTTTGTGTTTGAAAGTAGGGCTATACCCAGGGCTGGCTCCACGGGAAACAGCGAATAAGGTTGGCAATCTTGGTTGCATAAAATTTCCTCATAGCGGTGGTACTAGTGGTGTGAATCAGTGGCAGTTGCATGCCTATGAAAAAAAAGAAAATTAAATCTGGTTTGTCTTCCTGAGCAATTCAACGGTACAATAGAGAATATAGCAGGTGACAGAAGTACACTAGAACAGTGCCACATTGTAGCCTAACAAATGGTAAAGTATAAGTACTAATTCGGTTGAAGTTCTTTGACATTAGACATGGGTCTTTGTTAAGCAGAGTAAGAATATATCCTCGGATTTCTTCACCAGCCTGTTGCTATCACCTTATCCTCCCCAGCAAGTGTGTGGATTTATTGCTGTAATTTAGTCACACATCAATGAAAACCACACAGCCCGGGGGAAGAGGGTTAGGGTTTGAAAAATGGATGGGTACGGGGGTTTTTGGGAAAGGTTTTGGGAGACAAGAAAAAATAGCACAGCATGGACAAACAATTGATTGTGAACATAAACAAATCTTTGGGTACAAACCTATCCATCAATCTTTGAAAGTGCATGCACTACTGCATGCATGTCAGTGAAAAGTAAGTAGTACTTTCGACAACTGTGGAAGAAAGAATGCGACAGTACAGGGCGTGTGTGGAATTATTGATAACTATATTCAACATAAGGTCTCTGTAGCCAGATACCTGAGAGCCTTGATGGTCACTATAAATCCATTCACAACACTCAATGGGGTTGGTCTGGAAGGTATAGTAGATAGAAAAGGAGAAATTGCTCTTTTTCTAGGTGTCCCCTCACTCACCAGGGTTGCCCCTTGGTGACATGCTTCATCATTGGGGCCATCTCAGTCCTCTACGGGCTGGGGCGTGCTGCGACTTGCGAATTACGTAGGAGCACTTACAAATGACTATGTGTGGTGCAGATGTGATAGTGGAGTGGACTAAGTGATGTGTTAAGGGATCAATTTAGAAGCAGAGAGAGATCCAAGAAATGCAGTCACAGTCAGAGAAAAAGGCAAGGGATACTGTATCTATGTTGTTGTAGTTGTCCTGTTGAAAATGGTAAGTAAGTTGCCTGCAGAAAAAAAATCCTCTTATTAGCGGCACTCCTCCATTGCAGCCGACGCTTCGTCCATCGATGTTGGTCACCAGAAGACACCCTGTCCACTGCCTGCCTGATGCTGAATTGTGGCTCGCTAATGTGAAGCCTGACTCCATCCTTTTTTCCCCATTGCAGAGACTGAAACCCGGCCTGTAATTATTCAATGAAAAACAGGAAGTGATATAATATTACAACACCACTGATAAATAAATATAAGATATGTAGGCTGTGGAGTGCAAAAAGTCACACTTTGATTTTCCTAGTAGACAGTACAATATTTTTGAAAGTGCGTACTCTGTCTGAGTCACCTTTTGAAGGATAAATAAGTAGGGGCAAATTAATGTAGCGGATCTTTCCCCTCAAGCTAGGTGTACTGTAAACTGTGTTTTAGAACAAAATTAGATCTTCCCAGCAGTGCTCCCACCCAGACCCTTACTAAAGCCAGTCGCAAAAATGTAGAAGACCCCCAATCAAATCTCAAAAAACGAGTCCTAGCAGAAAACTGGTGACAAAACTTACTTTGAAAGTAAAAGTAGGCCGAAGTACCCCCTTACTAATTACCCCTTACCCACCGTGGATTGCATTCAAACCACTTGCAAGCAACCAAGCAAAAGTATCCATAGCCAGCATTGCTCCAAGACTCGAAAACCCCCCACCCAAACACATGCAATAGAAATACTGCTAACCCTAACGAACCCTAAGTTAAGAATAGTGGCAAAGGCTTTCTTTAACTATGCCAAATCCCCCCTTTCCCACCATGGATTTTCTTCAAATGACTTGCAACCAAAATTAGACATTCTCACGAGTGCTCTAAGACCCCAGAACTCAGTTGCAAAAATCTAGAACACCCCGAAACATATGCAATCCTGCTGCTAGGGCTAACCCTAACGAACCCTAAGTTACAAAAAGTGCCAAAAGGCTTTTCCGCGAAAATTTTGTCCCAACCACTTCTACCCGGTATTAGACCTTCCCAGGAATGCCCCAAGACCCGCCAACCCACCCGCCAAGAAGCATAACAATTACACCCCCAAACAGGCCAAAAGCAAAATCTCATACTTGCAATATTTCTCGGCCTTCGGTCCAAACGCGCTGCGTAGCTTGGCCATAAGTCGGGGTTGCCACCACGGATTTCCTGAAAAGCAAATGCAATCAAGTTTAGAGTGTCCCAGCAGTGCTCCCAGACCCCGAAACTCACCCACAAACAGACGGGACCCCCCCTAAGAGCACCTCAAAGGCAAGCAAGTCATCAAAAACACAAAAAAAATTCCGCCTGGGATTTGGTCCAAAACACTTTTATCCGGTATTAGAGCTTCCCAGCAATGGCCCCAGCACCGTCAACCCAGGAGAAAACGAGTAGAAGACCCCCAAACAGCCAAAGAGCAAAAGTACAAAAATGGGGACTTTGTCAGTTTTTCCCAAATTTCCCAAATCACTCCGCGCGCGCTCTGCAGCTAGGCCCTAACTCCCCTCTGCCACCATGGATTTGCTTCAAACCTCTTGCAAAGTAAAGTATATATAGCCAGCAGTGCGCCCAGACCCCGAAACCCACCCACAAACACCAGGAAGCCCCCCAAACAGGCCCCCAAAAACGCTACATTGAGCAAAATGTCAGAAATAGCCAAAAAAAATTCGGCCAGGATTTTGTCCCAACCACTTCTAGCCGGTATTAGACCTTCCCAGGAATGCCCCAAGACCCGCCAACCCACCAGCCAAGAAGCATAACACCCCCAAACAGGCCAAAAGCAAAATCTCATACTTGCAATATTTCACGGCCTTCGGTCCAAACGCGCTGCGTAGCTAGGCCATAAGTCGGGGTTGCCACCATGGATTTCCTGAAAAGCAAATGCAATCAAGATTAGAGTGTCCCAGCAGTGCTCCCAGACCCCAAAACTCACCCACAAACACCAGGAAGCCCCCCTAAGAGCACCTCAAAGGCAAGCAAGTCATCAAAAACACAAAAAAAATTCCGCCTGGGATTTGGTCCAAAACACTTTTATCCGGTATTAGAGCTTCCCAACAATGGTACCAGAGCCGTCAACTCACCTGCAAAGAGGTAGAGCAAAACCTCCACAAGTGCTGAGTCTTTCTTCATTGGGCGTAAACCAGCCCTCTGGTTTGATGGAAATAGGAGTCCGAAGGAGGAGGATAGAGGAGCATGTTCTTCTGAACTTGTGAACCTGAGGAATGCAGACTGCGGCAACTTCAAATCAATTAGCAAACCAGTGAAGACAGTTCTGCTGATGGGCTTGTTTTTGTGATTATCTGATTAAAGTTTGAAATATATTAACTGTGCACAACAAAGAAAGACAGACACACAGGAATAAAAGTGAATAAGGACGAAAAAGAAAGTTATTGATTTGTTGTCTCATTTTCAGGGCTCAGTATCACAGTCCAGGAATGAGAATAAGGCTTCGTCATCATACTCTGCGAATTCAGGCAGGGTGAGCTCAGTGTCACCTGACAGAGTAGAAATTCCCTCATCTATGTTGCTGGCCACCTCGTCTTCACCCGGCGCGATTTCTCGTACTCTGAAATCTGGTGGTATGAGGTGCTGATTCATCTTGATCATTGTTAACCTCTCCACATTTTTGGGCGAGAGGCGGCTCCGTTTGGGAGTTACAATGCCACCAGCAGCACTGAAAACCCGTTCAGAAGACACGCTTGCGAGTGGGCAAGACAAGTAGTTTAAAGCCAGGTTGGTGAGCTGTGGCCACAATTCTTTTTTCCCATGCCAATACGCCAATGGGTCAGAATTAACATAGACCTCTGTTGAGTCATTCAGATAGTCCTTCACCATCGACTCAAGGTCCTCATCCAAGGTTCCTCCACTTTGCTTAGCTCTTGATGTGCCTCTGACCTTTTGAGAACCAAACCCACGCAGAGCTAGCCAATCCTCTTCAGCCTCCAATGTTTCTGTTGTGTCTGGTGCAGATGATCCGGTTGCCGGTGTCTTTAACGGCTGAGAGGTCACTTGTGCCACAGCCACAGGTGCAGAAGTGGATTGTTTTGACTGGGGATGGCCTGCTGATGTACTGCCATTTCCTTCAATTTTCAGCCGTTCTCTTTCAAACCTCTTGGCTGACAAGGATAGCCAATGTTTGTACTTTGGAACATGTATGTGCATAAAATCAAAGGAACCCAGGAGGGTAGTTGCAAAACAAACAAATTCTAACAAAATTATTTAAAATTATGTATCACTTTTAATTGGTGTAATAAGTTAAAATCGACAAAAATATACAAAATAAATCCATATGACATTTAGACACATTTCTATCTCATAATAAAATCATCACATAAAGGAAAGAAATTTATAATAACAAATTATACAATCACTTAAAAGTACAATGAAAAGGTGGCAATTAATATTCACTCGGCGTTCAAAGCAACGCCTTCTTCAGGAGCCACAAAGTATACCTAAAAAGACATGTAATAACAACACATAAGAAATATATTTATAAACATTGTTTCTTACTTACATAGATAGTGAAAATATATACATCCTATATATAATTCATTTTAAGTCGTAAACATTGTATTGCAACAAACCCTTCCTACATGTTTTAAGCAATGTATCATTTGCAAAACAAGTTACAGAACTAAATTACATGTATCTGAGCAGTTGGAGTGACTCCCTATGTATTTGGGAAGACATTGGGAAACCTTTGGAACATGTTCATCATCAAAAGGAAAGAATGCTTGGCCTGCCAGTGCCTTTTTGTAGCGTGGATCCAGAATAGTAGCACAAATGTAATGCTCTTCTGAGTGGATCTTTTTAAGACGTTCATCACCTTGTAGGAGCTCTAATAATGTCTCAGCCAGAAGAAAAGAGTCTTGGTTTTTTACATCTTTTTCAAACACAGAACACACCTCCTTCAGTTGGTCCTCCAGCATGTACAACAATGGGATAGCTTTTCCCAAATTACAGTCCTCCTTGCTGACTGCACGCGTGAAGAACTCAAAAGGACGAAGCATGCGTGTCAGGCCTTGAACTGTGTTCCATTGCGCCGCACCCATCCTCAGGTCCTCTGTACCCTCTGTAAGGAAATATTGATCGAGTACCGTATACTGCTCATACAGACGCTCAAGCATGTAGAAGGTTGAGTTCCAAAGTGTTACCACCTCCTGGATGAGTGCTTTCACTGGCATTTTACGTTGATATAGCAGGTTCCTCAGCTGCTTCCGGGCCTTAAAAGAATGGCTGAAATGGTTGCACATTTTTCGGCAGGTGTCCAATACTCTGTACGCTGCACTGCCTTTATTACCCAAGAATTTTTGGACAACCAGGTTTATACAGTGCGCCAAACACGGCACTCTGAAATAGTTACCATCCCTCATGGCCTTAACTATATTGGCGCCATTGTCCGTGGAAACATAACCAACCTGGCGTTTTAGTGGGGACAGCCAGTTAAGGACCTTTGTGTTAAAGACATCCAAAATGTTTTCTGCTGTGTGACGTTTCTCCAAACCAAATGAGGTAATTGGAATTTTTATGGTCAGTTATGTCCCCTAACGTGTACCCCATCGTCTCCATGTACGAGTTAAAAGTGCATGTAACTTCCCTCCGCAACCGAATTTAAAGACGCAAATACATTTGCGTCCAACGTTAACATGTCCTCTTTCGGATCCACCATGAATGGATTGATAATTCAGTTCCTAAGTATGCCGTGCCACCGTCTTTACATGGTGCACTTTCACGTTTTCCTGGCTCTGCCGAGTTAGGCCCTGATTCCTGCCATTGAACCACTTTTTCGTCTCTGTCTCCGAAAGCTGCAACGTGGAGATGAGATGCATCCCTGACCTCTGCCTCACTTCCTGCCAAGCGAGCGGTGCCCGGCTCGGCCTGCTCTGCCTGCCAAAAACAGTATTTTGCCTTCAAGTTATCAGCGTAGCCAGCTCAACCTCCTCGAAAACACATTCCTGTCTAGTAAAATAAGTAAACAGCTCCCCGGCTGCAGAGTAAAGGGTAAAGCCTTCCTGTCCTCCTCATGTAATTCATTGCTCCCGTTACCATGGTAGGCCCTGGCTCTGCGCATCTGCACCTAGACACGCATACATTCAGTGTAGCATAGCCTCTGCCCGAAAGACCTTTTCCTCCAGTATAAACATCCCCTAAACACAAGATATCAGATATGTTTTAGGAACAGGTCGATCTGACATGCCAGACTTATGTCTTCTCCACCAGTGTTAAAAGTCAGACTCTTAGCTCCCTCCAGACGCACGTCAATCACACGTCATATTAGCTGCGCACGCATCCAGGCCATAGGTTTCAGCTGACTCTGCATGAATTCGCTAAGCATCCACCCACTTATGACACTTTTCTGTGACGTTTCTAGTTCACGCCTCTATGCACACCCATGTTCACGCCTTTTCGCTACGCACATGTGCTCTTATCATATACATTTCACTAGTCACGCCTACTGTATGCAGTGCTATTGTGCCATTTTACTATATATGCCATGTACTGTGAATAAATCGTTGACATCTTTCCTGACATCTTCCCTTGCATGCTCGAACCCTTGTATTGATGGAACAGATCTCCATTGACTCGAGTCATTTCTGAATTAAAGCCCTTTAAGACTCAGACACCCCGGACTCTGCCTTTCATTTGATTGAGCTATTCTTGTACCCGTAATTATATGGCAAAAACGATACGGTAAAATATTTACCACATAATTTGGCGCCCGAATAGGGACCCCTCCCCCACCCCACGCGCCGGAGATGCGTCGCAGGCCTAGCCCCCTGCCTCAGCCGTGACGGACCCCAAGCGCTTCCGCAGGATTTCCTGTATCTCCCTCAGGCCCACGGAGGTGACGGAGACTGCGATCGACATCTGGACGAGGCGGTGAGGAGTGCGGAGGATCCCGACCAGAGCCCAGCCGAGAGAGCAGCGTCCGAGGTGTCGAGAGGCCCACCTGTAGCGCCGAGGCGCATGCGTAGTGCGCAGCAGAAGCGGTGACGTCAGTCCAGTCCAGTCGAGTTTCCGAGGCTTTCCGTTCCGTGCTTCCCGGTGAGTACCGTTGCTGGGGACGCATCAAGACGGGTGCAGTGATTTGTATCCGGTCAAGACGGGTTTGGGTACACAGACCCGGTCTGCACTGTTTTAGCAGTGTATCTGTACTGTTTAGCAGTATATCAAGTAATTCGTGCATTCAACGGTTCAATTTTGTTCTGGTTATAGAATTAGTGGGTTGTCAATTTATGTTCGAAATGTTTCAATGTGTTTAATGTCGTGGTATGAGTGACTGTTTGCATATTATATTGTGTTCATTGTTTTCGTGTCCATTTTGGAGGCAGCAATGCCTTTATTCTCGAAATTACGACAGATAGGAACTAGAAAAGGGATACTTCAGGAAGCTGTTCCCATCCCACCCAGGGACACTCCTGGTCATTTTATGTACCACAAGCACGGCTTAGATGCCATATTATATCTAGACTTGTGGGTGGAATATACGAAAGATTTAGCAGAAAATCAGAGATGGCCCGTTACAGGGACATGGGATGCCGAGTGCATCATGAGAGTAGAAGAAGCGTTGTGGAAGAAGAAAGCCAGACAGTCACAGAGAGATGCCATTGAGTTGTGGCGTAAAGAATCACATAGACGGACAGAGAAAGCACTCAGAAAAGTAGAGAAAAGTAGAGAGGATTCCGAAAAAGCCAAGGAAAAAGAACTAATAGAAGAAGGAGAACGAGTTAGAATGGAACAACACGACAGACAGAGTAATGCCATTATGACAGGACTGTATCCAGTTCTGGCCGAGGGCCTGCCCAAGGCGACCCCGGAAATACCGAAGGACCTGCCCCCTCCATTGGTTCCGACTAAATCACGTCATAAGACCGCAGCAGACATTTTCCTTTCTTCCTATTTAGATGATGTAGCTCCCGCATATACTAATGCACCTGCCCATGTACCACCTGCACCTGCTGACGTTAACCTACCCCACGATCATCTACCCCCAGGTCCGCAACAGCAAACTCCGCCCGCACCACATCCTGCTCCACATCCTCCACCTGTTCCCGCACCACCTCCTGCACCTGTTGTCACTTCCCCGGTAGTTTTCCCTGGTGGTATTCATCCACTTAATCCTTTTGCCCAGGGTCCAGTCCCGTTACAAATACCGACCCTACAGTCAGGTTATGCTCAAGCCTCCGCCATGGGAGGTGCTAGAGGAGGTTTCCGTACCCCGCCACAGTTACATCGTATAACAATGAGAGATCTCGCAATGTCACGAACACCTAAAGGAGCTCCAGCTGAAAAACTTCAAGAACAGCTTACTGATTGCAGATATGATACAGTGCCTGGTAGAACAGGACCCATGTTGTTAGCATCCCTACGTTTAAGACGTGTTACCGATTATTTAGTTTTACTGCGAGAAATGCCAGAACATCTAGACAATATGTATCATTTTATTAGAACAGGAGAAAGACCGGAGTCTGTTGGTGACGCCATGTCACGTCAGAAAGTTGAGAACAAAGGTTTAATCATGCGCTTTCTGGTTAATTGTTTAATAAGGGAACAAGATCAGGCAGGTTTTCCACAAGATGAGATGAATAGATTGATCAGATGGAGCCAGAACATTTCTGAGGGTAAACATGATAAAGAGAAATGTGTACATGCTATGGTTAGAAAGATCCGTAAAGAAATAATAGATATACATGCCCGTCGAGAACCTGAAGAGCCACTCGGATCAGACGACCCGACCTCCTCACAAGAGGAGGATGAGTCAGAGAATCTAGCAGAAACTTCACAGCAGACAGATAGAAAAATAATAGCATATGTAGGTAGAGAGAAACTCCCTGGACCGTATCCTATTGATAGGCCCTTCGATAGACCCATTCGTAAACAAGAAACGTTAGAACACAAGAAACGTTACCTTTGTCCGATACCAGAGCGATGTACCCTTGAGCATGTATTCCAGATGACTGACAAAGTACTAAAAGAAAGGATAGGTTATCAAGAACTCAATACCCTACGTGATCAGGAACTAGCCCGGTCCGCAGTACAGTGGGCCGGGGATGACAGTATATATAAAGACGATTCAGTAGTGCAAACGTTTTTAAGTCTTACTCCAGAAGAACAGCGACTAGCTGGTATATACATGACACAACACCTTATTATACAGTACGAAAACCAAGCATCTGATCCAGGTCCGTTATATAGTTTATTGCAAGACTTACTCCTGAGACGATGGAGAGGTCTAGGTACTGATCTAATTGAAACGATTTTAGAACAACGTCACAAATATAGAACGTTCTTGACTCCACATCTTGTTTCCGTTCCACCCCCAGTCAGGCAATCATATAACTTTGACAAACAGAATCCTTTGCGTGAAGTACATCCAGTCAGGAAAGATGATAATACCCTTGACCGTGTGTTCGTTTACACGCCTATAACTAAAATGGAATTATTTGAAATGAAGAAAATAGTGCCCAGTCATGATAAAGACCCCGCAGGTTTTCACCGTGAAATAAAAGACATGTTACTTATGGGGGATTACACCTATCCCGACATTATGAAAATATTGAAAGTGTTATTGCCTGCCGGTATTTACGAGAAACTCAAAGAAAAAGAATGGGAGGTGGGAGACAAAAAGATTGTTTGGGCTGAATTAGAAACCGAAGAAACTGGTCGAACCCCAGGTTTAGGTCTTGGGGACAAAACTAAAGCATTACCAGGATTGTTAGTACAGGTTTTGCCGAGATTGTTTGCAACTAAAAATGAGGACTGGGATGCGAACTCAGCCTGCAAACAGAAACCCGATGAAGACACTAGTGATTTCTATTCCCGATTTGAGAAATGTTTTACTATTAATAGTGGCCTGAAATCAAGTAGCGAGTCATATCCACACCTTTTTGTATCTAAATTGGTCGAAAATTCTTTGCCCCAGGTTAAGAACCGTGTACTGAAAGTTGAGAGCACATGGCAAGCTAATTCGCCTTCCCAAATGTTACAGATGTTACAATATCACCAGAACAGAATTAGAGAGGAACATGATCACGAACAGAGACGTATGAAAGACACGAAAATGAAAATGTTAGTTGCTCAGTCAGTCCCAGCAGATGGTCAGAAAAAGGGCGCGACACATTCAAATAATTCAGCGGCTCCCGTTAAAGGGACATGCAACTATTGTAAACAGCCAGGTCACTATGTAAACGATTGCACAGTTCTGAAACACAATATCGCTACAGTCAAAACCAAGGAGAGACCACGTCCGCCCAGACAGGATCAGGTCCAGCAGCATGTTCCACAAAATGTACAACCTATGCATGTTCCACAGCAGACCGTAGCGGTACCACAGCCCCAGCCCATTGCCGCGACTCAGCATGTCACACAGCAGATGTACCAGTATGCCCAATCCGATTACCCCGATTATCAGCAATACACATGAAACAGCCTAGAGAGGGAGGTTGGCTTGCCCCTTATTGAGGTCCCTGTAGATCAAGAGGGTCCTTATGTACATAGCCAGGTGTTAGGGAAGGATGGAAAGTTTTTGATTGACACGGGGGCAAGCAGAACAACCATCAGTCACGAAGAGGTTCCAGGGGCACCCTGAGGTTCCGTGACGATTTGAACCCGTGTTTTCAATGTTGTCGGAAATACATAATATTGGTATCAGCGAACCGCAAATTATCCATTTAGCATATCCTGGTGTTTTCACTATGCTACGAGCAAGAGTACTCCTGTTATGAACACATTTCTGATCTACCCACGGCATCCATCTTAGATCATGGCAGCCATTTTGTGTTTCTTGCCCTCACATACGCAATAACCTCTGATCACTTCATTTCGATTAAGGACACGTTACCTTAGCCGGAGATTCACCTCTTTCATGACACATGCACCTTAAACCAGATCACGCTGTAGCTACATGACTCGACAAAGGCTGCCTCCTCTGCCCGAGGCCAGCCCAACTGAACTGGTTCTCGTGTCCATTGTCCCGATCATGATTAGGCGGCCGAAGCCGGTAGCCTTGCCCATTTACAACCCACAAACATCCCTTATCCCACTTTTCTATCTTCCACACCTGGCTCCGTTCCTTTCTTTCTGAATCTTTATTAGGGGGAGGCAACGAAATTTACGATGAGGCGGTCCGGCTCTTGAATGCAATATTGACAAGGGATTGTGATGAACTAGTGGGAACCTCTCTCCGTAATGTTTGGCATCAGATATTATCGACGGTTCCTGTGTAACGCCAAATATTTATTGTTTAGGACACAAGGGTTTTGGGAATGTACCAACATGTGAAGAATTCGCCTGAAGGCCAAAATTTAGTATATAAGGAGCAACCCTCTTTGTACAATTTGAACAGGCTCCTAGATACTGCCCATGCGTAGTTTCTGTGACTTCTGTGTCCCTGCAGTAATAAACCTTTGGTCTTTGACGCCACCATCGAGAAGCCCGTGTTTCTGTTTATTTGCGCACCAAGGCAGGTGGAACTCCGGGGTCTTTGGGTGTTGTTCCCTGACACCTCTGGACGGAACCAAAAAGTCCAGAACTCCATTTGGCGCCCAGCGTGGGGCGACGTCATTCGGTACCGGTCCAAAAGCCTGAAGAGTTCGAGAAGCTTCGTGTGAAGATTCCTGAGGGAGGCGCCCCACTTCATCGATCCCGGCATATCGCAAAAGTGGCCCGAAGTTCTCTTCCACGAGGGTTCCCGTTCAGGACGGCTGCAGTGGGCCGTTGCCTTGACCGTCGCCCTGTCTTGGACCCGAGGTGCAGTCCTTAGTACGGCGAAACGTGACGGGTTTCTCCTTGGTGACGTCTTCAGTGCCTCAGTTAAGTATTTAGTGGTTGCTAGTTGGTTACTTTGTAAGGGTTGTTAAAATCCTTTTGGTTCTTGGTTTGGTTTAGTCTGGTTACGATAATCTTTTTGGTTCAGTTTGGGTATCGATACATTAGTTCGTTTTGGTAGGCCTAAAAGTTCTTGGTTCAGGTGCACATATCTGTTTTGTGTTTTGTTTGTTTTGTGTTCCGGACTGAAAAATGGTAAGTCGGAGAAATTGTATGTTGTCGTGTTTTGGTTGCAACAGTGACTCACGATTGGAGGACTCATGTCTGGTTCCTCCGATTGGGACTCCCTTATATGACTTGTACTGTAAACATGGTGTGGGTCCTATATCTTATAATGAGGTGTGGGTCCGCTACACCGAGAAAGATGGTGTCCTTAGTTGGCCAATGCATGGTAGTTTTGAACCCGAAATTCTTGATAATTTAGAAGCGAAATTGTTTAGGAAGAAAGCCCGGCCGGCAATGTTTGATTCTTTCCGTTACTGGCGAAAGGAATCCAAACAGAGAGAAATTAAGAGGTTAAAGAAAGAACAGAAAGAGAAAGAAGAGTTGACTCTAGAGCAAGCAACTAAACAGTTGCAAGATAATGAGTGTGAGAAGGACATAGAGGTGGCCATTAGAGAGCATAATTTAGCGATCGACAAGTGCTATCCTGCCTTGCCATCGAAAACAGCTAAGATACTAGAGGACCCCGAAAACGATCCTCTGTTGTCTTATCTGTTACGGTCGCCTCCACCGTATGCACAAGGTGCTACGGCTCCACCTGTACCGAATGTTCAATTGCCGGTTGCTGGACAACCTGGTGTTCCTGCTCCTGCCCCTCAGAATCAAGCTCCTGTACCTCCTGTGGTTAATGTGAATGTTCCTACGGCTCCTCCTCTTCCTGGGTTGCCGACTTCTATACCTGTATCTGTCTCGCTTACACCTACTGCTCCACAAAGTATCTTCCTCGATACTCCTACTGTTCCGCTATCTGTTCCTACTTCTACTGTGTTCTCTACGTCTGCGAGTGTGTTGACTCCACTTTCTGTTCGTCGAAGAATCACTGATTCTGTTTCTAACCTTCTGTCTCCTTTCTATAAAACTTTAATCAAGACTCCTACTTCTGACTCTGTTCAGAGACGCAGCCAGCTTCCAAGTACTGAGGAACGGGGAATTTTAGATTCCACGGCTCTCAGATGGATTTCGAAGAGTAGGAGATATAGTACGAGAGATGTGCTAGATACATTTATGCAGTGGAAGGAACCAACGCAACGGTATGTCTTTGATGAGATGTGCTCGTTGCTACGTGAGGAGATAGAAGAAGACGATGTTGAATCGAATTTAGAAGACTTAATTAAGGTTCAGAAAGAGTTTGCTGCTGGTATGATAGTAGGTGAAAATATAGAAGAAGCGATGGAACTGATCTTAAGTTTTAGAAATGATCCATCCCTTCGTTCACCAAGAGATTTAGAGAAAGGTAAGACGAAGCTAAGTCGCCAATATCCAATGAGGGAGGTTCCTCCAATTTGGCGCGAAGCTGTGCAAGCTGATAATGTTCGTGGTATTGTAGCTGCTCCAGCCCAATTCCAAAGGGTGTGGATACACATTCCGTGGAAACGAGCCGAAGTGCTAGCAGTGAAACAGGCCTTGCCAGATCCGCGTAAGAACCCTGCTGGATATTACAAGGAATTAACACAGACAGTTGAGGCTTGTATAATGAACTTAGCGGACATTGATATGTTATTTGGCAATGTAGTTCCGCAACCAGTGTGGGCTAAAATTCGTAGAGAGGATCATCAAGTTGCCTTAGGTGGTGATTGGGCAGCTATCACTGCAGCGGATCGTCAGCAAACGGGTGGTGCAAAACCCGAACCCCTAATTGCTAATCTTCCGGGTAGGATAATAGACTTAATGAAGACTCTGATGCCCGCATTGCGTGTTAATTGGGACAAGTTATCCGCATGCAGGCAGAAGAAAGACGAAAGTGTCTCCGACTTTTTCACGAGGTTCGAAGAGACTTTTGTAGATCATAGTGGTCAAGATATGAGCACAGAAGGAGGACAGAGACTGTTTGTCGATAAATTTGTGCATAATTTGTTACCTGAGTTATGCAATAAATTAAAGGATTCAGAGAGTGCGTGGGCTGTTTCTACAACCGCGCAAATACTTGCAACTGCACAGTATTATGAAAATAGGGATAAAGAGGAAAAAGAAAAATCAGACAAGAAAACGAAAGATTTAAAGACTAAAGTTCTTTTGCAACAGGCGTATCCGCCTCGCATGAATCAGACTAACACGCAGCAAAGTCCGTATCAAAGGACAGATTATAGTTCACCGAGGCCTCAATATCAGTGGAACCAGTGTGCGTACTGTAAGAAAGAGGGTCACTACAAGAATGAATGTCCGATCTTAGCGCAAAATAATGCAGCAGCAGCTCAGAGAGGTCGTGGTGGTTTTGTGCAGAATTCTAGAGGTCGAGGACGAGGTGCTATGCCTCCACAGACGAATGATCGTCCTTCCAATCACTTTGATCAAAGAAATGGACAGTCAGCCCAGCAAAATAGATCTCAACAATATCTTGTTGAAGACTATTGTGAAGCGGATGAGGGATTTCAGCAAAATGGGTACTAGGACAGCCATGGACAGAGAGAGGGAGTAGTATCAGTTCCAGTGGATCAGAGTGGGCCTTATGTCGCAGTAGCAACATCAGGTGTAGTCGAACCGTTTCTGTTGGATACTGGTGCCGCAAAAAGTTCTATCATTCATGCGAAACTCCCTGGCGCACCTTTGTCTGGCTCAACAAATGTTTCTGTAGGTTTTTCAGGCGCCCCTGTTTACAACCCCATATCTGGCCCTTTGTCTATTTCTGTTGGACCGTGTCAATTGAAAGCACCCCTGATTTTGACGACGGGTTGTAATGAAAATCTGCTTGGTTTAGACTTGTTAAAACGACTATATGCGACATTGTACTGTTCTCCGGAAGGGGTACAGCTTACATTGGGTAAAAGAATCACCTCTCCGATGTACTTGTCAATGGATGCACTCCCGCCAGAGCTGCGTTCACTCCCTGATTCTCTTTGGGCGACTGGTCCTAATGATGTAGGCCTTTTAGAAATACCACCATATGTAGTAACTTTGAAAGCAAATGTGAAGTTTCCAAGAATTCCTCAAAACAAAATATCCAGTGAAGGTGAGCGTGCACTTTTACTGATTGTGCAAGATTTAATTAAGAAAGGTGTAGTTGAAGAAACTAGAGGAAATGTTTGTAATAGTCCTGTATTACCGATTTTGAAACGAACTGATCCTACAAAGCCTCCAGTGTATAGGTTTGTCATCGACCTCAGAGAAGTCAATAAGATTGTGGTACCGCAGTTTCCTGTGGTTCCAGACATTACTGCCTTGTTAACATTGATTCCTGCTACAGCTACTTGGTTTTCAGTTATCGACTTGAAGAATGCCTTTTTCAGCATTCCGATAGCCGAGGAAAGCAGAGATATTTTCGGCTTCTGTCTAGGAGGTCGCAGTTTCAGATTTAAACGCGCTCCACAGGGCTACTGTGAGAGCCCATCTATTTACAGTCAAGCATTAAAAAGTCAGTTAGATTCCTTTGTCCTTCCTCCAGGTTCTGCTCTAGTGCAGTATGTAGATGATCTTCTAGTGGCTGCCGATGACAAGGAAACTTGCAAAGCAGCTACGGTTTCGTTATTGCATCACTTGTCTAATCTGAATCACAAGGTATCACCTTCAAAAATGCAATACTGCTGCCAAGAAGTGACCTACCTAGGTCATCTCTTGTCAAATAGGGAAGGAAGTTGACCCCAGAGAGAATAAAAGCAATTACGCAGATGAGTGTTCCCCGCACACAGAGAGAAGTACGTGCCTTTCTAGGTATTACCTCTTACTGTAGGCAGTGGATCCCAAATTTTTCTCTTTTAGCGAAACCATTGGTAGCTTTGACTGGGAAAAATGTTCCGAGTCCGGTACCATGGTCTGATGAATGTCAAGAGAGTTTTTTTGAGTTACAAAAAGCATTGTGTTCAGCTCCTGTATTGGGTACACCCGATTACAGTAAGCCATTCACGCTCTACGTTCACGAGAGAGAAGGTTGCGCGTTGAGTGTTCTGACACAGAAGTTTCGTGATAAACAACGCCCCTGTGCGTATTTCTCATCAACATTGGATCCGGTAGCTAGAGCGTTACCTAGTTGTTTGAGAGCTACAGCAGCAGCTGCCGCTTCCATTCGACAATCTGCTGGTTTGGTGATGAACAACATGCTAGTGGTCATGGTTCCTCATGCGGTGGATACACTCATGAATCGAACCAAGACACAACACCTTACCAGTGCGAGACTATCTGGTTACGAGCTGACATTACTAGCGAGTCATATTCAGATCAAAAGATGTAATGTATTGAATCCAGCAACGCTGTTGCCGGCTAATCAAGAGTCGAGTGATTCCGAGCCACATGATTGTTGTTTTAGAACGGAGGAAGAGACAAAAGGACGTATTGACTTAAAGGATACTCCATTATCAGATCCAGATGGCACGTTATATGTGGATGGGTCATGTTTTAAATTGGAGAATGGTGATGTGACTGCTGCTTACGCAGTAACGACTTTGAAGACGATTGTGGAGACTGCAAGAGTGAGTCAGAATTCTGCCCAAGCTGCAGAATTAATAGCTTTAACCAGAGCGTGTGTTTTAGCTAAGGGAAAGAGAGTGAATGTTTTTACAGATAGTCAGTACGCATTTGGCGTGGCCCATAGTTTTGGCCGGTTGTGGAAAGAAAGAGGTTTCATTACGTCCCATGGGACTAAGATTCAACATGGTCAGCTAGTTAACGATCTGTTGGAATCTCTAACCTTGCCGACTGAAGTTGCGATTGTGAAGTGCAGTGCTCATAAAGCAATCACGGATGATGTTGGTCGTGGGAATGCTTTTGCTGATGAGACCGCTAAACAGACAGCTAGAGACATGATGAGTAGAATGTATGTTGCTACGTCCGCAAGGTGGATTGCTGAATCTGGAATGTGTGAGGATACAATGGAAAGTGTGAAAGAGATTCAGAAAGAGGCAACTGAGGAGGAAAAACGTGTATGGAGAGAAAGCACGGGCAAGTTGGATTCGAATGGGTGTTGGATTGATTTGACAGAACGGCAGCGTTGGATGTTGCCTGATGCGTATGTGCTTGCAGTGGTGACGATGGCGCATGGAGTAGCGCATATAAGTTCTAAAGGAATCTGTAAAATGTTGGCTCCAGTCTGGAAGAATGATGGGATCAATAAGTGTGCAGAGAGAGTGGTGAAAAATTGTATGGTATGCCTGATGCATAATCCCGGCAAGGGAACTCCAACTCCTGCTGGTCACTTCGCTCCTCCTTCCTGCCCCTTTGAAGTGATTCAGTTAGACTTCATTCACATGGATCGCTGTAATAATTTGAAATATGTCCTGGTGGTAGTCTGTGCTTTTTCCAGGTGGATCGAAGCATACCCACTAAAGGACAATGCTGCCCTATCAACTGCCAAAATTCTTCTCAAAGAATATTTCCCTAGATTCGGTATGCCACGGATTGTATGGTCAGATAACGGAAGTGAGTTTATAGGGAAAGTTATGCAGAGTGTGTGTGCCGGCCTAGGTCTGAAACAAAAGTTCCACAGTGCGAACCATCCCCAGTCTGCTGGTTTAGTGGAGGGTTACAATGGCACCCTCAAACTGAAACTAGCTAAAATACAAGCATCCACAGGTTTACCGTGGCCAGACGCACTTCCTTTGGCTTTGTTATCAACGAGAGCAACCGTACATTCTAGAGTGGGGCTTAGCCCGTATGAGATAGTTTTTGGCCGCCCGGCAAATATTTGGGGTGTGCCGAGACCTAAAGAGTTTTGTTCCCTAGAATATCCTATGTTGATAGACTACCTTTACGACTTGACTGCTAAATTGAGTCTTATTCACCAACAGGTTTTCGATGCTTTACCAAAGCCTCCGGAGAGTCCAGGGCATCAGCTGAAACCCGGCGATCAAGTGGTAATAAGGAACTTCGCGAGGACGAAGAATCTTCAGCCCAGATACATCGGCCCCTTCCAGGTCCTGCTTGCAACGAGAACAGCAGTTCGTGTAGCTGGTCGCAAGCATTGGGTGCACGCATCCCATGTTAAGCGTGTACCTTTGCCACTTCCTTGCGACGACTGGGTGAAGAAGGGAATTGGTGCCTCCGAGTTTGAACGCACGCCAAAATTCATCCCTTTCAGCGATGCCGAATTGATTACTGACACTCCGAAATCTGACTCTCCTCCTGAAAAGACTCCTTTGAACTCTGAACATTTGTCCCCTGCATCAGAAGAAACTCTGTCATCTGCGAACTTGAACATTGCAACAGCTACCAGTGATACGCTATTTGCCGATCAAACAGTACCTGCTAAGCAAAGATATAATTTACGACTTCGTAAAATGGACAAATAAAGCAGGCAACTGCATATTGTGATATTTTGAAATATTGAACTTTTGCCTTCAGCCAGGAAGTTTGCTATTGTCTTATTGTTTTTAAAATTGCCTTGCCGTCTGGGTAGCCGTAGGGTCGTGGCTGTGTGCCTAGTTGAATCTGCGGGGGTCTGACACAAGGTCGATCTTTCTATTGGTTCAGGGAACTCCCAGGGCTGATAGAGGCATTTTCATCTACGTACACATCATCAGTGGTCGCGAGCGGATTGTAGAAGATGGAGCTTCCTGCGCTGCAACGAGAAAATGTGATTTATGTTCGCAGAAACAGACTTTACAGAATTCTTCACAGCAAATGCTTTTTGATGCAATGTGCCATTACATTTTTAATTGTTTTGATAACGTTGGTGGGTGGAATCGTTTTCGGTATAAGTTTGATTTATGTGCCAGTAACTACAGTACCTCCCCTTAATCCTGTTACTTCTACTGTTTCCTCTATACACTCTTTTCACTCGTTTCCTGAACATGAGCAAGCCCGACGCTCAGAATTCATTAATAACACTTTTGTACAGCTCTTGCACCAACATCAACTGGTAGTTAACACTACAGACTGCTGGGTGTGTGGCTTGATACCCCACACTATGGATAAAGGCATTCCCTATCTGGTTTTGCCTTTCAGCTACAATGGATCATTTCAGGCCCTTCAAACCATCTTTGCTTATGCCCTTGAAACCTATCCTCCGCGTCCACCACGTTCCACTAAATATAACTCTGCCAACAAAGCCTTAGTCCAGGGAATTATTGACATGATCAAGGACGTCAATAATACTCCATCATACCCTAGAGACGAATTGCGAGTATATTTAAGTTGGAATTCTTCAGAGTATCGCCTTAGTTTGGGAGAAAGCAAGCGTAAAAGCTCAACTCCAATCTGGGTCGTACCTCACCGAGGTCAGGTCTGTTTGCAAGGTAATGGGAGAAATCCGAGAGCTCAGCTAGGGAGGAGTGTGTGCGTAGAGACTTATGTGTTTCCGGCTAACTCTTCCCCCGCTTTCCTTACTGCTAGTGGTACCTACTTCATCTGTCGAGACAGAGCTTATACATGGTTGCCTGCCGACTTTTCAGGTTCATGTTATATTGCTCGATTGTTGCCTCCAACATACACTGCTTCATCTGACTACCACAGGACTAGAGTAGCGAGAGGTGTCTTCAGCAAGGAAGATACCGCTGGTCAGGAAGCTGGAGACTTCTTCAAAGGCTTCCTTCCGTTCTGGGGGCCTATGGCCAATAGTAGAAACATACGTCAGCTAACACGGGTAGTTGAATCTACTATTACCGAAACTGCTGGTGCCCTTAGCAATTTGACAGCTGAGCTTCAGGCGGATAGACTCATGACGTTGCAGAACCGTATGGTTCTAGATATTATACTTGCAGATCGAGGTGGGGTATGCAGAATGATCCAATCGAGCTGCTGTGTCTTTATTCCCAATAATGCTCCAACAGTCTACGAGGCGATCTCTAAGCTACACAAGATTTCCGACTCTATTCACGTAGACAAGGGAAACTGGTCCTTCATGGAGTGGTTTTGGACTCTGATCTCAGCGTGGGGATGGAAGGTTCTAATGGTCATTGGTGTCATCTTAGTATTCCTCTTCTCATGCTGCCTGATTATCCAGTGTGGTCCAGCCCTGTGTAGCCTTTGTGCTGCAACCTGTTTTAGGAAACCACCTGCGTTTGGAGAAAAGGCACGAGAAAGGATGATGATACAACAGCATGTCACTGACCTGATGAGTATAGAACTAGATTCTGACATAGACTGAGTAATTGCCTATGTAAGGGCAAAAGGAGGGTCTGAGGTTCCGTGACGATTTGAACCCGTGTTTTCAATGTTGTCGGAAATACATAATATTGGTATCAGCGAACCGCAAATGATCCATTTAGCATATCCTGGTGTTTTCACTATGCTACGAGCAAGAGTACTCCTGTTATGAACACATTTCTGATCTACCCACGGCATCCATCTTAGATCATGGCAGCCATTTTGTGTTTCTTGCCCTCACATACGCAATAACCTCTGATCACTTCATTTCGATTAAGGACACGTAGCCTTAGCCGGAGATTCACCTCTTTCATGACACGTGCACCTTAAACCAGATCACGCTGTAGCTACATGACTCGACAAAGGCTGCCTCCTCTGCCCGAGGCCAGCCCAACTGAACTGGTTCTCGTGTCCATTGTCCCGATCATGATTAGGCGGCCGAAGCCGGTAGCCTTGCCCATTTACAACCCACAAACATCCCTTATCCCACTTTTCTATCTTCCACACCTGGCTCTGTTCCTTTCTTTCTGAATCTTTATTAGGGGGAGGCAACGAAATTTACGATGAGGCGGTCCGGCTCTTGAATGCAATATTGACAAGGGATTGTGATGAACTAGTGGGAACCTCTCTCCGTAATGTTTGGCATCAGATATTATCGACGGTTCCTGTGTAACGCCAAATATTTATTGTTTAGGACACAAGGGTTTTGGGAATGTACCAACATGTGAAGAATTCGCCTGAAGGCCAAAATTTAGTATATAAGGAGCAACCCTCTTTGTACAATTTGAACAGGCTCCTAGATACTGCCCATGCGTAGTTTCTGTGACTTCTGTGTCCCTGCAGTAATAAACCTTTGGTCTTTGACGCCACCATCGAGAAGCCCGTGTTTCTGTTTATTTGCGCACCAAGGCAGGTGGAACTCCGGGGTCTTTGGGTGTTGTTCCCTGACACCTCTGGACGGAACCAAAAAGTCCAGAACTCCAACCCCTCTCAGGCTCACAGAATGTTTCCCTTGGATTTTCAGAAAAGCCTATTGTTAATGAAGTATCAAAACCAGTACCCCTTGCAGTTGGCCCATTGTCCCGAACTACTGATTTATTGCTCACGAAATCATGTCCAGAAAACTTGCTTGGTATAAAAACCCTGAAAGCTCTAGGAGCTGTAATTTGTTGTTCTCCGGAAGGAGTCAGGCTATTCCTTCGTGACTTCAAGGGCCATTATGTGTTGAGAGATTTTGATCCCAGGTTACAGAATGTTCCTGCACATTTATGGGCGAAAGGCCCTACTGATGTAGGTTGTATGCACATTACACCGTACCGTGTTACACTCAAGCTAGGAGTTATACTACCACGTATTCGACAATACAAGTTACCACCAGATGCTGTAGTGGCTTTACTGAAAATCATTGACAAGCTCATTGCACAAGGAGTGGTTGTAGAAACCGACTCCAATGTTTGTAATTCTCCTATCATTCCGATTTTTAAACGTACTGATCCAAATGCACCCCCGGTCTATCGACTGATTATTGATTTACGCGAATTGAATAAATGCGTGGTACCACAGTACCCTGTGGTCCCTGATATCTCTTCGTTATTGACAGCTATTGATTCAGAGGCGACGTTCTTTACTGTAATCGATCTGAAGAACGCCTTCTTTAGTGTCCCCATTGATCCAGAAAGCCAGTATCTTTTCGGATTCTGTTTAAATGGCCGAAGCTTCAAATTTGCACGCGCACCTCAAGGATTCAGAGAAAGCCCCAGCATCTATAGCCAAGCGTTGAAACGACAACTTGACGATATTCACATGCCTCCCAATACTGCCCTATTGCAGTACGTCGATGATCTACTGATCACCGCCCGAAGTGAACCAGAATGTGAACAAGCCTCCCTGACAGTTTTGTTGTTTTTGGCGGACAAGGGACACAAGGTGTCTCCTTCGAAGCTGCAATTCTGTGCCCAGCAAGTTGTGTACCTTGGGCACTTGCTGTCCAAAGAGGGGAGACAGCTAACACCAGATCGTATACAGTTAATTGCACATCTTCCACAACCCAAGAAACAGAAAGAAGTACGAGCCTTTATTGGACTCACTTCTTATTGCAGACAATGGATTCCCCAGTATGCATTTCTAGCCAAACCACTCATACAGTTGACAACACAGGCGGCAGCGTCTTCGACTGTCCTCCCTTGGACTCAGGAACATACACAAGCTTTTGACGAATTAAAGAAAGCCTTATGTCAAGCACCTGTTTTAGCGACACCATGTTACAGCAAACCTTTTACACTTTTTGTCACAGAACGCGATGGCACAGCGTTGTCGGTTCTCACTCAACTTCAAGCAGACAAACACAGACCGTGTGCTTATTTTTCGAGCACATTAGACCCAGTAGCCCAGGCCTTGCCTGCGTGCTTGAAATCAGTTGCAGCAACAGCTCTAGCAATCAGACAAAGTGATTCCATTGTATTGGGACACCAAATGACAGTACAAGTTCCACACTCTGTGGAAGTTCTCCTAAACAGAACACAGACCCAACACTTGACCATAGCACGACTGACAGGTTATGAATTGACGTTATTCTAGCCACACATAGAAATCAGACGTTGTAATACACTGAATCCTGCTACACTTTTACCCTCGAACACAACAGATCCTACTCCACATGACTGCGTAGATGTAGTCGACACGGTTACGAAACCCAGACAAGACTTGACAGATGTCGCATTTTCCGATCCAAATCTGACACTCTATGTGGATGGTTCATGTATGAGAACAAGTACAGGAGAGCTAGTGGCCGCATATGCAGTGACCACTGGAACTGAAGTCATAGAAACACATCGCATTGACACCCTGTCAGCCCAAGCAGCAGAGCTCATTGCTCTGACCCAAGCCTGTATACTAGCCAAGAACAAGAAAGTAAACATATACACAGATTCACGTTATGCATTCGGAGTCGTTCACGACTTCGGTGTCCTCTGGCAAGAGAGAGGTTTCCTGACCTCTCAAGGAGCCAAGATCCAGCACGGTCCCCTCATTCAAGCACTGTTAGAAGCGATACATTTGCCTTCAGCCATAGCCATCATGAAGTGTAAAGCACATACAAAAGTAACAGACAAGATTTCACAGGGTAACGACTTCGCAGATCAGACAGCGAAATATACAGCACAGACTTATACACAGACGACTGATATGACAAAGACTGATGTAACATCACTGACACACAGCATGAGAGTCAGGGACCCCGCATTAGACGTCATTGATATACAGACACATGCTACTCCAGACGAAATCAAGAAATGGGCTGAACAAGGAGGGGTCCAGACAGATCAAGGTTGGATGACGAGGGGAAAAACCACATGGTTCCTCCCCGACTCTATGGTTCAAGTCATCATCAACACTGCACATAGCCCAGCACATTTATGAGAAAAAGCCATGTTAGACAGTTTACAGAATCTATGGTTCAACAAGCATTTACGAGCAGCAGCAAAACAGAAAGTGCGTACCTGCATGATCTGTTGTCAGTTCAATCCAGGAAAAGGGATTCCCGTAGAGCAAGGTGGATTTCATCCTCCTGACTATCCTTTTGAAGTCCTCCAGATGGATTATATCCGGATGGACAGATGCCGAGGATTTAAGTATGTCCTCGTAGTTGTATGCGCCCTATCCCGATGGACAGAAGCGTATCCCGTCCCAGATTACACTGCCCCGACCACTGCCAGGCAGCTGGTTCGTGAGTTTTTCCCTCGGTATGGTTTGCCCCGTGTCGTGTATTCAGACAACGGTCAGCCATTCTCGTCTGAACTGATGAAGCAGATCTCACTCCTATTGGGGTACCAGTGGAAGTTCCACTGTGTCCGGCATCCAGAGGCAGCAGGTCTCGTGGAGCGCCACAATCAGACACTGAAAACTCGACTTTCTAAAGTGTGTAAAGAGAAAGGCGTAGACTGGATAGTAGCATTACCAGTTGCACTGTTTTATATGAGAATGGTAGCCCATTCAAGGACAGGGCTATCTCCGTATGAGGTGGTCTTCGGTAGACCTCCTAATATGTGGGGGACGCCTCTGCCGAGAAAAATAACCGATGTAGAAAGTACTATGCTGACAGATTACCTTGCTTCCTTGATGTCTGCACTACTATCTTGTCGTTCACAGGTTGCTGCAGCCTTCCCAGACAACTCCGAGGTGAAGCCACATGCACTGGTCCCGGGAGATACTGTTGTTGTTCGGAATTTCGATAGGACGAGCCCTTTGGAGCCCCGCTGGAAGGAGCCGAAGATTGTTTTGTTAACAACCCGGACTGCAGTTAAGCTAGAGGGGAGGAAGGGCTGGGTACATTCCAGTCACGTTAAAAAATTTCATGGACTTTCGCCAAGCCCTGACTCCCAGAACTCTCACGTACCAAAGACAGACATTAAACTCCCTTTTCGAGAGAAGACTCCCCAAGAGGAGTACAGACTAAAACTAAGGTCTAGTAAGTCAGACAGTTTAATTGTTTAAGTCCCCCTCAGGTGAAGCGGTTAGGCCGTTTCTGACAATGTACAAGCTAGATCCAAATAGAGAGAGAGATAGACAGGAGATCATGAAAAGAAATAGTTACTGTAAAAATCTCCGTAGTAGGTGCATCTGCACCCTGATTATTATGTTTTTTCTGAGTCTTACGTTAATTGGCACCAGCCTGATGTTGTACATGTATTTTCCGATTGCACATTCTAATGACACTGCAGAACACACGTTTAGTGAGCTGCCTCCACACGAACTATCTTACCGACTTGCGCTGCGCAACAATTCATTCATCAGTATGTTACACCATTCCCATCAGACCAGCAATGCTACCAATTGTTGGATATGTGGCCGACTCCCTCCCTATCAGAAATATCAGGGAGTTCTGCCCCTCTTCCCTTACCCGTTTACACACAATGGTTCCTGTGGTGCATGGTTTAGTTTAATTAATTCCGTAGATGCTGATTTCATAGTTTTCCAGGGCAGATGGGTATGGGGAAATCTGAACACAGTTCTGAATAAGTCATGTTTCCCAGACAAGGAGGGTCTTCCCCAAAGGACAGGGACCGATCTAGAAAACGAAGTGTATGGATTAGGCAATTTTACACTTGATCTCATGATTCTAAATGTTCAGTCAGAAACTAGACCAGACTTGCCATCTATGTCAGTATTGCCAGTCAAAGGTGAATTATGTGTCAGAAAGAATGGTTCAGTACACCTAGGTCATAGTGAATGCACTACTGTGATCGAATTCAGTGATAAAGGCAAGTCTACATTCAAAGCTTCCCGCCATTCCTATTTCATTTGTGGTCATACAGCTTATATACGTTTACCCCTAGACTGGGATGGTACCTGTTACATTGCATTCCTACTGCCTCCTGTTTTTCTAGCTCCTCCTGATTACCACAGGAATTTCTGCCTCAATCTAGTTAGGCACAAAAGAGACCTTCCATTAGTTGATTATACTGAAACCGCATGGGAACAATATACAGATTTCAATAAAGGATTCTTTCCCTACTTAGGCACAGTGTCCAATAGTAAATTGATACGCAAATTAACCAGAACTCTCTTAGCTCCCTCCAGACGCACGTCAATCACACGTCATATTAGCTGCGCGCGCATCCAGGCCATAGGTTTCAGCTGACTCTGCATGAATTCGCTAAGCATCCACCCACTTATGACACTTTTCTGTGACGTTTCTAGTTCACGCCTCTGTGCACACCCATGTTCACGCCTTTTTGCTACGCACATGTGTTCTTATCATATACATTTCACTAGTCACGCCCACTGTATGCAGTGCTATTGTGTCATTTTACTATATATGCCATGTACTGTGAATAAATCGTTGACATCTTTCCTGACATCTTCCCTTGCATGCTCGAACCCTTGTATTGATGGAACAGATCTCCATTGACTCGAGTCATTTCTGAATTAAAGCCCTTTAAGACTCAGACACCCCGGACTCTGCCTTTCATTTGATTGAGCTATTCTTGTACCCGTAATTATATGGCAAAAACGATACGGTAAAATATTTACCACACAAACATGGCTAGTGTTGCATGTTTCCGAGCAGCTTTAAAAACAATGTCCGTGTCAACACCTGTGTTTAGCTTTGCTTTGGCCCCTGAAAAAGAGACCCAGTGTGCAGTGATGCACATGTAATCAGCGCCTGCGCCACTGGTCCACATGTCTGTTGTCAGATGTATAGTGTGAACAGCACTCTTCTGCAAAGCTGCCCCAATCACCTTCAGAACATCTTCATGTAGTGCTGGAACCGCAACTCGGGCAAAATAGAACCGGCTAGGAACCTTCCATTTAGGGCAGAGCTCTGCCACTAATTCTAGAAAACCAACCCCTTCTACAAAAGAAAAAGGGGGAAGGTCCAGAGCTAGTTTTTTAGCCAGCTTAGTGTTATACAGGCGCGTCAGTGGGTGGTTGGGTTCATATTGCGCTTCTGTAAACAACATCTTTTTAATGTTGCCCTGGACCAAGGATTTACGGGATGATGATGATATCTTCGACCCAGTTACACTCGCTGATGAACTTTTCCGCATTGATGTCTCACTCTCTCCCACACTCTTAGTGTGCCTCACATGGGGTGTGCTGCTGACAGGGGTACTGGGTGTAAGTGAAGTGTTTGAATCGTCTTCTTCCTCCTCGTCATCATCAGATGAAAAATCAACGTTTTCATTACGTGCAATTCTGGCTTCCTTGAACGCCTCTAGGTGCGGAAACCATTGGACAGGGTGCGCTCTCCTAAGATGACCTCTCTGGCCTCCGGTACCATAGTTGGTACCAAACTTACCACGACTAACTCGAAGCTTACAAATGCTACAAATGGCTACGTTTTCCATTTTTGGGCAAACACTAAAGAAGTCCCAAACTGGAGACTTGAAATGTCTTTGGGGGCCAGAGGAGGCAGCGATACTGGTGGTGGTGGTCCTGCTGCTAATGCCAGATGAAGTGGATGATGTGTATTGCCGAACTTCAGTACGTTTTGCACTTTCACCACCACGAATTGAGGCCGAGGTGGATCGAGGTCCCTTCTTGCGAGGAAGAAATATGGAAGCGGTAGGTGTTGGTGTACTAGTTACTCCAAATCCAATGATTGTTGTATTTCCATTGCCTCCTCGTCGACATCATCATCACGCTCAGCAGCTTCTCGGGATAGGGTCAAAATGTCTCTTAGCTGCATGCCCGCTGGGGCTGCAGTGACCTTTGTGATGACTGGCTCGTCGTCATCGTGAGAGGCTTCATCACCAGTAGTATCTGTCACTTCTTGTTGAGCCTCATCACACTCCATAGCTATGAGTTTTTTGACGCCCTTCCTTTTACGCTTAGGTACCTTTGTCAGATCATGGTGTGCCTCACTCTCAGACCGCAGTGGTGGTTCCCAAGTTTGATCCGTATCATCAGAAGGAGGTGCGCTTGAATAAGATGTAGACACCCCCCTTGATCTTTTCCTTGCTAGGGATGTGGAAGACAATGAATGATCATCAGGAGGAATGGCTTCCAATGATACCTCGGCTTCATTGTCGATTTCCTGATGTGCCCCTACTTCGGGAGGAACAACTATTGTGGGCACTTGTGAGCCTCCATGCACCTCTGCTTGCGCATCTCCTTTTGCTGCCTCTCCTTCCACATGTACTTGGGCTTGTACTTGCACATGGTGTTGTTGTTGCGGCTGTGGTTGTTCAACACTTGTCAGATGAGTTACAACAACCTGTGTTGATTCAGGGACATTGCTGCTACTTTCTTGCGATGAGCCAACATCACTGGTCGATGGTGATTGGAGAAGTACACTGACTGCCTCTGAAGCACTCAAGGGCTTTGACTTAAGTTGGCGTGGTGGTGGAGGTGGCGGCACTGAACCCAATGGAGCGGGGGTGCTGCTCCCAGCTTGGTCCCCAGCAGATCCCGCTGCTGCTGCAGGCGTACTTTTTTTTTTGCTCCCAAAAAACGTGGCGGTTGGCACACCAGCCTCCTTGCTAACTTGCTTCTTCTGCTCCTTACTAGCAACTTTCTTGCTAGAGGAGCTACAGAGAACTTTTTTTGGGGCCATCTTCTTCAGAGCAGGTCAGACAGCAGGCCGCAGTTGCACGAATTGTAGAGTTGTCTGAGGCAAGACGTGACGTCGCGTGACGTTATGCTGCACACACACACCGCTGCAGGACTTCTTCCTGGCACTAGTGGTTCTCTTGAGTCTTGTGCACCTAAAAACAATGGAAGACAGAGGAACATCAGTTCAGTTATACACCACAAAAAAATCGAATAAAAAACCCAGAAAAATCAGCACAATCCCATTCCATCCATGACCTCCATGATGTTTAAGTTCAAGACAGCCCACAGAAAGACTAGGCCCATGCTAGACTCAAATACCCCTGGTGAAAAGGCCACAAGTACAGCTCCAAAAAACGAAAATCACTGAAAAATCAGCACAATCCCAATCCATCCATGCCCTCCATGATGTTTAAATTCAAGACAACCCACAGAAAGACTAGGCCCATGCAAGACTCACTACCCCTGGGCATAAAGGTTGAAAAGTAGGCAAAATGGTTGCAGGCCTAACAACAATGCCTGCATTCAAAATGGCCACTTGCCTCCTAGCACATGGCCAGTGCCTGTAGCAGCACTCAAAATGGCCCCCAGCCACATGGCCTGTCCCTCCCCATGAACACCCCCAAAAATTGAAAAACACTGCAAAATCAGCACAATCCCAATCCATCCATGCCCTCCATGATGTTTAACTTCAAGACAGCCCACAGAAAGACTAGGCCCATGCTAGACTCAAATACCCCTGGTGAGAAGGCCACAAGTACAGCCCCAAAAAACAAAAATCACTGAAAAATCAGCACAATCACAATCCATCCATGCCCTCCATGATGTTTAAATTCAAGACAACCCACATAAAGACTAGGTCCATGCTAGACTCAAATACCCCTGGTGAAAAGGCCACAAGTACAGCCCCAAAAAATGAAAATCACTGAAAAATCAGCACAATCACAATCCATCCATGCCCTCCATGATGTTTAAATTCAAGACAACCCACAGAAAGACTAGGCCCATGCAAGACTCACTACCCCTGGGCATAAAGGTTGAAAAGTAGGCAAAATGGTTGCAGGCCTAACAACAAAGCCTGCATTCAAAATGGCCACTTGCCTCCCAGCACATGGCCAGGGCCTGTAGCAGCACTCAAAATGGCCCCCAGCAACATGGCCTGTCCCTCCCCATGAACACCCCCAAAAATCGAAAAACACTGCAAAATCAGCACAATCCCATTCCATCCATGCCCTCCATGATGTTTAAGTTCAAGACACCCCACAGAAAGACTAGGCCCATACTAGACTCAAATACCCCTGGTGAGAAGGCCACAAGTACAGCCCCAAAAAACGAAAATCACCTAAAAATCAGCACAATCCCAATCCATCCATGCCCTCCATGATGTTTAAATTCAAGACAACCCACAGAAAGACTAGGCCCATGCTAGACTCAAATACCCCTGGTGAAAAGGCCACAAGTACAGCCCCAAAAAACGAAAATCACTGAAAAATCAGCACAATCCCAATCCATCCATGCCCTCCATGATGTTTAAATTCAAGACAACCCACAGAAAGACTAGGCCCATGCAAGACTCACTACCCCTGGGCATAAAGGTTGAAAAGTAGGCAAAATGGTTGCAGGCCTAACAACAAAGCCTGCATTCAAAATGGCCACTTGCCTCCCAGCACATGGCCAGGGCCTGTAGCAGCACTCAAAATGGCCCCCAGCAACATGGCCTGTCCCTCCCCATGAACACCCCCAAAAATCGAAAAACACTGCAAAATCAGCACAATCCCATTCCATCCATGCCCTCCATGATGTTTAAGTTCAAGACACCCCACAGAAAGACTAGGCCCATACTAGACTCAAATACCCCTGGTGAGAAGGCCACAAGTACAGCCCCAAAAAACGAAAATCACCTAAAAATCAGCACAATCCCAATCCATCCATGCCCTCCATGATGTTTAAATTCAAGACAACCCACAGAAAGACTAGGCCCATGCTAGACTCAAATACCCCTGGTGAAAAGGCCACAAGTACAGCCCCAAAAAACGAAAATCACTGAAAAATCAGCACAATCCCAATCCATCCATGCCCTCCATGATGTTTAAATTCAAGACAACCCACAGAAAGACTAGGCCCATGCAAGACTCACTACCCCTGGGCATAAAGGTTGAAAAGTAGGCAAAATGGTTGCAGGCCTAACAACAAAGCCTGCATTCAAAATGGCCACTTGCCTCCCAGCACATGGCCAGGGCCTGTAGCAGCACTCAAAATGGCCCCCAGCCACATGGCCTGTCCCTCCCCATGAATACCCCCAAAAATCGAAAAACACTGCAAAATCAGCACAATCCCATTCCATCCATGCCCTCCATGATGTTTAAGTTCAAGACACCCCACAGAAAGACTAGGCCCATGCTAGACTCAAATACCCCTGGTGAAAAGGCCACAAGTACAGCCCAAAAAAACGAAAATCACTGAAACAACAGCACAATACCATTCCATCCATGCCCTCCATGATGTTTAAGTTCAAGACACCCCACAGAAAGACTAGGCCCATGCTAGACTCAAATACCCCTGGTGAAAAGGCCACAAGTACAGCCCCAAAAAACGAAAATCACTGAAAAATCAGCACAATCCCAATCCATCCATGCCCTCCATGATGTTTAAGTTCAAGACAACCCACAGAAAGACTCAGTCCACCCACCACTGAGTACCCCTGGGCAAAAGGCCCCAAAACAGCCCAAAAATCGAAAATTCCAAAATTTTAGTTGCAGCAACTGTAATGCCCCAAACAAACTTACTTGTAAAATTTCTAATCCAACAGTGATCCAAAGAAAGTCAAAAAGGCCTCAAATCCAAATATCCAGCAGCATCCACAAAAAGTAATCCTTCCAGCTCCAGATCCAAATGAAAAGTGACCAGGAGATGGACAAAGCACTGGGAAGACCCTGCTGGACAGGAACAGGAAGTTGAAGACTGTGGGGCACTTCCTTCCTCCCACCCCCCTCCCCCCTCCCCAAAATGGACTCCTCGCTAAAAAAGTGCAGGCAAATGTCAACCTAAGGAGTTATTAAGATAAAAATCATCATTTCAAGAAGGTTTATGCTGCTTGCTGGTGGATTTCTTGTGCAGAATTGCAAATTTTATATTTTAGCTTGTGCGAGATTGTTGCTGCTCGCCGCATCTCAAATCTCGCAATTGCGAAGTACCGCAAGACGTGATCTCGCCGTACTCGCGTTGACAAACTCTCGCTGCGCAAGTTGGCAAACCGCGATTACATAATCGCGCTCGCCAAATTCCAGCGGGATCACACAGCAAGATCCAAAATGGCGCAGCACTCGCAAAATATCGAGAAAAACAACTCGGCAAACGATGATAAACGCCGCGCGCCGCAAAAATTGTATCACCAACGCCGCGCGCCGCAAAAAAAATCCGCTGCGTGCGAATTTGCGGATTTTGCGGGAAATTCGCAAATCTCGCGGATTGCGAATTTCCCAAAAATCCGCAAAATCCGCGAGCGTAACGGATTTTCCGCCCATGCTTAGGCAGGATATATTGTTCCCATCATTTTTGCACTCTCAACAAGGTGAGGAATTTGCTGCTGACCTTGGACTGCCCGGAACCGGACTCCCTGCCTTTCCCTGGGACACCTAGTAACACCCTGTGGTACTGCAACCTTTCCTTAAGACATAACATAGGAATGCCATTACTATGCAGCATAAGAAATGAGCTCAAGCGTTTTAAGCTTTGTGATGATAAAAAATAAATTCCATCAATGAAGGAAAAAATGCCTGCGCTGGTATGTCTTAAGGAAAGGGTGCATTACCACAGGCTGTTACTAGGAACATCTAGTAAGAGCCTGTGGTACTGCACCCTTTCCTTAAGACATATTTACATTCTATTACCATGAGGCTTAAGGAACAAACACAAGCATTTTTTCCTTAATAACTGCAATTTCTGTTACTATCACAAAGGTTACTGAAGCCTAAACAAATTGTACAGAAATGCTTGTGCTTCTTCCTTATGCCTCTTGTGGTAATGAAATTCACATATTTAGTTTAAAGCTCCTCTTCTCTTGTAAGAGAGGAGGAGACTTTGATGGAGAGAGTATCCAGGATTGCCTTGGGGCTGTTTTTAATGCTTCCGGCTGAACAGCCTCAAGTGCAATTCCGATAAGTCCGAGGTACTCTTCTTCGGGTGTGCTACGGAACCAGACTGGCAAGCTTGGTGGCCCATTAACATGTTCCCTCCGTCTTGCTCATCCCAAATTGCTAAGAACCTGGGGGTCAAGATGGATAAGGGTCTGACGTTAAGATCCCAGATCCTTGGTGTGACGGGCACATGCTTCGGCCTCCTTAAGATGCTGCGGAGGTTTCTACCTCTTCTGTCTGAGGAACATAGGAAGCTGACTGTGCAGGCTCTGATCGGCTCTAGGTTAGATTATTCCAACGCTCTCTACCTGGGCCTGCCAGAGTACCTGCTGCAGCGGCTCCAAGTTGTGCAGAATGCGGCCGCGAGGGCCATTTTTGGCCTTAACAGGCGAGCCAGTGCTGCTGGCTTGCTGCAGACTTTACATTGGCTGCCCATCCGTAAACGGATTGTTTTCAAGGCATTAACTTTGGCCTACAAAGCTCTTCATGCGGTGGGAGCGAAGTACCTCCAAAGGAGACTTGCCTTTTACCATCCGGCTCGATCTCTCAGGTCAGAATCTCTGTTCCTGGCGTCTGTGCCGCGAGTGAAGAGAGCCCGCATTGGAGGCCGCTCCTTCGGACTGCTGGCGCCACAGTTGTGGAATCAATCAATCAATCAGGAGTTTGTTAAAGCGCGACTACTCACCCGTAAGGGTCTCAAGGCGCTAGGGGTTGGGGGGGTGGGGGGGTGCAGGTTCCATTCCATCAAGGAGGGGGGGTCTGTCGAAGAGCCAGGTTTTGACATTTCTTGCGAAGATGGGGAGCGATGTTGTCTGTCTGAGGTGGAGCGGAAGGGCGTTCCATGCTTTGGCCGCGAGGAAGGAGAAGGAGCGGCCTCCCGATCTGGTCTATCTGGTGCGGGGGACCACGGCGTAGGAAAGCTGGGCTGATCGTAGGGTCCTTTGGGGTGCGTGGAATTTGAGTCAGCTGTTCAGGTATGCTGGTCCGGTGCCGTGGAGGGCCTTGTGTGCGTGGGTGAGCATCTTAAAGGTGATTCTCGCCTCGACGGGGAGCCAGTGGAGTGTGCGCAGGTGCTGGGAGATGTGGCAGTGTTTTGGCAGGTTGAGGACCAGTCTTGTGGCGGCGTTCTGGATGTTCTGTAGCTTGCGGATGAGGTTTTTGTTTATTCCGGCGTAGAGTGCGTTGCCGTAGTCGAGTCTGCTGGTGACCAGGGCGTGAGTGACTGTCTTTCGGTGTTCGAGGGGGATCCATTTGAAGGTCTTACGAAGGAGGCGGAGGGTGTGGAAGCAGGAAGATGAGACAGAGTTGATCTGGCGGTCCATTTTGAGCTCGGAGTCCAGGATGATTCCCAGGTTGCGTGCGTGGTCTGTGGGGGTTGGCGGGTTTCCGAGGGCGGTGGGCCACCAGGTGTCGCTCCAGGCGTCACGGTTTGGGCCCATGATGAGTACTTCTGTTTTGTTGGTGTTTAGTTGAAGGCAGCTGTTTTTCATCCATTTGGCGACGGCTTCCATGCCTTCTCGAAAGTTGCGTCTGGCGGTGTTGGGCTCGTTGGATAGGGAGAGGATGAGCTGGGTGTCGTCTGCATATGACACGATGTTGAGTCCGTAGGTTCTGACGATGGGGGCAAGTGGAGCCATGTAGACGTTGAAGATCGTCGGGCTGAGGGAGGAGCCCTGGGGGACTCCGCAAGTGATCGGTGTGGGGTCCGAGAGGAAAGGGGGGAGTCTGACCCGCTGCGTCCTGCCGGAGAGGAAGGAGCAGATCCAGTCGAGGGCCTTGTCCTGGATTCCTGCATCGTAGAGTCTGCGTATTAGGGTGCGGTGGGAGACTGTGTCGAACGCCGCTGATAGGTCGAGGAGGATGAGGGCTACTGTTTCTCCTTTGTCCAGTAAGGTGCGGATCTCGTCTGTTGCGGCAAGGAGGGCGGTTTCCGTAACACCTTGCCTCTAACACTCCGGGGAGCCACCGGCCTACTTGCATTTAGGAAAGGCCTCAAAACCTGGCTGTTTACCCTTTAGGCTGTTCTGCTGTTCTCTCTGTTTTCTTTCTGCATTTTACCTTGTTTTTTATTACTGTGTTGTGTTATTTTGCTGTAGGTCTCCTTATTTAAAGCGCCGGGACACTCTTTTTGAGTAGCCGTGCGCTATACAAAAACAATTATAACATAACATAACATAACATAACATAACATAAAGGAAAGGGTGAAGTACCACACTCTAGCTGTCCATAGTAACAGCATTTGGCACTGCACCCTTTCCTTAAGACATATTATAGGAATGCCATTACCATGAGGCTTAAGAAACGACAGCAAGCATTTTGGAACCTTTGTGAGGAAAAAAATGAATTCCATTAATAAAGGAAAAAAAATGTCATGCATTTTCCTTGAGCCAAATACTAATGGAACCCTTATATTATGTCTTAAGGGAAGAGTGCAGTACAACAGCCTGTTCCTAGGGACACCTAGTAACAGCCTGTAGTACTGAACCCTTAACTTAAGACATTTACAATGTACCACGCAGATGGAGTGGGCAATGCTAATGAAGCCCACAAGATTGCGCTACATGAGGAAACAGTGGCTGCAGGGGTTGGGCGAGAGAGCACCGGAATGAGGTTGCTCTCAGGTGAAACTGCCCTGGAAGGAAGACACTTTAGTTACACAGGACTGGCACAAGTAGCTGACGATGATGCAGCACTGGAACAAGGCTGCACTGTATCTGGAGTGAATAAAAACTTTGGCTGCTGCAAGGATAAATATAAAAGTGGACTATACTTAAAAGCATGGCAGCCTGTGAACCAGGTGTCATGACAATAAGTGAAGTAGTCCCTAAACAAAACAGATGCGGCCCTTCAGTGTAACTGTAGTTGGTCGGTGCTGCCTGCCTTGCAGCGGAAGTGACGTCTGAAAGTACCAGCCTATAAGGAGCTAGGAATGCGGGAATGACCCAATGGCAACCAGCAGGAAGCAGCAGGCGCGATTAAAATCTGTATAGCCATTACTGCCATTACTCCAGGATCTGAAGACACCGCATGCGTGCTGCCTAGGCTCGAACTAATAACAGCTTATAATTAATCAAATAGGCGAAACCTAATGCTTTTACCATTGCTTGTTGTTTCCTGCTTCTCATTCCTCTGCTCTTTCTCTCTCTCTCCCTGCCTGCGGCTGGGCGTCCGCAGGGGGGGGGGCAAGGAGGGGCGCTTGCCCCCCCCTGGAGTGACCCTCCTTGCCCCCCCTGCAGATGCCCATAAAAACCGTGACTTCAAGACGGGGTCTCACTCTCTTTCCTCTCCTTTCTTTTATTTGCTTCCGTGTGAAATGGATCCAAAAAAGAAAGACGCTTTTGCTGGAAATGTCATATTTTTCTGACATTTTACTTCCAAAGTGCAGCATTGGGAATAAAAGGTGAAAAATATGAAAAATAGATACATAACTAAATAAAGTAAGTGGTAGCAAACTGGCCAAACTGATTGTATTCACACTGAAACACATTAGCGCCACTTTTACAGAGTTTGCCAGTGAAGCCCTATTTTTGTTTTCTTGTCTTTGTTTTCCCTGGACTTGGAACTAGTGCACCAATCCTGGAGGTACTGCAATGTGTGGATTGGAAAACAAAAAGTGTGCTGCGGCTCTGCGTCCAGGGATGTGGTCTTTTTACCCTACTGCTTATGTTTTGTAAGGATATAAGCAATGGCCATTGAAATGGGTCCATTCAGGGCCCTGTAGTCGTGTCCTTAACTTTTCAGGCAAAAGCACTAATTGATTTCTGAATAGTGAGTGCAAAAGCATTAAGGTAAACATGTTGTTCCTGCTTACATTTCCCATGGTTTGCTAAATTTTGGATTCCCTATAAGTGTTTGCTTTTTCCAGGATGTTTTTTTTTTTTTGTAGGCCGCATATTGCTCTTGTCTAGTGGGTAATTTAAATTGAGCCGCATCCAGGTGTTTATAGCGGGCAACAATTGGGTTGTAGTTGAAGACAGTGGGAGTTTTTCTCAGTAGGGCTGTACGGTGTTCAGTGGGGGAGAGGATGTGGCACTATGGTCATAGCTGCTGAATTTGGAACGGGGAACCAGGTTTAGCCTTAATAACCAGTCCACCAGACCACTCTCCAGGGGGAGCACAATCACATGCTAGACCTTAGAAGGCTTCGCAGCACCGTAGAAGTCCTGGTGTCTTCGCACCTGCAGGTGGACCCTAGCATGACAAGTGTAGGTTAACCTTCAAGGCTTGTCCTCCACTATCCATACTAAAGTTCACCTCCAGTCTTGCGGGCAGGCCTATGAAGCAGCACACCCTAGAACAACAGTCACTGAGGTCACAGGACCTTTGAGAAGGGCCAGCTCTAGGGCAGTGCAACCAATGTGACCGCACCGGGTGCTGACTTTAGGTGGAGGCATCATGTTTGTAAGTATATTATGGTTTTAAAAATGCTTGCTGCCTCCTTCCTGGCCTCCAGCAATTTTCGACAACAGTAAAAATGTCATGATGACTCTGGTGATTAATGTTCTTCATAGAGAGAGATCAGAATTTTGTCTAGCGGAAGTTTTTACTCATGGAAAGGTAGCTTAGAGGGTTAATGTACCGGCTGCAAAGAACATGCGCCATGCAGATCACAAAGTGCACATAATGTAAAGAGGTCAGTGGGCTACTGCTTTTGCCAGAGAGATCCTTTTGTTATTTGCAGTTTATAAGTTAAAATCCTAACTTAGAACAGTGAGCTATTAACTGTCATCTAAGAGCTGCATACAAACTGCAAGGTATAAATTAGAGCGTTATGTCCCCCCAGTCTTTGATTATCCTAATGTCCCAAAAAGTGTTCTTTTGGACAGAAATCAATTCTGATTATTAAGGAGAACCCCCAACCATGGTATTACGTTTTAAATTCCGGGTATTGTGTTTCTCCAGACAAATAACTATAAAACTATATGGGCTACTAGTATGGTTGTCATGTGACTCCTACACCTTGTAGTCCTTAGTCTTATGTAACATTTTCTATACAGTGATTTACACACATATTGATTGTCTCTGTGTAATGTGTGTGATGTAAACTCTGACACCCTACAATGGTAATAATGGTGCTGTAAATCAAATTAAATGCATCTGTGAGAGAGTGGTTATGGAAACTTGAAGGGCACAGTTAAAGGGTGGTAGTGAGGGAATCCATGGCAGAGGTGGTCATTGGGGGGCACTAACAAACATTAATGCATAGGACACCACCAGTGCTATGGCTGGCCCTGCCCTTGAGGCCAGTCTGCCTCACCCATAGGTACCTCCATTGGCCTTGTTTCAGCAGTAGTAGCTGCAACTCACCAGGGATTGGCAATGCAGGATTTGCACGCACACCAAACTAAGTTTGTAAACTTAAAGTCACCCCCCTTCATTCACAAGCACTTTTAACATGTGCTGCCTGCTGTGGGGTCACTGGAATTAATTATGCAGCAAAGGATGACAACATTATGCCGTAGTGTTGACTAAATCATGCATTAAAAAAAAGGCTGCAGCGTAATGCATTATATTTTCAGATATTTTATTATTTTGACGTGTGTACCCATGCTAACAGTCTCTGGAAAGATTTTGCCTTATTAGTATCAGTGTAACATACAAACACAGCAGTGAGAAAGGTGACCAGTCAACCTTTACAATAGGCCATCCATTCCGCAGCAACATAAGTCACATTTTATATTAACTTTTGATATGTTTGAGCTACAAACAATGTATTAGTTTAAATGGTCAGATCATGCAGCAGATATTGCATTATGAGGCAAATATGGCAGAGCCATAATTTTAGAGAAAACATTTGCAAACTAGGATATTCTGCTATTCATGTTTGAACTGCTGTTGTGGAAAAAGGGAGTAGTGCTGATGACAGAAACTCCATGGCTCGGAGACAAATGGCTTGTGTTTCCACATTTTATCGTATTTGGTACATTCTGTGATTAGAAGCATATCCAAATTTGTGAATATATTTTAATGTCAATACCTCATTATAACCTTAAATAATCCTGTGTATCCATTGGTTGATTAAACTGGGCAGTGAAATGCCAAACAAATACTAAAAATTGGGATGTCTGCACATTCTGGCCACACCTCTGGCTCCACCCACAGATCCAATCCTTGGGTTATTCCATCCCTTTGATTCTCTGCCCACTATTCCCCTACTTTTTTTCCCCCTCTTCGACCACTGTGTAAGACTCAGCATCCCTGGACCTGTGATGTGCCGCCGCTGCGGGCGCCGCATGTGCCACGCATTTACGGTGCCGGGCTTCCGCATAAGGGAGCTGGCCATTATTGTATCCCTAAACGTGGGCACGTTGTCAGTTTGACATTGACTACACGTAGAGGGACTCTAAATTTCTTTTTAAAAATATAGCTAACATTTGAACATATCGGGCACATGCATCAATATTGCATTTTGCGATTCCTTAATTGCGAAAAATAAGGAATTGCAAACTGCAATGCATCAAGAAATCGCTATAAAAATAGCGATTTCTTAAAATTCCTTAATTACTATGGCCTAGAGGCCCATAGGAATAAATGGAAAGACATTCTTAATTTGCAATTCACCATTAGAAATTCGCAAATTAAGAATGCAATTTCAAGGGTGCAGGGGTGTCCAAAGGACACCCTGTTGCACCCCTGAAATCTGCTTAGAAGTACATTTTGCACACTCACATGCCCCAAGGGCATGTGTGTGTGTAAAATGGAACTTTGAAAAATGCACTTTAGTGCATATTTCAAAGTTTTCGCAAATTACCATGAAGGTCAACTTCATGGTAATTTGCTCCCCTTATTTGCGAATTCGCAAATTTTTAGAGATTGATGCATTGCATTTAAGGAATCTCAATTTGAGATTCCTTAAATGCAATCGCAATTTAAGAAATCGCAATTTTGCGATTTCTTAAATTGCGAAAATTACAAAAATGTTAATGCATCCCAAAAATGGGAATTGCATTCGCAAACGGCCGAATTTTGCGATTCGCACCATTTACGAATACAATTTCCTTTGATGCATGTGCCCCTATACATTTTATTTTGTATAAATTAATTGAATATGTGTAAAATTGAGTAATGCCCGGGGAATTCTATTAAATGGAGCACCCATTGGCGAATCACTAGCGTGTGTGATTGCTGCATTATTTATTATTAACTTTGACCTTGTGCTTTAACTTTGGATACAAGTTATCATGAATGCTAGCACCAAGAAGCCAATATTGGTAAATATGTGTGCTACAAATAATCCCTAACATACACTGTGCATACAGTATATTTAATCTGGTGCTTTAATCATCGGCTGTTTTAAAGTATTCTGATGAAAATCGAATTGTGCTGAAGACAGCCTTGATTGGTGTTGGATCGAGGACCCGGAAGTCTGCACACCTAGCAGACAGAGATAAAGCACCTTGTCAGAAAGTTTAGCGTTTTCCTTACAGGTGGTGTTTGTTGGCCTGGGTCAGTCACATGTTCTGGATTCCTCGCATTTAATTGAGTCTATCCCAGTTCTGCGCCCCAGTGTTTCTTGTGCCCCACCTGGCACATATCATGTCGGAGGTTGGTGATGATGTTAACATTTTGCCCCCCCACCTGGAAAAATTTCACCCATGTGCCTGCCTGTTCTTTCTTTCTCCCGCAACAATAATCTCAGGCTGCACAGTGTTTCTCTCCTGTACCTCCCTCATTTCCCGATGTTCAGGCTCCTGGTTAGAGGCTGGTTACAACACAAATGGCTACATCCCTCTCCCCACCTCCGTCTGCTGGTCACAACTGCAAGCATTGGCTCTGTCAATACTTGGCCAACTGCAGTGCAAGCACTGGCAAAAGCAATAGTGTTGTGAAGACTTGCTGAATGGTACTTTATTGTATTATTGCTTCACGGTGGCTAACATGCTGTGGTTAATGCTGTGGCCACCCTATAATGGATAAGAAAACATTGTAGAAAATACCATTCTAAGATGGCTGTTGGGTGCTATTGACATTGCTAGTGCTTCACCACAATTGTACAAGCATCAGCAAAGCCAACAGTGAGTACGCGTGGATAGCCATCTTTGTTGTTGCAGTTTAACAAGCATTGGCAAAGCAAGATGATTGGGTTTGCTAATTCTGGTATTTATATAGTTTTCACTTTTTATATTTACAAACTAAAAGTACTATAAAGCAAATAGAACTGGATGTCCTTGCTGTCAAAGATTACAATTTATAAGATCGAAATCCTAAATCTAGGTTTTAACTTATACAACAACAAGAATAGAAAAGTGATAGGGACCTTAAAAGCAAGGATGTAGCTCCGGGGAGGGAGGGGGGTTGCTTGGGATATTACACCCCCAAAAATGTATTCTGTAGGAAATATTTGGGTAAAAGTGCCTTCAGTCGGGTAATGTGAAGTGTCTGTCTGGTTTCACCTGGGATGTTTACATTCGCACACTGACCAAAAACACACACACTCTCTCTTGTCTATGTATGAAAGGCCTTAACAGAAGCTTGTAAAATATTGTGTTTTAATTTTACCTAACAATTCGAAATCCTCTCTAGTTCCACTGCCTCTTAAGCCCCCCTCATGTCCGGTTTTACATATAATGTGTTTTAACAAAATGTCCCAGCATGATTGTTGAGGAATCTGAAGCTCACATCCCACCAATCAAATCTGAACAAGCTATGCCCCTGCTTAAAAGCAGTCATTCAAACGCAGAATAAAAAGAAAAATATAACACGTAGTCTTTAGACATAGAATACAATACAAGGACGAAATTAGTACCCTAAAAGCAGAAATACCTACTAGTTAATCAGAGCAAGTTTCAAAAATATTGGGCCAATGTCCTCTAATTTGCAATGAGTTCCCCTCCATTTGATATACATTTTTCTCCAGGGTCTATTCAGAGCACAGATGAAGGACCATATAACCACAGACGTACATCGCATATTTATCCACACATGCATCCCAAATTTATTCACACCCGCTTGTTATGATTCTTTGTCACCAAAAACTCTGCATTAATAAAATATTTTAAAACTGTGGAACGTGGTCGATGGCTAAAGGCAAGTGAATCTTTCAGACATGGCTATATAAAATGGCTTTGTAGTTTTGTATGCGTAAATAGTATTCATTTGACTCAGTTCTGACCTTTATTCATGTTCTCATGACGAGTGTCTGTCTGGAGGTTTACAATGCATCGAAAAAGTAGATTGACCTCCATGTCTCCTTACCCCTCATTAATTCACATACATTACCAAGGCTGCAGCAACCTTTAATAAATTATGATTTTGACAGTTTGTTTCAAGGCTGACAGCTGCATGTGCTGTAAGTGCTTTTCGGCTTCTGTTTTTAACTTTTAAAGACTTTTAAACACAACGTTTAATTTGCAATTCTAGACAGCAGTGCAAAATGCATGCATAAATTGGTAAGCTTAACCCATTTTTCCTTTCTGAACAATATATTCCGTACATTAAAAAAAATATACATTACCTACAGGTAGTTATAGTTAGAACCTCGTTTCCCTAGGAAAAGCGCTTATTGATTTGCCAATAACTTAGGCGCCGTTTGACGAATCATCATGAGATTTTCAAAACTAATTGTTCACTCAGGTCAGCTCCTGTCCTGAACGTTTCGGGGTGATTCATGCGGGGGGGGGGGGGGCTGAGAAAAAAGGGGGGTCTTAAATCCTGTTTTCTCCATGTTCATTTCTATAGGAAACTTTAGACACGGCTACAGCCTGAACTGCTGAACGGAATTACACCAAATGTGGCTCAGGTACAGCTCTTGGTCCCGAAAGCACGCTTTAAAAAAAAGTTGTAATTCTGTTCAGTAGTTTTTGAGATATTTAAAGATTTACAGATATTGATATTTGAGAATTGTGTGATCTGATTGACTGAGCCCTCCCGAGCATGAGCTTGCCTCTGATTGGCTGCCAACACTTCAAACCAGGAAGTGTTGGCAGCCATCTTGTGCCTCAGACCGAGGGAGAGGGGAAAAGCGTTAGAGAAACGTTAAAAAACAAAAAAAGTTGGCAGGGTAGGTACAACCTGACCCCCCAGGCCTGCTCAAGGGGGTCACGCTGGGTGCACGAACCCCGTCAAAAATGAAAAAGAAATGCACTTAATTTTTTAAAGCCCCTGGATGGGCCAGGTCCCAGGGGCCTTCCTTAATGGTGTAGCGGGGGCCAGCAGGGGCCCTACAGCCCCGGTGACTGCCACCTCCCTGGGGCTTTATAATATATGCGTGGGGGCAGTCAGCTTTCTGCAGCCCCAGGAACCACCACCTCCCTGGAGCTTTATGATTATAGGGTGGGAGGCCCCACGGCCCCCCCAATCCCCGGGGACCGCTACCTTCTCAGGCCTTTCTTGAAATAGGATCGGGGGCCTTAAGGGCCCCTTAAACCCCAGGGACTACCACATCTCAGGGCAAAAATAAATAATGGGTGTGGGGAAGTTTGAGCCGCCCCCACACTGCCCCGGGGACCACCGCCTACCTGGGGCACTGTTTATTCAAATTTGGTGGTCTGTTATGGACCCCAGAGCCCTGGGGACCACCACCACCTCCCCAGTGCATAAAAATGCTGGGAAGGGGGCCATGCGTCCCCCTCCTAGTGCTCTTTATGGCCCTGGCGACCGCCAACCCCAGGGCAGGCTCCTGCAATGTCCAGGGGTGCCCACCCCTGGGACATTGCTGTTTGCTACGGCAGGGCGGGAGCGCTCCCACCCTGCCATAGCAAACCCTGCTTTGCTTCCTTGAAATAAGAGTAGGAAAACCTGCCTATGCTTTAATGAAGCAAAGCAGAATTGCTTTTGAGCAAGGGGAGCTGCATGTCAGCAGCTCCCCTTTCTCAAAAGCAATGCCGGCTACCGCAGGAAGCAGGGAGGCGGTGGGACCGTGGGGGCTTTGGGGCTACCCCCTAGGTCCCCAACAATGAGGCCCCGGGGGATGGGGTCCCTGGGGCCAGAAGTGGCCAAGAGAAGGGGGCCACACAGACCCCTCCCTAATTATTATTATTTTTTTTTAAGAAAACATCGAGGCACAGCTTCTGCGATTGGGATCCCTGGGGTAATAGTGGCCTTACAAATTATTAAAAAGAAATATTCTCTATGTGGCTATGCCCCAGGGACGAGGTCCCCGGGGCTGAAATTGGCCATGGGAGTGGGTCTGCGCGGCCTCCCTCCTTTTTTTTTTTTTTTTGTAACCCAAAAAATGCTCAGGCCCTGGGAGATGAGGTCCCCAGGGCCCAAAAATAAGCAACACAGCCCCCCTTCCAAAAAACAAAAAATTCAAAGCGGGTGCGCTGTAGTGGTGCACTGCTGAGACCGAGACCCGGAAATCGCTTCACAAACACTGGCAGTGCACCACTACAGCGCACCCACTTGTAGAGACACAGACAACTCTCTGTGCCTTCAGAGGCAGACAGAACGTTTTCAACATTGTGAGTGCCTTCCACGACAGGTTTAACATTAACCTCAGCGTAACAGCTGAAGCAATAATATATATTCTCTTAGCTGTGAAATACAGCATGCCCTGATTTGTTTGCAAGGGCCAAAGTCACTGACGTTTTGACGTCACAGCTCTTGGCCTGTAGGTTTATTTCATTTTATATAGAACGTTGTCAACTGACAATTACTGTCTACCATAGTTGACAGTCAGCCTCAATGATCTTTGCTGACTGCGGCAACATTTACTTTGGTGATCTGTACTTGCTACATATAATTTGGACTCTGGTACCTTATTTTACAATGACTGTAGCCGGGTTGAAATTATCACCGGCCGCTAGCTCTTACGAAGACTGCATCACTTCTTGCAAGCTTTTTATTTTCTACAGACATTGACCGTTCCTATATCAGTAACTTGATCACCAGCCGGGTTGGAAGCATCACCGGCAGAGCATTCGTACCAAGACTATCAACATTGGTCTCAAGCCCTGAGGAAGTTGCAGGATAACTCCCAATTGCGACAAAACATGTGGCAGCTGATTTTCGTGTGTTGCATTGAATAATAAAACAAGAATGAATACACTGGAGATTAAACATTGAGACTTTTTGATACTTTCAAAGCTATCATTTGTTTGAAACCTTGTGCACGTGTGCCTGGGACTCACATTGCATTGACAGAGTGTAGGGTTGACCCTACATACATTTAGGTGTTTTAGGGAAATTTCCCCTTACCTGGTAGCGCCATACAGTCAGAATAAGTTTACACAAACCATTTTTGTAGCAGTACGCCTTTAGTTCCTGAGTCACTAAAACCCTTCATTCATAGATCAGGCTTGGACCTACTTGCTCGATGATCCAACCAAGGTGTATCGACGGTCGGCCTGAGATCATAGTAACTGCCACTACGTTCTTCTCTGCTGCAGAAAAAGAGACTAAGTTCTTCACTGCAACTTGATCCAGAGGCTCCTCGACGATGATGCCTTCTCCTCGCACACATTTGGCTGCCTTGCCCCACTGAATTTACTTTCACATAAATTTTCTTCCGGAACTTCCTCTAAATCCGTAGGTAAGAGGAGATTGGACCCAATACACTTTGGGACTTATTTACAAGTCCAGTGAACCACTGGAAAGTAACTTTTTATGATGCTCTGGTGGCATAATGGGCATATCCATATCTATGAGGCCATGTAAAGCCTCACTGTGTGGCTTTTCATGGCCTCGGGGATATGGTGTGAGGCAATGCAGCGCGAGTCGCTGCATTTCCTCACACTGCATTGTAATGAGTTTTCCCACGTAACACCCTTAGCATTTAACATATCCCCAGATTTGCAACATGCTATAAACTTAGGAATGTGTCAAAAGCCTATTCCTCCCCAAAGGTGGTGTAATGGTTGTTTTTGTGGAGGAAGGTATGCCTTCCCCCATAAAAACAATCTGTTTTTAACACAGACATCTGTGTAGGCGCATGATAGCCATCTGTGCACCAGCGCTTTGAAAGAGGACAGGAATGTGCCGTATATCGTAGATATGGAACATTCCTGCCCTTTGCTTTTGATATAGGGCACTGCTGGGCGAAGGCTTGCAGTGCTGCCCTATGGCAAAATATTGTAAATGAGAGCTTTTGTGTATCTGAGCCACGCTCTATCGTGGTTTTCCATAACATTTGACTTTACTCTGGTCTTGCATGATTAAATGTACATGGTTGACGATTTGATCCTTTAGGCACTATTTTCTACTTTATTATTGAAAGAAAGAGTTCTCCCAGATAGTTTGAGGTCCAGAGGGGGGAGAGATAAACCAAACAAAAAGTACAGAACCTCAGTAGGGACCTATATTTCTTTTGACATTGAGTAGACATTTATGCAACTCACATACCAATCATACTATTTCTTATTTATGTTGGCCCAACATCTACTGTTCTGGATACGAACTGGTTAATTCCATCCCAACTAGTAGAACTGTATCATCTAGGTTCCCATGATATTCCATTAAGTACACCTTAGAGTTGCCAATTGTGTTAGTCTTATGTTTTGTAACATTTAGTCTTTGTGTTTATGTTGATAGATATGTCTTTTTTAAAATAAGAAATAGTATGATTGGTATGTGAGTATGCATGTTTGACTGTTAGGATTAGTTGTCATTAGAGGGCACATTTAATGTTTTGTTTTTCACAAAAATTGTCTTTTACAAAAATATGTATGTAAAAATGATGAATTTTTCACTGATAGCAAAATGATATGTACAGTTGCATAAATGTTTCTTAAAAATTCCTTTAAAATGAAAAAAGATTAATAAATATACATGTTTGGATAATACTTTAAAGTTTCTCTCTCTGGCATCTCTCTTATAAATCTTAGATCTACTCAATGTCAAAAGAAATATAGGTCCCTACTGAGGTTCTGTACTTTTTGTTTGGACTATTTTCTACTTTAAACATTAAAAATTGATAACTCTGGTCCTACTGATGGGATTTTTGTCATTTTAGTGTCAAGTAATTTGTTAAGAATTACTCTGTTTGTCTAAATTGTTGTGGGGTTCTACTTGTATTGTGATTTCACTTTATCACTGTTTGTGTTTTGCATAAACTTCAGGATCATATGACAGGTGTATCAATTGCCATACACACGTTTTTAGCATCCTGACGCCAGAGACTATCATGAATTCCTTTCAATAATGAGGATCACTTCCAGTCTGATTGTTGGTGACTTTGCATCATACCATCACTAAAGATTGAATGTAGACTCACAGTGTATTGTAATGTAAATATAAATGCTTTCTGACTGAGCATTTTTTAATTTATTTGAGATCTTATGCTTTCAAGGTTGGACAATCATATTAGTTGTAGTCCTTGGTTCCTCAGGGGGTTGCCCTATTGGCTTTGTTCTCATCTCCTGGTCCTGAAGATGGTCTCACTGATGTCCATAGCCATGTCTGAACTGGGGTGGCTTGGGGAGCAAAATAACGATGGATTAAACCAAGATCTGTGACTGGGGGTGAATGTTTTGCCATTGTGCAACATTCCGTCCATCATCTTGTTTGTTTTGCTCACTGATATTTAGCCCAAGGAGACCAAAACATTGACCATGTATCCACTCTGACCATTATCTTGGCCACAACCATACTGAACTAGACATTCATTTGTTATGGGACTTTGGTCTATGAGGCTGCTATTAGTTAGGTGGACATACCAATCACCATTAATCATTAACAAACACACAGGGATCTACAATTTGTGATTAGTCTTTGTGCTGTCAACCCCCAACTGCCAGGGACCAAAATTGCCAATGATTGTATGCACTGGTCCAGCATCCACATATCATTGTGGGGTAGAATACAGATGATAAAAATGGTGATGGCCCCAATTATGTTTTTGCCATGATACTGCTGCACTGTTTACTGGGGCCTTTTACTTCATCTAGTATCTCTATTACCTCCTGCTACGACTTACATTACAATTGGTCCTCCAATGGATCTTGTTCTATTCTGAAAGGGGTTGGATATTAGGAGGAAGGACAGTTACCCAATGAGGACCAGGAATTTGATAACTGTAACCTATTTTCCTAAATCAATATAAATTTGTAAAATCATCGAAAGTGGGCATTAGCTTTGGTAACCCAAACCCAACACTCACCCAATCAAGGAATGATGAGTCAGAACAGTGGAATCAGATGGATAACATTGATGTTAGTTAATCCGGTCAAATAAAGGTCACATACATATAGGGAAATACATTAGTAAACATTTAATAAATTATACCAAGCCTCTTGAGTTTTAGGAAATTATAATGAGTGGATTATGGGATAATCTTGCTCAGCTGAGGTAGATCCTGAGCACAGACAACATATATGCTGATAAGGGCAGTTTTTAAGGGTTAGAATAGGTTCACGACCAATGCCAGTACAGACCAGACCACCAACGACCATAGCACACAGTGGAATCACTGGGTGGCGGGAGTTGGAGGGTAACTATATGTATGGGTTACTTACTATAATTGAGTCATCCAGGATGGCGATCTCACTCATTTCATTGTTTGCATTTCACTATGAACCTATTGCAAAATACATGTACACAGGTCTGTAAACTTCAATAAAATTCTGTTTAAAAAGAAAAGGATAGGCAGCCACTTGAGCCTTTGGCAAAACTCTCTCAGGACGTTCAGCAAGGTTACAAGTAGACATTTCAGTTTACCAAAACAGAGGTTCTGCCTCAATCTTCCACTGTAACAACAAAAGTCACAGCAACATGACACAAACTCTTTGTCTGAAAGTTTTGATGTGCTTCAGGACACCGGTCAGCAGGTCAGCAGGAGCGAGTCCAAGTCTTAACAGCAGAATGTGAATTTGATTTGGGAGGTCAGAAACACTGTTGCACACCATGGAAGTCACGGCAGCTGCACCAGTTCTCTTACAATAAGCAATTGTACTCAATTGGTTTCCGGAGTGACACCATCTGTCATCACCAAATTGTCAGACCACTCAGTTCCATTGGTCATTCCAAAGTAAGATCAGGGTTATACACCAGGAAAGAAGATACAAATCAGGAATAATAGATGGATCAATTACGTAGTTCCTTAGGTCATGTAAACATAGGACACATCAAACAATAGGACATTTAGAAAGAAAGCTTTAGGGTTCACAAGTGTCCCTTTCCCAAGTAGAATATTGCAAAATTGTTGCAAGCACACTATTCAGTCTGTGAGATGTCAAAGAAAACAGTTATCATTTCAATATGGTTTGCTATTTTTCTAAATGTTCTCATTCACGTTAGAATATTCAGTCCATGACTTCATTGAAGTGGGAAAGTAAGATGTGGGGCCTACATAGAGTTAGGCTAATATATGACTATATCTGTTGAAATCTAAAATCACGTATTATTATTATTATTTTTTTTCCTCATTCTGCAATAGAGTGTTCCCTTTCCTATCCCACTTATTTACTCTGTTTATTGAAGCCACCCATTCTAAGTGCGTAGGGGAGACTGGTCTTATCCACTTAATGTAGAGTTCCCTTCGCGCAAGCAGGATCAACATAAACAACAAGTTCTCTTCTTTCCTTGTTAAGGGTGATACTCCCTCTTGCCGGCATACCCCAAAAATAACAAGATCCATACTTACTATGAGTGGTCTTCTCAGTACTGCTTCTAGGATTATACTCACTTGCTGCCAGAAGCCACCGAGCTGGGGGCACTGCCAGAACAAGTGCACATCGTTCGCCCTTGGTAGACCACATTTAGGGCAGGATTCTGTGTAACTGCCACTGAATTTGGATAAACGCTTCGGCGTCCAGTAGGCTCTGTGGGAAGTAAATAGGTGATTTCTCCTTAGAGTGGCAAATTTCACAATGGACCAACATTTGCTCATAGATACTTGCCACAAATGTTGAAGGTCCAACGATGGCAGATCTTTTCCCCAGGTATTCCCCGGAATCAGCAGGTCCTCCTCCTTGGCTCCGATCAGTGCCCAATACCATAATGCAATTTCTTTTCTCTTTGGGGAATTCTGCAACATTGAGGCTTCTAGGATTTTGTTTCCACTGCACTTCTCCTTCAGAGTTTTTACCCATCCAGAAAGTTATACATTAAACAATAAGGGTGAGAGGGGACACCCCTGTCTAGTCCCCTTATTTATATCTATATTCTTTGTTAAACTCCCATTTATTAGAACCCTGACTTTTGGTGTTCGGTACAATTCTTTAACAGCTTCCTGGAAGTTTTCACCCAACTTATATTTTTCTAGCGTTGCATTTAGAAAAAAACAGTTCACTCTTCCAAACGCTTTAGCCGCGTCCAGCGTTATTATTGTTAAGGGGATTTTCTCGCTTATCGCTATATCTATAGACCCGATAAGCTTGTGAGTAAGATCATGCAAGTGCCTGCCTCCTACAAACCCTTTCTGATCTTCTTTTATCAGCTTACCTACTATTTTACCAAGCCTTTTTGCTAAAATGTGTGTAAAGATCTTATAATCACTATTAAGTAAGCTTAAAGGGCGATAGGATTCACATCTTGTTGGATTTTTACCGGGCTTTAGCAAGATACTTATCATGGCGTCATTCCACGAATCAGGAAGTTTCCCTTTCTCTAGATAGATTTTGTTTAGCAAGTTTGTGAGTGGAGGGGATAGGACCTCACTGAGTTTAATATAAAGTTCATTTGGTAGTGTATCCGGCCTGCTGCTTTACCCCTCTTCAGGCCTCTCAGCACCTCTTCTACCTCCTTCTTTGTAATTAAGGCATTCAATTCTTCTTGTTCCTGATTCGATAACACTGGTAAATCCAGGGTTTCTAAGTACTTATCTAGGTCCTCACTTAATGGATCAATGTCCTCGGTATATAATAAGGAAAATAAATCTTCTTTTCTTATTACTCTTCTTCTGAACAGATATCTGAACCATCTTGCGGTAAGATATTAAGTATCTTGTTTCTACTGCCATCAGTATTTTCCACGCCAGGAGTTTGCTGCACCCCTCCCCGTACTCATTATGCGCCAACTTGCTTGCCTTCCATCTCTCTCTCACCCTGCTCCATAATTCCCCTGTTAGCAGTTCTTCTTGCCTTCCCCTGTCCTCTTGCAACTTCCTTTTTGTTTCAGGATCAACCTCAGCCACTATTAGTGGGTCTAGGTTGTTGATGTTAGTTTCCCGCATTCCTATCTCTTGTTTTGATCTTTTGTTTTTGTATGCAGACAAACTGAGTATCTTCCCTCTTATAACCACCTTATATGCATCCCACATGACCTGCGAGGATACACCCTCCTTATTATTCTCGAAGTACTCTGACAACTCTATTGTGAGCTTCTCAATGTTCTGGGGTCGTTAAAAATGGTACGATCCGCTGTCCATCTAACAACCGGCTGTTGGATATCCAACTGAGATTTTAATAGCACGGCAGAGTGGTCCGATAATATGGCTGGCAAATGCTCAATTTTATAAATGTTATCCACTAATATTTTGTCTGTCAACAAGAAGTGAATTCTGGATTTTATTCCTAGTCTTTTATTTTTGAAGGTAAAAGGATGTTTTTGTCCCCCTTCTCCCTCCAAATATCCACCAACCCAGATCTCTTTTATATATTCCCATCCACTCCCGCATTTTAGGGAGATTAACCTGTTTCATGAGAGGAAAACGGTCTACCTTAGGGTCTGGAATCAGATTAAAATCCCCCCCTAAGATCACCGGGGATGCATATGATAAGAGATGGGTATTTAAGTTCTGTAAGGGGAGGGATGATCAGAATTGGGACCATAATAACCCACTATTGTATATGGGGTGTCGTAGATTCTAACCCTGGTAATTCCCCATCTGCCCTTTTTGTCAAGTTCAGTCTTTTCAATTTTTACTTTCAAGGTTTTCTTGAAGAGTATCGCTATTCCCTTAACCACACATTCCTGATCTGTACATACATAGCAATCCACCCAATTTCGTTTTTTTATGATGTCCTCCCACAAGTGTGTTTCCTGTAGAATAATGATCTCGCAGTCTGCCACCCTCAGATATTCAAAAATTCTACGCCTTCTACTTGGGAGTCTTAGCCCGCTTACATTCCAAGAAAGTATGTTAACATTTTTCCCCCTCATTTCCTCTTTCTTTCACATACAAATTTTCCATGTCCTCCCCTAGCCTATGCTTTGCAGGCCCTGATAACTCATTTTCTGCCTTCTGAGGATTTTCTTTCAATTTTTTTCCCTAGTTTGCTCCCCACCCATGTGCATATTTTTATCTTTTTAAAATTTTTGTGACATAAAAGCAACCTCCCTGGGGAAACCTCCCTCTTCGTTTTTATTAAGAATATTTTCTTGACCTCCTTGCTTTCATATAGTACTATCAGGTTCCCTCTCCTCTACCAAGATTAAATTAGAGTTTAGGGGAGATTAGGGGTCAGAATCCCATCTGCGGGGACATAGACTATAGACCAGAGATTAGGGATCAGAACCCAGACCTAGCGCCGGACCCAAACTCCGGCTCAGACTATATTCTCACTTGATCCTTCATCTGCTCCAGAAAATGCGCTACTTCAGCAGGCTCCCTTATATTGTACATTTTATTCCTCCACATGATTCGGAGCGCAGCGGGGAACTTCATTTGTACCGTGGCCCCTAAACTTTTCAGCTCCTGCATGTATTGCCCCAATTCCCATTGCCTATCTTGAGTGGCTTTGGAAATATCGGACCGGATCCTAAAGGTCCAATCACCTTTGCTATGTGAGCCACTTTTCAATGCCTCACTTAGGATTCTCTCCTGGATAGTGTAGGTTTTAAAATTTATCAGGATTTATCAGGATTTTCCTGGGGTTCTTTTTTTCTATATTCCTGCCGAAGGGGTCTCGATGCGCCCTTTGAATATCTTCATCTAGTCCTATCTCTTTTGTCCATGGAAATTGTTCCTCGAGTAGCTGTATTATACATTTCCTTACGTCAGTCTCCTCTTTCCCTTCTGGGACATTCAGTATTCTCAAATTATTTTTTCTGGCCTGGTTTTCCAAAGATTCCAATTTTTCGTTGGTACTCCTACCACTTTCTTTAAGAACCCTTATCTCTTTCTCATTTCTTCCCACTTTTTTTGAGAGACCCTCCAGAACTGACTCAACCACGTTGACCCGATCATTCAGAGCACTCATCTTAGTGTCTAGGGCTTCACATACCTCCCGGATTTTACTCTGATTTGTTTCAGATACAGCAAATTCTGCCCTCATTTCCTCCATCATTTTCTCCATCATCAACTCTGTTGAGGTTAGCTCCGGGACTTGGGCTGGAGTTTGAGCTTGAGATTGCCCTCCCCCTGGCCGGTACCCTATATGGTGGCTGCTCGATTGATCTACTACTGATTGAGGATGTACGGTTTCTAGCCCTTCCGACCCTTCCGAACCGTCAGTTGTTAGGTCTGCCTGCATTTGTCCTTGTTTTGTGGTAATTGTTGGCTTTTCTTGCGTGGGATTTCTCCCTTCCATTATAGAAGGGATGGGTGTACCTTCTTGTGAGGCTAACATACCTTATACTTGAGTTGTATTTGGAGACCCAGCCATAGGTGTGCAAGATTTAGGTGTGTAAGATTTAGATAGCGAAGTAGAAGCGTTGCTTTCCACTACTTTAACCTCTTGAGCCCCCTTGCCAGTAAGTACTTGACTCTGGTCCTGGACTCTAAAGACGGATCTGAGAGAGGGAGTAACACGAACAGGCGCGTCTAGTGCGCTTCCGATCTTCCCTGTTTCCTTGGGGGTTGTTGGGGTCTGACTTAAGTTGCTTCTTGGACTTCCTTTTGGTGCTGCGGAGGGCAATTACTTGTTTTGTTACCGCCTGACTGGTATACTTGAGAAATTGCCTGTTTCTTAGGCAATAACTTGATATGCCATTTTGGCGGCCGCTAGGACGCTAGGACGCTAGGTTGGGAGCTCTGGTGAGACTGCTCAGCGAAATGTGAGAAATTACGTGCTCGTGCTCCCAAATGACTCTCTCCTTTGAGGCCAATGTGAAAGACCCTGTGAAAAGACCCTGACCCTATCTCGCTGCGCAAAACTAAGAGACTCCTGGGTGCAGTGGTGAAAACTCCTGGGTGCAATCACTAACCTCCGTTGCAGTCTTCGTTGCAGCTTTCGTCCACTGTGCTGTTTAGCCGACGGCCTACGGAGGAGAGAAGGAGGGTAAGGAGGTATGTGTATGATGCCACCCGCTCAAGCAAGCTGGTTGGTAGAGCCCCGCCGGCCGTGTTCAGAAGTTTGCTTGGTGCAGTCTGCTCGGTGAAGGAGGTGGGGGCCAGTGGATTTACCATACGCCCGGCTGTGGAATGCTGCACGGGAGGCTCGTAGCGCTTGCCGGAGAGCTGCAAGCAGAGTCTCCTTCCTCTTCCGGGGCGGTGAGGTCGGCAAGGGAGGCATCAGAGCTCGCCTCGATAGTGCTAGTGCTGACAGCAGGTTCAGAGACCAGGAGAAGGTCTCACCATACGGGGGGCTCAGATCGCGGGTTAGTGAGGGTGTCGAAGTGGCATGCTTCCTGGAGGATATGGACACAGAAAAGGCCTCAAATAACGTTAGAACCAGGGAGGCTATAGGGAATAAAGGAATAAAAGTATTAAACCTGGTGCCTATAGGAAAGGGAGGAAAGGGGGGAAGAGGTTTAACTGCGCAGAGAGCTAATCAGATTGAGTGACACCCAGGTGTAAATCAGCAGCAGCAGCTGCAACGGATGAAAAAATTTGAAAGCACAGTGGACGCAAGGAGTAATGATGGGGGTAAGGCCTTAAAAGGGGGGGCGAAAAGCACAGAAAACACAAAATTAGTTCAAGTACAAGTGCACGGACTAAGTGGGGAAGTGGAAGCGGAGGTGGTGTGCACTGAGTTGAGCAGTGCTATATTAAGTGCCAAATTAAGTGAGTGTAGAGGGGCAGCAGCACTAGCGCCTGTGGAGAAAGCACATATTGGTGAAACAAGAGTAACTCCGGTACAGGAAAATCACGTATTATTAAGAAACATTGCTTAGTGTTACCAAATATGTTAATACCTTAATAATCACATCAATATAATCATAATTAATACATCTAAGTATAGGCTACTCATCAAATTTTAAAGGTGTTATCACTGTGTTTTACATAAAGTTGACGGATCATATGGCACATGAATCGGTTGCCATACACATGTTTTTAGCATCCTTGTGCCAGAGACTTTCGTGAATTCCTTGCATTAATGAGGATCACTGCCAGTCTGACTGTTTGTGAAAAATTCATATTAATCCTTATTGTTTATATGTTTTTCAACTAATACATATGTGGAAATGCATGTTAGAGAAGTTTCATGCTAACACAATTAAGTATATTCGTGTAGCACTTACTATTCTTTTGTCATTTGTGTTGCACACGCTATAACATGGAATGACATTGTAGTTAATTTTTCATATGTAAACCAAACTAAATTATAATAATTTCAATTAGCAAAAAATTCCATTAACATCAGGCTTTTCTCATACATTATTCCAACACACACAAATGGCTAAAGAAATATTTCATGAGTAATAGTCACATCTATGTTAATTTAAGTGAATGATATGTCTCTAACTTACCTTTTCTCCTGCATGACTTATGATACAGTGACTGAATTTGCATATTTGTATCAGGTACAATAAGGTGGAACTAAGCCCACGTTTACCATGGTTTGTGTAAAAGTTGTCGTAATTTGCTCTACCAATACCCATCCTTGTATCGAAAGGGATGCTGCAGGGCACTGAGCAAACATATTTTCATTTGTCAGGGTAGGCAGAAAACCAAGGGCCAGATGTAGGTAGCCCAATACCGGTCGGTAACTGCCAAAATTAAAAAATTTCGGCCGTTACGAACCGGTATTTAGGGTTTGAGATGTAGGAGGCAGGTTTCAGGATTCAGTAATTTACCGAACGGTAATTTGAATACCAATTCGGTAAATAACCGAATCCTTGATGTAGGGAGCACTCAAGTGAGTGCATTATTCATTTAAGGATTCGTTATTTACCACCAGCTACAAGTTGGTTGCTAAATACTGAATACCTTTAAAAAAGCAAATATTTGCTTTTTTAAAAGTGCCATGTGGCAGACATACATGCCCTTAGGACATGTATGTGTGCCACATGTGCACCCATGCACTATTCAGGGGTGCAACAGGGTGTCAATGTGACACCCTGTCACCCTTGAAAATGGTCCCCCTATTACCGATTCGGTATTTACCGAATCGGTAACAGTGAATGGCTTCCCATTCATTTCTATGGGCCTCCAGGCCCATAGGAATGAATGAGAATTACCGAATTGGTAAATACCGATTCTTAAATACCAATTATTACCGGTTCAGTGATATTTACCACATTTTTATCTACATACCATTTACCGATTATGATATACCGAATCGGTAAAATTCGGTATTTTAGAATCAGTAAATGTAGGTTACCTACATATGGCCCCTAGACTCAAACTAGCGTGGATATGTGTCTTTATGATCTTTACCACCACCTATACCACAACTGATACACTTTGGTTTGGCCTCTGCTGAGCAACCCGTTTGGGTCCCCATACAATGAGCAGTTCTGAAGGGTCAACTGCATTTGGGCATAATGTATGTTAGGGAAACCTCTGTGTTATTGACTGTTTACTATTAGAAATGGGATCTCTGGCTGGCCAAGGCTCGCACCAAAGTCAGTCAGAGACCACCACTCTAAGTCAGGGCAAGGGAGTCACACACCAAGATATAGCACAAAATAGAGCACACAACCAGTAACTACTGGTAACAGGTAAGTACCACCTACGCAAACCCTAACCACCTTAGGAGAATGTCACGCAGGGAACCAAGACCTCACTAGCAAAGCCTGTACTAGGAGAAAAGCAACCACCTAAGTATCACCATACATTTAGGGGTATAGGCATAGGAACATTACACATGATGCATCACAACATTCAGAGGTGTAGGAGAAAAACACATGAGGCAGAAATATACCTTCAGCGGTGCAGCAAGGAACGATTGCGCAGAAATCACATTAGGCCCCAACCAGTGACTGTCCCAAATGTCAGGGGCCTAAACGTAGCAGCTGCCCACTAAGTGCTGGGCAGCTGAATCACCACGCTTTGGAGCCTCGTCGGTAGGCATGGGCGGATTTTGCGGATTGGCAATCCGCGAATTTGTGGATTTGCGAATTTGCGGATTGCGAAAATCCGCAAAATCAGCGAATCCTCGCGGATTTTTTTTTTGTGTTTGCACGGGTTTCTGCAAGTTGGCGAGGGTTTTGTACAATTTCGCAAATTGCGAAATTGTACAAAACGCTTGCGAACTTGCAGAAACCCGTGCGAACACAATGTGCCCAGTAGGGTATGTGCCTCTTGTGTGTAAAAGGTCAGAGAAAGATCAGTTCAGCAGATGAAGAGAAAGAAGCTCCTGGTCACAGGAACAGCACGGGTATTGCGCTCGTGAAAGTCAAGGGTGCAAAGTCTATCCAGCATCACAGCTGATTTTCCATGGTAGATTTGGGAAGAAGGCACACCTGTCCAGCCTCGACGACGCTCACAATTGTTTTTGGGCTAATGAATGAGACACTGAATTTGAGCATCAACTAGTTCGAGCGACCATGTGTGTGTTACTATGCAATCGCCCCGAAGGGCGCAGGGTTCCCTTGAGTGGTCCATCAGCTGATTTTCCACTGTAGATTTGGGAAGAAAGCAGACTTGTGCCCAGCCTACTCATGCAACTATTTTACAATGGCGCCAGCAAGCTGCCAGCGCCGTTGTAAAATATTTACAAAGTTAGCTTGCACAGGAAGCACTTAGATAAAATAAAGCAGCACCTGCTTCGTTTTATCTAGTGGTTCCTGTGCAAGCTAACTTTGTAACTATTTTACAACGGCGCTGGCAGCTTGCTGGCGCCATTGTAAAATAGTTACATGAGTGGGGGTTCAACTTTTGAACCCGTTACGTCCGCGGATTTATTTTTGCGGATTTTTCGGGAAATCCGCAAAATTCGCGGATTGCGGATTTCCCAAAAATCCGCAAAATCCACGGGCGTAACGGATTTCCCGCTCACCCCTACTCGTGGGCTCAAAAGCAAACTGTGGGGCAAGTGGGAGCCTCAGGCCGCGAAGAACAAATGTGCTCCCTGAGCCCTCGTGGGCTCTTCACACAAACTGGCCCCACGATTGGAGTCCGGCTCTTGGGGACTCGAAATCTAACAAATGCCCCCAGAGGCTCGCAGGCTCTAACAACGAAATGCCGCCTTTTGGAGCCTCTGAGGCTCGTAAAACAACGAAGCCAATGTGCCTTTCTGGCTCAGAATAAAAACTTGAGGCGCTCTGTAGCCTCTCGGGGCTCATCACCAAATCTGCCCCCAGAGCCCTCGTGGGCTCGACCAAAATCTCGAAAGAAATGCCCCCAAGGTGTGTGGGAGTCCCGCTTCAAACAGGGACTCCAACGCTGTGCCTCTATCTCGCGTTGGGGTGGGGTGACTAAAGGGGGAGCGACCCGCTGCCTTCCGGGGCCGCTCCGTGAATATGCCCAGGCCCCAACAGGGCCTTTTCAAAACAATGGAGCCCTTCGTCCCCAGACGCCCACACTCACCGGGCCTCTGCTGGGGCTCCTCTCCGGCTCCTCCTGGAGCCGGACGTCCTCAATGGTGGCGGGCGGGGCTCTCTTCCTCCGAAGAGCCTCGCTATGGACAGGGCCGCGAGAGTCCTGGTTGCCGGGCAACCCTCCGGCCGGGCTGAGCACCCGGTAGGCTGGCGGGGCAGCCAATGGCAGCGCGGCCCTGCTGACGAGCCCCCCAGGCTCCGGTCGCGCAGTTGAGGGCACCATGGAGATGATGCGGGGAGACACTCAAGGGGTAGGCTCCCTCCAATTCAATAAGAAAGCGAGGTAGGCACTCGCTTGGGGCCACAAAACGAAATAGCGGCAAGGTCCCTGGCTGGGTGGGCACCTGCCAGGGGACTTAAAAGTCGGCAATTAAGCGGGCCAAATGCCGGGTGGGTTCCGGCTGAGAACAAAAAGCGCTAGGCAAAATAAAGCGCTCTCAAGCGCTACGCAAAAATCAAGCGCTTCCAGGCGCTAGGGTCCCAAAAGTCCAGGGACCAGCAAAAAGTACTTCAGGAGGTGTGGGGGGCAAGGCTGGGACCAGAGCCAGCTCACAGGGTCCTCCTAGGCAGGGAGGCAATCCCCAGTGTCGGTCCTCCTGGCGCCCAGCAGCAGCCCCCCTCAGCAACAGGATCCAAGAAGAGACCCACTTGAAAGGGACACAGCCCCTTTTTATACATTAAATCCCTTTGTCTCAGGGTGCAGGGTGCGGGGAAAACCAGTTGCAGCTGGTCTTAGAGCACTCTTGATGTGCTCAGCCCCTCTCACTATTCACTGGTCAGGCTAGGGACACCAGTCGCACCACAGGGGGCGAAGCCAGCATTGTGTGGGGAAAGCCCAGCCCTATTCAGGACCCAGGTGCACCCCTCCCTCACATCAGCATGCTAATCTCTCCACTCACCACCGGGGCAGACCCATCCAGACTCCTGGAGCCAGGCTCACCAGCCAGCTCCAGCCAATCACACGCCAGCACCCTTACAGCACACACACACCAATGTCTAGAAGTGACACTTCCACACTAGACACATTCACGCCGCACACATCATTGCGCAGCATTCAATTTCACGAGTTCACACATACCAAAATCGGGCATGCACACCCCACGCGATATAAAGATAGAATATCGACGGGAAAATATCGACTAGCATTAATATCGTGGTAAGAATATCGAATGTTAAAAATATCGTAGTAGTAAATATCGTTGTAAAAAATATCGTTTTGTGAGAATGACAAAAATATCGTCAATAAAAAATAACGATGAACAGAATATCGTTGATCAAAATGTCGTTGTATATAATATCGACACAAAAATATAAGGTGTTATAACATTTTTAAAAAAATATGTATTATGTTTTTAAAAAACTTACAAAACTCCTACTAGTAATAATATGTGTTAAAAAATATTTTCTACAAAGGAATTGTTAAAATTCTAGTAGCGGGTTATTGGTATTATAGGGGATAAGGGTGGGTAGTAATTTAAAATGTGGTTTTTAAAAAATTTATAAAATATAAACAAATTAGAAATTAATTAAGAATTCGAAATTTTAATTTGAAATTAGGAATTGTTCATGAAATTAAATTTGTAATTTTATTTTAACATTTTTAATTAACATTTTAGGAGCGGGTTTTTGGTATTATAGGGGATTAGGGTGGGTAGTAATTGAAAAATGTAGTTTTAAAAATGTGTATAAAATATTAATAAATAAGAAAATTATTATGAACTCGAAATCTTAAATCTAAATTTAGAATTGTTCACGAAATTACAATTATAATTATATTTAAATATTTCAAATTAAAATTTTAGGAGCGGGTTTTCGGTATTATAGGGGATTAGGGTGGGTAGTAATTTAAAAATGTAGTGTTAAAAAATTGTGTAAAATATTAATAAATTAGAAAATTATCATGAAATCAAAATTTTACATCGAAATTTAAAATTTTACACGAAATTTATTTTTTAATATTAATAAAAATTATTAAATTAATATTGAAGAAGCGGGTTTTTGGTATTATAGGGGAATAGGGTTTAAAAAATAATGTATATTGAAAAATGTATATGGTTTACTATTCTGCACATTCCCTGACTTATGTTGGATTGGAGTTAGAATAGTAATTTATTATGTTTTACTACCCTGCACTTTCCCTGAGTTATGTTATGTTTGGAGTTAGAATAGTAATTTATTATTGTTTACTATCCAGCACTTTCCCTGACTTATGTTATGTTTGGAGTTAGAATAGTAATTTATTATGGTTTACTATCCAGCACTTTCCCTGACTTATGTTGGATTGGAGTTAGAATAGTAATTTATTATGGTTTACTATCCAGCATTTTCCCTGAGTTATGTTGGATTGGAGTTAGAATAGTAATTTATTATGGTTTACTATCTAGCATTTTCCCTGACTTATGTTGGATTGGAGTTAGAATAGTAATTTATTATGTTTTACTATCCAACACTTTCCCTGACTTATGTTATGTTTGGAGTTAGAATAGTAATTTATTATGGTTTACTATCCAGCATTTTCCCTGACTTATGTTGGATTGGAGTTAGAATAGTAATTTATTATGGTTTACTATCCAGCACTTTCCCTGAGTTATGTTATGTTTGGAGTTAGAATAGTAATTTATTATTGTTTACTATCCAGCATTTTCCCTGACTTATGTTGGATTGGAGTTAGAATAGTAATTTATTATGGTTTACTATCAAGCACTTTCCCTGAGTTATGTTATGTTTGGAGTTAGAATAGTAATTTATTATTGTTAACTATCCAGCATTTTCCCTGACTTATGTTGGATTGGAGTTAGAATAGTAATTTATTATGGTTTACTATCAAGCACTTTCCCTGAGTTATGTTATGTTTGGAGTTAGAATAGTTAATAATAATGGTTTACTATCCACCATTTACCCTGATCTATGTTGGATTGGAGTTAGAATAGTTAATTATTATGGTTTATTATCCAGCATTATCTATTTACTATTTTTAATAAGAATAATATATGTCATGTTGTAATATTCATTTCAACAATATAAATTAAAAACATTTTTATAATATTTTTACATACATATGACAAGTTTCTAAATTAATAAACAAAATTTTGTTTAAAATATTTTTCTTTATTCATAGTTTAATTTGTTACTGCAAAGATTTTGAACATTTTATAAAACAGTTAACATAATTTTTGATAACAAATTATATTGCAGTTTTGTACATAAATACAGTTTCAATAATGCATAAATTAGTATATTACATTTTAATAATTTTTATTAAAATTTAATATATTACATATTTTTTATGTCATTGTTTTTATCAAGATATGTACATAACATAAATTTATCTTTTTTTAACATCTGAGAAAAATATTTAACAATGAAAAACATTTTTTAATATACAATAAACAATTAATACATAATTCTATTGAACATATTAATGTATATTTTACAATATTGATATGTTTTTTAACAATAAAAAGTAAATTATTACTAAACATGGAAAATATTATGCTATTTAATACAATTTATTTTTGATCAAAAGGGTATTTAGTCCTATTTTAGTTTTTATTATGCAGCCATTTTGTTTTTGGAACTTCACTTTTTACTCTATCAACATCGTTGTTTGGGTCATTTTAGAAAACGGAACCTCGCGGTTGGGAGCTGCTTCTTGTTGGTGAAGGTAAGTTTATTTTACATTATTTTTAAAGATATTTAAATTTATTTTAGTGATAGTTGTAGTGTGTACGTGTCGATATGTGTAGTACTTTACTCTTTATGTGCGAATTACGTGTTATTTAGCGTCGTAATGGAGAACGTACTTTGTGAGGTAGTTCGAACACAAGTAACGATCCGGTAAAATGCGCTCCGAATCGTCGTACGGAGCAATTTTCCCCGTACGAATCGTACCCATACACGTCCCCGTACGTACGACGAAGTGCGATTTGTACCAGGAGCCAAAGACCGTACGAGTCGTACAGGACTCCGTACGACTAAAATATCCGTACGAGTCGCACTCGGAACCCGCTGTACGTGACATCGCTACGGTTCGCGGCTGGTTTTTACGAGCCAGCAAGTCCGATTCGTGTCGGGTACGCACCGTACGACCCTTTTTTTTACGGGAGCTGGAAACAGCCGTAAACGCATAGTACGCCCGTGGGGACGCCGCGTACCCCCCATGATCGCCGGGGTATGTGACGTACCCCTGCGATCATGGGGGGTACGCGCCGTACACCCAGCGTACATGGGGTACGCACCGTACCCCATGTATGGTGGGTGTACGGCGCATACCTCATGTAAGCTGGGTGTACGGTGCGTACCCCCCACGATCACCAGGGTACGTGACGTACCCCGGCGATCATGGGGGGTACGCGCCTTACGGTGTGTATGTCATTGTGCGCTTTTCCGTACGAATCGCCCTTACCTGACGCGGACCGTACGAATAGCGTCCTGATCACCCGGTCCGGATCGTACTCGCCGGGTCGTACGGTGTGTTTACGAGTCGTACGGAAACGGCTACGAATACGAATCGTACGGGGGATTATTTTTACCGGATCGGAATCGACGCCTAGTGTTGTATTAATGGATGAATTCAGATGTTTTCAAATGTTTTATATGCTATGTGTAGGCTATGTGTATTTCGTATGTTTTGAGGGTGCGTTTTGTTTCGATTATTTACAGGTGTTCGTTTTGGGGAGCAGATGGATTGTAACGTTTTTTTTTTTAAAGCAGGTACATACTTTTTTACTTTCCCTGCTTTTTCGGGTTTTCTACTTTTTTACTCGTGATTATTTATCACCTTTTTAATGGTTTCAATTTCGAGAGGATTGCGACGTGGGACTATTATCGAACAGTTGTATTTTTTGCATTTTGTTGGGATTTTTAAACACTATATGGATAGTGTTTCCTATTATTGCTGTGGAAAGTATCACCGTGGAACATATTCTACAGCAGCAGAACCGTAAGTAAAAGTGATATTTACTTTTGGGTTGCATTGTGTTATAGTGTACTATTTAGTTAAATGTAATGTTATTATGTCTTGTAATAATATATTACTTATAGTTTTACATGACATAATGTTACTAAATTTAACTACATAGTATGTTTTGTTATGCTTTGCTTACTTTTTAGGTATTTATATTTAAAGGATGGATTTAGCTATTAGGTCTAAGTATGCTAGACCTTCTATGCTTAGGTACATTCTAGTTTTTTGCTGGAGATATTCGTACATATTTAATGTTTGTTTACTTAGTTTAGGGCCAATTTTAGAAAGGGATTGCTCTATTCTGAGTTCTTGGTAGCTTTGTTCTTTTTTAATGCTTTGGATTAGTTTGTGAAGTGTTGGTTGACTTCTTCCTAAAGTGGCTTGGAAGGCATTATGCCATCCTTCAACTGCGTTGTTAGTTTTAGCTTTCTGTGCTATTGTACTAGCATACACATTCCACCATGGAATTTGAAATTTAGGTTGTCTACGGTGGCCTGAACGATGTAATCTTCCAACCCAGGTATCTTCAAAATAGTCCAAGAAGGGAGTTAGTTTTTTCTCATTGGTGCGGTAGAAAGGGCTGTCAATTAATAAATTGTAGTAGGTAGCTACTTCTGTTGTTGGTACACATGCCAATGCAATCAACTTTTTTATTTGATAAGCAAAGTGACTGTTTGTAGAATATTCAATGCTTAAAGTAGATTTTTGTAAGTGCCTCCATATACTTTGGTTGTAGTGATAATAACAACCTTGTATTGAGGTATGGGGATATATTTTAAGTATAGCTTGAATCATGGCCATTTCAAAGTCAATTATAATTCTTTGAGGATAGTAATTATCAGTTAATTATTTGATCGTTGTTAAAAGTTCAACGTAGGTAGTATTTGTTTTGTTTGGCAGCAGAGTATAAATTAGAGGGATATTTGTATCTTGGTATTCACCATGGATGGTGTAAAGTTGATAGAAAGGTTTGGGACAAACTTTAAAAGTCCCGTCCATCATCCATGTTTCACATGATTTAAGTTTTTGCAAATTACTATTAGTAGCAAAAAGTAAAATTTGTTTGTCATGACTGTGGTTGTCATACATTAAGAATTTATCCTCATTATGTGTAATGGTATATTCAGGATATATTTTTATATCCTGAAAACTTTCTGGGGTTGGTGGAGTTGGATCCATTCTGAAGCACGTTTAGTTTTTGCAATTAATCTTTTTAAGTTGGGAATAGAAGGTAGCTGTCCTGTCACATGTTCTGGCACTTTGCTTAAAACATTTTTCAAAATACTAGTGCTTGTTTCTTGTGATCCTGTACTAGCATCTTTCAATGTTTCCAGTGCTTCTCTAACTTCCACTTCTGTTACATTTGGTGAGTGGTTATGCTCACGTACATTTACCACATTGTTATCAACAGTTGTTGCTCTACCATAGCATGCACTTGAGTAATATTTGCTACATTTCCAATGGGTCTTATTCGCTTTTATTCTTTCTTGGGTGTAGGTGTAACCCATGAAGCTCAGCATTAGTTTCCCTTTTTGCGAAGTAATGAATGTAGCTCCAGTTGCCATGTCTAAGGTAGATCTGTGGAAATATATATATGTATTTTTAAGAACATTGAACACGATTTATAGAGGTGTGTATAAGAGCAGCAAAAAGCCTGAACATATACTTACTATGTGGCTTCACTGGTAATTATTTTATTCTTATTTCTCTTTCTGAATTTTCTCCTTTTTAAGTTCTGTAGTAGTGTTAAAGAATAATTGAAAGATATGATTTAGTGTAATAGGTGTTTGATTTTACTTTCAGAATTGTTATACATACAGTGACTATACTTACTTGATGTAGTAGAAGATGTTGGTAGTGTAGTTGTAGATAGGCAAATAATTTTGTAGAGTCTGTGGAAAAAATAATCATTGTGTTACTTATAGTATTTGGATGATAGTAGATGTTAACATATGAAGTAAATTGTACCTTTACTTAGCAAGTTTAAATAATTTTGATCAGCTATCTAAGTAGACATGGATAAGGTAGTTTATAAATGTTTTTACATCTAAGTTTCTGGTCGTTGTTGATAAGTTGAACATGTTTTGTTTTCACTCTAAAGAAGAACAGTTTTTAAATTAGGGAGTTTATCTACTTTTTGCTATGTTTGAATGAAAAAAGCAATGGGATTTTACTTACTTGAAGTGTAGTATGACGTTTTGTAGTTGTAGTCGTAGGTTTGTATTCTCTTCTCTCAGCAAGGTAACCGTTTTTCTCCAAGTTTGGGCCAAAAATGGTAAATTACGTTAAGTGTGTAATTGTTTTTATATTAGTGAGTTAATTAATGGTAGCTTTTGATTGGTTCAATTAGTGAAATTTCAAATTCATTGGTTGAGAACGTTATTTTGAATTAGAAAACCGTTATTTTCGTAAGAGTTTGTTGCATCACTATTTGTTTGTAAAATTACGTAGTAAAAAGTATTATATGTGCTTTTTTGTTTTATATGTAAATAGTTTATATGTAGAAAATAATGAAATGTGTTTCACATTTAGGCCATCGGAGTGTATGATAGTATCAGTAAATGTAAATTTTCTTAACCTATATTATATATTTTTATATAAATAAGTAATAGGAAAACTAAATAATTATATGTGTGAATAGTTTTGTAAAGTAAAATAGTAAAAAAAAGTGAGTAAAATAAAAGAATAGAGCATATCGAGTTGGTAATAAAAAGACAATATTTTTTGTATCTTTCTATAAGCAGAGAGGTTGTCGATGTTAGTGTTGTCGATATATATGTCTAAGGTAATGCTATTTAAAATAAAGTCGATAATGTAGTAGTCGATATTTATGTTGTCGATATTAGTGTGAACGATATTAGGGTTGTCGATAAAAAAAATCGATATTTGTGTGCATCCATGTTTAAGTATAGGATGACGATATTATTGTGAGCGATATTTTAGTGACGATATTTATTTATGACGATATTTATGTTAACGATATTCCATCATGGAACCACCCCACGCATCAGGAATTAACATGGACACACACATTCCCCATGCATTCCTATGGGAGGGCAGGCCAGCCTCACTACACGCACGCACTTTACCCTGGGACACAGGGAAAAAGTGCGTAGAGACCAAAAATCACTACCACTAAATCACATACTAAAAGCAAAAAGTTTTAGAGGTGAACCTGCCAGAAGTGACAAGTCCAACATTCACATATGGTGAAAGCGATGAGGCAGTTATGGAGACACGCTCACAGTATCGTGGGCACGTATGATCAGTTGCACCAAGATGTGCCAAGATAGCAGGACTCTATTATCAAGATTGGGTACCACTGTATTCACTGGTCTCAGGACTCAGGATGCCTCGAGAACTACACAGTACTGAAAGCTCTCTTAACCCCTTCGATGCTCATGACGGAACAGTTCCGTCATGAGCATTGTTCGAGCTGTGCTCATGACGGAACCGTTACGTCATGACCACACCAATTTTCATTAGGGCCCAGCACCGGCGGTAAATCTGCACCGCACGGATGAGGTTAAAAACTTTAAAACACTGTGCACAGTTCACAACCTCCAACACTCATAATATTGGCATTGCCTTCAAAATACTACATTATATGATGAGTGCCCCTGACTAAGCTCTGGCCCACCCCCAGCTGACCGTTCCAAAAGCACTTACATACATGGGGAACTACTGAGGCCTGATCACTAACCTATATCAGATTCTCAGTGACCACCACTACTAATCTACCACATGACTAGGAACAAAAACATATTGGAAAACACAGCTAGTCAGCAGTACACAGGTCAGGACTGGGCTACTGTTATGCAGTACCCCAATTGAACTCTCAGGGAAGCTAGACAAAAATTCACGTATTTTAAAATATAGCATAATTGGTATTGGTCTCTGTACAAGTTTCAAAAAGTCCCTGATGGCACCAGGCTATCTTTTCTGGTGATGGGCTAGCCTAGAGAGCAACATGGTACTTTTGCTTTGTCCTCGACTACACACCTATTGAAAGACTGTACGGCGCACACTACATGATATTAGTTATTGTCCCTTTGCATCAGCGAAACAAGCTCTCTAACACAATATCTGATGTGGATGACACTATCACACATTTGTAAAAAATAATAGTGGCAGCTCTTATGATGGTGAAAATTGTGTGCTTAGGCACTGGAAAACACCTAGTATACCCACACTCAAAGAATTGACAAAGGAGCTTTTCAGATTATCTACAAATAAGTGATCTTATATCTTGCAGGATCTCCTCCCATTGCTTAAAGTAATTTGGACCCCTTTCCTACATCTCACTACGACATGAGCCAGGACTCCATGAGCATGACTTAAGGCCATACTGCAGTGATAGAAAAAGACGTGTACTTGAGGCACTCAGGAGTAACATTGTGACACTAGATCTCCCTATATGGTTAGATCCTTCATGCCATATCGTGCAACAAAAGCCATCAAACCCCCCCCCATGCCCACAATCAAAGTCTCCCACCGTGAGATACTTCGGATGAGACTGTTGGACATATGTATCAACTGAGTTTTAAGTCGCATACGCTGCAAATAGCAAAAAAGCAGCGTTTGTGACAGAAAATTCAGAAAACTGTATGTATGAGGAAAATCGCATCGCAAAATTAAGGAATTGCAAAATGTGTGATTCCTTAACTTTACGGAAGCATTTAAGGAATTGCAAAATGTGATTCCTTAAATGCTATGCAAGAAGCACTCAAGTTTTGCGATTTCACCTTAAGAAATCGCAAATTGCCACCAACTTCAAGTTGGTGGCAATTTGCAATTTCGTTCACAAAAGCACTTTTTGGCATTTGTGAAGGTGCCACGTGGCGCACATACATGCCCATAGGGCATCATATCATTGTTATTTCTTTCTGTGTATTTTGTACTTGTTAATTAGCAAACTTCTCTTTTGATAAATGATTGTGGGTACCTCATTATTGTCTTCTTTTTGCGAAATTGACCTTTATTTGTTGGGTCATTATGTGTTATAATTGTTTTCATTTTTAATTATTCCCTGAACCATTGTTGCTTTCATATTAGAACAGGTTGGGAGGTTTCAATTTGCAATCTGGAAAGCTGAGAATAAATAAAAAGAGCAGGTGACAATTGATGCACTTTATTTTGGGTGATAAATCGAACAATCTTGATAATTATTTTCACTGTTTCAACATATTTTTTAGGCTTTTACCAGACATTTGACATTTTTGCCTGATGAAAAATTTAAACAGTTCTAGCAATTTTTACAGACTTTTCCAAATACTAGGACTGCCTCTGTTTGGGTTATAAAAATGTATGCTTGGCTCTGGAGAGCCTGCGCCTGTGCATCGAGTTCAGCCTCAATCATGTATGAGCGCCGAGGATCCTCTATCATTGTGATGTGACAGAGAAGGCAGTACCAGATAATAAAAGTAGGACAATCCCTTTTGCCTGCCAACTGCCATGACAATCATCTAATTGTCTCTCCTGTATTTTTAAATTGGCCTGCCAATACCCAGCAACAGGGTCACTCACTCCATCCTTGTGGGACATGTATGGCGAATGTGCATAAGTACCTCCTGTGTGTGAAGGTGGTTTGATAGTGTCGGTTATAAGTCACTGTAGCTGCACAAAATCTATTTTGATTTTCTGAACCAAAGTGGTACATGGAATGGAGTCTGAAGGAAACTCCAAGCTTTAAACTGAATTGCAGGGCTTTCCCACCATTACGTTTCTGAGCTCCTCTGCAGTGGACCAGACTCCGGGGTGTGGACTCTAGGATATGAAAATTTGCCTATTCTTGCCTGCTTTCTTGTTCCCTGGAAGGGCTATCCACCCATTGGTTAGCAGGTAAAGTTTATTTAAGCAGCCTCCCCCTTCTTTGCGCCCTTGTTTTGGGGTTCTGCTAACAGGAGACTTCCAACTCCACCCACCTTTTCACTGACACTTGAAACCGCAGACTGTGACGATTAACCTACAATAATCAAAATGTGTACTGCATACAACCACACTTCATACAGAAGGCCATTCCCCCACCAAGATGGATGACATCCTGATTTAATTATATGATCTGTTGAATTATCTTTTTTTGAAGCCTTGAAAAAGTCCCGCAGTGACGAAACACGTGGCGGATGCATGTTGGAGTAAATAAAACTGAGACCTTGTAAGGGAGGAATGTACAGAAGAATACAAGATTACTGCATCTGCTAATAAAGTGTACTTCCATTTAAACACAATCCTTACTGTTTGGGATCTATACTATTATGTGACACTACATTGTAGTGTAGTTCCTAGTTTCCCACTAGGCCCTGCGCATTGGAATAACATAAACAGTAGTATCGACGTGGAACTGCAGATATTCCAGGCCTCCACTGACTATGCTAAACTTAATTGGGTTGTGTTACCAACTAGCTCAGAGGTCACTGGAAACTTTCTTCTCTGCATAGGAAGTGATCAGCTTCCTTGGCACAGACAAGAAGGGATTCAGTTTTCCAACAACCGTGCAACATGACAACTTTGCTCCTCAGATCAAGAGTCGATCTCTAGGGTCGTGTGAAACAATAGACATAGATTTCACTCAGTCAGTCTAGTGCAGTTTACTTTCACGAGATGTAGAGAATAGAGAGATGGGCGTGTATCAATAAAGTTTAACATTTATTGAACAGTCTTTCTTCTCGTACAAGAGAAATGTATTGCCACAATTGCAATAACTGTTATTATAAAAAGTACGTACAGTAAGATAAGAATTGCGAAATAGAACTGTAAAAGCATTGATATGGTTTCTTAGCCATACAATGGTTTAAAAGTAATAAAACATATATACAGTCATATATACATTAGGCTAACATACTCAACTGGTGCTTCTAACTAAGCCTACCCCAGTGTGCCTGACCTAAGCCTAACACGTGAGAAGGGGAGTAAGTAAGTAGCTTAAGTTAAGTTGGTTTTGCCAAGGTTTGTTTCAAGAATTCTCGTCTAAGGGTTTAGTCAACACCATACCTCTGAATAGAATGATGGAGGATTGGTATCTCCTTCAGGGGTCTCTCTCGATATCCCAGTCACCCGCGAGGGTAAACCGGAAGCGCCGGGACTGGATTTCTCTGCACGAGAAAGGCAGCGGCTTCTCTCAGCGCGTCGAGGAAGGAGGGGTGACAGCGTCCGCGGGCAGCTGGGCTGGATGTCTTCGCAGAGGACGGCTGCACGGCTCCTCAAGCGTACTGCACCATAGTTCGCGCTGTAGCGGCGATAATGGTAATCAGTAGCTTCACCACCACAGGATAGCAGGCTGCAGCGACAGAGTGCTAGTTTTTACCAACACAGGGTCATGCAGGCAGCTGGCATCAGCAACAGGCTCTCCTTACAGCTCACATTGCTTAAGGCAACGTTGGTAATATTTATACCTGACAGGTGCCGGGTTTGACGCAAGTTTGCTGGACATAAGACGTCAATTAAAGATGTCACTAGGAAGTGATAGTTATCAGTTGCTCATTAGAGTTCCATTACTAATCAAAACATAGCAAGCGGGGATTTCCAGGTTTGCTAAGTTTTTATCTTGTTGAAGAACTCGGAGTGTTATCTAGGAATATCAGATAGTGACTGCTGCTCTGTCATTGCACTAATTGGTTGCAAAGGAAGTAGCAGAGAGTCATGCTGGAATGTGGCTCTGTGGCTCTGTTCGTGTGAGGCCAGAGATGACTTTACAGAAAATCGCACTTGAACGGTTATGCCAATATAGGGAATAAAGTGATTTATAGCCGAATAGGGGCATAAGGTCACAGTATCGATCAGGAACCTAGATTAACACGCAACACCCACTCCACGGGTAATGTCCATCAAAATTACTAAAACTAAGCAATTAGATGCATGTGTAACATTGTGTAACATAGCCCACCCCAAAATACATAAATGCATTCGAAATAGGCGTACTTGTAATACATGGAATTTAGGTACTGTATGTAGTTTTAAAAGCATAGTAATCATTCAAAAATTATTGCATATGAAGTCAATGAACGATTCTGCATAAAGAATTACACATGAAGTATCTCTGACAGAAGAAATGCGAGATAAATCATCACATAAAAATGCTTTGTAATTACATGTGTGCTAGAGGCTGGTGTTATGTTGTTATGTCTCTAGATGTGTTTAGAAATAGAAGTGTGAAGCTTCTGTTCTCTAAGAATAGTTTTTACGTTAAGCAAAGAATTGTTCGTGCCAAAAAAGGGTCAATATTAGAAAAAATTGTCCAATTCAAAGAAAATAGATTCTCAAAAGCTCCTGGCAGTTTTTGTTGATCAAAACTGAAGGCCGAATTCAGAGTTCATGGGAACGCTGTGTGTCGGAAAGCTTCTCAAAAGTTTAAAAAGTTATTGTTTCTCTATGGGAGAGAACATCGTATCAGACCGCCTTCAAAGACCGACTAGATAACAACGCCCACAACAGCAAGGAACTTTTCAACATCGTCAAGGAATTTACCAATCCCTTGGCCAACTCTAACGACATCACCCCCTCTCAAGCCCTCTGCGACTCCCTAGCTTCATTCTTCCACAACAAAATTGCAGACATCCACAACAGCTTCGACAACCAACCCGGAGACCAACCCACCCAACCATCTGCTGGACCTTCACCCCCCTCGAACATCCTTAATGACTGGAACCCAATTTCCACTGAGGACACCATCCGCCTGATGAACTCCATCCACTCAGGATCCCCCACAGACCCATGCCCTCACCACATCTTCAACAAAGCAGACTCCATCATAGCACCGCACCTCCGAGACGTCATCAACTGCTCCTTCAACTCCGCCACCTTCCCGGAAAGCTGGAAACACGCTGAACTCAGCGCCCTTCTGAAAAAACCCACAGTGGACCCCACCGAACTCAAAAATTACCGCCCCATCTCGCTCCTTCCATTCCCAGCCAAAGTCACCGAGAAAGCTGTCAACAACCAGCTCGCCGCCTTCCTCGAAACCAACAAATCCCTCGACTCCTCACAGTCCGGCTTCCGAGCAAAACACAGCACTGAGACCGCCCTCATCGCAGCAACAGACGACATTCGAACTCTACTGGACAATGGAGACACAGTCGCCCTCATCCTCCTCGACCTCTCCGCAGCCTTCGACACAGACTGCCATAGCACCCTTCTACAGCGCCTCAGAAACATCGGAATCCAAGGAAAAGCACTGGAATGGATCACCTCGTTCCTCACCGGAAGAACCCAGAGAGTCCGCCTTCCACCATTCAAGTCAGAGGCCACTGAAGTCATCTGCGGCGTACCACAAGGATCTTCACTCAGCCCCACCCTTTTCAACGTATACATGAGCCCCCTCGCGGCCATCGCCCGCCAACACAACCTCAACATCATCTCCTACGCGGACGACACTCAACTGATCCTATCACTCACCAAGGACCCTAGCACCGCCAAAACTAACCTACACGAAGGAATGAAAGAAGTAGCCGAATGGATGAAACACAGCCGTCTGAAACTGAACTCAGATAAAACAGAAGTCCTCATCTTAGGTACCTCCCCCTCCGCATGGGACGACTCTTGGTGGCCTGAAGCCCTTGGAAAAGCACCCATCCCGACAGACCACGCACGGAACCTGGGCGTCATCCTGGATTCCTCACTTTCAATGAACAGACAAGTCAACGCCGTCTCCTCATCCTGCTTCAACATTCTTCGCATGCTCAAAAAAACATTTCGTTGGATCCCCACCGAAACTAGGAAAACGGTCACCCACGCTCTGGTCACGAGCCGACTGGACTATGGAAACACCCTCTACGCCGGTACTACCGCTAAACTCCAGAAAAAACTCCAACGAATCCAAAACGCCTCAGCCAGGCTCATATTAGACATCCCGCGTAAAGAACATATCTCTGGTCACCTGAAAAACCTCCACTGGCTTCCCGTCAATAAGAGGATCACTTTCCGGCTCCTAACCCACGCACACGAAGCACTCTACGAAATCGGACCAGAATGCCTCAACACACGACTGTCCTTCTACACCCCCTCCCGCCAGCTACGATCTTCCAACCAAGCCCTTGCCACTGTACCTCGCATCAACAAAACCACCATGGGAGGTAGATCCTTCTCCTACCTGGCAGCTAAAACCTGGAACTCACTTCCCACTTACCTTCGCCTTACCCAGAACCACCTAGCATTCAGAAAGCAACTTAAAACGTGGATATTTGACAAGTAATTCCCCACCCCTCCTTAAGCGCCTTGAGACCCTCCGGGTATGTAGTGCGCTATATAAATTCTCTGACTTGACTTGACTTGACAGGCTCGCAAAGAATTGGTCTACAAAATCAGGTGATAGTTCAACCAAATTAGATAGCGCTGTAACTTGGCAGGTGTGAGAATGATTGCTGTCATCATAGTCGGGACCAGCAATGCTCACAGAACGTTGTACCTGGGTGATGTTGCTTTTGTCACTCGCTCCACTGTTACCACTTGGCTGTAGTACAGGAGTCTCCACGAATGCCGTCAACAGGATTGGTAGCCGCTGGGGACAACACAATGCGTGAGCCGTTATTGGACTTAGCAAAGTATCAACGTCCATTGGTACTGCTGATGGAAGTGAAAGACAGATGTCCAACACGCATTCCTGGCCGCAAAGCATACACCGTAGCACAGGTAAAATGCAATTTTGCCATATCGGTCTGAATGAAAGGAACCAGGTCATGTTTAGATCTCTCAGCCTGGCCAATCCGAGGACGTCAGTTATCCTGTCCCTGTAGCGCATTGCTAGGATTGTCTCTTCCATTCCCATGGGAGCTATGTCTGAGCCGAGGCTTGCCATAACGTAGCAGGATGGTCAAAAATAGAATCCCTGCGATGAGTCCCAAAAATAGTGGAATACCACCAAAAATGGAGTGCACAAAATTAGGAAAGATTCCCAAAATTGCCTGGAAGGGTGTTAGCAGTCCCGTAAAGACTGTCTTAAATATGCCTGGGATGCTTGTTGCACTAGACATGTTAAGGAGTTGACTGCACATTTCTACGAAATGCACGGGGCAATTTGTTGATAAAAGGTCATGGACCTCAGTAGCCGTCCTTGCGACTAGAAGATCATACGTCTCTTTAGATGACGTTATAGGCACTGTTGTCTGTAAAAGCACAGATTTCATTTTGCTTAATGTATCAATTCGTATAGAATAGAGATTCAGACGAGGCCAGAGGGGAGTCACTATGTCTGGAGGCCCGCTCGGAAACAATGCTTGCATACAGCATTTGACCGTGGATGTTACTTGTACTAGATAACTTGTCCCTGGCGCGAGGCCACAGCACCTGTGATCCGTTCTAAGAATGTAACTCCCGTTCGAAAGTTGCATAAAGAAGGGCTCTATCTGAGTTGCAGGTGTGACTAGCTGGTGACATGAAAGGTTGTTTGAATTTCCATCACATGCTCAGTGTAAATTAATACCCTGACACAAAAGTATACCGCTTAGTGAGTGTTTACAGTTATCACCACTAAGAAATACATTTTTGTCGCTGTCACTATAGCAAGAATGAGTGTATGGTAATTTCCATTCGGATTTTAAATATCCTTTACCCAATTGTTCATATTGGCCAGCAGGTATGTATTCAAGGCATTTTTTAAATCGGAAAGTTGTTATCGGAATTGTGATAATTCCGTGTATTATCCATTCAAAGACAGGATTCTTTGACATTGTCAATGGTAATCTCTCGAGTTTCTCGATGCTCAGGATTGTATAGTCTGCTCCTTTCTGTGCCAAACTGATCTGTTTATCAGTAAGGTTAAAACTGGAAAATAATGACGTTGTGTTGATTAACCGCCAAGGCACATAGCCTGAACGAAGATTTTGCAGCGTCCAGCCTAGTTCTATAATAGAGCGTAGTTGAGACTGGCCATGTTGTAACATAAGCAAATCTCTGTCTATCACATCAAAGGCAGAGGATACAATATTGTCCAACGAATATATTCTGGAAGACAGAGTCATTAACCCATTGTCTACTACAGAAAGTGTTTTTTCCAAATTAATACGATCAATTTCTCGTATCTTTTCAGCAGTTTCAATTTGCTTTACTTTCCAAGCCTCGTTGTAAGTAGCATAGATGCTGGTCGCTATGAAACGCTTTTGACGCTGTTTGCGTGGTCCAAGAATGAAATCGCGCAAATCAGCACCATCTTTTAATAAAGACAAGTGTTGCTTAATTTCAGCCAGTGTGGATGTAGTTAGCCATTCTAGGCAGAGTTTCCCTACACTGTATGTTGTTATAATCCCTGGATGTTGTCTCTGGGAATATCTTGAGTCTAATCTGGTCATTTTTAACCCCTGTGTTTTATTCAGGAATCTATCTTGACAGCTATTTGTGTCTGTAGGCCAGATTAACCACTTTTTCCAATCAGGATGTGTTCTGTTGAAATGTAAAATTTGTGACACGCCTAACCCAATATCTGCGGTTACATTTTCAGGTATTGGCTTTGGTATAGACGGTGTTTTAAGGTCTTTGTTCTTAGCTAGGCCAAGACAAGATGTTTGGTGTATTGTGTCATTTAAAAACAACATTTGTTCTGGTATCATGCAGGTTCTAAATAGTGCTTCTATGCCTTGCACCTGCCAATCTTTTGTACCCCAAATTGTTTTCGTTTCAATATTATTTTTCCAATAATCAAAACCAAATGTCATCATTTTGTCATAAAATGCTTCTGAATATATCAATTTAGAATTTGTCAGCATTGTTTTCATTCCTGTTTTCTCTAACAGTTTGTAATAAAACGTTTCTGCATCACTGGTGTTAAACCCTGAGAAGTATTTGAATTTCTCAAAAAATGCTTTAGAACTGCTTTTAGGTGGTGTAGAACAATGTTCCCATTGATTATACATAAAAACATTTCTAGGCTGTGCAGATTTATGCAAGTAATGATCCCCATAGTGGGTGTAACAGAATAACTGCTCATAACTAGATGAACCTTGTAAATAATCATGATCTGTGAATCTAGCTGACATTACTAAATCAGACATCATGTCATTAATACTGTTAAAGTCCCAATCATCAGAGAATGTACTAGGTGTAACAAAGTCACTTAAGGAAACCTTTAGTTGATGAGGATACTTCAGGATTTCGACCGGACCATAGATCTCATAGTCTGTTTTCTCCCATACTACCCCACCAGGTATTGGAATTGCTGTGACATTTACTGTTGACAGTTCTCTTTTCTTCACGTGGGATGATCTGTGTGGTTTCAGGACTAGGTTGATGTTCTGACTTGCTGTGTCCATTGTAATATATTTTCCTTCAATGAATTTTCCCAAACACAGTACCATGATGAGCCAAAGCAGGAGGAAAAATACACCTAGACCGAACCAGAACTCTAGCCAAGGGGAAATGAGGTAGATTTCCTTCAGTTGATGAAAGAGTTCCGTTGCTTTTTCTTTAAAAGATTTTTTTGTTTCTGGCATCACTTCGGGGTCATTTAAATCTTCAGAGAAGTTGTCGAAGTTGATGAAATAACCAGAGGCAGTTCTGTCAATTGATGGGATTGTTCTTTCAATCTGTCTCTCGGTAGCACTTTCTGATGCCACATCATTGTAGACTGGTGTTGTTTCTTGACGAACTGTTTCAATCTGTGTTTCAAGAGGCACAAGTTCCATGGCTGTATTGCATAGTCCTTCATTGTGCACTGCAGGCTGATCGAATGTGATGAGTCTTTCAGTTTGAACCTCTTGGATTGTTGCAAGTTTGGGCATTCTGTTGTTTCTTGGGAGTCCACTGGGCCTACTGTTGATTATAGGCCACATGCTTGTGGTTTTACCAGATCGATGGATACGATTCTGTTCTCCTTTTTACCAGCAAGGGGCGGTAGCACAACTGATCTTGTTCCCGTGACTGCTAAGACAGGTACTGCTTTTCTGTAAGAAGGCCCAAATTCCTTCTTAACCGCGATCTTTTCTCTGACTAGATCCCCAATCTTTGGAATCCAGACAGGCCTTGCTGGGGCTGTTGCGGGTGGTGCCTCGTCAGTGGTACTTGGCTGTTGCTTTAACTTTATGTTGCTTAATGATTTTCTTGTTTCATTCAGTTCCTGTAAAACAGCCAAACGGTCTTTTACATCAAAGTGCTTTGTTTCTTCTTGTACCACTGACATCTGACTATCGAGGTCCTGAACGTTCATTCTAATTCCGAACAATAGTTCGTATGGGCTGAAACCTTTTAGAGAATTTCTTGGCATGTTGTTAAGACTAGTCTGGACACTTATTAAATGTTTGACCCACCCAGCGCCTGAACCTAATACCTTCGCTGTTATAGATTGCTTTATGTCCCGGTTTTTTCTTTCTACCACACTATTCCCTTCCGGGGTATGACTGACAAGAATACCGCAACCCAATTCCCATGCTAGCCATGGCCTCCTTATAGGCTCGAGAGCTGAAAGCAGGACCCTGGTCAGAATGGAACGTGGTAATTGCGTATATGCCGATATGGACTCGCGAATCTTTTATAACCGTTCTAGTGTCAGCCGAGCGCTGGTGACCTCATTTTTTAAGTGCTTTTCGTCTTAAATGGTGTACACTGGGACGCGCTTCTCTTCTTTGATTGCGCAGATAGACCGCCTTATGCTGTCTAGAAGGGATCCTGAAACTACACTGGCCTGTTCATTACTGCGATCTCTGTTGCAGTCTTCACAATTTTGAGCAAAACATTGAATATCTATACTCATTCCTGGCCACCAGTACTCTGATTGTAATTCTTTCAGAGAGGCTTTGATTGTTTGGTGTTTCAGACCCAACCCCATGTGTGCTTCCAGTAATAGGAAGCCTCTCCTGCTCCTGTTTGGAATTACTCTATCCCCCACTCCAGGGATTCGAGCAAAAGGAACGGAGTTTGCATCGATTATGTATGCATAATTGAGTGGATAGTTTACGGGTAGCGCTGCACAGTCGCCTTTTACGGTCGTTTTTACTGCCAGCATGGTTTCCCCGTCTATATACTTATCTGTACGCTTTTTTGTGGCTACGGAAGCCGGGTTAGTTGCTTCCGCGGTGGCTGTATTAGCCAATGAATTCCCTGCAACGTGAACGCCATCACGTTGAAGACTCTGTGCGTGAATCACGTGAGTCTCTTGTAGTTCTTTGTGTAAAAGAGCTACCTCGTTCCAGAGCTTTTTATGCTTTATTGTGGCACCTGTGTCATCTTTGTAGTCGTTTTCGATCCAACTCTGCAGTTTGTTATTGTAAGAATTGACGCAAAAATGAGAATCGCACACGATAAGTGTGGGGAATTCGCGTTCTACATTTTCGAGCGCCATCTTTAAACATCTGATTTCAGTTCTTTGAACCGAACAGTACTTTACTGATTCGGTTTTTGTTATTTTCGGTCTGAATTTACCGCACAGCCAACGACCTTTAATGATCGCACATGCTGCATCGTAGGATTTTCTCTCTACGTTGAAATGCTGTACAGAGCTATCTGTATAGATTATACAGGCATATAGTGGGAGAGGCAGAATTTCGATTGGCAGAGGATATTCTTCTTCATATTCTAAATCATTCAGTTATTCGTATTGCGGGGCGAAATAGTATTTCACGTCTTCCGCTCCTAGAGAATCTATGCACTGTATCCATTTTGGATCCAGTGACACTGTAGGCAGGTTTACTGGGCTGAATAGCGCTTCGAAGGCGGATTCCGCTGTGAGGATGTTAATCCTTTTGCCGTGTGCTAGTTCTCGTTCATTTGCTAGTGCGATTTGCACTGCGTTCACAGTTCTTTCTGTGTGACTGAATGCTTTTTCTGCTTGTGTGTACAAGTGAGATTTAATTGAAATTGGTACCTTTTCTCCCTCATTAGAGGTTAGGTATGTGAATCCGCATCTTCCTGGGATGACTCGGATTACAAGATCACGTGTGTTGTCACGTGTGTCTAATTTTGATTTTGCTAACATGTCTGTTTACAGTGATCTCAAAATTTCTGTGTGTTTTTGAGTCCAATTGATTTGTTTTAAATCAGGTTTAATTAGTTCGTAGAGAGGTTTAACCCTCTCTGCGTAATTTAGAATGTAAGTTCTTCCGAAATTCAGAAAACCTAGAATGGATTGTAAATTCTTCAGCGTTTTTGGAGCTTGGAGTACAGCGCACTTCTCTAAGAAGTTGTCCGCTAGGCTTTTCCCTTCACTTGATAATTCGTACCCTAAAAATAGTACTGTCAGATGGGCAATTCGGGACTTTTTAAAGTTGAATTTGTAACCCTCTGCTGCGAACCCAAGTATAATGGTGTTCACTCTTTTCAAGTGAGTATCCAAGTCGTCGTCTGTGAGATAAATATCATCTACGTAAGATAATGCTTCATCATCATAGATTTGTAGTAACTCTGTTACCCTAGCTGAGAATAGTCCTGGGCTGTTCTTGAACCCCTGTGGGAGTCGACAGAATTTTTTCTGCGACCCAAATGCGGAGAAAGCGGTCAAGTATCTGCTTTCTGGTGCAATGTTTTGACAAAAGAAACCATTAGAAATGTCTAATGTCGTTTTGTATTTTTTCCTAACTATGTTATTCATTAGGGCTGCACTATGCGAGTTTTGTACTGCAAAAGTTTTGCAGTACAAAACTAGACGATATGAATTGTCTGGCTTGGGGACAGGAAACAAAGGATTGTTCATTTGAGAGGTGCATGTTTCAATCACCCCCTGGTACTCAAGTTGATCTAAAATCTCCCTGACCTGTTTTTTAGCTTCTTGCTTTATGGGATACTGCCGTTGGGCAGTTGGTTCACTTTTTAGTTGGATTTTGTGAGGAGGAGAGTCCTCATCCCATCCTACATGATTTTTATACAATGCAGGTGCCTGGGCCACTGCCCATTTCCTTGCATATGTATATTTTTTGTGAATCGGTATGTGATTCGAGAAGGCAGGCATAATCACTTCTTCGCCACGAGGGCACTCCCTGACAAACTCCGGGGGCCAATCTTTTTCAGCTAACAGAATATCATAGCCTTTTGAGAGCTTATCCCAAAATAGACCCTTAATTTTCCTAGTCTTATCACCCTCTATACGCAATGTTATTTCGTATATTTTATGGGGCTCGCTAAGTCTGGTGTCGGCAGTTTCAACCTGAATGTATTCATTCGTGTCCACTGTCTCCAGATGACTCATCAAGTTCTTGCGCGCTATACTGATTTCTGCTGCACTGTCCAACATTGTCAATGCCCACTCCCCGTTTTTCAACTGTGTCCTCAGTATTCTCGGCATGGTTGATTACTCTAATACTGGCTACCTTCTTTTTAGGAAATTGAGATTTCTTATTTTGAGCAGGTTCATTGTCTTTGGACTTGGTGTGCTCTCCTGGGTCTGACCGTCCTCTTCTTTCCGAATTCTGTGGGAAAGATCGAGAGGGACGTGTATCAATACTTTGATATCTATCAGGTTTTTTTATATTATCCCTATTTCTAAGGTTATATCTTTTCTCAGAGGACTCCCTCTGGGGAGACTGGCGTTCTCGAGTCGGAGTTCTTTCCCTCCGTCGAGGAGACCTTCCTCTGGACTGGAAAATGTTTTCCTTGGGAGTGGATTGTTTATTTCCATCCCAGCTCTTTTTAGGAGTGTTTAAATTATTTTTAATAAATAATTTTTCAGGATTTTCGAGCAGTTGGGGCTTAACTGGTTTTCCACCCAAGCTGTCTCTACCTAATTCTTCATAGCATTTTTCTATGATTTTTGCTAGCTCAACAGGATCTTTTATATCTGTTTCCCTCAACTTCTGGCGGATCGCCACAGATGCTGCTTCTTCCTTTACATTGGCTAATAATATAGCCGTGACCTGCTTGAAGTCTTTCAGTAATTTCATACCTAGATTTAAAGCGGGTTCTGGACCGAATTCATTTTGAATCTGTTTTAGCACTTCTGGTATTACCGCCATAGACGGAACACCGTGTGTTTTTGTGTAAATGGAAGCAAAGACTGTACCCCAAGTGTCGCAGTCCTCCACGTGTGGTGCGATTCCCATAGGAAGGCAGATGGTCAAGATTCTGTGTTTCTCAATAGGGGTAGTATCAGGAAATACTGCCTCTATTTGAGTGATTTTCTGGGCTAACCAGAAAGGAATTTGTTCCCGTTTTACGGGTGTTTTACCAAGACATGACTGTATGTTCTGTGGTGTAATTTTATTTGTGTTCCCCTGATGAGGGGTCAGCTGTGGTGTATTAACAGCTGGCTGGATTGTAGCAATCCGCATTACATATTGGACTAATTGCCTATGTATTTTTATTAATGTGTTTAGCTGTACTAACAGCTCTTCCTTGGACATTTTTGCAATGTCAGGATGTGGTGTGTAGCTGGCTAGAACCGGCCACGTGGCTCCTGGTCTACCTAGTGGACCGAGCCTGGTAATGTGATCATTGTGTTTTAGGGCGCCATTAAACCAGAGCAGGTGCTCTTGAAATTTAAGTGGAATTTCAACCTCCTCGAAAGGGGCGTACTCATCCGGAGGTTCCTCTATTTTGTAATAGTGAAACTCTTGTGTTATAGCGTTTACCGCTGGAAAGTTTATCCATGAATAGAATACCTCTGTCTGCCGATACTCGTGAGCCTCTATCACGAAAATTACTGTACCACCTTGAGGTGTCAGTCCGTTTTCTATAAGTTTTAACGTTATAGATCTTCTTAACTGGACCGGGATGATAATAGCATCCGGGTCAGCCTGTAGGAGACTCGTGTCTTCCTATATTAGTATGGAAGCCAGCCTAGCTGCTCCTTCATTGTCTGACATTTTATAAATGCAGTTTTTGCAGAGTAGGTCTCCAAGGAGACAAAGATTAGGTGCACAATATTTTGGAACACTGTATCCTTCAACGTTGAATAAACCGGAGCTTCACATAGGAATCTCTTCCTACTAAGGTCGGGCGGATTTTAACCTTTCACCCACTCCAGACGTCTATTGGAGTTTTTACGGGAGAAAGGGGTCTGTGAAATATGCACGACTGAGTTACTCTACAAGTCTTGCGTTAGTTTATCGCCTTACCAAACGTTGGGCGCCATGTAGTGTAGTTCCTAGTTTCCCACTAGGCCCTGCGCATTGGAATAACATAAACAGTAGTATCGACGTGGAACTGCAGATATTCCAGGCCTCCACTGACTATGCTAAACTTAATTGGGTTGTGTTACCAACTAGCTCAGAGGTCACTGGAAACTTTCTTCTCTGCATAGGAAGTGATCAGCTTCCTTGGCACAGACAAGAAGGGATTCAGTTTTCCAACAACCGTGCAACATGACAACTTTGCTCCTCAGATCAAGAGTCGATCTCTAGGGTCGTGTGAAACAATAGACATAGATTTCACTCAGTCAGTCTAGTGCAGTTTACTTTCACGAGATGTAGAGAATAGAGAGACGGGCGTGTATCAATAAAGTTTAACATTTATTGAACAGTCTTTCTTCTCGTACAAGAGAAATGTATTGCCACAATTGCAATAACTGTTATTATAAAAAGTACGTACAGTAAGATAAGAATTGCGAAATAGAACTGTAAAAGCATTGATATGGTTTCTTAGCCATACAATGGTTTAAAAGTAATAAAACATATATACAGTCATATATACATTAGGCTAACATACTCAACTGGTGCTTCTAACTAAGCCTACCCCAGTGTGCCTGACCTAAGCCTAACACGTGAGAAGGGGAGTAAGTAAGTAGCTTAAGTTAAGTTGGTTTTGCCAAGGTTTGTTTCAAGAATTCTCGTCTAAGGGTTTAGTCAACACCATACCTCTGAATAGAATGATGGAGGATTGGTATCTCCTTCAGGGGTCTCTCTCGATATCCCAGTCACCCGCGAGGGTAAACCGGAAGCGCCGGGACTGGATTTCTCTGCACGAGAAAGGCAGCGGCTTCTCTCAGCGCGTCGAGGAAGGAGGGGTGACAGCGTCCGCGGGCAGCTGGGCTGGATGTCTTCGCAGAGGACGGCTGCACGGCTCCTCAAGCGTACTGCACCATAGTTCGCGCTGTAGCGGCGATAATGGTAATCAGTAGCTTCACCACCACAGGATAGCAGGCTGCAGCGACAGAGTGCTAGTTTTTACCAACACAGGGTCATGCAGGCAGCTGGCATCAGCAACAGGCTCTCCTTACAGCTCACATTGCTTAAGGCAACGTTGGTAATATTTATACCTGACAGGTGCCGGGTTTGACGCAAGTTTGCTGGACATAAGACGTCAATTAAAGATGTCACTAGGAAGTGATAGTTATCAGTTGCTCATTAGAGTTCCATTACTAATCAAAACATAGCAAGCGGGGATTTCCAGGTTTGCTAAGTTTTTATCTTGTTGAAGAACTCGGAGTGTTATCTAGGAATATCAGATAGTGACTGCTGCTCTGTCATTGCACTAATTGGTTGCAAAGGAAGTAGCAGAGAGTCATGCTGGAATGTGGCTCTGTGGCTCTGTTCGTGTGAGGCCAGAGATGACTTTACAGAAAATCGCACTTGAACGGTTATGCCAATATAGAGAATAAAGTGATTTATAGCCGAATAGGGGCATAAGGTCACAGTATCGATCAGGAACCTAGATTAACACGCAACAACATGAATGCTTTGGTGTTCTTTTGTATAAACACTGTGAAGGGACCAGTCTGGAAGCAGTAAGAAAAGGGCCAAAACTGCCTGCATTTGGTCTCAGCGCTAGACTTTTAGAATACAAAAAATCTGTTTGTAAAATGTGTATAAAGATGGGGCAGAAACTACCACTCGGTTTGCCAAGATTTCAGTATTAGAATTCAGGACTCAACACCAGTGGAAAAAAGAAAATCTTTTGTGTGCCAAGAAAAAAAATCGGCATGGCCAAGACAGGTAGTGAGGCCGCAGGACTCTCTGGCCTCCAAAGCATGCCCTGCAGTTGCAGAGCCTGTGATTGTCTGTCGCATCAAAATTACATCCCCACGGTCTCTTGCCCCGCATCAAGGTTCAGCGCCTGTGAATAATACTCAGAAGAACTGTGACCACATGTCAGTGATCACACTGAGAGAACTCAAAAGCACCTGGAAAAGGTGGAGTCCATGATCTGCATTGGGTCCTCCCCACAGTCGCAATTAGGCTCTTCCCATGTTTTGGTGGTGAATTTGGGTTGGAGCTGAGGCAGACACATCCATGAAGTAGTATCTGGAATCTTATGGCCCTTTTGTGGCATGGCCTGTGGTTACATTACTGCGCCTCCTCAGCCAGAGCTCATGACTACACATTTTACCACTGACATCAGATTTGCTGCATTTAAATCGATGCAACAACTTTAGCAGGCCATGAAGAAATTCACATCACCAGTAGCTGAAGAACTTCTGCTCTCCATCGACAACTGCAGACTGACCCACATCAGACCAAACAAGGAAGGCACGTGCTCAATTGTGGCCAAGTGGGGAGAACTGTAAACATGGGAAATATGGGTTACATCTATTTGCGTGCTACCCAATCATTACCCAGAAATGACTTTGAGGAGAAAGGAAAGACGGGACCCTGGAGGAGCCACTTCAAAAGTGATTTATTCCTCGAGGGATAAACCTTGACAGTTTGCACTTATATTTACCATAACACACTCTAACAGGGAAGCACCTGTGTCGACAATGGAAAGTTTTCACCCAAACAGTTATTAATATTCAAATCACTGTAAATGTGTAATTTGTTCTTTGAATCTATATGTACAGTATTTTCGTGCGTGCATTCTCTCAGTAAAACCATTGGATGCGCACTGAGTTATTGACTGTTAATATATGATTCATTGAGTTCTGAGTCGCTAACCCGTAGGTCAAGTACTAAAACAATGTGCTTGATGCTCATTTTTGGGCTCAATTTTTTTTGTTTGAATATATTTTATTGGTTTTACAAAAACATGAATATAACATCATTTGTTGACTCAAGCCATAACAATGCATTTTATCTCCACAAGTCTATACATCAATCACATTGTATCATTGTACTCTGGATGTTACTGGTGTCGTATCCTGTGAAAGTGGGGTAAACTGGCGCGTGGTTGGTCACAGTGTTCTTGTGGTATGTCAAGTGTCATGGTCTCTACTCCCAACGATCGCTGCTATTCAGCAGCCACTGGGAGGATCCATCTCGTGGTATGTAACACAACAACGGTGTCGCAACCTTGTGTGGTAGTGCAGTGTTAGCTGCGAACTCTGGCGGCAAGACCAGCGCGTCGTCCTCGCGTCTCGGGGCTGACATAAGGCCTGTTGCCTTCTTATCTCGTGGCCAAGATCCGTTTGTCCAGTGTGTCCATTGTCATGTTAGAGGCGCCAGCGTGCATCCCCCCCTCTCAAGTCATCCAATGAGCACCCGACACATTGTGGTCATGGTTGAGCGTGACAGTGTTGCTGTATGCATGTGTACATATCTTTGACTGCCTGATCAGTGTGCCTGTCAGCGGAACTGTCTCGGCTCTCAGAGCCTGGAACTGGCTATGTAGTCAAGGGAACGAGGGAGGGAGAAGAGGGGAAATTAAAACTTAAAAAGGAGATAAAAATAAGGGTGGGGGAGTCAACTTGGAAGTGTGTGTTGTGTGATATAGTGAGAGCATGTTAGCTTAATGGGAGCTGCAGTGGCTGTTGCATGCGGTCTATTCCAGCGTGTCTGCCCATGAACAGTCAACTCAGTAGTCGGTGGGTGGGTCACGGCGGGGGGGGGGGGACATTCATGCAGACCCGCCGTGGGCATGGTCATTCGGGGTGTAGTGCTTGTGTGAGCAGGTCGCGGGCGCCCCGAAGCTGGCGTTTCGTTTCCGCGCACAATGGGGTCCCATTATCCCTGTGTTGTAGTTTCAGTTCTGCAAGTTAAGTCACGGCCGCGTCAGGGGGGGGGGATTGGCCGAGGGAATTCCCTGAGTCTGGCATTCTCGGTGGTAGGAGCACAGTGTCTCATCCCAGAGGTTCGCTATGGGGAATTTCCTAAGTCCCGCTGTCTCTTCTCTGTGGAGAGTTATGCTCTCGTCATTTTTGGGCTCAATAGTAGGATAAAGCACCAGGACACCAATGGTAAAAGGCTCTGACTGTTACAATCTCAGCACAGTAACCCCTGTTGCCATGGTACCGGTAAATACGCCTACACAGCCTCTAATAATGCAGAGGAAGGAGCTTTGCTGTTCATTCTAGTAGCTATGAAATAAGGCGTAAATTACACTAGGTGCTTGTATATAGCAGTGGCCCGGAAGTCTCATTATGCAAATGGGTTAGGTAGGGTCACTGGAAAAGCACGCTTGAGCAGCCTCTAAAAATTCTGGTTGAACATGAATTTTAAATAAAAATCCTACCCAACTTGATTCAAGGAAGGGTGTGTTAAGTGACCTGACTAAAATGACACTGCTTAGGCATGCTGGTGGCTTTGTGACCTCTCATCAAACATTTTGAGAAGATTGGTTGTCAGAAAAATGCCTCCGCAAATGAAAAGGAGGAAAGACAGGCCGTTGCAACAAGTTATGGGTGCTGTGCCTCACAATACCTGCTGCGCTGCGCTGGTGGTCTGTCTTATATAGCCCTACCTACAAAAACCTCTTGCTGTCTCTATAGATATCTATCAATCTATTTCAATTTCTACCTCTCGATCTCTTTCTGTCTATCTAGTTCTCTATCAATTTTCAATAAACCTGGCTATCTCTATATATCTCTAGCTACATGTTTAGCAACCTATCTACCTGCCTTTCGATCAGTCTCCCTGTCTATCTATCTATCTATCTATCTATCTATCTATCTATCTATCTATTTGACTTATTACTATGTACTCATATGCCTACCTACACATCCATGTACCTATCTGCCTACATTATCTACCTACTTACTCTCTACTTAACTACTATCATATCAACTGACCGACTGACCTGCCAATTTGGCCTGCCTGCTTGTCTGTTCAGTTATCCATCTGCCGTGTTTCTCTCGTCTGTGTGCTTCTATCATCTCTATTTGACTATATCTGCCTCCTTCTGATTCTATATCCACCATTACTCCGTATCCCTATCTCCCTCTATATGCCTATCTGTTTCTAGCTATCTGCTTCCTTCTGCCACTGTCTGTATCGATCTGCCTCTTTCACATCTAACTCTATATAATGGAGAAGTGTGGCTCACTGGTTAGAGCAGGCAGACCCTGAAGCAGAGGTCAGACCCAGGACCAGGGTTCAATTCCTGACGCGGCAGGGTGTTGAGCTCAAATGTCCACAGACTCGATAATTCTCGCTTCGGTGCCTGACCTAATCATGGGTTCACACTCTGCAACTCTGGGCATTAGGCTTGCTTAATCTTCACAACGGCCCCCCGCGGCGGGATGCCTGGCTTTCACCTTGGGGATGCCCTGTAGGGGCTATCTCACAGGGAAAAAACCAGGACGGGTTCCCAAGGCAAGCGCGGAGATACCCCTTCGGGGGTCGATTCTGGCGCTATATAAGAAATATAATAATAATAATAATAATATCTGTTTCCTTGCCTGTCACTGTTCCTTTTCATGGTTGTCATCTGTCATTCTGTCACTATTTTGTCGCTGTTGCTTTCCGTGTCTCTGTCCTTCAATGTCTCTGTGATTCTATCCCTGTATGTGTGTGTCTGTCCCTTTGTCCTTCTCTTGCTCTGACATCACTAGCCAGTGTTATCAAACTGAGCATGTGCCGCTTAGTGCCAGGCATAATGTCCCCAGTTGTGGGCTTCCCCGTCATATCATTTGCCAATTGGTGGCCTACCAGGTAGAGGCGAACTGTACACTAGGGAAATATGGGTTACATGTTATTGCGTGCTACCCAATCATTACCAGTAAAGACTTTGAGGAGAAGGGATAGACAGGACCGTGGAGGGGCCAGCTCAAAAAAGATTTCTTCCTCGAGGGATATACCTTGACAGTTTGCACTTATTATATTTACCATAACACACAGTAACAGGGAAGATCTCTCTCTATATATATATCACTAGCTACGTCTAGCAACCTACCTACCTGCCTATCAATCATTCTACCTGCCTACCCATCTATCTAAATACGTAGGCCCTACCTATTGTTTTGAACTAAGTTGAGGCCTGTACTCAACATCCAACCCCTCTGAATGTTCCCCCGTGGGCGGCAGGTGAGGGCGTTGCTTCCAGGGCTGGATCGGTTGTCATGACTGAGCCCTATAAACCCCCATGGATTTATTCTAGTTGCTTCCGCGGGGCCTCTGTATGTGCCCTGGTCCAGCCCACCTGCTCCTAGTACTTTTAATTCAGGCCCTAGATAATGTGGGGATCCGAGTGTAGATTGCCGTTTGAGAGGGTAGCCTGTTGGCATTGGTGCTGGCACTGAAATGGGCCTTTGTAATGTGGATTGGGCAATGATATGTGCTGCATTACCCCGACCTGAATGCCAATAGTGCTGTTTAAACAGGGGCCCTCAGAATGCTTGTACTCTAATGGTGCTTTATATGCTAGGACCATATGGTTATTGGGGGTTAACATGATGCTATAAATGCCTAGGCGCTGTGGATTTCGGCAGCCAGTGCCCTGTATCATACCATTATTATTATTATTATTATTATATTTCTTATATAGCGCCAGAATCGACCCCCGAAGGGGTATCTCCGCGCTTGCCTTGGGAACCCGTCCTGGTTTTTCCCTGTGAGATAGCCCCTACAGGGCATCCCCAAGGTGAAAGCCAGGCATCCCGCCGCGGGGGCCGTTGTGGAGATTAAGCAAGCTTAATGCCCAGAGTTGCAGAGTGTGAACCCATGATTAGGTCAGGCACCGAAGCGAGAATTATCGAGTCCATGGACATTTGAGCTCAAGACCCTGCCGCGTCGGGATTTGAACCCTGGTCCCGGGTCTGACCTCTGCTTCAGGGCCTGCCTGCTCTAACTAGTGAGCCACACTTCTCCACCATTACAATGAGCTTCGAAGAATGATTGTGATACATGGCAGAAATGTTTTCATACCGAGGCAATACAACGCACTTTAAGATCATAGCAAAGCTGGAACCTGGACCTGTGTGATATATAATGTGCGAAGTCCTATCATTCAATCAATCTATCAATCAAGGGGTTAATAAAGCATGCTACTCACCTGTGAGGGTCTCAAGGCACTGGGGGGGGGGGTGCTGCTCTGCATCAGTCGAACATCAGGGTCAGGAAACATCTGATGTTCACAGGGAGCTCGTTCCAGGTCTTGGCTGTGATGTAAGAGAAAGCTCTCCCACCTGTTCTATTTCTGCAGATGTGGGGGACCATTGAAAGGGCGTGGTCGGCAGAGCGGAGGTTCGTCTTGGGTATGTGGAAGGATACTCTCTTGTTGAGGTATTTGGGTCCAATGTTGTGGGGGGATTTGTAAGTGTGAGTGAGGAGTTTGAAAATGACCCTCTTCTCGACTGGGAGCCAGAGGAGGTCTCGTAGTTGTTGGCTCATGTGTTTGTGGTGAGGAGTCCAGAGGAAGAGTCTGGCTGCAGCGTTCTGGATGGTTTGGAGTTTGTGTAGAAGAGTTCTGTTGATTTCGGCATATAGGGCATTGCCGTTGTCCAGTCTGCTGGTTATGAGCACATGGGGGACAGTCCTTCTGCAGTCAGGGGGATCCATTTGAAGGTCTTACGGAGGATGCGCAGGCAGTTGAAACTGGTGGAGGTGACAGCGTTGATCTGGTGGTTCATGGAGAGGTAGGAGTGGAGGATATGCAGAGGTTTTGTGTGTGGTCGGTAGGGGTTGGTGGATTCCAGAGTGCGGAGGGCCACCAGGTGTTGTCCCAGGCGGTGGTGCAGGGTCTGAGAATGAGGTCTTCTCTGAGTTGTACTTCAATCAGCTGTCCTTCATCCTGGAAACCACGTTCTTCATTCCTTCCTGGAAGCAGAGTCTGGTGTCTTCGGGTTTCTTCGTGAGTGAGAGGATGAGGTGGGTGTCGTCAGCGTAGGATACAATGCTTAGCCCATGCTGTCTGACGATGGGGGCGAGGGGGGCCATGTAGATGTTGAAGAGCGTGGGGCTAAGTGATGATCCTTGGAGTACTCCACAGTTGATATTGGTGGGTTCAAAGAGGAAGGGAGGGAGTCTGATCCTCTAGGTTCTGCCGGAGAGAAAATGATTGGATCGAGTCGAGGGTGGCTCCTTGAATTCCTGCGTCGTAAAGTCTGGCTGCGAGTGTGCGATGTAAAACGGTGTTGAAGGCTGTGGAGAGGTCTAGGAGGATGAGGGGCACAGTGTGTCCCTGGTCGAGTAGCATACGGATGTTGTTAGTGGCTGCAAGGAGGGCGGTCTCGGTGCTATGGTCGCTGCGGAATCCAGACGGAGAGGCGTCTAGGATGGAGTTCTCTTTGATGAAGGAGGTCAGCTGGGTGATTACGAGTCTCTCAGTGACTTTGGCAGCAAAGGGGAGGAGAGAGATGGGCCGGTAGTTTTTCAGGTACAATGGTTCGGCCGTAGATTTCTTGAGGAAGGGTTTAACCTCCGCCTGCTTCCAACAGCCATGTGGGAAAATGCCGGATCTGAAGGAAGTGTTGATGGTCCGACCTAGTTCAGGTGCGATGGCGCCGATGGCCCTGTGGAAAATGTGTGGAGGGCAGGGGTCTGTTGGGACTCATGAGTGGGTTTTCCTCATGGTCATGGTGATGTGATAAAGGTGGTGGGATCCCCGGTTATGATGTATGGCTTATCAGCTGCGGTGGGGAGGGGGTGGTGGTGTCCGGCGTCTGTTCGCTGAAGTTGTCGTAGAGGACCTTGATCTTCAGATAGAAGTAGGAGCCGAGCTTGCCACAGAGTCCCTGGGAAGGTGTGATGTCCGTGGCTTCACTGGGGGGTTTCGTGAACAGCTGTATGATGTTGAACAGTTCCTTAGCTTTGGTCACATTGATCTGGACTTTGTCTCTTATGAAGGTCCGTTTGGTTTCTTTTATGCGCTGGTGGTATTCCTTCAGGGCGCTCCTGGGGTTGTTCCGTGCTTCCGTGGTTTTCTGGGTTTGCCAGGTTTTCTCATGGTGTCTGCAGGAGCGTCTGGCTTCTTGTAGTTCTATGGGGAAGCAGGCATTCTTCGGAGGGCGTTGTTTGGTACGGTTGGAGAACCTGACCTTATGGGCCAGGCGGCGCTGGGCACGCCTATGATCTCCGGGTTCACCTGCTTTGGCAAACAGAGACATGTGACACTGTGTTAGGCGTAGGAAAGCAGATTTATTAGCTGCAGCTAAGCACAGTGGTCCTGTAAGTACACCAAATGATAGGTTATCAGGAGACGGCCACTTCGTTCCGTGGCGCACAGTCTATTGTGCTATACAAGTTTACAATGCCAACTCCCAAAGCATACAAAACTGACAAATAGGAATAGTTTGAAAACAAGCTAACGAATGTCTAAAACACATCCTCCTTTCAGACCCTGTGTGCTCTCCTCCCCTCAAGTTAATCAACACTAGTGCCCGTAATTCAATTTGCAGGTGGTAGAACATGTTTGAATGCTTCAAAGGACAGTCTATGTAACAGGAGAACACACAAAGAGAATAGCGAAGGTCAGTTAAACATGATAAAGTCAAGAAGAATGGTGGGACCCAAACAGTGAAGTAAGACATGGATTAATCAGTTTAGACATGGATTTACAAAACTCAGGAGACCCTGACATCGATTTCGTAAACATGGGCAGGAGTTACTCTTTAACGGGAGAGACACGTAGCAGCTGAAAAAGGCAAAAACATTGCATTCACCACGTCCGCCGTGCTGCCTGAGTGAGGCAACACAAAATGGCGGTTAAATACAAAATGGCGGCTAGATACGAAGCGAAGTCGAAAACCACGTAACCTCAGACCCTCCTTTTGCCATACTCAGGCAAAGCACAAAAGACTCATGTTAGTCTGAGTCGATATCGATGTTCAGGAGGTCATTGAGGTGTTGCTGCAACATCATTCTAATGTTCTCTCTTTCCTGTGTTACTGGCTAAGAAAAACACACAGTGGCACAAAGTCCGCAAATAGCTGGACCACACTGTAAACAAAGACAACAAGAAAAGATGATTGCTAGAATCGCTCCAAGGAAAGTTAACACTTTCCATCCCCATGTGGACAGTAGTCCCCAAAACCATCCCATCACAGACCAGTCTCCAGTGTCCTGATGAATGGACTCGGAGATGACATGTAGCTTAGAAATGGCTTGGTATACTGTAGGGGCATTATCCAGGACGTAAACGCAGCAACTGGACCCAATCAGTTTACAGACTCCTCCTCTATCTGCAAGGACAATGTCTAGAACCATTTGGTTCTGCAAAGTCATAAGGCGATCCACCTGAAGTTCAGCTGTCAAATTATTCAATGCTCCAGAAGTTACATTTATGGTAGCATCGACCACACGAACTAGGCGTCTGATGTTTCTACTATTTACCATTGGACCCCGAAAAGGAAGAAACCCTTTCAGAAAATCTCTTCCCTCTTGTCCGGCTGTGTCTTCCGCATCAATAACCCCTCTACCAAATCTCTTTCTATGGTGATCTGCAGGAGCAGTATATGTCGGAGGAAGAAGAAAAGCTATATAACATGTTCCCGAGAAATGTGTGGGAAGCCATGTTAAGCCATAAGCTTTGTTGTGACAGATAAAGTATGTACCTTGAGATGGCACTAACGGTGAAGGAGTCAAGGGTGTATAGACATATATGTGAGAACAATTGCTCCTTTCTTGCTTAATTTTGGTATTCTGACCATTTATTTGTAAACACAAATTACCTCTCTGGGGTAAAACCCAAATGGGTACAAATTTCTTCTGTTTAACCTTGTCAGTGAGACTAGTGACATACCGAGTCATGTTCCATTCATCATATGCTCTCTTCTCAGCCTTGGGAATTTTAATAATATCATCAATTTTTGCCTTGGTCACTATTCCCTTTATCAAAGAGATGTGACTGAAATCCACTCCACCATTATAGGACCCACCAGGAGGATATCGGAGTAGGTTCTGGTATGCTTTAGAAAACATAGCCAGATAAGCCCAAGCAGAACCTTCATACGTAAATGGAAGGACTAAATACGGCATCCCTCTCTCTGTGTTATGTGGTATGAGCCCACAAACCCAACAATCAGTAGTATTTACTACCAATTGATGCTGATGTAACAATTGGATAAATGAGTTGTTGAAATATTCCATTCTTCTCATGTGCTCACGGTCTCGGAGTGCGTAAAATTTATGCGGAGACATAGTAGTAGAGGAAATCAAAGAGGTAAAAGTAGGGACAGGTGTCGGCTGCATACTGTGTACGATCCATCCTACACATGCTAATAAACTGCATAAACATACTGAAGTACATAATGCTACTCCACAACGACTGAATAATAATTTCTTATAATGATTTATTTTCATTATCTTAACATCATTCTCTTTTCCTGCGCTATCCATTTCTCTAAAGGCGTTGCTCACGATAATCTTCCTTAATCATTTGCCTGTGATTGTTAGCCGTCCTATGACACTGCAAGTCCTGTTGACCTAGTCACTATTCAGGTCACAGCCTAAGACTCCTACCGTGACCCTGCAACTTGATGGATAATGGAAAAGGAACGTTTCTTTTTTTTTTTTAACAAAAAGGCAAAATTATAAAACTCAGAATTGAATTGTCTTTTGCAACCTTTCTCTCAGGTTGTATCGTGTCTTGCCAGGTATCGTCTCTGGATCCGATGTGTTTAGTCGCAGGTGTGGAGGTACATCTTCCTGCAAAACGTCGTCGTCCTCTTTCTCAGAACTAGTCCAATCCAGGCGTGCACTGATGAACGGTACAAATATGGGTACCTTTTCACATTCACTATCACCAATGCCTTCTCGAACCCACTGGTCATAAGGTAAAGGCAATGGTACCCTTTTGCAGTGCACGCCGTGAATCCAGTTTCTTTTACCGACGACTTTCACTGCTGTACGGGTTGTCAGTAGAACTTGTCTAGGCGGCCCCCAACGAGGTTCCAGACTCTTTTTCCTCTGGAAATTCTTCAGACACACCCAGTCTCCAGGTTGGATGGAGTGTCCTGGATCTGAGGAGGCCTCCGGCAAAGCGTTTTGGACCTGTTGACGAATAACACGCAATTTAGTGGTGAGGACCTGCAAATAATCAACCAACAAGGGATACGGAATGTCTGAATACTTTTTGGGACGAAGGACTCCCCAGACATTGGCTGGGCGTCCGAAAACAATTTCGTATGGGCTAAGCCCCAAACGAGAATGGACAGTCGTTCTTGTTGAGAGAAGTGCCAAAGGCAAGGCATCAGGCCTGGAAAGGCCTGTACTGGTGTGGATCTTTGCTAACTTAAGTTTGAGAGTGCCACTGTAACACTCTACCAAACCCGCTGACCTTCGATTGGTTTGCAGCATGGCATTTCTGTCTAATTCCAAGACCCACATCCACTTTCTGCATAATCTGACCTACAAATTCACTCCCATTGTCACTCCAGACAATGCGCGGCAAACCAAACCTCAGGAAGAATTCCTTCAGAAGGACTTTGGCAGTAGACAAAGCAGTATTGTCCTTTAGGGGGTAAGCCTCTATCCATCTGGAAAAGGCACAAACCACCACCAGGACATACTTAAGATTGTTGAAACGTTCCATATGGATGTAATCTATTTGCAGTACCTCAAAAGGATACGTGGGGGGAGCAAAGTGACCTGCTGGAGTTGGAGTTCCCTGTCCTGGATTATGCATCAAGCAAACAATACAATGCTTCACTACATTTTCTGCACATTTAGGAATATTTTCGTTCTGCCATACTGGAGCTAGGAGTTTACATATACTCCTTGCATTAATATGGGCTGGTCCATGAGCCATAGTGACCACAGATAATACATACGCATCTGGTAACAACCATCGCTGATGCTCTGAGAATTCCGTCCAGCATCCCATTGTATCCAACATTCCCCTACTCTCTCTCCACTTACTCAATTCTTTCTCAGTTGCCTCCTTCTGAATCATTTTCACGCTTTCTACTGTGTCTTCACACATACCAGCATCTGGGACCCAACTTGCCAGTCCTGCAACATACATGCGACTTTCAACATTTTGTGCCGTTTCCCTCGCTATTTCATCCGCAAATGCATTTCCTCGACCCACGTCATCAGTAATCTTTTTATGCACACTACACTTCACAATCGCTATTTGAGTAGGCAAAGCAAGTGATTCAAGAAGGTCAGTCACCAACCTACCATGCTGTATTTTAGTGCCGTGGGAGGTAAAGAATCCTCTTTCTCTCCACAAACGGCCGAAGCTGTGGGCAACGCCAAACGCGTATTGACTATCTGTGTAAACAGTCACTCTCTTTCCTTTCGCCAACACACATGCTCTCGTCAACGCAATCAACTCTGCAGCTTGCGCTGAATTCTGGGAAATGCGTGCAGTTTCCAATATCGTATGTAGAGCTGTAACAGCATAAGCTGCTGTCGTCTCGCCATTAGGAAGCTTGAAACAAGACCCATCTACCCACAGGATCCCTTACGGATCCGTAAGTGGTGTATCTTTCAAATCAATTCGACCTTTAGTTTCATCTTCCGTACGAAGAAAACAATCATGCTGATCTTGTACATTTTTCTCATCCAAAATAGGCAGCAATGTTGCTGGATTCAGAACATTAAATCTCCTAATATGTGTGTGACTAGCTAAAAGCGTCAACTCATATCCAGACAAACGGGCACTCGTTAAGTGCTGGGTTTTTGTCCTGTTCATGAGAGTATCTACTGCGTGTGGCACCATAACATCAAGAGTATGATCCAACACCAATCCAGCAGATTGACAAATGGAAATCGCTGCTGCCGCTGTTGCTATAAGACAACTGGGTAATGCTTTAGCAACTGGATCTAATGTAGCCGAGAAATAGGCACATGGCCTTTGTTTACCTCCAAATTGTTGTGTCAAGACTGATAATGCACAACCTTCTCTTTCATGAACATAAAGTGTAAAAGGATTACTGTAATCTGGAGTACCCAACACAGGAGCCGAACACAAAGCAGTACGTAAATCAGAAAAACTCTTTTGACATTCGTCAGTCCAAGGAAAAGGTTGGGGCGTATCTTTCAGAGTGAGTGCCAACAAGGGTTTAGCTAGTAAGGAAAAGTTCGGAATACACTGTCTACAATAAGAGGTAATGCCTAAGAAAGCATGCACCTCTCTTGTGTGGATGGTACAGACATTTGCGCAATTGCTTGGATACGTTCTGGGGTCAATCGCCTTCCCTCCTTCGACAAGAGATGACCTAAATAGGTAACCTCTTGTCAGCAATATTGTAACTTAGAAAGCGATACTTTGTGGTGTAGATCAGACAAATGCAGCAGAAGTGACACAGTTGCATTCTTACAGACATCTTTCAAATCGGCAGCCACTAACAAATAATCCACATATTGGATAAGAGTAGCACCTGATGGCAAAGAAAAAGTGTCAAGCTGAGACTTCAAAGCTTGACTATAGATGGAGGGGCTCTCACAATAGCCTTGAGGTGCTCGCTTAAATTGAAAACTACGGCCTCCGAGAGAGAAACCAAAGAGATCCCTATTCTCCTCAGCAATGGGAATGCTAAAGAAAGCATTTTTCAGATCAATAACCAAAAACCAAGCTGCCAAAGCAGGAATCATAGTAAGCAAAGCAGTAATATCTGGAACAACAGGAAACTGAGGGACAACAATTTTGTTGGCCTCTCGGAGGTCTATCACACAACGATACACAGGTGGCTGAGAAGGATCAGTACGCTTTAGAACAGGCAGAACAGGACGGTTACAAACATTTCCTCTGGTCTCCTCGACCACACCCTTCTGAACCAAGTCATGAACAATAGCCAACAGAGCTCTCTCACCAGCGTTAGAGATTTTATATTGTGGAATACGTGGTAACTTAACATCAGGCTTCACAGTAATCACATAAGTTGGAATTTGAAGCAAACCAACATCATTCGGACAGTAGCCCAAAGTGTAGCAGGAAGCGAACGCAGTTCGAGTGGCAGTTGGTCTTTAGATACGTACATTGGAGAAGTCAACTTAGCACCTAAAGTAAGATGTACACCAGAGGGTGAGCAATACAATGTGGCATGCAGATGTTTCAATAAATCCAAAGTCAATAAATTCTCTCTGCAACCCCGTCGTCAAAAGAAGTGGAGCTTCTAAATCGTACGGACCAATGGAAATAGGCAAAGAACAAGAAACAGGGTTGCCAACTGGGGCGCCAGAGAATCCTACAGAAACATTTGTTAAGCCAGACAAAGGTGCCCCAGGGAGTTTAGAATGCATAATAGAACCTCTCATTGCACCAGTATCCAAAAGAAATGGTTCTGTAACACCCAATGCTACAACATTAACATAAGTTCCATCCTGATCCACTGGGACTGATACGACTCCCTTACTCTGTCTATGGCTGCCCTAGCAAGTGAAGAAATCAGCATTCTCACCATCTGTGCAATGATCGTCATTGTAATATTGTGCAGACTGAGAATTCCGCTGGTCAAAATAATTTGCAGAGTCCTGAGGGGGAGAAGGACATCATTCCTGAGACGACGCACCACGCCCTCTACCTCTGGACACTGACCGAGAATCTCCACAACCCCGTGGCTGTGATCCGCCATAACGCTGCAACAGAATCGGACAACTATTCTTAGAATGACCATCCTCTTTCCAATAGGCACATTGATTAGGACCCAACAGAAATCGCGGAGCTGGAGATTCAGGTTTTTGCAACAGCTTCTGAAACTGTGGGGGCTGTTGAAATTGCGGCTGAGTAGAACGAGGAGAATAAGCCTGTTGCAGAAGAATCTTCGTTTTTAATTCTCTAGTTTTCTTCTCCGCTTTTCCCTTATCTTCCTTATTCCTATTCTCATAATATTGAGCAGTAGCTAATATCTGGGCAGTTGAAGAAACAGCCCATGCACTCTCATATTGTTTCAATTTATACGATAATTCTGGAAGTAAATTAAAAACGAATTTATCTATAAATAATCGCTGTCCACCTTCAGTTCTCATATCTTGACCACTATGGTCGATGAAAGTCTCTTCAAAACGAGTAAATAAATTGGAGACGCTTTCATCAATCTTTTGTTTGCACGCTGCTAACTTATCCCAGTTAACGCGTACAGCAGGCATCATCGTTTTCATAAGATCTATTATTCTACCGGGCAACTCCGTAATCAGATCATCAGGTTTGGCACCACCTTCTTGTCCTGCATCTGCGGCCGTAATAACAGCCCAAGTACCACCTTAAGCTTGATCATGGTCTTGTCTACGAATTTTAGCCCATAAAGCTTGTGGGACTACATTTCCCATAAGTAAATCAATATCTGCCAAATTCATAATACATGCATTAACAGTCTGAGACAATGCTTTATAATACCCAGCAGGATTCTTACGAGGGTCCGGTAAGGACTGCTTAACTGCCAACACTTCTGATCTTTAACAAGGATCATGTACCCATATACGCTGAAAATGAGCGGGGACAGGCGGATGAGCGTTTGGGTCTGCCTCTCTCTATATTGGAGGAATTTCTTGCATAGGATATTGTGCCATTTACGACGAACCGCAGGATCAGGCTCAAGAGAAGTTTGAGAGAAGAAGGAAGATAAAAGAAAGTAACAAACTTATGAACAGCAGATTCTGCATCAGGCCCCACAATAAGTCCCTTATCGAATTGATCCCATATTTCGAATAAATTCTGAGGAGGTGAATCCAAATCCATATCTTCCCACCCTTTGATAAGAGTGCTGCACATAATATTAAAGACATACCTCTCTGTAGGCGCGTTCCATTGCAGAAAGGTGTCTAAAATATCATGCACACTACACTGTAAACTACTCGTGATCCAATTACGAGCAAGAGAATCTAACTTAGTCCGTTCTTCCAAATCTGGAATCTGGCTACGAGATTGTCTTCGAGATAAAGCAGGAGAAAAGAAAAGAGATCCAAGAAAAGGTGACAAAAGACCAGAAACAGTTTCAACTAAACGGTGTCGAGCTGTAGGGGAATCTGACACTAGAACAGGAGACAACGTATTCTGTAAAACAGGAGAAGAACCAGTAGCAAAAGAAGGTAAAGGAGACTGAGGCACAGGAGTTTGGGGTACAGAAGTCGGTGGCAAAGGGGGTGGAGGTGGAATCACAGGAAGAAGCAACTGTGCAGGAACCAGAATAGCTGGATTAACAACAGGTTGTATTGGAGGTGCATTAGCACCCAACACATAAGGTGGAGGTAACGTCAAGAGATGGGACACAAAAGGATCTTCGTCAGAACCCTTACTCTTTGAGGCAGTAGGTAACACACGATAACATTTGTCTATTGCCATACGATGCTGTCTTTCCGAAACCTCAACCATCTGATCAGCTTCGTCATTTTTAAACTGTTGGGCAGCCTGCAAGATCATCATATTCTGCTCTTTCTGATCTCTCTTCATTTGCTTAATTTCTTTCTGTTTGGCTTCTTTACGCCAGAGGCGGAAAGAGTCAAACATTGCCGGACGGGTTTTTCTCTTAAATAGAATTGTTTCCAAATTGTCTAGTATAGCAGGCTCAAAGGTGCCATTTTGTGGCCACGGTAAAACACCATCTTTTTTAGTATATCGAATCCATGTTTCATTAAAAATAATAGGACCTACACCATGTTTTGAATAGAGCTCATAAGTGGGAGTTCCAACCGGAGGAATCCCTAGTACAACCAAAACAACAAAATTTCTTAAACTTACTAAATCCAGGCATTTCGTAACGAACTAGACTACTTACAAACGTCAAGGGATTTTAGACAATATAGTCACAGCACAAACGTACTTACCCCTTGGCTTCCGTTAGTGCACTAATCGAATAACAAAAAAAAAAAAGTGGGCGCTACCCACAAATACTTAACTAAATGTTTTGTCACGCCAACAGATGTCTGTCTAATGTCTCGCGATACTAATCATCACCAGGGGCCAAAGCAGGGCGACAGTCAGGGCAGCAGTCGTCAGCAGCCGTCGGGAAGGAGTAACCGCGCATCAAAAGACCTTCAGTCCACTTCGACATACAGGGGTCGCTCACGTGGCTCACGAAATCCTCCAGAATTTTCTTGCGAAGCTCCTCACGACCCTCGGGCAAAACTACTACCACTGAAGTCACCCACACGTTGGGCCGCCAATTGGAGAACCTGACCTTATGGGCCAGACGGCGCAGGGCACGCCTAAGATCTCCGGGTTCACCTGCTTTGGCAGACAGAGACATGTGACACTCTGTTAGGCGTAGAAAAGCAGATTTTTTAGCTGCAGCTAAGCACAGTGGTCCTGTAAGTACACCAAATGGTAGGTTATCAGGAGACTGCCACTTCATTCCGTGGCGCACAGCCTATTATACTATACAAGTTTACAATGCCAACTCCCAAAACATACAAAACTGACAAATAAGAATAGTTTGAAAACAAGCTATCGAATGTCTAAAACACACCCTCCTTTCAGACCCTGTGTGCTCTCCTCCCTTCAAGTTAATCAACACTAGTGCCCGTAATTCAATTTGCAGGTGGTAGAACATGTTTGAATGCTTCAAAGGACAGTCTATGTAACAGGAGAACACACAAAGAGAATAGCGAAGGTCAGTTAAACAAGATAAGGTCAAGAAGAATATTGGGACCCAGACAGTGGTGTAAGACATGGAATAATCAGTCTAGACATGGATTTACAAAACTCGGGAGACCCTGACATCGATTTCGTAAACATGGGCAGGAGTTACTCTTTAACAGGAGAGACACGTAGCAGCTGAAAAAGGCAAAAACATCGCGTTCACCACGTCCGCCGTGCTGCCTGAGTGAGGCAACACAAAATGGCGGTTAAATACAAAATGCCGGCTAGATACGAAGCGAAGTCGAAAACCACATAACCTCAGGGTTGCAGAGGGGTGAGAGCTTGTCGGCGCAGCAGGAGATCCAGCGGTGAAATTCCATGGCTGCAGAGTTGGTGTCGGTCGTGGAGATGGGGGTGTCTTGGAGGAGGGTGGTGTTGAGGTGTTACTCTGTGACCATGCTCTAGTTCCTTCAGGGCGGGGGCAGGGCCGACTTGGGTGCGGTGGTGGTGTTGAAGGTGAAGTGGACGCTGTGGAGGATCGTCCAGGGGGCTGCGTGTTGTGGCTGAAACGGATGTTTGTCCCTCCCATGAAGATTGGGTCGAGGGTGTGTCCGGCTCTGTGAGTGGGCGTGTTGACCAGCTGCTTCAGTCCGAGGTTGGCGAGGTGTCAGGGTTGTTGCAGTTGTCAAGTTGGATGTTCAGTTCCCCGAGTGGAATGAAGTCCATGAAGGTGAAGGCGTGGGGTGCGGAGAGCTTGGTGATGGTAGAAGCGGGCTTGGTGCAAGGTCCTGGCAGTCTGTAGATGAAGGTGCCACATAGCGTGGTCCTGGGGCTGGTCTCGATCTTGAAGTGGAGGTGCTCGTTGTTAGAGTGGGGGTCACTCATGCGGGAAGTAGAGAGTTGGAGGGGGTCTTGTGTATGATGGCGTGTCCTCCTCCTTGGTGGCGGGGGCGGTCCTTTCTCTGGATCCTGTAGCCGTCGGGTATGGCAGAGGCAATGTCGGGCCGGAGGAGGTGTTGGTCCAGGTTTCGGTGACAAAGGCGACGTCGGGCAACAGGCTGTCGATCAGGTCCCAGATTTCTCTGGCATGTCAGTGCAGGGCGTGCACGTTGAGGAGGGTGCATATCAGGGTTTCGGAAGTGCATGCATCAGGTGGGCCTTCGACGGTAGTGGGAGGTATGTCGGGCGGAGAAGGATCTGCGGCAGGATCAGCACGTGAACTGTCCATCGGTGGTGCTAGGTGAGGATTTTGCGCAGTCGGCGTGTCTTCTGGGGTTGAGTGCGTGGAGGGTGGTTGAGTCATAGTGATGAGGCCTTGGAGATCTAGGGTTCCTGGCGCTGGTTGTGATCGGTTTCCGGATGGGCGCAGAGGGACTTATCTTAGGCAAGCCTTCAGCGCGTCTGTGCAGCGGTCGCCATTAAGTAGGGGAGGGGGCAGGACCAGGTAGGGAGGCAGGATAGGGGACTGTGTCGGGGTGGGAGTGACCCCAGGGACAGGAGCGGCAGTAAAACTGGCTTGGCAGGCAAGTGGAGATGCAAATACAACTCAGGGAGTCCGACGGGGATGCAAGGCAATAACAGTCCCAAGTAAACACAATCCCAATATAGACACAAGAAATACAAATGATGATGCGAGTGAGAGGAGGGGGAGAATCAGGGGGTAATGGAACAGGAACGGGGGAGAGAGTTCCAAACAGAATGACAGTGAACCAAGGAGAGACAGAGATCACGTAAAAGAAGTGGCATATTATCAAGGAAGGCGTTAAAATTATCCCCATGGTTTAGCGGCAGAAAACTGCTGCTAAAGCACCAATATTGGGCTTGATAATATGCTCTGGAGAATTCCAATAGAAGCTCATGTTCACACCATAACATGGACTTCTGCTGGAATTCTCAAGGACATATTATCAAGACCATTATCGCCGGTTTAGCAGCAGTTTTCTGCCGTTTAACCGGTGATAGTTTTTAATGCCGTTCTTAATATTATGCCCCTCAGTTTGAGAAAATGTTGTTGATGGCGCAGAAAATTCGATCTCAGCTGAAACCCCACCCTGCGTCTGATTTGTAAGCCAATTCCTCGCACACACACACCTGCCTCTGCACTGCACAAAGGAACAGAGCACCCCCAGTGCATCCCATGACACTGTGACACTGTGAAACAAAGCACACTCACTTTGTTGGGCATCCAGGTCCTCCCCTGGCCAGGTGTTTCTCTGGCATCCTTTAGTATCACTCATGGAATTTAGCAACCTAGACTATTTGGCATCATATTGTTAGCAGTAAAGCATGTTTTGATAGACACTTAACTGGCACAGGAGCAGTGAGGGATGCTATGCCCTGATGGGGTTTGGAACACGAGGGGTGATTTTTACACTACGAAAATAGCACTAACTACAAACTTACTCTTCTCATGTAATTCCACCTAATCTTGCATACTTTTAGGTAATTCTGCATAATTATGCTACGCAGAATTAAGAGAGTTAGGCCCACCTCTAGTCAGCACAGACCGAATAGAAGATGTTAGATAGTCTCACGAGTGTTCATGGAAAGTGATATAGTGGTTGAATGAGCGAGAGACAGACAATGCCTTGAGAATGGCAAGGGTGGTGGGAGCCATTGCTAAAATAGGACGAGAACCATCAAAGAACAGTCCCACATAGTCTCATAGTGAGTCGAGGAGGATTACGCTACAGGAGTGACCTTTATTCAGGATTCGTAGTATATCGCCACTATTTGGAGGATCGCCGTGTCCATGCTGTAACCAGACTTAAAACCTTATTTCAACTTATTAATGAGGTCATTTTCCAGTATGAACTGATTTAGTTGAGTTTGTACACAGATTACAAGTACTTTGGCTGGAATGGTTACTTATGTGATGGAAGGTCCGGATCCTCACTAGGTTTCACTAAAAGGGTTTAACGACCTCCTTTTAGGCAGTCAAGGGCTTCTTTTAGGGTGAGGGAGGCTTTATTCAGTTTCATCCAAACCGGATAAGGGCAGCACTGGTAGCTTTCAGGAGCTGGAAGGGGATGTGGTCCAGGACTTTAAAGGAATGCTTTAGACGAAACAACCTTGGACAGCACAAAAAAATGTACCAGGTGGCTTTACAGATGCTGCACGTACATAGCGCTTTGATGTTTCCTGGTAAATAATGCATGTGAATATTTGTTTGACACACATTTTAAGGCAAAAAAAGATTGTTTGCAAGAGGTACTTCGCTTTAGTTCGACGCAGAAATATTCCACTCGCCTTCAAATCTGTTTTTATGAGCAGTCTCTTGTTCAATAAAATATATTTCTGTGGCATTTTTGAGGCATGTTAGCTTTCTGAAATAACAAGATCTACCTTTTACATTTATTAGCTACTAAATTGTGCTCACTCTGTACTGCTTTGTGGGAGAGAGGTACACGGAAAACCTTTTAAGTCAATAATTGACACAACACCATTTTATATGACAAAAGGAAAAAAAAATTAAAACTGTCTGTACCTTTTATTATCCTCTTAAGTGTGTGTCTTCATCTGACACCTGTCATGTATTATTTGCACTGAGTGGGCCTGTTGGCTGTTTCCACAAGCTGCCACCTCATCATTATTGAAACATCCTTGCCAAGCTGACAGTTCATTTGGTTTCTCACAAAGTTTTCCAGCTAGATTATATCTACTTTCACTTATGTTCATAACCATGTATTTCCTTTTCACAAGTTTTCTGCGTCTATTGTCCCTAAAGCAAAGAGGTGCTGAATAAGAGCATTCGCATTCTGAAGTTCTTGTTATGCATTTTGGTGGAGAAGCATGGATGCCTGCAGGCATTGACCACAATTCTGGTGACTACCTTTTTATTTATTCATTTCTTTTTGCATAATTTGTATAGCATATATGTTTTCCTGTAGGTATATGTTGTAACTTGATGCATCATCCCCAGTGTTTCAAGTCCCTGCTGCTCAGCCAGTATGAATGTGGTGTGATGGAATACTTGAGTGTCTGGTGAGGTGGAGTTTGTCAGTTGGGGAGAGTGGGTGGAGCAGCAAGGAGGCTGCTCCTGGTGGGGCTTACTTGACAGCTTAGCTATCATCTTACTTACTTGTAACCCAGATCCAATAAACCTTCTTATAACCTACATTACGGCCACTGGGCTTCCTTTACAAAAGTAAACTTACTGTTAGACAGGATTGTGTCCATAAAAAAGTGTGTCTTAGGCCATCTCCAAGGTTCAGCAATCAATGCTTTTATATTGTCAGGGTGGACTTTCAGGCATTACTGCTTCTGCAGGAAGACGAGTTTGGCTGGGAATAATAATGGCATTGAATTATGTGGCTTCACAAGGTAACCCTGAGTGGCCTCATATATATTTAAACTGTGTGAACAGCAGGCACTGACCCACATTTTTTCACAAAAGCATTGAAAGAATTGGGTGATGTATGGAAATCCAAAGGTAAACATGAGCCCTTGACTTCAAGCAGGTCCATATTATCCCAGTTGCTGCTCCAAATTACATGCAGGTCTTGCAGTTGCCAAAGCAGCACCTAATAATTTTTTTTTTCACTTTTCCGGTTTCAGAAAATCAGTACAGAAACAGCACTCTCACTTCAGATCAATCGTAGAAAATAACAATAACTGTATTACAAATATTTTTGCCATGTAGCTAAGAGTGGAACGGAAAATGTACATGAAGGAATAATACCTCTGAAACTAGCAGCTCATACTAATCGTAAGCATCTGCATCTCTACTCTGTACAATCCATATAGCAAGTTTAACTTTCTCAACAAACAAATCGCAAAACCAAAATGTCATTAACAATCCCACCCCACCTCCCCCCTAGTCACACACATAAAGGAATCTCCGGTCATGCCATTGGTCCTTGCACCCCATCGCCCTATAAAACTGTGTGATTACTCCACATTTATTACTGGAGCGTCCGTACACTGCTCCTCTGAGTCGTCCTCAGTGCGGGCTGCTTGTGTGCTCTCCGATCGCTGCGTGTCAGAGGCAATCTCCAAAGAGACCTCCAATATCAAAGCATACCAGGCCCTAGCATCTTCTTCCAAAGTATCATCCCTCCTGACCCTCTTCATATGGATCCACTCTGCTGTTGCCCATTCCCTCAAATCTTTGGCCCAACTTTCCACCTTAGCGGGTTGGGAGCCCATCCAGTGGATTGCTATCCGTCGTTTGGCCAGCACTAACCCCAGTTGGAGAAATCTACGTGTAAGCTTCTTACCCTTGGGACAGGGGAGTACACCCAACAGTATCTCTTTAGTAGACTGGGGTAGCGTCCATCCCGTTACTCAGCGCAATCTCTCTAGTATGGAGTCCCAAAGAGAATTCAGTCTCGGGCACTGCCATATCATATGCAAAAATTAGGCAGCATCACAACCACATCTGAGACAATAGGAGGAACTTTCTGGATATATTTTATGCAGCACTTGCGATGTTCAATAGGCTCGATGTACAATATTAATTTGGATTAGATTAAATCTGGTATTGGAACTGATTTTTTGTATTCCTTCATGTACCCTCCTCCATCCAAATTCTGTAAAGGGCACCTCCAACACTTCATCCCATCGAGACTAAATCGGAGGAAGGGGTGCAGCAAGATCCGCCCGCAATGCTCTAAAAATATGAGAGACCAGTCTATGGCCTCCAGCAAGATTCACCAGGGCCTGAAGGGTGGCAGCTATTGGAGGTTCCTCTGGGAACATTGGCCATGTCTCCTGTGCTACCGCAGCCACTTTTTCATACTGAAGATATTGACCTATGCCCAGATCAAACGCAGTCACTGCTTCCTCCCTGGTCAAAAAATGCTGATTTAAATACATATCTCCCATCATTCTACAGCCGCCCTCCAGCCATCTTGAAATGGTCATAACTTGACCGATCTGCCCAAATGAGACAACCGTCCATAATGGGGCCTCAGGGGCATATGGTGCCCTTCGTATTGGAACCTTAACTGCAGACTCCCAAGTAGAGGCCACATGCCTAATAATATATGGGAAATGATCAAGCACACATGAACCCAACATAAGCAGGTCCGGGAATTATCCCCATGAGTACCCTATAGCAATTGTTTCTCCCAATTATCTTGGTCATCGAGCCATTGTTCCACATGCTGGAGCTGTGCTGCTATATAATAAAATTCCAATGTTGGGACTTCCGGATCCTACACTTTCCCAATTTATCTGCAATGTTTGCAACTCCACTCATTTCCGTTTGTTTCCCTACAGCAGTGCTACCAGCAGGTGGTCTAATCAGAGGAAGCATTCCTGTGGTATCTGATAAAGGGAGTTCTGCATTACATATAAACATTGGAGGAGGACCACCATTTTTATCAGAACCACACGCCCCATTAGTGATAAGGGTAAAGTACGCCCAAAACTCTACTGACCTAGGGACACCCTCTATACATCGTTACATATTTTGTTCTAAATAAGCCTCCTGCATGTGAATGAAGCGGACCACCAAATAAGGCACCAACAGCTAGATGCATCAAGCGAAATACCGTTCGCAAAGGGGCAGATTCTGAGACCAGTATTTATGCATTTGGGATGCATCATCCCAAATGCATAAATCGCTATTTGCAAATTGAGATTCCTTAAATGAAATGCATGAATGTAAAATAACTAGAGATTTCGCTGATAGGGGTCGCTATTTACCGTGAAACTGTGAAAAATGTACTAAAGTGCATATTTCAAAGTTGTATGTTACACACACACATGTCCTTGGGACATGTGTCTGCGCAATACCAGTGTCCAGGTCAATTTAAGGGGTGCAACAGGGTGTCCTTTGGACACCCGTCACCCTTGAGATTGCATTCTCAAATTGCGATTGGCTAATTGCTAATCGCAAATTGAGAATTCCTCCCCATTCATTCCTATGGGCCTCTTGGCTCATAGGAATCAATGAGATGTCATTCCTTATTTGCTAATCGCACTCTGCGAGTTGCAGCTAAGGAATATTTAGGAATTGCTAATACTTTAGCAAATCCTACATGCATCTAATTTTGCGTGTCTCTAAATGCGAATCCTTAAACTTCGCAATTAAGGGCTCGCAAAATCGAACATTGATGCATCTAGCAGCAAGTCTGTGACCCAGCTAATCACTCTCCTCCATGTCTCTCAGGTTTCCCATAGGACATAGCTGAGACTTCTCCGGGTTAAGGCAAAGGCCCAATACCGCCCCAAAAGCTGTAAATTCCCAAAGAAGCTCCGGGACCGACTCTCCAGGAAGACGGAGATACACCAAGGTGTTGTCAGCATACATTGACACTAGCTGCACGGCCGGGCATATCATCACCCCCCACTGTGCCATCCGGTGTCGCAGTGCCGTTGTCAGTGCGAAAAGGAGAGCCGACTGGGGGCACCCCTGACGAGTACCTCTCTGGATTGTCGGATTCGAGCTGTTGGTGGAATATAAAGAAGCTTCACCCAACCTATATATTTGTTGCCCTTCCCCATTTTAGCAAGTACTGCCCAAACATAATCCCACTCAACTGTATGAAAGGCCTGTTTAATGTCTAAAGGTCATAAGGCCCAAACATCGATTGGTAAATGTGGATCATGCCATATATGTGCAAGTCGCCTTAAGTTATACAAAGTGTTCCGACCTGGAATGAACCCGGCCTGGTCCTGATGGACCAGTTTGACCATATAAGGTTGAAGTCTTGCTGCCAAAACCCATCTAAGTATCTTCTCATCCACATTTAAAAGAGATATGGGCCTATAAGAAGTCAGAAATAAGGGAATTGGGGCTCTAGTAGAGGTGGAGCCCCAATTTTCCACAAAAAAATGTTGAATAGCCTCCTTTACTGTGTGCACATAAGGGAGGTCCGTGAGGGCCTACGCCTACAGCACGTCTTCTCGGTCTGCTCAAAATCGTCAATATCTGTGGAGCATGATCGGATATATAACGCAGTAAATAAGAAATGCCTTCCGTTACTGCAGAGAGGTCCACAGAGAGACAACAATGATCAAGTCGGGAAAATGTGTTAGCCGCCGGAGTAAAGCAAGAAAACTCCCTTATAGTGGGGTTACGGGCTCTCCATGCATCCCTTAAATGCATACCCTGGAGTATATCAACAAGGGATGCTACCATACAGCGTTTAGTACGTTCCCTCGGGGCTCCCTGTCTAAGGTCCCATCAAACACACAATTAAAATCTCCAAAGAGGAGAATTTTAGATCCGATAAAGGGAGTCACCGCCTTCAAAACTGCCGGGTAGAAATCAGCAGAGTCAAGGTTGGGGGCATAAACCTTAATAATATAGATCACTCTGTCCTCCCACCTGCCAAACACAATGACATTTCGCCCCTCTGGGTCACGTACATGCTGGATATGGTGAAATGGAACTCCAGGCGCCACCCAGACAAGCACCCCATGTGCGCAGTCTGAGTATGATGTAGCGTACAACTGTCCCCTCCACCGTTTATGAAGACTCGGCATTGAAGTTCCCAAGACATGTGTTTCTTGCAGTCCTGCTATTGCTATGTTATATCTCTTTAGAAATGCATATATTCTGCTGCGCTTATCTAGGGCAGCTTGCCCGCGGACATTCCAGCTAAGAAATCGTAATGTCTGTGCTGTCATAGTGCCTTTGCAAAAAGCAGTTGAGATTGACCACCTACCTGATCGAATCACCCACTGGAGGGGGCCCACAATGCACGTACTATGGCATAAAATGTCATGACCAGTAGACTTTCCCAACCAATAAACCAACTTCCAAAAGTCAAACAATGCAATCCCTTCCCCCTTCCCACGTGCAGTAGTAAAAGTTCACATGCGCAATGAACAATCCACATTCAAAACAGTACACACCACTGCAACACCCACCCTCACTAACCCCCCATTCTCCCCAATCTTGTAATGGCTGCATGACCTTTTCAGGGCCGAGGCCCAGGACAGCCTTATTCAACATATTAATATAAACATTTAAATCAAATGCTGTGCAAGAGAACAAGTAATGTCGAGGCGCAAGATTGCTCTCAAGCTACCTCAGTGGACCCGGGCTCTAGAGGGGGCGTCACCATTCTGGCAACCACTCATTTTCTAAAATTACAAAATATTCACCTGAATGGCTTCCAACCCTTGTATATTAGAGGAAGTAAGAGGGTATCAAAAAAGAAACAGTTCAAAACCCCGCTTCCCAGACATCATAATTTAATGTACCTCCTAGGACCACATAATATCGGATACATAACGATAACTTATCTGCACAGTTCAGTTGTCGATGCACGGTTCAAGAAGAGGGTCATTCACAACCGCTGCCTGGCCACCCATTGTCTCGCGCAAGATCTGGAGTCGGCACCACAGAGTCTGGAACCACGTCAGAATCCGAAGCGTGCAGGGTCCCATCTCGACAGACCGTGTCACGGCCTAGGTTCATTGTTCACTTTTTCGGTTTCCGACGGGTGAGCTGTCTACGACTTCCCAGTGTGGACTGTAAGGAGAGAGTCTCCTCAGAACTCGTAGAGGGCACCAACTGTCGTCCTTCCAGGGCCCTTGCATCCAACCAGTCTCTCGCCTCCTCTGTCAAGAAAAAAAACAGGACACGGCCCTAAGCATGGGCGGAAAATCCGTTACGCTCGCGGATTTTGCGGATTTTCGGGAAATCCGCAATCCGCGAGATTTGCGAATTTCCCGCAAAATCCGCAAATCCGCGAGCAGCGGATTTTGCTCGCGCTGCTCGCACTGTTCGCGTGAGTTCGCGCCCCGCGAATAAGTGCAAAATTGCAGAAATACGATCTTAGCAAAACTGAAAGTAACTACTTACCAGGTTCAAAAGTTCAGGCACATCATTAGTAGCCATTTCCTGTAGTGCTTCCTGAGGGGCCCCTCCAGAGTTCAGTTGCCAGTTGAAACTATTATGTGACCCTGCTCTGAACCTCAGAATAGTTACACATATGCCACAAAGGTCCTGAATTGCAGCTAAGGGAGACAAGCAGGAGCCAGGCTGGAAGTTAAAATCCATTAATCCGCCCCTAATTCATTATTGTCAGTTGGGGCAGGGCAGGTGTTGTAACTAATTTTGCAACAATGAAAGCACTTAGCAAGTGCAAAAGATCACTAATCAGGGCGCACTAAGGAAGCAGGTGCCAGCTAAAAAAATATTCTGTGACACATTAATCAGCCCCAAATTAATTCAGGTCACTTGAGGCAGGGAAGGTGTGCTTTGCTTTGCCGAAAATAATGTACACTGGACAACCAGAGGGTGTGGTGATGAAACAGAGGGTGGCATGGGTGGGCCAGAGGGTGGCATGAGTAGTCAGAGAGTGGCAGTGGTGACAGAGAGTGGCAGTGATGAAGAAGAGTGTCCCAAACAGGCTGGACACGTAGAAACAACAAGTTCGCAAAACTTGCGACCCGACAGGTAAGTTCGCAAATTGCGAAATTGTAAAAACCCTCGCGAACTGGCAGAAACACGGGCAAACACAAAAAAAAAAAAAATCCGCAAATTCGCGGGAATTCGCGGATTTTGCGGATTGCGAATCCGCAAATCCGCAAAATTCGCGGATTGCCAATCCGCAAAATCCGCTCATGCTTACACGGCCCTCACTTACCACCCGAAGTTTCACCGGGAACATGAGACTGTATTTCAAATTCAGATCCCGAAGGCAGAGCTTGATAGCCATGAAGGTCTTTATCTGCTCCTGAACACGATGCGTATAATCCGGATACACTGAGATAGAGTGGCCTTCAAAGAAGAATCGTCATCCACTGCGAGAGAGCTGAAGCAAAAGGTCCAGATCCCTAAAATTAAACAGCTTTGCAATGACAGCCCAAGGGGGCGCTCCATCAGGTCATGGGAGAGCGACTAACACTCAATGTGCTCTCTCCACACTGAAGAACTTCAATAACTGTGTAGGGGCCATCTCTCGGATAATCCAATTCTCCAGGAACAACTGCAGGACCCTCCGCCTTTTCTGAGAAACCCACAAAGCGCAGATTACCCCATCAGGAATGCCCTTCAGCATCTTCGGCTCGGTCATCGAGCTTAATCACCTGACCTAGGACTGTGGCGCTAGGGCTTTTCACTTCTTCTTTCAGCGCGTCAGTATCTTTCTCCGTGACCGTCACTCTGTCAGAAACCTTTCTAAGGTCACAACACAAGAGATTAACGTTGATCTTCCAAATCATCTTATCTCTAGTGGATTGGATGGCACGCAGTACATCCATCAGTGTCGGTGCCTCCTCAGCTCCACGCTCCGCAGTACTTCTATCCACTGCTGGGTTATCAGCAGGTTCGTCAGGGCCATGGGAGACTGGCTGGGCATAGTTCAGTATTTTATTCGCTTGCGACTTCACTGGCTTGTCCTCCCCCATGGCTCATAGAGGACTATACAGGGATGCCCTACGAATAACACCACCAACTGGGGGAACAGCCAAAATGCCTCCAAAAGTAGCAACAAGCTCCGCTCAACCACAAGTGGCCCTTAACTCCATCCGGTTATATTTCCCGTAAAATCTCCATTGAAGCCCGGATCAGTTAAAGTGTAGCTGATGTGCACTTTCGTAGTCCATCATTCATCCAGACCACTGCACAGCGACCCTAAAGTATTGGCTGCGGAACTCAGACAGAGGGCTCCAGGAGGGAGCTCCTCCGTACACTTCAATAGTGTCAGGAACTCAAAGCAGGATAACCAAGGTGCTAATTAGTGTATAAACCATCACCTGTCTCCAATACACCTCTTAGTGTGATCTCGAGCCGCCAATGGGATCACCTCGCATCAGGGAGTGTCAGACTCACCATTCTTTCCTCACAAGGCTCCCCAGCAACTAAGGGGAGACACATATTCCATTTATGTCTCCATGGGATTCCCAACCGTAGAGCACCCAGCCTCTAATAAGAATGACCTGCAGAGGGTCCGCTAAATACCAGGTAAAGTCCACAGACTTTATGAAAGTTTTTTGAGTGATTAAACAACTTGAATTGCAGGTGAGGTGCGCAAGGATAACGCACCACAGATCGCACACGCCTCCAATGCCAAAGGGCAGCACCAGGACAGTTCAAGCAACAAATTGCGGTGCTTAGGACATAAAGGTGGGACTTTGTCCAGCAGTCGACCGAGGCTTCGAGAACGTCACCAGAACTGTAGGCCATCGCACCTTACACAGGGGAGCCACGTACATCAATGCGCTAGCAGGGTTCAAGCAAATCCCAGCTGAAACTTCCCCCCTACACAGCCCGTCCGGAAGGGACTCCCCTCGCGTTCAACAATGAGTCCAGTTCAGCAAGGGCAACAAGAGCGCTCCCTGCTCTCGGGGGATCAGGCTCAATTACCGGGCTCCCGCAATCCTCTGATGGCACTGCTTGCGCCACGGGACGGGCATAAAGTAAGGGGCTCCACCTCAGAGTCCCGGGCGTGCACATCACAGCACAGTGGGTCTGCTCTAAACAATCTCCGGGTTCTTAATACTCTGTCATGGATCCACGCCTCGGGTTCCACCCAGACAAGATGGCGTCACCTCGCAGTCCGGGGCTGGCTCGCTTGCAATTTCATACCCTTAAGCTGCACAGTCCCCGCAACAGGCTGTATCACTGCCACACGGGATCCGCCACAGCCTCAGACACGATCCAGATCCAAATGTAATTCAGGAGATAGCAGGATAATCGAGGATATTGGGCCGCCACACAGAGCTCACCAGAGATAAGTCTAGGCAGCCATGCTGTCACACCATGCCCTCACCTATTGATTACTTAGAGTGAAAATCTCTGAGTGGAACCACTGGGCAAAGCAAATGTCTGCATCTGTAAGAAATGATCAATCAAGCATGCCAGATTTGTTAATGTCCAAGGATGTTCTCAAAATCCTTGAGTCTTATACCCAATGCAGCCCATTGTCATTTTCCCTATGTTAGCATGAGCATATTGCAGTATGTCCTCTGCTTTGCACATGTTACTATACAAACGTATTTTGTTTTGTGCTATACTGTACTTTCACACAGAACCTACTTTTGCTTTCAAATTCTGTTCTTTCCTGGGATTCAGTCTTAACATTGTAACTAGGGTCAAACAACAAAGCCTCTTGTTAGTTTGGTTTGGGAAGGCTCTAGCACTTAGACAAAAACGCAAATGCAGCTGTTGTTTGGAAACACATACTGTTGTCATATAGGTATGCACAGATAGGCAATTGGAGAGGGATCTTTCCAGGGAAGAGATCATGACAGCACCTGGAATGTGGAATTTTCATCTGTGCATGCTAAGGTACGGGGTCTGCTGCTAACACCCGGAGATCTTGCAATCATTTTCTCCTGTAGAAGGGGGGTGGGGTTAGGCTTAAGCATGGGCGGAAAATCCGCTCTGCTCGGGAATTTTGCGGATTTTTGGTAAATTTGCGATCCGCGAGATTTGCGAATTTCCCGCAAAATCCGCAAATTCGCACGCAGCGGATTTTTTTTTCTTGGTGATACAATTTTGCGGCGTGCGGCGTTCACTTACCATCATTCAGCGCTTGCCAAGTTGTTTTTCTCGATATTTTTGTGAGTGCTGCGCCATTTTGGATCTTGCTGCGGGATCCCGCGGGAGTTTGGCGACGCATCGCGAGAGTTCGCAATTGCGAACATGTAGGTGCGGCAGGCAGCAACAATCTTGCGCTCGCGAAATTACAAAATGTGCAATTCTGCACAAGAAATCCACTAGCAAGCAGCATAGACCTTCTGAAAATGATGATTTTTATCAGAATAACTCCTCAGGTTGACATTTGCCTGCACTTTTTGGGATTTGAGGCCTTTTGACTCTCTTTGGATCACTTTTGGATTAGAAATCAACTTTCATAAGTAAGTTTGTTTGGGGCATGACAGTTGCTGTTCTGCAGAAAGCACTCAGCAGGTGCAAAAGTTCACTCATCATTAGTAACCATTCCCTGTAGTATTTCCTGAGGGCTCCCTCCAGAGTTCAGTGGCCTATGTTTGTTTGGGGCATTACAGTTGCTGCTCTGCAGAAAAACGAATTTTCAAAAATGAAAGCACTCAGCAGGTGCAAAAGTTCAAACTCATCATTAGTAATAGTAACCATTCCCTGTAGTGCTTCCTGACTGGGGCCCCTCCAGAGTTCAGTTGCTAGTTGCAACAATTGCATGACCCTGCTCTGACCCTCACAGCAGGCTCATAGAATAGCTACAAGTAGGCCACAAAGGTCCTGGAAACAAAAGTTGCACTGCAACAGAAAGCAAATTACAGATATATCCAGTAATGGACTTGATAGGTGCATTTGTAAAACAAATTTGCAACACCATGTTCACCTCAGGTGTTTTTCCAGATAAACTGAAGAATACACTATTAAAACCACTACTGAAGAAATCAAGCTTAGATAAAGAGTTATTAAAAAACTACAGGCCTATTGCCAGTTTACCGTTTCTAGCAAAAGTGGTGGAAAAGGTTATGAACGCCCAGCTTTCGGAATATATTGATCAAAACGACTTGCTGGATGAGTCGCAGTTTGGCTTTCGGAAGCTGCATGGAACCGAAACTGCGCTCATCAAAGCCGCAGATGATATCAGGGCCATTAAAGATCAGGGTGGCACGGCGGTTCTGATCATGCTGGATCTATCGGCGGCCTTCGACACGGTCAATCACTCTATCTTGATTGACCGTGTCGAAGAGCTGGGCGTCCAGGCCATGGCCAGAGCCTTGCTCGCCTCCTTCCTGTCAGGAAGAACCCAAGCAGTAACCTTGGGGCCTTTCCGATCGGCGGACCTGGCTCTCCCATGTGGAGTGCCACAAGGCTCATCCCTAAGTCCGACCCTTTTCAATATTTATGTGGCGGACTTAGCTAAGGTTATTAACACCTACCGGATGAGCCTTACCACCTATGCGGATGATACACAGCTGGTCCTAGCCGTCAATAATGACGGCGAAGAGGTGGCAGCCAGGTTTCAGGAAGGCATGCTGGCTATTAAGGAGTGGATGGCTTGCAACTGCCTAAGGTTGAATTCAGAGAAAACGGAGGTGATCATCTTTGGAAAACTTTTTCCAATCTGGTCCTCAATATGGTGGCCTCAGTTGCTAGGGGCGCTGCCATCCCCGGTGCAGAAAGTTAGAAATCTAGGTGTGCTTTTTGATGAGAGACTCAATTTTGTTGGACATGCTAATCAAGTAGCTTCCGCAGCTTTCTTCAAACTTAAACTCCTTAGAAAAATCATCCCATTTCTTTCAGACAAAGGAGGAAAAACAGTGGTGAGCTCACTAGTATTGTCCGCCTTAGATTACTGCAATGGCCTGTTCTTGAATGCTCAAGCCCGTGTTGTGGATAAACTGCAAATGGTCCAGAATGCGGCTGCTAGGCTGCTGTTTGGCACTCCCAAATTTCAACCAATTAAACAAGCTATCAGGAGCTATCACTGGCTGACGGTGACAAACAGAATCAAGTTTAAATCTTTGTGTATCACCTTCAAAGCCATCCGTCAGCTAGGGCCAAAGTTCCTGAAGGAGAAGCTTATACTTTACCGCCCCACCTGACAAATAAGGTCATTAAATGCTCTCCGCCTAACTGTACCTAGAACAAAGACAGTCACTTGGGGAGACAGATCTTTCACCATAGCTGCAGCCAGACTTTGGAATACACTACCACTGGAAATTAGATCCTCTCCCACACTGCTACAATTTAGAAAACTGTTGAAGACGTGGCTGTTCAACCAATAAGCCCTTCACCCTTCTGCACCACTAAATGCATATTGAGTCCCTAGGCCATAATGAGTCTCAGCGCCAAGACGCCCATGGGCATACGCCGCGCTTTATGAATTTTCAAAATAAATAAATAAATAAGGAAGCAGATGCCAGACTGGAATTTTAAAACAGTGACACATTAGTAAACCAACCCCAAATGAATTCATGTCAGTTGAAGCAGGGCAGGTGTGCTTGCTTTTCACCCCATAATCTACAGTGATGATGAACCAGAGGGTGGCATTGATGTACCAGAGGGTGGCATGGGTGAAACAGAGGGTGGCAGTGGTTAAACAGAGGGTGCTGGGAACCTGTGATGATGAACCAGACGTAGAAACAACATAGTCGCGACCGTTGCGAGCCGACAAGTAAGTTCGGAATTGCGAACTGGTACCAACCTTCGCGAACTGGCAGAAACCCTTGCGAACACACAAAAAAAAAATCCGAAAATTCGCGAGAATTCCTGGATTTTGCGGATTGCGAGTTCGCAAATACGCAAATTCACAAATGTCAGATTCGCAAAATTCGCCCATGCTTAGTTAGGCTACCCTGTCTTATATAATGACAGCACTTTTTTTATTTATAGACTACTTACTATGCTTACTGTATTTGCGTTAGGCATTTTCTTACCTATTGTGGCACATATAATGCATACGAGAGCACAATAGTTCAAATAAACATCGTAAACTTTTCTTGTGTCTCTGTCAGATCTTATTCTGGGCTAGTACGAGTGTGAGAGCGAAAAGGTGTGTCCTGCAATCGCGATTACTGAGAGGGTCGGGAGTGTTGTGTTCTGGGGTGTCTAATCACTAAATCCTCTGTGAGTGAATAGAAGGGTAAGCAAGACTTTATAGGTATTCATGGTTCTACGATCCAAGCATAGGTCTGTGAAACCGTAGAATCCCTGCAATCCTTGCTGCTTGGAAACAAAGAATCATGTGTTCCTCTGATAGTCTATCATCAAAAACGTATCTTCTTGAGCCGATATGTCCTCTGGAGCGCAAAGACTGGATTATTATATGCCAAGTGAAAAAAATGTAATTCAAGTATTTTCGGACTCAAAACAGGCCATTATTAATGGTTGTATGACAGAATATAAACCACATCAAAATTGATTATACAAATATTGCTAAACAAATCATTGACAAAAATATTGTAGCCCTATACATAAGCTAGCAAAATATAAGTTGATGTACAAAAATATCACTACACTTAGGGGTCCATTATGATGTCGGGCGGATTGCCTCTGCCAGGCTGGCAGTAGCCACCGCCGGCCTGGCGGAGGCAATCCGCCCGACACCTATGCCTAGATTCCCCCCCGCCGTATTAGGATAGTGGGGGGAGCACGGTGGATGGAAAGACCGTCCGCCGCTTTACCGCCGTGGTCGCCTTGCGACCGCGGCAGTAACGGAATAATATGGTGGCGGTGTCCAATGGACACCGACAGCCATATTACAATGGTCACATATAGGTGCCTTTCCGCGGCATCAATGCCGCCGCGGAAAGGCAGGCGGTGTTTGCTGCGGCTGCCCCCTGCGGGGCCCCCAGGTGATGTCAGGTTCAGGGGGAGGACAGGGGGGCACCTATGGTACCCCCCACATTTACATATGCAAAGCGGCAGGCTCCGCGCGGTGCCTGCCGCTTTGCACATGCAAATGCGTTCACTAGTGTTTTGCATTGTGGCGGGCGGTGCAGAGTGCACCGCCCGCTACAATGCAAAACAGGGAGAACGTGCCCGCCACAGTGGCGGGCACATCCTAATTCCCCCTTACGGCGGGCGGTCCCATTCTCCGTTAGGGTGTCGGGCGTACAAAGTCCGTCCGCCATCCTAATAAGCCCCTAAATATCTAAAATACCCTAATATTGAAAACATGAAAAATAAACACAAAATACCACCATAAATATACATAATACTAGGAAAATTCAAAACATTATCAACTACAAGGATATCATTAAAAAAATAATATATATAAATACATTTAATTTACATCACTCTACTAATTTATAACTAAAATAGTAGAATAAAATAAAAGCATTTACATAAATGTATTTAGCATATTACACAAAAAAACTATCTAAACATATTTCATAAAATATATCAAAGTAAAATGAATAAAAAAACAAAACATACATTATTCACCAAATATCCTAAATAAAACTGGACACTAAAATAACCAAAGGAATTTAAAAAATGAATCATTAGCAAAACACGATATTTTCTATATATAAATTAAATAAATGTAAATTATTTTAGATTTAGACTTTTTATAGGTTTTTAATGTAATATGTAAAAGAAAAGAAAACATACAACTATGTTATAAACAACAATACTTTAACAATGATATTAAAACAAGACTAAAAACCGATATTCTTACTTACAATATTCCTGATCATGGCATTTTTGATATCCCAATATACATGCAATCATATCTTTAGAAAATGATATTTCCAACTTGATTTTTTTCAAATAAATGATTTTTATTAGCTTTTTATCTACCTCTTTTGGATGGAGAGGTATTTATCATCACGTTAACCAACTTGAGAAGTTTTCTAACATTTTCCTTTGGAAAGTGCCAGGTTCACTTCAATGTTTGTGCTGTTTATTGCTTATGTAACAAGCATAAATCAGACACAGAAACTTCCATGAAGTGCATGAACGAAGGTAATTTTGGTGCAAAACCTGACTGCGAATTAGCCCCTGCTCACATTACATCTGTCATCAGCAAAATCTTAGGGACTGAGGGCAGATTTATCAAAGGTTTCCCTTCTCCCCTGAGCCGTGCAAGGGGACTTGGGTAACACATTATTCGCTAGCACAATGCGAGGACAGGAATGGACCATAACATGGTAAATATGGTGCATTCCTGCCCCTTACCTGTCACACAACGCAGCGCATCAAGGTGACTTGCTGCTCTGGGTTTGGAGACATTTTTATAAATCTATTCAGAAAATTAAAGTTTTACCAAAAACATTACAAATAGAAAAGTCGAACTAAGAACAATAATGGTTCACAAGTATATTGGAAGGTCCACACAGCATATGTAGGTATGATGTTAGTTCAAAGGTGCTAAAAACGTGAGAAGGTAACGCACAGTGCTCAGGTTATGGTCATGAGCAAAAGTAACCAAGCATTGGCATAGCCAATATGTCTCGCCTTTGGGACCTTATAAGCGTTTAGCCATGCAACAGTTGATGTTGTTGCATCAGGGATATTGTGCTGAATAACTAAATACTTATAAGGTCCCAAAAGGCGAGACCTTTTGACTATGCCAATGCTTGTTTTCGAGGGAGTTGAAAGGATTTGGGCAAAGTGTGAATAAAGAGACAGCAGCACAATGGCTTGTGTGCAGTATTGCCCACACTAGCTTTCTGGTGAGAGAATGCACAGAGTGATGATACTGATGTAGAGAGATAGCAAAGCGACTTGACTAAAACATAAACACATCTCCTTTTCATCTGTTGCAAGAAATGCTGCTAATCAACTTTATGTTGATGAATCATGAGGTACCCTATAGCATTCCACTACCGAAGAATGAATTCTAACTTGGTGCCACCTTTCAACACCTACTAGTCCTTCATGAATAGAAGGTGCTGCCCATCAGATATTTTTTTGTTTGAAAATGCGCACAGCTGCTTAAACAGCTTAAAGAGAATATAAGTAGTTTAAGAGCAAGTGTTCACTTTCAGAAACACAGATTCTAAAAAATAAGTAGGTCATTGTGGAGACACTGGAGACTTTACTACAGATATATCACCATATTTAACAGATTGAACGGCAGCAGAAAAAGGCGCCTTCACTGGATTACAGAGTATTGAAATGTGTTGCCACCTTGTTCTTGACCATTACGAGAAAAAGTGAAAGAAGCCTTCACTTGTTATTTTGCACAACATGCCACCTCAGTTTGGACCCAGCTATATGCAAATCAGTCTTGACCCTGCTCCAATTGGAACAGTCCAACCCACTCTACCAAGCCCGGTCCTCCCTCAACCAGAACACAAACAACCCAGGACCAGTTTTGCCCTTGTTATGGGCTCATCAGCTGGGTATAGCTTGATTCCAGTGATCCAGTGTGCACGGGACCCATGTCTGGTCATACCTGTCCTACTTAGGGCAACCTACTTAAAAATACAAAGAGAGATGGGTGAAATGCTTGCAGTAATCTCAGCCCTTGGTAATCATTCGGGCCGCATCTCAATCCGTCGTTAGTTTCCACACTTGTCTGATGAGCCCATAACAAGGGTGAAACTGGTTCTCTGTTGCTTGTGTTCCGGTTCAGGGAGAACCTGGTTTTTCCAGTTCGGGCTAGACTCTTCCTATTGCATGAGGGTCAAGATTGATTTTTAAATAGCTGCCTCCAAACTGAGGTCGCATGGTGGGCAAAATAACAATGGACTAGGATGGGGCCTGAGTAATTAACAGTGGCTGAGATTAATTCAAGCATACCATCCACCACTTTTTGTATACTTTAGTATATCTCTCGTGCAAGAAGCAGATGTGTCCATGTGGCACCCAGCGGGTGTAAGTGGCACGCTGATGTGTTTATATACTGGACTCTTGTTCAGATAAAGGGACAAGAATTTAGTAGTTTACAATGACAGAAGCAGTGATTTATACAAAGCCATCAACAAACTTTGGACTTTCGTTGAATATACCAGACATGGCAATCTATGCTGAAATGGACATTAAATTTATAGAAACATCTCTGCATTCTCGAGAGAAGTAATCTTAAATACGATTTCAACAAGAAAGCAAATAGGCAACTGACAACTCAGTGTCAAACCACATGTACCACACCACAGAACCCCGTGTGCTAGAGGTACAAGACAGTACTCTAGTGCTCTCTGTTCCCCCAATATCACATAGAGTTACAAAAACCTAGCCATTCTCATAATCCCATGATAAAAATTAACAAAACCTGAAGAAGATATTTGATTGAATAAATAAGAAAAAAATGTCTAAGTATGTGTGATTTTGTCCTTACTCGTACTCTCTGCTACTACACACCGTGCTTATGTGCAGCAACCACCGCTTGCCCGTTTGCACCTCACCCTACACCTACCATAAGCACTCTGAAATGGCAACTAGGAATCGGATGCAATCATGAGTAGGGAGCGCTGTATACATTTTACAGTACAACTCTACGCAACAGATGGCAGCAATGCTAAGGAAAGAAGAGTGGATGAGGCAGAAGGGGAGACTATGGAACCAGCAGGTGCCTGCAGGAAGATTCCCTGGGAATGAGCGTGTGTAGCCTGCGCCAGAGCCTCAGCCTCCAGAGGCCTTCAACAGAGCGGGGCGAGCTGCTTACGCATAGCCATCTTCCAGCAATTGTTTCCCTTATGTCCGACATGGCCTAGAATTGAAATGAAAAAAATGAGAGCAGGCGCTTGAGAATGACGCACGGTTCAATGATGCTGCTGAAGATGGGCTTTGAAAGAGCAGAAAGGTCACCAAATTCCTGAGTAAATCTGACATGCGCTGCATCCAAATGCACCAAGGCCCTGTCACCGCCTGTGACTGTCTCTGTCACATCAGTTCTGGGGACCGGAAGCTATGCCCCGGGCATGATGCTTAGGGGGGCGGGGTAGCTTCTGAGAGGTTTGGGAGCAGAAGGGGCTGCCAGCTCTTCTCATTAGGACCCGCAGTGGGGCTGAGGGCGCTGGGAAGGACAGTCTGCCCAGGTTTATGGCGGAAACAGGCTCAGGTGTTGGAGTGCTCTGCATATCAAGATTATTTAATCATTTAACAATAACCATTAATGCTGGGAAAACAACTGATCTTGGGAGCAGCGCTTCAGCGCATTGTCAGGGTCAGTAAGCGTAATTATAGCACACAGAATCTAACCATAAGGTAACAAGCACAAGCACGCGCCTCCCGCTGCAGCAGGGGGAGGGGACAGAGGAGGGGGACTGCATGATTCCCTTGCGGGAGCAAGCACCAAGGCACGATAATTGATAACATAAAGCGCCTTGCTGCTCGCTCCTGCAAGGGAATCCCCAAACGTGCACGCGTTGCCATTGGAAGCAATGCAACGCGTGCAAGTTTTTGGCCTCAAAACCAACTTGAATGCTTAAGGTCTATTTCCTATGTAGCGCATGTGCACTGCGTAGGCGAGACCTAAAAATTACAAGGGCTCATGATAACTAGCACTGGGAAGGCCAATAGGTCTCACCTTCGAGACTATTACCTCTGGCTTTTCCATTTGTTACTGTAGAGTGGAATCATTTGGTGTGGAGTGAAACTATGTGGTGTGGTGTAAAATTGTGTTGCGTGGAATTGTGTTACATGGAATTGTGTCAGTGTGGAACTGAAATGTGCTGAGTGGAATTATGTGGAGTTTAATTATGTTGAATGTGGCAAAGCTGAGTTATGTGGGTAAATATGCTGTAAGACGTGGAGTTAAATTATGTGGACTGTAATTATGTGGCATTGAGTTGAATTATGTGGAGTGGTACTGTGGTTTGGAGTGGCATGTATTGGAATAATGTATTATGGGGTTGAATTTTGTTTTTTAGGGCAGAATTATATGGGGTGGGGTGAAAATATGTGTTGTGTAGTGGAAATATGTGGAGTGGAATTGTGTGGCATTGAGTGGAATCCAGTTGAGTGAAATTATGTGGCATGGAGCGGATTTGATTTTTTGTTCCATGTAATTATGTGTTGTGGAGTAGAATTATGTGTATAGGAATTATGTCGCATTGTGCAGAGTGGAATTACATGGAGTTGAATTAGGTGGTACAGAGGGAGGTGGAATAATGTGTTATGGAGTAGAGTGGATATATGTTGTGTGGAGTTGAAATATGTATTTCTAATATGTGGCATGGTGCAGAGTGGAATTATGTGGAGTAGAAATATGTGGCATGGTGTTGATTTGAATTTAGTTGGGTGTAATCGTGTTTGGCAGCTGAGTGGATATATGTGGAGTGGAATTATGTGGCATGGAATTATGTGCAGGGGAATTGTGTTGCATGTAGTGGAATTATCTGGAGTTGAGTTTTATTGTGTGGAGTCGAATTATATGGATTGGAGTGGAGTGGAATTATGGTGCGTGAAGTGGTATTATGTAAAGGAGTATTATGTAGCATGGAGGAGAGTGGAAATATATGGAGTGAAATTTGTTGAATTGTAATTATGTGGCATGGATTGGAGCGATATGGAGTTGAATAGTGTGGTGTGGAATCCTGAGACGTTGAAATGTGTGGCAAAGAATTGAGTGGCGTGTTGAACTATATGGAAAGCAATTATGTGGCATGCAGTGGGGTGAATTATGTAGAGTGGCATTGTATGGCATGGAGTGGTATTATGTGGAGTGGACAGAGTGATGGGTGGGAGAAAAAGAAAGAGTGATGGGCAGGAGGGGTTTGATTCAAATGCAAGTTTTGCAGTACAAAAATAATTAGCATAAGCAATGCCTCTGCCTTTTGCAACTTTGATTTGCCCCTTCATATATTGCCTCTCCTACTGCATCCCATCCCTTCTGTGCCCGTATCGCAGACATGAAGCCTCCAAGGGCAAGTCTCCATAGGTCTCCCTAGTTCTAGGCTGCACATCTGTGAATGAGGAGGGACAGGCATGCAGAAAACTGAGCGAAGCAGAGATGCCCTATGCATCACTTATGTCCCCTCTTTAATCCCCCCCTTGCTATCTCCAGAAATATCAGTAGTGAAAACTATTGTTTAATCACAGACTTCTGACCACAAACTTCTTCCTGGATGTGGCAGTCAGTCACACATGATGTCTTTCTAGGTTTAATTTGTCAAACTAGCTATTGGAATACAGGTAGGACTGGGAAAAGTCAATCACAAGTTGGAACGGTGCGCCTGAAAGGATGGCAGAACAGGGCAGGGTCCCACCTTCTTTCAATGTCCGTATGGTTAAAAGTACTGCCAGTCAAATTATCCAATGCTTCTAGAAGTACACAGCTATTATAGAATATGTCTTATGTTGACATAGCGAGAAGAAGTAACCAAACAACTAGAGTTGTAGATTGTGGTTCTGGCAAACCAGGTTCGAGCCTTGGTGCTGGTTCAACATTATGTTATTCTGTTCAAATCATTTAGGGTCTGATTACAACTTTAGTGTTGCCGTGCTGGGTCCGCCCCGCAGCCACATCGCCAAAGCCGTGGTCAGGCTGCTTGCCAGATTAGGAGTTTCTTCCTGTCTGGCAGACTTTGTGTTTGACATTCCCAAGGCTGTGCCCCAAAAATGTGCACCACAATGGGAACCCCAAAAACCGTTCCTGAATAAAGGACATGCTGTGCAGGACCTGGTGCGAATGCACACAGGAAGGCACATGTTGTGCCCCCCTGTGTGCATCCTAAGGCGCAAAGCCACAAGGCGTCCCCCTTTGTTTCCTCACTGCCACAGTTTTCATGGAGGAGAAACCACCATGAAAACAGCTACGGAGAAGAAACTTGTAATATGTTTGGCAGGACAAGCATATTACTGCCTCTACACTGCAGCATCACTGCCAGGGAATAGCGGTTTCCTGGAGTTTGTGGCAGGACAATAGAAGTCCGGCTCTGTAATTGTAATACGGTCCTCTGGAGACCGCCACTGCCGTGCCCCGTGAGGCTGGTTTTCTGTGGACTGACAGACTTCTAATTTAAGGTCTCAATCTGTGCTTGTGTGCCCCCCTTGCCCGGTGTCAGCTGTGCCCAGCTTTTGCTTCTGGTTCCTGTGTGCCAGCCCATTTAGATCTGTTCCACTGTGTGCCCATTATTTCTTCTGTGCCCTTCTCGCTAGCATTTTCCCACCGATGCTGCCCCTGCAGCCCGCCCCCGTGCCCATTCGCTACCCCTGCCACCCGCCTCCCAGCAGCTCCTCCCTCCCTCCTCCCCTTAAATGGCGGTCACGTCGAAGGTACGCCTAAGGCAAGCCCGTCTGTGCCCGTCCAAGCCTGGAACGTGCCCAGCGCCAGACCCCCTGGCCCCGCACCAGCCATTAAGACTAAGTCCGCCCCGAAGCGCACCCACGGTCCCTTCGCCTGCCGGAACTGCAGCTTTTCCTGCCCCGAAGGCGCCGAGTCACCCACGCAAACACGCCGTCGAGCTCTGGAACCTACTCGATACCGCATCCCCAGACGTCGCCTTCCTGACCGAGACCTGGATTAACGAAGTCTCCTCCCCAGACATCACCATAGCCATACCCGAAAGATACAAGATCACCCGGAGAGACCGCAACAACGGAGCCGGAGGAGGAATCACCATCATCCACACGAACACCGTCAGGGTCTCAACTAACAACGATGACACTCTCAGCCCCGCTGAACACATGCACTTCCAGATCCACACGGACCCCAAGACCACCCTAAGAGGCACCCTAATCTACAGACCGCCAGGACCCCACCACAGTTCTGCCACTCCATCACCGACTTCATCAGCATGCACGCACTGACCTCCACCGACTACATCCTCCTCGGAGACCTGAACTATCATCTGGAGAACAACAACGACAGCAACTCCTCCACCCTGACCGCCAACCTCGCCAACCTCGGACTAAAGCATCTCGTCACGGCGTCGACCCACATCCCCAGTCACACGTTGATGCCATCTTCTCCTCAAGCCCCCACGTCGCATTCAGCCACATCTCGAACTCATCTGGACAGAGCACCACTGCATCCGCTTCACCTTCCGAAAACCCCTCACACACCACTGCACCCTACAGATCCCCCGCCGCTGCTGGGGCAAAGTCACTGACTAACAACTACAGACAAACCTCTCACTCAACCCACCGACCAACCCCACCAACCCTGACCATGGTGCAAGCATCCTCAGGCGCTGGTTGGACAACTGCGCCAACACCCTAGCCCCGCTGAATAAGCCAACCAACAGAGATACCAGCAAGAGAGCCAGCTGGTTCACCCTGGAACTCCTAGCATCAAAGCGCACCTGCGGGAAATTAGAGAACAAATGGCACAGACAGCCGTGCCGCCCACAAAGACGCCATCCGCAACTACCACCACCTCATCAGGACTGCCAAAAGGACCTCCTTCAAAGACCGCCTCGACAACAATGCACACAACAGCAAGGAGCTCTTCAACATCGTGAAGGAACTTTCCAACCCTAGCTCCAGCGCCAACGACATTCCACCATCCCAAGCCCTGTACGACTCACTTGCTACCTTCTTTTGCTGCAAGATCACCAACATCCATGATAGCTTCAACCCCTGGACGACCCTACAGGCCTCGTCACGCCAGACCCACTGCACCCCATCGACCACGACTCCCTGACAACCTGAGCTAATGTGAGCATCAAGTACACAATCAAGACCATGGGCACAATCCACTCCGGCTCCCTGTCTGACCCTCTTCCCCACCACATCTTCAACAAAGCCGGCAGCTCCATCATACCCCACCTGCGCAACTTCTTCAACCTCTCTCCTTCGAGACCGCTACCTTCCCTGAGAGCTGGAAGCACGCCGAGATCAACACTCTACTGAAGAAACCCAAGGCGGATCCGAGCGACCTCATGAACTTCCGGCCCATCTCCCTGCTTCTGTTCCAAGCAAAGGTAATCGAGAAGATAGTTAACATCCAGCTCACCCGTCACCTTGAAGACAACAGCATCCTGGACCCCTCCCAATAAGGATTCCGCAACAACCACAGCACTGAGACCGCCCTCCTCGCCGCCACAGGCGACATCAGGATCATGCTAGACAACAGCGAGACGGCGGCCCTCATCCTTCTGGACCTCTCTGCCGCCTTCGACACCGTCTGCCACCGCACACTACAAACGCGCCTCCGCGACGCAGGGATCCATGACAAGGCCCTGGACTGGACCACCTCGTTCTTCTCCGGCAGAACTCAAAGAGTCTGCCTCCCCTCGTTCCGGTCTGAGGCCTCTGAGATCATCTGCGGCGTCCCACAGAGATCCTCCCTCAGCCGGACGCTGTTCAACATCTACATGGCACCACTCGCACGCATCTCCCGACAGCACGTCCTTAACATGATCTCCTATGCCGACGACACGTAGCTGATCCTCTCCCTCACCAAGGACCCCCTCACCGCCAAATCCAACCTCCACCATGGAATGAAGGCTGTCGCCGACTGGATGAAGGAAATCCGACTAAAGCTGAACTCAGACAAGACGGAGATTCTCATCCTCGGGCCCAACCCCTCAGCATGGGACAACTCCTGGTGGCCCGCATCACTGGGGACACCCCCGGCTCCTACCAACCACTCACGCAACCTGGGAGTCATCCTCGACTCGAAACTCACCATGACCAAACAAGTCAAAGCAGTCTCCTCTACCTGCTTCAACAGCCTCCGCATGCTCCGCAAGATCTACAGATGGATCACAACAGACACGAGGAAAACAGTCACCCAGGCCCTAGTCAGCAGCAGACTCGACTACGGAAACGCCCTCTGCGCCGGAGCCCCGACCAAGCTCATCAACAGACTGCAAAGAATCCAGAATGCCTCTGCACACCTGATCATCGACGGCCCGCGCCGCGACCACATCACCCCCCCCCACCTGAAGAACCTGCACTGGGTCCCCTTTGACCGAAGAATCTCCTTCAAACTCCTGATCCACGCACACAAGGCACTCCACAAAACTGGCCCAGCCTACCTCAACAATGAACTCTCCTTCTACGTACCCAACAGGAAACTCCGCTCCGCTGACCACGCCCTGGCCATGGTCCCGCACATCCGTAGAACCACTTCCAAAAGCAGGTCCTTCTCCCACCGTACCGCCAGGACCTGGAACGCCTTCCCCCTCAACCTATGACAAACCGAAGACCTGCTGACCTTCAGGAGACGACTCAAGACCTGGCTCTTCGACCAGTAGCAGCAGCATCACCCCCCCACCCCCCCGCCCCCACCCTCAGCGCCTTGAAACCCTTGCGGGTGAGTAGTGCCCTTTACAAATTAACTGATTGATTGATTGAATATGTGATTGTTTAAAGCACTCCAACACCTTTCGGTTGAGTTCACACTAAATGAAAGCTGCACAAAATCAAAAGTCAGAGGATGGGGCATCTGTCCTCGTGGCTCAATTGTTGTGTGGTATGGGGCACAGCAATAGAAGGGAGGAGGAACAAGCAAACACAGACAATAGGGGAGCATACAACTGAGCCAGCTACAAAAGATGCACCCTGTAGAGTGGCTCAACAAAATAGAACCCAAAAGCGCAAGCAGTGTAAGGACACATGCACTTGGGCAATGCTCAAAGAGAGGGTCATATGCAAGGAAAGGGAAGTAGCCACCGCATAACTCACCAGCAGGAAGCAAGTATTTCAGAGTGGCTTTGAAGCAATCTAATGGTAAGTAATGGGCAATCTCGAAACTCACCACCAGTAAACAATATGTCTCGAAGGAGACCTGAAAACAACAATCCAATAACTGCGACATCCATACACAGAAGAAATATGTAATAAAAATGGTGTAATAATCTCCATTGACATCTGATTTTTTTCCTCGATGGCCTAATTGGTTTTATAGGTCGGCATTTTGACATCAGTAGGATACTTAAGATGTCATCATCAGGGCGAGAATGTGATGGATTATAAACATCTGGGATAAAATTGTAAAACCTAATTAGCTTAATGGATGTGAATGTTTGTGGCAAGAAATGGTAGGCCTCTACTTTCTTGTAGGCCATAAGAAAGAATTTTTTGGGAGATCATAGAAGTAAAATAAGGCTTTCTTAAAGTGAATATATTGAAAACAACATCAAAACATACTTCAACTAATTACGCTTTCAAAGTCTCTGCCCGTCCTAAAACCCATAAGATGTTTTAAAGATAAACTCAATGAAAGAAATTCAACACTGGAATTTACGTGCTTTTACCCTGTGAACAGAATAAAATGTTCCCCCGTGTTAAACTAACCCATGTGCATAAACCAATTGTGACAGCCTAATTTGATAACCGTTGAACCAACTCAATGGTGCACAAAATAAACCGGTCATTGATTACCAATTTTTAACACTGTAAGTGACACTACTTCATTCAAACCATGCAGTTTAAATAAGCATGTGACTCTAAAGGATATGCAAAACATACAAATAGACCATTCCCAATCATGAAAAAATGAAAGAGACATTCAGACACACCCTGCACATCATACCCTTTAATGAATCAGACATGTGCTGTGATAATAGATTATTAGCATAAAATTCCTTGAATAACAATTGTAGACACTAACATAATGAATAAATATGAGAAATAATGATGATTGGCAATAAGAAATATTTAACAACCAAATTTTGTTCAAATCTTGACTTTGACATTATCAAAAACAGTACTCTGTAAATCACATTTCAAAGCTTTGATGATGTAAAGATAACTCCCACTGATGGACTAAGTATTTCCAAGAGGCCTCCGTGATGGCATTTTCCTTGTTTGTTCCGTCTTCTCTTCCAGAGAATGTAAGAATGTCAGACTTGTTGGTCTCCCTAGTATTTACACAAATTACAATTTAGATACCATTATTTTGTTTTATTTCTTTTATAGCGCTTTAGCACTACAGAAATGATAAAGTGCTATAAAAGAAAAAGCAAAATAGTGGTATTTAAAATATTTGTGTACTTGTGATGTAAAGTGATCTGACATCCTGCATTGGGATGGAAAGTGCCACAACTCATCCCAATCCATGGTATCATAACGCCTTACATCACACGACAGCCTTTTAATGAACATTTGCAGAGTGATATTTATCTTTCCAGGAGGAGTGAGTGGAACAACGGAAGCCCACTTGTAAATCGTGCCACAAGTAGAAAGCTTTTTTTAATCCCTCCAATGCTCCTGACGAGCTCAGCTCGTCATGACCATTAGAACGCTCACATGCGGGGCTAATTCTCCTGCTGTGCTGATCGTTCTAAGTAAACAGGTGTGGACGTGACGAGCTGAGCTCGTCATGAGCACCGGGGCACTGCGCTCCCCCCACCCCAGCCCGCCCCCCAGCACAGCAGGGGAATCAGCCCTGCAGTGAAGGGGTTAAAGAAAAAAAAGACAGACGTGCCCTGCAAGTAAATTGTATTTATTTATTTATTCAATTTATTTATTTAATGCGATTTTATGTAGCGCAAACTTTACCCGAAGGTGTCAGAGCGCTTTACATAAGAACCAGTTGCAAAATATAAGGATTTAGGATTACATGCGTTACATGAAAGATACCAACAGAAAGAGTACAAAGGTCTACTGCATATACTAGTGATTAGAGTTATCTCTATATACATATATATACACATAGTAGATTTTCTCAAGTCAAGAACCAAAAAAAAAAAACCAAAAAAAACAGAAGAGCAGAAGAGCAGAGTTCCATTAAGTGAGGTCGGAGGGGGATGCAGTCACAGCACCAAGGGAGGGTGGGAGGTGATAAAGTTATGACACACAAGCATTTGCTGGTTATACTTAGTCAGAGTAGAGCCTCTATAGCGTGACTCCAGGGCTAACAACAGATCTTCCCATGTGCAAAGATTGAGTATAGCAGGCCTTAAATGGCAGAGGACGTATTAGCAGAATGCACTGATTATATGCGGTCAGCATAAATGCCCTGTGGGGTGTAACTAGCAGGGCACGAGTCGGGGTACCACGCGGGTGGACGGCATCCCCCCACTTATTTTCGAGGGTTATTCAGGGTGGACGCCGTCCACCCTGCTCAATCAAAACCGCGTCCACCATTGCAAAGTAAACAATGCGGGACAAATGCCACTCTGCGTTCGGATCTCAGTCGCACGTAAAATAACGCTTCATTAACTGTCTAAGTTTTAAGCAAACCTCTCTCCCCCCCCCCCCCCCCCCCCCAATGCAGTGATGAAGTTCAGAAGAGGGTAGGCGACGCTGGCTCCTGGTGAATGTTTCAACACCTCACGGCTCTTTACCACCCACCGTGCTGCATGAATAGCTCGAAGCAGTGCATCTGGGAACGCCTTAAAACAATTAACTTCTATTCAAGGCCTGCTGTAAGAAGAGAGGGTATTGTAAATGGGCGAAAGATTCAATGCTGTCGAAGTGGGAACAGGGGAAGCCGGTTCCAGGCTGGGTGTCAGTTCACTATCCTGTTCACTATCCTGTGATTCCAGGCAAATAAGTGAGACTGGCCTTGTGGCTTCAGGACTCTAGGATTACTTGTGCTCAACGCGCATGGGTTGAGCCAGTGTAGGGGACATGTAAGAAGGAAAACTGGTTATCACTGAGCGCGTGCATGTCTGCAGGGGACTGGCATCATGTTAGGGGCTGACACCGACCCACGCCATGCTGCCCCTGTGACGCCTGCTCTTCAATGTTTTGCTGAATTCCCAGACAATGCTATAGTGAGTCTGCTGTCATTCCTGTCTTCACCTGAGTGCAGCCTCTCGCTTGTACCCGCTCAGCACTCTGTCACCCATGGTGGCACTGAAGGAGATTCAACTTTCTGATAGGACAGAGCATCAACACAGCTGTGCTCACTGTTCAGCAGGTCCAGCTCACACAATAAAAAATAACTGGTAAATCCCGTCAGTCAGGCTTTTTACTAAAGAAAGTGTTTGGTAATAATTGGGGAACATTATGTTGCCACAATCTGTCCATATATGTAATCAGATAACGAAACAATCTCGTGTCTGCAGTTGTATGCAAGCAGGGAGCAGGGTCCCTTTGTTGAAAAGACTGCATTATCAGAGTTAAGCTGTACCCTGCAAGAAGAGTGTTTATGAAAATGAATCAGAAGATGGCATTTGTGTTGTAAATGGTGAACTTTAAAGGCATACACATCAAAACATTGCACAGTAGGCACTTTTGACAAAGGGTCAGTATTTTTGTTGCACATTTAAGAAAGCCTATATGTATGCTTTTGTCCTTACTTTGTGATTTAAAAAAAAGCTGTAATTCCAACATGTTTCATGACACAGCGTAAGACACATGACTGCTCAGGAGCAATTAGTGAACGGCTCAGTAGCTTTCTGAAAGGGGAAGGGATCCAAACAGCCTTCATGCTCCTAACAAAAAATCCGCGAACAAGCAAATAAAATGCTGTATTGTGACGAAAGTAAATATAACAAAGAACACAAAATGCCATAGCCTTGATGAACAGCCCATCCAAGTAACTACAAATCAGGACAAAATGCATGTCAGCCAGTAGAAGACCCAAAGCCAACTGACTCACTGTATTTATTGTACTTTTTCGAAACAGTGATGACAGGTAAAACCTGTCAGTAGCCAGATCTAATAAGAGGTTTTGTCTATGTCCTGCCTTCCAGTACTGTGGGGGGGAATCTGAGTTGTTTCGCTCTTTTTGGAATTATTCAAAGTCTTTAAGCAGTATTTGCTTGAATGGAACAAACATTTCTTTAGCAGTGAATATCAAAATGTATAAGTAAATTCCACCCCGACCGAGAAGATGGTGTTCATACATTTAACAACTTGAATCATACCTAATTTCAAAGTCACTTCTCCCCTAGGCGCTTCTCATTTGTGTATGTGTGTTCCTATGATACATACATTTTTAGTTCACTATGGCATTTACTCTGTTTTGAGGTTTCGTCTGCACAGGCGCAGGCTTAAAGATTAATTTTTTATAGCTTTGCCTACCTATAGAATTCTTTTATCGTTTATTAGGGGTTTCTTTGCTGAAAAGAAGCATTTCTCTGTGAATCCGATTTAGCATCGTTATTTGTGTCTAGTTACCCGAGGTGTGAAGGGGCATACAATCTGGTTCTAGTAGGAAAATACCTCTTTCTTGTCCTAATCTTGGTAAGGCTTTAGACAAAATGCTAAGCTTCAGAATACTAGTCAATAGCGTTTGTTTTACAGAACGTTGTGTCTATCAGATACATGGGATTGGATTATTCAAATGGGTTGCTAGGTAAAAATAACATACATCGCTGATCATTAGTGAACATCACAGCAATCACATCCCTATTTGAAGGATAAACAGGCATATAAATAAATCACATACATGTTATATGATCACTCCCCTTGAGTAAAAAAGAAGAACCACACGTCGCCACAAAAACCTCGATTTTGTACACTCAGACCGACTGCAAAAAGTGAAAATCCTAACTCAAGTTAAATGTATGATTCCTGTTCCATTCAAATAACTTTTTTGATGTGGTTGAACTGATGTATGGTTCTTTGTTTTCACAAATCGGTCATGTACTGATATTTGGCCATGTGTGGTTAGTCGAAATTTGTTAGTATACCCTTCAATTCAGCACCCTTCAATTTCAGTAGTCACTGGGGACAATCTTAGCTCTTCCAATATGGCAAGTGACACAGACATTCAAATCCCATGTGACATGGTACATCAACCTTGTTCGCATACCACAAATGCACAAAGCCTCTATGATGAAAATGGCCTCCTCATCACAGGAATTATTGTCCGCACGCACTTTGCCACAAGGAATGTTGTGGCCTAGCACTTAACAAATTATGCTGCAAAGGGCCCACAAGGTATGACACCCAGATCTGAGACTGACACTTCCTGTCGTGATGTCACTTCCTGCCGTGATGTCACTTCCTGCCGTGATGTCACTTCCTGTCGTGATGTCACTTCCTGTGACCACGCCTACCTTGGAGAGTCCCCCCACTTCTTTTTTTAGGACTTGTGCCCTGGTAACTAGACAACAGAGGGCAGGGCACGGTGTGCCCTCAATACAAGCAGGCATCGTAAATAATCTAAAGAGGCAATTCACAAATGCTCTAGGTAGGATGTACAGCCAGGAGTGATAGAGAGCAGTTTTCCTAAAGCACTAGTGAACGGTTACTTCTGTATGATCTGGCATTGATTTAGAAGCAAAGAAGAAAGGCTACATGTATGCAGAAGTTACTGCATCCTAGGTTTCATGCTCTGCGGGGACAGGCTAAGTGCCACAAAAGAGCAAACACAGAATTGCACTGGGTAAAGGCAGCTATGATAAATACTCTCTAGGGATATCCTTCTCGGGACTGTTCCCCGAGATTGTCTGGCTTTTGTCGAGCCGAGCCTTCATAGAAGTTCTGCCTTCGTAGTGCAATGCAGATTGTGTGGCCTTTAAAATATATTTTGGGATTGTGAAAGCGCATCATGCTTTGAGACAGCGCAGCGCTGCGATTGGGTGACTTTTTAAATACATCAGTGTTTATGAAAGTGAGACAGCAGCGCTGTTTCAAAGCATGATGCGTACTTTCATGATCACCGAGATGTTTACAGGGCGATGAAATTTTTTTCACAAGCCCTGCTGCCACGTTCCAATCAATAAATTGAATCGACTCCTGACCCAAACTCGATCGGAACTGGCAAAAAGTCGGTACAACTATTGAGAAGCAAACAGCATACAGCTTCTCCAATGGTTTCGAAAGCAGACATTCACCGTCCTGGGGCCTTGAATGAGAAGAATGGATCCCGCCTTCTAACAGTACATAGGAGTACATCTGATTGCAAACATTTAAACAACACTCACCTGGCGGCGGGCGGCACTGGCAGACATTCGGCAGCAGGGACACTGGGACAGGCAGGGCCAGGGCGGGGGGGGGGGGTAGACATAATTAAATTATGGTTCGGTGAGAGAAGGCCTCTCGTCGTCACGGTCCTGCGCGAGCCCCAATGCGCATGTGTCACATCCAAAAGCCGCGCCCGCCCCACCCCCCAGCCCTAAAGGGGGTTAACTTAGACTAAGAGCAGGCAGCGCGGAGGTGGAGACGTGTGCGTGCACACGCGACCCACCCCCTAAAATGACACTACTGCTCTCCAATGATTTAGGTTAATTAAGTTGTGCCTTTTTCCACACGTAGCGAGGAGAGAGGCAGGCATGCAGCAGAGTACAGTAGTAAGTGACTACTACACTGTACTGAGCGTCCAAAAATCGGCCCCACCCACACCCAGCAACAAAACCGGCCCCGTCCAAAAAAAAACGGCCCCCCCCCCTGGCAGCCTACCGGGGGATTGCCCGGTGCCCGGCATTGTCAGTCCGGCCCTGCTTGCGGCTGAATAATGCAGCTTACCTAGACTGTTATGATGGCTGTGGCTCTAACAGGAGCGGCCTTGGGATGCTCTTAGATATGACAGGCCGAGTGAAGAATGGCCTAAAGAAAGCATAAACTACTGATTGCGGTAGCCAGGAAATACTCATGCATGAAACTCAGAACCCTTAAAAGTAATGAATAACAGAATTTTACTCATGGGGCACCCAGTATCTTGAGTGCTGTGAGTCAGCAGGTGAAGAGGTTAGTGGGCATTCTAAGGAAGTCGAAAGACAGCCTATATCTCTGTTAGAGGAGAGAAATTCATAATGAAATGGCAAAGAGAAGTTAGTAATAAAGTCGGAAGGATGATGCAAAGAAGGAAGATAGGCGACTGGGATTAATTTGTAATACAAATTATACATTCAGACCAGACCATAAAAATACTGGAATATTTCAAGAGACCACGTTCAGAGTGTATTGCTGTTTTAGCTAAAACAAGTGAAAATTATGGTGTAAAATGCGCTTTTTGCCCCATTTTTTCAGACTTATCATGGAAATAGAAACTGACAAAGTCTCCCCAACGAAGGTGGCCTTGCTCATTGCTCTTTTTTAATTCAAATCAGGTCAGTTATTTCAACATCACTCGTTCAAATGTCACCAGTTGACACTAAATGAGCCTGCTGAATTGTGCAGTTTGCTTGGCCAGGTGTCCATACTGGTGGTGGTACCAGTGGGGAAAGGGATGATGTCTGTCATTGATTTGAGCGGTGCCAGAGGCGGAAAGGGTGGTGGCATTCTGAGGAAAATTTGAGATACTACCACATATTTGTGGATGTATGACGTTACAACGCATGCTTTTACCACGCATGCCTTTACAACGTGGTTTTTACAACGCATGCCTTTACAAGGCATAGTGCTTTGGGGCGCTGGATAGTGAATAGTTTAATTTACTATTCCAACTCCAGTCCCCGTGGATAGTAGGGAAGGTGTTGGATAGTACATTAAACCTATTGCCTATCCTAGCGCGCCCCCCAGCGCAATGCGTTGTAATGGTTTGCGTTGTAAAAGTTGCGTCGTAATGGTAGTGCGTTGTAAAAGTTTCGTTGTAAAGGTTGTTTACCCTTATTTGTATATAAAAAGATCTCACTAGTCTTTTAATGAGAGTTAAAGAAAGCAATTCCTTCAACCTCATCAACTATACTTCCACTACATGTGGATAAGCTACTTTTACCTGAACTTAATCTACTCTGTCTAATACACCCCTGTTTGAGTTCCGGATATATGTACTGAGTTGGGTCATGTGTTGAAGAAATAGCAGTTATCCAAGATATTAACATATCACCAAGTGTGATGACAGCAGTGGTATTTCTGTGATCAGAGACACACTTGGGCTCCCACCTGGAATGTTGGAAGGTACAGGAAACGTTAGCCACAAGATATGCTGGACTCTGAGTCTGATAAGCCTGTGGAGGGCAATCTGGATGTAAAACTAGTCATAAATCAGTTTCATCTCTAAAATGCCTATGTTGATAGGGCAATTAATGAATTGCTTCCTCTGAAAAGGCTCTTACGGCCCAATAATAGTTTGTTGATGCCATGAGATACTATACTATTTAGTAACAGAGCGCGCTACAAAAGCCTCTATAATATAATAATGAGAGGCCACCATTGCAGGGATCTTGTCAATCTCATATCCGGCTAGAGACCCTATAATGCTTATAAATGTGTGTGTAGTAATGGTGAGAGTGGATGAGGGAGGAGGACCCACCTTGAAGAAAGTGTGACTACAGGGGGTCTCTCCTTGTCTCTCCCCAGTTCTAGCAATGTTCTAATGTAAACTCGTATTGTGGGAGAGTGTCCCTTAGGGGAATACCTCGGTGCAGGAAGAATTGGTTCATGTACACACTCTAGTTAACGAGGTGACCGTGGTTGTGGGATCGGAAAGGTCCTGACAAAGGCCGGCATGACCCCATACTGTGGGCACATCACTAAGGCTGAAACATGTCGACAAATTGGCAGTAAGGAGAGGTGTAAGGAGTTCATAATTTCTTTCAATTACCACCATCCTTCACATTTTAATCTTGGCCGGAGGGTCCAGAAATAAAATGTACACATAGCGACACCTCCGAGCTAGTTTTAACTCACACTGCACTTCCACTTTTGGTGATCCCAGTCAAACTGCTTCTATATATCTTTATGTGTTGTGTCTTGTCTTCCCCTACCCTATTGCTCCACCCCAGGCATTGGTCTGCGCAGGGGTGTACTGAAGCAGCCCTATGATGAAGCATGTCACACAATTGTGTGAGTGAGGGTAGTATTTTGACACAGAGCACATGCCACCACAGAGACAGATACTGTGTCACTCTCTACTCCTTTTGGTGTGTTCAAGTTCTGGCCAGGGGGACCGGAATAAAGGAGTCTGAATACCTCACCCCTTCACATTTGTGTAAGATATAGTAAATCAGCCATTAGAATGATGCATCTAGATCAGAGGTAGAAATGTTGCACAGTGAGTGTCAAATCACACATGTAGCAATATAGGGCCATGTGGATGGAGAGGTTGGGACTCTGTTAGACTTGTGGAATTGCTATAAATCAGAGAAAAATGAACTTCTCTGATGATGAGTTACAGGTCCTCTTGGTGCTCATTACGAAGCACATCAGAATATTTTAGGGGACTTTCAGCAATTACACCACACCACTCCTGGTCGTAGTTATCAGAGGGAAAAAGCACAAAGTGAAATGCATTTATGTGTGCAGTAAGCATTGAGATTACTTGACGTTGTATTAGGCAGTTTCTGTATTTTTAACTGTATGCTGGACTTCTTTTTGCTGATGTTTGAACTAAGCACTTCACCTCTGCTGATCAGTGCAAACGTGCAAGTGCTCCTTGTGTAAACTGTGATTATGTTTGGTTGTCCATGATTGACCGATTTGATTTACTGGTAAGTCCCCAGTAATGTGCACTGCATGTGCCCAGGGCCTGTAAATCAAAATACTAGTGGGCCTGCAGCACTGGTTGTGCAACCCACATGAGTAGCCCTGTAAACATGTCTCAGGCCTACCACAGCAGTGTTGGTAAGTGCAGTTTTAAATTGCAATGGCAATATGTCTTGAAGAAGACCTGAAAACAATGCTCCAATAACTGCGACATCCACACACATCAGAAATGGGCTTTCCTGACCTAGAGTGGTGGGTGGAGTTGTCACTGACACCGGAATAGGGATGCGCCTGTCCTCTCACAATTCTGTTCCACCCCCTGTAATGTGTCAGGAACCTAAATATGTTTCATACCTGCCAGGTGCATTTCCAGCAGGCTATGAATGATCTAGAAATAATAAGTAAAATGACACAACAAAATATTACAAATGACAGACTATTTCACCACAGTACTGATCGCTCTTTTGTTTTCCTTACTGCACCCACTTGCTTTTTGTTGAGTGCATAAAAAGCCTTTTCGCGATCACAGTGTTCACAATAATGTCTCTTTTTTTAATGTCCTCCAAGACTGTACAGAGTTATTGTTTGGATGACTATTGCGCACTAAAAAGTCTCTCCAAATGTTGAAGCGGTAAATACCGAATATTGAGAGGATTGAAAGTTTTTACCGTGTTGTCCTTGCGTGCTTTGACAACGTTTTCTAACTCTTTCTGTTCTTTTGCAGGAACGGAGCCTTTGCGCAGGAACATACGTCGGAAAGGAGACGGAGGAGCACCAGGGGCTGGACCAGAACTTGTGGTTAGGAAGCAGGAAGGATGCAATGGGCGAAACCGTCGGGGAAACACCGGAGCTCGACTGGAGTCAGGTAAGCACCCGGGACAAACAAGGATTAGCAAACAATGCCTTACGGGTGTGGTTTAAATACTCCACACTCCATTAGATTCCTCATTCACGTGTGCACGTTTTTGGCAGGTCACACGTGTTTCTGCATTGCGGGTTGAGCTTTTTCTGCTGCCTTTATGTTAATGAGGCAGAAACGTGAGCTGAGTCATCGGTGAGCATTAACACAAGTTTACCCCGTGTGACTTCCAGAACAATTTACCTGCCAGTATCCTAAATCCCCTTGCGGAACCCCCTTCTATTTGTTGTTTCTTCACAGCCCTGTGCTGTGGGGGTCTTTCTGGGTATTGACGACCAGATCAGCCTACTAGTGTGCTTGAGAGTGTGACTGACTGTGCAGAGTGAGTGAACTCCCCCGGACTAGTGTGCGACCTTATACCGAATATGGACAGCATAAAGACCTTTGGATTTACTGATGAGGATTTTGCCAAAATGATAGGTACCCCCATCAACGCCAATCCACAGTTCCCCATCCCCAGGGGTCTTGATGGGGACTGGACTAAGTTACTTAATCTAAACAAAAAAAGTAGGAGAACTGAATTACACGCCCAATTCATGTTGGACTATCTGAGATCAGGTACTATCCCTATAGGTTTGAGAGTACGTAACATACCGGGCCTTTTCGTGGAGATCAGACAGTTCCTGGAGCGATGGGCTCTTATTTCCAACCGTTGCTCTAGGGACTATTTGATGCTTATCGTGGAAACTGCCCGGGAAGTAATCGCCGCTCTCAACAAAGAGATATTGGAATTAGAAAACAAACTGAGGGATGCCAATGCAGTCGACCTTGGCAAAAGCAAACTGGAAGAAATACACCAGGAACTAGACTCTTTCAAAGAATACCTCCTAAAAAGAAAAACGGACAAGCTCCGCAAAGATATTCGGCTTTACTCTCAGGAACGGGCCTACCCCTACTTATCGACAGGATATTATTCAAATCAGGAGGAAGGCAATCAATGAGCACAGGCCACCCGTTGGGGCAATTAAAGGGTTACCACCTTCTCAGATACAACTGACTCAGAGGGGGAAAATCAGGAACAATATGATTCTAACTTTGATCATGGATATAACACTAATAGATCCAACAGAGCTGGAGGCTATGAGCGTAACAACCCTCAGAATCGTTTTTTAGGGAACTGCCGGGGCAACCCACGTCCGCCCCCAGGAATCCCCCAATCGAGGAATTTCCATCCGGGTCGGGGACAGCCTCAGATGTATGTCCAGACCCGCAGTCATCAATATTGGAAAACATGAAAGGTATCCTTGTGTTCAATCTCACCCACAAATAAATAGACCCCATCGCCACAAATCTTCTTACTCGAGGATTGTCATTTGTCCCTTCAGGAACTTTGATAAGTTCGAATTTACCAAGGACCTCCATCTCTTCTTTAGAAAGATTCGCCTGAAAAAATATTTCTTGGATCGGCCCCACACCCAAGATCAAGATAACAAATCTGGCTTAAAACCCCCTTCCTGTTTCACCCCCTTCCTTGACATGCTTGGCCCGGAGGTTAATATCTTTGAAAGGTAGTGACTGGAAAGGTAGAAAAAATGATTAAATATGTACCCACCCCCAACTCCAACCTCTCTAGGGATGAAGACGCTATCCTCAGGGCTCTGAAGGATAATAGAAACATCACCATCAAACCCTGCGACAAGGGGAGGTATTGTCATTTACGATACCTCCGATTACACCAACAAAATGAATGACCTCCTCTCCCTTTCGGGTCACTACCAAAAGATCATCTCAAATCCTAAACAACAACTCAAACAACGAATCCTCACTATTGTTCAAAGAGCTGTGGACATGAATTGGATCTGCGAATCTGAGGCAGAATTCCTGACCCCAGTACCACCAGAATGCCTATTATATATGGGGCCCCAAAACACACAAGAACTGTTTCGATCCTCCTCTACGACCAATAGTCTCTACCATAGGATCGACGACCGAACCCCTGTCTAAATGCATAGTCAAATTCCTTCAACCTTTGGTTATTGAACTTGAATCCTATGTCAAAGACACAGGACATTTCATCAGCTGGTGGAAGATACCCCGTATTTCGACAACTGGGAGTTGCTTGTCACCCTTGACGTCGAATCGCTCTATTCTAACATCCCTCAGAGAGGGGCATACGACACCATTGACAAAAATACTAACTACCAGATCAGATTTTACCAACACGGAGTTCATATTGCAGTGCCTTGAATTGGTACTCTACAAAAATTACTTTGAATTCAACAACTCCGTTTTCAGACAAACTATGGGGGCCAGCTGTGCCCCTAGCATTGCTTGCCTATATATGGGCGAATTTGAACGAATTAACATCTTCAGTGAAATGGCCCCCTTCTATTAGAACGTTAGGGATTGGTGTCGATTTATCGACAATATCTTTTTTTCTGGAAGGGGGACCATATATCCCTGATGGAATTCATTATCTGGCTGACTGCAGCGGATCCCAACTTAAGCTTTACCTGCCACCACAGCAACAAAAGAATTGAATTCCTAGACATCTGGGTTGAACACCAGGACAACACCCTAAGAGTATCTCTATATACCAAGCCCACAGCCAGTAATACCCTACTCCAATACACCAGTTTTCACCCGAGGAGCCAAAAGCAAAGTATCCATACAGTCAGTTCCTCCGAATTTGAAGAAACTGCACGGACTTACGTGACTGTCTATTCCAATCAGATACCTTGAAAGAAAAACTGCTACACCGAGGCTACCCCAGAAAACTCATCAAGGATTCATTCAAAAGAGCCAGATATGCCAATCGAGATCTTATGTTCCTCCCTAAACACACTGAGCCCATGGAACAACTGGTCTACATCACTCGCCATTCCAATATGAACCACAAAGTACGGCAGATCATAAATTCCAGTTGGCATCTTCTCAACCTGGAGAAAGACAAAACCGCTCTTGGCCGACCCATATTTGCATTCAAAAGGAACAGAAACTTAAGAAACAATCTTGTCAGGGACAAAATGCCCGAGGCCCCCCCCAGTATCCAAACTGCCATTACCAATCTGGACCCTATTTTTGGCAATCATCGATGTGTCACATGCCATGCGTGCCCCCATACCATAATAGATGCCTCTGTAAGCACCACTGAGAGTACCATATCGGTGGCACGAAACAAAAAATGACCAACTGCCACACTGCAAACATTATTTACCTCATCCTATGTCCCTGTGAAACCGGACGTGAATGCCGTCTCAGGATCAGTGAACACAAGTCCAATATCCGAAACAAGAAAACATCTGCCCCGATGGTCATTCATTGGCTTGATAAAAACCACACTGAAGGAGAACTCCGATGGTTTATTCTGAAGAAAATAATGGCCAAACCGGGGGTTGATTCCATCAGCCTACGCAAAAAAAGGGAGGTATTCTGGATATTTATGTTCAACTCTGTGAAAAAAGGCCACAATGAAGAATGCCCCTGGTCCAATGCCCTTCTGTGATTCAGATCACCCCCCTGGCACTTCCTATTAGAAGATTCGCTGACTGGCGGATTTATCCATTCTTTCATAATGTGATCCTTTGAGCGATCCCTCTAGCTGCACTTAACTCCATAAACCCGTGCATTATGTCCATATCTACTCGAGAGGTTTCTCCTCTCATAGATGGTCGCCACTGTAACCATGGGCCACTAATTGTCTGTTCTTCTAGCTATGCCTGATAATACTCTGTGAATTATGGCCATCTTTTTAGAATGCCCCCGGTGCTATATTCGGCTGTGACTAGGACACCGTTCTTGGTACCTTACTCGAGTGGATATCTTATCTATATACCTGCTCGTGAAGTTTATCCTCTCTAAGATGGCCGCTGCCTTGATTACGAGCCATCTAGTGTTCATCCCCCTTGTGGTGTCTGAGAACTCACCGGAAATTCATCACCGACGGAACCTTAAAAGGTCCGTCCGCCACCTCACCAGTTCTGCTCAACCTATCCCCGAGAGAGGACGCCACCCTGCGGTCCGTTTGGAGCCCTATAACCCAGGTAAAGCACGCGCCCTTCCCCCCTCCCTTGCCTCCTGTGAATCTCTAGATCTGTGACAATTTTTGTTGTTCCTCGCACGTTTATATTGGACCTGATTCATCTAATTGAAATGTTTATACTTACTGCAGGGCCGTACTGTCATTGCCTACATCTTCCGCCTTTGACTGCAGCCGCTTCATGTATTTTTCCGTAGAAGAACTCGCCGTGACGCAATCTCTCCATATCTCTGGCAACTAGGTAAGAGCGCTTTTCCCTAGACTCCGCCATCTAATGATAACGCGAAGCATTCTGGTCTAATGAGTCCCCCCCCCCCCTGTATTTTCGTTTTCCGTCTCTAGGGCGTGAACCTATTACCCGCCCCTCTATGCATTCCGCTGTCAGCTTCCGCTTTTAACACATCTATACGATGTTCTGCAAATCTGTCTGGGATCCTCAAAATGTACCTCTTTATTCTTGTTCTTATCCTCTGCCCCTAGATCTATATTTCCCGTAAACCATCTCTATAAGACATAAAACGGCCATAGATTCAAACTAGCCAAGCATAGCCCCATACATACCTTTTAAAGTTCATGACTATCCCTTGCAGATAATCCATACATCTCACGAAAGACCACCTCTGACTTAATATAAGACAGCGCGGCTCCCCCCAAGATAGAAGGGGAACCCTCTGATCCAGCAGTTTTTGCACATCTACTATTTAAGAAAAGGTACTCTCTAGCCTGTATGGAACTTGTCGCATTAGGACTGGATAGTACCTAGCAAAATTCCTTTAAAAATGCCAGGCGATTAGGCTATATATATTCATAGATATATACATTTTTTTCCACCAGAGCCTCCCTAATCTTATCAAGCGTTTATGAATCCTGACCTGACTACAGATTCCAGAACCCCCTGCGCACAAAAAATCTCTGTTGTTGCGGACGCAGAAGTGGACCTCTCATTACAGGTACCTAATCCCTTATATGATAAATTGGGACTAGCGATTTTAGATCTACTCTTCTTCCCCCCTAAGTGAGTAGATTTAGTTGTTCATGAGGTGTGACTTCTCCTCCTAGATATCTGCCTTTTATTGACGCTGGGAGTACATGTAATCCATCGTGAAACATACCCCCTTCCTTGTGTTGCTTGGAAATTGGTAAGTACCTGCTCCTTACGAAAGGACCCCATAGTGATTCAGACATATCCCTTTTTTTAAAAAAGATCCCCCTCCCCTCCTCCCCCAGACGCACCCATTAGGGGATCCCAACATGATAGAATCCCCTCCCTACTGAGTTGTTCAGATGGAGTTGTCCGGAGAGATTTCTAGTAGTTACGTTAATGAGTGAATAGATGTTTTTATACTCACTGGTTCTCTACCTGGTCGGCTCCTTGGTCTATTAAAGTGGACCCTCTGTTCTCCCCCATCGAGGAAGAACCAATATGCTGTTGAGTGACTATATAATATCAGAGCCTCTGCACACATTATGATGAAATATATATTACATATATTATGAAATTGTTCACTATTGTATTTTTGTACACCGTGTTAAAATACATGCCATGTAGATTGCAAACGTGTTTATCCGTTGTACTTCCTTACATCTATATGCCATTTTAATAATAGAACCTTTTTATCTACAGTGTGTGAGTCCCCGCCCCCTGGTCATCACCGCCCTGATGAAGGTGCAGCCTAAATAGGCACAACACCGAAACGCGCGTCGGCGTGATCATTGTGGATGGCTTAAAGTCGAGTTTTTGTCAAACTATCTCCCCTCAATCTACTTGCCTCCATAATCTGACTGCTGCCTATGCAGCTATATGATATCCCTTCTGCAGGCCCTGATATACCGCTATGAATGTTATGTATGTGACTGTGTATATCTGTAACTGGTGAGTCTGAAAGTAAGTGTGTATTTAGTGGATGAGTCTGGGAGCGTGTGGGACTTGTATGTACATATATATTTTGCTTGCTTCTACCAACGGATTATGTTAAAACCACTATTTTGTCCATCTTATACGAATTGCTGAGTTAAATTTAACCCGTGTCAATCCTAATGATATAGATGAACTTTTTTATATGAATTTAATAAATAAATCTAAAAAGTGAAAATGAACTGGCACAATGCCGGAACTCACTTGCGAAGATACTCGCGGTTACTTATGGATACAGTTATGGATATTTGAGAACTTTGGTTCTTATGGTGTTTAGTATGAATACGAGCTGTCTGAACTTGGACATGATAATCTGATGTGCAAGGAGACTGAAAAGAGGGGATTTGAATTTCACGATTGTACCATTCAGGATGAGATATACCATTACTAACAGAAATGATACTTGAACAAGACAGGATTGTGACTTGTGTTGAACCAATGATTTGGATACAATTATTGTAGGAGGAGTGATTTGAGCAGGAGGAATGTGCTGAAAAATAGCCCTGAGGAAGTAATTTGTGAACAAATAATCACGACAAAACACGTGTTGGCTGCATCATTGAGAAGATATAAGCTGTTTATTGGATTGAATTCTATTATCAAACAATAAACTTTGTTGGAATATTATCCTGGGATATCAGAACTTGGACTTTGAAGCCTGCGCAAATCTTGACTTTGAAACTTTACAATATTTGATTACCTTAAATTGAGTGCTCGGGAGGGTAATTGTTTGAAAATGAACTTTGTTTGATGTGCATTTGGCTCTGATACATATTCCATGTCACCATCTACTGATACTTAAGGATCTCCTTAGGGACCATAAAATATACCCTGGCAGGGTAGTTGCTGATTCTATTGTATTACAATTCACATGACATATTGTACAATCCTTATCTATTTGTATGCACAGCAACATAATATGCTTCCAGAGGTTTAATCACAATGTGTACAAATAAATAAGCATCTTTCGGTTGATTATACTACTAATCGCAAGGGATGCTAAACAATATCGGTCCAATACGTGATGTACTCCTGTTGCTCATAACAGTCCCCCAAAAGGTCTCCTAATAGGGCGAGGTTTCTCGGGATGTGTGGCATAAATCACCAACTTCAAAGGCAAAATATGGTATAAGTATTGACCCTGTAAGAAGAAGAGATGGAAATTGTTGCTGTGTTGTGCTGTCCTACAGCTTGCTGCTTCTGTCTTGGGCAGTGGAAGGACTGGACTAAAGTTCTCCATGGGCATGCGTCTGCTTGCCTCCTGTTGGAAGTCTCAGGGCCATCAAAGATGTCATCTGCATCTCTTGTCACATATTCAAAGGCCTATCAACAATTGACTATATTTTTAAGAGCAACCCTCTGGCAAATCACTTGCTCAATTTTGGAATATAAGAAAGCCTTAACTTTGGATCTTCAGCTTTCAGCATCAGAGAGATTCCATGGAGCGGGTACTTCAACAGGAGTAGAAACAAAGACCCTGGTCAGTAAAATAAATAGTGCCCCACACATTCCTCTCAGGTACTTAAATGGCACAGCAAGCAGAGCAACAACTATAACAACTTAACTGGCGGGGTGATACTAAATAAATAGGACACAATGATCAAAGAACTGATAGATTCCATCCTGGGTATCCAGAGGCGTCATCACCTCCCAAAGCCACCCCGAATCACCCTTCACAAACAGCCGCACAATCAGGGTATTGATTTACAATGAATGAACCTGCGGAGAAGCTGTTGCCTTTGCAAAACCAACCCCACAAGCAAAGAAATTAGGGACTGCTAAAGACTTGAGAAAAGCTTACAAAAAAACACATTTGGGACGCCAAGATAGCTATGCAAGCAAAGTAATGGTTGAAGATATACAGGATGCGTAACGATAGTTCACTAGCCGGCTTCTGGAGCTACATGAATAAACTAAAGGCACCTTATTCTACAAGGGAAAATAACGTTTCTGAATCAGGATGGGAGTATTTGTTCTATTCTCCAGTCACCCCAAAAATGCAATCTGTATGGACAAACTAGGACCTACTGATTAGTTTTTAGGGGGCCAACAGGAGTTAACTTCACCGTCTCGAATCTTAAAACTCATTAAGGATATGAAACTTCAAACGCGCACCAGAGGATTATGCATCACTTTTATCCCCACTATGCAACTCTGCCTTTAACTTTGGTCAAATTCCAAAAGCTAGGAGAGGTTCCACTCCATAGTGATATTTTTAAAAAAGCTGATCCATCAAAGCCATCCAACTATCGATTAATAGATTTGCTAGGCCTAGAGGCTAGAGCATAGGTGCATAAATTATTTTAAAAACCTGCAAACCTGGGTAAAAGAAAATGTGCCGCTCCCATTCTTTCAGGCAGGTTTTCGTGGAGGAGCAGCCACCACTGATAAAATAGCATTAGCTGCCCTAAGCCATCAAGCCGCTCAACATAAACCACTCTTTTACTGTTTCATAGATTTTTGTATGGAGTTCGATAAAGTAGACCTACCCACACTGTGGAGGAAGCTAGCACACTGGGGTATCCTATCCAACCTCCTAAAGGTCATACTTTTCCTATGTTCTGCAACGTGGGTTCGCAAGAGAACTGGCCAAAACACAATCACCATCAAAATATCTACTTTTGGGGGTTTGAAGCAAGACTGTGTGCTAGCACCCATACTTTTTAATTCATACATAGCATATTTGGGGAAGGCCTTAGCAAATAGTAGCCTTTCTCTCCCTCATTTGGGCAACAGATCTCTTCACATCCTTCAGTACACGGATGATATTGTTATTTTGTACCACACAAAAGTGGGTCTCCAGCAAGTACTGACCAGCCATTATGCATACAATATGAATCATTCTATCAACATCAATCCAGAAAAGACTAAAATAGTAGTATTTGGCTGTATAAGGACAAGAACTCGCCTTCATGTACCATGGAACCTAAAGCTAACACATCGGCACCCTAATATAATTATTTGGGGGTCTGGTTCACCGCATCCGCCCGATCTTCCGCCCACAAAACCTCTCTAAAAAAGAAATCAACAGCAATCATTTATGGACTAGCCAGTTTTAACAATAAATTAAATAGCCCTTCTGCTGAGGCAATAATCCCAGCATTGCAGTATGTCACCAAGCTTCGCTGGAGCCTGCTTGGAATGTCTGGAACACGCTCAGTGTGTCAGGTATCAGAACATTTTCCAACTCCTAACATCTCCATAGCTCGATCGACTTAGATTGGAACTCAGCCTGATGAAACAAACACTAAGTACTGAGGCGTATTTTCTGTTATTTTACATATGCATACTGAAAGCACACAATAATTCTCTCAAGGCCTGTCTCAAAGTCATCTTTGAGAAACCAGGATCCCCACGGAATAGACAACTACAGAAAGCAGTAGCAAACTCTGCAATAAACCAAGCAGCACTTGTACTGGAGTCCATTTCCTGCATGACATGGAAAAGGATAATCAATAGACAGGTACGACTGGCCTCTTTCCACAAGACCTAGCCTCTCTAAAACCCTTGGATATCTTCTGCCCCTTAAACTATTTGGGCCATATTTATGAAGGCCTGGCGTCAGTTTTGCGCCGCCGGTGCGTCACTTTTTGTGACGCACCAGCGGTGTAAAAAATGCGCCTTGTTACGCCATATTTAAAAAGTGACGCATCTAGGTAGATGCGTCACTTTTTAAACCCCTGCGCCACATTATACCTGCGTCAGGTATAATGTATGCAGACAGAGGGGTCGTTCCCCCGCAAAAAGCCTCGTAATAGTGACGCAGTGAAATCTATGAGATTTCACTGCGTCACTTTTAAGATGCTGTTGCGTCAAAATCTTGCGCCTGCCTCACAGCAGGCGTAAGACTGACGCAAGCCCTTTCACATGGGGCTTTCCCCATGTGAAAGGATGCATTGCTGGAGTTGCGTCACTTTTGTGACACACTCCAGCAATGCGTCACTTTTGCGCTTACAGATACGTCAGAAATACTGACGTATCTGTAACTCCTTGCGACATGATGCGTCATACAGTAAATATGACGCATCTGGAATGTCTCAAGGAGTGCGCACTGAGAAGTGACGCATCACTGCTTTCACTCAGCGATGCGTCATTTCTCATAAATGAGGCCCTTTGTACTTGGTTGCAAGAGCCAAGCCTTATTTATTAGTTGCCATCAACCATTGAAAAGCAGAGAAACATCATGTACATGCACCTTCTTGGCCTTCCAACATCAGCTATCAATTGGGCATTGGCCAACCAGGATAATGGGGGTGCTTGTAGGCTATACAACTACAGACGAGAATCATGGTTGCACCTTTTGTGTTGCTGTCCTGCCATGGTCAAAGAAAGGAGAGCTCTGCTCAGGCCATTATGCTTGATGCAGGGAGTCCGTACTTGCACAGAGGCCTTCAGCAGCATGTTTCTCCCAACCAGACTTTATCTTTCTTGCACATTGTGGAAAATTTGTAAAAGGCTCCGAAATACCATACAACCATGTATTAGACCCCCTCAATGCCGGGCACACAATTCAGAAACTTAAAACAGACTACCACACAAAGAAAACAGAAACTAACAAACCACGCTTTTTGCACCCTTTTTTTAGAAAAAGTATCAAGCACCTCAATAGCTCTGGACTCGCCATGGGCATATTTGCTACTTGAATTCTCTGTTAGTCCAATGGCAGGCCCTCTGTAAGTTCTCTGACCTATTGTTAAACAAGAAATGTAGCTAACATCAATTTTAAGCTCTCCAAAGAAATTTTGACTAAAAAGAAATTGCACTTTAAACAATTTTGTAAGCCATACCAAACGTTTTTTAAATCATTAATCACAACACGATTCAGCACTTTACACTGCTAGACCCAAACTATAAGTAGACATTTGAGAAGTGTCCAAAACCACACAACTCATTACTTCACAGTTAAATTGAACAATGGCCCGCAGAGATTAGTACTCGTTTCAATGCCTACAACCTGTATATTAACTTAATGGGTTCTATTACAGTGACAACTCTCATCTTCTTATTAGAATACACATGAACCACACAGTTTGCTGTTTTTATCGCGCAACGGTTTTTTAATTGATTCCTGACCCATACAATTATTTTAATCATTCACAAAACAAGCATTAACATCAAGAAGACTGCCATAAATAAAGCATAGGTAATTAATAGGAAACCTGGGAAGGCTAAACTGACAGGCTGCTCTAATGAGCACAACAGGCGCCAGTGCACAGTGATCACACTACTGAGTCACAGACATAGGAATCGAATAACTAAGTTCAAGACATATGAATCTTATTGGATCTTGTGAGATTTGGTTCTTATTGAAAAATAATGGCATTGTGAATCAATTGGGATGAGAGTATAAATGAACTCTATCTAATCCATAAAAGTAATAGAAATGGGCCCTTTATCTAAGCACTTTGCCACTTCGATACACAAGATTTAAATAACTAATAGTGTCATGCCAAACTGATTCTGCATTTGTTTTATTTTCCATGTCTGGGTAATCGTATCAACATGAGATATGGGATAATTTGCTGTTTTTTTTTTTTATTTCTTTTGTAATGGTTTTAATTAACTGATACAAATAAATAAAGACTCTGCATTCTACAACAGACTTCATCTGCATCACCTGGACTTCTCTGCTGGGAGTCCTGATTGCCGATTGGTGCCAATTCCAGTTTCCTTGACCCTTGGAATCATGTAGCTGAAGCTGCAACACAAGAAAAGTAACTTCGACGTTATTAGTGATGCAGCTGCCTGCACCGGAGCCAAGGGCACTGCTCATGGAACATACGACGCACTGCCCCGACTCACACCGCAGCCCTAGTGCTGTAGATGCCATCAACATTTTTGACTATGACGTTTTCATCAAGGCCACTGCCTGCACTGGAGTCAAGGGCACCACCAGCGCAGCGCACAATGCACTGCCTCATCTCACACTGCATCCACGACCTCTCTGATGCCAGCACTTTGCACTGATGTGGGTGACTTCCCACACTCATCGACACCGCACTGTCGTATGAAACTGACACCTCACCACTGAATCCACTTCCCCTCCCCTGCACAGCAAGAACTCAATGCCTCTCCTCCTCTGCTGCAGTAACAAACCAACGCCCCCTTGGCCCATCAATGCCTCACCTCTGCGCCATTGTGCGATGTCTTTTGATTTCATAATTTTCCAAGGTACTGTTACTTGGGGGTCCACGTTACTCCATAGCTGGTCAGCACTTCTCGCGGTTGGCACCGAACTGTGGATTAGTACCTTTCATGATGTTGGGCTAGCCCTGGTTGGATCTATTGTCTTCTAAGAGCTATGGGCCTCATTTACAAGGGCCCTTGCGACACCAGAATGACACTTTTTTTGGCATCCCAGTGGCGCGATGTGCCCCGTCATCATTACAAGGCCACGTAAAGCCACTTTATGTGGCTTATTATGGCTTTGTAAATATGTGCCCCTTATATGCAGAATACTGCATGTAAGGGGCGTTCCATAGGTGTTGCTGTGGGTGTTCCCACTCAAACTGCAATGGAATCTAACACATTCCCAGATATATGATAAATCGTTAACCTGGGAATGCATCAGAATCTAACACCACCCCAGGGGTGGGGTTAGGGAGGCGCAACAAGAAGAAATATTTTCATTACTCCTTGTTTTTCCACTTTCTATGTGCGCTGCATTCTGCAAACATAGAAAGAGGCAATTGCCTAAATGAATTGATTTTTTGAAGGAAGGTGTCCCTTCCTGCACAAAATCAATTACCAGCAGCTCAGTCACCCTTGCACCATGATGCAAGGGTGTCTGCGTTGGCACACAGCAACCCAGTGTACGCCGGCACTGGGGAAAAGGACAGGCATGCACTGTATCTTACAGATATGGAGTGTTCCTGCCCTTTTCTTTTGACAGTTCAGGCTGGACTGCTTCCCATGAAGCACAGGGTCAAGACTTATTGGCATGGTGAGCAGAAGAACGATCAATTTAACCCAGATCTCTTGACTGGTGGTGAATGTTTGATTTGCTCTGCATTCCGTCCATCATCTGTGTGTCTTTTGCTTCCTCTCCCTAAGTGTGCCAGGTATGCCCAGATGTGGGTCCCGGGCTCTCTGTGCCACTGGATTCAAACTAGCCTGGATGATGAGTGGTAATGCCCTGAAACGGTCCTAGGGTGATTGTTTTCTGGTCCAGGCAGGGACTGGCTTGGCAGTTCGGGCTGGACTGTTCCCATGAGACACAGGGTCAAGACTGATTTGCATATTGCTAGGTCTAAATTGGGGTGGCATGGTGAGCAAAAGAACGATGAATGTAACCCAGATCTCTTGACTGGGGTGAATGTTTGATTTGCTCTGCATTCCGTCCAACATCTGTGTGTCTTTTGACGTAGGGCAGCACAACAATATTCCTTTGCACATTGCCCTACATCATAAACATTATAAATGAAGCCCTATATTTTGTGTAGCGTAATCATTCTAAAAGTTATATCTTGATTTATCTATGTTGGATTTTTGTTGTTATGGTCTTGTTTGGTTTAGATAAAGATTAGTTATTTTTCTAAATGGTTTTGGCGTCCATTTGCAGTGTTTTCACAGTTTTACTTTGTACAAATGATTTACACATTGCCTCTGAGATAAACCTGACTTCTCTTGCCAAGTTACCAAGGGGGTGAGGAAAGGGGTATCTTGGGTGTGTAACTCCCTTACCCTGACTAGAAGGAATGGTCCCTACTTGGACATGTTGCATGCCACTGCAAACTAGAGACCCCCATTTCTAACAGATTTCCAAAGGCTATACAAGGATACCTAGGATCAGGGGATAACAGCAAATCACATCTGGTGTTGAGGACCATGAGACCTAGTATAAGAGTCAGTGGATACAATACTGATGCCCACACTGCAGACAAAGGAGGTGAATATTTAAAATCTCTGATCCTCGCTGTTGTACTATGTACCTTTTGTTGGTCTGTACTGCCCGTGACTAATGAGGCAGGGTCCAGAATGTGACCTCTCTGACTGTGTACAAATCAGGACTTTGACCTCTGTTCCAAGTGTTGTGTAAATAACATGGTGATGAAGATTGTGGTAAACACAATTGGCTCTTGGAAAATCTTCCTCATGAAGTGTGACTGTGGTGCTGAGAATGCCTCAACATAAATCTTCATATGCACAATGGAAAGCTTCTTAACAATGATCAGTACTTATTTTTTATCATGCCCCATCACTTCACTTCCTTATATGGTAAACACTATACACAATGTTTTGATAATAAAATATGATACTATAATGATTTTTAAAGCTCACAGCTGAATCTAAGGAAGCGTCCTGGCACTAGTGGCTTTAACGTGCACTACAATATTGAATCACAACCGCACAACCAATGCGGGGTGCCTCATTATCAAACAAAAATTTCTTCATGAGTTAATGTAAGACTGATTCAGAGGCGCATGTCAGAAGATTGAAGGTGAAGACTTCCATAATTTAGCCTTTAAGTATAAAAAGGAGCGACCGCCTTTTCTTGACTTACTGAACATAAGAACATGTAGAAATGTTTGTCCATTGGAGTGAAGTGCTCTCTTCTGATGGTAGGGAAGCAATCTTTTTCTCAGCTAGCCGGGCCCTTTCTGTTCACATGCTCTGTAGAGGAATGTAAAGGCTTTACATTTTTTGTGGCTAACAATAGGCAACCCATAAAGATTGCGCATGGTAACCATGACAGTGGCATGAGCTGTTTACTTCAGAATCAGCCGGGCAGCCACTTTCTGAATGATCTGCAGGTGCTGAGCAGATAGGATGGTAAACCTAAGTACAGGCTATTCATATAATCTAGTTTTGATGTTACCAGTGCGTAAATTACAGATTTATGGCTTTCATCCAGGATCAAGTGGATTATCTTCCCGACTGATTTCAGTTTGCTATAACAGCTGGCAGACATAGATCTAACCTGAGGTTCAATGGATAGATTGGAGTAATATTTGACCACAAGGTTTCTAAACACTGTTGCAGGGGAAGAAGGGGTGTCAAGCTCAGGAAGCCACCAGTTGGAGGCATCTGGGCAAAGGTCAGTGCACAATAAAATATTACCTGTTTTATCAGACTTTAGCTGGAGGCAACTCCCATCCATCCATCTGCCAATGGCTCTCAAACATGCCTTAAACACAGTCACCTCCATTTCCTGGAATGAGAACATCAACTGCATATTGTCTGCATAAGAGATGACCCTTATGCCCCATGCCTCCACTAGCTTGGCCAAAGAGGTCAAGTTAATATTAAAAACTGTTTTATTCAGAGCAGAGCCCTGAGGTACCCTGCAATCAAGTAGTTTAGCCGTGGGTGTGAAAGGGGGAGAAAAACCCTTTTAAATAAATCAAAACAAATTTTGTTGCGCGCTCTGCATCCCCAAATGCAATGCAGTGCGCGCAATGAAATTCGTTTGATTTATTTAAATGTTTACTTACCTGCAAACGTTCATTATCCATACATTACTAACCCCCACCCTGCCCCACCCCACGTCACCGCCCTGGCAGGTACTCCCCTACCGACCGCGGCTGCTCTGAGAATAGGATTTCCAAGTCTTGCCTCCACAGCTTGTAGATTTTCTGCAAGGGGAGCTGCTGTTTCTCAGGACAGACGCTGACTATTTTAAAAGGTACTAGGAAGTGATCTGACCATGTTAATTTAGGAATTGGGTCCATCCGAATGTTCAGGGAATGGGAGAAAATAAGGTTGATTGTGTGACTGGCTTTATGGGTTGGCCCCTTGACATTTTGAGTAAGGTTAAATCCCTCTAAAGTAATGATGAAATATGTTCTCGTGAAATGTTCTCTGAAAGGTCCTTTTTAGGTTTTGCCTATGCAGTGCGCATGCGCTGCATAGGAATAAGACCTTTTGGAATCGATTCAGTTTTTGCCTTACAAAAGTGCACGTGTTGCATTGCTTTCAATGGTTTTTGTAAACTGGATGTTGTTATCATGGGTATTCAGTTTAGCAATTTTAGTCTCAAGTAATTCCATAATGTTAGGCCAAATTAAAAAAATATCGTCAATGTAGGTACAGTGAAGTGTTGTTCGACCACTCTACACCATTTAACAGATACATCTCTTCAAATCTTGCTGAACTGAATACCCACGATAACAACATCCAGTTTACAAAAACCATTGATCCCAACAAGATACCATTCTTGGATGTATTGGTTAGGATCGACAAGGGTAGAATTCAGACTGAAGTGTACCATAAATCGACAGATAAAAACACTGCTTTAATGTACACAAGCTTACATTCCAGAAATTTGATCACCGATTTCCCGTATTCACAGATGTTCGAGCCAAGAGCATCTGTTCTGATGAAACCACGCTACAAACTAATCTTGATACAATCAAGCGTAAATACAGCAACAAGAGATATCCAACTATACTCTTAGAAGAGACAGTTAAAAAGGTACAAGAACAACTGCGAGAAACATTGTTGGAAACAAGAGTTAAAACCACAATGAACAGTCAAGTATTTGTTTCAAGGTTCTCCACCAGCTCCAACCAGATAAAGAAATGCATTAATATGCACTGGGAGATATTGGCCAATGAAAGTGATTTCAAGGATTTATTTGTTAATAAATCTATTTTCGCTTACAAGAGATCTCGTAACATCAAAGAGATCCTGAAGTTCAGCAAAACAGACAAATTGGAAAGTTACAGAGGCACAAGGAAGTGTCAGAATTGTGTGCATTGTAACAATGTAATAGTTAGCAATGTTATCTAGCACCCCCACACCGGAGAGACTATCATTACCAAACATAGTGCCGATTGCAACTCAAGCAATTTAATTTACGCGATAAAATGTTCTTGCGGCCTATTATACATAGGTAAGACGCAAGATAAAGATCTGTATTTCGGAGCACAAAAGTACTATTCAGAACAAAAATTTTAAATAGTAGCTTAGCAGTGCATTGGACCAAAAACAGACACACTATGGCCCAGTTAAAGTTTCAGGTCCTCGAAGTGGTGGTGTCCGCACCTGAAAGAGAAATGACTAAAACTCTTCTCCAAAGGGAGGATTTCTGGATCAAATGTCTAGAAACCCAAGATCTCAAAGGGATTAATGACATAGTAGAACTAGGATGTTATCTTTAATACTGCTGTCAAAACAAGTTTCCCCTTTGGGTAAATTTATAACATAGCAACAGTTAGTTCCCGCACCATTTCATACATATATATTCAACTTATAGACAACAGACCAGGAATAAAGGAGTATAGGTGATAAGTTTACAAAAAAATGTACATTTTATTACAGTATCTTTAAAAACAATATAGCATCAATAAAAACACAATTATACACATCAACTCATTACAGACTGTGGGAAAGACAATAAGGAAAATAATTCCAGTTTAAAAAGAGATGAAAAACGCTAGTTGGAAGGAATTTGATAAAACTCCAATTCTAATTCTATCGAAAAAGGAGTAGTTGCACCCACTGACTTAGAGTATCAAGACTCAAATTAGTATTGACGCGTTTCGGTTTTGGCATTTATAATTTACAGCCAACACCCTCTCCAGGATTAAAAATAGTTTCCCACAAATATATAGTGTATCTGAAACAAAAGGTTATATACAATAATATGAATATATAATGCATAAATAAATCAAATCATCATAAACACCAATACTCATGTGTCTATTATATACAAAAACTATCACATTACATCTATGCAGACAATCATCCAATACTTTTAACTTGTTTTTTATTTTCTTATTAAAATTTGTGACATTAAAATGTCTGTTTCAAACACAGAGTGAATAATCGCTCTAGATTGCCTTTCCTGTTCTCAAGTGTATGTACACGATAACATACTCTCCATATTTTACTTTAGTTATCATGGATGATGGAGAATTTTTATTTGAACAAATTTTCACCAACACACCATCTGGCCAAACCACAATGATACTGTTCTATGTATAATTATACACATCTGACAAAAGACATCTAGTGCTAATCATACACGGTATGAAGTTATTAGTGTATTATTTACCTCATCAGGGGTCACAAACGGACCTCAAGATCTAGAGCGATTATTAACTCTGTGTTTGAAACAGACATTTTAATGTCACACATTTTAATAAGAAAATAGAAAAAACAAGTTAAAAGTAATAGAGTTGGATGAATGTCTGCATAGATGTAATGTGATAGTTTTTGTATATAATAGACACAGGAGTATTGGTGTTTATGATGATTTGATGTATTTATGTACTATATGTTCATATTATTGTATATATCCTTTTGTTTCAGATACACTATATATTTGTGGGAAACTATGTTTAATCCTGAAGAAGGTGTTGGCTGTAAATTATAAGTGCCAAAACCGAAACGCGTTGATGCTAATTTGAGTCTTGATACGCTAAGTCAGTGGATGCAACTACTCCTTTTTCGATAGAATTACGAATTGGAGTTTGATCAAATTCCTTCTAACTAGCGTTTTTCATCTCTTTTTAAACTGGAATTATTTTCCTTATTGTCTTTCCCACAGTCTGTAATGATTTGATGTGTATAATTGTGTTTTTATTGATGCTATATTGTTTTTAAAGATACTTTAATAAAATGTAAATTTTTTTGTAAACTTATCACCAATACTCCTTTATTCCTGGTCTGTTGTCTATAAGTTGAATATATATGTATGAAATGGTGCGGGAACTAACTGCTGCTATGTTATAAATTTACCCTAAGGGGAAACGTGTTTTGACATTCTGTCTTTTGGTACCCTACCCCTTTGGATTGCGGGTCCCTCTATTTTATTAGAGATCTTTAAATCTGCACCATAGAATATAGACATGCCAGGTCTTAGGTTGTGAACTAGGAACAGTTTTTGGTGTTGAATGAATTTCAAATATGGTTGATCAAATGATCATGTTCATAATAAATACAAATGTTGACATGTCACATGAGCACTCTATGTCATGTTTTTTCATTTACTTTTTTCCTTGTTTTTATTTATGTTTTTTCTCTAGTTTTAATAGTATCGGTTACGTCTTTGATCTTTTTATCAGCTTTTGAAGAAGTAGCGTGCTAAGGTGAAATTATTAGCCATAGACATGACTTGGTTCAGTTACGAGTATTTAGAGTCTTTAAGATGGCGGAAGGAGTCTCCCTAACTACTCCGCTGGGTGTTTACACGGCGCGCAGAGTTGTTTGTAGTTTGTTTTTACATTTTGGCTTATCACGCGTGCGTCCCGTTTTGAAGTAGGTTATACCGTAGCAAGGTACCGAGAATCAGGCGTTTTCATCGGTTCTATTTTTCAGTCAACAGGTATGTTGGGGAAGACGTTTTGATTAGAAACCTCTACGATTGGGACCTTAAGTGTAATTAGACGCTCATTGTAGCTTTTTGATATTACAGCAGTCAAGTGAGCACCTAGATTGTTTAAGCACCTCCCTGCTGAAGCGATTTTCTTAGTTTCCGTGAGTTGGCATTCTTCATGAAAGAGAGGATTGGCGGATAACACAGTGCAATAGGTATGTTAAGTAGTCGTTGACTTTCTCACAAGAAGTATCTTAGCATAAACATGGGATAGTTGGTTACCATATTCATTGTTGCTTTCCAGTGACTGCGGTTGTTAAAGAAGTCACCCTCGCATGTTTTTCCTGATTATTCTTCGACTCTTGTTCACTGATTGAGTCTTTTAGGTCAGTACTAATTGCTTGCACCCTATTGTCCATCAGAACCACGATTACTTCGTTTCTGAATCAGTGTCTGTATTATTGTTTATAGAGTTGGCACGAGCGAGACATCATAACGTTGTTGTGGGCATGGTTCATCGTTCCACGGACCGTGACAAAGTGAGTTGACAGCGACAATCTCCCTGTTTCTGATTGTAGCGGTATTAAGTATTTCACACAGAGCAAACTGATGATTGACAGTTTCCTTCATTTTATGAGTTTCCTATATTTAATTTTGTTTATCTCTCCTTTTTGTTTGAATTGCACCATCAAACACATGTCACACGTTGTTTTTTATGGATTTATCATGTAACATTATGTAGCATTATGGACAGAATGTTGTAAATAGAATATTCATGATATATGTATTGTTCTGCTTCTTGGATATTGCGAGGTCTATGCAATTTGGTAGTCATAGATGATTCATTTTTATTTTACAGATTGAGCCGCGGACGAAGGGCCGCATGGCCCGAAATGCATAGGGCAGCACTTCAAACACGTTATGGAATTCAAGTTTCATTAATGAATTTGTAACTGTGAATTATGTTTGTTATATCCTGTAAGTAAAAAGCACCAGCTGATGATTCATCACAGTTATTGGAGTTTGTGTTGTTGATCATAACAAATGATTATTGTTTCATTTTGTACATGTAAAATTGAGAAATTTTGTACCACCAAAGGGTGGATTAGAAACAGTGTACATAGGCCAAGTGGTTTCACTTGAGTTTATTAATAGATCGTTCCACACAATAGGGGCATTGTGTACGCCTAGGCAGCACGCTGTGTTATGAATAGGAAGAGAAGGCAGATTAATCTTAATTAACCAAAGGTGTGCCCCTCCTCTCATCATACTAATATACCCCCTCCTACCTTCCAGTGCCCCCCACTCTCGTGACACTGTCCGCACACCCCTTGTTTTCACAGGGTGATGTTGTGTTAGTCAAGCCGTGCGCAGGTTGCAGGGCAGCTGGATGGCCTGCACTGCACCTCTATCCTACAATGGAGCAATACAGAGAGCAGGAGGCTATATTTAGGCATCTCAAAGCTTTGTTCTACGGAAAGACCGCACATACACATTCCAGCAGCGCTTTTCTGAATGTTTTGGGATGACAAATGTTCTCACACTACCTTTTCGAATGGACAAGTAGTGGGTCGGGGTGTTTGTGTTTGTGCTTAGGTGTGTTTTTTGGGTGTGCTTTTATGTGTTTATTTTTGTGTGGGCGCGTATGTCTGTCACAGTGTGTGTGTCATTACGCGTTTGATGCGTTTTTATGAATGTGCCTGTTTATATGCTTGGTTTTGCGTGTAAGTGTGCCCGCGCCTGTCAGATAGTTGGTTTGTGTGTTGGTGTTCTTCCCTGTGTGTAAGGAGGCTGCTGTGGATCTCGGAGCCCTGGTGTGTAACATTGACAGGAGCTGGAGTCTGTTGGGTTGGTGTCCGTCAGCCCGAGCTATCTTGACTTTGTAGACCTTTCAGGTGTCTTTGCGCACCCATCACCTCCCAGGTCCACAGAGCTCTGACAGAACTCGGACTGTCCAACCACTCGACCCCTTACTCCCAGCTCATCCCTCTGACTACCCTCTACGTCCCACCTTCATCTCCCTGACCACACACGTATGCCCCGCCCTCACCGGCCCCTCTCACTGTACACACTTGTGCCCTGCCCTCACCTGCCCCTCTCACTGTACACACCTGTGCTCCGCTCCTAGATTTACCTGACTTTACGCATCTATGTCCGATCCCGGATCTACTTGAAGCCACAACTATGCCTCGCCCCAAATTCCCTTGACTGTTCATACCTATGCCCATCCCCACCCACAGCTCCCTTTCATTACACATCTATGCGCCGCCCACATCTCCCTTACACTACACACCTATGCTCCGCCGCTGATCTCCCTGACTGTTCACACCTATGCTGTGCACCAGATCTCACTTGCTCACTGACTGTACCACACCTGTGCCCCGCCTTCCCAAGGCCACTCTGACTTTTTACACCTATGCCCTACTCCTAGATTTCCAGGGCTGTATACATATATGCCCCGCCCTCTACAGGACTCTGTGGATGTGCAAACCTATGCGGCACCCTTCTTCTATCTGGCTCTTCACAATGATGCCCTCTCCCAAATCTCCTTGACTGTTCACACCTTTGCCCCGCCCTCTGATCTACAGGATTGAATACATGTATGCCCGCCATCTACTGGACTCTGTGAATGTGCAAATCTATGCCCCACCCCCAGACTTCCTTGACTGTTCCCACCTATGCCCTGCCTCACACCTCCCTGTCATTACACATCTCTGCACCGCCCAGCTCTCCCTGACACTACACACCAATATTCCGCCCCTGATCTACCTGGCTGTTCCCACCTATGCAGTGCACCAAATCTTTCTGACTGTTGAACAGAGTTCACACATATGCCCCGCCCTTTCCAGAACTCGGTGATAGTACACACCTGTTCACGTGCATGCCTTTCACTGTCTGGGCCCCTCTCACGTATGCCCTGGCCCCTGTTTCACCCTGCCGGTTCACACGTATGCTCCGCCCCCTGGATCTCCCTGACGGTTCACACAGTTGCCCCACTATTACCCTTACAGTACACACTTATGCCCCGCCCCCTGGATCTCTCTGACGGTTCACATTTATGCTTTGCCCCAGATCTCGCTGGCAGTTCACACCTCTGTCTCGCACTCCCCAGGTCCATCTGACTGTAGAAGTTCTGACTGAGTGTCCCCCTATGCCCCGCCTCCTATTCCTTCTAGTTCTCCTCCACTATTCCCCACACCCCAGGCCTCACCCCACGTCTCTCTGACTGCACTCCACTGTGCTCCGCCCCGGGTACCTCTGACAGTACCCCTATGCAGCACTCCCCTGGTCCATCTGATCCTCACTCAAGGCCTGTATGACTGCCCCCCATGCAGTGTTTGAAGTGGGAGGGAACGGAAGGGCACGGCTTGCCCCTACTTTTAAATATTATGTTAGTCCGTTCCGATACTTCTTGGTTTTGAAAAAGCGTACCGGGACTGTACGAATAGCTGTACTTTAAAATGACACCTTTATTTTTCCGCATGTGTGGTGCAACGTGCATATGGAAAGCCTCTGCAGTGCACCCCACCTCCACCCCTTCCCCGCTGTGTCTAGGGGCCTGCAAAGTGAGACTGAAAGGGCCATCAGTGTCGGCTATCTCTGATGGCCCTGCTGCTGCAGTGAGCCCGTGATTCACATCTCATTTGTGAGGACGCTGGCTGCCTTCCCCCACTGTGACCTGTGACAATGGTCACATCAGGATTTGATGCTCTCACAGTTGGGCCCTCCTGCCTCCTCCAGAGCACCCTAGTCATGACCTGTTATTCCACTCCTAGGGCCCATACACCGCTCCACCCGTGTGATCCAGTCCTAGCTTGAAGCGTCCATCTTGTGTTTCTGTACACTGCTCTGCCAATGCACCTCCGTCCAGCTTATTTTAATGTATATAGTGTGCCTGGTTAATTGCACAAAGCGGCTTGGTAAACATAAGGTGCATTACGAATTTAGAAGTTACCTAAATATATCCATATGTGGGTGCACACAAGTTAAAACACATATACATGCATGAAGAATTACAAGCATGAGTAATGAAATATATGCAAGTCGACGTTGCCCATAGACACCATAAATGCCCATTCTTCAGGTGGTGTGCCCTGTGGGTGCCCCTTTAAATCCAGGGCCTGAGACAAGGGGTAAGCTGTCTCGAGCAGCGTTATCTATTTTATGTGACCTTTTCTTTCCTGTTGCTGGTTGTAAGCAGTGTCCTGTTTCTTAAAAGATCCTTTCAGATGTCCCTTAAATGACACTTTCCAAGTGTATATGATGATGCAGTCAGTGTGCTGTCTCATAATTGACCCCTTTCCAGTAAATTGGGCTGTCCTCAAAAGTAGAAGTCTGGGCACTAATTAAACATTTTAATACAAGTAATAATGTCTTCAAATCTGACCCGATTCAATTTTGTTCAAAGATGCTCAAGAGAAAATCACTTTTAAAGGTGACAAATGTTTGCAAATGTTTTTTGTTTTGTAGTGCCTGAAACAATATCAACAGGCATTGGCATAGCCAATAGGTCTTGCTTTTTGGACCTTATAAGTATTTAGTTATTCAGCACACTATCCTTGGTGCAACAACATCAACTGTTGCTTGGCTAAACACTTATAAGGTCCCAAAGGCGAGACCTATTGGCTATGCCAATGCTTGTTCTATCTTGCACTCACTCTTCAACATTCAGTATCACATTCTCACTCATTCTCACTTTTTCCTACTGATTACCTCATTCTAACTTACAGTTTCACTTACTCTACGTGATGTGACTCATTCTCACTCACTTTCTCTCACTTCATCCACATACACTCTTTCACTCATGCTCAAGTTAAATTCAGGCACTCAATCATTCGCACCCACATTTACTTACTCGCACTCATTCTTCTTTGCAGGACACTTGAATACATATTTGCTATATTATGTTTGAGCAGATAGTAGGCTGACATGAATATGAAGGAGCCCTTTTGGGTTTCCGTGAGTCCGATCAGATTCTCTTGAAGAGTTCCTTTGTCTTCTGAGCCCTGCTTGACACATATGTACAGAAGGAGCCCTATATTCATGTCCTCAATGCTTGAGACACAAAAATACTCATTGATTTCTGAACAATGAGAGTAAAAGCGTTAAGGTAACATGTTGTTCCTGCTTATATTTTGCATGGTTTACATAATCCTGCATTCTCTATGAGTGTTCGCTTTTTCCAGAATGTTGTTATTTTTTTTCAGGCAGTGCATAATTTGAAATGAGTCACATTCAGGTGTTTTTATAATGGGGCAGAATTGGGTTGTAGCTGAAGTCTGTGCGAGTTTCATTCAGTGGGGCAGAAGGGTGTTCGGTGGGGATAGGATGTGGCACTATGGCCAGAGCTACTTTGGAACTGGGGGACCTGGTTCAGCCTTCATGTCTAGTCTATCAGACCACTCTTGAGGGAGCACATTCCCAAGATAGACCTTTGAAGGCCCCACTAGACCTTAGAAGCCCCGTTCTCTTAGCACCAGCAGGTGAACCCTACCAGTGGCCAGTGTTGGTTAACCTTGATGCCCTGTCCACCACAATCCATACTGATGTTCCCCTCCATTCTTGCGGGCAGGCCTACAAAGCAGCACACCCTAGAGCAGCAGTGACTTTGTCACAGAGGTCACAGACCCTTGAGGCCAGACCACCTCACCCATTGGTGCCTCCATTGGCCTTGTTCCAGTAGTACTAATGCAACTCACCAGGGATTTGAAATGCAGAATGCGCATGCACTCCAGACAAAGGAGCATGTTTTCAACACATACTAACAGTCTCTGGAAAGCTTTCACCTCATTAATCCCAGTGTAACATGCAAATGCAGCGGTGAGAAAGGTGACCAGTAAACTTGAATTTTATGTTCAGTAATGGTTAGAAAAAGGGAGGAGAAGGGCCAATGAAAGAAACTGCATGACTTATGATTCCTCTTATAAGCGTATTTGGAATATTCTGTGATTGGAAACATGTCCCACATTGTAAATGAATTAAATATAAACAACTTACATATTAAACCTCAAATAAACATGTTTATCGATTGTTTGAATTAAATAAGCTGTAACTGGTCAGTGAAATGACAAATGCACCAAAATTGGTATGTTTTGCTATTTCTAGCCACACCTCCGACTCCGCCCACTAATCCAATCCTCTGCTTATTCCCGCCCCCTGAGTCTCCGCCCACAGTTCCCCTACTTTTTTGTCCCCACTTCGACCACTGCCCCATGCCATCCCCCCAATGTCCCTCTGACTGCACTCTCCCTTGCCTAGCCCTCTCCTCCTCTATGTGACCTACATACGTCTCACCTCTTCTTACCGTTGGCCTGGATGTTCATTAACTTCATAGCCATTGCCTCAGTCTGGTTCAATTGTAGTGCAAAGGTAGGATTCAAAGGCAGCTCGCTGACCTCTGAACTCGAGTTCAAGGTCACGTGTGTCCCCGAGGACCTTCTCCTGGCTGCATCAAGGCTAATGCTCCCATGTCTGATACATAAACCTTTGAAACATAATAATTGGGCGAATGAATAGATAGTTTAGTCGATTTCTGCAGAAGGACCGGCCTCAAGGATGTCTTTAGCCTCTAACCTATGCAGGGCGCATATAAAACGAGCAACTGGTCACTTCCCAAGCAAAGCAAACGGCTTATAAATTGACATCTGATCTTTTCATCTTTTCATTGTGAGAACATCAAACATGGCATGGACCAATAACTTTGCTTGAGCGTATGTATTTGGTATGTTTTAATGAATCTCCTGGAAACTTATAGTATGCAATTTATAATATAAATTTAAATGCTGTATTTTCTTTTTGATTTAAAAGTAGCTGAATTTAGCCCACTTTCCTGCCTTCCCAAATGGAGACCAAATAGGTTAATTGGCGAAGATCCCACAATGACCCAGATTTTGTAACACTGAAGCAGTGCTGAGCGGGCATAGTCTGTGCGTTGTGACCGGAATAATAACTGTGCAGCACCACATTTGTAACAAGTAGCACGCCGATGACATCATTGGCTACACTCCTTCTAAAAATGCTGTCTTAGAATGATGTTAAGCATTGAGCTGCAGTGCAAGAGTGATCAGGCTTTGTCTTGTGAGAGATTTATGCTAGTTGTTCGGCCTCCACAGCAAAACTCATAAGAACAAGTATTGGCATAGCCAATAGGTCTAGCCTTTGAGACCTTATATGTATTTAGTTATGCAGCACAATATCCTTGGCGCAACAACATCAAGTGTTGCATGGCTAAACACTTATAACGTCCCGAAGGAGAGACCTATTGGCTATGCCAATGCTTGTTTTCCTTGTAGGTTACCAGATGGAAACCAGGCCACAATTCACAGCAGACTTTTTCATTCTGTGTACTTTTAAAATAAATGTCCTCCATTAAGTTCTAAGCGTCGCAACTTGCGTTCCATGTGTCTTTCCTCAGCTCAGCCCGATAAACCCGCTCATATCAGCAATTCTGCATATTCCCGGAATTTCTGCGTGTTCGCTGAGATTTTTTACCGTTTCGCGGAACTTTGCGTAGCGCGACTATGCAAATTCTGCCCACCCCTATTCTAGAGAAGACTAGTAGGAACAGTGCTTGGGAGAGCCATAGAATTGGTGCTTGAAGATTATCAAGACAGCACTCTTTTGTTAATATTGGAGCCTGGATGATGTCCTTTTAGGACAAAATGCCTAGGCTGGCCTAACACGAAACAAATCTGGAAGGAAGAAGGAAGCAAAGTTAAATACATTTGCATGTGTTCTGGACACATCTCTGACTGAGGCATTATTTGTTTCTTGCAGTGCAGATATAAAAAGACTGTACAGCAGCCGCCCCCATCATAGAGAATCATTGAGGAGAATGGCACAAAGAGACCCGGATATTTGATTGGGGCGGACTCGAACAGTGATTGTTCTAGGAGATATTATGGAGTGCCATAATCTGACTGCAGGCGTGACAGTTTCCGAAGGATGCATGGATAAGTACATTGTAATTCATAAAAAGTTATGCAGATTACTAATCATTCAGCCAGTGCAATAACCATGAGGTTGATAACATATACCTACAAATGTGAGTGTTAAGTAGGGATTCAACTAATGCATTACATGCAGCAGTGATGTGTAATATAAAATGTTTTGAGTTTTTTGTATATTCATTTTAGGTAAGGTCAATGGCTGCGGACCTTATAATACTGATTGCTATCACTCTAATACACAAGCTGCACGTGCTAGTTGTATTTAATAACTTCTGATTATAAAATGCAGTTAACACTATGGGTCCTATTACGATGTTGGTGGAGTTTCCTCCACCCGACATCGTCTCAGTAAAGGGACCGACCGACACCCGGTCGGCGGTCCCGACCGACTAATTAGGATGCGATCGAACACTGTTCAGTTGCATGCTTATACATTACAATGGGAGTATGCATTACGACTGAAATGCATGCTCCCATTCTAAAAACGCGTGGAGCAGTTCATCCCTGCACCCCGTTGCAGGCACCTCACGCTGTTTTTACTCACTTTCTGAGCTCCAGCAAAGTTTTCTTGGGGTTGCTGGAGAACCCCCCACACCCTTACCTCCAGCTCCCCTGAAAACAGTCATATTTTTGTTCTGTATATAGGTTATTGAAAATTGCTCCCTCTTTTGTACCTTTTCATATTGAACAGTTAGGTAATTGTATAAACATATATTTATTGGTGTTTGTCTTCTTCTTGTTTTGATATTTGTTCGTCGCCCGAATCCCATTTGCTTTTTCAAGTTAAAACATATTTTCATAAGCTAAATATTGAAAGTACAATATTAGACCATTAAGTGAATAAATAGAACTAGAATGAGAAAGCATGCTTAAAATTGTCTGCATTTGTGGTGGGGCATACATTTTGAAACCTGTGAGAGAAATCAAAAATAAAATCTCTTTCCATACATCTCAGATGACATTTGTCTCAAGTTTCCTTTTCTCTGCCCACCAGGTTGATTTTGCATGGGCTCCAGTGGGGTTGGGGGGTCCTTCTGCAAGCAGGTTCTCATTAAGATAGAGCAGTTCGCCTCACAGGTATTGCAATAACTACCAAATGGTTCTGCTTGAGTGATTACTACACTCTTTCAACCTTCATTAGAATCTGACATAGAATTACACTGCTGGCAGATTCAGAAGGTGGCGCCAACTTTTTAACAGGGCTGGACCTCATGCAAATGAACTTTGACAGTAGAGATCTAAATCTGCTCTATTCATGGCAGAATACTCTCAGAGGACTACAATAGCCTTTTTCACTTGCATCTTCTGTATTTAACATCTTTTTTGCTGAAAAAAACTAGACCGAAAATTCAATCACATGGAGTAATTTGAGCAATTTGGGTAATTATGCATTACTCTTTGACGTGGAATTACTGATTATAATGCAATTATGCCCACTCGCGAAATGACGCGATGTTGATGCATGTTAGCAAGTGTAGGCAAATGCTCGCACTGCAGTTTAAGTTCTATTGCATTTAGTGCTCGTTTCTTAGCTTAAAATACATCCTCGCTTCCATTTTGGATGTGAGGGTGCATTTTGCTCTAAGAAACTAGTGCTAAATGCAGATTCCATGTAATCTCCTGGAATTCGTGGGTAATTCAACATGATTTTCTACCAATAATTTCGCAACCATCCCTAGAATAAAAATAGTCTATATCCACGAGAAGGAATTTCATATTTTTACATTAAAGGTCCATGTGTCCTAGGTGAAGTGGATTCATTCAGTTACTCTTTTAGCGAAAGCTGATTGCCATAGGAGAGGCAACGGTTCAGGGACAGCCAGGATATTTTGCTAATTACAAATGCGGTCTAACAGAGAGCTTACAAAACTGCCCACTTCAATATTTTAAAACATATCGGAATAAATCTAATTTTCTACAGCTCCCAAGAACAAACTGCAAAAAACAACAGCGCGGAAATGTTTGCATTTATCAAAGCCACCGCTCACATAGGAATATTGTTTAATAACAATAAAACCGTCAGCGGGTGAATTTAAGGACAGCGTGGCAGTTCCCAGATGCCTGCTGATAAAAGTGTTGCTTCACATTTGAGGGAGGAAAGATATTTCGTTCTGGTGTGTACCATGTGGGAATGGCCTATCTCTTAAACTAATCAATATATCAACACGTCGGTGTAAAATGAAAACAAAAATGCGATAACAGTGTTTTTGTAACGCAATGCAGTACATTCTAGTATAGAACTACAGGCAAAAATGACTTCACATTAAAAAAATGTATTCACTACTTGTTCGATAAAATATATTTATATTTGAATTATATATTCTAGTTAAAGAGATGAACATTATTTTACAACTAGCATTGATCAGCAAATTATTTAGAGTGAGAACTTTCTTTATTGAGTTAAGATAGAGGATGTTGTAAATCATACTTGACGTAAGTAAATCCAACCTTCCTAGTCATGTCACAACACATTATGAATGATTCACCCCCATTCACCCTCTTGTTACACTCAAGCATATAAATCGAGGAGCAAGCGCCTACTTCCCTGTGATATAAACTCCCATGCACATTTTCAAGGGGAACCACATCAGTACTTTCAATCAATCAGGAGGTTTATAGAGCGTGCTACTCACCCATGAGGGTCTCAAGGTGCTGGCGGGTGAGGGGGAGCAGCTCCGGATCAGTCGAAGAGCCAGGTCTTGAGGTCCTTCCTGAACGTGTGCATGGTCCGGGAGCGTCTGATGTGCACCGGGAGCTCGTTCCAGGTCTTGACTGTGATGTAGGAGAAGGCTCTTCTGCCTGCTGTGTTCCTGCGGAAGAAGGGGACTTCTGACAGGGAGAGGTCAGCGGAGCGTAGGTTCCTCTTGGATACGTGGAAGGATACTCTATTGTTGAGGTATTTGGGTCCGATGTTGTAGAGGGATTTATAGGTGTGGGTGAGGAGCTTGAAAGTGATTCCCTTCTCGATGGGGAGCCAGTGAATGTCTCATAGGTGTTGGGTCATGTGTTTGTGACACGTTGTCCCAAGGACGTGTCTGGCTGCAGCGTTTAGGATGGTTTGAAGTTTGTGTAGGAGAGCTCTGTTGATTCTGACATCTAGGGCGTTGCCTAAGTCCAGGTTGCTGGTTATGAGTGCGTGGGTGACCGTCCTTCTGCAATCAGGGGAATCCATTTGAAGGTTTTACGGAGGATGCGCAGGCAGTTGAAACTGGTGGAGGTGACGGCGTTGAGATGGCGGTTCACGGTGAGGGACGAGTCAAGGATGACGCAGAGGTTTCGTGAGTGGTCTGTAGGGGTGGGTGGGTTCCCGAGGGCGGAGGGCCACCAGGTATTGTCCCAGGCGGAGGTGGAGGGTGGCAGAGTATGAGGACCTCGTTTTTTTCTGAGTTGAGTTTCAGGCAGCTATCTTTCATCCAAGCTGTGACGTCTTTCATTCTTTCATGAGTCTGGTTTCCTCGGGACTCTTGGTGAGCGATAGGATGAGCTGGGTGTTGTCCGTGTAGGGTACTATGCTGACTGATTTTAATAACAGGGACCCCCTGATTGCAAATAGAGTTCCTAGCATAGGGCAACAACAAAAATAATAAAAATTCTTTCTAGGCAACCGCTAACCTGTCGAAAGTCAGGTTTAACATAAAGTTATAATTGAACAAAAGCCTCAATATAATGACAAACAAAGAAATTATAAAATATATATATATATTTATTAGGTTGTTATACATAAAACAACATACAATTAATAGAGGTAGTAGCAGAAATCTTATAACATAACCACCTTTACTTATTAAAAACAAATCATAAAAATTATCTATGTACAGGAGCACAATGGCAATCAGGGTGTTCAAACAATGAGGTAGATATGGTTGACAATCTCTACGCGCGTTTCGGCGATGAACCACCTTCTTCGGGAGAACGCTTGATTTTCTAAATAAAAACAATATATATTTCAAACATTTAATAATACAGTACATGGAGGCTAAATGTTGTACAAAGATGCGAGCTACAAAAAAAAACATGCTAGAGCTGACCATGTAATTTCACTATACATAAGTGCAGATTCTCGAAAATAATATATAGAACAAGCATGAAATATCAATTTGATAAGTTCGTAGAAAGGTCACCAGATCCCCGAGAGAATCATGGTAAAAGATAGTTTAACCATGGTGCTAACATAAACAGAAAGGGTGTCACCAAAAGTTCAGAAATGGGCAGATAAGGAAGAGGATATAAATTCTTACCCGTACAGACCGCAGAGTCTGTACCCCAAATGATGAAAATAGCAAGCTATAACTGGTGTGCTTCTATAAATGCATGCGTTTATAGCAGCACATCAGTGGTTAAACTATCTTTGCAGACAAATAGATAGATTGCAGACAACTGCAATGAGGTGTTATGGAAACTGGGGTGATTGCATGTAAAGTAGTGCGAGTGTTCTCGTTGTGAGAGACAGATGTGACAGAGTAGAGTGATGGAGATGAGTGAGTGGTCATGTATTTTTAAGCTGAATAGAAAGAGACAAGAGCAGAAGTAGGATCAGGGATCCAGAGAGAAGAGAAACCTAGAGCAAATCCCAGAGCACAATTGTGATAAATTACCACCTCATTCAGACAAGAGTTGATCGGAAGGCCTACGCCCCTATTCAGAGAACACACTTTGGCACCAGGCCTCATTTGTAAGGCTTATTGCTGACCTTCCATGGAACTGGAAGCTGCTGGATGAGAAGTTAAACAAGAGGTAGAAGTTCTTTACCTTGGTTTTAAGATAGAACTGATTTCTCGAGACATGAATAAGGTAATTTCTGATTTGATCAGGAGGTGAGCAGGTGGGCCAGTTAGAAGTAGGAGAATGGAGTCTGTACAGGAGGAGGGACTACTTGTTTGTTGGGTATGAATGAAAAATTCTATGTGTAGCAATTTTTTGCTATTCCCCAAGTGTAAAGTTACTCAGAAGTGTAGGTTTAAACATCTACACCCAATGAAAAAGGGAGTAGAGACAATTTTACAACTGTAAGATACTACAGCCAATAAATAAACTGAAGCAAGTCCAGCGCCACTGATACTCCAAAACCCCCTAAAGAAACAAGGGATGTAGCATATTAAAATCCCATTGGAAATAATGGTAAATTAAATTACAATATTTAAAATAGTTACAAATGTAGATAACTATAATCTAATGTTAAAAAATCGCCACCTAGTACATATTGATTACTTATTTAGGAAATATGTTAATAATCTTTTTATTTAAAAAATCGTTGTAATAATAATTTGTATGGAAATATAATTAGATTACTTTTAATTAATTCCATACATCACTTTGATTAATTAGTGAGGCATAATAATGTATTTATTTTATTTAGGTGACAATTTATTTTTTAATTTGAACTTAAATCTTATCATTTTGATATAATTTCAAATATTTAAAGTAGTTAAAGACTTAATTCAAAATTAAGTTGATAGTGCTGTAGCATGTGTTCTTTTGTTCTACATTGAACACATATACACATAAAAAATGTAATGTTTAATGTAAAAATATTTGTATGAACTTCTTTACTTTTCCCTGTAATTTACAATATGAGGCTCTTTGCCCTGCTGCAGAGTCTCCACATGGTAAAGTATAAGGTAAAATAAAAAAGTTTATTGAACTAGAAAATAATTAGCAAAAATATTTAGCTAGAAGTGGAAGTCTGATGCCCCTACTCTGATGTCATCCTTCAATCAGGCTGTGTGAGTAAGCTTTCAGCCAAATGGGGCACTGCCGGCAGAAATCTGAAAGTCCGTCCACTCTACATAGGGCAGGCAGACTGGAGTTTCTCAGACAAGGTACATCTTAACATTTGTAACACAGAACTCTTACCACTAACCTCTACCTTGGACTCAACGAGTGTTAAAAGCTGCAGTGATCAAGAGCCAGAGACACTACCCAGAGGATGTTTTGTGACACTTATTCACTGAGAGTTTCAGATGACATTTTAGGTTCTATGGGAGAATTTGGCATACAATGTATGCTACTGCTGAGGGAATCATCCTGTGAGGTCATTGCATCTTCATCTCTGGGACCCTGATCAATCGAACTCTGCAAGTGGCACACCAAGACAACCAGGGCATGGTGAAGACCAAGGTGAGATTCACTGAATTGGTTTGATTTGCTAGCCTCAATAAGAGCATGAAAGACATGACTAGAAGATGCCTCGACAACCAAGCAGCTGGTCCTCTAGACAGACCTACACACATCAATAATTAGGTTGGGCATTCAGATACATGGACTACTGTCTGTATTAATGAATGCCCTATGCCAGATAGACATTCCAAATGCTATTCCAGGGTGGCCTTTAGGCAATTCTTGCCATTTATGACAAAATGGTTATTGAGGAACAGATTCAGAACACTGTTAATAGTATTATATACATGTGTCAACACTTCACTAAAGTAAACATCCTCCTGCCAGGATGACCCAATGAATCACATCAAAGCTGCGATCCAGCTATTGAAAGAGATAACCTAGCATAAGGTGGAACATTTGCCTACCAAGCATATATGACCCAAGGCCAACCTTTCAGACCAGAACTGTGTCGATCTCGGTCTGCTTTTTGGTACTCAGAATCATAAGAAAAATCAAGTTTTGTTTCTCAATGAAAACAGCCTCAAGACAGTGGTAATGGCCCTCATAATGTCATGCCTTGACTACTGTAATGGCTTTTACCTTAATGCCCAAAAACAACATATTAATCGACTCCAACTAGCTCAAAATGCAGCGGCCAGACTGCTGTCAGGGACCCCTACATTTATCTCTGAAAAGGAGGAGCTTAGGCAACTTCAATGGCTTCCGGCCAAACAAAGAGTATGCTTCAAAGCACATTGTACCGTCTTTAAGGCCATTAACGGAGTAGGACCTGATTTCCTGAGGCGTAAATGTCAGTGGTACGTCCCTGGAAGAATAGTATGCTCAACAGGAGCATTGTAGTCCCCTCATTCAAAAAAGTTACTCGGGAAGGCAGCAGATTTATCACCTGCGCTTCTAGGGCTTGGAACAATCTCTCTTTCTATCTCAGGAATACCTCGGATCTCTTCTCTTTTAGAAAAGGGCTGAAAACATGGCTTTTTTCACAGTAGAATACATCTTCGCGTTCCCTAGCGGGCAGTGCTTGGCGCCAGGACACCACAGGGGAATCGTGCGCTCTATAAGTTGTTGTGAATGTATCTAGGACCCTAATTAGATATTCCTGATGTATGCCCTTGTGTGGTTATAATAAATAATATCCATATAAAGGAATAATAATCATGTCCATATTAAGTCATAGCCAATGAAGTCCAAATACAGGCAAGGCTACTCCCATAGACTCCTAGAAAGTACAACTCGTTCCTAAAGAAACCAAGCCTCCAGCAGCCCGGGAATTTCCCCTGCTTCTGTTTTGATTTGTCCTAGAACTCCTGAGAGTCCTGAAAGAACTGCCAGTTCTTAGTGACATCTTATGTCCAACCTTACGTCAAACTCGGCACATTCCAGGTATAAATATACCTGCATCTGCCTTAAGCACACACAGTGGGTTGGAGCAGAATCGGCTATCTACTTGCCCAACGCCCTGCTGATGCAAGTGCCGAAGGAAGCCGACCCTCCCTGCTGACGCACTGAGAGAGACGTTGTCTTTTCTCTTGCAGAGAAATCCAGCTCCAGTGTTTTCCGGTCACCCTTGCGGGTTTCTGAGAGATCGAGTCCTGAGAGAGAGATACAAGACCTCCTTCATTCTATACCTAAGGTACGGAGCTGATTAGACCCATAGAGAATTCTTGATTCAGATTCTTGGCAAAAACTGTAACTCATTCACTCCTTCCCTGTACTAGGCTTAGGTTAGGTACACTGGGGTAGGCGTATCTTAGAAGCACCAGTTGAGTACGTTTAGTCATTATTTTATCATTGTATGTATTTTATCCTTTTTAAGTATCATATGGCTTAGAAATCATATAAATGCTTTTACAGTATTATTTCATAATACTCCTTTTACTGTACGCACTTTACTTTATAACAAGTATTGCAATTGTGGCAATTCATTTCTCTTGCATGAAAAAGAAGACTGCTCAATAAATAACCCTTTTATTGAAAACGCCCGTCTCTCTATTTCTCTGCATTTCTGGTGAAACGAAGCATGCACGATTGACTGAGTAAAATAGCTATCTATTGTTTCTGCGACTCTAGAGATATATTCCTTATTGCAAGGGGAACAAAGTTGTCATGTGATATGGTTGTCAGAAGCTAATCCCTTCTTGGCTATTCAGGAAAGCTAAACGCCTTCTGGTTTACTCAAGAAAGTTTCTAGTGACCTCTGAGCTAGCTGGCACACACAATTAAGTCTAACATATTCAATAGAGACCTATTAGACCTCAGTCCTACGTCTAAACTATCGTTTGTTATTCCAATGCACAGAGCCTATTGGGAATATAGGAACTGCACTACATGGCGCCCAACGTTTGGTAAGGCGATAATTTAACGCTAGATACTTGAGTAACTCAGTCATGCTTTTCAAACAGACCCCTTTTTCCCATAAAAACTCCAAATGACGTCTGGAGTGGGTAAAAGGTTAATATCCGCCAAAACTTAGTAGGAAGAGATTCCTATGTATTAGTTTTTGGTTTAGTCAACGTTGAAGGATACAGTGTTCCAAAATATTGTGCACTTAATCTTTGTTTCCTTGAAAGTTGATCTGCAAACTTTGTGTCAGCAAAATGACAGAGTGTGACAACGAAAGGGATAGAGCTAGACTAGCAGCTCAACTTTTGACGGGAAGACACAAGTCTCCAACAAGATCAACCGGATGCAATACTCATCCCGGTAAATGTAAGGAAAACCTTAACTATAAAACTTATAGAAAACAGTATCATCAAGAGGTGGTACAGTAATATTTGTTGTCGAGGCACATGAGTATCGGCAGACAGAGGTATTCTATTCATGGATACATTTTCCAGCAGCAAATTCTGTAACACACAAGTTTCACTACTACAAAGTAGGGGAACCTTCAGCGGAATACACTCCTTTCGAGGGAAATTGAAATTCCAATAACTTACCAGGAGCATGAGCTCTGGTTTAATGGCGCTCTAAAACATCAAAATCACATTACCAGGCTCGGTCCACTAGGTAGACGAGGAGCCACATGGTCGGTTCTAGCCAGCTAAACACCACATCCTGACATTGAAAAAATGTCAAGAGAAGAACTTTTAGTTCGAATAAAAGAATTAACAAATGCATATAGGCAATTAGTTCAATTGACAATTAACGGTACAATCTCCCACCAAAAACTAAAAGAAAAAGATATAGCAGACCAACCTTTTGAACTTGCCAGAATAATTGAAAAATACTATGAAGAATTAGGTAGAGACAGTTTAGGTGGTAAACCACTAAAACCACAGCTAACTGAAAATCCTGAAAAAACTTTCATTAAAAACAATCTCAGTTCTCAAAAGAAGAAGTGGGAGGGTAATAAGCAAACCTCTCCCAGAGAAAAACATTTCCAGTCCAGAGGAAAGTCGCCCCAACGGAAAGATAGATCTCCAGAAGAGGGAGGGGCAAGTTTCCACAACGGGAGCCCTCTGAAAAAAGATATAACCTTAGAAATAGGGATCATTTAAGAAAACCTGACAGATATCAAGATATTGATAAGCGCCCCTCTCGATTTTTTCAGACTTCCACACAGAAATCAGAAAGAAGAGGACGGTCAGAACATAAAGAAAAGCACGTCAAGTCCAAAGACAAAGAAGCTGTTCATCAAAGTAAAAAATTACAATTTCCCAAAAGAAGGTAGCCAGTATTAAAATAAAACATGCAGAGGATCCTGAGGACACAACTCAAGAACGGAGAGTGGGCCGAAACAATGCTAGAGAGTGCAGCAGAAGTGACAATAGCTCGCAAGATCCTGATGAATCAACTGGAGACAGTGGACACGAATGAATACATTCAAGTGGAAACTGCAGACACCCTAGTTAGCGTGCCCCATAAACTATATGAAATAACATTACGTATAGAGGGAGATAAAACTAGGAAAATAAAAGGTCTCTTCTGGGAAAACCTATCTAAAGGCTATGATATCCTTCAAGCAGAGAAAGACTGGCCACCAGAGTTTGTAAGGGAGTGCCCACATGGCGAAGAAATGATTATGCCTGCCTTCTCAAATCACATTCCAATTCATAAAAAATACACATATGCAAGAAAATGGGCTGTGGCCCAAGCTCCTGCATTATATAAAAATCATGTAGGATGGGATGAGGATTCTCCTCACCATAAAACCCAGTTAAAAAATCAACCAACTGCACAAAGGCAGTATCCTGTTAAGCAAGAAGCTAAAAAACAAGTCAGAGAGATCTTAGATCAACTTGAATATCAGGGGGTGATTGAAACATGCACCTCACAAATGAACAATCCTTTGTTTACTGTCTCCAAGCCAGAAGATTCATATCGTCTAGTTTTGTACTACAGACACCTAAACTCTTGTTGTAAAACGTTTGCAGTGCAAAACTCACACAGTGCAGCACTAATGAATAATATTGTGCGCAAAAAACTATAAAATGACATTAGATATTTCAAATGTTTTTTTCTGTCAAAACATTGCACCAGAAAGCAGGTATTTGACCGCTTTCTCCAGCATGGGGGCCCAAAGGCAATTTTGTCGTCTCCCACAGGGATTCAAGAACAGCCCAGGATTATTTTCCGCTAGGGTAACAGAGTTACTACAAATATATGATGATGAGGCATTATCCTATGTCGATGACATCTATCTTACAGACAATGACCTGGAGACACACTTGAAAAGAGTGAACACCATCATACTTGGTTTCGCATCTGAAGGGTATAAATTTAACTTTAAAAAGTCACGAATTGCCCACCAGACAGTCCTATTTTTAGGATATGAATTATCAAGTGAAGGCAAAAGCCTAGCAGACAACTCCAAGCTCCAAAAACGCTGAAAAACGTACAATCAATTCTAGGTTTCCTGAACTTTGGGGGAACATATATTCTAAATTATGCAGAGAGGGTTAAACCACTCTACGAATTAATAAAACCTGATTTCAAACCAACTAATTGGACTCAGAAACACACAGAAATTTTACGATCATTACAAACAGGCATGTTAACTAAAGCAAAACTGCAAACACGCGCAAACAAACTCAACCTTGTAATCCGAGTCCTCCCAGGAAGATGCGGATTTACATACCTGACCTCCAATGAGGGAGAAACAATACCAAGAGCTTACAAATCACACTTGTACACACAAGCTGAAATTCAGTTCTATTGAAAAAATTCTAATGGCGGTACAAACTGCTGTAGCAAAAGAAAGAGCCCTCGCACAAGGTAAATGTATAATAATCGTTACACCTGTACCTGCTTTAGAAGCAGTAACAAGAGCAAGCATTCCAAATGCTGAAGCATTACATCCGAGATGGATACAATGGGTTAATTCTCTTGCTGCACCAGACGTAGTATACAAATTTGGTCCTAGAATGAAAAAGCTAGAACATCTAGAATACGAACAAGCATGTCCTCTGTCGATCGAAATTCTACCTCTGGAACAGTACACCTGTGTAATCTGTGTAGTGTAGTTCCTATATTCCCAATAGGCTCTGCGCATTGGAATAACATAAATGATAGTTTAGACGTGTCCCAGAACAGAACAAATCCTAATTGGAGAAAATGGATGATCTGGCCCACAGACACTAATAACTGTCAAGATAGATTTCTGAACAAAATACAGGGGTTCAAACAGAATAGGCCAGACCCAAGATATTCCCAGAGACAACATCCAGGGATAGTTACAACATACAGTGTAGGAAAACTATGCCTCGAATGGCTACAGAGCTCCACACTACCCGAAATTAGGCAACACTTGACTTTACTTAACCCCTTGCGCGCTAGCGGTTTTCTCGCTGTGTGCTGGGTTTTTTGAAAACATGACGAGCTCAGCTCGTCATCAGCATATGAGTGCCATAGCTGATGACGAGCTGAGCTCATCATCAGCATCGAAGGGGTTAAAGAAGGTGCTGACTTGCAAGATTTCTTACTGGGACCTCGCAAACAACATCAAAAACGTTTCATATACGCCGGTATATACGCAGCTTACAATGAAGCTTGGAAACTAACACAAATTGAAACTGCAGAAAAAATACGAGAAATTGATCGTATTCATTTGGAAAAATCACTTTCTGTAGTGGACAATGGGTTAACAACTCTTTCCTCCAGAATTTATTCACTGGACAGCATTGTATCATCTGCTATTGATATAATAGAACAGGATATGCTAATGTTACAACATGGCCAGTCCAAATTATGTTCTATTGTACAGTTAGGCTGAATGGTACAAAATTTGCGTTCAGGCAACGTGCCAAGGCGTCTAATCAATTCAACGTCATTATTTTCTATCTATAACCTTACTGATAGACACATCTCTTTGGCAAAGAGAGGGGCAGACTATACGGTGCTGAGCATTGAAAAACTAGAAAAATTGCCATTGACAATGTCAGAATGACCGGTCATTGAATGGATAATACATGGCACCATTACAATCCAGATAACAACTTTTCAGTTTCAATACTGCCAAAAGTATATACCAGCAGGCCTGTATGAAAGGTTGGGTAAAGGATACATCAAGACAACCTGGAATTTACCTTATACACATAGATGTTGGAGTGGGGGCAAGAAAGAAGTATTTCTTAGTGGTAACAACTGTAAAAAGTTAATAAGCGGTACACTTCTGGGTCAAGGAATGAACCTGAATGGAGCCTGCAAAGGTTCTTCAAATAACCTTTCATGTCACCAGCAAGGCACCCCTGCTACACAGATAGAGCCTTTTTACGCAGCTTTCCAACGGCAGCTATGTTATAATAAGTGACCACAGCTGTTGTGGTATGGTGCCAGGAAAAGACTATCTCGTGAGTGTTACTTCCATGGTCACTTGTTGTATGCAAGTATTGTATCCAAACAGCAAACCAGACATGGAGGCGGCAATATGGCCTTCTTTGAATATCTCTTCTATTCGAATTGATACTTTAAGCAGAATGAAGTCTATTCTTTTACAAACAACTGTGCCTTTAACCTCGTCTAGAGAAACGTATGATCTGCAAGTTGCAAGGACAGCAGCAGAGATACATGCATTATTATCAACAAATTGCCCTGTACATTTTGTAGAAATGTTAAGGCAAATCTTAAACATGTCTGATACCAGCGGCATCGCACATGTATTTAAGACTATTTTTTCGGGACTGCTAGCACCCTTCGAAGCAGTTCTTGGCATCTTCCCGAATTTTGTGGATTCTGTGTTCAACTGCCTGCCTCTCATCGTGGGACTCATAGCAGGAATCTTATTTTTGTTCCTTCTGCTCCGATATGGCAAGTCAAGTCACAGACAAAACTCAGGCTACAATGGAAGACACGATCCTAGCAGTACAATACCGAGAGCGGATCACTAAAGTCCTCGGCTTTGCTCGGCTAAGAGATCTGAATACTACCTGGTTTCTTTCATTCAGACCAATCAGGCAAGATTGCATCCTACCTGTGCTAAGATGCTTGCTTTGCGGAGAAGAATGTTTTTTAGACATCTGTCTCACACTTCCATCAGCAGTACCTATGAATGTCGATACTTTGCTTGGTTCGGTAACGGCTCATGCAACTTGTTGTCCCCAGCGGCTACCCATTCTGATGACAGCATTCGTTGGGACCTCACCATTACGATTAGGTGGCGGTGAGGTACGAGATGAAAGCGGCACACAGGTACAACCTTCCGTGACCATTGCTGATCTAAACACCGATGATTGCAATGCATCGCACGTATGCACTATTTCCACTTTTTCAGAGTTGGCCCAACTTTCACCTACTGTTGTAGACAAATTTTTTGCCGGCCTATCTGAGGTAATGTTCTCTCCTAACAATGGGAATAATATTTGAAATAGCGCGCACATAGCGTCCCCTGAACTTTGAATTCGGCCTTCAGTTTTGATAAACAGAACTTCTAAAAACATTGGAACTATTTTTTTCCCCGAAAGCTAAATTATTTTTCTCCAGTTCCCAAAATATTTACCTTTTTTTTTGACACATGATATTCTGCTTGAAGTAGAACTATTCTTAGAGAACAAGGGGGCATATTATCAAGGACAGGCGATACATTATCGCCGCTTTTATCGGCAGGAGATGCCGATAAAGCGGCCATAATGGCCTTGATAATATGCTCTATGATTTCCAATCGAAGCCCATGTTAGATGTGAACATGTCCTTGATAATATGCCCCAAGATTTCTATTTTTAAAATACCTAGAGACAATATTCTGACTTAGCCTGTAGCACATGTACAGTCTTGTATAAATATGTGATGAAATGGTCTCGACCTTCTCTTCTGTATTAAGAGTAAGCATGGGCGAAATTAGCGAATTCTCGTTCCACGAATTCGCGGATTTCCCAGCAAAATTGCAAGAAAATCAGCGAATTCACGAATTTTCCTGTGAAATCGCGGATCTTTTTTAGATTTGCCCTGAAGTACTTTCTACTGGCTAATCCAGTAAGTGCTCCCTCATTGGGTAAATGTATAGTGCTTTTCTACACTGCAGCTGCGTAAAGGGCCAGAAGATGTGTCTCCAGTGACCATATGTGCCTGTAACACAGACACAGGCACACATGGTCACTGGAGACACATCTTCTGGCCCTTTATGCAGCTACAGTGTAGTAAAAGCACAATGGGGCAGATTTACAAGCCACTTGCGCCTCTTTTGCGCCGCAGTTGCGTCACTTTTGTGAGGCAGCTGCAGCACAAAAGATGCGCCATGGTGCTGGGTATTAACAACGTGACGCATCTGAGAGATGCATCACGTTGTAAAGCCCTGCGCCATCAGGAGGCGTTCCGGAGCAGGGGAGGGCGTTCCTGTGCAGGAACGCCTCCTCAAAGTGGTTGAGTGAAATCTACAAGATTTGACTTAGTCACTTTTAGGCCAATGCTGCATCGAAACCCTGCGCCTGCTTGAAGCAGGCGCAAGGCTTGACGCAGCATTGGGGAGATAGGGCCCCCCAGAGCATTGCTGGAGCTGCGTCGCGCTTGTGACGCAGCTCCAGCAATGCGCTGCTTTTACGGCACAGATGAGTGACGCATCTGTGCCGGTTTTGCCACATGGTGCACCGCATTGTAAATGCGGCGCACCATGGGTGGCGGAGCTGCGGCGCACAATAACTGGCGCATCCCAGGGGGATGTGCCAGTTATTGTAAATCTGCCCCTATACATTTAGCCAACGAGGGAGCACTGACTGATTAGACAGTAGAAAGTACTCCAGTTGAGTAGAGGTATTGCACAAAAAGGTGGCATCTTCGTGGACAAACACGCAGGGCGGGATTCATTCTGCCCCCTGTTAGACTCGTTTTTTGTGCCCTTCTGCCCTCTGTTAGACTCGTTTTTCCCTTGTTTTTCTGCCCTCTGTTAGACTTGTTTTTCCCTTGTTTTTCTGCCCTTCTGCCCCCTGTTAGACTCGTTTCTTGTGCCCTTCTGGCCTCTGTTAGACTCATTTTTCCCTTGTTTTTCTGCCCTTCTGCCCTCTGCTAGACTCGTTTTTTGTGCCCTTCTGCCCTCTGTTATTCTCTAGTTTTTGTGTCCTTCTGCCCTCTGTTAGACTAGTTTTTGTGCCTTTCTGCCCCCTGTTAGACTCGTTTTGTGTGCCCTTTTGCCCTCTGTTAGACTCGTTTTTCCCTTGTTTTTCTGCCCTTCTGTCCTCTGTTAGACTGGTTTTTTGTGCCCTTCGGCCCTCTGTTAGACTCGTTTTTCCCTTATTTTTCTGCCCTTCTGCACTTTGTTAGACTGATTTTTGTGCCTTTCTGCCCTCTGCATCACCACATCATCACTCAACGCTAACTCAGCATCACTCAGCACCACCACATTATCACTCAGCAACACCACATTATCACTCAGCACCACCACAGCACCACTCAGAACTACCACAGCATCACTCAGCACCACCACAGCATCACTCAGCACCACCACAGCATCACTCAGCACCACCACAGCACCACTCAGTGTCACCACAGCATCACTCAGCATCACCACAGCATCACTCAGCACCACCACAGCACCACTCAGCGCCACAACAGCATCACTCAGCACCACCACAGCATCACTCAGCACCACCACATTATCACTCAGCACCACCACAACACCACTCAGCACCACCACAGCATCACTCAGCACCACCACAGCATCACTCAGCACCACCACAGCACCACTCAGCACCACCCCAGCATCACTCAGCACCATCCCAGTATCACTCAGCACCACCACAGCACCACTCAGCACTACCACAGCATCACTCAACACCACCAAAGCATCACTCAGCACCACCACAGCACCAATCAGCACCATCACAGCCCCACTCAGCCCCACAACAGCATCACTCAGCACCACCACAGCATCACTCAGCACCACCACAACACCACTCAGCACCACCACAGCATCACTCAGCACCACCTCAGCATCACTCAGCACCACTCAACACCACCCCAGCATCACTCAGCACCATCCCAGTATCACTCAGCACCACCACAGCACCACTCAGCAACACCACAGCACCACTCCGCACCACCACAGCACCACTCAGCACTACCCCAGCATCAATCTGCGCAACCATTCAACAACAACTGGTTTAAATATGTTCTCTCAATGTTTCAAGCTTTATAACAAATGTCACAAAAAGATGCTAATATTTCACTTCTGTTCTTCGATTTTCGTGACAATAAAATACACTGAACATAATCTTCACAAAAGTTATTTACAAAAGTTTAAGCTATTGCCATTATAAATTAAAATCACTTTTATTTAAGTATTAATTATTAAAAAAATTAAAAGCCATTGTAATCTGTAATATCAATACATCTAAGTCACGTAAATACAAAACATGTTGCATTACAAATGCTATAGGTGTCACATTTGCGAAAGTTATAACTAGTGGCATTGTAAATGACAAAGCTATTAATTTAGCTATTTTCAAAACCAACACATAAATAAAAAAAATTGTCATTTACAAGACCAATAGCTCAAACTTTCCTAATGCGAGACCTATTGCATTGCAAATGCTTGTTTTTATATCTGTCAGTGCATCCTGTTGAGGTTTAATTTTCGTGACAGGCGCCTCATTGCCTACTTGTAACTATTCTTTGACCCTGCTTCAAGGATCAGAGCAGGGTCAGAGAATAGTTGCAAGTAGGCAACGAGGCGCCAGGAAGCACTTACAGGCTTACAGCAGCAGGTGCCCAAGTTGAAGTTAATTTCTTTGTAACCTTTTGCAAAAGGTTAAAAAAAATTAGCTTCAACTTTTGGACCTGCTGCTGTAACCCTGTAAGTGCTTGGCTGAAAATTCAACCCCGCTGATTCACGGATTTTACCGCGATTTCGCGAGATTCGCGGATCGCGAAATCGCAGAAAATCCGCAAATTTCGCAAGCGGAACGAATTTTCAGCCCTTGCTTAATTAAGAGACATTTCATAAATGTAATTTTCGTGATTCATTCAGTCAACATTCTAAATGAACAAAGTATGCATTTTCTGATTGATACCAATGCTTGAAAACATACAGTATTATACTCATTTTTTCGTGTCTACATCATTTCAAATGCAAACTATGCATTTTGGGGTGGGCTGAAAAACACATGCATCGTTATATGTTTAGTATTGCTTAGTATTTAGTAATGATGGACATTATACGTGGAGTTGGTGTTGTGAAAGTATCTAGGACCCTAATTAGATATTCCAGATGTATGCCCTTGTGTGGTTATAATAAATAATATCCATATAAAGGCATAATAATCATATCCATATTAAGTCATAGCCAATGCAGTCCAAATACAGGCAAGGCTACTCCCATAGACTCCTAAAAAGTACAACGCGTTCTTAAACAAACCAAGCCTCCAGCAGCCCGGAAATTTCCCCAGCTTCTGTTTTGATTTGTTCTAGAACTCCCGAGAGTCCTGAAAGAACTGCCAGTTCTTAGTGACGTCTTATGTCCAACCTTACATCAAACTCGGCACCTTCCAGGTATAAATATACCAGCATCTGCCTTAAGCACACACGGTGGTTTGGAGCAGAATCGGCTATCCACTTGCCCAACGCCCTGCTGATGCGAGTGCCGAAGGAAGCCGACCCTCCCTGCTGACGCACTGAGCGAGACACTGTCTTTTCTCTTGCCGAGAAATCCAGCTCCTGTGTTTTCCGGTCACCCTTGTGGGTTTCTGGGAGATCGAGTCCTGAGAGAGAGATACAAGACCTCCTTCATTCTATACCTAAGGTACGGAGCTGATTAGACCCATAGAGAATTCTTGATTCAGATTCTTGGCAAAAACTGTAACTCATTCACTCCTTCCCTGTACTAGGCTTAGGTTAGGTACACTGGGGTAGGCGTATCTGAGAAACACCAGTTGAGTACGTTTAGTCATTATTTTATCGATTGTACGTATTTTATCCTTTTTAAGTATCATATGGCTTAGAAATCATATAAATGCTTTTACAGTATTATTTCATAATACTCCTTTTACTGTACGCACTATACGTTATAACAAGTATTGCAATTGTGGCAATTCATTTCTCTTGCATGAGAAAGAAGACTGCTCAATAAATACCCCCTTTTATTGAAAACGCCCGTCTCTCTATTTCTCTGCATTTCTGGTGAAACAAAGCATGCACGCTTGACTGAGTAAAATAGCTATCTATTGTTTCCGCGACTCTAGAGATATATTCCTTATTGCAGGGGGAACAAAGTTGTCATGTGATATGGTCGTCAGAAGCTAATCCCTTCTTGTCTATTCAGGAAATCATAACGCCTTCTGGTTTATTCGAGAAAGTTTCTAGTGACCTCTGAGCTAGCTGGCACACACAATTAAGTCTAACATATTCAATAGAGATCTAGTCGACTTCAGTCCTACGTCTAAACTATCGTTTATGTTATTCCAATGCGCAGAGCCTATTGGAAATATAGGAAATACACTACAAAGTGCGATTAACATAACATAACATAACAAAAGCCCAAAGCAAACAGGGTACACTATACTATGCATTCAGACCTTATCCCATCACAAAACACTCAAATATGTTTATTGCTGTTAAAAAATGGCCACCTCATTTTGAGCAATAAACTTTGGTTTGTGACTGATAAATGCTGTTACTTGTTTTTATCCTCTAAAGGATTTTTGCACCCTTGTTTACATTATAACGTTGAGAGAGGTGTGGTGTCTCATCACTCCTGGCATCCTGCATTATACATCACAGCAGTTTTGTGTATAGCCTAGCGACCGGGTGCCACCAATATAAAAATAAATTGCTTTTTAAAGTTCTTTATATACATACATGACAAACAATTAGAGTGTAACCCATAATGGGAGGAATGGGGTCAATGATACATGTATAAACACGTAATGTGATTTTTATTTAATAAATTCATCTTTTTTTTTTTTTTTTTTTTTTTTTTTGTCCTCATTTGCCTTACCCACTGCTTAGGAAATGCCAACCACCTTGCGTGTCCCCGACCAAGAGAGGGAACCAAGAAGATGAAACCCATCTCTGGAACTGGACTCCGAGATATTTTACTGGTGGCAGAGAAGTCCCAAGGAGAAGGGAAATGTAAATTCTTAAGCTGACTCCATCTAGGTATGTCTCAACCTGCAGGACCAAAACACCGTATCGGGGCCAGACCCGGTCCAAGGAGTAGTGTTGGCATAATCATAGGACCCGGGGAAAAAAAAACAAAAAAAAAAAAAAACCCCGGAACACTATCTCCACTGTGTCAACAGATCCCAAAAAGCCAGATTACGGTTATTGCAAGCTCTAGCCATGTCCACCTTTGATGTTTCGTATAGTGACGTGAGCCAATCCGAATATATTGAAGCAGATTTTTCCACCCACCTTATGCAGATCTGTCTCCTAGCCAACAGAATAGCATAAAACAGGAAAGATCTTGCTTCGCCAGAAATACTGTCCTCGATTCCAAAGATGATTAGTGGCAATGAAATTACTAATGATGTGTTCATAATGCAATTTAAGGTAGACAGCACTTCCTCCCAGAACTGGCCGATGTTGGGGCATTCCAAGAACATGTGACTATCTGAAGCTCCTGGTAAATTACATTTGTTACACTTCTTGTCTGGGAGAAATTTGGAAAGTTTCTGCGGTGTCATATAAGCCCGGTGTGCTGTGAACAAATGGTTACGCCTCAGCCATGATGGTTTCACCACTTTATAGAGGAGCGCAAAAGATCTTAACCATATCTCCTCACATTGTAAGCCCATTGTCTCGCTCCACAATTCATCTGGAAGGGTGAAATCCCCATCGGTTTCCTCCAGAAGCTGCCAATACCAGAAGGCCACCTCCTTACCACCCCTAGGTCTTTCTAGTAACAGCTGCTCCAGGGAGCTTGATTTCCCGAATAATGCATCTTTGCGCCGCTGGGCTCTCCCCCAGCTTTCCAGCTGAATGAATTTAAATCTAGAGAAAGCTGGACCTATACGCTCATGCAATACATCCCAGGGAAGTATCGATCCATCCACCAATAACTCTCCCCATCTAGTAATTCCTGCTTCCTCTAGTGAGGAAGATAAGCTGTCCCTGAGACACTCCGGTAAACCCGGGGAGTCCCATATGGGAGCGAAGTTGGAATAGTAGGACAGCCCCAATCTACTTCTAATGGCTAGCCAACCCCTAGCCCAAGACTGTATAATTTTCAGTCTTATTTTCTTGAAGTATTTCTGACTCCCAAATTTAAATAAAAATCCGTCAGCTGGTAAATTTGCTCCGGTTAACATGGCTTTATACATTGCCACCTCCAGAAGACTCGATGGTGTTTTTAGTAACATCCTGGAGTAGGACAACTGAAAGGCCCAAGCGTAGTATACTAGATCCGGTAGGGCTAGGCCCCCCTTCTCCCTTCTCCTCCTCAACTTCTTCCACGCAATTCTAGTTGCCTTATAATTCCAAATAAAGGAGTTAAGCTCTCGCTGACATCTGTCCAACATCTTCACATCAAACCCCAATGGAATGGCACCAAATATAAATATAAACTTAGGAAGGATAGACATTTTTATTAAGTTGACCCTCCCCATTATGGAAAGTGGCAAGTGTGTCCAAGATTTCAATAGGCCCTTACATTCCCTGGAAACTCGATCTAGGTTAGTTTGGGCAATGGTCCCAATGTCTTGGGTGATTCGGATCCCGAGATAACGCATAGAAGTGGTGATATTAATGCCTAACCGTGGGTCCGGGATATTCCAGACCATAACCTCGGTCTTACTTGAGTTGATATTGTAGCCCGAGATCTTACCGAACTCTTCCGCCTTCTGAATCACGGCAGGGAAGGACAACACCGGGTCCGAGGTAAAGATTAAGATATCATCGGCATATAATGCCGTCCGCCTCTCCCAATCCTTAAACTTGAATGATGGTATATTTTCGTCTGCTCGCAAAGCCTGGGCAAACGGCTCAATGTACAAATTAAAAAGGAGGGGAGAAAGCGGACAACCTTGCCTCGTACCTCTAGTGATCTTAAAGGGGTCTGTCAATATTTCGTTAATCAGCAGCCTAGCCGAAGGGGATCGATAGAGTAAGGCAATAGTTCTGCGAAAGCCCTCCCCAAAGTTAAACCTTTTTAACACTTCATTTAGGTAGGGCCAATTGACCCTATCGAAGGCCTTAGCTGCGTCGAGGGTTAAGGTGGCCAGTGGAAGGGAAAAAGCAGAGGCTATATCTATAGCCCCTACCAAATCATGTGTAAGATCTGAAAGATGTCGCCCTTTAATAAAGCCTTTCTGATCGTGATGAATAATGGTGCCCATTACCTTACCCATTCTTGCTGATAGTATTGCGGCAAAGATCTTATAATCGCTATTCAGTAAAGATATTGGTCTATAGGACCCACATTCTGATACGTCCTTCCCAGGTTTGGGTATAAGAACAATAGTGGCCTCGCCCCAAGATTTTGGTGGTGGCTTTCCTTCCCTGAGGATAACATTAAAAAGGGTTGTCATTACTTGGACGATGTTCTCCCCCAATACTTTATAGATCTCCCCAGGGAGACCGTCTGGACCAGAAGCTTTCCCTTTTTTTACCTGTCTTATAGCTTCCTTTACCTCTACCTCTGTTATTGCAATCTCTAAACTGTTGCTCTGTGTTGTTGATAAGGTTGGGAGCACTATTCCATTCAGCCACATGTTTCGTGCCATCTGATCATCAGGCAGTTCTTCCCTATAGATAGTCTCAAAGAATTCATAAAAGGCTTTACCTATCTCGTGGCTAGCTGTCCTAGGTACCGCCTCCCCTTCCACCTTGATTTCTCTAATATATTTCTGAGCTTGGTCCGATTTAGTTTTCCACGCCAGTACTCTACCCGCGGCCTCACCAAACTCAAAATGAGAGATCTTACTTGCCTTCCATCTTTTGTTAACCCTCTCTTGTAGTGTGTTTTTTAGTTGGTGCTTTAGCTCGGCCAATTTTAACTGCTCCTCAGGAGATCCTAGAGACTGACCAAAATTGGATTCTATGCCCGTCATTTCTTGTTCCAAACTATTTACTATATCTTTGTATTTTTTACTCCGATATGAGGACCTGTTAGTGATGCAGCCTCTCAAAAAGGCCTTAAAGGCCTCCCAAACCACCTCTGGAGAGGAGGACTCCATATTAATTTCAAAGAAAGCATTTGTCTCTGTGGCCAGGAATTTCACTTCATCTTCTTCAAGTAGGAGTGTCCGGTCAAAAGACCAAGAAGGATGTTGCCTCCTACTGTCTGATCTAATTGAAAAAACAAGGGCTGAATGGTCTGACAGGTGAGATGGAAGATAATCAATCGCTATTAAAGCGTCTTTCAAATTATAAGTAAACAGAGCATAATCAATTCTGGATGAGTGCTTAAAACGACTATTCCGATATGAGATCCCCAATTTACTGCCTGCTCTTTCCCGCCAAGGGTCCGCCAGGCCTAGCTGGACCATAATAGCTAATAGAGTTCGCCTAGACTTTGGTGAACTACAGGCCCGCGAATTTGCTGATTTGTCTAATTTAGGGTTCAGCACAATATTAAAGTCGCCCATCCAAATCACCGGGTCCTGAAAAAGTAGCAAATGGTTTCTGACGGCATCCAAATGCGACGGATCATCTGAATTTGGACCATAATAGCCCACCAGGGTGTACCGTTGACCCACCAACTGAACTCTCAATATCAGCCATCTCCCTGTATGATCCTCTATACACTCCAAGATTTGGGCTTTCGCGGCTCTTTTAAAAATAAATATAACTCCCCTAATGTTAGCATTGTGGTCGGTAGAGCTGAATTTATCCACCCATTTCTGTTTTTTAAGTATCTCTACTGCCTCTGATTTAAGAAGGTGTGACTCTTGAATTGCAATAATTTGCGCCGGGGAGTCCCTCAGATACTGCATTATACGCTCCCTCCTACTTCTCCCTCGTAAGCCATTGACATTCCAAGACAAATAGTGGAGAGCTGTCATTTTACCACCGCTACCCCCCTCGTATCAACCTTTCTCAGTAGCTCTTGCGGGAACCTTAATTTTTGCCATTTTTGATGTTGGACAGATGTCAGAAATAACCTTTCCGCAAAATAGTAGGCAGACTTATGAGGATTTTTTACTTTATTCCCCTTCCCCCCCTGCACCCACCCTCCCCAGGAAAACCCTCCCCTACTTACTCTGGCCTGGTGGATGGCCAGTTTTACACCCACTACGACTCTCCAACCTCACCTCTACCCTTTTGGAATAGTCTGTAGACATATTCAAAACAAATACGCTATTAAGAAGAGACTTTTGTATTGTGATGTCAGGGGACACTTACAAGGTGAAAGGAATGCAGTGAGAGGGCCACACTCGAATACACACAAACCTTATTAGATTTTAATTTAACTTGTGTTTCCCCTACACTCACTCTTGTCATGGGGTAGGTTAGGAGAAAGATAGAGAAGGAATTTGTTATTATATCATTACTAATAGCAGGTGCAGTTATGTGTTTTTTTTTTTTTCTTTTTTTTTTGCATTTATTTATTTATTATAACTCATTCCTACTCACCCCCCTTTACTGTTTCCCTTCCCCCTTTTTTTATTTTATTTTAATTTTTTTTTTTTTTTTTTTAAGGTTCTTTTTAATCAATATATATATATATATATATATATATTTTTTTTTCCCATTCATTTTTCTTCCTACCATGCTTATTACCTATTGTGATACAGGGCTATTTAGACTTTAACATAACTGGTATAGACCAGACGTAACTTGTAATGTCGGTTCACCTATATCAGACCCAAATAACCACTATCCCATATACTGAGCCTGAGCCTGGGCATGGTCTCTAATAGATTCTAATAGCTCATCTGCTTCTGATGGTAACCGGACATTATGCATTTTATTGTTGTACATAATACGCAAAAATGCTGGGAACCTCATCTGGACAGTGGCACCCAGAGCTCTAAATTTTTCCATGCGCTGCCCCAACTCCCATTGCCTGTCAAGCGTGGTTTTAGATAGGTCTGATCGCACCTCAAAAGAGAAGTCCGGGCCCTGTAGTGATCTAGCTTTCAGTGCGAGGTTCAAGATCTTGTCTTTAAGTGAGAACGTTAGGAAGTTAATCAAGACCTTTCTAGGTTTGTCTCTCCCTGGCTTTAGGCGAAATGGGTCACGATGCACTCGCTGGATATCGTTGTCGAGCATCTCAGCCGACTCCTCCAAGTTAAGAGAGTCTTTTAGGATCTTGATCACAAAACTTTTAAGATTAGTGCCCTCTTTTCCTTCCGGGATCTTTAAAAGTCGCAGGTTATTTCTCCGGGAATAATTCTCCAAACTCTCGACTCGTTCTCGCATATTTTCGCCATCCTTCTGCAGCACTTGAATTTTGGATCTAGCTATCTCGAGTTTAGATGTCAATAGTCCCACCGAACCTTCCAAAACCTCTGTCCTTGTGCATAATCCGTCCACTTTTTGATCCAGCATGTCGCAGGATGCTCTAATCTCATTCTGATTCACTTTAGAAACTGCGAAATCAGCGCGAATTTCCTCCCTCATTGCTGCTATTGATTTTACTAAGGCCTCCAGTGTGTTTCCAACCCCTGGGCCTTCCAAATCGCCATCCCCTCCACCTTCGTCTGTTGTTGCTACGTTGTTAGAGGCAACCCCCTTTTGGGGCCCTTGGTGTCCTTCATGGGATTGCTGGCTACTTACTGCTGTAACCTCCGTTTCATTAATAGGTGTGCGGGGCTCCGCTAACCCATTTGCTGTATTAGGGACATTGATGGCTATTGGGAGTGTTAGTGCTACAGGCGCTGTTACTGTAGTTGAAACTGTCTGTACCTCTGACCCCACTGCCCCGGTAGCCGCCATCTCTGATGTAATGTCCAGTACTTGGGGTAGTGCTTTAAAGAACGTGCGTAGCGAAGGGGTTATGCCACTGAGTTTCTTTAGGGGTTGACTCTTTCCCCTTTTCTGCTTGGGGTTTTTAACCAATTCACTAGTGGCACTTGCAGAACCCCCCCGAGGTTGTCTTTTTTTTTTTAGACCCCTGCGCCCTTTCTCTAAACACTTGTCCCCACTCCTAGCGTTCTTTGGCACTACGGGCTTATTTCCCCCTTCAGAGTCAGATTCCCTGCTGGAGTCTCTGACTGCCTTACAGTCCGTTACAGAAAAGTCTGGCGTGCCTACCTTGTCCTTGCCCTGCACACACGCTGATGTATCCCTGCTCACCTTCGAGCCTGCATCCGGATTTACAGCAGCAGCGTGAGTCTCGGCTTGGCCCCCTCTCCTCCTCCGCTCCGCCACCACGGCTCCTCGGAGCACCCGGGCAGCCGCCGTGCGGCCGCGCCGAAGCTCCACGGCTGCTTGTCTCCAGCGAGGCAAAAACGCGGGCGGAAGAGGGCGGGACGCCGCCGGCAGGCACATCAATCGAGACCGGGGGTCAGTGAAAGCTTTGCAGCCACCCGGCTCCTTCGTTACTTTTGTTCGTTTTGTATCCTAGCGTTTATTGCCCCCTGCCCTACAGAGCGTGTCCTCCAAATCGCACTAGATCAGTTTCTGCCTAAAGACGTCTCACAGCATGGTCCCGAATTGACAGAGCAGGGTGAGGTTCCGAAGAGCCGACTCTGGGTGTGCGAGCCGCGTTAGCCTGCGGTCGCCATGTTTTCCGTCTTCCAAAAAAAATTCATCTTTTTGTATAATTTGGAATTTAATAGAAGAGTTTTTTTTGGAAACTGTATGCTGTACTGTGATACTGTAGGTTGTGGCGAGATATAATTTGTTTTAGAAATAGGTAATGTCAGGGTAACTGATATATTGATAAGAAAGAATGCCATATTAGCCCCTGTGCTCAGAGAGGGATCTGTCTTCTTAGATACCACGCTACAGGGATTCTTGAGTCTTTCTAACCAATGAGAGGAATACATTTCAGCTAGTATTTTTAGGTCTTGCCTAGACAGCACACGTGCTGTTTCGGCAAAACATGTTTTTTACAATCATGCCCAGAAGAGCTGAACTGAAAATCTGTGCATCGAAGATTGAGTCAAGTTTCATGTAAAAGATTTCAACTACACAAAATGAATAATATTCAATTCAAACACCCATGAATGCCTGGTGATGAAAATACCATCACCATGGTTGAGAAAGGATCAAGGAAACGACAACACAAATGTCTCTGTACTCACATGGTCATGGGGAGTTTGCTCTTCCTGTCCTCCTCCATATCCTACTCAATAAAAGCCTGAATGTGAAAAATGCTGTGTTTACTCTGTAAAGGCCATAACCTCTCTAAAGAATTATTATTTTTATTTATTTATTTGGAGGATCTATAAAGCACACAGCTACCCAACACGGGTCTCCGAGCACTGAACAGGATGGCAAGCAGAGCTGCAGAGGCTGCTAAAAGACAACTCTGTAGACAGAAAATCAGGCATGGCAGCAAAAGAGCAAGGTCTTCAGGTTCTTACGAAATGTGAGCAAGGAGTGACAGTTCCTGAACTCAGCTGGAAGAGAATTCCAGAGTTTCGGGCCCAGACAAGAAAACAAGTGGCCTTTCATGCGAGCAAGATGAAACCTGGGCAATGTAAACAGAGAAAGGCTAGATGATCTCAACTGTCGGGAAGGCGCATAGGGTTTCACCATGCCTTGGATGTAAGAAGGGGCCAAGCCATGTTTGACCCGGAACATATAGAATAAGGCCTTGAATTCAATACACTTATTAACCCTGAGCCCGTTTAGCTTGTGAAACAGCAGTGAGACTGAAGCGTATCTAGGCAGCCGAAAAAAGAAGTGGAGCTGGTGCATTCTGGATGATCTGCAAGCAGCGGATCAAGGATTTGTCTGCACCCAGGTATAAAACATTGGCGTAGTCCAATCGGGATGTCACCAAGCTTGCATCACTGTTCTCTGGGCCGCCGGTGGGATTAGCCAAAGGATCTTTTCAAGCCAATTGAGTACGGCAAAGCAGGTGGACATGACTCTAGACACCTGAGGCTTAGGGGAGAGGTTGTTATCGATGATGAAACCAAGATTCTTAACATTAGTTACTGGACCGCGTAATGGTCCAAGTACACCGGCCAGTGATTAACTCCACATAGCTCGTGGTTGTTTACCAGAACCGGGACCTCAGTTTTATTGCCATTCAGCTTCAGTGCATTTCTAGTCATCCAGAGGTAGACATTTCTCAGACCAAGCTGGAGAAGGGAGGGATCTTGATGCTGAGCAACTGATTTTGAGAGGATAATCTGAGTATTGTCAGCATATGAAAAGATGGTGAGAACCAACTTCTCAGCTATGTCTGCCAAAGGGAGAACGTAGATACTGAAGAGGAATAGGCTCAAAATAGATCCCTGAGGAACTCCAGAGGTTAAAGCTAAGGTCTTCGATCTTGTATTTGATGAGAAAACCTGTAAATTGCAATCATTAGGAAAAGGGATCAACCACCTCAAAGCCAAACCCTCAGTATCTGAAATCTCAAGTCGGTCTGTCAAGATGGAGTGTGACACTGTATCAAAAGCCGCACTTAAGTCCAGCAGGGTGAGGGTGGTAGTACAGCTGGAGTCAAGCTGTTGCTTAATACATTCTGTGACTCAGAGTCATGCAGATTCTGGACTATGGCCAGCCCTAAAACCGGACTGAGAAGGGTGAAGCAAACTGCGGGTCTTAACAAAAGAAGAGAGTTGGGAATTGACATGCCTTTTCAGTATCTTGGAAAAAACAGAGAGAAGGGAGATCGGGTGAATATTTGACCACCAGGGGACCATATCACCCTTCTTTATGTGTATGATTCAGTTCCAATGTAACAGACAGGGGGCCTATTTTGATGACAATTTCCCAGCTACTTGTATGTTAAGTCTACTTCTCTCGGAAGTGCATGGGCACAATTGAGTTTAGTAATGTGTGTTATATTAAAACCAAATACAAACCTCAGGGTAAATCTTTCTTGCTCTCCTTTGATTTCCAGAAAAATATAGTGACAAAATGGCACTGCCCAGTTTTATCCTAAAAGCCATTTTGCTGAAGGTCCTGGTGAAGCTGACAATTTAGGGGTTTTAGGTCACCTAGGGGTCTTTGACCACAAATGTATCGACCTGCAACAATATAAACTGCAAAATACTAGTTCTGTCCCCATCATAACTCTGCTTAACGTATTCTTTGCTTCCTCACTTTCCTGTCTGATTCCTCAGTTGGCTGCTTGTTGAACTGCCTCCCAGTGCGAAGACTGTGGCTTGCCTCTTAAAAGTACAACAACAACAGAGCTCACAGGGTTGGAGCACTGTGTCTGTTGTCAAAATACAGTAAAAGATAGCTTAGTGGGTTAATGTGTCAACTGCCAAAATATATGTGCAACATGCAATTTGCACTTTCTGATGGCGATGAAAAGTGTCACTGAGTTTGAAAGTGCTATCAGTTACAAAAAGTGTTGTATATTTCAGTGTGAATTAAGTGCTGAACAAAGATTCTGTTTTTAGGTTTCTACTGCACAGCGTTAGAGCTGGGCTTGTCAAATCTATTGTGTTTAATATTAATCTTTAAAAAAAACTTACATCCCTTCCTAACTTTTTATTGGTTTCTGTGTTTGCCACTAATTTTTCCTCAATTTCTATTGGTTGTTGCACACTATTTCCTGTTGCCCCATGTGTTTGCTCTTATCAGTGTCCCAAGGCCCAAGTACTCCTTTTCAACTGCCAAACTTCTTGAGAGGCTACTCTCTTATGGATGCTTGTACAGGATGGTGAGCCAATGCCGAGATTCAAACCTGGCTACTCAGCTACAAGGTCAGCAGTTCTGGCCATTATGCCACATCCTCTGTCCTGCTCCTTCTTTTCTATTTTCGGTACTCTTGTTTAGCAATCAGGGCTGGGTCACCTCACTGATGCTCCTCGCGAACCCACCTCAACGCAGTCCCCTCTCAGTCTACAGCTCATGTTCTGACTGCCCCTCTCACATCCGCTGCTATTGAGACAGATAAACCCTATAGTATCTTTTGCTGCAGTATAAAGCTCTCTTATGCCTTAATTGTTGCTTGATTGCCACACAAAATTGTTAAATAAACATATACATTATTAAATATTAAAGCTTATTGTGTCTCATTCTCCACAGAGGAGGTACAGCCAGACGCATGGCAGAAACCTCCCTCGGGGAGGCCCCCCCTTCCTTCTGCAATCGCAGCTGGGTCACTTTGCAAGTCCTCACAAACCCCCCTCAATGTGGCCCCCCTCTCAGTCCATGGCTGCTGGAGGATGTTGCCAAGGCAGCTCCCTGGATGACCCTTTTGCATCATGCAGCAGGTGCAGTGGCGCAGAGGCCAAAAACTCCAAGAAACCCGCTGAACACCTATTATAGCTATATGTTGTTTCTAAGTAAGCTGTCACAAGTGCAGTTGTCTTGCAGGACCATGATTTGGATGGTGCTGTGACACAGGGACCAAAATGTTCAGGAAGTCCATTGAACACTGATTATTGCTATATGTTGCTACTAAGGAAGCAGTCACAAGTGCATTCACCTTGCAGGCACCGGGGCCATTATATGGATGGAGCAGCAGGTGTTGTGCCACAAGGATGAAAAGGTCCAGGAAACCCACTGAACACCAATTAATTCTATATTTTACTTTTAAACAAGCAGTCACAAAGCCCAGTTACCTTGCAGGCACCAGGGCCGTGATTTGAATGGTGCAGCAGGTGCAGTGGCACAGGGGCCAAATGCTCTAAGAAACCCACTGAACACCAATTATTGCTATATTTTACTACGAGCAAGCAGTCAGGAGTGCTATTGTGATTCTTTTGTAACTATTGCACCCAAAGTAATACATAGCCTCAAGTATCACTGTAATAAAAGCTGTAACCTATTGGAATTTTCTGTCTACCGACATCTTATTTTACATTCAGCGTATCTAAATGGCAAATGTTCACAGTTTTTTGTATGGTCCTATAATGCTTTTGAATCTGGACATACTAACCACTTGGCAAGGGCATTCTCCATTCCATACCATTAGCATTTCATTCAATGTAAACACTATATAAATACTTGTGACTTACCGTATTGCCTTTCTTACCAAGCATTGGTAAATCCAATTGGTCTTTTCGATGCATGATCTATCTCCTTTGTCAATGTTTTGTTAGCCATTTAATACAGCAGCGCTAGCTTCAGTGCAGCATAACTGACTTTTTTTCAAAAAATATGCTTTTATTATTTTGAAGAACATGTCAGTTACATACATAACAGCATATATTACATCACGTCACAAGTACATAATGGTACAAGGTTAAAAAACAGATCTTTCCTGCTAGGCCACCTAGATTTTATCATTCCATTGTCTTTTCTTTAGTTCCAAGTCACTCATATGGGAGGTACACACCTCACCTCGATACGTGTTCCATTTGCCCCTTTTTTTATCCTAGTCTTGAATACTTCTTTTCTGCAACCATGCATTTATCTAGTTCCTTTGCCCAACCCCGTGAGGACGGCACCTCTGCTGCTCCCCAGTGCATTGCTTTATGCGTTTCACCAGTGTATAGTGCAAAGTGACCCATTGTTGGTCCACCCCCGTAAGGTCTGTTGCCTCCCATATGTTGAGGAGCCCCAGTTCCGGTGTCACCTTGATTTCTTTTCCAATGGCTCTATGCATGTGTTGTGTGGCCCCTTCCATAAGGCCTATATGCAAGGGCATCCCCATATGACATGATAAAAGGTAGCCTCTTCGTTGCACTGACGGAGACACAGTGCATCTTCCCTATGCCCTATCTTTGTAAGGGTGACCCCAGTGAGATAGGTTATGTGCAGTATTTTTAGTTGGATAAGGCGAAGCTTGAGAGGGATGGCTGCCTCCCGCGGGGACCTCAGTGCAGTTTGTCAATCTTCGTCCTCGATTTGTCCGATATCATCTTGCCATTTGTCTCGGAGGGTCTAAAGTGGATCGGGTAGGTTATTACACAGCTTCCGATATGTTAATGATACAGCTTTTTTCATAAGGGGTTCCAGGGGAAGCCTGTCCTCCAGGGGGAATGACTCTGGTATTTCCCTGCGTGTAACAAGAGGGAGAGAGAGGACTAGTTAGCTAGTCCGAGTCCCCGAGGGTTTATATGTGATTAAACAAAAAGGACTAGCTTAAGTTGACCAAAGTGTTACAGTACTTAAATTAGTTCTGTCACGGGCACCTTGTTGGTGTATTCATGAAGCCCTCACCCACCAACCTAGTTGGTGGCATGCTTCATCATCGGGCCCACCCAGTGACACCTAGTATGTCCCGGGTGTGCTACGATGCCTGATTACAGCGGAGCTGGTATATTGCTGAGAGTGCAGTGAGGTTGGGTGAGTTGTGATTTAAAACAGCTTGGTGGTGGTCCCAGTACCCGAGGGTAAATTAAATTTTAATAACTGGGCCGTCACCAGCGGTTAAAAGTAAGGCTACAGGACGCGTGAGGGTGGCGAGTTACTGCCCCCTGCGTCCTTCAGATGGTCGACATGTTTCAGCCAGTGCCCTAGAGTATTCTGGCACTAGGTGTCACTGGGTGGGACCAATGATGAAGCATGCCACCAACTAGGTTGGTGGGTGAGGGCTTCATGAATACACCAACAAGGTGCCCGTGACAGAACTAATTTGAGTACTGTAACACTTTGGTCAACTTAAGCTAGTCCTTTTTGTTTAATCACATCTGGTATTTCCCTAGCATCTGGAAGTGCAGCTTTAACAGCATGACAGATTTGTAGATAACAGAAGACCTCCTCCTGAGCAAGATCATACTCTTTTCTTAGTTCGGTGAATGGAATGTTTTTTCCCCCTTTTCATTAAGTGGCCCACGGTAGAGATACCTATGGTGTCCCGTCCATTGAACCCGGGTTAATTACATAATTAACCTTTTTTTGAGCTGACCATAATGGGTTGCCTGGTTCAGGACACCTAGCCTACCAAGTCTCCTATTGGCCTGACACCAGATTTCAACAGTTTGGGCCTTAGGGCCAAAGTAGCGGCTTCTCCTGACTTTAGAATGAAGGACCCCCAGGTAACCCTCCCTTTCCATCTGATATCTAGCTAGAATGTAGGTTGAATCTAGCAGGGAACGATATATCCAGTGGTTTACCACCATCAGCTGTGAAGCCCAGTAATTGAGGCGTATATATGGGAGTGCAATACCCCTGTCATACCACCCCCTTGTTAATTTATGTAATGCGATGTGAGGTGCCTTCCCATCCGACAACAGAGTCCTAACCTCACTTTCAATATTCCTAATGTAGGAATCTGGGACAGTTTTGAAGGATATATAAATATCGGGGAAGAGCCACTATCTTGAAGAGGGCAACCCGACCCAATAGGGAGATGGGCAGAGTTCTCTAATGTTTGGTTTTTTGCCATGCTATGCGGCCCACGTCACGAGAGAGCAGTTGTTTCCGGTTTGCAGAGAGCATAATGCCGACCGCCGACCACGGACTGCTGCTGCTGCGTTGGTGTGACAGCCCACCCAGCTGCGGTAAAGAACAGCTTATGACTGTGGCAAGGAGCGGCAAAAGCGGCTGAATTATGGTGGCGGTGGGCAGTCCGCACCTCTACTATACCACCACTTCACCAAATTTCATCCATCTGTCCGCCCGCCTTTGCACGGGGACCTCGCGGGCTCTGTGGCCCCTCTAGGGCAGAGCAGCCGAGGAGCCATTGGGTGTGTGGAACACTTTCCATTCGTCAGCGGACTCCAGACCGGATTTTCCACTGCACCGAAGACAGCGGCGGCGAGGCAACCTCGGAGCGCGTTGGGGCAGCGTTCCAGGACCAGCACCTGGTCACAGTTCTTGGACTCGTGGGCCTGACCCCCCTCCCCTCCCCCCGCCGCAGGAGCGGTCTTGGAAATAGCCCCTGGAGCAATGGAGGGCGGTAGGGCTGTGAAAATTGGACCTGCGGTGAATTCTAGCTTGTGTGCCACACAGGCTTGAGCTTGCCACTCTGGGAGCGGCTGGTGGAGTGTGACATGGCCCAGCCACACTGGTCTATCCGCCGTATTGGATTACAATCCGTGCTTGCCTGGAAACTCCAGCACCTTAGGTTCCCACTGCATTAAACTTGGGAAAGAAGGCTTGGCAGTCAGAGCTATATCTTTGAACATGAAGCAGAGAACACCCGGAAAAAAGCGGTAAATGGTGGCAGGTGTATTTCAGAGCTAAGGTAGACCTGACTTGTTGGTGCATGTAGCTTAATACCTTACCTGCTCAGCTTGCTCAGTTTCTTCTATCTTCTGGTCGCTGGCTGTTCGGCTACATACTGCGACACCACGTTTTGTTATTCTACGCTTCCTCTTGGCTCCTGTCAGCCCATCTCAGCCTGCCATACCCGGCAACACCAAACTGTCCAAGCTGCCCGGCTCCTTTTGTTGCCTGTGTTAGCTGCGACCAGTCTGCTTGGGCATCGATTGGGCACCCACGAACTGAATCGAGTTCCAGCTTGTTTCAGCAAAGTGGCTGACTTGTGGTGGCTTTGCAGCAATATTTGAGACGCCAGGGCTTGGGTCAACAAGCTTGAGAGAAAAGTGAGCCTGGGTTCGCCCACCACTTTCACGCAGCTTTCACGTGCCCACACAGTCATTTTGAACAGCCTGGACAGGCTACTCAGCTCTCCCCTTCTTTCTTTTCTTTTCTTCCGCCAAAGCAAAGGCTGAGATCAGGGAAGCAGAGGTCTACAGCCCCACAAAAGAAAGGGAAACTGAGAGAAAAACTTGAGATATCTACCATGGACATGGATCGGTTACTTAATCTGTCGCCAAGCGTTTCCGGAAGCACTATAGTTAGCACACTCCCGGTGCAATCGAAGGAAGCAGGCTTGGTGGGCAAACATCTATTCAGTAACCAACCAAAAACAATGTCAAAATTTGCCTTCCTGAAAGACGCAGGGTCGGCAGTCTTCTCGAGCAACATGAAAATTAAGGGACTACCCATTCCTCTAAGCCCCACAGTGACCATCAGAAAGGAAAGCTCCGGTGGTAATAACGAGATGGGCAAATTTCAAACCAGCCATGCGATAGTCACCAGCCAATTTGACGAGTTCACTCCATCACAAGAGGGAGGAGTCCCTTACATATCCACGCAGAGCAATATAGGGGTCCTCGCAATTACAACTTTAGATAGTTCCAAAACAAAGACCACCTTAATACAATCAATGCCTAGGTGTGAATTTGTAGCCACTCCTGTTAGACCAAACCCAATCTTCAACAACATCGACCCCTCAACTGAATCTAACAGAGAGATAATGAGTGATCCAGTAGCCATCAATACTGTACCTCCTGATGTCAGTTTAAACACAATGGGTAATCATGCTGATCCACCAACAAATCCTGCCACAACGGAAAGTGTATCTGATATGACAGAGGGGGGAGAAGCTATCGAAATTTCTGCTCTTATACCATTTGTACACACAAGTACTTGCACCGTTCGGGGAAGGGAGAAAGTGAATCTGCCCAATGCGCACAACATGATTCTACCGGGTCTGCATCCTTGCAAAACACAGAGGAAGCTCACGCATTGGAGGGAGATCTCTTCTTTCTTGAATCAAAAGAATGGGAAAAAATGCTGTCCTGAATTGTGAAAGCACTGCTTCTTCTGCCTGTGATTCTGTGGGGGTTTGTGCTGCCCTATCGAGAGGTGACCCTTGCTGGGGGCGGGAGCTGAAGGAGGACGCCAGTTGTGTCGCGCCCCCCCTCCGCCTGCCGTGAGACCGAAGGACTGCAAGTCCCAGCACCCCCTGGGCACGCCACAGCTCCAGGAACACCTGAGGCTTGTCAGCCTCACAGGACTTAACTGCTTGCCGCAACCGCTGGCGCGGGTGACGCTGGCGTGGGTGCCGCTGCGCTGAATTGTGAAAGCGCTGCTTCTTCTGCCTGTGATTCTGTGGGGGTTTGTGCTGCCCTATCGAGAGGTGACCCTTGCTAGGGGCTGGAGCTGAAGGAGGACGCCAGTTGTGTCGCGCCCCCCCGACTGACGTGAGACCGAAGGACTGCAAGTCCCAGCAGCCCCTGGGCACGCCACAGCTCCGGGAACACCTGAGGCTTGTCAGCCTCACAGGACCTAACTGCTTGCCGCACCCGCTGGCGCGGGTTCAGCTGCGCTGAATTGTGAAAGCGCTGCTTCTTCTGCCTGTGATTCTGTGGTGGTTTGTGCTGCCCTATCGAGAGGTGACCCTTGCTGGGGGCTGGAGCTGAAGGAGGACGCCAGTTGTGTCGCGCCCCCACCGCCTGCTGTGAGACCGAAGGACTGCAAGTCCCAGCAGTCCCTGGGCACGCCACAGCCCTGGAAACACCTGAGGCTTGGCAGTGTCACAGGACCTAACTGCTTGCCGCACCAGCTGGCACAGGTTCCGCTGCGCTGAATTGTGAAAGCGCTGCTTCTTCTGCCTGTGATTCTGTGGGGGTTTGTGCTGCCCTATCGAGAGGTGACCCTTGCTGGGGGCTGGAGCTGAAGGAGAACGCCAGTTGTGTCGCGCCTCCCCTCCGCCTGCCGTGAGACCGAAGGACTGCAAGTCCCAGCAGCCTCTGGGCACGCCTCAGCTCCGGGAACACCTGAGGCTTGTTAGCCTATTCTTCTCCCACCACTATATAGTTGACTACCCCCCATGCGACGCGGGACACGCGCGGGCAGCGCCGGGAGAAGACCGGGACAAGGGCGGGACCGTCTGTGGCCGTCCGGGGACGGAAGAGGACGGGACGGGCCACCCCCCTAACATTTCCCCACCTGTACAGGAATTGTTGTCTACATAAAGGTACTCTTGAAGTTACATCACTTCGGACATCAGCCGATAAATGTATTAGCACCTGGTGGCAACTCCACTACATATTGTCATAAGTTGTATGTAATATTTAGGGATTGAAGCTATCTGTTTAGTGCCCAGTGGGCCTCATTAACACAGTGTAGCCATGTTTAATTAAAGGGAAATGTCAAAATCTGTCTCCTCACGCCGTATCACCAGGCTCCAGGCCACTACGGCGCAACCCCTGCCTAGTCTAATGGCCATTGATAAAATGCTCCAGAAGACCATCGGGGTCGTCGCTTCTGCAATAGAGAGCACGGAGCGGCGACTATCTATTACCCCTGCGGTTCCGCCCATCCAGGCCGATGGGGACCTCTCGGCCGGCACCGTGATTGCCCCGGATTTTAGTTCCTCGCTTATGTGTTCCTTTTCAGACCTACCATGTGCACAAATGACCCAAGATGTAATTGAAATGCTTGTGGTCCCTATCTCGCCCCCACAGTCCGTAGTTAGTAGGGCACCGACACTAAATTTGAAAAGTAAGAAAAGGAAAAATAAAAAATCTGTTACAAAATCAACGACTTCAGCTGCGGGAGCCCAGGCCACCGCTGGACCCCCGCTGCGTAATCTATGTACCCCTGTGTGGGCCACACATCTTTTATCTGATCTAGAAACCCACAATGAACAGATTATTAGTTCCTATCTTAAACCTTTGACGTCCAAGCTGGACAGATTGACCTCTGCAATTAACAACCTAGGTCAAGGGAGACCTCAACAGGCGGGTCTAGCGGGGGAAGTAACTAATGGCACTTCCATCACTAGGAGAAAATAAAACAGCTGAATTGATAAAGGTAATAGCAAATCCTTCATCAACCCCTGTTGCACCCACGCTAGGGGCTGGGAAAGTGGCTGCTGGAAAATCCCAAGTGACAAAAGCTTTCACTGGAAACAGGCTAGGGCCCTCTAATTCCGACCCAGGGTCTAATAGTAAAATTACGGAAGAGGGGACCTTACCAGCCTTGCCCATTCTTAACCTTCCGGTTGAGTCTTTACCATATGTGGTGGTCCTAGCGGGGGTCCCTCATTTAAGCCAGGGTAAAAGCGAGGATCACTCCGAACTAAAAAATAAATGCATACAATGGCTTAATGTAAATAGGCCCCTCCCTCCCAATGTTTCGGGCGAAATACTCTCTGTAAGAAGGGTTGGGTGGATTGGGTCTAGGGCTAAAAATATTGTGGGGAATTGTGTTGTGATTAACTTTAGGAGTACAAGCGCAGTAGATTATATCTGCAGTAGGTCACCATCTTGGGCAAACACCCAAATCCTCCCTCTGCACCTCTCATATTTTTATCCAAATACCCATTCCAGACATCATAGAGGTAGTCGACAAGAGGTAGGACAGAATATCCGGCCACTAAGAGATCAGCGGGGACTATCCTGGTGGGAGGCTAGTCATCTGCCATCCCCCCTTCTTTCACATTTTCCACAAGGGAATAGGTTCAGTATATTGGAGCAGGTTGAATGACGCCAAGAGGGACAGGGGCCTATGACCAACTCAGATAGCGACAGGATTAAACCTACCATACCAACAAAGCCCTTGAGGTGTAACGGTGATAGTAGTTCACCCCCAAAATCAATAAGTCTCTTAGAAGTTACCACTGAGCCAATCCCCTGTGTGCAGGGTGGGAATAAGGGAGTTACTCCAGACTTGCCCTCTACGGGTCACAGGGTTATACATTTGCTATCTTGGAATGTGGCTGGGTTGCAAAAAAAGATGGTCCTACCAGAGTGGAACGCGTTTATCAAGAAGTTCGATATCTGCATGTTCCAAGAGACCTGGAGCTTGCTCCCAGTGTACAAATCAGGTTATGCAACCTTCTTCTCGCCCGCAGTAAGCTCTGGGAAGGGCAGACCGTGGGTGGCCTACATGTCTGGGTAAAGATTGCTCTGAATTGGGATATCACTGTCCATGAACTACCGAGCGAGGATATTTTACATCTTTCATTCCCAGGGCACAATAAGGGGAGTAGGATAGACCTATTCAATGTTTTTTTTTAAACCGTTTTTATTTGCATTTTTCTCCAAAAACTGAACATTGCAGTCATCTCTACAATAAAGTGCACTTTGTTTCCCCCCCCCGCTCCCACCGTCCCCCCATTTATTACCCATTTTGCAGCATAGAATTCACATACAAAAGTGGTCACAAGGTGGACTCTCCATATTATCATCAGCAGTACAATTATCATTAAATCTCTTTGTCCTCCATATGTACCTCACATAGTGACTCATTACAGTCCAGCATCCAATCCGTGGTAGCTTCTCCTTTTCCCCCATACTTTGCGGAACTTTCTAGGGCACCCCCTTGCTTTCTACGTGACTCTCTCAGCCGCCATATACATATCTAAGCCTCTCCTCCATTCTTCCAGAAGTGGTATATCCGACGCCCCCCAATATTTCGCAATGTCCCTCTTGGCCACTACTAAGGCCAGTACCAGGAAGGTCAGTAGAGGGCGTGGAAGATCTACATCGATGGTCATGCCCAATAGAGCCAACTTGGGGTCTGCCTGTAATTGGCTCTCCAGGACTGCCGACAGTTCCGTAAAAACATCCGACCAGTAGCCCTGTATTTTAGAGCACAACCACGGGACATGAAAGAAGTCCCCCCTGGGGTCCTGGCATCGCAAGCATTTAGTATCATCTGTCTTCCCCATTTTCTGGAGCCTCACTCGATCAAAATAGGTTCTATGTAATTTGTTAAATTGGATAAGGGGGAGTCGAGATTTCACTGCCACCTCTCTGGGATGTGTTAAGACCAATTCCCAATCAATGTCTTCCATGCCACCCACGTCCGCCTTCCTTTGTTGTCGAAGCTTGGTCAAGTCCCCCAACATGTTATTCGTGAGGGTCTTATAAGTTAGGGAGACCGCCTTCTGCTGGATGTGTTCCTGAAGTAGCCTGCCTTCGAGTGGGGCGAATTCTGCCAGATCTGCGGTGTCTATGTTCTGTGCCCCCCATGCATGTTTCAGTCTAGTGTATTTGTACCTCTGTGTGGGGTGTAGGCCGAATTCAGTGGTCAAAGTTGCCCTTTGGCAATTACATCTCCTAGCGTGGATATCCCTTGGTCATCCCACCTCCTATAACCCATTAATTTGTGGAGCTCTGTTCGCCACGTGCAGTGCCAGATTGGTGTTTGTTTCAATGGCTTCCTGTCCTACCCCATGCGTTTCGTGGATGCCCTCAAGGCAAGAAGGGTAATTTCAGTTGCTGGTAAAAGACGTGTTCGGCCATGCCCCCCATATAGGTAGGAAAGAATGTGTCTGGGTGCTAGCTTGTGGCGCTCTAGTGCATAAGAGGGATGGTCTGCCTGTGCGTGTATCCATTCGTTAATCGGGGTCAGGTGTTCCGCCCAGTAATATGCCTCCTGATTCGGGAGTGAAATCTCCCCACTATATTGGTGCCTCTGTAGGGTGGTCAGTGCCACCGTAGGTTGTTTACCCAGCCATATAAAGGCCCGTAGGTCTGCATGTATCTTGGGGAAGACTTTGGGGGGGAGGGGATAGTATTCATTTTGAAGGGCGTACAAGTACTTGGGGAGAATAATCATCTTGTACATAGCCGCTCGGCCTAGGAGAGTGAGTGGGAGGAGTCTCCATCGGTCCATATCCGCAATGGAGTTCACCATGATGCGCTCAATGTTACGGGTGTACGATACATGTCTATCCAGAGTGAGATACACCCCTAAATATTGAAAGCCCTCCGTTGTAGTAAGCAGCCTACCTGGAAGGTCCGACCATGCGTCTCTCCCTGCGGGATCGTATAGGACCGACTTATGCCAGTTTATTCGGTATCCGGCATGGTCACCGTACATTTCCAGTTCGTGAAAGAGCTGCGGTATCGACGTCTCCGGTGAAGTTACATACAGAAGTGCGTCATCCGCATATAGCGAGATCTTTTCCTCGCTCACATCTCCTTCAGTCCGTTGAAATCCCCTGATGTCTGGATTCTGGAGAATTCTAGCCGCTAGGACCTCTATCGTTAAGGCGAACAAGAGTGGGGAGAGGGGGGCACCCCTGTCTGGTCCCCCTTCATATTTGGAATTCTCGCGATAGGGCCCCGTTTACTCTCACCTTGGCCCTCGGCTCGGTGTACAGCAGTTGTACCCATTTCTGGAATGCACTGTGTCGAAGGCCTTTTCTGCATCGAGGGACAGGAACCAGTGCGGGTCATCTCTGTCCCGGACCTCTTGCAGCCAGTTGTGGGTGCACCTGAGGTTCAGCCGGGTAGCCCTGTCTGGTATAAAACCAGTCTGATCAAGGTGTACCAGCTGCGATATCACCATTCGCAATCTCATTGCCAGAATAGTGGCCAGTAGTTTAGTTTCCGAGTTTAATAATGAAATGGGACGATAGGACTTGCAAAGCTCTTTTGGTTTGCCGTCCTTGTGGATACGGACAATGGTAGCCATGGTGAGGTCAGGGGGAGCCTCCCGTCCTGGAGGGCATCCTCATATAGGCCCTTCAGGTGTTTTGCCACAAGGTCAGCCGTTCGTTTAAAAAATTCGGCTGGGAAGCCATTGGGACCTGGTGTTTTCCCTGGACGCAATTTGGCCAGGGCCTCAGAGATGTCGTCGAGGGTAATGTCAGAGTCCATCGTTTTTGCGTCCTCAGTGGACAGAGAGGGGAGTTCGGTTTGGTCCATATATTGCATTGCCTCTTCACGTGTCCCTAGATCTCTAGCCTCATACAAGTGTTCATAGTGGTCTGCAAATGCCTCAGCTATGTGTGTGTCTGATTGGAATGTCATTCCCCGAGGGTCTTTGATCTGCTCCACCCATCTCTCCGCCCGTTCTTTTTTGCTAAGCCATGCCAGGAGCTTACCAGACTTGTCCCCTACATCGTATAGGCGATGCAGGGTAGCTAGTGCCTGTGTTTTCGCCTCTCCTGTCACCAATTCTCTATATTGTGATTGTCTATCTGTGAGTCTCCTGATTGCCACTGGGTCTCTCGAGTTCTGGCATTCCCTTTCCAAAGTTAATATGTCCCGCTCGATGGTTTCGGCTTCAGAGTGGAGATTTCTTCGTTCCTCCGCTAACCTATTTTTCGCTCTATCTCTCATGACTGTCTTTTAAGCCTCCCATAAAATCACTTTCGAAGTCACCGAGCCCTCGTTCTCGGCAATATATACTTTGATATCCGCTCTGAGTCCCATACGACATTTGGATTTTGCAGATCCTATGCCGTCAGGTGCAATTGTCGCCCATCTCCCTGGCGTTTCGCCCTCTGTGTGATCAGCAGCGGCGAGTGATCTGATACTCCTCTAGCTTTATATTCTGCTACATCTTGTATTGTCAAGTGCTGTAGGGCCATAAAGACATAGTCCAGTCTCGAGAAGGCTTGGTGTGCGCCCGAGAAGTACGAGTAAACCCGCGCCTCAGGGTGTAGCCACCTCCATGCGTCCGTGAAACCTAGGTTGGTCGACCACTGGGACAAGGGGGTCTGTGTCCCCACCCTCTGTGTCGTGCCTGTTCTATCCTTCGAGACATCCAATACGTCATTAAAGTCTCCCCCTACGATCTGTATGGTATTGGCTGTTTCCAGCAGTATATCTGCTACTTTCTTCAGTGTGGGAGCCTGGAGTTCCGGCGGTGCATAGACTGAAACTATAGCATAAGCGCATCTATCCCATATCCCCTTGATAGCCACGTACGTTCCCTGGGGGTCTGTCCATGTTTGAGTTATGAGAAATGGAGTGGTCTTCTTCAGAATAATGGCAACTCCTCTAGAGTCTGATGTGTATCCTGCATGTGCTAGTAGCTTAAAACGACCTCTGGCTAGGAAGCCGCACTTAGTACCTTTGAGATGGGTTTCTTGTAGTGGCGTGATGTCCGGGCCTATGCGTTTCAGATATGAGTTGACCAGGCCCCTCTTAATCTTACTGCCCAAGCCATTTACATTCCAGGACAAAATGCTAATCCCTCTCCGGCCCTCCCCATGCATGTCATGGTCAGCTAACATGATTTAGGCTTTGTGTAGTCAGGCGGGCGGCCCCGGTATGGTAAGCAGCCCAGAAATTCATACATTGTGATGTGGCGTACCCTTGGGCAACCTTAATGATGTGGGAATGATATTCAGTGCGAAAGCGCGGCATAGGGCACCAGAATACTTGACTGCAGTTAACCAACTTTTCCCCCTCCCCCCCAACAAAGATCCCCCCAACAGAACTGTTTCAACTGTTCCCCCCCTGCCTCCCCCCTCCCCACCTTTCCCCCCCGTCCAGCCCATCTGTGTACCCATGAACCAACAGGACTTTCAGGCGGTAAAGTTCTGTCGCCCACCCACAGGATCCCAAATCAAACTATATCCAGGATTCAAACTTGAGTTTCACCAGGGCTATTGTCTGTGTGGGTGCCCTGTTGAGCGTGCCTCACCTTGCCGGAAATAAGCAAGACCACAAGGCAACCAGCATTACCCCGTGAACAGTGATCTAAGTCAATAGAAAAGAAAAAGAAATACAAAAAGGGCTTATAACTCGCGCGACACCAGCAGCGGCGTGCTGCTGCTACGGATGTAAGGTCCAAACTTCCTCACGATTGTGAATCTTGCATTTCAATGTCCTGTTCATCTGTTCCGCCAGTAGCTCCCTGTTCCGTCTCGCGGATTACCTCAACCAGCGGGTGTGTTGAGCGGTCCGTTGAGTCCTCCACCTCCGACAAGAGTTCGCCATCCCGGCCTCCGGTGTCGGCATCATATAGATGAGCTAGGCCTCCGAATCTAGTTCTCTGATCCCTAGGGTCAGCGGGAGGTGCACTGCGGCCCCCACTTCCTCGGCCTGATGCATGCGGGTCCGGATAGGGCGACGGGTGTGAGCCCCGCCGCATTCTCTGGATTTGGGACCTTTGAGCCTTAGGTGAGTTCCTCCGAAAGTTTGCCGCCGCTAGTTCTGTCCGGATTGTGCGGCCCTCTCCCTCAGCTTCCCGAAGCAGGGGTCTGTCCTCGAGCCAGTGCCAGGCTTCCTCCGGGCGGTTGAAGAAATGCGACTTTCCTTTGAACATTACTTTCAGTTTCGCCGGGAAGAGCAGCATATACGAGATATGTAGTTCTCGGAGTTTCGCCTTGACCGAGTCATAGGATCGTCTCTGTTTTTGGACATCCTGACTGTAGTCAGGGAAAATCATGATGTTCGTGTTCTCGAACTTGAGTTATCCTTTCCTTCTGGCTTATCGGAGGATAAGGTCTCTGTCGGCATAGTTCAAAGAGCGCGCAATTATCGCCCGCGGCCTTGGTCCCTCTGGCGGTTTCGCCAGTAGCGCCCTATGCACTCTTTCAATAATGAAGCAGTTAGAGAAATGGGCCTGTGGGAATGTGGTACGTAGCCAGTCCTGTAGGAAGGCCGCTACATCTGTCTTCTCGATGCCTTCCCTAAAGCCTACAAATCGGAGGTTGTTTCGCCTCGCCCTGTTTTCGGCGTCGTCCACTCTCCACAGCAGTTGCCTGTGGGACGCCAGCAGCTCCGCCATTTCCTTATGGAGGGTGGTGATAGAGTCTTCTGTTTCACTAATTCTTGATTCCGCCGTGGTCACCCTCTCGGTGAGATTCCGGAAGTCTTGGCGTAGTAACAGAACTTCAGAGCCCACCTCACCTATTTTGGTCTCAAGTGCTGCTCTAGAGTCCTTGATATCCGTCCTGAAGGCCTGTATCGCCTCCATAAGCATGGCAGTGTTCGTGTGTGTTTCAGGGAGGCTCTGGGGCATCTCCTTTTGCGTCCTCGCCGTGGTGTAGGTCTCGATGGTTTCCTGCCTGGCCGACCTTGCGGGCGGATCTCTCTTCCCCATGTTGCTCCTCTTGAATGGCTAGGTGTTCTTGGGGATATGTAGAGCGCCCGGTTTGTATCGGGCCGCGCGTCCCCCGCGGGGTGTGTCGGTTTTCAACCAAGGAATGGCGACGGTGTGCTTCCGGAAGGTTCAGCAGGGTGGGTTCAGGGATCTGGCACCGTGCCGCCAAAGTGGGTCCCCCGAGGTCGGTCTCACTCTCAGGCCGTATAACGGGTCCCGGAGGCGGAGGGCAGCCACGCGGTCAGGCCGGTGCCCCGTGATGGATATTCCCTGGCAGCCCCCCAGGCCAGTTCACTGTTTTCGTCCCCGGGGATGGGGAGTGTCTCGCCCTTCTTCCCTGCAACACCTCCCGCCGGTGTCGCTCAATCAGCTCGGGCTCCTCTCCCGGGGTGAGGGCCTCCGGGGGTCCCCTCAGGCCGACTCCGTCGCCGGTCTCCGCCACACTCCAGACGGGCAATCACCGGATGCAGGGGTGCAGTGTGGGTGCCCCAGTCATCCTCCGCCGGTTTCGCCTCCTCTCTGGCTCCGACGTCTGGGGAGGCCCCTGGCAAGAGTCTCTGGTGCCCGGGTGAAGTCAGAGCCAGGCCGTCGGTTTTCGCCAGGCCGCCATCTTGCTGCGGCTGCACCGCTCCGGTGTTCTTCTCTTCTCGACCGATTGCCGGTCGGTGTCCAGAAAACTACCCGGATTTGCTGTAGCAAAGGTATCAGGGCTTGCCTAGGCAGCAATTTTAGGCTGTTTTAGGAAGTTTTGGAAGGAAATAAACGTCGGATCAACGCAGCACACCGGGAGCCGAGCCGAAGCACGTCTTACTCCTCCATGCTGCTAGCCACGCCCCCTGACCTATTCAATGTTTATTCAAGAGGGTCCCCAGGGGACCAAACGTCAAGTACAATAGTGACCCTTGAGCAGGTACTAGCTAAATGCCCCCCACTCTCCAAAATCATAGTGGGAGGGGATTTTAACTGCACATTTGAACCCCTAAGCAGGGAGGATCCCCTGGGTATAGAGGAGGAGGACTCTAGATGGTCTATTCCGGCCCTGTCATTAGCACCAATTAGAAAATGGTCCCCAAGGACAATACAGAATAATGCCCTGACCATGGAATACAACCTAAGAGCGCTAAATGGCAGGACAAGCTCAGATCGCTATGGGGCAAACACCTTTAATACGCTTAATGGCCCATCCAGAATAGATTACATCCTACTTGACGTCACCTTGTGGCGTGATCTAATTGACATGGAGGTAGTACCCTCTCAGGATAGCGACCACAACCCCTTATGTACGAAGCTATGGTGAGGCATATTAAATGGAAGTGGGAAGAAAGCCCCCCTGAGGACAACCAAGGAGAGGTCGTCCCCTACAATTGCAATCGTAACCTGAAATGGGATAAGGTTCAATCTCAGGAAGGGAACCTCGAGAGGATTAAGGTGCATGTAGCAGATCTGATTGTAGACCTAGAGGATTTTGAAGTGGCAAACGGCAGTGTTCAGGGACCGTCTTTCTCTCTGGCTTATAAAAATGCAATAGAGAAAGTGGGCCAATATTTCTCCATTCAGGTCAAAAGTGGTAGACTGAACATAAACAAGTTAAATCCAGTAACCCTTGGTACACGGACCAGTGCAAGGAAAAAAGGAAGGAGCTATCAGCCGCCCTGCTTAAAAAGAATCCCTCACTAGTTAGAGCGGCTAGGAAGGATTATGCGAGGGTATTAGTGCTAGCCAAATGAGAGTGGGAGGAACAACACTGGCAGGACCTTAAATCTGCAGCCAATATGAAGAATTCCACGTTGTTCTGGGATTTGATAAATAAAGCTAGGCAGCGGAGTATTGTCCCCATTGGTAATCATATAACTGAACAACAATGGTATTCCCACTTCTTTGCTTTGTATGGTGGAACAGACGTGATATGCTCCTCTCCCGCAGCCCCTGATAGCGAGGGCAATGTACCATCGGTGCTCGAAGAACCATTTTGCCCTCCGAGGTAACATTGGCCATTATACATCTGACCCCGGGGAAGGCAGCGGGCCCTGACGGGCTACCAGGGGACCTCCTTCTGGACAAACCTGCAGTCTGGGCCAGACTCATCGCCTTAATACTCTCTAAGGGCTACCCAGTGCCGGATTCGTGGAAGGGAGCAGAGGGTGTAACCGTGTATAAGAAGGGGGCAAGAGTTGACCCCGCTAACTACAGACCGATTAGTATAATAGACGTGGTCCAGAAGGTGGTGGGCAGGGTCATCATCTCCAGGGTGGGTGTCTGGATTAAGCATGGGCGAATTTTGCGAATCTGGCGTTCGCGAATTTTGCGAATTTGCGGATTTTTTTTTGATGTTCGCAAGGGTTTCTGCCAGTTCGCGAGGGTTTGGTACCAGTTCGCAATTGCGAACTTACTTGTCGGCTCGCAACGGTCGCGACTACGTTCTTTCTACGTCTGGTTCATCATCACAGGTTCCCAGCGGCACCCTCTGTTTCACCACTGCCACCCTCTGTTTCACCCATGCCACCCTCTGTTACATCAATGCCACCCTCTGGTTCATCATCACTGTAGATTATGGGGGGAAAAGCAAGCACACCTGCCCTGCTTCAACTGACATGAATTAATTTGGGGTTAGTTTATTAATGTGTCACTGTTTTGAAATTCCAGGTCTGGCACCTGCTTCCTTATCAGTAATTTGCTTTCTGTTGCAGTGCAATTTTTTTTCCCAGGACCTTTGTGGCCTACTTGTAGCTATTCTATGAGCCTGCTGTGAGGGTCAGAGCAGGGTCATACAATTGTTGCAACTAGCAACTGAACTCTGGAGGGGCCCCAGTCAGGAAGCACTACAGGGAATGGTTACTAATGATGAGTTTGAACTCTTGCACCTGCTGAGTGCTTTCAGTTTAGCAAAACTCGTTCTTCTGCAATTTCACGGGATTCGCAGGGCGTGAACACGCGCAAGATCGGATTCGGAAGCCGCGAATTAGTGTGAATATGCGATTTGTTTTTTTGCGGCGTGTTAGTTCGCAAGGTTTTGTGCGTTTTAGCGAGCCGCTTGTAGCGCAAGGCGCGAAGTTACCCTCACGGTCGTTCAAGGGCGCGGCCATCTTGTTTGCATGACGTATTTCCGTTTCCGGGCGCGAAGTGTAATCTCGCAAAGTGTGCGGCTCGCCAGTACAATTTCGCAGGTGTTCGCGAGGAAAATCTCGCGCGATCTTACCCGTGCGGTCGTGAACGGGCGCGGCCATCTTGTTTCTCATTCATTGCTATGGTTCTGGGCATGCTTTTGGTATCCTCTCTGTATCTCTGCCATCCTTTGCTTGTTTGAAGTTTTTTTTGATCTATTTTACTTATTATCTATCTCTCTATTTTTCTTGCTCTATATTGTTGTGTTTTCTGCTACTTTTGGTTAATTTTAAACTACTTTTTTAAACTCTTTACTTTTCTTCTCTTCCCTATTCTATTTTCTTTATTATTTAGCTTCCTTTCTGCCCAGACCATAGTGAAGGGAGCCGGGAAGCATCCCGAGAAGGGGAAGGGTCCCGCACCCCGTGCCCGGCTCCCGTGCGGGCGTTTGTGGGGGGAGCAGGTCATACCCCGGGAGATCTTTATCCCGGAGGAGGTGGCCGCACTAATTTTTTATGTTCAGCGCCGCCTCCCCAGGACCATCATGGCAGGCGGCAGGATCGGTTGCGGGTACAGGATCCGGGAGCACCGGAAGCGGTGGGAGAAGGTGTGCCGGGCCATGTACCACCACTCTCGGGTCCGGCGCACCTACAACCAGGCCACCCACCACTGGACGGATCTCCTGGACCGTGAACGAGATCTGCTCGACCTGCTTGGCCTTGAGATCCCCGGGCTTGGTGAGTAGTAGTAGCTATTTCTTTACTACTCTGTTTTCTCCTGCTCTGTGTGTTATTATATTGCAAATTTTTGTTTTTTACCAAGAGCAATAATGCTGCTCATTACATTGTAGGTAAATTATTTTTCAAAATCTTCTGTGCATTTCAGGTGCACTGCTCTCCTTCTCAGAAGTGTTGCTACTATGCTTATTTGTTTTCGATTTCGTGTTCATTTCATTGGCCTGTGAAATTATGTATGAGTGTAGTTTAAAGAACTGCGTAATGCTAGACACTAAGGTTCAGATTTTTAATTACCGGCGCATCCCTGCAAAGTAGCAGGGATGCGCCAGTAATTGTGCGCCACGCCACCATCACCCATGGTGCGCCGTATTTACAATGCGGCGCACCATGGGCCCAAAACGTCACCAAAGTGTTACACATCTGTGCCGTAAAGGCGGCGCATTGCTGGAGTTGCGTCGCAACGATGGCGCAGCTCCATCAATGCTCTGGGGTGCCCTATCTCCCCAATGCTGCGTCAAGCCGTACGTCTGCTTCAAGCAGGCGCAGGGTTTGAGTCACGCATCATTGTCGTTAAAGTGAGTGATTGAAATCTTGTAGATTTCCCTCAGCCACTTTTAGGATGCGTTCCTGCGCAGGAACGCCCTTTCTTGCTCCGGAACGCCCCCTGATGGCGCAGGGCTTTACAACGTGATGCATATCCCATATGCGTCACATTGTTAATATACGCCGCACCATTGCGCCTCTTTTGTTCTGCCGCTGCGTCACAAAAGTCACGCAACAATGGAGCAAAAGAGCCGCAAGGGGCTTCTAAATCAGCCCTTACAGACTCAAGTCCAGTCCTTCCTTTGTACACATGACGATAAGAAGAAATAGTGGTGGTGGATTGATAGTTTGAGAATTTGAATGACTGGTTAATGTAGTAGGAAACTTTAGTGTTGTCGCTGATCTGCAATCACGATGGACTTTGTCTGTCACTTCGCGTGCTGCGGACTGCTGCCTGCCAATCCTAGGCAAACCTTTTTAGTACTTTGTTTAGTGAGTTACATAAGAAGTTTCCAATTCGACGGTCCGCAAATCAAGCAATACTAATAACGTAGTAGACCACATGAGATCGGTCAATAATATATCCCGTGGAATAGTTGTCTATTTGCTATTTCGCCAAAATATTTTGTTATTGTTCTTTTGAAATGTTTGATTTGGTTGACAAATATCATCCATGTTTTCTGGTCTTTCTTTTTTTCATGTTGTACATTAGCTCCCCCCAGGGGCAAGAGGACACAGGAGGAGGAGGAGGGTGCTGTTCAGGATGCAGGCCAGGATCGGGCAGGCGAGGGCTCCTTTGCTGGCCCCAGTAAGTTTTAATTTTAATATAGAGGACTTATTTTTTCCTAGCGTTCCTCATTCGATTTTTTCTAAATCGTCTTTGATCTTCTTGTAGACTGGATCTAAATTCTTATCCTGCCTCGACTATGACTCCCTGTGGTATAACTAAATTATTCTTATTAGTCTGTCTGTGTAGCTAAGATTGCACATTTGGCAATTCCATTGGACTCCCATTCTAGTCAGCAATAACTCTATGCACTGAGTGTAGTCCTCTGGGATTGTCCATAATGTCTTTTCAAGTCTTCTAAATGTTTATGCTTTGACAATTGCCAACAATAAAAAGGTGAATGACCACCAAGAAAGAATAAGATACTACTTTACTTTTGGTTTGGATAGTAGGACAATCCATTCTACTACTGTTGCCGGGACAAATCTGCACAAACAGAACTATGGACACTAAATAATGCATTGCTTAGCTTATCAATTATAATAGGTGCTGTTAGACTTTCCACATACCTCAGTGATAACAGACTTTGTAGTTGAACCCCCAATCTCCTTACTGACTAGATAGTGTGGCAGAGTCATTTAGCTCCCAAAGTCACCGATGATTGATCCCCAATGATGTTAGAGGCACGGACTCATGCTTGCAAAAATTCCAAAGCCTTTAGCTCATCCACTCTAGTCTGGAGGACCAAAAACCACAGAGTCTATTTAAGTTTAAAAGCTTTATTAAAAGTAAACACATTTATTAAAATCAAGTTTGTCATAAAAGTAAACGTTTAACTGAAAATGGAAAAGTGCTTAGTGCTGACGATTAATTGGACACATTTCTTGTGGTCGAGCCGAGCTCTCACCTGGTTTGAACTTGATCCTGCTTGTGTTCTTAGAAGTCAAGCTTTCTGTCTGTTAGGGGAAAAAGTGGTGCGTGTTAAAAATAAAAAGCAAGCATTCATCAGTTGTGCCAAAAAGTGCAGCAAGACAACAGCCTTCCCTGGAAAAAGGGACATTTTTACTTTAGAGTAGACAGGCACAAATTATTACATTGTATTCTGTTTTTTTCACATTTCTTTCTTCCTCCTAGACCAAATATTATATAGTAGTGAGTGGTGTATTCTAACATTATTAAAAGTACTTTGTAGGTGGAACATCTGGAGGCGGGGCCAGCGCGGAGGTGGTGGCATTGGACGAGGGGAAAAACTCTGGGGAGGAGGCGGTGCAAGTGCCGGACATGCCTGTGAGGGATAACACGGTGGTGGCGGGCAGAGGTAAGCTATATATTCCTTACTTATTGAGATTGAAGACTGCAGAGTGTGCTTTCTGCATGGGTGTATTATAAATCAACCAGGTAGTAGCCTCCTCTAAATGTACTTCGACTTAGCTGTGAAGTTTTTGGCGAGAAGAATCCCAATCAGATCTGAGATGAACTTGATGGATGGGATGAACGAAAAGCGAAAGAAGGGTTAAGTAAGTGTGGAAGGACGAGAAATGTAATGATGACTGGCAAAGAAGAATGATATGTGTTTGCTTGGTCCCCTGGGAAGGAAAGAACATGGTATGGTGCATGGCTGGGTGAATTATGAAGCAAGGTTGGGTGGAAGGAGAACAGCCTGGGTCGGTGAAACAGAAACTGTATGTGTGCATATACTTTGAATGGATGGATGCCTGGATCATGGTACTATCTGACTCTTAGATAGCATATGTGTATCTAGAGAGAGTATACGGTCACTGAATGAACTAAGTGTTACTTTGAAGAGCATGTAACACCGCACCCGCACGTCCGTTCCAGTGTAGGAAAGGCAAGGAAAAGAAGTTGTAATTTTGTCCAAATACTACCATGAATAGTAGCAGTAGTTTGTATTGCAACTGCAAGCACAGCATATATCCAGTTATTACGGTGGACACTCCCTACCTCTCTTAATAACTTTAGTTTAGTAGTAGTACGTCATTCATGTGTGGGTGTATCACTGTTCACTCAATAATAAGCAAAGCAAAGCACCTAAAGTCATCCCATATGTCATCAAATACATCCCATGTGAAGTGATAGATAATCAGATTATTTAGCTTCTTCATTTTCCTTTTCTAGTACTCATTTGCACTGTAGGGTGAAAGCTAAATTAATTAAGCAGTAGCCCTTTTAATAGAGTATTCTCAGTGCCACCCGTAATAGAAAAGTAAGAGCTTCACCACCTGCATGCACTGGACCGGTACAGTAATGCAAGTCTGTCTCACTCATCATGGTGTGCGTCTGTTTTTCTCGGGTGCAAGTTCACTGCGCTGGCATTATGCCGGCTTGCATAAGATAACGTACCAATTTTCCTAAACAAGAGAGAAGAAGAATAAGACTGGTGTACTGTCATAGTCGACTGTAATGGAAGTCCATAGTGCTCGTAGAATTTGTTCCTTAAACTCCCACTAATGTTAGAGCAAGGATGAAGAAGTCGGAGGTTACATAGATACTGTCCTCAATAGTTATGTACTGTGCTTTCAATTTGCTACTTGTACTGTGACACAACTTTCTGCTCAATCATTTTGTGTTAATCTTAAGGAGCATTGGTTACAGACTATGTCTTTCTTTCTTCATATAGTTGCTCCTTCCAAATCCAACAGACCATCAAGGAGGAGGGAGCTGGCTCGAATGGCCCGGCAACGGAGGCTGGATGCAACTGTCGCTGAATATCGGCGGCTGTTGGCCCTGGAGGAGGAGAAAACGCAGTCTACCGGTACAACAACAACATCCACTGGGACAGCTGCATCCTCCTCCGTGCCCCCACGGGCTGCCAGCCATCTCAGTTCTCCAGCGGTACGGAGCCGGGCTACCAAAGCCAACTGCCACCGCCGAGCAGCAAAGACAGCAGCTGCCCCCCGCAGGATTTGCAAGGCACGCCAGCGCCGCTTATGCCTCAGAGTGTCCTACCTGGAGCAGGAGGTCCTAAGCTATAAGAACTTGGTGGAGGGCCTCCGCTTCGACCATGCCACCCTCCGCAAGGAGCATGATGGCCTGGCTGCTAAAGTCCACAGCACCCTGCCGTAGTGTCCCTTGCCCCTTTTTTAGAGACTTTTGGGGGGTGGGAATTGGGAGTTGGGTTGTTTTTGGGACTTTTGAAGGACAATCGTTGGGGTTAGGGAGGGTCTTGTGGGAGATTATTTTGTTAGGGCTACAAAAATATACTTTTTTAAACTTTATCTGACCATACCTGTTTTTTACTGCTTTTGAGTCTGGTGGGTGGGGGTTTAACAGTAAGTTTGTTTTCCTGAATAGTCCTAGGACTTTAGTAGTACTACGTCAATCTCTTGTCTCTCCTAATACTCCATTATACTACCTCCAACCAAACGCTTATCTTACCTGTAATTTGTGTTTGAAAGTAGGGCTAGGCCCAGGGCTGGCTCCACGGGAAATGGCGGTTAAGGTTTGCAATCCAGGGCGGATGAAATTTCCTCCTCATTGCGGTGGTACAAGTGTTGTGACACAGTGGCAGTTGCATGCCTATGGAAAAAAAGAAAATGAAACCTGGTTTGTCCTTACTGTAGCATTACAACGGTACGATAGAGAATATAGCAGGTGACAGTACACTAGAACAGTGCCACAATGTAGCCTAACAAATGTTAAAGTATTAAAAGTATAACTTGTACTTGTGTTGGATTTCTTTGACATTGGCTACTACTACAAGAAATAGTACTGAAGCTGAGTAAGTCTAGAATATATCCTCGGATTCCTTCACCAGCCTGTTGCTATGACCTTATCCTCCCCAGCAAGTGTGTGGAATTATTGATGTCATTTAGTCACACATCAAGCAAAACCACACAGCCCGGGGGAAGAGGGTTAGGGTTTGTAAAATGGATGGGAATGGGGGTTTCTTTTTGGGTAGGTTTTGTTGAGAGAAAAAAAAAAGCACAGCATGGACAAACAATAATTGAACATGAAGAAATTTTTGGGTGCAAAGCTAACCATAAATCTTTTACGTGACATAAAGGAAGTGCATGCACTACTGAATGCATAATTTGTTACTGAAAAGTAAGTAGTACTTTCAACAACCGTGAATGACAGAATGCGACAGTACAGGGCTCCATTAAATTAGGTTTAAAAAATAGCCGAAGTAAAACCTATAGAATGGCTGTAGGAATCAATTTAGAAGCAGAGAGAGATCCAATAAATGCAGTCACACTCATAGAAGACAACAATGGATACTGTATCTGTATGTTGTGTAGTTGTCCTGTTGAATTTGGTAAGTAAGTTGCATGCAGCAAACAATTCCTCTTATTAGCGGCACTCCTCCATTCCAGCTGATGCTTCGTCCATCAATGTTGGTGACCAGAAGACACCCTGTCCACTGCCTGCCTGGCGAATGCTGAATTGCGGCTCGCTAATGTGAAGCCTGACTCCATCCTTTTTTCCCCATTGCACAGACTGAAACCCGGCCTGTAATTATTGAACGAAAAACAGGAAGTGATATAATATTACAACACCACTGATAAATAAATATAAGGTATGTACGCTGTGTAGTGCAAAAAGTCACACTTTGATTTTCCTAATAGACAGTACAATATTTTTGAAAGTGCGTACTCTGTCTGAGTCACCTTTTGAAGGATAAATAATATGGGCAAATTAATTTAGCGGATCTTTCCCCTCAAGCTAGGTGTACTGTAAACTGTGTTTTAGAACAAAATTAGACCTTCCCAGCAGTGCTCCCACCCAGACCCTTACTAAAGCCAGTCGCCTAAATGTAGAAGACCCCCAATCAGATCTCAAAAAACGAGGCCTAGCAGAAAACTGGTGACAAAACGTACTTTGAAAGTAAAAGTAGGCCCAAATACCCCCTTACCCACCATGGATTGTATTCAAACCACTTGCAAGCAAGCAAAAGTATCCATAGCCAGCATCGTTCCAAGACTCGAAAACCCACCCACCCAAACACATGCAATAGAAATACTGCTAACCCTAACGAGCCCAAGTTAAGAATAGTGGCAAAGGTTTTCTTTAACTATGCCAAATCCCCCCTTTCCCACCATGGATTTTCTTCAAATGACTTGCAACCAAAAATACACATTCTCACGAGTGCTCTAAGACCCCAGAACTCAGTTGCAAAAATCTAGAACACCCCGAAACACATGCAATCCTGCTGCTAGGGCTAACCCTAACGAACCCTAAGTTACAAAAAGTGCCAAAAGGCTTTTCCTTATGGATTTTGTCCCAACCACTTCTATCCGGTATTAGACCTTCCCATGAATGCCCCAAGACCCGCCAACCCACCCGCCAAAAAGCACAATACCCCCAAACAGCCAAAAAGGAAAATCTCATACTTACAATATTTCTCAGCCTTCGGTCCAAACGCGCTGTGCAGCTAGGCCATAACTCCCGTTTTCCACCACGGATTTCCTGAAAAGTGAATGCAATCAAGATTAGACTGTCCCAGCAGTGCTCCGAGACCCCAAAACTCACCCACAAACACCCGGAACCCCCCCAAAGAGCACCTCAAAGGCAAGCAAGTCAGCAAAAACACAAAAAAATTCTGCCTCCGATTTGGTCCAAACCACTTTTTATCCGGTATTAGAGCTTCCCAGCAATGGCCCCAGAGCCGTTAACTCACCCGCAAAGAAGTTGAACACCCCCACAAGTGCTGAGTCTTTCTTCATTGGGCGTAATCCAGCCCTCTGCTTTGAGGGAAATAGGAGTCTGGAGGAGGAGGATAGAGGAGCATGTTCTTCTGAACTTGTGAACCTGAGGAATGCAGACTGCGGCACCTACAAATCAATAAGCAAACAAGTGAAGACAGTTCTGCTGATGGGCTTGTTTTTGGATTAGGTGATTAAAGTTTGAATTATATTAACTGTGCACAACAAAGAAAGACAGACACACAGGAATAAAAGTGAATAAGGACGAAAAAGAAAGTTATTGATTCATTGTCTCATTTTCAGGGCTCGGTGTCAGGGTCCAGGAATAAGAATAAGGCTTCGTCATCATACTCTGCGAATTCAGGCAGGGTGAGCTCAGTGTCACCTAACAGAGAAGAAATTCCCCCATCTACGTTGTTGTCCACCTCATCTTCATCCGGCGTGCTTTCTCGTACTTTGTAATCTGGTGGTATGAGGTGCTGATTCATCTTGATCATTGTTAACCTCTCCATATTTTTGGGCGAGAGGCGGCTCCGTTTGGGAGTTACAATGCCACCAGCAGCACTGAAAACACGTTCAGAAGACACGCTTGCGAGTGGGCAAGACAAGTAGTTTAAAGACAGGTTGGATAGCTGTGGCCACAATTCTTTTTTCCCATGCCAATACGCCAATGGGTCAGCATTAACATAGACCTCTGTTGAGTCATTCAGATAGTCCTGCACCATCGACTCAAGGTCCTCCAAGGTTCCTCCACTTTGCTTAACTTTTGCTATGACCTTTTGAGAACCAAACCCAAGCCGAGTTAGCCAATCCTCTTCAGCATCCAAGGTTACTGTTGTGTCTGGTGCAGATGATCTGGTTGCCGGTGTCTTTAATGGCTGAGAGGTCACTTGTGCCACAGCCACAGGTGCAGAAGTGGATTGTTTTGACTGGGGATGGCCTGCTGATGCTGATGCTGATGTACTGCCTTTTCCTTCAATTTTCTGCCGTTCTCTTTCAAACCTCTTGGCTGACAAGGCTAGCCAATGTTTGTACTTTGTAACATCTTCATCAGCAAAAGGAAAGAATGCTCGGCCTGCCAGCGCCTTTTTGTAGAGTGGATCCAGAATAGTAGCACAAATGTAATGCTGTTCTGAGTGGATCATTTTAAGACGTTCATCACCTTGTAGGCGCTCTAATAATTTCTCCGCCAAAACAAAAGGGTCTTGGTCTTTTTCATCTTTTTGAAACACAGAAGACACCTCCTTCAGTTGGTGCTCCAGCATGTACAACAATGGGATAGCTTTTCCCAAATTACAGTCCTCCTTGCTGACTGCAGGCGTGAAGACCTCAAAAGGACGAAGCATGTCTGTCAGGCTTTTAACTATGTCCCATTGCGCCGCACCCATCCTCAGGTCCTTCTGAGCTGTACCCTGTTTTAAGAAATAGTGATCGAGTACCGTATACTGCTCATACAGACACTCAAGCATGTAGAAGGTTGAGTTCCAATGTGTTGCCACCTCCTGGATGAGTGCTTTCACTGGCATTCGACGTTCATGTAGCAGGCTCCTCAGATGCTTCCGGGCCTTAAAAGAATGGCTGAAATGGTTGCACATTTTTCGGCAGGTGTCCACTACCTCGCACGCTGGACTGTCTTTATCACTCAAGAATTTTTTAACAACCAGGTTTATACAGTGCGCCAAACACGGCACTCTGAAATAGTGACCCAGCTCCATGGCTTTAACTACATTGGCGCCATTATCCATGGAAACATAACCAATCTGGTGTTTTTTTGGGGACAGCCAGTGAAGGACCTTTGTGTTAAACTCATCCAAAATGTTTTGTGCTGTGTGACGTTTCTCCAAGCCAAACATGGCTAGTGTTGCATGTTTCCGAGCACCTTTAAAAACTTGGTCCGGGTCAACACCTGCGTTTAGCTTTGCTTTAACCCCTGAAAAAGAGACCCACTGTGCAGTGATGCACATGTAATCAGCGCCTGCGCCACTGGTCCACCTGTCTGTTGTCAGATGTATAGTGTGAACAGCACTCTTCTGCAAAGCTGCCCCAATCACTTCCAGCACATCTTCATGTAGTGCTGGAACCGCAACTCTGGCAAAATAGAACCGGCTGGGAACCTTCCATTTAGGGCAGAGCGCTGCCACTAATTCTAGAAAACCAAACAGGGAGAAGGTCCAGAGTTAGCATTTTAGCCAGCTTAGTGTTATACAGATGCGTCAGTGGGTGGTTGCGTTCATATGGCGCTTCTGTAAACAACATCTTTTTAATGTTGCCCTGGACCAAGCATTTATGGGATGATGATGATGATGATTTCTTCGACCCAGTTACGCTCGCTGACGTCATCATCAGATGAAACATCAACGTTTTCATTACGTGCAATTTGGGCTTCCTTGATCGCTTGTAGGTGCGCAAACCATTTGACAGCGTGCTTTCTTTCAAGATGACCTCTCTGGCCTCCGGTACCATAGTTGGAACCAAACTTACCACGACTAACTGCAAACTTACAAATGCTACAAATGGCGAGTTTTTCCTTTTTTGGGCAAACACTAAAGAAGTCCCAAACTGCGGACTTGAAATGTCTTTGGGGGCCGGAGGAGGCGGCGATACTGGTGGTGGTGGTCCTGCTGCTAATGCCAGATGAAGTGGAGGATGTGGATTGCCGAACTTCAGTACGTTTTGCACTTTCACCAGCAATAATTGAGGTCGAGGTGGATGGAGGTCCCTTCTGGCGAGTAAGAAATATGGAAGCGGTAGGTGTTGGTGTACTAGTTAACTCCAATGATTGTGGTGTTTCTTCCATTTCCTCCTCGTCGACAACATCATCATGCTCAGCAGCTTCTCGGGCTAAGGTCAAAATGTCTGTTTGCTGCATGCCCGCTGGGGCTGCAGTGACCTTTATGATGACTGGGTCGTCGTCGTGAGAGCCTTCATCAGCAGCAGTATCCGCCACTTCTTGTTGAGCCTCATCACACTCCATAACTATGAGTTTTTGGACGACCTTCCTTTTACGCTTAAGTACCTTTGTCAGATCATGGTGTGCCTCACTCTCAGACGGCAGTGGTGCTGGTTCCCAATTGTGATCCGTATCATGAGAAGGAGGTGTGCTTGAAGAAGATGTAGACCTCACCCTTGATCTCTTCTTTGCTAGGGGTGTGGAAGACAATGAATGATCATCAGGAGGAGTGGCTTCCTCAAATAATACCTCGCCTTGATTGTCGATTTCCTGATGTGCCCCTACTTCGGGAGGAACAACTATTGTGGGCACTTGTGACCCTCCATGCACCTCTGCTTGCGCATCTCCTTGTGCTGCCTCTCCTTCCACATGTACTTGGGCTTGTACTTGCACATGTGGTTGTTGTTGCGGCTGTGGTTGTTCAACACTCGTCAGATGAGTTACAACAACCTGTGTTGATTCAGGGACATTGCTGCTACTTTCTTGCGATGAGCCAACATCACTGGTCGATGGTGATTGAACAACTAGACTAAGTGCCTCTGCAGCACTCAAGGGCTTGGACTTAAGTTGGCGTGGTGGTGGTGGTGGCACTGAGCCCAATGGAGCGGGGTGCTGCTCCCAGCTTGGTCCCTAGCAGATCCCGCTGCTGCTGCAGGCGTACTTTTTTTTTTACTCCCAAAAAACATGGCGGGCGGCACACCAGTCTCCTTGGTAACTTGCTTCTTCTGCTCCTTCCTGGCAACTTTCTTGCTAGAGGAGCTACGGGGAACTTTTTTTGGGGCCATCTTCTTCAGAGCAGGTCAGAACAGCAGGCCGCAGTTGCACGAGTTGCAGAGTTGTCTGTGGCCAGACGTGACGTCGCGTGACGTTATGCTGCACACACACACCGCTGCAGGACTTCTTCCTGGCACTGGTGGTTCTCTTGAGTCTTGTGCACCTAAAAGCAATGGAAGACAGAGAAACATCAGTTCAGTTATACACCCCAAAAAAATCGAAAAAACACAGAAAAATCAGCACAATCCCATGCCCTCCATGATGTTTAAATTCAAGACACCCCACAGATAGACTAGGCCTATGCACCACTCAGTACCCCTGGGCATAAAGGTTGAAAGCTAGGCAAAATGGTTGCAGACCTAAGAACCCTGCCTGCATTCAAAATGGCCCCCTCCCTCCCAGAACATGGCCGGGGCCTGTAGCAGCACTCAAAATGGCCCCCACCCACATGGCCTGTCCCCATGAACACCCCAAAAAATCGAAAAACACAGAAAAATCAGCACAATCCCATGCCATCCAGGCCCTCCATGATGTTTAAATTCAAGACACCCCACAGAAAGACTAGGCACATGCACCACTCACTACCCCTGGTGAAAAGGCCACAACAACAGCCCAAAAAAACGGAAATCACAGAAAAATCAGCACAATCCCAAGCCCGCCATGATGTTTAAATTCAAGACACCCCACAGAAAGACTAGGCCTATGCACCACTCAGTACCCCTGGGCATAAAGGTTGAAAGCTAGGCAAAATGGTTGCTGACCTAAGAACACTGCCTGCATTCAAAATGGCCCCCTCCCTCCCAGCACATGGCCAGGGCCTGTAGCAGCACTCAAAATGGCCCCCACCCACATGGCCTGTCCCCATGAACACCCCAAAAAATCGAAAAACACAGAAAAATCAGCACAATCCCATGCCATCCAGGCCCTCCATGATGTATAAATTCAAGACACCCCACAGAAAGACTAGGCTCATGCACCACTCACTACCCCTGGTGAAAAGGCCACAATAACAGCCCAAAAAAACGAAAATCACAGAAAAATCAGCACAATCCCAAGCCCTCCATGATGTTTAAATTCAAGACACCCCACAGAAAGACTCAGTCCACCCACCACTGAGTACCCCTGGGCAAAAGGCCCCAAAACAGCCCAAAAATCGAAAATTCCAAAATTGTAGTTGCAGCAACTGTAATGCCCCAAAGAAACTTACTTGTGAAATTTCTAATCCAAAAGTGATCCAAAGAAAGTCAAAAAGGCCTCAAATCCAAATATCCAGCAGCCTCCACAAAAAGTAATCCTTCCAGGTGTAGAATCCGAATGAAAGTGACCAGCACATGAAGAAAGCACTGGGAGGAGCCTGCTGGACAGGAACAGGAAGTTGGAGACTGTGGGGCACTTCCTTCCTCCCACCCCCCCCCCAAAAATGGATTCCTTTAAAAAAAAAGTGCAGGCAAATGTCAACTTGAGGAGTTATTCTGATAAAAATCATCATTTTCAGAAGGTTTATGCTGCTTGCTGGTGGATTTCTTGTGCAGAATTGCAAATTTTGTATTTTCGCGAGTGCGAGATTGTTGCTGCCCGCCGCATGTACGGGTTCGCGATTGTGAACTCTCCCGATACGTGATCACGGCGTACTCGCGTTGACAAAGTCTTGCTGTGCAAGGTGGCGAGCGCGATGACGTAATCGCGGTCGCCAAACTCCCGCGGGATCTCGCAGCAAGATCCAAAATGGCGCAGCACTCGCAAAATAGGGAGAAAAACAACTCGGCAAACGCTGAATGGCGGTAAGTGAACGCCGCGCGCCGCAAAATTGTATCACCAAGAAAAAAAATCCGCTGCGTGCGAATTTGCGGATTTTCGGTAAATTCGCGAGCGTTCGCGGATTGCGAATTTACCGAAAATCCGCAAAATCCGCGAGCGGAACGGATTTTCCGCCCATGCTTAGTCTGGATGGAAGAGGAGCATATCCTTTCTCATTTTCAAGCGGTTTTTAGACAAAAAGTGGGCACGATGGATCAGGTCTTCCGATTTTTTGCGATCTATTGGAAGACCATGACCATCGGTAAGGGCAGCCTGTACCTGGCATTCATAGATCTCAAGACAGCTTTTGATCTGGTCCCTCGTGCCAGGCTCTGGGATATCCTCGAGAAGATGGGTTTGGGATTTATTGTGAAACTCCACACTGGGAACTATGCTAGGTTCAGATGGGGTATCCAGGGACAACTGACAGAGAGGGTGTCCGTGAGAAGCGGAGTCCACCAGGGATGTGTTATGGCGCCAACCTTGTTCTCCCTCTTTGTGAGCGGTGTGGTGGATCACCTGAGGGAGGAAGCGGCAGACGCACCATCCCTGGCAAGGGAAAAAACTCCTACACTGCTCTTCGCGGACGATACCCTCCTGATCTCTAAAACCCCCATAGGTCTCCAAAAGCTCTTGGATCGTTTTAGTGCGTTCTGCAAGGATAGAGGCCTCACCATCAATACCTCCAAGACAAAGCTTATGGCCATCTCACCCTCCAAGAGATTTAGGAACAATGTTTCGCTTAATGGTGCTCCCTTGGAGTTGGTAGATTCATTTGACTCTTTGGGTGTTAGGGTCAATAGCCAGATGAATTGGAAAGATCATTTGGCCAATTGCTTTTAAATCATTAAAGAGTGTCAGGGGCTATTTTGAGGGAGCAGCGGGAGTCGATGAGTAAACTTGTAGCACCGGCTCTCATCTATACTACTATTACAAAGAGAGAACACAAACCTTTGAGCCAGGTAAACTCGGGAACCACAGCGCCAATCCACACACCCAATACATCGTTGAAAATATCAGGGTGTGCAGATGGACATAGGCTATATAAAATAAAAATTAAACGTAAATTTAAAAATGTAACAAAAAAAAAGTAGTCCCCTGGAAGTAGCACCAGCCGCGACGTAGCGCCGGCCGCGACGTAGCGCTGGCCGCGACGTGCGTGATGACGAGGGGGAGCGGCGGACAGGCGGGGAGGAGCAGTGACGAGCGGCTAGGAGCGGCGGTGAAGTCAGGAGCGCCGGCTCAGGTAAGGCAAAGGGACACGCAAAATGTCAGGCCGGGAGGGAGCCAGGTGCGGGAGGTGGCTCCGGGACACGGACAATGTCGGGGCGGGCGGGGGCCGGGGCGGGCGGTTGGCCCTGAACCCTCATTGCCCCCAGACACAGACAACGTTGGGCGGGCGGGGAGGAGCGGTGACGAGCGGCGAGGAGCGGCGGTGAAGTCAGGAGCGCCGGCTCAGGTAAGGCAAAGGGACACGCAAAATGTCAGGCCGGGAGGGAGCCAGGTGCGGGAGGTGGCTCCAGGACACGGACAATGTCGGGGCGGGCGGGGGCCGGGGCGGGCGGTTGGCCCTGAACCCTCATTGCCCCCAGACACAGACAACGTTGGGCGGGCGGGGAGGAGCGGTGACGAGCGGCGAGGAGTGGAGGTGAAGTCAGGAGCGCCGGCTCAGGTAAGGCAAAGGGACACGTAAAATGTCTGGGCGGGAGGGGCCGGGGCGGGAGGTGGCTCCGGGACACGGACAATGTCGGGGTGGACGGAGGGCGGGGCAGGCGGGGGCCAGGGCGGGCAGGGGCCTGGGCGGGCGGGGGCCTGGGCGGGCCGTTGGCCCTGAAACCTCATTGCCCCCGGACAACGTCGGCGGGCTGCTAGTTGTGTATGAAGGCCAAGCATTACCATCGGCACTATACGGATCCGAGCTGTGGGGGTTCGAGAACACAATTGATCTAGTTACTTCTGAAAACAAGTTCTTGAGAGATCTGGTGTCCCTTCCAGTTTCCACACCGCTAATTCCACTACGGCAAGATATGGGCAGGCGCTCTTTAAAAGATATAGTCCGCTTGCGCCCACTACTCTTCTGGGTGCGACTCAGAAGGACCCGGGAGCTCCACAACTATGCAGCAGCTCTACACGAACTTCTTAAGATCAACCCAGGTAATAAGATCAAGTGGATGAGCAATTTGAGGCAGCTGGTTTTACAATTGGGCCTGAGCGAATCATGGAAGAGCCAAATACCGCCCCCTAAGTCAGTGACCAAGAAACTCTATTGGGATTGGGTTCAGGAGGAGGCCACACATAGAGGTGCAGGGGGTCCCCTTACAGAGTGGTTCCTTGAGTTTAAATTGGTAAGGAAACTTGAACCCTTCCTAGATTTTGCAGGAAAACCATTGGATAGATCACTCTACCTAAAACTCAGGTTTGGTACCCTTCGGGTGAATGATTTCACCTCTGGGTGGAACAATCCAAATGGCGTACAAAAATCATGTCCTGGGTGTGCAGTACCCAAAGAGTCTGTGGCTCATTTCCTTTTTGCTTGCCCGGCGTACAGGGGTGCTAGGAAGATATGGTTAAAACCACTATGCATGGGGTTGGGCCTCAGGTGCCATAAAATGGGCTTGCGGGTTCTCAGCACCGACACGTCTTCCCTTGCTATGGTGTGTGGGGTAGCCAAATACTTGGGTAGTGCCTGGCAGACACGTATGAGGAGGGCTAAGTCCATCCCCCCATCAACCTGATTGTTAGAGGGATCTCTGTTAGAATGATCTTATGGTTGTCAAGTTCTTGTTTTTATCGTATATTTTATTGTTTTCAGCATTGTGGTTTTACGTGGCGATGTATGTATACAAGGATTTGGTGGGTTCTTGTTTTTACCCTTTTTAACTGTAATTGCACAAGTTTGTATACTTTTATGATGAATTTTTATCGAATAAAGTACATCTACTACTACTGCTGTCCTCGTATGGTAAAAACCTCCCTGACCATTCTCGCCCATCACTGTCTCCAAATGAGGAGAAGAAGGAGGAGTTCAAACAAGAGAAGGCATGGGCTATAGCCCTGAACGTCAACTGATGCTATGACCTATCAAGCAAACAAAATGGGCATACAAATCAGACTTTTGAACACACTAGTTGTGTACGTAGTCAAAATAGATGATAAAATTACAAACTTGAACAACCTGATCAGACGGGCGCAAGCGGTCTCAGACCGTCTGCAACAAAGATGCGATTGCTCACCAATAATCGAGAAACTGAGCACGCTCCCAGTAATGATGGAAAAACTAGTGCCGGATCTAAAAAAAATAACAAACTCCAAGCCATCCTCTTCAAGTAATAGCGACACCGACTCATATTATGCAACCAAGGAAAAGGTGGCAGCAACTCCTGGGGTGCTAAGGGATGAAATTAATGCCTTGTCCTACCCTCTGGATACATCAGCTACTGGCAGTGTAAGGAGCAACCAACAAAACTACCCACTAGCAGGAAAAGCTAAGTCCACCTCACCATATCATTTTGATCAAGACATTGAAGACCAGATTGGAAAGGGGAAAAGACAAAGGAAGCGAAAAGGCCGCAATAAGATCCCCAGGAGCAAACAAGATCTGAACCTTTTCCCTCTGTTTAATACCAACAGACGTGCTGCCTCTACAGAGCATAACAGCCCTACAAGATTTAGCGAGCCAAAAAAACAACAAGAAGTCCAAACCATCCCATTGGAAAGTGATAAACAATAAAAGACTGGCACCTTGTTACCTGCAATAGATAAGGATGTAGCCGGGGCAGATCAGGATCACTTGGCCAATAGGGGGAAAAAGGAGTCATCCACAACCTCCCAAATGGCACTTTTTGACACAATGCCGTTGCAAGAGGCTGAGGGCCAAAGTTCCAACAGGCTCACGGACCTTCAAGGTAGCGTCAACCCTGTGAATTCAACTCAAATCAGAAGCGCACATCAAGATCTTCCAGGCAAATTTACTATATTGCGAAGGGCATGGGTGGAGAAGTTCCAATCGCCTGTGGCATAAACCAAAAGAGCTCTAGTGTACGGAACATGCCACCTCACACACCTGTTCATAAAGTAACAAACGCACAATTATCATGACCCCTGACAGGAACAGACCCAATACATTGGGCCCAAAGATCAGAGCCACAACAAGGCTTCCGGTGGTCCCCACCCATGGAGACCCAACTTTCACGCTTTTTTACCCGGAGTATAAGTCCAAAGGCAGCTGCGACATATTAAACCACTGGAACATAATCAAACTGATAGAAGCGATAGGCCTGTCCAATGTCGTAACCTCACAGGACAATAAATCAATAGAATTCCTTGCACCGGGTCAGGGTCAGACAAATGAAAACACGAAGGTCACTTGGAGATCGACAGAGGCAATGAATAACATCTTACGACATACAGAAACCTTCAAGCAGTGGGGCATACTCATACTACCCCGTAGGGAACCAGGCTTCCCACACGTTCTGCAAGAAACCCGAGGCCTTGAGCGCCCAAGTGCCGAAAAAAGAGCTGTCTACTCAGTCTTGAGAAGTGCCCGTGATAAAACTCCCTCCTCCATCTTAAAAGCATCAAATGCAAGAGAGGATCAGATCACTCTCAAAAGGGACATAGATGAGGCCAGTACATGATCATGGATGGCCGGTTCCCTAAATTCAACCCGGCTGCTCCGCTGACATCACAAAAACCCAACGGTCCATGACATCTGCCCATTAAGGATCTGCTCTTGGAATATTAATGAGTTATCAAGTAAATTGGGGGACACAGCAATAATCTCCTACTTACAATCATTTGAGATATCTCTACTTCAAGAGATATGGTTCATGGAGCCACAACACATAAAGGGTACAAAACACATTACATCCCATCCCTGGAACTTAAATCTTCAGGAAGAGGCAGTGGCGGCTTAGTAATTTATATATCAATAAAAAAAGCAATAACCTCTTGGGACCTTGCGTGCCCTTCCCATTTTATCCAGTCAGTAGGTTACTCACTTAGTACAAACATAGGCCAGTCCAGGTCGATCACTCTAATGAATACCTATGTTCGCCCCAATTCAGTGTCCAGACAATCCTTCTCAGATGAGGTGAATGAGTTAGTGCTAAGGTCGAAATCTGGTCTCTCGAACACAGACATAATTCTATCTGGCGACTTCAACATGTGGCTAATGTCTGACCTATAGAAAAATTAGGGTACCAAAATACAGGAAAGCGTCTTAGTTATACCACTGCAGGACCTTCCCGGATGGCACAAGGAAGACCGGCAGGGCCACTCCTTACAAAGAAACCTGGAACATCTAGGTCCTAGAGCCCTCAACGGGCGCTTTCATCCTGACATGCCACCCGGCCTCTCATACTTATCGAAAAATGGTGCATCCTTAATTGATTACACTTTTGTTAGCCTTTCTCTATGGATCAAATATTAGGGTTTTGGATTCGGAAACAGAACAGAAAGTGACTCCAACCCTCAAGAAATATCGCTCAGCACTGATCTAGTGCAACACGCAGAGGCATGGGCTCAAGCTTTCGAAAGCTATATGATCAACTTAAAATGAATCAAGTGCTCGGTTAATAATGTACAGCAGGTAACAACTGAGGCAAAATTAATTTTTGAGAGTACCAGTAGGACAACCGGTGATCACATTGCTAACTGGACTACATTTGCATCAAAATTGACAGACAGACACGCAAAACCAATACGTACGCAAAATTGAGTGGGTCGAAATATTCAACCTATGGGAATCCAGCGATACGAACAGCAAAAAGAACTATGAACCGGCTATGGCGGGAATTAAAAATAAAGCCAATGGGCTCAACTACATCAAGACATCAAGTCAAACAATTCTGCGAGGTTCTGGTGTACCATTAATAGTCTTGGAGGGAATGTCCCGAAAGTCGTATCATCAAACATACTGGAGTCTGAGTGGTATTCTTTTTTGCACATCCACTTCAACGATCAACAAGAAAATACCCTTGATCAGCGACCCAGAGAAGAGGGTAGCAAAGCTCCAAAAGTGAGGAACATGCCTCCGGAACGATTAATTAAAACGCTAACCATAAAAGAATCTCCCTTCCAAGACCAATTACCTGAAAATCAATCAGTGAGACCAAATCATCCAAGCAGCATCGAACAAAGTCTAGCCCTGGAGGCCCAAATCGAAAAACAGATTAAGAAGGGCCGGAAAGATGGAGCTTCTGGCCCAGGAGGCATCCTTCCAGCTTTGTTTAAGGAGGATCCTGCCTTCTCGGCTTCTAAGTTATCTCCACTCTTCACCTCCATCTTACAAAAGAACATTTTTCCGCCCTCTTGGCAAGGTTCAATTCTTGCGCCAACATTCAAAGGTGGGGATAAAAAATCACCAGGGAATTACAGTTTGGTCGCCCTTATCGACAATGAGGCAAAGTACTTCACACAGACTCTGACCAACTCACTTCGGTATGGGCCAGCGAACATTCAGTAATCCCACCGAACCAAACTGGCTTCACAAGCAAAACAGGTACCTCGGTTAATCTCATGATTCTCTCCTGTTTGATAGACCAGGCGGTAACCAGCTCCAGTCCGTTCTACATAGGATTTATAGACAATAAAGCTACATTTGACAACGTCAACAGGGCCAAACTCTGGCAGGAGCTTACCAGATTGAATATCCCAAATGGTCTTCTAAGAGCCATACAGCTACTGCACCGGGACATATGGGTCAGGATCAAGATCGGGGACGGCTACAGACTATCATGCCCGATCGTAACAACTAAAGGACTAAAACAAGGTTGTGTCCAGGCCCCCACACTTTTTAATCTTTTGTTATCAGATTTCCCGGAAGCCCTAAACGAGGTAAACTCTCATGCTCCTAAACTAGCCAGCTTTCAGCTGTCAAACCTCCTATACCCCGATGATGTAGTTCTCCTAAGCAACACAATGATTGGCCTACAAAGACTTATGGACGCTACTGCCGAATATTCTCAAAAGAACGAGCTTCAGATAAACAATAAGAGAACGAAAATCTTGGCGGTCCGTCCAGGAAGGCCCCAGAAGCTGGCATGGGTCCTAAATTCCGAAAGTATCGTAGAATCCAAGTGCCATAAGTACCTAGGAGTTCTCTTTGACAACAACAGTAGATACAAAACCCACCTGGAAGGGCAAAGAAAGAAGGGTGTAGCACTATCATTTGTACTCAGTTCTATTCATAAGAAGCTATTTGGCCCTACATTCGCCCCTACATTGCAGGCAGCACAGGCAAAAGTCATTCCTACACTAACATACGGAAGTGAGGTGCTAAAAGGTCTTGACAGTAGCCAATTAGATAAAATCATTGCGAAAATCTTCAGAACAGTGTTTGAGTTACCAACACATACATCACCTGCCCAAATCAGGCTGGAACTGGGTATCTGTAACCACTCACTGGCCAGATTGCTGAGCTTCTTAATGTGCTGCCACAAACTGAGGTTGTCAAAAGAAGGTAGCTTAGCGCAACACCTATGGTCAAACCTGCACACCAAACGCTGGCGGGCATGGCACGATTATAGGGCGAGAGGACTAAAAACTTTAAGCCTGAACGGAGTTTGGGACTTACAAGTCAGCCAAAATGAATATGAAAGGCTAGGAAAAATAAGTGCAATAAAACTCTCTTCACTAAAAGACAAGGCAAGTCTTGCAAGAAGAAGCCACAGTTGGATGACTCTTAGGACATGCGACCTGCTGATGCCTCAGGGGTACCTAATTTTGCCATTCACTGCACGCACCAAACTTTGCTTCCTAAAACTTAGACTGGGAGTGATCAACCTGTCCTGCCAACTTCCCAAATGGAAAAGAGAACAAGCCCAGCAACACTGTCGGCTTTGTGGAAACCACAGGAAGACATAACACACATCATCTGCCTGTGTCCAAGGTTGCTGAAGGAAAGAAGGTCCCTTTTACAGAGCGGCCGGATCATCAACGAGGTCAGATCGTGCAGAGACGCAGTACTAGCCTGCTTTGACCCATGGAACACCAACCTAAACTGTGCTCTCGTAAGGTTCATGGATCGTGCTGCAAAAAAGCTAGGGGAGGGGGATCTACTAACAGCAACCTCCATCAGAAAAACAACTGGCGGATCCACCCTGTAGGTACTCAGGCAAAGAAAAAATAATTATCAGAGGTACCAAACTATCTGACTAGAGGGGCTCAGCGTATAGGTTGGCATACTCCGGGACTCGATCTCCAAATCATGGACACTACCACCAATGCCCAAAAGGGTTTTACTAGTGGGACGGCGAAAGGGCATCTGTGATTGTGTACGCAGAAAAACAGGGGGCACGGGGACCTACTACTAAGAACTGGGGTTTTATCTTCTTTTAATGCGAAATATTTTTATCTTTTGTAACTTGTAAAGGTTTTTTTTAAATCATGCAATAAAGTTTTCTAATGTTCGACATCATTTCACAACCTGCCCAATGGCACATACAGATTTCTGATATGAAAAGTATTGGGGTCAGGGGTTATGTGGTTTCCAAGGTATCAGAATCCATCCTTCGCCACTTCCACCTCACATATGGCTGAGATACCCGCCACCCCCTCTCAACACAATCCCCAAAAGGAGGGAAACCGTAAACAGTTCTTGAAGTTTTTGGAAGAGGGAGGGAGTGACCCTCCCCGGCCGTATTTATTAAAACAAAAAATTAAACGTTAAACAGTTCATATTAATGTACAATTTCATAACCACATTGCGATGTTTGGCTAACCTTAACAGATTCTCTAATACAGAGGTTCTCCTAGCCGAACTACCAACCTGCAAAACATTTTCTTGAAATAATGAAATTGTACATCCTAACGTTTAAGGGCCAACGGCAAGGTCGTAACCGGTGTCAAGATCCCTAACCAGAAATACCCCCCCCACTTGGGAGGGGCGACAGCACTGAGGCGTACCCCACGTGCAACTACCAATTTCCCTTTGACTTGTCGGGGGCCCCAATAAACTCGACGCCACTTAAAGGTCGTTCGAGGACTCGTGTGAGTATCTAGAAGGTAGCGTAGACCTCCCCCCAAACCCCACACAACTTACCACATCTGCCGTCGCAGACGTCACTGGCCCCGGGAAATTCCCCAGGAGGGGGCTGTAACCCCTCCTACACAGGAAGGGGCCTTGACCGCCTTTCCTTTCCTTCCGGCGGCCTCTCCTTAGACAGGACCGCCTCCCCGTTGAGGGGCCAATGGCCACCTCTCCCGAGCGCTCCCATCCGTGTTGGGTGACGCCCACTCATAGGGATCTTCCAATTACTGCTCATCGATCATGACCTTACCGCCTACCAAATAAATACGACAATGCTACCTAAACCAACAATCCATTGGCCACTACGACCCGAATAAGCATGCTTATAACGGACACAAAACAGAATATCTTTAATCACAGAACATACAAAAATTCGTCCAACTTTATTACACACTCAATCTCAACATGGTAATACCAACGGACACAAAAACAGAATATCTTTAATCACAGAACATACATAAACGGCCAACTTTATTACACACTCAATATCAACATGATAATGCCACAACCTGTAAACGAAAAATTAGAAGTATCGAACCATCTTAAAACAACTAGCTGTCCTCAGGGGCTGGTGGGTGGGTCAAAATTGGCTCTTCGTTCCGTCTCGAGCTCACGTGCAGCGAGGAGGTGCAGCTTCAGAGCACAGGAACAAGAGGATGTCTTCCGGTCTTGCGTCCCTTTTTATCCGTCTTCAGGGCGGGCGTAAACCCGCCCCTGCCTGCCCCGAGGGCGTGGCCAGCTGCGTCAGTGTCTAGGCCAGCCCACTCCAGGGCGGGAAAGAGCGCGCCCCGGCTACGCCGCTTCGGGCATACCAGCCGAGACGCGCCTCCCGCCCAAAATGGCTTCCCGGGGGGATCGAGGTACTCTGCCATAAGTTCGGGGGGACCGAGTGGTCGCCCCTTTCCATACTGCTGGGAGCTTTGGGATTAAGCCATGGATAGCAAGGATCACTGACTTGTACCAGTTATTCGAGTAGCCAGAAATATTCACCGAAATTTGAAAATATATTTAGAATTCTATGCATTGTTTTTGTCGGCGACACAAGATAAAGCAAAATATCGTCAGTGTAGAGGGAGATTTTATCTTCCTGACCCTCAGCCCATTTCAACCCTCTCAGCAGTGGATCTCCTCTAATCCATGATGCCAGTCGCTCGAGCGCCAATGAAAAGATCAGCGGAGACAGAGGGCTGATGTCTGGTGTCCCTTTTTAATGGAAATATTCTAGATGTGCGGTAGTTGACTTTGACCTGGCCTTTAAGATCTGTGTAGAGGAGCCTGATCCATCGTGTGAATTTCGGGCCAAACCCTAGGCGTCAGAGGACCTCAAATAGCTAAGGCTACTCATTCGAATCAAATGCCATTTTGGCTTCTAGGGATAGCACCACTGTATCCTCTTTTATGACTTGTTTACGGCCTAGGACATTATGGAGGTGGCGGATATTTAGAGCAGTATTTCGGCCGGGCATGAAGCCAGGTTGATCCACATGTATCAGCAAGGTGATAATAGGGGATAAGCGGGAAGCCAATATTTTTGCAAGCATTTTAGCTTCAGTGTTGATTAATGAGATCGGTCTATAGGACCCACACCTGTCAGCAGGTTTCCCCGGTTTACGGAACACGACTATCGAGGCCAATCTTTGATCCTTTGGCAGAATCCTTTTCTTATAGCTTTCAGTTTACATTTCTCTCAAATAGAGCGTGATCTACAAGACAGTTGATTTTTGGAATTTGATGGGGATCTCGTTGGGCCCAATTGCCTTCTCCAACTGTATATTACTTATTGCAGTACGGATTTCCTCATCAGTGATATCCTTCTCCAATAAGTCTGTGTCACTGGCGGACAAGGTAGGTAGAGGAATGTCTGCCATTAGTTGCCAAGAATCCTCTGCTGTGGTGGAGACTGATGGTGTGTATATTCACTTGAGATAATCAGTGAAGGCGTCTGCAATTTCTTGCGGGTCTGAGAGAGTTTGTGCGCTCTTGCCACTTAATCGAGGGACCCAGGTGCTGCTTGTTCCCTCTTTTCCAACCATCCAAGCAATTTACCTGTCCTATCCCCCAACTCATAGAACCGATTGCGCAAGGCCAGTAGTCTGGCTCCAGCCTGCCTCTCGAGCTAAGGTTTTATATTCAAGTTGCTTAATGTCCAATGGGCGTCTACTAGCCTCAATGGGTGATCTTGTATATTCTGTCTCAAGATGTTGGAGATCACCTTCAAGCTGCACCACCTGGTTTCCCTGCTTTTTAATGTAACCCACCATGAGTGCCAATGCTTGTCCCTTCACCACAGTCCTAAAGGCCTCCCATATAATCTGAGCCGAGTCCCCCAACCCCACGTTATCTTTGAAATAGTTTTCAGAGTGTGATATTAGACTTTCTTTTATATGCAGGATTTAGAGCAGCCAAGGGTTAATTACTATTGTGGTTTTATGACGCTGGTTGTGGTACGTGAGCTCCACCCATACCAGGGAGTAATCCGAGATACCCCACAGCAAACAGCATGGTTTCCGAAAGGTACCAACACTTTTGTGGGAGAGTCTCTTATGAACATTTGAGTAATGAGTGAAGAGGGTCAGATCTGGATAATAATGACGCCATACGTCAGTGATGCAAATGGCAGTGATAAACTCTGACAAGTGTCTGGCCAGCCGTGCCTAAGAGCGTGCTGGCTGCCTGTCCTTTTGATCATTCATTATCATGTTCTAATCTCTCCCTAAGACTAATGTGCCCACTGGGAGCTCAAGTAGGATCTTACTCAAATCGGTCAGTGTCTCCTTACCCAGCGCTGGTGGGATATATAATGAGATAATATTGATTGGCCTTCCCTCCAAGCTTGCCTCTAGGACCGCAAATCTTCCCTGGGGGCCTATCCATGTGTGTACTGGAGTAAGTGCAAGAGTCCTTTTTACCAAGATATCTGTGCCTCTAGATTCCGAGGTATAACCAGCATGAACCATGAGCTTATATCCCCCTCTCATCAGAGCTTTACAATTGTTCCCCACCAAGTGCGTTTCTTGTAGCTAAACTACATCAGTGGCCTGCTGTTTAAGGTACTGCATCACAATTCCCCTTTTTATTTTATCACCCATCCCATTGATGTTCCAAGTGAAAACAGACAGTGACGTCACTATTTTGCCATTGGGTCGGACATGTACAAACTCTGGAGCATATTAACCAGAGTTACTGCTGCGAAGGCAGACTCTCCTCCCACAATATGAGCTGTTAAGTAGTATATACTAACACAGAATAGAAGTGACGATATAGGACCGCCCGGTCTTTGAGTGAAGATATAGTGGGTGCCCGATACAATTGACTTATGTAGAGTGACCTGATTACAAAAAACATAACAACCAAACCCCCCATCCCTTCAACTGCCCCTCCCACCCTTCCCCCCTGCCAGTGGACTTCGAACTACCTGCACCCCAATAATGCAGAGTGCCTGTCGCCCTCCCCCCTAATTTGGAAAGGTACCTGGTACGTAGCCTCTCTCTCCCGCCCACTTCTAAGTGATTTCAATAATTAACCAATTAGTACAGTGTTATTGGTTTCAGCCCAATCCCATTCCCATTGATTCCTATGGGCCAAGAGGCCCATAGGAATCAATGGGAATGGGATTCACAATTTGCGATTTTCAATTTGCGAATCGCAAATTGAAAATGCAATTTCAAGGGTGCAGGGGGGGTCCAAATAACCCATCCCTGCACCCCTGTGCATGTTTGTAAGTTTTCGGTAAATTAGCATGAAGTCCAACTTCATGCTAATTTACCTCTTCCAAATTGCGAATTCGCAATTTTGAAATGATCATGCATTACATTTAAGAAATCTCAAATTGCGATTTCTTAAATGCAATTGCAATTTTAGAAATCGCAACATAATTGCGATTTCTAAAATTGCGAAAATAGCGAAAAAGCTTAATGCATCCCAAATCAATTAATTGCATTCGCAAACGGCCGAATTTTGCGATTCGCACCGTTTGCGAATGCAATTCAGGTTGATGCATGTGGGCATAAGATCCCACGCACGAGCCAGCCAGGCCCTGAAAAAATGTTTGTCGTAAATAGAGTAACATACGCCATAAACACAGAAAAAGACTGTTCAGAATTCAAAACATGCATAAGCGTTTCAACATCATATTACATCATGGAATTAAGTGGCATTTATTAAAAGAGGCAGTTTTTAAACAAGAACTTAGAAATATTCATGCCCCTCACCGCGCCATGACGTCAATGCCATTAGTGAATAAGAGGCAAGTCAAGTGTTTTGTGTATCCTATAAATGGACTTGATTATTTCATGGAAAAATGTTGTAGTCTATTGAAATCAGACATGAGAGGTGTTTGTATAACAGGCAGCCTGAGCTCACCTATTGTAAAGTGCTGTTAAATCTAATGTGAGCAAAAAGGAAGAACGGTTCAATATTATTTTTGCCCAGGGTCTCACAGTTTTGTCAAGCGGGACTGCAGGCATAAATCCCAGGTTTTCTGGTTTCACATTGAGTTATACAGCCACTAGATGGGTGTATTGTTCCCTTTCATGTTTTACATCAAAGGTTACATTTTATTCTTTGATCCTGGGCACATGTGGTTAGAGTGTTTGTAGAAGCCACATGAAAGCTCTGCTTTTTTTTTGTCTGGAGGATCCAAGATGACCCTGAGTTGAGGCAGAGCCAGGCATCTGTCTCGAGCCTGGCTCAAGCTGTCAGCTCATCTTTAGTTGGAATGCCCTGCCTAACACTGTGATTGACAGGCGGGGCTCGAGCTGTCCACTAGCATTCACACTGATGTGACACAGTGTCTGCCGCCTGCCTTGTTATGTGCATGCTGGAAATCCAGACCGAGGGGAGGAAGGCTGCTCAATGGGGGAATTGGGATGGCATGCTAAGTAATAAAACATTTCTTGAATGTTGTGTGTGCATAGCTCTATCATTGAGTTAATGTATGTGTGAGTGTGTTAGTGTTAAGTCTGGGCACTGTACTCTGCTCCGCTTTCAAAGTTTTTTCTCTCGCTCGCGTTTGTCAACGCCAAGTTGGTGAAAGCGAGCAAGAAAAATCCACCTCCTGATGTGATTTGTCCTCGTTCGTGATCGTCAACATTAAGTTGGCGAGCGCAAGAATGCAAAATCAACCCCCCGGCGTGATTTCTTAATGCAGTCGGTCAGATTTCTCATTGTGATTGGTCGCGTATGCTCTCGACCACTCGCGTTGAGAACTGTCCGTTCGTGTTGAGAAAGCTGCTGCTCGAATAAAAATCTACCGAAGCGGCAGAATGGATGCAGCACCCGCTTGTGCTGTGCATGGCGCCATTTGCAATGATTGCAGAGTGTAGACAAGTACCTGGCACTGAAAATCACAGCGAACAGCATTTATCCAACACACTCTGCCACTTGTGGAGCTCCGGTTAGCGCAGCAGAGTTTTTTAGCACTCTTCGGAGTTCCATGTAGCAGAACTCCACAAACTCCGCTCAGGCTTAGTTAGTGTATTTTTTGCACCCAAAACTTTCCATCACAAGTAAATTGTTGATTTTTGAATAACCGTAGTTAATTGTTGAAAACCTATGGAAAGGATAATTCGGGCACTGAGGCTTGGGCTGCAAATATGAAATATTGCATGTTGACTCAATTTTTGTAAACAATTTAAATGTTTACAAAGCTTTATGGTTCATACATTTATTTCTGAAGTAATAACTAGAGCTACTGAAATTATGCAGCAGGGGAGGACTAAATTATGTGGCAGGGTTAATTTATTTATATTTATTTATTTATTTAGTATACTTGTAGAGCGCGGTCCTGTCACCCAGAGGGCATCCTGGCGCTTTGAACTTCAGGCGGTTGCACTTTTCACTGCTCAAGCAATTTTAGGAAAGAGATGCGTTTTTAACGCTTTCCTAAACGGCAAGTAATCCCTATGGTTTCTCAAAGAGAGAGGCAGGGAGTTCCAGAGTTTGGCCGCTGCAACACTGAATGAGCGGCCACCCATCCTAACTCTCTGAAACCTCGGGACTACAAGTAACTGTGCTGAAGAGGAGCGGAGGGGCCGCGATGCAGAGTACCAAGCAAACATATTCTGCAAGGGTACTGGGCCCTGTTGGTGTACTGCCTTAAACACCAAGCACGCGGCTTTGTACAGCACTAACTCAGTTAACTCAGTTATTTGTCAAGAAATTGTATACTACCCAGTGCAATGTGGCACACTTTATGACAGCATTATTCTACTAGTTAGTTTCACACATGCTAACACTGTCTAGGCAAATTTGTCACCTTGTTAGCTAAACTATATCAATAAATCAATCAGCATTTATATAGAGCAGCACCGTCAACCCTAGTTGTAGCTGGTCACTGGGAGTGAGACCTCTCCATCGAAGAGCCAGATCTTGGGTTTTTTCCTGAAGTCCGCCAGAGACGGTGCTCTTCGAAGATGGAGGGGTAGGTCATTCCAGGTGTTGGTAACGTTATAGGAGGAGGAGTCCCCCCACTCCAGCTGCGATGGATGCAGGGGTGTATGCATGGGCTAGAGAGGAGGAGTGCAGGTGCCTTGCAGGTAGGTGGAAGTTCAGTTGTTGGTTGATGTAGGCCTGTCCTTGATCATGCAGAGCTTTCTAGGAGTGTGTGAGGATCTTAAATTGGTATCTCTTCTGGATGGGGAGCCAGTGGAGGTTTCTGAGGTTGGGGTGATGTGAGTTTGCTTGAGGAGGTCCAGGTTGAGTCTGGCTCCAGCATTCTGCTGGTCTGGAGTCTTTGGAGGTGCTGGTTGGAGATGCCGGTGTAGAGAGCGTTGCCATAGTTGAGGCGGCAGGTGATGAGGACCTGAGTGATGGTCTTTCTGATGTTGAGTGGAATCCACCTGAAATTTCTGGGGAGCGTGCTAAGGGTATGGAAGCTGGAGGCAGCGACTGCGTTGACTTGTTACTTCATGGTCAGTTCGCTAGTGAGGATGATGCCTAGGTCAGCAATTGAAAAGTGACCAGTTGACCTTTGGAAATGGAACTTGTACAACACGGTAACCTCTGTATTGTGTTTTAAATAACTTTTGATCTAGGTAAGATAGAAGCAATTTTTTGCTAAAATCTGAAATTATATAACAGGTGAATGACTGTGGTCTAAACCAAAATTATGCAGCAACGCTACAGTCACTGAATAGCATAATTCCTGTGCCATGGTAATGACAACGCATTTCGTTTTTATGTTTTACTTGGGCATTTATACCTTGGTCATGTTTTAATATATTTATCAAATTGCTGTAGGAGTCATTAAATGTGTTAAGCTGGGTTGATGTGCAGTGAAGAATTATTTTGTTTAATCTTTGTACCAATACTCAGTGCCTAGTTATTCTCTCTAAATTAGATTCATAAAATAAAGTTAAGTTCTGCTATTTGTAGTCTAAAGACTCATAACAATCACTGATAAAGCAAATGAATATGTTTTTCCAATTTTCAAAACCTTTTGTATGCTGAGAATAAACATACCATTGTGCCTGTTGAAAGACCTTCTTATGTTGTCAAATTATTTGTCCTTGGTATTTACTGGTGGGAGTACATGTTCAATGCTAACATTTGATGTCTATAAAATGCCTTTGTGCAGGAAAGGTAAACAGATATTAGCTATAATAAATCTCCTGTTAGGGGTCCGCCATCAAAGAATAGAACTGAACTGTGCACATAATTAGATTGCCAATTCTCAGCATGACTGGTATACTTGATGGGACTAAAAAGTAATTTCCAGTAACTAATGTTAGCACTATAGGAGACCTTGTGCCAATGTACTCTGCTGGCCCGCTACAGGCACATCTAACTACACACCAGTGGCCAAAGTTGTGCAGTGCTGGGGTAACATAATACAGTGCAGGTCCAGCATCATTCAGCAGTAGCAGTGCCTGTTATGTCTGTCTGTTAAGAAGCTTCCTTTGCTGCTAGCAATGCTCTACTTCTTCTATGCATGTACTGACTACACTTGGAAACAGCTTTCCACTTTGCAATCACCAAAAAGATTTGCCTAATAAATGCTTCTTTAAGTTCCAGGTTGTGAAGCTTCCTAATGAGCCATGCTTCAGGAAAGGTTTCTGATACAAATGGATGCTGTTTAGTGCACGTGGGCATAGTGACAATATAGGCAACATCTACCAACATGAAAACCCTAGCATGCTCATAATAAATAAGCACACAAGACATGTTTGTTGGAGAATACTTTGCTGCAGGTTTATTTCATAAAAGAAATATGCCAACGGGGTGAGTCAACTTACGGGTGATCCAAGGGCACGCAGTGGTGACTAACATAAGCTGCCCTGCCGACTTATGAGCCAACTGCACCGTGGCCAACCCAAACGGTGCTACCCTTATTGTTTGGAATCTCCCCCTTAAATACTGTGGACCACCAGTCCATCCCTTCGCTAATGCCTTTTATGGGCGGAGAGTGCCAATGCAAGCCCCCAGTTGCTCAGGCTTACAAACACCCAAAGGACTAGCCGGGTGCCGTCATTTTGTCCAGGGTCCTTCCGTAAAGACTCCTGGGGTTGTTTGGCATTTCCTCCCCTCTTGTGCTACTGAGGAGGGTACCCCTATGTACCATTCAGCCTCCGGATCGCCCTGTAACTCTGCGTGCAACTCAAATGAACAAGTTATCATATTTCCTACCCTATATACGCAACCCAGCCGACACCCCGGTAATGGGTTAGGGATGGCGATGAAATGGCTAGTAGGTGTAAAAGGAATGTCAGATGGACGAGGCAGAAATAAGTACCTTGCCCCCGCCCTCAAGTGCTGCGCTGGAAGTGACACATGGTCCGCGCCGGACTTCAGGGACTCCCAGACGGTCCCAACAACTAGACCTATTGGTGTGCCTAATGTGGCACTTGGCTGGCCGCCCTTCTAAGTGGGCACACTGTGTGTGCAGGCGGCAGCCTCATAGTGCCAATATAGGCAACATCTTCCAACATGAAAACCATAGCATGCACATAATAAATAAACACACAAGACTAGTTTGTTGGAGAATATTTTGCTGCAGTTTTATTTTATACAAGAAATATGCCAAAACAGTGGGTCAACTTATGGGCGATCCAAGGGCAGACAGCAGTGACTAACCAAGAAGCCCTGCTGGCATAATGAACCAACTGCACCCTGGCCAAGCCAATGGGTGCCTTCCTTTTTGTGGTGAATTTCCCCCTTAAATTCTGTGGACTACCAGTCCATCCCTTTACTCACACCTTTTAGGGACAGAGTGTGTCAAGGCAAGCTCCCAGTTGCACAGGCTTACAACCGCCCAAAGGACTTGCGGGACACCATCGTTTTGTCCAGGGTCCTGCCGTAAGGGTTGTTTGAGATTTGCACCCCTCTTTTGCTCCTGAAGAGGGTACTCCTATGTACCATTCAGCCTCCGGATCGCCCTGTAACTCCGCCACAGCCCAGGATGTGGCAGCTGTCACATCCAGGGCCCCCACCAAGACAGGCAACTTTTTTACTTACAACCCGCTGTCTCCAGGGCGTCGCCCAGGTCCAACAAGAACAAATCCATATCCACCTTAGACAGGTGAACCCCATCCTCATCCAAATACCCAGTGGCCTTGGCATGTAGTATTTCATGTCTGATAAAGCCAAGACCCCTCTGTTCCTTGAAATTGCGCATGGCGCTGTTTACCCTCGCTGCGAGGCCTCCGGGTGGTTATGCACTATATACAGCGCTGCGAGGCCTCCGGGTGGTTATGCGCTATATAAGTGGAATTTTTCATTTCATTTCATTTCATTTCACGCTCCTTTGGGAATGTTCAATAGCCTCTCCTGACCTAGGCCCATGCCAGACCTTCCGTGGGGTGATATCGGACCACCATATCTCACATTTCTCAATCTGATTACTAAACTCACCCTTTATAGTATTCATAGCCTGTTTTTTTTAAACAGATTTTATTGGCATTTAGCCTTCAGCAATACTCATACACATTCTTATCCAGTCATTGAATATCCACATATCCCACCATAGGGTCCATCCCAGCCAGTTCTTACGTCTCTCCTCCAACTCCCCATGTAACCTATGACTGTTTGCTACATTATGCAGTGCTTGCTGTCCTGGATTCTCAGCAATGTTAACAACCTAACTGTTCCCCCGCTCTACTATCCCCCCACCTCCCCCCTCCCCTGCTGCCGCCGACCACCCTGCCATGTTGTCTCTCGCTGTATTCATAGCCTGTTGAAGTGTATTTCTACCCATGAGCATCAAGTAATTGCCCCCAAGGGAGATGACAACAATGTCGAGGGAGGTCCGACTTCTGCTAGTCTGTGCTGCAGCTTCTTCAGCAAGCAGTGCCATCGCATGCCTGGGAACCTCAACCAAACTACCTGAGTGAGGGAAAATCCATGCATCCAACTCCTGCTTTCTGCCCATTGCGCCACCCTAGCGATACCTGAATGGCAGATCACCCACACATTTTGATCCTGGCGAAATAAAGAAATTAAAGTTGCAACCACCATTTTAATTATATACACAATACACCAATGAAACATCAAGTAACATAAATAACTGACAAACTGTTTGTGGCCATACTAACACTGCAAGCTAATCATAAACTTCTATAGCCACACTGGTACACATAGCGCAAACCTTTATCCATTTCAACCTTTATGGGCGAATGTAGCGCTTGTAGCACTGTGACTCCCACGGCCCCACTTGTTCAATGCGGTCTGCCGGTAGGCCAACCTTAAGTGCCGAGGTGGCCACTCCTTTCCGGGAGGAATGGCTGGGAAAACGCTTTCCTGGGCCAGGGATTTATGACAACTAAAGGCAAGACCTCATAACTTGATCAACCCGAAACTTGATGGGAGGCGTGAGATCTGCATTTATTACTGTTAGCAGGTAGCCTCCTGTGTTAGGGTGGAGGGATAAGTAATCAGAGACAAAGACCACAGGGAAAAGCCTCTTGTCACCCAGAGTTTATAGCAAAATTACTTTCTCCAACCGTCCCTGGTCAGTTTTGGATCTTTTCACCTGTATTCTTATGAGTCTCCTTTGAGCTGGGTATCCTGTCTGCCTACAGCCTCCACAGACCCATCCTTCTTTGACCTAGCCACCAAATTACTTATTCTGAAGGCCCTAAAGAATGCCAAGCTGAATGCCGCCGTGAAGAGGTTAACTTCATAAGGTGTATATGTAGCCCTGTGCAATACATCAATCATGCCCTGTAGCATGCGGAATTCGATGGGCGACCAAGAGTCTGGAACTCGTGTTTCCCCACTAGCCCATCCCTTAAGTTCTGCCCTGATCGGGAACACCCTACCAGGATCCTGTTGCCCCTTGATCTTGGCATGGTGGCTCACAGCAGCCAGGTGGCCTGTGGTCCAGGAGTGGCTCCCTCTTACCCTGATCCTTGGCACACAAGACAAAGAGTTTGACCTTGTGCCCTTTTGTCATTGTACCCCCACCCCAAGAACCTACCACTTTACAGAAAGTAGAGATGCAGGCCTTGTACCGCCTCCTGGTCCCTAGTGCTAATGAGAGTTCGCCCAGCTCAATTAACCGCTGTTGCACAGTAGAAGGTGCCAAAGGTACGGTGGGAAGGGAGTCAACTCCGCTCTAGCTCGCTGCCATGCCCCCCGGAAACGGAGCCTCTGAAAATTAGAGAGCGCATGAGCTGCCACTTTCTTTACCCCTTGGATGTGCCTAGCCCAAAACTCCACATTGTTATGCAAGCAAGCCCACACCAGTTCCCTCAGTAAGCAGAGCATCAGTGGACAATTGACTGATAGTGCATTTCTGGCCTGAACCACTGCCATATTGTCAGACCAGAAAGGACCCTTCTAGATACCAGAGCATCTGGCTAGAGATGAAGGGCTGCCACTATGGGGAATAGTTCCACGACAGTCACATTGGCCATAATCTCCTTCTTCTGACACATGCATTCAGTCATTTCTCTGCGCACCACTCGTTCCCCATGATTGCGCCGAAGCCTTCCCTGCCTGACACATCTGTGAATAGGCACAGCTCAGGGCTGCCTGCCCAAGGTGCTCTCCATATAAGAGAACCATTGAAGTTGGCCAAGAATTCCTGAGATCCTGTTTCATTCCATTGCTCAAACTAACCAGGTGGCCCTGGCCAACCTTCTGGCAAAAACCCTCCCTGCTGGGATCACCTTAGCCGCTAAATTTCATTTACCCAAAAGGCTCTGAATAGTGCTCAAGGTTGCTTTATATTTTGCCAGTGTTGCTTGAATGTCCTGAATCAGAGCCTGCACCTCGCCCACCGGGAGTCTGGACATGCCCTCCACTATGTCTCGCTCAATGACCAGGAATGTCAATACCTGCGCTGGGCCCTTAGTTTTGTGCGGTGCCAATGGGATCCCTAGGTGGTCAGATAATCTTTGTACTTCTGGAGTGCCCGCCTGTAATCTTGTGTTCCCTCCTCCCCAATTAGCAGTAAGTCATTGAGGTAGTGAGTCACACCCTGTACACCAGACGGCATAACAAGTAGGTGCGAAAGGAACGCCGGATGGGTGGGGCAGATATAACCCTCAAGTGCTGCGCCGGAAGTGACGTGTGGTCTGTGCCAGAATTCAGGGACTCTCAGAGGGTCCCAACATCTAGACTGTTGGTGTGCCTAATGTGGCACTAGGGTGGCCGCCCTCCTAAGTGGGCACAATGCGTATGCCGTGGGCAGCCTCATTCCTTGTGCTCGTGCTCTCTCAGTGTTGGCTGCGTGGTGGATATGGATGGGACACAGTTGTGTCACGCTCGTGCCCATTTAATAAATTGCTTAAGGGGATGCTTAGTTGTCTCGTGGGGAAGAAACTTCGATTGGTTGAATGTCAGCGGGAGGGATATATGTCAATGTTGATTGTAATGGTTGCCATTAATTACTCACCCTCGGACCTGACCGTCATGTGGAGTACAGTAAATAGGGACCTTCACACTACTACTCAAGTCCGTTTATTTCTTACTAAGGATTAACTGCGGGTGTTTACCTTATAGATGTCTGTCCTTTAAAAAGCCAGAAGTCGGTTAGAGAACAGTGATGAAAAAACAATGAGTTATATTGAGCTGTAAAGCACGTTTAAAGCAAACCTTTCAGGTACTGACAGATCAGTCCTGAAAGAAGTCTCCATTGACCGAATACTAATTGCTCTTCCATTAACATGCTCCTGGTGTTCCATGCAAGTCTCCAGCAATGATTATACACTTTACCGAGATTCAGATTATGACAAATGTCGGCATTCTTAAATGACAGCATGTTCACTGCTCTGCCAATTTAAAATCCGCTTTGCATCCGCCAAAATACATGAACTGCACACGTTTTATGCAAAAAGCGGGTAAACACTCCAGTTTTCTTTTACCATAAAATCAAAAATGCACCTAATTGAAACAAGTTTAATAGAAGAGAATGCAAAATATTATGGGCCTTATTTATGAAGGCCTTGCGTCAGTTTTGCGCCGCCGGTGCGTCACTTTTTGTGACGCACCAGCGGTGTAAAAAATGCGCCTTGTTGCACCATATTTAAAAAGTGACGCATCTAGGTAGATACGTCACTTTTTAAACCCCTGCGCCACATTATACCTGCATCAGGTATAATGTATGCAGTGGGGGCATTCCCCCGCAAAAAGCCTCGTTATAGTGATGCAGTGAAATCTATGAGATTTCACTGCATCACTTTTAGGACGCTGTTGCGTCAAAATCTTGCGCCTGCCTCACAGCAGGCGTAAGACTGACGCAAGCCCTTTCACATGGGGCTTTCCCCATGTGAAAGGACGCATTGCTGGAGTTGCGTCACTTTTGTGACACACTCCAGCAATGCGTCACTTTTGCGCTCACAGATACGTCAGAAATACTGACGTATCTGTAACTCCTTGCGACATGATGCGTCATACATTAAATATGACGCTTCAGGAATGTCGTAAGGAGTGCGCAGTGAAAAGTGACGCATCGCTGTTTTCACGCAGCGATGCGTCACTTTTCATAAATGAGGCCCCATGTGTATGTATGTGTTATCTGTTGTTATATAGCAACAAATCAGTATTTTTACTACACTTCCAAATACTATCTGTACTTTTATTAAGAGGCATATGAGCGCCATAGTAGGAGAAACACCATCTCCATGGTCCGTCAGTCATTCATATTCAAGGCAAATCATAACGTGGGAAGTATAGGAGAAGTCCTATTTTGAATCTCTTAGTTGATTTTCAGGAGTTCACTTTTGCCTTCTCGAACTTACAACAATAAACAAACATTTACCACCCTACCGCTATACATGCATTCAACAAATAACTGCTATGCCATGTGAAATCCTTATACACCAATACAAACAGCAACTGAGTTAAGCAGATATGACGCTGTGGTTATTAGACAGACATCGCAATAGCAAATGTTTCAATGAAAGTGTGTGACATTACCATACACTCAAGTAGTGATAGGACACTACACATTTTACTCAACACAGCGTCAGCACTGTTGTAGTGCACTAAGGGATTTGAAACCAGAGGTGCTCCACATGCAAGAACGATAAAAACAATGTGAGATTAAAGTTCAGGGTGGGTGGCACTATTGTGTCACGCTACAGGACACTTGACTCAAACCCACAGCACAGGTGAAGTAACAAGGCACTCCAACCAATGAAACATATGATGAGTTATTGGATCGACACCATCACCCCATACCATTTTGCTAACATATCAGGAACAAAATGTCAAGGACTACGCTTAAAAACAAGAGGGAGAGGACCGGGAAGATCTGTGATAAAAGGCCCAAACAAAGGAATTAGGGAGGTTCGCTTCCTCCTATTAGATCCACAACATAGGGCCTCATTATGATGGCAGTCAGACTTTTGTCTGACCGCCATCATATCGAGGACGGGACCCCCCCCAACTTGCTGTTGGCGGTCCCACCATTGGTATTACGATGCGACCGCCTTGAAGGCATTCACAATTTTTATTTTATTTTATTGCAGCATGTGCTGTGGGCTGCAGCACATGCCACAGTACAAAAAATACACTTTTTGCATATCCTCGCACTATGGTGCCTGCCACATGGTGCAGGTATAAGTTGGCGGGGCCCCCCAGGTGCCCAAATGCCCATGTCAGAGGGCCAGGTTGGAAGGGCCCCCGAGGGGGCTCCCAAAGTCAAGTCCACCAGCCTACTCATGGCTGGTGATCCTCCATGAAACAGATAGCAGAAACTGACGGTCTAATGCCTACGGCGTGCCTGAGCAGTCACCGCCACCTTTGTAGGCATTACAGACCGGCCAACGTTCCAAAGGGCAGCTTAGTGTCGGGCGGTCTTTCTGCCCCCTACCATAGTTATGGATGAAAGGTGGAGCTCATTTCATTAACATTTTCTAAATAATTCTTATGACTTGTTATTCTCTGCTGCTGACTTGTGATGGACAAGAATACAGGAACACATCTAGAGATAAAAGCACTGGCTGCGCCAATGCTTAGAGAACTTTAAAGAGACGGCAATTTTGAACTGTATCTTCCGCTCAGGAAAATAAGATATGTATGCTTGTCATGTTGCAGAGAAACACACCATCGGTACTTTGAGCCAAACAGCAGGATCAGTTATCCACATATGTGCACACAATATGGTATTCATGTGTAAGGTAACATGAGAAACTTAACATTTCTAAACTTATATGGTGCTGCATCCATTTTTCAGAAAAGGGGGGTTGCGCTTCTCCTGTCATTTTACTTCTTCAAACTCCCTCGATCACCCCTCACTGTATCTCAAAATAGTGTGAGTAAGCACACACCCTCACACCCGGCCTGGTAGAGCAGACATACTTCTGCTGATGCCATGCCTCAGATGCTTGGATTTCACAAGATGTGGGTTCATCTACACCTCTGAAGGGAGCAAACAGAGGCAGAAAGAAACTTGGCGCCCTCACAGCATCTGGTGAATCAGATAAGGTAGAAGGTAGTCCATTTTGTGCTTACAGCTCATTTACATATCAAATCAATACCTGACCACTGAGCACACATTTCTCGGCACATCCCCCAAATATTTAGATTCAACAGTGTAGGTGGATCACAGTAGTGCCAAGTTCACGAAGCCATACGCGTTTCAAGCTATGTAAGCTCTTGATCACTGGCAGGAACTGAGGCGAGAACCGCACTGTGAAGAACATGCTTTTAATTGAAATTCAAAGTCCCGCCCCAGTGGGCGTCACAAATGGCTTTGTGGATAATGTAGTCTGAATGCTGCCACCAAAGACTTTAATCGTTCACTCACCAAGTCGCTAGCACGCTTCTGCCTCAGTAACGCGTGCTAGCGGTGGGACTTTGAATTTCAATTAAAAGCATGTTCTTCACAGAGAGCTTCTCGCCTCATTTCCTGCCAGTGATCAAGAGCTTACATAGCTTGAAGCGCATATGGCTTCGTGAACGCATGGGGCATTCTGGTTCTGTTGGCGCCTGTGGTGCAGTGTGCGGGTACCTCGAGGTGTGCGACATCCTAAAGGGCAACCTTGTGGCTAAATGTTATGCGGCTGGTCTGGTCGCGTGGATGTCCTGATGCCGAAGTGGCATTCCCCGGTGCCTGTAATTCAAGCGCTGTTACGGGACCGAAGGGGCCTTGCATTTCAGGAAGACTTTGGCTGCATTAACAGGGGTGCCAACATTCTCTTCACCCTGATGGAGCTTTATTTACTGAGGCAGAAGCGTGCTAGCCACTTGGTGAGTGAACGATTAAAGTCCTTGGTGGTAGCATTCGAACTACATTATCCACAATGCCATTTGTGACACCCACTGGGGCGGGACTTTGAATTTCAATTAAAAGCATGTTCTTCACAGTGCGCTTCTCGCCTCATTTCCTGCCAGAGATCAAGAACTTACATAGCTTGAAACGCATACAGCTTCGTGAACGCATGGGGCATTCTGGTTCTGTTACCCCCGTGGTGCAGTGTGCGGATACCTGGAGGTGAGCGACATCCTAAAGGGAAACCTTGTGGCTAAATATATATATATAAATTAAGGGTGGGCGTAGTTCGCGAAGTAGCGCTATGCGAAGCTACGCGAAGTGCACTTCGCACTACGCGAACTTCACGTAGCACTATGCAAGCTACGTAGTAGCATGTTCGCACTGTGCAAGATGCATTTTCAATGATTGCACAGTGCGGAAAAGCATCCGGCACTGTGCAATCATTGAAAATGGCATCTTTCACAGTGCGAGCTGTAGTTTTCTGCTGCTCGAGTAGATTATTACTCGAGCTGCAGCTTTCTCAACGCAAACTGGTAGTTTCACATTGAGAGCGGTCGCGAGCAAGCGCAACCACTCACAATGAGAAACCTTACCTCCCCGCGTTGAGAATCTCGCCGGGATGTCATTTTGCTTGCTCGCGGTCGCGAACATGACGTTCAGGACCGCGAACAAGCAAGAAATGAGCGCTGCACTACGCTACACTGCACTACGTGTGTTTGCACTGTGCTACGTGCAGCTCGCGTAGTGCGAAGTTGCGCAAACTTCGCAAACTCCGCGAGCGTAGCGTAGTGCTTCACCCAGGGTTAATATACATATTACTAAATGTTAAAAATTCAAAAACAACACTGTAAAAATATATAGCAAAAGTAATGTATGTTACAAAAATGTTATAAACTAAAATGTCAACAAATATTGTCTGTTACAAAAAATTAAATACCTGTCTTCTAAAATATATATAAAAATGCTAAAAACATGTATGTTAAAAAATATAATATATCTGAATAAACATATGTCCTAAATATATTTTGTTTTTCTAAGAAAAATGTGTATTTATTTTGTGTATTTCCTGACTTGTATAATGTTGCCTTAATAAAATATGTGGTTTTCCTAATTATTTTATGATTAAAAAATAAAGATCATTTAAACATTGACAAGTGTTATTTTTTTCTATTAAATTATTATTATTAAATACTTTCCTTAAATGTATATTTTAATGCAATGTATAATTTTTTTAACTAATATATATCATGTCAATATATAATAAATATACACTGAGTGAATTTCCTAAACATTAAAGATATATATTTTACTATTCCCACTCGAGTTACGATTAAGAAGCAGATTCCGATTTTGACCCAATGGGCTTCAAACGATGGTCGGAGCCCCTCTGACTGAACCGGAATGTGTGGGCCGTAATCCTTTCTGACCGAGCCATTCTGATGGGCTCAGTTGGAAAGGAATCCGACTCGGATTTAACGATTGCAGACGACAGACTCGGAGAGCCTGTCCACAGTCCGTAAATCCCTCAGTACTCCCCTGGTCGCCTCTTTACGACCGAGGGAGTACGATGACAGCTTTCACTGCCTTTTCGTGCCGGTGTGTCCGGCACAAAAAGGCAATCGGAAGCTGTCTTTGGGGGCCCTCAGCTGGGCCCCCATGGGTGTGAGGCTGCCGGATGGCGGCCGGGGGCACCTATGGTGCCCCTCCGTTGATCCCTGCATCTGGTGGCAGGCACCTTGGAGTGCCGGCCACAGGGTGCAGGGATGAACTGCACCCCTGCTTTTAACAATGCAGGCATGCATTCTGCTCGGAATGCATGCCTGTATCTGTCGCATCGTACTAGCAGGGCTGTAACTGACGACAGCAGGTCGGTCGTTACAGCTCCTGGCCGATGTCGAAGAGACTCAGGTCCACCTGACATCAGAATAGGCCCCATAGTCAGGGAATGTGCTTGACATTAAAGATATATAATTTACTATTTCCACTCCAGTTAACATTAATTCAGGGGAGGGTTTGGACACTAAACCTATATCAATTACTATTCCCACTCCAGTTAGTATTAATTCAGGGAAGGTGCTGGACAGTAAACTTATATCATTTACTATTTCCACTCCAATTAATTTAAAGTCAGGGAAGGTGCTGGGCATTAAAGATATATAATTTACGATTCCCACTCCAATTAGTACTAATTTAGGTAAGGTGCTGGGCACTAAACATATATAATTTACTATTCCCACTCCAGTTAGTATTAATTCAGGGAAGGTGCTGGACACTAAACTTATATCATTTACTATTCCCACTCCAATTAAAATAATTTCTGGAAAGGTGCTGGACACTAAACCTATATATGTATTATTCCCACTCCAGTTAGTATTAAGTCAGGGACGGTGCTGGACACTAAAGAGATATAATTTACTATTCCCACTCCAATTAATATATAGTCAGGGAAGGTGCTGGACATTAAAGACATATCATTTACTATTCCCACTCCAGTTAGTATTAGTTCAGGGAAGGTGCTATACACTAAGGGGCTTATTACGATGCTGCAACGGAGCGCGGCACTGAAAGTTGCGAGGGTCCCACTTGGCAAATTAGGATGAGCCCGCCACACTGGCGGGCGCATCCTTGACTGTAACATTGCGGCGGGGGGTAATTTAGGCAGCACCTGCCACAATGATAAAGCCCATGCTGTGCATTGCCATGCACAGCGTGACAGACACCTTGTGCATGGCAATGATGGGGGAACCATGGTGACCCCCCAGTGCAGCCACTCACACCCCCCGGGGGCCCACAATTGTCCCCGCGGTGAATTCCCGCATACCTTTCCATGGCGTAGTCTCCACCATGTAAAGGCATGCGTCCTAATATGGATGGCAGAGCCTGCAAGACACCGCAACCATATTGACTCCCTTTCCTGTCCGACCGGGGAAAAGCGGCGGACCGTCTTTCTGTCCGCCATGGTGCCCCTCTCCATGCTAATGTGGCGGGGGGTGAACCAGGGACATTTTGCTCCCCAATATCATATTGTGCCCCTAAATCTATATAATTTACAATTCCCACTCCAGTTAGTATTAATTCAGGGACGGTGATGGACATTAAACATTATATTATATAAATTACCAAAAAGTTAATATTTATATATATTATTAAACTCAAATTTATATACTAAATACAGTACATTATTCCACATTTAAAATATTTTTTTCACCAATAGTTATAACATTCTTATTACTTAACTATTTTAAAATATTAACAATTTAAAATAAAAGTGCAGTACATTGTTTAAAAAGTACACTTAATAATTATTATTTAGAAATACATTATTTTTTGATAAATTAATAATACAAATTAAATTAAATAAAAGATTACATTATATTTCAAAACACTCTTCATCGCTCATCCCTATAAACATCAATTTGTAATAATAAATGCAATTTTTTCAAAAAAGATTTTAATTACAAATTTAAATAAAAAATGTAGATTACAATTTTATTTCACAACAACATCATACACTATAATCCCAAAATTCCTAAAAACACAAAGGGGCCTATTACGATGGTGTAAACGGGATGGACCGCCAGAGGTGCGGCGGTCCCGTCATGGCAATTAGGATGCGACCACTCTGGCGGTCGCATCCAGCACATTTTACATTGCGGCGGTGGTGCTGTCAGCAGCTCCTGCAACAATGCAAAATATGCATGTTCTGCATTGGCATGCACAATGTGACAGGCACCGTGCCGTGCCTGCCACCTTGTACATGCCAATGAAGGGGGTACCATTGGTTCTCCCCAAGTGCAGGCATCCACCCCCCACCACCCAGGGACTTGCAATGGGGAGTTTCCACCATGGAAAGGCATGTCACAGCAGGGAAGCTAATGTGCATGGCGGTGCCTGCACCAATACCATATTTGCTGCTTTTTCCGTCTGGCCGTCAATCCGACCGGTGGAAAAGCGGCAGACGGTCTTTCCATCCAACACGGTGCCCCTCGCCATACTAATATGCCGGAGGTGAATAAGGATATTTGGTGGGCGGATCGCCACCGCTGGGCCGGTGGTGGTGATGCGCCAGATATCCTAATGGGCCCCGAAACCCCTATTCCAAAACAATAATTTTATTTTCAAAAAATCGTTTTAAATGTTGAAATATTACATTCAAAAATCTTAAAAAACACTCCCCACCCTTATCCCCTACAAACACATCACACTCATAAAAATACATTTCATATTTGAAATTTCAAATTTGTAATTGTAAAAAAAATGTATACATTTATTTTAAAACACTCTCCACCCTTAGCCCCTAAAAAATCAACATCCCACTCCTAATACAACAATTCATAATTCAAGTTACAAAATTTTTATTAAAAAAAGTAAAATCTTTTTAAAACACTCCCCAACCTTATCCCCAAAAACCCAACATCCTGCTTCTAAAACAACATTTCATAATTGAAATTTTAAAATTTTAAACATTTTGAAAAATGTAAAAAAATATTTATAAACACTCCCCACTCTTTTCCCCTAAAACCCAATTTCCCGCTCCTAAAACAACATTTCATATTAGAAATGCTAAAATTAAAAAAAATTAAAACAATTATTTTAAAACAGTCCCCACCCTTATCCCCTAAAAACCCCAAATCCTGCTCCTAAAATGTATATTACATTTATTTTTTAAACAATATACTACAACTATTATTAAATTAAAAACAACAATGTTTTAAGATAAAATAATACTATTGTGATATTTTAAAAAATCGATGTTTTGTACATTCTAGATTTTTGATTTTGATATTTTTAACAGCACTAACAAACAATATTTTTAAATACGATAATTTTGATTCCATATTTTATACTTCCATATTTTACACACAAAAAATATATTTTTAACATCGATATATATATATAACATCGATATTTTAGTATTATAGTATATTGATATAAAAAATTCGATATTGTGACTAGTTACCAGCTGAACTGTCTACTGTATTTCTGTAGTGAATAAATGTAATGTAATTTCCTTCATTTCTTATGCACACCTCATTCAGTACGATGCAATGAAGTAGGGAATCCTCTAGATGTATCTCATTGAATATACCTTATGTACTAGAATGTTCATTGGTTTACAAGACTGCTACAGTAGCAGTACAACTCTATTACGTTACATCTCACTTGGGAATGTTTTCGGATTTTCTGTCTAAAACCTGATAAAAGATGACGTTTTTGGGATATATGCCAGTCTTTTGGCTTATGTCTTTGAGATCAGACTCTATGTCAGTCTGTTTATTTGCTTGACATTTAGGGCCTCATTACAACCGCCTGCCACCGTAACGGTAAACGGGTCCGACCGCAAGAGGTGTTGCGGTCCTGCCAGGCCCATTAGGATGAGACCGCCACCCTGGCGGTCACATCCCACATATTTTACAATGTAAGCAGTACCTGCCGCAATGTAAAATATGCATGTTGTGCATTGGCATGCACAACGTGACATGCACTGCGCGGTGTCTGCCACCTTGTGTATGCCAATGAATGAGGGTACCATAGGTACCCCCCAAGTGCAGCTCCCCACCCCCCACACCCCTGGGGCCCATAACAGGCCCCCAAAGCATTTTCCGCTGACCTTTCCATGGCGGCATTGCAGCCATGGAAATGGGTTTTTCAATGGCACATGATAATATGGATGGCGGTGCCTGCAAGGCACTGCCACCATATTATCTACCTTTTTCCTTCCTGCTGACAATACAACCGGCGGAAAAGTGGCAGACGGTCTTTCCGTCCACTGCGGTGCCCATGGCCATACTAATACAGTGGGGGGTAGCCCAGCAACATTTGGAGGGCGGATTGCCACTGCCCGGCCTGCATGGTGATCCGCCCGGGATCATAATAGGCACCTAAGTTCTGACTATTGGCTTGCTTCAGATCCTGACCTTATTTCTTCCTCTTGCAGATTATTCATTTAGCAAGTTTGATTGAGCTAATTCATAATTTACTTACAAATTACTTCTAGCCTTCTGTAATGATCTTAAATTTGCATGAACATATAATATTTTGACCTGGAATAATGTTTTGTGTAAGTTACTTTATTTGTCTTTGGACTCACTATGTCCTACGAAGACTAAGATATTCCTGATACTGTGTCTCGAACCTCGTAAATGCTGACATAGGCGCAACGCTGTTCGGGAGAGTATTTTATGTGCTTTAAAATAACAAGGAAAAGGTTTTTCTTCTCCAGGTATCATACCCCAAACACTCATGATCCCCAAAAATGCCATGCCATTTTTAACTGACCTTTCACTCAATGAGGTGTAGGATTGAGAATGATGCTTACTGTTGTGACCTGAGTTAAGTGCCAAGGTAAAATTTCCCCTACCATAGTATGTTACAATCCTCAAGCCACTTACAAACATCTAAGATTTCCTCAAACATATGGGCTGCATTTGTATTCAGGTCATATATGTCTCAGCATAACAAGCTGTCAAAGAAGGCTAGATACCTTTCTGACTGAACAGCTATGAATCTTCTACATTTGAAGTATATCCATCTGCACACTAATATAGCCACATCAACAACTAGGTACGGCAGCTCTTAAGGAGCTTATAAGTACCCTATTTCGAAGCACAGTGCATGGGTGCCTTTAATGGTATGTGGGTTTCCTGCAAAAAGGCAACATATATTTTGTGATGGTCTGGATATGCAAAGACGTGTCTTATAATTTTAGGATTTTGCGGTTGTCCAGGATAGCAAAATGACTGGTTTAAGGTTACGTCACTAAGCATATCTTCCCTGCTTTTTACAATAACTCTTTCACCCCTTTGCCCCCTGCCTCCCCAGGCTGCTCAGTTAGCATGCAAAAATGTCATATAAAACATAAAACAAATCCCATCTCCTCCGCCCAGGTAGTAACCACATAATATTAAAGCAAACACTAAACCCCCAATATATGCTGATCGCAAAGTGTGCCAGGTGCTGGTGTGCAATGCGTGTAGTGCAGAATCTCTCAAACCCCACAGCCCATGGTGTGAAAAATTATGTCATGTATATAGTACTGCTAGGCAGGCTTCATAAGGCAATGTCTAGGGGAGAGAGTTTCGGTGGAGAGGATCCCGCTCAACCTCAGCATACCTGTTGGACTACACACTCTCTGTACGGTCAACCCCAAGCTTTTGCCTTCACTCCTATTTCTGCTGAATTTGTTTTGTTGGTTTTAGGACTATGCATACTTTACCTCTGCTAACCAGTGCTAACATGCTTGTGCTCTCTCCTTAAAACGTGGGAGAATAAGCTAATACCCAATTGGCATGTTTAATTTACATGTAAGTCCCTAGTAAAGTGGCACAATCTGTGGCCAAGGCTTGTAAATTAAATGCTATTAGTGGCCCCACCCACTTAAGTAGAACTTTAAGCATGTTTCAGGCATGTAATTGCAGACTGTGTTCAGTTTTAAACTGCAACGTCAAGCTGGCAAAATAAACCTTTTTGCCAGGACCAAACCCTCTATTTTAAAGCATATAAGTCTAAGCTTGAGGCACTTGCGACTAATTTCTTTTCCTGGCTCGATGATGATGCTAATAGGCTGAACCCCCAAACAAAGAAGAGATACCAAAGATCCTGTCAGTCAGCCAGATGGTACTCGCCCAAACTCAAGGAGTTAAAAATAGCCTGCAGGAGACAGGATAAAATCTGGAGAGCCAGTTATTCTCCAGATGAGAAAGATAAATATAGGAGGCTACTGCCGAACTATAAACCAGAAATCAAAACGGATTATTTTTCTCATATAAAATCAAATCTGCAAGTAATTTCTCCAAGAAACTATTTAAAAAGGCCCGTCTGCTTGCTCATCCACCAAATGCTAATTCTCTAGCCCACACATGATCTCAGTAATAAGCTAGCTAACTTCTTTTAAAACAAAAGTGAAGTGATATACAATGTTTTTAAAGCAGAAAAGGTAGATGACCTCCTAGCATCTGAAATCACTCTTATAAGGATAACATCCCTTCTCTGTGTATTTTTCTATCTCTAGCATCAGAAGAGGTAGTTCAGTTGATCTTACAGAGGAAGCCTGTGGCCCCCTTTGACCCCGGGCCAGGTAACATCTTTCATGAGCTGGCAAATACAGTACCTCCATACATCTACTCTAAAAAAAGCCATGGATGACGGTATTTTCCCCACTGAATGGAAGAGAGCATTGATTCGCCTTTTACTAAAAAAACATAAACACTCTAGATTTATGTAAAAAAAATAATTACTACCCTATCTCCGAGCTTTAAGTCCCAGCTAAAATCTTGGAAAGGCTCATGGATGTGGTTATTTCTAACTTTCTGGAGCAAAATAACATTCTTGATAGACCCTCATTTGACTTCAGGAAAGCATATGGTACGAAACCGTCTCTGTTGGTGGCAACAGAAGAGATTCGCAGAGTTTGGGACAGCAGGGAAAAGGTGATCCTTTTGAACCTGTCTGCACTCATAGACACCGTGATCCACAGGATCGTGATCCATCGTTTAAGGGAGAAATTGAATGGGTCAGCTCTTAGGCTTCTGGTATCTTTTCTTAGGAATAGAACCCAGTCGGTTACCTTTGGTGACTTTGTCTCAAGCTCCTTTTCCTTACCGTGTGGGGTCCTGCAAGGGCCTTCTTTAAGTCCCACTTGGCTTAATATCTATGTGGCTCCATTGGTGACATTAATTAGATCTTTTGGTTTTAACACACTGTCTTATGCGGATGAAACACGAATCATGGTCTCCATCCATTCTGATGTAGATGAGGTAACCAATAGATTTAAAAACTGTATGGCAGCTATTGCCAGCAGGATAGAAGTTCAATGTCTCAAACTGAACTCTGATAAAATGGAGGTGCTTCTTTTTGGATTAGATGTGTCTATTGGGAATTATACTTGGTGGTCACCCACATTGGGAACTCCCACCCTCCACCAGTCACCAAAGCCAAAAACCTGGGATTTCTTTTTGATTCCAAATTAGCCTTCAAATATCAGAGAAATCAGCTAATTTCTTCCTGTTTCTATCTTCTGAGAACACTGAAAAAAAGTCCTGCCATTTATCTCTTCTGAGCTCCAGACTACAGTGGTAGTTTTGCTGGTGTTTTCTCAGAATGGTTACTGTAACACTATTTACCTGGGCATACAACAAGGCCTTTTAATAAAATGTCAGTATCTGCAGTTCGCTGCAGTCCGGCTTCTGAAAAAAGTTAGGAGATCTGAATCAGATAGCAAAGATTTCAAAGAACTACACTGGTTGCCAGTTAGGAGCAAGGCTGCGATTAAGGCTCTCTGCTTGGCATACAAAGCCCTACATGGTATTGGCCCTGACTACTTTAAGAACAAAATTATATGGTATACTCCCATATGATCTTTCTGATCTGCCTCGGCCAGAACCATGCAAGTACCTAAGATTTATAAAGCTTCTTGGAATGGAAAAAGCTTTATTCATTCCACAGCTTTGTTGTGGACTCAAATGCTGTTGCAGCTTAGGTCTCAGTGAAATTTAAGGTGTGTTAGGGAACAATGAAAAACCTGGCTCTCTGCTTCCAGGTAATTACTCTTTTGCTGCTTTGGTCCCTTCTGAGACCTGGAGTATAGACGTTATTGCCAAGATGTCTTCGGGCATTCCTTGTGCTCTACTGTTGGTCATCCCTGAACTTTTTACCTTCCTCCTAGTCTTTTTTATGACATGGTCTTGGTGGTTTTAGGACTCTGGGCACTTTAGCACTGCTGTCCAGTGTACAGTGCATGTGCTGTCTATCGTAAAGCATGGTAAGATTGGTCTACACCTGTTTTGCTAATTTAATTACCTGTCAGTCCCCAGTAATGTGGTATCTCATATACCCGGGCCAGTAATTTAAATGCTACTGGTAGGCTTGCATTTCTGACTGCGCCACCCACCTAAGTAGCCTTTCAAACCTGTTTCAGGCCTCTGCCATTGCAAGGCCCGTATGCACAATTTACTGCCGGTGTGAGGTGGCACATAAAGTGGGTGCCACGTCTGTGACTCCCCTTTCACTACATAACAGTCACTCCTAAGGTAGGCCCTATCTTGCCCTACTGGCAGGGTGCAATGTAGGTAAAAGGTAGGACATGTGCCTTAACTATGTGGCATGTCCTGGTTGTGACAGACAGCCATTTTGGTTCCTCACTACTGTGAGGCTGCCCTCTCATAGGAATGTATTGGGGGTTCCCTGATAAATGTTTCAGTGGTAATTATTGATCTGAGAGGAGTAGAGTGGTCAAGTTCGGTATATTTGGAATATTGGTAATAAATGCTGCGCGATGGCGTATGCAAATTTATTATCACTATTTTAGAAATGCCACATTTAGAAGTGGGCATTTCTGGGTGCTATGTGTCTTTTTGCCTGCCTGATGTGCATTGCATGTCTGGCTCTGGAGTGACAGGGGCTGGGTGAGTCAGCACTGGGCTGAATAGGCCAATCTGCATTTGGAGTGGGGGGAGGAGTAGCCCCTGGGACTCAATGGGACTGTGCCTGCCTTCCACAAAGCTGTCTCCGCCCCCCCTGTGGTGTGTCTGGGGCCAGAGCCTACACTGACAAAGGGAGTGGTGGTACACCTTTAGAGAAAGGTGTGTGTGCCCCCAGAACTGGTTTGTACTGGGTACAGAGCCCTGGATCAGTGGGAGAACACAGACATAGGAGGTATAAGTATTGGGGCAGTCACCCCATGAAAAAGGCTGTTGGATGCTGTTGGATGCTTACTCGAAGCCTGCAGCCGGCAGGCTGCTGAAAGGCTGGTAGGAGATTGCTTGGAACTGCCGTGTGGGACTGACCTGCTGCCTGCTGGGTGGCTATGAGGACTTCCGTTCTGCTGAGTGGTCCTGTGTGGTGGCCTGGCTTTGACCAGTTTTGCTCAGTGTGACTTGGAACCTTGACAAGCCAGGCAAGCAAAGCCTGGTGCAGGGCGGGGCCAAAGAAGGGAGCCAGCAGAGGCGCCACTCCGTGTGAAAAAGAGTATTGAGGAGTCCAGGCATTGCAGCAGCAGCCGGAGGAAAGGAGGACAGAGGCCGCGCCCGAGTCAACCCGGCGTCCAGACAGCATCGGAGCACCACCAGGGACATCTTAACAGTGAGCCCCTGACCACTGGTTGATGCGGACAGCAGTGCTTGATCTCGCTCAGATCCCCCAAGGAGTGGTGAGTGGGGCTGAGCATTTATCTTTCTTTATACCTAAACTCAGGCCGCAGTGGTGAAAGGCCGGGACCGTTTTACGGTGAGTCCCTGTGCCACATGTTTGCGGGCAGTTGCACCCTCACCAGGTGTTGGGGGCATCTTTCGGTGGGAAAGTACTGCAGCACGGGCACGGGATGGTGTTGTGCCCTGAGGTGCAATTGTCAGCAATAGGGGTGTTCCCTCACATAATGGTGATTACGACATGTGTACTGTGGCAAGTGATTATTGTGATCCAGGTGGCTACTTGGTTGAGGCAGTGGCCTGGTGGGGGCACAAAATTTCACACCTGTGTACAGGGGACCAGGGTTTGTCCTGATACCCTGTTGAAGGGATGTAATATGTTCTATGGCGCCATGATGGAATTATGCTGTTAATGGGATGTGTTTTGTGTGCACTTTATAGGCAGCTAGCCACTGTGCACTGCTGATTATTATTATGCCGAATGTGTGTGCTCCGCCAGTGTAGTGTACAGCAATAATGCTTATGCATATGATGGTTATGCCTAATTTGGTTTGCATATGCTAAGTGTTGTGATATGATGGTTATACCTAAGCGCTAATGCCAGGGGTTACTGGTTGTTTTATATTCACTACTGCCATTATGTTGGTTATGACAGTGGCACGATTATCCCTGTAGTGTATATAATCCCTGTAAAGTAATACCTAGTGCCAGGTGGCACAGTGTATATTTGTGATTACATTCTAATGTGTCTTATGTGTAATACAAAGGCTATTTTTTATATAACCTTGTGTGGAGTTTCTTTTGTGGTGTTCCTAGTGTGTCGCTGCTGTGTGAGTGTGTTGCACAAACGCTTTACACATTGCCTCTGAGATAAGCCTGACTGTTCGTGCCAAGCCACCAAGGGGGTGAGCAGGGGTTATCTTCGGCGTGTAACTCTCTTGCCCTGACTAGAGTGGCGGTTTCTGCCTGGCTTAGGCATTTGCCCTAGCCAACCAGAAATCCCATTTCTAACGTCTACAAATATCAATCTAATCTATTCCTAATAAAATTATAAGTAGCATCTCGAGAAATATCTTTGGCTTTTCCAGTCCAATGTTTTAGCCAAACCAATTATACAAAACAATGACGGACAACAGGGGAGTGGAACAGATACCATGTGTCTTTGTCATATGCTGCCTGTCGATCAACTATTTCAACAAGAAGTACTCCATCTAATGTGTGGAAAGAGGTTGTGGCATTTACATCAGGGCATTTGCAGGGATACCAGGTGGTGATGGAGAGCAATGCCAGAATGAATTAGGCAGCTGCTCTTTTGGTGGCGAAAATGGCAATGGTTACGTCTTAGGGCGATATGGCATTCAGACTACACTACAAACAGTTACTTCGTAGCATTCAGATACTTGGCATGATATGGCTTCCCCTTTAATTCCCAAGCATGAGCCCTGGTCTCCTTGAGTTCTGCCTTGGAAGCTCTTGCAAAAGCACTTTGCTACAAGCTGCTTAAATGGAATTCTGTAGCCCAAGTGAGCCTGCATTTTACAAAGATGAAGGAGGGATAGACAATCGTATGTTTCTTACTTGGGATACCAGAGTGATAGGGATTCTTGAAGCAGCGGATGAGATAACCAACATGTATACAGCAGAGAGCATCATCGAGCCATGCATTGCTCTGAATGAAAACGAAAATAGGAAACCCTGGTTTAATTGCACGCTAATGAAACAGATATTTGATGAAGCCAGATATTGTAACTGATCCCACCTTAATCCCAATAGGGATTTGGGATGATAAGTAGAAAGGCTCCAGCACAAGACATCATCCTGTAGCGTGACAATATGGCCGAGATACCCGCCACCCCCTCTCAACACAATCCCCAAAAGGAGGGAAACCGGAAACAGTTCTTGAAGTTTTTGGAAGTGGGATGGAGTGACCATCCCGGCCGTATTTATTAAAACAAAATTAAAACATTAAACGTTCATGTTATGTACAATTTCATTACCATATTACGATGTTTGGCTAACCTTAACAGATTCTCTAATACAGAGGTTCTCCTAGCCGAACTAGCATCCTACAAAACATTTCTTGACATATTGAAATTGTACAACCTAACGTTTAAGGGCCAACGGCAAGATCATAACCGGTGTCAAGATCCCTAACCAGACTTACCCCTCCCACTTGGGCTGGGCGACAGCACGGAGGCGTACCTCAAGTGCAACTATTACCAATTTCCCTTGACTTGACGGGGGCACCTAAAGACTCGACGCCAGTTAAAGGTCGTTCGAATACTCGTGTGAGGTATCTAGAAGGTACCATAGACCTTATCCCAACCCGACACTACTTACCGCATCTGCCGTCGCAGATGTCACTGGCCCCGGGAAATTCCCCAGGAGGGGGCTGTAACCCCTCCTACAAAGGAAGGGGCCTTGACCGCCTTTCCTTTACTTCCGGCGACCCATCCTTAGAAGGGACCGCCTCCCCATTGAGGGGCCAATGGCCACCTCTCCCGAGCGCTCCCATCCGTGTTGGGTGACGCCCACTCATAGGGATCTACTAATTAGTGCTCACCGATCATGACCTTAACCGCCTACCAAGATAAATACGACAGTGCAAATTAACCTACGAATACATTGGCCACTATGACCGAAAGAGCATGCATTAAAAATTCAACATTAAACTGAATATCTTTAATGGCAAACATACTCAAAACAACCATTCTTTATTAACTCATCGACATGGCACTACGACCTGTATACGAAAACCGAAGCAAAATTAATCAACTTTATTATACACAACTGGCTGTCTTCAGGGGCTGGTGGGTGGGTCAAAATTGGCTCTTCGTTCTGTCCCGAGCTCACGTGCAGCGAGGAGGTGCAGCTTCAGAGCACAAGAACAAGAGGATGTCTTCTGGTCTTGCGTCCCTTTTTATCCGTCTTCAGGGCGGGCGTATACCCGCCCCTGCCTGCCCCGAGGGCGTGGCTGGCTGCATCGGTGTCTAGGCCAGCCCACTCTAGGGCGGGAACGAGCGCGCCCCGGCTACGCCGCTTCGGGCATACCAGCTGAGGCGCGCCTCCCGCCCAAAAATGGCTTCCCGGGGGGATCGAGGCACTCGGCCATACGTTCGGGGGGACCGAGTTGGTCGCCCCTTTCCATATGGCCGAGATACCCGCCACCCCCTCTCAACACAATCCCCAAAAGGAGGGAAACCGGAAACAGTTCTTGAAGTTTTTGGAAGTGGGATGGAGTGACCATCCCGGCCGTATTTATTAAAACAAAATTAAAACATTAAACGTTCATGTTATGTACAATTTCATTACCATATTACGATGTTTGGCTAACCTTAACAGATTCTCTAATACAGAGGTTCTCCTAGCTGAACTAGCATCCTACAAAACATTTCTTGACATATTGAAATTGTACAACCTAACGTTTAAGGGCCAACGGCAAGATCATAACCGGTGTCAAGATCCCTAACCAGACTTACCCCTCCCACTTGGGCTGGGCGACAGCACGGAGGCGTACCTCAAGTGCAACTATTACCAATTTCCCTTGACTTGACGGGGGCACCTAAAGACTCGACGCCAGTTAAAGGTCGTTCGAATACTCGTGTGAGGTATCTAGAAGGTACCGTAGACCTTATCCCAACCCGACACTACTTACCGCATCTGCCGTCGCAGATGTCACTGGCCCCGGGAAATTCCCCAGGAGGGGGCTGTAACCCCTCCTACAAAGGAAGGGGCCTTGACCGCCTTTCCTTTACTTCCGGCGACCCATCCTTAGAAGGGACCGCCTCCCCATTGAGGGGCCAATGGCCACCTCTCCCGAGCGCTCCCATCCGTGTTGGGTGACGCCCACTCATAGGGATCTACTAATTAGTGCTCACCGATCATGACCTTACCGCCACAGGCCCGGATAGTTGACCGGCTATCCGGGCCCCCCACAAAAACTCCTAGCTAAAGGTCATGTTTCAACGTTTTTAACCATGCTAAGAAGTCTCCTATGAGTAACTCATTTCCCACCCGAGACAAATGCACACCATCCCCTAGATACATACTGTCATCATTAATACAACCGTGCGGGATAGAATGCAATGTCCTGGAACGAAACAACCTACTCACTTTGTTATTAAGTTTTCTAACAGAATGGTTCAAAGCAGGGATCGAAACAGCCCCCCGCCACACTTTTCGTGGGATCATATGAGACCACGCAATTATGCACCCCGGAACTTTCCTCGCCAACCAACTTACAGTGGAAAGCATTGCCTCCAGGAGAAGTCGTCTACCGGTGGTGACCAAATCATTGCCCCCTAAATGTACTATGACTATAGACGGCGGTGACCTCGTCCGCCCTAACAAACCCTCAAAGAATGCCTGAAACTGGTCAATACAGAGACCGCCCCTTCCGTAGAAGGACATTCTGTACCCGTATTCCCCAGCTACGTGAATCATGTCACCTGCTTCGAATACGTCCGCGGCACGCCTCACGTATGAGTGGCCCACGACCCACACCTCCTTTCTCACAGCCGGTGATGTCTGACCGCTGGCCTGGTGTTGGGTCGACTGCATAGTCCGCCCCGCCTCGAAGGCTTGCGTAACTGTAAACCAAACAAAAGACAAGAAGCGTGAGTACATCATTACAGCTTCACAACATGTGCAACCGCACATACCTCTTATAACAATTGGAGGACCAACGCCCCACTCGTTTTTCTTGTTCCACATTAAGACCCCTGGCTGTAGCTTCAGTGGCAGCCCCTATCCGAAAGGAATGGGTCCCGAACTCACCCGGGTCCAAGCCCGCTGCGGTAATTAACATCGCGAGCACCCGCTGAAACTGAAACTTCGTCAGTGGGGTGGCGTCCGCGTGTCTCAACAATGTCCCCCCCCATGATGCCACCCTTCGTGCTAGGTAATCTTCTAAACACTTCACCGGACACATGGAAGACCCTGACATCCTGCGAATGACTATGCAGTCACCCACCCCACCTTGATCGGTTTTTGACTTGACAAAGGATACAGTCATCGTCTCACCCCTGATCCGACGTGTTCCCGGCACAAACCCCCCACCACATCCCGCTTGTTCCTTGCTACCAGCTCACTTATCCTCATTGCCCCGTGAAATGCAAGCGTAAAAGCAGCTCGGAACAAACAGGCCTCAAACTGAGACGAGCATGTGGCGGGGAGTGTGGCCAGCAACTGGGACAACCTATCCAGACCTATCGGGCGCCTCTCATCTACTTTGCGACCCTCAAGGCGTTGCCACCCACGCAGCGCTTTCTGTACCACAAAAGACGCTGTCGGGTCCTGGATATTATGCGCCCTGGCGACAAAGGAAATGGCAGCACGATGCCTCTGGGCTGTAGCCACCGACTTCCCAGCCTTACGCAAGGACATCAGAAAATGTACTATCCAATCCTCATGCCCCCAAAGCCCCCCTCTCTCAGTCCCCAAAAAGGCTAAATAAGCCCGAAACGCCCCTTCGTATGCCTTCCTCGTCCTTGGTGCTAGACTCTCTCCCACGAGGTAACGAAGTTCGGGGCACCGAGAGACCAGAGAGCTTCGGGAAAGGGTGCTGGCTCTGGGTCCGCTGAGGGAAGGAAACCCAAGAAAGCCTGCATTTGAAAACGAGACAGTGCATCAGCAGCCTGATTCATCACCCCTGGGACATGTTTTGCTCTGAATACCACGTTCAGTTGCATACACAGTAAGACAATTTCTTTAAGCAGCCTTAAAATCATTTTACAACGTGCTGCCTGACTATTGATGCATTCTACAACGGTCATATTGTCAGACCAAAATATGACAGAGTGATTTTTGAATCCATCGGGCCAGGTTCTGAGGGCCACCAAAATGGGAAACAGTTCAAGGAAAGCAATATTGCTCGTCAGCCCCTCTTCATGCCACCATGTTGGCCACCTTTGTGCCGACCATTTTGTGCCGAAGATGGCGCCGAAACCCATGCTTCCGGCTGAATCCGTCCATAGACCAAGCTCTTCAGAGGACAAGGCCGGTTTGTTCCAGACGACTCGACCATTGAAATCCGCCAAAAATGCTAACCAAATACGCATGTCTTGGCGGACCTCGGCCGATAATCTCGTGCGATGATGACCCTCTTTTAGGCCAACCATCGCCTGGGCAATTGAACGGGAGAAGGGGCGGGCCATCGGGATCACCCTTAGGGCGAAATTCAACTTCCCCACCAATTGCTGCAATTGATGCAGCGTAACTTTAGATGCAATAATACACATTTGCAGGGCTGCCCTGAATTTCGACACTTTGGCAGCTGGTAAACGAAAACAACCCTCACTAGAGTCCAACTCGATCCCGAGAAACTCGAGGCAAGTCGTGGGACCCACCGTTTTACCTGGTGCCAATGGCACGCCAAATTGATTCATTAAAACACAAAATTCAGTCAAGGCCCGGGCACATTCATCATCCCCAGCGGCCCCAAGGAACAGAAAGTCATCGAGGTAATGCATCACATTCCGAAAACCCGTTTTCTTCGTGTAAACCCATTGTAGAAAACTACTGAATTTCTCGAAATATGCACAAGATATAGAGCACCCCATCGGCATACACCTATCCATGTAATACGAACCTTGAAACATGAATCCCAAAAGACGTTGGTCTTCCGGGTATACCGGGAGCAAACGGAACGCTGACTCGATATCTGATTTCGCCATCAGCGTCCCGGGCCCCAGGCGATTCAAAATGGCTACGGCCTCATCGAATGATGCGTACCGCACCGAACATATCTCTGGATCAATTGCGTCGTTTACAGAAAGGCCATGAGGCGCTGATAAATTGTGAATCAATCGAAACTCACCTGGGTCCTTCTTGGGGACCACCCCTAAAGGAGAACAAACAAAATTCTGTACCGGGGGAACACTAAACGGGCCGGCAACCCGACCTCGGGTCACCTCTTTCCGGATCTTATCCTGTACTACAGTCGTATGCTGCAAGACGGAAAGTTGGTTTTTGCACGTCCCGACACCCTGAAAGTTCCCCACCGGGATGCGGAAACCATATGAAAAACCGTTTCGTAGCACCCCAGCTGAAGTACGCTGGGTATTCGCTGAGCCAGGGAATCATCGCCAGGGTATCAATCGGGGTTGGTAAAGGCGCCCCTCGGACCATATTAGACCTGTTTGGCGCCCCCTCGACCCCCATTTTCACCCGATTTGGCTCTGCACGAGGACTCAGGATGGGGTGCCCCACAACCACTACATTCGTGTTTGAATTTACAAGATCCCGGGGGCCTAGTACATTTACTTCTGTTGAAATTGAAACAGAAACCCCTCTTCCCTGTATTGCCGGCGGGTCTCGGGTAATCGTCTGTACCCGTACCTGACCGAAAGGGCGTCCCCCCATTTTGGCGGGAGGATTCACCAACAGTACTCCCCACCAACGGCACTTTCAACATCCCCGACTCTTTCATTTTATTCCATGTCAAAGAATCGTAACAGTCCCAGGTTAAACTTTTGTTATGCTCCATCGCTTTCCTGAAAAGGTTGTCATAACAGAACCATTGGTTACCTTGGTGCGATGTCGAGTACCCCATAATTCGTGACTGATATACTGGGAATTCAGGGAGCAATTCAGGCCTACGTTCCCCCAAAATTGACGTAAAAATTCCCCAAGCATTACCCCAGTTGCCAATATTCTCATTCACTTTAAAGGCGGCCATTTTTGCGCGCCAAACACTTGGGTGCATCATATCCTTTTGGCCCTTAACAGTTTCAACCTCATAATGATCAACGAGCAAGGAGAAAATGTTTACGTATTCCCCCGCCCAAATCTTTTCCTTTATTGCCAAAGGAACGTGTTGCCCCAACTTTTCTCTACGAGAGGGTGTTGACTCATCCCTTGCGATCGGCAATGGCCGCTTACCTGCACCGGACGCTGCCTCCGCCACTCGTGGCTTGTCTATCACCGCATCCGACGCGGGCACCTTGGCTGTATCACGTTTCTCGCGCAACTGTTTAATGAGTGCTTGCGCTTCGGCAGCCGTGGCGCCCTCGCTACTGTCCCCCAACCACGCCGCTAACTGTGCCGCCAACTCGGGAGGCATATCTCCAGTGGATGTCGGGGTGACTACTACGGGGATCGGATTCCCCTCCTTCGGTACTGGGGCTGGCGCCTCGAGCGGGGAACAGGGAACCGGGACGTCTCCCCCGACCGGCCCCCTTCTCGGCCTCTTTGGCTTCCCTCCGGCCGGTGGACGCCCCGATCCCTCCTCGCCGTCTCGCTCCGCCAACCGTTTCTTAATTTCGGACATGTCCTTCATGAGAGCCCGAACCAACTGGTCAGTCGACATTCTCTTTGCGCCTTTCTTGGGCATCTTTTCAGACGAAGTATCTATAAGACAAAAAGAGGGATTAAAACGCTCAAAATTGGCTCTTCGTTCTGTCCCGAGCTCACGTGCAGCGAGGAGGTGCAGCTTCAGAGCACAAGAACAAGAGGATGTCTTCTGGTCTTGCGTCCCTTTTTATCCGTCTTCAGGGCGGGCGTATACCCGCCCCTGCCTGCCCCGAGGGCGTGGCTGGCTGCGTCGGTGTCTAGGCCAGCCCACTCTAGGGCGGGAACGAGCGCGCCCCGGCTACGCCGCTTCGGGCATACCAGCTGAGGCGCGCCTCCCGCCCAAAAATGGCTTCCCGGGGGGATCGAGGCACTCGTAAGCATGAGCGGATTTTGCGGATTGGCAATCCGCGAATTTTGCGGATTTGCGGATTCGCAATCCGCAAAATCCGCGAATTCCCGCGAATTTGCGGATTTTTTTTTTTTTTGTGTTCGCCCGTGTTTCTGCCAGTTCGCGAGGGTTTTTACAATTTCGCAATTTGCGAACTTACCTGTCGGGTCGCAAGTTTTGCGAACTTGTTGTTTCTACGTGTCCAGCCTGTTTGGGACACTCTTCTTCATCACTGCCACTCTCTGTCACCACTGCCACTCTCTGACTACTCATGCCACCCTCTGGCCCACCCATGCCACCCTCTGTTTCATCACTACACCCTCTGGTTGTCCAGTGTACATTATTTTCGGCAAAGCAAAGCACACCTTCCCTGCCTCAAGTGACCTGAATTAATTTGGGGCTGATTAATGTGTCACAGAATATTTTTTTAGCTGGCACCTGCTTCCTTAGTGCGCCCTGATTAGTGATCTTTTGCACTTGCTAAGTGCTTTCATTGTTGCAAAATTAGTTACAACACCTGCCCTGCCCCAACTGACAATAATGAATTAGGGGCTGATTAATGGATTTTAACTTCCAGCCTGGCTCCTGCTTGTCTCCCTTAGCTGTAATTCAGGACCTTTGTGGCATATGTGTAACTATTCTGAGGTTCAGAGCAGGGTCACATAATAGTTTCAAGTGGCAACTGAACTCTGGAGGGGCCCCTCAGGAAGCACTACAGGAAATGGCTACTAATGATGTGCCTGAACTTTTGAACCTGGTAAGTAGTTACTTTCAGTTTTGCCAAGATCGTATTTCTGCAATTTTGCACTTATTCGCGGGGCGCGAACTCACGCGAACAGTGCGAGCAGTGCGAGCCAAATCCGCTGCTCGCGGATTTGCGGATTTTGCGGGAAATTCGCAAATCTCGCGGATTGCGGATTTCCCGAAAATCCGCAAAATCCGCGAGCGGAACGGATTTTCCGCCCACGCCTAGGCACTCGGCCATACGTTCGGGGGGACCGAGTTGGTCGCCCCTTTCCATACTTACATTAAAACGTAAGTGGTCATATTTTCTCTTGCTGAAACATGTATTTTCCGGCAGGTTTTTATTATGTTTTTACTAAGAGTGAAAAATGATTTCGTCCTTTTACCAGTGCAATTATAGTCCTTGCTTCTGCTTCAGATATTGAGACATCCTCTTGACACGTGCCTGAAATCCATACACATAGTGCTGGCTACCTACATAAGACTAAACGTAGGCCGACTGAGTGCATCCAGAATGAGGAGGCGGACTGAGTATGGCTTCTTTAGACTAGTGCTGATGAACTGGGAAAATGAACATTTCAGTTAATTTCTTATTTTATAGTGCTTGCATGCCAAGGTTTATTGGTGCTTGACTAAGATAATGAAGACAATAGAAAATGAAAGCTAAAAAAGAGCAACAAACTAATCTTATAGTCAGTCACCAATTAATAAGCCGAAGAAGAGCCAAATCTTCAGTTAACATATGTTTTTTGCTCACAGTAACTGGACACCGTAGACAGGAAGCGAATTCCTGGAGCAGGTACAGAAAAGCTATGACCACCCATTCTGGTTACGGGGAATTTAGATTTATATAAAAACACGAGAAGATGCAGAGGAACACATTGTTCTGGACGGCTAATACTATTTGAAATGTTGCCGAATAAAAGGAGATTAGACAGTGATGCGGTTAAAGGCTTTCCTGGACACTAGTATAACCAAAAAGGAGATTCAGTTCAGATTGTTATTCCCATTTTATATATTGAAGAAGCTGTATAATTGTCTGTTATCCGACAATTGTGCACATTGTTCTCCTTCTGTTCCTAAAATTCAATTAAAATATATTAACAACAAATGAAGATGAGTGCCTGTAAATTTTGACACACATAGATCTCGTTCTTTCATTGGCGATGTTGGGACAGTAATGTCTCCTGTATGGGTCAGGAGAGCATGCACTCCTACTCTGGGTTAGCCATGCAGAAAAACCATGGCTCTTTTATTTATTTTTTGTTACCCTCTGCGCTCATGCTAATCACGCATGTACACCGAGGACCTACTGTCACAGGTATTCTGACAGCGAGCTGGGCTGTGTGGTTTGGAAGGGTACACTATGTGCTCTCCTCCTACACTGAGCAAAACTAATGTCAGTTCAATAGGCTGTAAAGCAATGCATTTTAGCTGCCTTCTGAACTCTCCTGTTAAAAGTCATCTTCCAGTCTCACACAGCTGGGTCCTTGGCGTTTGTTTATGTTTTACATGGATGTTGCATGGATGTACAGTGTATGTTTAGTAGGATAAGTAGCAAAGGCTTTAAACTCAATCAAACAGTGAATATCCCAGCTGAGAGGCTGAACTGCCTCGATCACTAAGCTATTGTGGTAGGTAAAAATACCATCCAAGGTGTGAGGGGCAGTGTGGGTTGGAGATTGGACCAGTTGCTCAAATCCCAGAGATGTCATAAGGTCTAAGGGGTGAACTGAGTCAATATCTTGTTTATTTTGTAGATGAAAATTGAAATCCCCTACGATGGTGTAATTAGCGGTGGTAACAAATGTTTCCAAGGTTTTACACCATGTCTCCATAAACGTGGCTCTTGGTCCTGGGGGGCAGTATACCAGAAGGCCTGAAAAGTTATAGTTATCGGAAAACTTAATCGCAAACAAGGCTACTTCCATTAGAGAGCCAGGGTCACTGTTCACAGTGCTAAAGGTACATTTAAGAGAATCCCGAGCCACTAAAGCTATGCCGCCTCCTCTAAACTCTGGGCAGTCACATCTAAGAATGGTATAGACAGTGTCTATCAGGTCAGGACCCGAGTTGTCCCTAGCCCATGTCTCAGTGACAATGAGACAGTCCATATTAAGGGGGTCATTTTGATGTCGGGAGGATTACCTCCGCCAGGCTGGCGGTGGCCACCGCCGGCCTGGTGGAGGCAATCCGCCCGACATCGCTGCATGGATTCCCCCCACCAGATTAGGATGGCAGGGGGGAAGGCGGCGGAAGGAAAGTATAGGCGCCGTAATAGGAAAATATGGTGGCGGTGTCCAATGGACACTGCCAGCCATATTACGATGTCTGCATGGATGAGCCTTTCCGCGGCGGCAATGCCGCCACGGAAAGGCAGGCGGTGATTGCTGTGGGGGCCCCCTGCAGGACACCCTGTTGATGCCAGTGTTGGGGGAGGACAGGAGGGTACCTATGGTACCCCCCCCCAAATTTGCATATGCAAAGCAGCAGGCACACGCGGGGCCTGCCGCTTTGCATATGCAAATGCGTTCATAAAATTTTATCATTGTGGCGGGCGGTGCAGAGTGCACCACCCGCCACAATGATAAACATGTAGGATGTGCCCACCACTGTGGTGGGCACATCCTAATTCCCCCTACGGGACCACCGCACTTATGGCGGTTGGTCTCGTTCTCCATTAGGGTGGCGGGCGGACTTTGTCCGCCCGCCATCCTAATGACCCCCTAAGTGTTTGGATAGTCAGGGAAATTTCAGTTTTATGTTTGGGCATGGAACAAGCATTTATTAATGCCCCCCAAATTGAGCTGGACTTGAGACCAGCCTTATTTTTGGTCCCTATCCCCTTCTCCGCCCCCAATTCCTGGGGCCACCTGAGGGAACATGGGACATGGACCCAACCCTTGATAGGGCTGAAATTATAGTGCTGACAGTGTTCTATTTCCCCTGTAACGACATCAATCATATCTGCACACCCCACATGCTGTAGTTTAGGGCGCAGTTCGAGAAGTTGTGTCCTAGAATAAGTTCTTACCAGAGCACTGTTATCCCCTGGGAGAAAACGGGCAGCATGCCTGGCCCCTGGCATCATCCAGGTGCGGACGGGCCTTTGGCACTCCATCGGCTCGCTCACTGTGCGCCCAGGGTTGCATTGTCTTTTAATGCCCAACCCGGAAGTGTGAAATTAGCTGGACCATCAACCTCCAAATGGCAGCCAGCTAGAGGAAAGTGCTGGTGCAGGGGACTCTCTCCACACAAATGGGAAAACCCACGGCGGACCAGAGAGTCCAACTGGAAATGAGGAGAGAATCCCCAGGATTGGGGGAAAGAGAAAAGTCACACAAGCATGAAGTAGGTAAGACTAATGATGTGCAATGTCTAAAAATACCAACAAAGGATTGCTGTGATAGCAGTTAAAAAAATTAAGAAACGTTTATAAAGACTGAGTAATTAAAATTAGCAGAGGCGCATCTCACTATTCCACACGTCCACACCTTCCAATCCAAAATTGACCTGAGGCTGCAATTCGTGCCAAGAAAATAGCACTAATTGCTGTAGGATCCAAACAGCAGAAGCCAGCATCCTCTCTCTCTCTCTTACTTTGTTGCTCCTGTGATCCTGCGGTAGGATTCTTGCCCTAAATTACTCTTAATTACTCAAGCTTGAGCAATCATGTAATTTCAGAAATTTCACATTACAGGAGTAATGCAAAATTACTAAAATTACTCCAATTACTCCTGAGAAATTAAACATTTCTCCCAGGCCTAGTTATGTGTATATGTTTCTGCCTGAGGGGAGCTTGTCTGAGAGAACTTTTCAATGGCTTTGGTGTTTCCCCAGAATCTTGACATTTGTGGAGGCGAACGTTGAGTGGTGGTACAGATCATTGCAGAGCAAGCCACTGTACTTCTATGTCACACTTTGTATCATCAGGGGAAACAGGTTTTGCTGTGAAAAACATTTTGTTATATACGGCTCAAGGAGGCTTAATACAGGATCCTGAATCCTGTTATTCACTGCTCTGGTGTAGCAATAGTGGGAAAAAAGTATTTTTTTCCAACTGTTGCTCTGTCATAACGTGAAGCACTCACTCGCCTATTCCTACCCGCACCACCTGGGTCTCCAGAGACCAAACCAACGCAACAAGGTGACATCAGATGGTCTCACTCTCTTCTTAACAGACCTGAGGGAATAGGGAGAAAACGGGTGACAATCTACCTCAACTAATCACCAACCTCCTCTCTCGGAACCAGTCTGTGAAGAACCTAAAAGCCAGACGAACTTCAAGCTGCACAGATATATCCAGTCCGCAGTGCACTGAGGAGATTGGATTTGTTTAGGGTTGGGAAGGGATTACACAGAGTGTGAGGTATGTGAGTGTGTAGGAAGTAGATAACATTTTATTTTATATTTTCAAGAGGCAAGGAAGGGTCAGAATTCTCTAAAGTGAGGGTGAAAATGGTGAGCTGGAAAGGCGCCCGTTTTGTTTTTTTTTGTTGGTAGGGTTAATATGGAGGCTGGTCAGGTTAGATCGCAGCATGCCAGACACATTTCTTTTAATATTTGAAAGGAGCAGAAATGGGTAATTTGGATAGGTAGTATGGAAGGATTGTTGTTTAAACACTAACTTTTTCCACCTGCTTCTGTTCTTCTAGTTGATAACACAAGCATTGGCAATAGCAATTGGTCTGGCCTATCAATGAAAATTACTTTAGTGTTACTGATGGGTTTAGGCACTAAATAAGTAGCCCTGATGGCCGGACTAGGAGCCAAAATCAGTAAGACAGATGTTGTCAAACCATCCCCTATACTACATGTAGCGAGCAGTCCTGACCATTGCAAAAGAGGTTTGGTGATTTTGCCCCCGAAAAAGTTTTGGTAAACATAGAACTATTACAACACATTTTTCATTAAAGAACATATTCCAGTCATTGAATGGATGCATGGACATTGGAGGCGGAGCTTTAAGGCTCAATGAATGAACAGTTTGATGGTGATGACTGGGTGGATTCACGAATTCAAGAATGGATGACAATGAACAAAGATGTTTAGCTACATGGAGTGAATGGCCTCAATCCCCTAACCAAAGCTCTGTGCTATAGTTTTCATTTTAGCTTCGGCATTGTAACATCACCCTCCCAAACAATTTGCACCACTAGTCTTTATGAAACATGCATACCCTGGATGTAATTAATATTTTTCCCTGATTTTGCACCTCAAAAATATAAATACAAAACATTGGTGTTGACCTACAATTAGAGAAAACCAAGTAGTGGTGAACTTCACAATGTGAAACCAGGAAACCTTGCATCAAACCTCATTTCCACTTGGCCACATTATGTAATCCTAGGCAATTATTTTTTTCACAGTGCCTCCTTTTTCTTCATCATCACATCACATCACCTTGGAATAAAATTGTTTACGGTGTGCGCTACACTAAAGCAAAATACTATAATGCTACCTCATCTATATATCACCCTAGACCATGTATAATGGTAAAATACAGCAGACTTTTCTCTTGATTCTCTAACAGCATCATTGTTACGGTAACAGTGGTGGCGGCATGAATGTTTCTAGGTTCATGATTAGAATCTGTTATTTCTTACAATTGTCGTTCAATGAAATGGTAGAGTTTAACATATATTAATCTGAAATGCATTGCAAAGATCACTATTGTATTGAAATACCCTGTTTTTAGTTTTGATGAGTCTTTATCATATATACACTGGACTATTTGAGACACGCAACAGCGACCCCCTCATCCCTTTCCTCTCTCCCAAAATGTCTGAAGGTCATCACTCCACTGGCAATGCTGCAGGAGACAGGAACCACTCAAATGCAAAAACAAATGGTTGAAGCATGTTTGAAACCATCTGCTTTGCCTTATCCATTTTAAAAGCACTGAAGTGCTGCAGACAGGAAACGTGGCCATTCCATCCCCAGCAGCGAAACTGGACCCCACCCTGGCAGCCTGCAGGGAAAAAGCAAGGGGCCCAGTAGCACTCTCTCACTCATCTTTGCACTCCTGCATCCATTCACCAAAACACTGGCTCCTTCTTGCATTCACCCTTTGAAACAACCACAACAAAACACACACAAACTCACTAACTTATGCAAGGTAAATCAAAACACTACAAGTAGAACAAATGAAACATGCTGATAAATATCGGGCATATCACGTGCAATTCGTCCTCCACGCCTTTGCCCCAGTGCCACCCCTTCAAGCCCCATTTCCCACTACAAAAACACCTTACAAGGGGGTGGTCTTCACTGCGTAGCCTTTATTATTTCTCGGACAACGCCATGTTTTCTTTGTTAATCAACTGTCAACATTTGACCAATTTTATTAAACCAAACTAACATACATTGATGCATATAAGGTTGCATGCCAGTGAGTTAGAAGGCATTGTGGAATTGAGTTTGTGCGAAATGTGGAAGGACAGTCTCCATTTGTTCCCAGGGTCTCTTCTGGCTGTAAGTGCCTGTTGGCAAATGTAACCTTAGCAAATGACGAAGGTCCTCATTTAAAGGTTGGATGTAATGGGACAATGACCTCAAACTTGCCATCTTTCTCGTCTGCCCCATCTTCCCACCTTTCACCATTCAACCTCTTTTAGAGTGTGGGGGATGGTAATGTTTCCAGTGGCAGAGTCACCCTGCACCCTGCTATCTAATAAATATCTTTAGTCGTTCTGGCACTTACAAGAATGGTGTCTAAACGGCTGTCCTTTGGTTCAATTCTTTTACTTGTTTTCCTGTGTAGGTCTGCCATTTAAACATCATGGTGCTGGACTGAAAGTCCACAAATGCTCCCCTACTCAAAGAAAGCCCTCAAAGTGCATCAGTAACATAGGCTTTGGGGGTCTTTGTTCGAAGGAGACAAAAATGTTTTTACTGTTTCCCCCAAAGCCTCTTTAAACATCAAGGGAGCAGCCGCATCAGTGAGAGAAGAGACACAAGCCCACTGGCATTTACCAAGCTGGGAGGGCTGGTTGCAGCTGGTATGGCATAAGTAATGTCTCTTCTGCCCCAGCCACACAGCACCTGGACCAACAAACTCACAATGAGCCATAGAGTGTTTGGAAAGATAATTCCTGTGGATATTTTTCAAATATTAATGTTTATATTTTGTCGTAAGTGATGCGCCAATTCACTACACACAGTGAGCTGCACAACAGAGCTGTGCAACATTTGCTCTATCGTCTACATTTTGGGTTTGTGTGAATCAATCAGTGTTGTAAGTATACTTGTCTAGAAGTATAGGTGACCAATGAAAATCAAACATAGAAGTATCATGTTACAAGAATATTGGGGACAAAACACTGAGGATCAAAATATAAAAAATGTAACTGCATAAAGAGGAAGTACATAGATTTACTATTCCTAACTCTCTAACTCCACGTCTATTCAACTTGAAGATATATATATATATATATATATATATATATATATATATATATATACTAGCAGCCCGTCCCGACGTTGTCCGGGTATGAATTGCTGCCGGCCAGTACTAGTATATTGTTTTGTAGGATTTCGTTTTGATAGCATTTCTTATCTGTGACAGGCCTGTGAAACGCTCCGATTCACAGTGCACTGCTGATGCACTTAAGAGTGCGCGTTCAGTAGTGTGTGAACTCCAGTTTCCCTACTTTCTTTTTTCTTGCAATATTATATAGCGCAAACTCGACAACATGGCATGAGCACAATTTACATTACAGAAGAACACATTCATTTGTGTTAGGCACGGGGAGACAAAGCGATTTGCCTGGAATCACAGGATGTTGAGCTGATGCCGAGATTCGAACGTAGCTCCCCAGCTCTAAAGTTCCCAATTCTAGAACTTGTCGCGGGAGGTGTGTCTAAAAGTATATGTCGGTGCTGGCCATCAATGAGAGAGACAGGTGCATTTTTCAAATGGGTGGTGAAAAAATATGAGTATGTTGCTGGAGATGTGGGCCGCCGTGCCACCAATGTATTTACCGGGGGAGGGTAAACACCCATTATTCCGCAACTTTCTTTCCGCATACCATCACTCCGCATACTTTCATTACGAAAGTACCATTACTCCGCAATGCCATTATAACGCATGGCATTACATTTTATATGCTTTTACCATGCATTCATTTACAACGAAATATGTTGTAAATGCATGAATGGTAAAAGCATGTTTGTTTTTTATGTTTGGATAAGGTAAGTATGGGTATATGGGTATATGTTTTGGGGTACTGAGGTATATGTTTTGGGGTGTTTGGGTATTTTAAGGGTTCAGATATAGTTTTGGGTTATGGGGTACATGGGTAGTTTTAGGGTTTAGGGATAGGTATGGGTTTTAGGGTAAAGGGGTATTTCTAGGGTTCAGGGCTAGGTTTGAGTTTTGGGGTATAGGGGTATTTTTAGGGTTATGGGGTAGGTTTGGGTTTTGGGGTACAGGGGTATTTTAGGGTTCAGGGGTAGGTTTGGGTTCTGGGGTGCAGGGTAATTTTTAGGGTTCAGGGCTAGGTTTGGGTTTTGGGGTACAGGGGTATTTTTAGGGTTCAGGCTTAGGTTTGGGTTTTGGGGTACAGGGGTATTTTAAGGGTTCAGGGCTAGGTTTGGGGGTACAGGAGTATTGTAGGGTTCAGAGGTAGGTTTGGGTTTTGGGGTACAGTGGTATTTTTAGGGTTCAGGGCTAGGTTTGGGTGTTGGGGTACAGGGGTATTTTTAGGGTTCAGGGGTAGGTTTGGGTTTTGAGGTACAGGGGTATTTATAGAGTTCAGGGCTAGGATTGGGTTTGGGGTACAGGGGTATTTTTAGGGTTTAGGGATAGGTTTGGGTTTTGGGGTGCAGGGTATATTTATAGGGTTAAGATGCGTTATTGTTTAAGGATGTTGGGGTATTTTAAGGAGTACGGGGATTATGATTATGGGGTGCAGGGGTATTTAAAGGGAGCAGGGTGGGATTAGCACACAGTATGAGACATGGCATGAAGGGCGGAACGTACCACACGCCCCCAGCGTTTGTCACGCCCCCAGCACACGCCCACAGCACAACGCAGACACGCCCACAGGTGACTACTTTGCTGGCACGGTTCTTTTACCTTTTAAATGTATATGGTGGACGTCTGCATAGCCTATGTCCTTCTGCTGCAACTGTCCTTTCCAACGCTGTATTGGGTGTTGTGATTGGTGCTGTGGTTCCTGAAATTACCCGCTTCAAAGGTTTGGTCTCTCTCTTTATTATATTAGTATGGATATCTATATTCACTGAAAAAAACATAGGTTTCAGGCACGTTATAGTTAGGAATTAGCATTTAATAAACGTTAGAAATTCACTGAAAAAACCATAGGTTTCAGGGGTGTTGTAGTTAGCTGGACATTTCACATGTACACAACCCTAGAAATTCCCCCATTATAGTTAGTTCAGCTAACTATAACTTGCGCGCGCCCGCAATGCACTGCTGATGACGTCACATATTACATCACTCATGACATGGTCAGTGACATCACTGATGACATCACTTATCATGTCATGAGTGATGTAATATGTGATGTCATCAGCAGTGCATTGCGGGCGTGTGAGTTATAGTTAGCTGAACTAACTAAAGCAGGTAATTTCTAGGGTTTTGTACGAGTGAAATGTCCAGCTAACTATAACGCCCCTTAAAACCTATGTTTGTTTCAGTGAATTTCTATGGTTTTTTAAATGCTAATTAAGTATGGGCGGAAAATTCGTACCGCTCACGGAATTTGCGGATTTTCCGCGATTTCGCAATCCGCGAATCGCGCAAAATCGCTGCAAAATCCGTGGCAAAATCCGCTGCAAAACCTGCGAATTTGCGAGCGGGTTGAATTTTGCTCAGGAAGCACTTACAGGGTTACAGCAGGTGCCCAAGTTGAAGCTAATTTCTTTACAAAATGGTTACAAAGAAATTAACTTCAACTTGGGCACCTACTGTAACCCTGTAAGTGCTTCCTGAGTGACGCCTCGTTGCCTACTTGCAACTATTCTCTGACCCTGCTCTGACCCTTGAAGCAGGGTTAGAGAATAGTTACAAGTAGACAACGAGGCTCCGTGAACAGGAAGCACTTACAGATATGGATAAAGCAAGTGCCCGAGTTGAAGGTCAAATTCACTAACTCCTTAAACAGCCCCAAAAAATCATGCGCTTTGTCGAGGCTGGGCAGGTGTGCTTTCTCCCCATATCTACAGTCGAAAATTAGCTATGATGCTTGATGGAGGCCTTTGCATCCTTGACTTTCACGAGTGCAATCCCTGTGCTGTTCCTGTAACCAGTAGCTTCTTTCTTCTCATCTGCTGCTCTGATCTGTGCCTGACCTTTTATACACACAAGAGGCATGTGAACTCGCAAAGAAGCCCCCCCCCATTTCCTCCCCCCACACACTAGCGGTGTGCACCGTCTTCCCACCCTTTACACATTTCGGTGCGATGGCAAATTAACACACACATGGTCACTGGAGGCAACTCTTCTGGCCCTAAAGCAGCTGTAGTGCAGGAAAAGCACTATACATTTACCCAACGAGGTAGCACTTACTGATTAGCCAGTAGAAAGTACTCCAGTTATGTATGGTGGAAAATCGCAAAAAAATCTGCAATTTTGCGTGGAAATTCACGAATTTGCAGATTTTTTGCAATTGCTGATTTCCAAAATTCGCCCATAATTAATTGCTAATTCCTAACTATACCGTGCCTGAAACCTATGGTTTTTTCAGTGAATTTCAAAGGTTTTTTTAAATGCTAATTCCTAACTGTAACGTGACTGAAACCTATTGTTTTTTAAGTGAATTTCAAAGGTTTATTAAATGCTAGTTTCCAACTATGCCTACAGAGGTAGGACATGTAAAGAAAGAAGCAAAAACGCACAGAAAGAAAAGAAAGAAATAGAGAAAGAAGCAACAGAAGTCCTCAAAGACGAAGAAAAGTGCAGCAAGAAGGAAAAAGTGAAGAAAGAATAAACAGAGTATCCGAAAGAAGCATTGTTGCAAAATCATTCTGTACCCTCAACTTTTTCAGATGGGTGCTGGTGGTAACTGAGTCTGACTAACTAGTCCTACAGCCACTGCTATGTTAAAAAACACTTAGAATACAGTGAAAACACCTACATACACTAGGGAACACTATGCGTGTGCAAACACACCCTCGGCCATTTTCATTTGGGAGATAAAGTCTCCTTGAATCCTGAGAGTCCCTAGGGTCAAACTAGTCCACTAGAGAGGTGTGAAAAGTGGCACGGCCTGGACCACCTCTCTGCAACGCAGTGTAGTTGCGCTTACTGGAGACACCTGGTGGGCTCGTTGGCCCACATGGGCCCTCAGGATTGAAGGGGATTTATTTTCACAACTTAAAACACACCACAGGGCGTGTTTGCACACGTTACCTCAGGCCCCGTCCCCTCCCTTCATCACTGTGTTAAACGTTCCCTGTGTCTGTTTTAAGTTGAGAAATTAAGTCCCCTTGAATCCTGAGGGTCCCTATTTATTTATTTTAACATATTTATAGAGTGCACAGCTACTCAGATGTGTGTCCCGGCGCTAGCGAACAGAGCAAATAGGAGGAGGCACAAGTGCGGAGTGAAGTCCGAATTACTGTTGGAACAACCAAGTCTTCAGCAATTTCCTGAAGTGCAGGATATCCGGCGCTTGCCTGACTGTTATAGGCAGTTCATTCCAGAGGTGAGCGACCTGGACTTGGAAGGAGCGCCCTCCCAAGCGGGCACGGTTGAATTTAGGCACATTCAGCCGATGTTGATGCGAAGATCTGAGTGCTCTACCAGGTATGTAGTAGCTCACTCTTTTCCTAATATAGGTGGCCCCAAAACCATGCAGAGCCTTGAAGGCAATGGATAGGGCTTTAAACTTGATTCTGTGTTGGATGGGAAGCCAGTGAAGCTTCTTAAGGTGGGGCGAGATATGGACTCTGGGGCCCAGCATAAGGATGGCTCTTGCGGCCGTATTCTGCATGACCTGGAGCTTCCCGAGGAGGCATTCTGGGAGACCCAAATAGAGGGCATTAGCGTAGTCCAGCCTGGAGGTGACAAGGGCCTGGACCACGGTCCTTCCATGGGAGAGAGACAGAAGGGGAAGAAATCTCCGGAGAATTTTCAAGGTTCCGTAACAGGTGCCAGCCACAGCTCGAACTTGGGTCTTCATGTTCAGTGAGTTGTCCAGTTTTACCCCTAAGTTTTTGGCTACTTCCACCGAGGTCTGCAGAGGGACATATAAGGTGGCCACCACTGTCTCCAAACATCCTGGTCCGGAACTCCGAAAAGAATAACTTCGGATTTAGCGGAGTTGCACTGGAGCTGGTTGTGACTAAACCAGGAAAAGACCTGTCTTAAACAGTTCCTTATTTTGTCGCCATCCAGAGCCTCTCCCTTCTTACAGGTGAACAAAAGCTGGGTGTCGTCAGCGTAGGATATAATCATGGCTCCAGCCGCTTCAGCCAGCAGGGCGAGAGGAGCCATGTATAGGTTAAATAATAATGGGCTCAGGATAGAGCCCTGAGGAACACCCACCTCCGTGGGAGGCATGAGGGAGGAGAAAGGTGGGTTCCAGACTTCCTGCCTTCGGTCTTGTAGGAATGAAGAGAACCACTTCAACACCGTGCCCCTTGCCCCACAGTCTCTCAATCTCTGTTGGAGTCTCACATGGGGCAGGGTGTCGAAAGCGGCAGATAGATCAAGCAGAATCAGAGCCGCTCTCCCGCCTGAGTCAAGGGTCATTTTGATGGATTCCGATATTTTGAGAAGAGCTGATTCGGTGCTAAAGCCAGCTCGGAATCCTGATTGGCTCGCGTGGAGACAGTTGTTTGACTCCATAAATTCGGTGGTAACAGAGTTCACATGGTTTTCAATTACCTTAGCAATGGAAGGCAGGAGTGAGATGGGTCTATAGTTAGACACTACTAGAGGATCTGCTGTAGGCTTTTTTAACGGTGGCTGGATTTTGGCGTGTTTCCAAATGGCTGGGACCTGGCCACTGCTCAGAGATAGATTCAGCACGGTATTAACCTCGGCATTGATCACCTCAGCCACTGATGCCAGTGTTTTAGCTGGGCAGGGGTCTAATGGAGAGCCAGATTTTAAATTCTTCATGATTTTCAGGGATTGATCTAATGTAATAGAAGGGAATTGGAGAAAGGTGGCAGTGGGTAGTGGTTTGACGTGGGGAGATAATGAGTTAGTCAGTGTCTTAGTGGGCGGGTTGAGGGAAGTCTGTATATCGACTATCTTCCTGTGGAAGAAGTCTGCTATTTGGTGTGTCCAGAATTCAGAGACTTCACAATTGGATGCAGCTGCTGGCGGTGAGGTGAAGTGTTTGACAATTTTAAATATTTCCTTAATTTTTTTAGCTGATATTTCGATTTTAGTTTCGAAGAACCGTTTCTTTTCCGCCAGGATTTTCTGGTGGTAAGTTTTTAGTTCTTTTTTGTAGAGGGATTTACTATTGTCACTAAAGTTTTTCCTCCATGCCCTTTCCAGCTGTTTACAGACACTTTTACATTTGCGCAAGGTTTCATTAAACCAAGGTGCAGAGTGATGTATAGTCCGTTGGGACCGGAGGGTCTCGGGTGCTACATTTTCCACTCCCTGTTTTATCCAGTTTTCCAGGTTGGGGGCATCTAGTTCTACTTTATTACTGCTGACAAAGGAGTGCGTTTGCAGTGTGGAGCTGGGGGCTTCAGGAGTTATCTTATGGAGAGCTCTACATTTGAGAATGGGGGGTTTTGTTGGTGTATGCTGGTTTCCTGTTTTTAGCCATTGTATTTTTAGCAGGAAGTGATCCGTCCAGATCAAAAGGGTGGGATTTTCGGATTGGCACAGGGTGTTTGAGAAAATGTGGTCTAGTATATGTCCCTTCTCATGAGTGGGTCTATTTATGAGGGGAAACAGTTTCAGAGAGTTAAGGGTCTCACCTAGTAAAATGTTCTCAGCGCTCTCCAATTTGTCCATATGGACATTAAAATCTCCTAGGACCAGAAATTGGTTATATTGCAGGGCAAGTGGTGCTATAGTATTGATAATTGCTTTTAAAAAAGGTCCAGAGTGGCCTGGGGGTCTGTATAAAAGAACAGCCGCCAGGGATTGATGGGCGGATAATGAGCAGTAAAAACATAGGCTCTCTGCACCCACGATTTCATCCATGGGGAGGATCTTAGCTGAGATGTCATTTTTAAAGATCAAGGCAATGCCCCCACCCTTCCCAGTGATGTGGTCCTTTCTAAGAATAGAGTAGCCCATGGGTACTGCTATTGCCAAGGTGGGATTGGAGGTGTCGGAGAGCCAGGTTTCCCTTAAGAAAAATAAATCAGGTCTTAGAATCAGGTGGAGAAGCGTGGCTCAGTGGTTGTGGAGAAGCGTGGCTCAGTGGTTAGAGGCGGCAGACCCAGAAGCTGAGATCGGCCCTGGACCAGGGTTCGATTCCCCGCCTCGGCGGGTCTCGGGCCAACAATTCCACGGAGTCGACAATTCTCGCTCTGGTGCCTACTCGACTCACGGGGTCACACTCTGCGACTCTGGGCAATAGCTTGCTTAATCTCCACTAAGGCCCCTCGCTGCGGGATGCCTGGCTTTCACCTTGTGGATACCTGGCCGGGGTATCTCACAGGGGAATACCAGGACGGGTTCCCTAAGCAAGCGCCTTGAGGCCCCTGGGTTAAAGTGCGCTATATAAATCGAAACACATTTACATTCTGAGATCAGGTCAGAGATATGCTGGGCGTTTTTGTTAAGAGATCTCACATTGAGCAAGTAGACATTAAGTTTTACCTGGCTCCTCTTATCACATTCCAACGTGTTAGGGCCGGGCCCAAGTGCATTTGCTGAGTAACGGGAGCCAGTCCAATTACACATGTTGCAGGACAAAGTTCGGTTGTCCCTGCCAACCTCGATATTGTTATAGCATTTATGAGGGGGGTGTACTTTCCTAGCGCCACGCTATCATACCTTATAGGATTGTCAGGGCTTAGGCTAAAACCTGTATCGTTTCCAGTCCAGTCAACCTCCGGGACGCGGACGGGCGCAGACTGGCTTGCCTGTGGCGCGCCTTCAGCGCGCTGCCGGCGCGCCCGCTGCGCGGTTGTAAACACATCCGGTTTTATGGGGTCAGGCCGCTCAAACGCTAACCTCCGTAAACCGGATGTGGGCGTATACTCCCGCCACAACAATCGACGCTGTCGCGGTGGACCGGGGAGAATAGGCTACAGGTAGGCTGGAGTAACATGTGCAAAGTACAATTGGGCATAAAAGATCTCCTAAATAAAAATAGTAGTGCAGTACAATCACCATGCAAAAGTGACAGGACCACAAACAATTTAAAAATACGCCTTCAGTGCGAGGTTTTAAAATGCGCTTTCAATTTGCACCGCAGTGCTCCCTCTCCCTGTGATTCAGGTGCTGTCTCCCCCCAATCGCGCGTCCGCTGCGCGGTCGTAAACACATCTGGTTTTATGGGGGTCAGGCTGCTCAAACGCTAACCTCTGTAAACCGGATGTGGGCGTATTCTCCCTCCACAACAATCGACGCTGTCGCAGTGGACCGGGGAGAATAGGATACCGGTAGGCTGGAGTAACGTGTGCAAAGTACAATTGGGCATAAAAGATCTCCTAAATAAAAATAGTAGTGCAGTACAATCACCATGCAAAAGTGACAGGACCACAAACAGTTTATAAATGCGCCTTCAGTGCAAGGTTTTAAAATGCGCTTTCAATTTGAACCACAGTGCTCTCTCCCCCCGTGATTCAGGTGCTGTCTCCCCCCAATCGCACGTCCGCCTAGGCTCCAACTAGCCCACTAGGTACCTCCAGTAAGCGCCACCGAGCTGCATTGCAGAGAGTTGTAAAAAGGGGCGTGGCCTCACATCACCTCACTGCAACGCAGCTCCCTGGCGCGTACTGGAGGTTCCTGGTGGGCTAGTTGGCCCCAAGGGACCCCCAGTATTCAAGGGGAATTTGTTCTACATCTCCAAACACACCAGGGGGGCATGTTTGCAGAGTTCTGCAGGAAGGGGGCGTGGCCTCTGGCACGATGCCGATCTTTTTAAAAATATATTTCTTTAAGAAGTGGGGCTGTGTGGCCCCATCCCCCGGGACCAGCCCTATCCATTAGGGACCGTGGGGGGGGCCCCAATCACCCACTGTCCCGCCGGCTCCTCGCCTCCTGCAGTACAGGCATTGCAGTTCCACATGGGGAGCTGCTAAGATGCAGTTCCCCGTGTGGAAAAGCAATCTGCTTTGGTATTTGGAAGAGAGAGCAGGCTTCCTGCTCTCTCTTCCAAATATCAAAGCAGAGTTTGCTATGGCAGGGCGGGAGCCGCGTGGCTCAAGCCCTGCCATAGCAAACTGCAGTGTCCCGTGGGTGGGCACCCCGGAACACTGCAGGAGCCTGCCCTGGGAGTTGGTGCTCCCCAGGGCCATGACAAGGCTCCAGGAGGGGGGCCGCGCGGCCCCCTTCCACAATTTACAAAGCCCCAGGTGGTGGTGGTCCTTCACGGAACCCCCAATTTTAATATTTAGAGCCCGGGGAGGTGGCGGTCCAGGGGGCGTGTGGGGGCAGGAGCTCCCCACGCAGGTTATTTTTTTTCTAAATGAAAATCAAGCCCTGGGGTGGCGGTCCAGGGGGCTGAGGGGGGCCCGTGAGCTCCCCGCAAATATTGTAGGGTGGGGTCCCCGGGGCTGGGGGGACCCTAAGGGTCCCCTATCCTAATACTAATATTGGACAAGGGATTTGGCCCACCCTGCAGGGATTTTGCCAATTTCAAAAAAAAAATTGGGGGGCCCTGGGGTTCTTGTGGGACCCCCTAAGCAGGCCTAGTGGGTCACGGTGTTTCGACCCTGCCCCCTTTCTGCATTTTGCACACTTGTTTCACTGATTTCTTGTGCCTCAGTTCTCCTTGTTCCTCAGTTCTCATGAGGCACAAGATGACTGCCAACACTTCCTGGTTTGGAGTGTTGACAGCCAATTAGCATAAAGCTCAGGATCGGGAGGGTGTGCCGATCCTGCGCGGCAATAGATATCAAAACTTTTTTTATTTTGAATTTCTCAGAAACTACTTAACGGATTTACACCATTTAAAAAAAAGGTTTTTTTCTGAAGCAAGATCTATCTTTTTGCCAAATTTGGTGTAATTCCGTTCAGCAGTTCAGGCTGTAGCCGTGTCTAAAGTTTTCTATGGGAAATTGAATGGGGAAAACACGTTTTGGGACCACCCTTTTTTCTCAGCCCCTGCTTGATGAATCACTCCGAAGCTTTCAAGGTAGGAGCGGACCAGAGCGGGCCATACGTTTTGAAAATTTCACGAAGATTCGTCAATTAGAGCCAAAGTTATTGGGAATGGAATGTTGCAAATTTCCTATGGAAAATAGGTCCTAACTATATCTACCTCCTGACGACTGCCAGTAGGTAATATATATATGTATAAGTATATTACCTATTGGCAGTCGCCAGGAGGTAGTTATAGTTAGGACCTTGTTGCTATTCAAAACACATATTTTCAGCTGCCAAAAACTTTGGTGCCATTTGACAAATATTCGCGAAATTTTCTAATGGCCCACTTGTGAGAAGTTGGCCTGGTATATGCTGTCCACTACTTTAAAGTGGGTACCCTCTACCAGTCCACACGACTCTTATGGTATATAAGGTCACAGATAACCTTTATGAAAGCTATCGTAGTAGTAGCTATGGAGAGCAGCCTTCAGGCTTAATCTTTAAGGAATGTAAAGCAGCCTTTTTTTACCAGACAATCACCTCCTGAATGACTAAATGAAGTAGAACCACACAGTAGTTATATAAAAATAGGTATTTATTAATATAACACTCTCTACTATCCTCTACACGAGGATAGAACTCAAAGCACACAATAAAACATCAATAGAACAGTTGTAAGTATAACAAGACGCAGTGGGCCCCAGGGCGAGATCAAACCATATACTAAATGACTGAAATCAAAACGAGGTCTAGAGCACGTAGAATCACTAGGACCTTAAGCAACTGCCCAAGGTGAGTAGAGAGGAACCCCACGGAGGCCAGACGCAGTCTGGAAACACGACCGTGGCTCCATACATTTCTATGAGAAAGTTGCGGTTACACTTCAAAAGTTTAAGGACCCTTTAGGAGGACTTTGAGCGAAACCTTTGGATCATAAGAGTTTGAAGAGCCACCCTACCTATGGATACCATAGTACCACACTTACCTATCCCCGGGGAGACGGGGGCATAGGTCTAAAGTGGCGTCGGAAACCCTCGTAGTTCTCAATGGAAGGCTTTGAAGAAGTACTACTGCCGTGAAGGTGAAAAATGTCTGGTGGATCCAATCCTGGATTCTAGATGGAAGGAATCTGAAAGCATAGGGGACAGACTCTGGGTCACTTCAGAGTGACCAGGAGCTCGGGAGACAAATGCCCACCGATGTTGGGTGCTTCAGGTGCAAAGAAGGGATGCTTGAATCTGCAGCCACGAGGACCAGGAGGTGTTGAGGAGAACCAGGAGCCAGAGGTGAGCTGTCCCACGAAGGCTGTTGAGTGCTGAGGGATCGGTGTCCGGCGGGAGCACCAACAAGCCTTGGCAAAAGCAACCCATGCAGGAAGATCAATCATATAATGGGGTAGACCAGTAAGGTCCAGTAGACTCACCAAGCAATGGGGAGTCAGGGCACATCTGGAGCAACCATTAAAACCCAAGAACAATCAAATTGACCCTCAGGATGACCCACAGGCCGAAGGACCAGGAGACATGAGGGGACCTCAAGCAAGATTGCAAAGCACCAGCCCACGGAGCACACGGTATTAGGAGGCCGGAGTTCTTTGGTACAGAAACTGCTCAGGGTCAGGACTACACATAGTCCAATGTACTAGCTCGGGAATCGCCAACAAGTTTGCAGGAGCATCAGACCGGTCAGCTGAGCTTTAGGTGCCTGCAAAGCAGGGAAGTGACTGCTTCAATCCAAGGGAGATTCTTTGTTTGTCTTAAGTGCACCACAGGTCCTGCACGGAGCCTGTGAGGAGCATAGGCACAAACTAAGCTTCGGACATAAAGGGGGATGAAGTTGAGCCCAGTCAAGGTCCAGCGAAGTCCAAGGTGTCCAGACGGCCGAAGGTCAGTGGTTTCTTCTTGTAGAATCTTGTGCATGTGAAATTCAATGTCCTGTTGCCAGGTAACCCATTTTATACCCACGGTAGAAGGTTGGACAGATTCAGGGGACCCTCTTAGGGGAGGGGCAGGACAGAGGGGTGGCTACACCCATATCCTTTGTCCAGTTTTGTGCCAGAGCAGGAGACAATGGCTCCCAGAACTGGTTTGAGCTGCACTATGCACAGGGACACCAAATGTGGCCCAAGTGCAGACTTTCAGGCACTCTCAGAGTGCACCCACCAAGACCTAATATGCAAAATTCTGTCTCGGAGGTAGTCACACCTCCCTGTGACAGGATGCCTATTGTGCTGCCTTCCTCTGCTCGAGCTTGGCTCAGCAGCAGGAGGGCAGAAATGTGTCTCTGGTCTGCAGCATCCATTTGGTGTTGTCCGGGACGAGAAGGCTGGCACCGGTAAGACCAGTGACCCCACGAAGCTCGCTTCAGAAGGGTGGAAGGATAACTCCTACACCAGTTACTGGTATGGAGGCATGATTCTAAGGTATTTGATACCTAACTCGATGTGTTTCCATGCAGCCATTTTCGAGATAGCATTTACCCCGAGGTTATAATGCACCTCTACCTATATGTCCGGCTGAGTCAACAGAAGTGAGGTTTCGAGGTTGGGGCTTTTGCCAGGATTATGCAACAGGGAGAGCATGGGGACAAGCAACTATTGTCTAACTAAGAAATAAACAAATAAACAAATGAACGGCAGGGAATGCCTGACAGAATAGGTATAGGCATGTAAAAAGTATCGGGGCACCGCAGTAATGTGTAATTGAACATTGAATTGCTAAAAGGAAAGCGAGCGCTAAACACGTGGCCTGTTTTTCCCCTTGCTAATCACTACAGCCACGTGCTCCACACTACCGGGGGACGGCATAACTGAAAACACCATTAAGGTTTTAAAGAAGGTGAGACAGCATGTACTTTAGGGAGTTAGTAATGATATTAGATGTCGATAAAACAATGTGAGTAATTAGGCCCCCATTTTATCCTCTCTTTTGATGGCTATGACCAGCAATTGAGGCCACATTAAGAAGCAAGGTTGTGACATTGAGGAATATAAGCAAAGGAGATTGAAAATCCCTAACCCAGGACTGCATATTTTGCAAGGTACTTTCGATAATAAATTCAGTACAATGTCCCTATCCCCTGTATATTAATTAATAACAATGGATGTGGGGACAGGCTAATAATAGGAAAATTATCTTCTTACAGGCATGGAATTATGATGCAGCGAGCTCCATAATAAATTAAGCAAGCTTTAAATCATGATGCAGAGAAACAGCTCAAGAGGTATTGATGTTCAAATCATATGGCTACCTATATGTAGAGCACGAAAAGGGTGTACAAAATAGAGGGGTAATTTTGGGGGGGAGATACCCTTTCTTCCTACAACTTTTTAGATACAGTGAGGGCTATATCTGACTTATATATAGCCCCATTAAAGGAATGATTTAAAAGATATAAAATTCCTTCAATAAAGTGTGTTTGGATAAAACACCAGAATCACGAACAGGTGGGTAGGATAATAATCTGTCCCGTACCTATAACTTACACCCATGTTAAGTGTCTGATAAACTGGATAAATTGGTTGAAGGGGTAGAATTAACACACGTCCTATTTTACTTTATTTTATTTTATTAGTGGAACTGTCATTATCAAATACAAGCATCTGACAACCATACTAAACTCCTGACCACCGTGTAGTTACACAGGTGAGTCATGAACTACAAACCAGTATGGGTGGTAGACAGTGTGTGGCAGAACGATTGTGCTGAAACATTTTGAATTGGAAAAAGCAGGGAGGGGGGTCTTGATATACTAAGGGGATTGTCATTTGAATACAAATAGGACGTTTTGCATTGTAATATCCATTGTTGATGTAGAGAGCCCTGTAAAATAAAACCATCTTACGGGTGATGGAGGAAGTCCAATGTAGTGGGACATATGGATTTCTGTATGTGTTGAAAAGGCATTTCCATTTCTCAATGAAAAATCTTTTAAATTGTTTGGGATGATGGGGGGTCCTGAACCATTAGGTCTATATCACCCCGGGTGGGGTGATAGACGCTACAGAATGTAAAAAATGGTGTGATATTAGCCCTACATATGTTACAAAGTGATTTATTTTTGACTTAGGTGATGCTGTATTAAGGAGAAGTTAATTACATTAGTCCTGAAGAAGGTGGTTGTAGACCGACTGAACCACCGAAACGCGTCGACGCATTGACAACAGTTAAATCAGGAAGGGTCAACATCAGTGAGAGCACTGGTCAATAAATCCGGCCTCTTGTTGTACCATATGATATCTTGAGTAACACCTTTAAGACGGATGAATTTGTCTCTTATTGATCTTCTCCAATAGAATTATTATTGCATTTCTTATATAGCGCCAGAATCGACCCCCGAAGGGGTATCTCCGCGCTTGCCTTGGGAACCCGTCCTGGTTTTTCCCTGTGAGATAGCCCCTACAGGGCCTCCCCAAGGTGAAAGCCAGGCATCCCGCCACAGGGGGGCCATTGTGGAGATTAAGCAAGCTTATTGCCCAGAGTTGCAGAGTGTGAACCCATGATTAGGTCAGGCACCGAAGCGAGAATTATCGAGTCCGTGGACATATTGAGCTCAAGACCCTGCCGCGTTGGGAATTGAACCCTGGTCCCGGGTCTGACCTCTGCTTCAGGGTCTGCCTGCTCTAACCAGTGAGCCACACTTCTCCACGTTCAGACTCTCAATCGTGTATTGTGTGGTGTCTTTTTAACTATGTATTTAATTGATATTGTGTAGAATGTGTTTTTAAAGTTTTATTCAATTTTATAATAAAATAGGCCATTATGGAATAACATACTTGTTATAAATTCTTTTTTCCTTTGCAAATGTTTCATGCATGAATGTGATAGGTTCCAATATTGGTTGGAGCTGACTTTGGTATAAAAGGTGTGACTTGATAATTTACTACCAAAAGGGAAAAACTCTGTTCTTATGTTTAGTAATTTAGTACTCCATTCCCTTTTTGGTGAATATAGAGCCTCTCTCTCATTTATTTGAGTCACAGACAACCCAAGAGAATGGTCTCCGAAGGCTGAAGAGAGGCTCTGCTCATGCAGGGGCACCCTCTCCCATAAAACCCAGCTCCCTGCCTCCAGGATTGTTAAGGCCTGCTATACGGGTGACTTCTACGTTTTAAGTGTAGTGACTATTAGATATAGTGAAACTATTTCTAATGTAAGTGATGCAAACAGTATATTAAGCAGGCTGAGGCAGCAGACATCGAGGTCCATTTTGCATGGCCTCTCACAGGTGGCATAATACATGCATAAGCCCATGGGAGGCCTCTGGGGTACATTTGTCTTGGGTACATGTTTACCATATACTAGGGACTGATAAGGGTACCCCAGGATCCAATCTGGATTTGCCCAAAGTACATGTGTGTCAATTTAAGGGAGAAGGCAGATAGACTGGGGTCCTGATTAGCAGGATCCCAGTCAGACTAGTCAAAAACAGCGAGACATCAAACAAAAAAGTGGGTGTAACCTTAAGAAGCATATTAAGGGTTGGCGAAATTTTCAAAATTGCCTTTCGCAAACTTCCGCGAAATGGCAAAAAATATCTGCGAACACGCGGAATTTCACGTGCTTGCGGAGATTTTCGGGGGCGGGGCTTCTTTGCGAGTTCATAGTGCTTTTCCTACACTAGCCAGTGACCATGTGTGTGTAACTTTGCCATCGTGCCGGAAGGCGCAGGGTCCCTTGAGTGAACTGTCCATCATAGTGGGTAAAGTGCGGGAAGACAGATGAGGAAAAAGAAGCTCCTGGTCATAGGAACTGCACGGGGATTGCGCTCGTAAAAGCCAAGGATGCAAAGGCCTCCATCAAGCATCAGAGCTAATTTTTGTCTGTAGATATGGGGAAAAAACACACATGCCCAGCCTCAACAAAGCTCAGGATTTTTTTTGACTGATTAATGAGTCACTGAATTTGAGCTTCAACTTGGGCACCTGCGTTATTTATATCTGTAAGTGCGTGAGGTTTAATTTTTGTGACAGGAGCATCATGCCAGAATGAATCCTGCCCTGCATATTTATTCAAGAAGACGCCACCGTTTTGTGCAATACCTCTACTCAACTGGAATACTTCCTACTGGCTAATCAGTAAGTGCTCCCTTGTTGGGTAAATGTATAGTGCTTTTCCTACACTACAGCTGCGTAAAGGGCCAGATGAGTTGTCTCCAGTGACCATGTGTGTGTGTAACATTGCCATCGCGCCGAAAGGCACCGGGGTCCCTTGAGTGAACTTTCCATCACAGTGGAGAAAGTGCGGGAAGACGGTGCACACCGCTAGTGTTTGGGGCGGGCCCAAATGGGCGGGGCTTCTAAGCGAGTTCACATGCCTCTTGTGTTTATAAAAGATCAGAGACCGATCAGAGCAGCAGATGAGGAGAAAGAAGCTCCTGGTCACAGGAACTACATGGGGATTGCGCTAGTGAAAGTCAAGGATGCAAAGGTCTCCCTCAAGCATCACAGCTAATTTTCGACTGTAGATATGGGGAGAAAGGACACCTGCCCAGCCTTGAAAAATCTCACGATTTTTTGGGCTGATTAATGAGTCACTGAATTTGAACTTGAACTCAGGCACCTGCGTTATTTATATCTGTAAGTGCTTCCTGTTGAGGTTTAATTTTTGTGACAGGAGCATCGTGCCAGAATGAATCCTGCCCTACATATTTATCCAAGAAGATACCACCATTTTGTGCAATACCTCTACTCAACTGGAGTACTTCCTACTAGTTAATCAGTAAGTGCTATCTCGTTAGGTATATGTATAGTGCTTTCCTACACTACAGCTGCGTAAAGGGCCAGAAGAGTTGTCTCCAGTGACCATGTGTGTGTAACTTTGCCATCGTGCTGAAGGACACCAGGGTCCCTTGACTGAGCTGCTATCATAGTGGGTAAAGGGCGGGAAGACAGTGCACACCACTAGTGTGTGGGGCAGGGCCAAACGGGCGGGGCTTCTATGCGGGTTCACATGCCTCTTATGTTTATAAAAGGTCAGAAACTGATCAGAGCTGCAGATGAGGAGAAAGAAGCTCCTGGTCACAGGAACTGCACTAGCATTGCGCTTGTGAAAGTCTAGGATGCAGAGGCCTCCATCAAGCATCACAGCTAACTTTTGACAGTAAATATGGGGAGAAAGCACACCTGCCCAGCCTTGTCAAAGCTCACAATTTTTGGGGAATTTGAGCTTTAACTCGGGCACCTGCTTTATTTACATCTGTAAGTGCTTCCTGTTGATGTTTAATTTTTGTGACAGGAGCACTGTGCCAGAAAGAATCCTGCCCTGCATATAATATTTATCCACGAAGAAGCCACCATTTGCATTTTGTTTTGTGCCATACAATTCCGTTCCGCCGCGAATCGCGGAAGTTTTGACATTTTCGCGTTCCGCGCGGAATGCGAAAATTCCTACATTATAGTTAGTTGTGCTAACTATAACTCACGCACCCGCAATGCACTGCTGATGATGTCACATATTACATCATTTATGACATGGTCAGTGACATCACTGATGACATTATTGATGACAACTCAAATGACATCACTGATGACATCACAGAGTAATTTCTATGGTTTTGTACGAGTGAAATGTCCAGCTAATTATAACACTCATGAAACCTATGTTTTTTTTAGTGAATTTCAAAGGTTTTTTAAATGCTAATTCCTAACTATAACGTCTCTGAAACATATGTTTTTTTCAGTGAATTTCAAAGATTTCTTATTGCTAATTTCTAACTATAACATCTCTGAAACCTATGGTTTTTTCCAGTGAATTTCAAAAGTTTTTTAAATGCTAATTTTTAAGTGCAATAGACGTAGTACCGTGCCCTGCATTGTAAAATGCGATGCAGGACGCGCTACGAAATTTGTTTTACTAATTTAATTGTTTACTTACCTGCAATCATCCATATTCCGGTGTTTATCACCTCCCACCCTGCTCCTCCCCCGCCTCACCTGTCTGCCCCACCGGAACTCCCTTCAAGGGCTGCGGCTGTTATAGGGGCCGATCTTTGAGGAAGTGCTGCAGCGTGACACTGCAAGTCCTTTAGCTGCACCGCGCTGCGGCACTTCTAAAGCACATGGATGTGACATATTTATATGAATATGTCTCAATTCTGTGCTCCCTCTGCACTAGCACACAAACTGCAGCCATGCAGTGACGCAGGCACACTTGCACCATGGTGCAAGGATATCTGTGTCGTGGGGCTATTGCTTTTGTGCAGGAAGGGACTACTTCCTGCACAAAAACAATCACTAAAGGCATTTCCCTCCTCCAATGTGTTCTGTGGAATGCAGCATGCATTGAAAGAGGAAAAAACTAGGAGAAATGAAAACATTTCTCCTTGTTGTGCCTCGCTACACCACCTCTAGGGTGGCACACCATTCACACGTATCTACAGATTTACACTTTCTCGTAAGTCTTGAGATGTGTTATTCCATGGGTGTTGCGTGGGAACAGACACAGCAACACCCATGGAATGCCCCTACAACACAAAGTGCTGCGTTTAAATGGTTTGTATTTTCAAGGAGAGAAAAAGCTTTGCAGGGTGGCTATTCCTATCCTTGTAAATATGGAAGAGTCCCCAGCGTCATTACTTCATTACAAAAAGTGACATACTGGTGGCGCAGGGGGCTTGAGTGATACAATAAAAACATAGTTCTGGCTGGCTGATTGACTAACTGCATGAGACTGACAGGAGGTATCCTAGGCTGCATAAGTACTACTTAGGTATTAAGGGGAGTGTACCAATAGTATGTATCTGCTTACAGGTTTGTAGGGATTGTGCACAGAATATTGTACGTGTACTTGTGTCGGTGCCTAGGTCATTCTATAAGAACATCACTAGTATCTAGAATGATGACAGTGCTGCAAACAGAGTGCTCAGTTAATTTACAAATGCTTAGGTATTGTCTCAATGCCTGAGTCATTCAGCAAGTGCATAGACAGTGACTGGGTTCCTAGAGTGCTAGTAGTTGACAGCAGGATACGTTTATAAGCACTTATGTTTCAGCAGAGTGATTAAATAAGGGCATGCTTCTGTCAGGATGATTGTAGGAGTGGACACAGACTCGCAGTGTGATTCCAGACAAGCATGACTATTACCTGGACTTTTGCAGGACTGACTCAGTAGTCTGCAAGGAGTTAAGGGACCGCATATATTGTGCACATTTAACTGTACCACTGCTTGTCTCAATGCCTGAGTCATTCTGCAATTGCATAGACAGTGACTGGGTTCCTAGAGTGCTAGTAGTTGACAGCAGGATACGTTTATAAGCACTTATGTTTCAGCAGAGTGACATGCCTCTGTCAGGATGATTGTAGGAGTGGACAGAGCTGCTTTCTAGCCATAGAACAGGTCAGCAGAGCTGCTTAAGAGCCAGAGAACCAAGTCAGCAGAGCCGTTGTAGAGCCAGAGACCCAGGTCAGCAGAGCTGCTGTAGAGCCAGAGAACCAGGTCAGCAGAGATGATTTAGAGCCATAGAACCAGGTCAGCCGAGCTGCTGTAAAGCCAGAAAAACCAGGTCAATAGAGCTGCTTTAGAGCAAGAGAACAAGGTCAGCAGACCCGTTGTAGAGCCAGAGAACCAGGTCAGCAGAGCTGCTCGAGAGCCTAAGAAGCAGGTCAGCAGAGCTGCCTGCTCTAGAACCAGACACCCCGGTGAGCAGTGCTGCTCTAGAGCCAGAGACCCAGGTGAGCAGAGCTGCTCTAGAGGCCAAGAACCAGGTCAGCAGAGCTGCTGTAGAGCCAGAGAAACCAGGTCAGCAGAGCTGCTTTAGAGGGAGAGATCCAGGTCAGCAGAACCACTTTAGAGCCAAAGATCCAGGTCAGCAGAGCTATTTAGAGGGAGAAAACCAGGTCAGCAGAGCTGCTTTAGAGCCAGAGAACCAGGTCAGCAGAGCTGCTTTAGAGCCATAGAACCAGGTCAGCAGAGCTGCTCTAGAGGCAGAGAACCAGCTCAGCAGAGCTGCTTTAGAGCCAGAGAACCAGGTCAGCAGAGGTGCTTTAGAGCCAGAGAACCAGGTCTGCAGAACTGTTCTAGAGCCAGAGAACCATGTCAGCAGAGCTGCTTTAGGGCCACCATAGAACCAGGTCAGCAGAGCTGCTCTGGAGCAAGAGAACCAGGTCAGCAGAGCTGATTGAGAGGTAGAGAACCAGGTCAGCAGAGCAGTTTTAGAGCCAGAGAACCGGGTCAGCGGAGCTGTTCTAGAGCCAGAGAACCAGATCAGCAGAGCTGCTTTAGAGCCATAGAACCAGGTCAGCAGAGCTGCTTTAGAGCCAGAGAACCAGGTCAGCAGAGTTGCTCTAGAGCCTAAGAACAAGGTCAGCAGAGCTGCTCTAGAGCAAGAGTACCAGGCCAGCAGAGCTGCTGTACAGCCAGAGAAACCAGGTCAGTAGAGCTGCTTTAGAGCGAGAGAACCAGGTCAGAAGAGCTGCTTTAGAGGGAGAGAACCAGGTTAGCAGAGCTGCTTTAGAGCCAAGGGACCAGGTAAGCAGAGCTGCTCTAGAGCCAGAGAATCAGATCAGCAGAACTGCTTTGGAGCCATATAACCGGGTCAGCAGAGCTGCTTCAGAGCAAGAGAACCAGGTCAGCAGATCTGTTGTAGAGCCAGAGAACCAGGTCAGCAGAGCCTCTAGAGCCTAAGAAGTAGGTCAGCAGAGCTGCTCTAGAGCCAGAGAACCAGGTCAGCAGAGCTGCTGTAGACCCAGAGACACCAGGTCAGCAGAGCTGCTTTAGAGGGAAAGAACCAGGTCAGCAGAGCTGCTTTAGAGCCAGAGAACCAGCCGGCAGAGCTGCTTTTGAGCCAGAGAACCAGGTCAGCAGAGCTGCTTTAGAGCCAGAAAACCAGGTCAGCAGAGCTGCTCTAGAGCCAGACAACCAAGTCAGCAGAGCTGCTTTAGATCCATAGAACCAGGTCAGCAGAGCTGCTTTAGAGCCAGAGAACGAGGTCAACAGAGCTACTCTAGAGCCTGAGAACCAGGTCAGCAAAGCTGCTCTAGAGCCAGAGAACCAGGTCAGCAGAGCTGCTGTAGAGCCAGAGAACCCAGGTCAGTAGAGCTGTTTTAGAGGGAGAGAACCAGGTCAGCAGAGCTGCTCTAGAGGGAGAGAACCAGGTCAGCAGACCTGCTCTAGAGCCACAGAACCATGTCAGCAGAACTGCTTTAGAGCCATAGAGCCGGGTCAGCAGAGCTGCTTTAGAGCCAGAGAACCAGGTCAGCAGAGCTGTTGTAGAGCCAGAGAACCAGATCAGCAGAGCTGCTCTATAGCCTAAGAACTAGGTCAGCAGAGCTGCTCTAGAGACAGAGAACCAGGTCAGCAGACCTGCTGTAGAGCCAGAGAAACCAGGTCAGCAAAGCTGCTTCAGAGGGAGAAAACCAAGTCAGCAGAGCTGCTTTAGAGCCAGAGAACAAGGTCAGCAGAGCTGCTTCAGAGCCGGAGAACCAGGTAAGCAGAGCTGCTCTAGCTGACCCTGACTGACTGACACTGACTGACTGACACTGACTGATTGACACTGACTGACACTGATTGACTGACTCTGACTTAAACTGATTGACTGACACTGACTGACTGACACTGACTGACACTGATTGACTGACACTGACTGACACTCACTGACTGACACTGACTGACACTGATTGATTAACACTGACTGACACTGATTGACTGACGCTGACTGACTGACTGACTGACACAGACACTGACTGGCACTGACTGACTGACACTGATTGACTACTCACTCTCTACTACTCTCTCTTTACTACTTACTCTCTACTACTCACTCTTATACTCACTGTCTACTACTTGCTTTCTACTACTCTCTACTACTCACTCTCCACTACTCACTCCCCACTGCTCGCTCTCTACTGCTCTACTGCTCACTCTCTACTACTCTACTCTCTACTGCTTCCCTTCTACTACTCACTCTCTACTACTCACTCTCTACTACTCTACTACTCTCTCTACTATTCACTCTCTACTACTCACTCTACCACTCTCTACTACTCTATACCACTCACTCTACTACTCTACTACTCACTCTCTACTACTCACTCCACTATTCACTATATTACCGTCTACTACTCACTCTCCTACTCTCTACAACTCAATCTCCGCTACTCACTCTCTAGTACTGGCTCTCTTCTACTCTCTACTACTCAGTCTACTACTCAGTCTCTACCACTCTACTACTCTCTACTACTCTCTCTACTACTCACTCTCTACTACTTTCTCTACTATTCACTCTCTACTACTCTCTCTACTACTCACTCTCTACTACTCTCTCTACTATTCACTCTCTACTACTCTCTACTACCCACTCTCTACTACACACTCTCCAATACTTGCTCTCTACTACTAGCTCTCTACTACTCACTCTCTGCTACTCACTCTCTACTACTCACGCTCTACTACTCTACTACTCTCTACTATTCACTCTCTACTACTCTCTCTCTCTAATATTTTATTTATTTATTATATTTATTTTATTTTATTTTTGCCATTTATAGAGCGCGAACGAATACCCGCAGGCGTCTCGGCGCTAGAAAATTCGCATAACTTCAGCTCGATGTTAATTGCTCCAGAGGATTTTTAATGGGTGCTACTGATTAAAAAGCCATGTCTTCAATCTCTTGCGGAACTGGAGAAGTGAAGGGCTTATCCTAATGTGTTGAGGCAAGGTGTTCCACAACTTGGGTGCCGCGACTAAAAAGCGGCGGTCACCCCAGGACACTGTTTTAGTACGTGGGATCACTAGCTGGTTAAGAGTGGTGGAGCGAAGCTGTCTATAAGGTTTGTAGGGTATCAGCTGGTCCTTAAGAAAATGCGGTCCTTGATCATTAAGGCTTTGTACACTATACAAAGTGCTTTAAACTTGATCCTATTCCGGATCGTCAGCCAGTGGTATTTTTTAATGGTATCTGATATAGCAAAGAATTTGGGTGTTCCGGAGAGCAGACGTGCTGCGGCATTCTGTATTGCCTGTAGCTTCTTCGTAACCCTGACCTGAGCATTTAGGAATAGGCCATTGCAGTAATCTAGGGACGCAAAACTAAAGAACTGACCAGTGTTTTAGTAGCTGCCTCTGGCAGAATCGGGCTAATTTTTCTGATCATTCTTAATTTATGATGGGCTGTGGTTGCTACTTTGTTCGCATGATCTACAAAGTTAAGACCCTCATCAAAAGTGACTCCCAAGTTCCTGACCTTAGATGCCGGGCTTGGGAGTGCTCCGAAGGCTGGTGGCCACCAGGATGCTGACCAGCCTGGTGAGAGGGGTCCGAAAATACCTACCTCGGTTTTTTCGGAATTAAGCTTAAGGCAGTTTGTTGCCATCCACTCTCCAATTTCTAGCATTCCATTTTGGAAGCGTTTTGCCACCTCGCCTCCGTCACCCTTTATGGCCAATACCAATTGCGTATCATCAGCATAGGAGGTTAGGCTCATCCCATATGCTTTGATAACAATAGCAAGGTCCGACACATAGATGTTAAATAGTGTCGGACTGAGGGATGAGCCTTGAGGAACCCCACATGGCAACGAAAGCTTAGCAGATTGGTAAGGCCCCAGGGTGACGGCCTGTGTTCTATCAGCCAGGAAAGATGCGAGCAAATCTCTTGCAGTATGGTAAATGCCCATCTTTCCGACACGGTCGACCAAGATCTTATGATCGACCGTGTTGAAAGCTGCCAATAGATCGAGCAATACCAAAACTGCTGTTCCGCCAAGGTCTCGGATTGCTCTAACATCGTCTGCGGCTTTAATTAAGGCAGTTTCGGTACTGTGATACTTGCGGAAGCCGAATTGTGTGTCGTCCAGCAGTCGATGTTTCTCAATGTGCTCCGACAATTGTAGGTTCATGGCCTTTTCCGCGACTTTAGCTAAAAAAATGGAGGCTTGCTATGGGCCTATAGTTCTTTAGTTCATCTTTGTCCAAGCTCGGTTTCTTTAATAGAGGTTTCAGCAAAGTGTTTTTAACGAGTTAGGATAGGTCCCGGAGCCCAGGATGGAGTTGCATACTTGGGTAATGACCGGAATAATGGAGTCCATCACTCGTGGGAGGACTGAAAAGGGGCAAGGGTCGAGTGCAGATCCTGTTTTAATTGTGGAAACTATGGTCTTTATTTGATCAGTTGTAAGAGCCTTAAACCTAGTAAAGGCGTTTGCCGGAGGTGTATGAGAGAGAGAAGCTGTTGCCAAGGTGGGCTTAGACGTAAAGGCTTGGAAGATGTCGTCCACTTTAGAGAAGAAAAAATTGGCCAAAGCGTCACAGAATAATTGTGATGGGGGCGGAGAAGATCAGGAACGTTACCTGACCGGGTTTTGGTAATCTCATATAATTGTTTACTTGAGTTTTGGGCTTTTTCAATTTGCTCTGAAAAAAATGTTTTTTTGCCTTTACGATCATTGCTTTGTAGACAGCTAGTGACTCCTTGTAATGAATCTTGCTAACTGTATCATAAGTTTTCCTCCATTGTCTTTCCCTATTCCTGTTGAGTTGTTTTTGCATTCTTAGTTGCTCAGTATACCACGGGGCAGTCGTTGTGGATCTATTCCTAGATAGAGACTTAGTGGGTACCAGAAGATTGGTAGCATGGCTGAGCCAGTCGTAGAATTGTTGTGTTGCTCTATTAGGTTCAGTGGACACCAGTGGGCGCGTACTGTCCAACTGTTTTTTTAGTTCTAGCTGGTTTATGTTCTTCCAAACTTTAAAGGGGCCTAAGCCGGGGGGAATGACTTTTTTACTTGAGGGTTCATTAATTGTCATTTTACTGAATATAGCATAATGGTCGGTCCAAGTAATGGGTAGGATATCTGATATACACAATCCCTCAACGTTGGAAAATATACCGTCTAAGGTATGACCCGCCGAGTGGGAAGCAGAGGCAACCAATTGTCTAAGCCCCAGTGTCTCCATATCTGTGATAAGGGTGGTGGTATCCTTGTGGTTATTTTGTTCTAAATAAAAATTCATGTCGCCCAAGACCGTGAAGGACTCTTCAGTAGCTAATGATTCCAATATAGTACTTAAATTTTCAAGAAAGCCTGTCCTTGTTCCTGGGGGTCGATATAAGAGTACTCCCTTAAAACTAAAAAGAGCTCTGAGCTTAATTCCGAACTGCAGGGCTTCGCAGGAAGTAGCTGGAATGGGAGAAGTTCTAACTGCAAATCGTTCCCTAGCTATAATGGCCAGCCCGCCTCCTCTTTTTATTTCTCTGTCCTGTCGATAGACTTTGTATCCATTGGGTGTTGCGATCACTACGTTAGGGTCCGACGAGTCATCGGTCCATGTTTCTGTAATAAAGAGAATGTCTAAATTATTATCAATAATGAGGTCCGCTAATTCCTGACTGTGCTTACACAGTGATCGCGCATTAATAAGGGCCATAACAATGGTGGTTTCTTTAAAATTAGTTTGTGGCTTAGCATGAGTCTTAAAGTTGTTCATAGGTATCATGCTATGGCAGTGTGGGCAGGGCATGGTTACTTTATTTAATACTAGTAGTGGATCAAGCATTATACAGCAGGGAGCAGGCAGGGGTCGGAGCTCCATCAGAGAAGTACGGGAATAGACCAGGTTGTGTTCGGTCGGGGCCTGGCCAGGGGTCGTGGCCCTAGGCCCGGTCCCGGCGCGGACGGGCACACCGACGGGCTTGCCTTTGGCGCGCCGCCGGTGTGCCCGCTGCGCCCGCGCGCTGCGCGGTCGGGAGAGTGTGGTGCTTTTATACATGTTTAAGGGAAAAATAGGAGGAGGGTGGGAGGGGTCCAACAACTACACCGCAACCCTTACCTCCCAGCAAGATGGCGGCTGAGGTGGGTCGAGTCAGGTGTCAGCGCCTGAAAATCGGCTGCGCTGTGGGAGGGAGAGGCAGTTAACAGCCTCGGAGAGACGCTAATCTCGCGCCGAGGTAATGGGCAATATTAAGAATGAACTCTTAAAATATCTACAGTTTTTAAAACGCTATTCGCTAGTCAATAACGTGCAATAAGCAGTGAGCATGGATAGAGCATTGAGCAAGGAGCCCCCGGCTTCCGCCTCAGGGGAGAAATTCTACTACTCTCTACTACTCACTGTCTACTACTCACTCTTTTACTCACTCTACTACTCACTCTCTACTGCCAGATTCTCTTCTACTCTCTCTCTACTACTCTCTACTACTCACTCTACTACTCACTCTCTACTACTCTCTACTCTCTCTCTCTCTCTGCTACTCATTCTCTACTACTCACTCTTTACTATTCTCTACTACTCACTCTCTACTACTCATTCTCTACTGCTCACTCTCTACTACTCACTCTACTACTCACTCTCTACTACTCACTTTCTACTACTCACTCTCTACTTTTCAATCTACTACTCACTCTCTACTCTTTACTACTCACTCTCTGCTACTCTCTCTACTACTCACTCTCTACTCTCTATTACTCACTCTCTACTCTTTACCTCTCTAGCTCTGTCTACCTCTCTCTACTACTCTCTACCTCCCTACCTCTCTACCTCTACACCTCTACCTCTACACCTCTAGCCTCTCTACCTCTCTCTACACGTACACATATGCACATATATATGCATATATATGCTTGTGTATATATATATAAATACATATATAAATATATATATAATCTGCTTATCTATATAAATGCACATTTAAATGCATGCATACATATATGCATACATATGCATGTTATGTACAAGAAAGTTTGAAAAATTCTAATAAAAGCAAAGCTAAAAAGCCACCTAATTACAAATAGAATTGCTTTAGCTTAAACAAGGGCAAAATCTATTGCATTTTCAATGCGTGTTTACTTTGGTTCCATCAAGAGGGCATTCAGATGTTTCACACATTTGCCATAAATTCTGAATGTTAGCACTCTAGTTGCTCATTAGATCACTGTAGAAAAGCTACTGCTCACCAGGGAAGTTTACTGCTGGTATTCAAAGTGCATGTTTCAGTCTGCATGTTAGAATTTTTTAATGAAATAGAAGAGGATTTGAGAAGTCAAAATGTGCCCTAATTTTTCTTTCTGCAGCACTAATCATAATTTCTATGGCAAAAAGAAGCCCCTCATTTTGTTCATTTGCAAATTAAATGTTTTAAGTGTTACCACTTTATTCCAATCAAGATGGCTTCAGGTGTTCCATACTTTTGTCATAAGTAAGACTGTTAGCGCTCTAGTTGTACTTTAGAACACTCTGGGAGATTCTGTCATTGGGCTATACTTGGGCAACATCTGGGTGATATGTATGCTACATATGGGCTCTTTTTTCTCTGGCGGCCATCTTGGGAGACTTATTTGTTATGAAGTTTCCTAATTTCCTCATTTACTGCAGTCTCCTCTGTAGGAAACACTTTCAGTGTTTTACTTTGGTTCCATCAAGAAGGCTTTTAGATGTGTCACACATTTGCCATAAATTCTGAATGTTAGCACTCTTGTTGCTCATTAGATCACTGTGGTAAAGCTACTGCTCACCAGGGAAGTCTGCTGCTGGTATTGAAAGTACATATTTCAGTTTGCATTAAGCATGGGCGGATTTCGCGGATCCACGATCTGCGAATTTGCGGATTTGCAGATTCGCGGATCTGCAAAATTCGCGAATTTGCGGATTCGCGGATTTGGATTGAGCTCGTGAAAGTCAAGGATACAAAGGCCTCTATTCAGCATCACAGCTGATTTTCGACTGTAGATTTGGGAAGAAGGCACACCTGCCCAGCCTCGACGACGCTCACGATTGTTTTTGGGCTGATGAATGAGTAACTGAATTTGAGCTTCAACTAGTTCCAGCGACCATGTGTGTGTTACTATGCAATCGCCCCGAAGGGCGCAGGGGTCCCTTGAGTGAGCTATCATAGTGGGTACATGGCAGGAAGACGGTGCACACCGCGAGTGTGTGAGCGGGACCAAACGTGCGGGGCTTCCATGCGAGTTCACATGCCTCTTGTGTGTATAAAATGTCAGAGACCGATCAGAGCAGCAGATCAAGAGAAAGAAGCTCCTGGTCACAGGAACAGCACGAGGATTGCGCTCATGAAAGTCAAGGATACAAAGGCCTCTATCCAGCATCACAGCTGATTTTCGACGGTAGATTTGGGAAGAAGGCACACCTGCCCAGCCTCGACGATGCTCACGATTGTTTTTGGGCTGATGAATGAGTCACTGAATTTGAGCTTCAACTAGTTCCAGCGACCATGTGTGTGTTACTATGCAATCGCCCCGAAGGGCGCAGGGGTCCCTTGAGTGAGCTATCGTAGTGGGTAAATGGCGGGAAGACGGTGCACACCGCGAGTGTGTGAGCAGGACCAAACGTGCGGGGCTTCCATGCGAGTTCATGCCTCTTGTGTGTATAAAAGTTCAGAGACCGATCAGGAAGCACTAATAGATAAAATAAAGCACCTGCTTTATTTTATCTATTAGTGCTTCCTGTTGAAGCTAACTTATGTAATGTAATGTAATGTAAAAAATTCTTATAGAGCGCGACTTACACCGGACGGTTTCTTGGCGCTGTTCACTTACTTAGGAAGAGGCACAGAAGGGGAGGGAGAGAGTGCTTATGTATAGATGCTGCGGAAAAGGTGAGTTTTGAGAAGAGACCTAAACTGAGGGTAAGAGGCAGAGAGTCTAAGTTCCAACGGAAGTGAGTTCCAGAATGAGGAAGCCAGGAAAGAAAATCTGAGACCTCCGTGTTTTTTGCGCCTGAACCTAGGCGTCTGGAGGAGCGCATGGTGAGAGGATTGAAGGTGCCTAGGGGGAGCGTAGGGGTGCAAGAGAGAAGAAATGAAGGAAGGACCGATACCGGCCAGAGATTTATGGGTCAAACAACCTAGTTTGAACTTGCAACGCTCTGATACAGGGCGCCAGTGCAGGGCTTTAAGCAGGGGACGGACGTGGAGGTGAATGGGTTGATGGTAGATCAGGCGGGCTGCCTGATTCTGTATCAGCTGTAGTCTTTTGATTTGATATTGTGGGATGCCTGCAAACAGGGTGTTGGCATAGTCAATCCGGGAGATGACTAATGCCAGCAGTGCCAGAGTGAGGGCCTCGGTGGTCAGGAAGTGAGCTATTTTCCGGATCTTCCTGAGCGGGAAAAAGCAAGAGGACAGAGTGGCACTGACCTGGTGCTTCATAGAGAGATCATGGGAGATGTAAACTCCCAAGCTTTACACCTTGTCAGCAGGGCAAGGAGAGGGGCCGAGGGAAGGGGGCCAGAAAGTAGAGTTCCAGGGGTTGGAGGGGCCTCCGACAAGAACAAGCTCCGTCTTGTCGGGGTTAAGTTCGAGATGGTGAGCACCCATCCAATTACTGATGTGGCAGAGGGTGGACTGAAAGTCTTGAATCGCTTTGTCCGAGGAATCAAGGTTGAAGACGAGCTGAATGTCATCTGCATAGTTAAATGCAGTGACATTCCTTCCCCGGAGGGAGCGGATCAGGGGGGTGAGATACAAATTAAATAGGAGTGGTGACAAAGATGAACCCTGCGGAACGCCGCAAGTAAGTTTCATCTTGTCAGCCGAAAACTGGGAGAGTCGGACAGATTGGTGGCGATTCGTCAGGAAGGAGCAAACCCAGCTGAGGGCCGACCCACTGATCTGAAGCTAACTTAGTAACTATTTTAGGATGGCGCTGGCAGCTTGCCGGCGCCATCCTAAAATAGTTTCAACTTCAAGCTTGAAGGCTTGAACTTTTGCCCCCCGAATCCGCCGCTCGCAGATTCTCGGATTTTCTGTAAATTCGCGGGAGTTCGCGGATTGCGGATTTACCGAAAATCTGCGAAATCCGCGAGTGGAACGGATTTTGCGCTCACGCTTAGTCTGCATGTCAGAATTTAAATAGAATAGGATTTGAGAAGTCAATCAAAATGTGCCCTAATTTTTCTTTTTTCAGCACTAATCATAATTTCTATGGAAAAATGAACCCCCTCATTGTGTTCCTTTTTAAATTAAATGTTTTAAGAGTTACCACTTTTTTCCAATCAAGATGGCTTCATGTGTTCCACATTTTTGTCATAAGTAAGACTGTTAACACTCTAGTTGTTTTTTAGAACACTCTGGGAAGCTGCAGTACAACACAAAGAAATCATAGGGCAGTCTCTGCCCTTGCTGGATGTACATGTTTGACTGAGAATGTCAGACTTCATTCTCACATGACTGAGAAAGATAATGTGAATTTACAGAAAATATGCTCTCAGTTTAGCTTATAGATCACCTTCCAAACATCTGTGGGAAAAGCATGAGAAAATAGTTTTCTCTCAAACATGATTCATGATATCCAAGCAGAAGACTTTTTCACATGGTAAAATCACCTTAGAACACACCACAAATCCTGAAATGAGCATGGTTCCATCAACAAGGGATTTATAATGAAAACATGTTTTGGGACCCCCCTTTTTTCTCGGCCTCCGCTTTACGAATGACCCCGAGACTTTCAGGATAGGAGCAGACTGGAGCTGGCCATGAGCTTTGAAAATTTCGCGAAGATTCGTTGACCGGCGCCAAGGTTATTCCCAATAGAATGTTGCGGGTTTCCTATGGAAAATAGATCCTAAATATAACTACCTACTGGCGACAGCCAGTAGGTAATATATAGATATAGATATTGACAAGGTATATTTTTATTTGAGCTAAGTATAAAAATGCATGCTTACATTTTGATATTTTAAAATCTCGATATTTCCATACCTCGATATTCAGGGGCACACAGGCTTGAAACCGATTATGATGGCTTCACTGAACATATTGATCTGGAATATATTTTCTTAATGGCATTTATTTCATCATCTCCCTGTGTTTGCTTTATTGCTTTATGTCATGGAAAGTGTATTGGATGTTTTCACAGTTGCTCATGAATGTTGCAACATTTTTATTCCTCACCTAACCATCAAGAGTTTAGCTGTGTCCCCACTGATTCAGCGCCAGGAGACCCACTCGGTTAATGTGGGCGTTGCAGACTTGCCAACTCACACGGTGCCACCTTGTACATACGATTTCAGCTCCCTTCAAACGTCACCTGCTGAGGTACCTAAATCACACTGTGGTGGGGAAAATGACCTGAAAAACGCTGTCCATTAAGAGGCGTGAGAACACCCCAGGACATCGGCGACAGCCTCAATGACCCTTTGTTTCTATGTTTGGGGAGGGGCAGAGGGCCTCTTAGGTAGCTCTCGGCCAGGGCCGGACTGGCCGTAGTGGGCACCGGGCAATCCCCCGGTGCGCGGCACGAGTGTTGGCCGGTTTGGGTCCCCTGGGGGCCGTTTTTTGTTACAGGGCTGTTTTTGCAGCATAACTGCAAAATCGGCCATGTAACATAATCGGCCGAAAACCGGCGGGCACCCACAACCCCCATTAATTTGTAGGTTGACAGGTATGTGGTTGCTATGTGAAAGCTCTTTCTCTCGCTGCCTCTGTCACTGTCTGTCACTTTTTCTCGTTACTTCTCGGTCTCTCTGCATCACTCTATTTTCCGGTAGCTCTCTTCCTCTCTATCCCTCTGTTTCTCTCTTGCCCTTATCGAAAATGGGCCTCCCCTGCCGAGCGCTGAGGGCCGAGAAGCAGAGTTTGTTTGAATTAGAGAGCACATAATTAAGATGAGAAGAGAAATGCTTGCGCCGGTAAGCCTACCTAGAAATCGAGGGAACCCATTTTTATTTTCATATACATTTTGAAAACATGAATCCATCATAAGAAATTCATTGTGTGAAAATTACTCTGAAGCAAGACAAATTGAATGGACGTTGAAATTCCGAGTATTCGCCGACAGTAATAGATTAATTTGGAGGCAATCCAGGATTATATAGTTGCCTGGAGAGAGAGCATGAGACAGCTTCGAGAAGCAGTTAATGGAGCTCCCCGGGTGACAGCACTGCACTGAGGTCAGCCTGCACTCTGAAGTTGAAACCTTCTCTGAATTCCATCATCCTGAAGATGAACCCCCATTTAAGTGTTAACGGAAAATACTTGAAAGAAGGCGCACTGAGGGGCAGATTTGCATTTCACCAGCACACCATAGGAAAAAGAATGGAAAGCAAGGAAAAGCGATTTGATGGTAATAGTGAACTGACGTCTCACCATAAAAAGGGGGTCACAGAGGGACAATCAACACTTTCAAGTAGAGTCGATACAACAAAAGTGGGAGAGTATCATGAATGCCAAAAAAGCTTTGCGCTTTTGTGGGTTACCACGGGGCCTTCTTAGCAGGGGCGCTATGCTACTAACGAACCGTACCAGCTCTATTATACTAGTATTGGAAGATAGCAGCAGGTGCACCGGGACTTCCTTGCAGAGACGCTATGCTACTGACGAACCGTACCAGCTCTATTATACTAGTATTGGAAGTTACCAGCAGGTGCACCGGGACTTCCTTGCAGAGGCTCTATGCTACTGACGAACGGTACCAGCTCTATTATACTAGTATCGGAAGATAGCAGCAGGTGCACCGGAACTTCCCTGCAGAGGCGCTATGCTACTGACGAACGGTACCAGCTCTATTATACAAGTATCGGAAGATACCATCAGGTGCACCGGGACTTCCTTGCAGAGGCGCTATGCTACTGACGAACGGTACCAGCTCCATTATACTAGTATCGGAAGATAGCAGCAGGTGCACCGGAACTTCCCTGCAGAGGCGCTATGCTACTGACGAACGGTACCAGCTCTATTATACAAGTATCGGAAGATACCATCAGGTGCACCGGGACTTCCTTGCAGAGGTGCTATGCTAGTGACAAACGGTACCAACTCTATTATACTAGTATCGGAAGATACTAGCAGGTGCACCGGGACTTCCTTGCAGAGGCGCTATGCTAGTTACGAACGGTACCAGCTCAATTACACTAGTATTAGAAGATACCAGCAGGTGCACCGGGACTACCTTGCAGAGGCGCTATGCTAGTGACGGAACCAGCTCTATTATACTAGTACTGGAAGTTACAAACTGGTGCACCGGGACTTCCTTGAGGAGGCGCTATGCTACTGACGAACGGTACCAGCGTTTTTAAACTAGTAGTCTGAAAGTTACCAACAGGTGCACCGGGACTTCCTTGCAGAGGCGCTATGCTAGCGAGGGACACTATCAAAAGAAAAGCTGTCCTTATAATGAATGTGTACGAATAAAATGCGTCCCAGTCATCTGTTGGTATCTTCCAATTCTAGCATAATAGAGCTGCTGAGAAATGCTTCTACTGTCCCTCAATGGCATAGTCTCTCCTGCTGATCAAACTTCTCTATCGGCTGGGACAATCAACTGAAAGTTGCCCCACAGGCAATATTCGTGTACATAAATGCCTGTGAACCTCAGCACTTGGATTATTGCTGACCGCAGCATTCATTATAGGCTTTCCATTTCACACCAATAATGCATGCTTTGTCCGCTCATGCACGTGTGTGTTGGCCATTATGCACATTTTGTGTTTCGTATATTTTATTGTCGATCACTACCGACCACTGGAACTTCTTTGCAGAAGTGCTATGCTAGTGAAGGACAGTACCAGCATCAACAGTTCTATTATGCTAGTATTGGCAGATATCAACAGATGAACCGACTTCTTTTCAGAGAAGGTGATGCTAGTGAGGGACAGTACCAGCATATTATAGCAGCTCTAATATACTACAAATGGAAGATGACAACACCTTCATTTGCATTTACGATGTTCTGAATGATGATGTTCGATTTAACAGCTCCCCAGAATCACCCAAATGATTTAGAACTGCCACATGTCCAGCCCGTAGGGCACAAGTCTTGAAAAACATCATTGGTGGGACTAACTTACTTAATCAGTATGCAAGTGACATCACGGTATGTGACATCACGACATGTGACAACACAGGAAGTGGCATCATAAGAAGTGACATCAGATCTTAAGCTGTCGCATATATGTTTGACATGTCTATCATGAGTACATTGGAGCACATTGAGGTATACATGCACACCCTCCTGATTGAGGCAGAAGATTCACATTTTTTTAATCTACACATAAAACAATGTTGCCTTTTGTCAGCGTAAACCTCCTCCACCCATAGTGCTTTACCTGAAAAATTGTGATATTTAAAGTATTACAACACCTCCTCAGGGGTAGTAAGTACTATATAAATACTATTTATTTGTGTACATACTGGGAAAGACCAACACATCTGATATTCTTACAGTGCATGCATATCTCCTAAATATGGCTGAACAAAGTGACAATCTGCCTCTCTTAAGTATGTGTGAAGTGCTAACAAGCTGTGAGCCTTTGTTTACTCTCTGCTGCATTTGCATGTAGGTGTGAGTCTCCTGACTGCTGCCAGCCAGGAGACTCCAATGAAAGGAGGCCTGTTGACCCCTCAGAGTCGGCCTTTGCTATGGGCCCAGCTGGAGTCTATACTAAGAAAAACCCGTCCCCGCTGCCTGCAGGTTGTTGCCGATTGAAAGCAGACAACTGCTGAATGTGTCCCGGTGTTTGAAATTACACTGGGACAAATTCAGTATATTTTTTAGTGGAGCACAACTTCTTGGCAGGTCGGACGGTGTCCATCCTGTGAAAATAATGGGTGGACGCCGTCCACTGCGTGTACCCCCGACTCGTTCCGTGTGTCCGGGAGATCTCATCCCACAAGTCCCTGCAGCATACTGTTGTACAGGTGACTCTGAGCTGGGCCTGGTTCTGCACAAAGTTGGAGGAGTCTAGTCCGGTGCGCTCAGATGCCTGGCAGCTAGTACAAGTAGGAGGTTGTGCACACTTATAAACGTAAAGAGAAAGCCAGGTACTGAGCAAGCCTATGAATTATGAAAGAATCACATATCATACAAAGGCAAGCTTGACAAAAGAGGAACAGGGCAATAACATGTGCGGTTCTTGCCACAAGACAAAGGAAATCTATGAAAGTCAATGGTGTGCTTGCTTTAGGTGAACAGATGGCTAACCAGTACTTTAATTCCATAGAAGAGGATGGGGGCAGCATAAAAGTCATCATATCAGTCATTAGCGAACACTGTCTCAAGGGTGAGTTTAAATATACAAACTGAACCGGGGGTCTAAAAGAGTGGGACCGGACACACAAGTGAAAAGTAGGAGTACTATATAATCCCTTTAGCAATTGAAAAGAGAGTAAAGGTTATAAAGACCCTTAATGAGAAATTGGATTCCCATCAATTACCTTGGTGATCCGTATCATCATCTGGGTATCCTTGATGTAAATGTAAATGTACAGGACTTTATATAGAGCAAATCACCAACTGGTTTCTAAGCACTTGCTTAGGGAACCCGTCCTGGTATTCCCCTGTGAGATAACCCCGGCAGGGTATCCGGAAGGTGAAAGCCAGGCATCCCGCCGCGAGGGGCCGTTGTGGAGATTAAGCAAGCTATTGCCCAGAGTCACAGAGTGTGAACCCGTGAATCAAGTAGGCACCGGAGCGAGAATTGTCGAGTCCATGGACATTTTAGGACTCAAGACCCTGCCGAGCCAGGAATTGAACCCTGGTCCCGGGCTGACTTCTGCTTCCAGGTCTGCCGCCTCTAACCAGCGAGCCACACTTCTCCACTTCTAACCAACCGATGTACCACTTGATCATAGAGGTTATCATAGAGGTTATCTCCTTGGAATAAATCTCAAGTGGGTCGAAGAGGAGAACCAGAGAAAAGAATCAGTACAATCTCTTGATATATAAGGAAAATGATCACAGATGGTTTCTCAAATAACAATGATGAAAATGCAGTGCAAAAGAGTGAGTGCAGGGTTAAAGAAGAATTGATAAGAGAGAAACAATCTTTATTTTAGATATCTCTTACCAATCTCAATAAAAACAGTGCAAAAAACAGTTTTCAAAAGTAGCTGCTTTCTATTAAGGTCGACATGTTTAAGCCAATTGGGTAAGGTCACCCGTGGCTTTCTTAAGGACCTGTCTCTATTAATAGTTAGCTACTGCATAAGAAGGAAGTGACACAAATTGTGTACAATCAACAACAAAAACTTCTTTAAGATTTTTAGGTTGGAATGAATACAACCATATACAGATCCTCCGCTTCAAGAGATGTAGATGGCACCCGTCTTGAACAAGGAATGGACCTTCAGTCTCTTAATATATATTAACATAAGAATGTTCATCTGAGATAATTATTTGGTCAGGCTGACATTATGAATCCATCACTGTCAAAGCCAATAGCGCTTGTCTTTCCAATACCAGGCTCGGAGCTCTTCGATTTGCCAACTATAAATGTGTTTTTTCCAAGTAAATACATAAAATTCTAAGATGACAGTCAGTGCCTGCACGTGCATACACATACTTCTTCACTCATGGAGGGCATCTTGCTCTTTATTAATAGTTTGGTGTTCCAAGATTGTGTGTGGCCATTTGGAACAGTAATTTGATAAACAAAGTATGTGCAGAGAAGCTGCTCAAAGGCAGAGACGAGGGTCACGAATAGCACTGTGCAGCAGTCGAGGTCACACAAAAATAGCTATAAAAAAAGTAGCAAAACATTAAAATGGGATCGAAAAGGGGTAGGGGACATTAATGGTTAAATGGGGAAGCAAGTAGTCAGTTCCAAGTAAGTATGGGCGAAATTTGCGAATTTGAGATCCACGAATTCGTGCGAATTGGCAACAAAAAAAATCAGCGAGTTCGCGAATTTTCCCGCTAACTCGCGGATTTTTGTGCCATTTGCACAAAAATGTGACCACGTGTGCCTGTAACTTTGCCAGCGCACCAAGAGGCGCCGAGGTCCCTTGAGTGAGCTAGCCATTATAGTAGGGATGGGCGGGAAAATGTTTCATACCGCTAGTGGGTGGTGGATGGGGCCAAATGGGCGGGGCTTCTATGCGAGTTCACATGCATCTTGTTTATAAAGGGTCAGAGACCGAGCAGAGCATCAGATGAGGAGAAAGCAGCCTCCTGGTCACGGGAGCTACACGGGGATGACGCTCGGGAAACTCATGGATGCAAAAATACGTTTGGCACAGGACCCCAGAATCCTTCCGATGTCCAAGATAGCTCTGCTGCGCATGTTGGTACAAAGCCATTCTGATCCTGTTCAGTGGGTTCAGGCGCATGCAGCTGCTGCTGCTGGACAATGTCCCATCTCATACTAAACTGCCCCGTACAGGCATATGCTGGCGCTGATCATCATAAACAACTTAGGAGTGACTCAGTGAGAAGAAAAATATTTTTAAATATGTGTTAATCTATTTTACCCCCCACCAAAAAACGGTGAACCAGCTTAAGGAAACACCCACAATAGGCAACCGTCGCCCTTGTGTGTTTAAAGGAAAAGAGAAAGACAAGTCTTTCTCTTTAAAAAAGGACCCTCACTCACCACTAATTAGTGACATGCTTCATCATTGGGTCCCTGCCGGGGTGGCCGAGTGCCCCCCCAGCGTGCTACAGCGCCTGAATTACAGCGGAGCGGGATGGTGATATGTGTAACAGTGCTCTAACTGAAATGTGAGTATAACTGTGAGTGCAAAGTAAAAAAATACAAGGTTGAGGCCTATACATTTTTTTTAATAAAGGCCAACCCGTATTAGGTTAAAAACAGTGTAAACGGACAAAACTAGGTTCTATATTAGGAAACCTGTGTCCTTAAATTAAATAGTCGGACAACATGTTTCTGCTGTTAATTATGCAAAATTGCTCAGCATTCGGCAGGACCTTTACAGATAGCACTCCGGTGGTGTGCGCGCGCTATGGCGCACCCTCCCGTGAGACTTTTAGTGTGAAAAAGAAATTTTCATAACAGTGTTACTCACAGTTATTACCCGTGGCAGCTCACTGAAATTCACAGGAGCAAAAAATACGTATCGAGAGAAAAGTGCTCTCTCCCTAGGTTGAGACGGCGTGGGATACCTTCACGCGGTGTGAAATTTGTGCACACGCGACTCCCCGCCTAGTACCTACAATCAGGGATGCCGTCAGCTGGCGCTGGGAAGTAGGGTGCAGTGGCATGCGGGTGATCCACGCCTGGTACATACGCATACTGGTGCCAGGGGAGACACGTGTTTTTTTGGTGCTGTGTAGCAAGTAATGACTTTACATTTTGACTGCACCAGACAGTGGTACCACCTACACGGATCAGGAGCATCCAGGCACCAGACTTCATGGTGCAAGAGCATAATGGTGCTGTGCGGTACGGGTATATATGTACTAGGGGCAGGGGGCACTTAGCACAATATGTGCTCACACCCAGAGGGCTCCCAGGCAATTGAGCACAAATGATTTTCACACTGAGACGGCTCCAGGGCAGTTCAGCAGCAAGGGGGCTCACACCCACTGGGCCCCAGAGCAGTTCAGTAGCGCGTGGGCTCACAGCCCCTGGGCAGCTCAGCGGCACGGGGGCTCACACCCTCAGGGCTCCCAGGCAGTTTAGCAGCGCCACCCTCTGGTTCATCACTGCCACCCTCTGGTTCATCACTGCGATCTTCGGGTACACCACTGCCACCCTCAGGTTCATCACTGCCACCCTCTGGTTCACCACTGCCACCCTCTGGTTCACCACTGTCACCCTCTGGTTCACCACTGCCAACCTCTGGTTCATCACTGCCACCCTTTGGTTCACCACTGCCACCCTCTGGTTCATCACTGTCACCCTCTGGTTCATCACTGCCACCCTCTGGTTCACCACTGCCACCCTCTGGTTCACCACTGTCACCCTCTGGTTCACCACTGCCAACCTCTGGTTCATCACTGCCACCCTTTGGTTCACCACTGCCACCCTCTGATTCATCACTGTCACCCTCTGGTTCATCACTGCCACCCTCTGGTTCATCACTGCCACCCTCTGGTTCATCACAGCACCCTCTGGTTCACCACTGCCACCCTCTGGTTCACCACTGCCACCCTCTGGTTCACCACTGCCACCCTCTGGTTCATCACAGCACCCTCTGGTTCACAACTGCACCTTCTGGTTCATCACAGCACCCTCTGGTTCACCACTGCCACCCTCTGGTTCACCTCTGCCACCCTCTGGTTCATCACAGCACCCTCTGGTTCACAACTGCACCTTCTGGTTCATCACAGCACCCTCTGGTTCACCACTATAGATTATGGGGAGAAAGCACACCTGCCCAGCCTCAACCAGGGGCTGGTTAATGAGTTACTGAATTTGAGCTTCATGTCCGGCACCTGCTTCCTTATATGTAAGTGCTTCCTGTTGTGGTTTAATTTTTGTGACAGCCTGGAGCAGTGTGCCATACTTGTAACTATTCTCTGACCCTGCTTCGAGGGTCAGAGCAGGGTCAGAGAATAGTTGCAAGTAGGCAACAACTCTGGAGGTGCCGCTCAGGAAGCACTTACAGGGTTACAGCAGGTGTCCAAGTTGAAATTAATTTCTTTGTAACCATTTTGTAAATGGTTACAAAGAAATTAGCTTCAACTTGGGCCCCTGCTGTAACCCTGTAAGTGCTTCATGTACTTCAGTTTTTGAAAATCCATCCCGCACGCGATTTTGCGGATTTTTCTGCAATTTCGCGAGATTTGCGGACTGCGAAATTGCAGAAAATCCACAAATTCCGCGAACGGAACGGATTTTACGCCTATGCTTAGTTCCAAGGTGGAATTACGGGATCCTAGCAAACAATTAAAAAAGATCTAGGACAGATGTTCGACCATGTCATTTTGCGACTCATAATTGCGCTCAATTGCAAATCGCAATCTGTGACTCGGAAAATGACATTCACAACTATTCTCGATGGGGTCGCAAATTGCATGCCTCATCAACATTCATGAGGCACTCGCAATTTGCAACCCCTTTGAGAATGGCTGGCCCTTCCAGGTATAGTGGCCTGCTGGGCTCAGCAGACCTTCATGTCTGGAACTGCTTTTAAATAGGGCAGTTTTTTTTTAATGCAGCCTGTTTTCGTTAAAGGGAAACAGGATGCATTTAAAAAAAGAAAAATTAAACGTTTATGTTTCATTTTTGAAGGGCAGGTAGTGGTCCCTGGGACAATGAAGAACAGCTGCCCAAGAACTGAAGAAATTAGTGCCAAACCCTGCCTGCTGCCTCTAGGACTTAACAATCGCAGTGTACGGGGTCGTCCTGAAACCGGTGAAGACTCCAAGAACCCCAGAGTTTCTCCAGCCTTTGGCAAATTGCCAAAAACTTCCCTTGGAGTGAAGGTATTACCCCCTTGCACACTGCAAGCACCAATCTTGCTGAGTCCAGTTTGTCAAAACCCACAACAAAAGAGATAAATCAGCTCTGGAGGGTCAGATCTGCCTCTCAACTAAGTTTGGAGACACCAGGACCTACCAGAGCCACTCCATTCCAATACCGGGGTACCGGACTCCCTAGAGCAAACAGAGAGACAAAGAGTCCATTCTGGGCTTCAACAATTCCAGAAGCAAGCAGCCATCAAGAGATGTCAAGACACCTGAGATCCACACCCTGTGGGGCCCAGCTGTCCTTAAATCACCTCTCTAAGCTCCTTGCTCCTTACCACGAGGACTTCTCGATGCACAACGCCCAGCTCACCCATCTGCTCTGCACCCAAACACACCAGCCCTGGTAACGATGAACCAGTTGTGCTTCCATGGTCCTGCGACACATGCGACCTCCTCTCTCCAGTGGGACCCACGGGACTTACCTCTAAGTACTCCTGTGCCATGTCTTTCCAGGTGGCCCCCTTTGTTGTAATGCACAAGCTACCAACATCTTCAGTAATCTGCTTGTAGCTGAATGTTGGATGCTCCCAATCTTCTGCTGCTGGAACATTAAACCTGGTCCTGCTACTGACCTAAAACAAGAAGGCGAACTTCATGAAAGCATTGCCTGATTGTATATATGCATGTTCCTGCTTTTCCCGATTGACTTTAGTGGTGCATAATTGCGCACAAAAGTGATAGATTTTCTGAAGTCTCAAAAATTGTAACTCCTAAAGTACTTTCAGTAAATATTGGTCTTAAAAAATACATTAAAATCAATATTGGTTTTATAAATTAGTCTCAGGTTTATTCTTGAGTGTGTGTGTCATTTATTGCCTCTCTGAGTACAACAAATGCTTAGCACAACCCTCTGATAAACCTAACTGCTCGGCCAAACTACCACAAATAGAGAGTTTGTATTATCTACTTTTACTTATATAAACCAATAGCAGACTCACTGGTCTCTTTGCACAGTGTACTTCATTTTAGTTCACTTTAGAGAAAGCCAGCTTCCTAAAGACTCTGGAGTTCAAAGACTATGGTCTAAATAAACTGAGTTCTCTCTCTCCTATAGACTGTCAAAGCACCTACTGCTGGGGACTGACTGCCCCCTTCAGTCCTACCATCCACCTGCTGAAGACATCCAGTAAGCCAGTGGGTGGCACATTCCGTGCCACCGGGACTAATTTTAGCCATAAATCAGTAATGTTCCACAATATGTAGAGAGCAGTGTATTAGCTTACATGTGACCCGTAGGCTGTGAGCCAGCGACCGCAGAGTTGTACCGGTCCAGCCCCGTCTTCATAATAATCAATGCACAGCCCAGCCCTTAATTTAAACAATCCTCTCTAAAGTTTGCAGCAATTGCTGCAGATTTCCCTGAGCAATGCTTTGATCTTGTTCTAAAACCCCATTCCACTCCTCCACACAACCCAGCTTTAATCAAAGTCCTCTCAGTGCATTGAACAAAGTATCTGTGTATCACAAAATGTATGTAGTATACATTCTACAGACGCTTTAAAAACTAAAAAATATTTTTTTAGAACAGCTGTAATTTTAAGATAAGAGCAGCATATTGTGTTTTATATTGCCACAGTGCTTTGTATGTTGAGATTTTTCAGTGCTCTTAAATTTCCGTGTAAATGCATCAGCAGCATATCCACTCAAGGTTATTGATTTGATAGCATAAAAAAAGGACCACAAGTACCAGAATGAAAAGCACACACCTTAAGTTTATGAGCTCTCATGCATAGACATCAGAAACTTGAGAGATCTGGGGCCATATGTAGGTAATCTCTATTTACCAATTCTTAAATACTGAATTTCACCGATTCGGTATTTAAGAATCAGTAAATAGTATGTGGGTAAAAATTTGGTAAATTTTACAGAATTGGTAATATTCGATATTACCGATTCGGTAATTCCCATTCATTCCTATGGGCCTGGAGACCCATAGGAATGAATGGGAAGCCATTCACTATTACCGAATCGGTAAATACCGAATCGGTAATAGGGGGAACATATTCGAGGGAGGCAGGGTGTCACATTGACACCCTGTTGCACCCCTGAATCGTGCATGTGTGCACATGTGGCACACATGTATGTCTATGGATTGTGGGTTGTACTGCGCACTCGGTTCTATTTAAGTAATCCCTGGTTTCAAAGGTTTTTAATCTATTCTCACTGTGCATGCTCGGTTGGGAGGAGGGCGCTAACCTCCTGTGGATCAAAAGTACTTGGTAGGTGAGGAGTTATCACTGACCCTTCCTGCACTGCGGGTGCTAACCGTTTAGGTTGGCTACTGTTTTTAAATTATTTTTGTGTGTTAATCCTTTCAAATAATACACCTAAAAGCAACTTTTTAGCAATATTATGAATCTTTTCTTCATTTATTTGCATTGCACTCATATCTATACATTATTTTGCTTTTCACATACAAAAATTCTTGACCTCCTTTAACATTCAACACAAAAAAATTACATTTTCATAAAATGATTTGTTTTATACTGTCGTTAATCCCAATGCATTTCGAGATTCGATCTCTTCTTCAGGGGAACTGCAATGTGAAAAAATATACGTGTCAAGTTCATCAAACAAATGGGATCGATACAGATTTAAAAAAATAATAATAATTCATACCAATTTCCTGACAGTCATTGTTACTCAAAATTCAAAAGGTTGACAATAGAAAGTCCACTAAATTAACTGGGTGTAGGTGTTACAGATATCTGCAGAGCGATGTCACACTCAAATTAATACCACGGATACTAAGATTAACCATTAGAGATGGTGAATTCACAGTTAATAGCGGTTTTGTAAACAATTGCTTACCAGCAGAAAAAGACAGTAATGCTTTCAACGCTAGATGGGGTGATACTAGCCCCTTTGATGTTAATATCGCAGAGCTGAAATCAAGAGACATAATAATGACCACTATTCAAAGTTCCAAAAACAAATGACATAGGTTGCTCAGGGCAACCTTCTGCAATATTGAACTCTTAGCTAAGTAAAAAATGGAGCATACCCGAGGCTATGCGATGAATGGTATGACTAAATGTCAGCCAAATTCAACAGGATTCCTAGAACGAAAATACAAAGCAGAAGCTGCTGTACTGCATATTGAATATAATGTGCTCTAAACGAGTGTAGAAACCGACAAAATGCAAATAATAACTTAAATGCTGGGCGCTAGTCTCAGATGATAGTAGCCAAAAATACAACGACACCGTTTCCTGAAATAAACCGAAAAACGCTGTGAATAGAAACGTCTACCTAGCTGATAAAGATTCAATAACTTGGGATAACTCAAGGTTGAGTTATTTACCTGTTCGGTTACATTCAAGGTTAACTCGTTGATTCTTGGGTACTCGGGACGCCGAGACTCACACACCGGGTGGGTTTATGGAAATATAAATAGGAGGACTGGCAAGAGACACACAATTTCGTGTCTGCCATGTTTAAACTAATGGAAGTTCTGCGAGAAAGTTTGCAGTAGCGGCCATGATTAACTACTTTTTACGCCGATAAGAACCCTTACTGGGGTCTAATATAAATAAATTCTAGATTCTTGCTTCTCTATTTAAGGAAACATACAAAGTAAATAAGCGGGGTAATAGATCGGTTTCATTAAAGACAATAAAAAAGTGGTAAGAAATCAATCGAGTAAAATCTGAATTTGGCAAAAGAAGAAGTTATTATAAGCGCCTCCTGAGAAGGGAGCGAAACATCTAAACTGTCATCCCTTTGTAGTCGTATTGAAGTGGTAATGGGAAAGTAAAGTCCGCGATTATTATTGATAACAATAATTATTGCGATATCTTTAGACCAGCTGATGCGTACTCTATCAGAATTGCTTGGAATATACATCAACAAATGTATGCAGTAAAATAAATTTACATCTTCATTGCTTGGGTTATACTTCAACACATACATACAGATAAATCAATTTACATCTTCATTGCATATTAAACAGATACTCGATTATGAATGACGCATTACTAGAATTTTTCTTGTGCCAAATTACCATGAAATAGAACTACAGTGTATATACAGTTTGACATATCCGCTTAGTAGTAACAGTGGTGTTTAAGCTGAATGTCCCTATACTCTCTAATCATGTGGTGGTATGGTGGAAGTAAACTCTGATATTTAAAGCTGGTTAACGGTGTGATATCGTCATAGTTACATGTCTTTTACTGGTTAGTGTATTGATATCTATGGATTCTGGCTAGTTATAGGTAACACACCATATCAATTTTGTCGTTAAGGCCCTTCGGAATCATGGTTTCCATTTGTTTGATCCACCAAATTTCTCTTTGCGATAGCCATTTGATGTTGTCTTGATCAGTCTTTTGATCTATCACTTCTATCACTTGAAATCTTAATTGAGGTATTGTGTGTTTCATTTCATTCCAATGTGTCGCCAAGCTCGAAGTGGTGGATGAATTGCGAATTCGACTCTTATGTTCCGATATTCGAGTTTTGATTTTTCCGTCCGTTTTCCCTATGTATAATTTTCCACATGGGCATTTTATACTGTACACTACATGGGTGGAGTTGCAGTCTGCTTTATTGCGTATCTTTATAAATGTTGCCGTTTGTGGATGTTGGATGGTGTTGCCAACTATCATGTTGTTACAATGAACGCAATTGGCGCATTTTTTCATTCCTGCTTGTGTAATGTTCAATTCAACGGTAATTGGTTTAGTTACCATCTCCTTGAGATTCTTGCTGCGAGTATATGCAAATAACGGTTTGTCTTTGAATATTCCTTTAAAGTCTTCCTCAGTCTCAAGTAGTTCCTAGCGTTTATTGATGATAGCGCCCTCCTCGCAACCGAACACATGTATGTTTGCCACATGGCACTTTTAAAAAAGCACAAAATTGCTTTTTTAAAGATTTTTGATATATTTACCACCAACTTGTAGTTGGTGGTAAATAATTAATCTTAAATCAAAAATGCACTCACTTGAGTGCTCCCTACATAGGATTTAAGGATTCGGTAATTTACCGATTTTCTGGCAGATGCATCAAAGTTATGTTTTGCGAGTCCTTAATAGCAAATTTTAAGGAATCGCTATTAAAGACTCGCAAAACAGGATGCATGTAGGAATCGCAATGTTATTAGCGATTCCTACAGATTCCTTATTTGCGATTCGGTAATAGCTAATCGCTAATAAGGAATGGCTTTCCCATTCATTCCTATGGGCCTTAGCGATTAGCTATTACCGAATCGCTAATGTTCCGCTATTTCAAGGGTACCAGGGTGTCCAAAGGACACCCTGTTGCACCCCTGAAATGGACCTGTGCACAAATGTTACACACACACATGCCCTAAGGGCATGTGTGTGCGCAACATGTAACTTTGAAAAATGCACAAAAGCGCATTTTTCAAAGTTTTAGCAAATTACCACGAAGTTCAACTTCATGGTAATTTGCTCCCCCTATTAGCGAAATCGCTATTTTTTTGGGTTTCATGCATTGCATTTAAGGAATCTCATTTTGGGATTCCTTAAATGCAAGAGCAATTTAAGGAATCGTTATTTAGAGATTCCTTAAATTGCGATTTCTGCAATTGGGATTGAGAGAGCGCAAATCAAGTAAAATGTAGAAGTGCACCATATTTACAAGCACGTTGCACAAGTCTAGTTAAAGAAACATATAAGAGTGTCGAATTTATAGAGTGCATACATATAAGAGCGTTTAATTAATACAGAGTGTATATATCAGTGTGAAAAGCTAATGTAGTAATGTTTAGAGATGTTTGAATGATATTAAATTCCATGTTATGTGGCTGTTGCAGAGGAGAATGTAATGCTGCCAAACGTAGAAATGTGTAGGCCTCATGGCAGTTCACTGAGAAAGAAAATGTGCCTTTACAATTTCACATGAGATGGATTACTGTTGTTATAATTCAAAGTATTATTGATCATAGACTGAAAATATATGTTTTATAGAAGTGTTTCCTATAACCAGTGTGTGTAATGAGTTAGAATACTGTTTAGGCTGAGAAATAAAGGTTCATAGAGTGCACAGGCCTGTTTCATGTAAATCTAGTAGGCCTGGAGAGATAAGGTTGTTTCTTTTGATCTGCATGTGCTAGTTAAAATCCGGTCGTGTTAAGCATAAATTGTGGACCATGCTCGAAGGTTTACGACTTGTGAGATAAGCTGGAGGCAGGAATTTGGGGCCCACTTCATGGGTGTCTGTTTGCAGGTGCGAGGGGGTTCCAATCAAGAGAGTGATGAATAGAGCTCTGTTCTGGGAGACAGGCACAGGCCTGGAGGAGGGTTCAGGAATTTCCTGGTGGGTACCGTCTTGCCGGAGAAGAGCCTGAGAAGCAAGGTCAGCGCTAACAAGGAGCCCAGAGGAGTATCAGTATGGAAAAAGCCAGAACCGACACCACGTGAGGGGTGTACGTGAGGGGCGTCTCTGAGGGGCGTTTCAACTGTAATTGTGATTTTGTATTAGGGACAGCACCCTTGGGTGGAGTTAGAGCAGATGGCCTGAGGAACCTTAGAGAGAGGATGGGTAGGCAGAGAGGGCATAACTGTGATGCACGGATTTACAACAAAGACTAAGGGAAAGTGAGTGATCTTCTTTGGAAGTCACCACGGCTGACACCTTTTTAGGTAAAGATGCTGCTAAGTAGGGATGTCACTTAGTCTAGTGTATGGACAGTCTAATCTGGATTTTTCTTCCTTTTGTAAATGACGCTCAAGTTACAAATTGTGTCTATTCTTGCAAACTTGCTGATCTTTGAATTAGTCTTGGTGATATTCTTCTTTCGCCTAAGAGCATTTAGAGAATTCATGTTTGTATTGATGCCAGTGTATCTTTTGAACCTTATATTGAGATGTTTGTATCTCCAGTTATCTTTGGCTTTATAATAAAACTGTAAAACTTATTCGTAGTAAGTGGTTCTTCAGAGTTGGGTAAGGTCTTGAATTGATTAACCTAGTAGTGGATTGCTTTTTACTCTATGACAGGTAATAAAGGTTCAGTCGACCTGAGTGGGATCTAGATCTATAGTGATCTGATAAGAGATCAAAAATCCCACCGTAACAGGATGATGCATCCCAAATGCAAAAATACCGGGAGCAAACGGCCAGATTCTGAGAATCTGCCCGTTTGCTCCCGGTATTTTCTTTGATGCATCTGCCTGTCTGTATTTTAAGGATTCACAGGCATATGCATCAAAAATCGGTATTACACGTCGGTAATAGCGAAAAATAAGGAATCGCTATTAAGGACATGCAAACCGCAATGCATCAATAAAAACGGAAAAAATTACCGAATCTGTAAAAATCGCAATTAAATAGCGAAAGTACGTTAGCGAGACTAGCAAATACCGAGTTAGCAAATACCGATTCGGTATTAGGGAATCCGGTAATTGCGAAATCGGTAATAGCGAAAACGGGAAAAATACGCAACGCATCGGAAGCAGGCCGATGACATCACAACCAGGAAGTAGGACAGCCCATGCTCCATTCAGTGTTCCGAGGAGCTCAGAGGAGGAGGCAGAGCACAGGAGCTGAGGACCCAGACTGAACCAGCAGCAACCAGTACTAGGCAAGCAGGACAAGATGGAGAAGGAGGCTCCCCAGCAGGGAAAGGACACACACCGAAAGAGAAAACGCAAGTTCTCTGATAAGGAACTGGAAATCCTGATAGAGTGTGTGACCAGCAACAATGACAGACTATTTGGCAAGTTGTCGCTGAAGGTGCCCGAGGCCGAAAAAAGAAAGATGTGGCTGCGCATCAAGGACAAAGTCAATGCCTGCGGAGTCACCCACCGCAGCATCGACGATTTAAAAAAACGCTGGTATGACCTGCGTAAGAGGGCCAAGGAGAGGATTGCGCAAAGGGTCAAGGATGCTGCTGGCACAGGTGGGGGCACATCCAATGTGACACCTAACACAGCCCTGGAGGACCTAGTGGAGTCCACCATAGAACCGGAAGCTGTTGTGGGGGTCACACGTCTAGTCACCTCTGGTGCTGCGGAAGGAGGACAAGGTAAGATGCATGGCAGCGTAACAATGCAGCGTGTAGTAATTCCCTGCCCTCTCCCCCATGCCAGACCCATTGCACATGTAGCGGTCCCCAAAACACATACCCTCACCACTGTGTTGCACCATGGGAGTTGTAGTCAATACATGAATGAGTGCATGTCTGATCCCAGAGGTGAATACAGCTGCAAAGGGCCAAGTGTCTGTCCAAAAAAGTACTTTATTGTGAGATGCCAAAGCTATTTTCACATACAATACCATAATAATAACTATGCAGTGTTTCATCACACACAGATGCATCCCCCATCGATTCTGACGACAGTGGCCGCCTCATCATCTCAGAGACACCAGTGTTGACCGATGCGGAGTGCTCACAGGGACCTGAAGCCATGTCCTCCCCTTCACAACCACGGCGGACAACACCTCCACCATCCCTGCGGTCCAAGATACCACCACCACCGCCATCGTCGCGGTCCAAGACACCACCACCACCACCACCGCCATCCTCGCGGTCTAAGACACCACCACCACCACCAGTGCGGCCCACTCCACAGAGCCGCAGGGCAGATGTTCCCTCCCTGCCCGTGATGGAGTTGGAGCAGAGTTCAGCACCCCAAAATGTCCCACGCCAGGCTGTCGTCACTCCAACCACCCAAACTGCAGCACGTCAGCGTATCAGACAGAGGGCTGTGCCCCCGGGTCGGGCAGCTGCAAGACCAGTGGATCTGTCCGAAGGGTACGGAGTTGTGGAGACCCGGATGCTGCGTGTCCAGTGCCTGCAGGGGAGACACATGGGTGCTATGAAACTCTCCATGATGAAACTTTGCAACAAATTAGGCAACATGACTGACTCTGTGCATGAGCACACCACTGCCGTAGCTGCCGGCATCAATGAAATCAAGCTTTGCCTGCAGGAACTGACACGTGCCGTAGTCACAGGCCAACAAAGTGAGCACCGGGGTCACAGGCAGATCATGCTCGCTGTGAATTCCACTAACAAGGCCATCAATAAGCTGTGCAACAGCACAGCTGTGCTGTCCCGCAGGTCCGTGTCCCTGCAAGTGGACCTAGGGCATTATTGTAGGGATGTGGCAAAGGCCCTTGAGAGGGTGACCACTGCAGTGGAGCAACTGCAGCCTGGGTCAGCCAGTGTCAGCAGTTTGGGAGCGGAAGAGGGGAGTGAGGCAGCCTCCAGTGTCAGCAGCATCTCCCTGCCGGAGACCAGTGGGAGGAGGCGCAGTGGGCGCAATGCAACAGCCACTGACACCCATCGTGGGGAAACGGAGTAGTCACAGGACAAGAGACTGGGGGTACGCGGCAAACGCAAGTAGGCATGTGGCAAAGTCACACTGTCCATGGTGACGTAACCATGGCCAGACTATAGTGCCACACGCATCACCCATTTTGAGAAGGGATAATTTAAGTTTGACTTCAACTGCAGCTGCATCATGTTTGTGTTACATATTTCTGCACCAGTCAGGTGTTCATGACCATTAAACCCTTGCAAATCTAATCCTGCGTGATAATGCGCTTTGCGATACGCCTCCAGTCTCAGCTATTACCCCTGGAAGCTTCCAGACGCAAGGAGGTGCAGGCAGCATAGGACCTGGACATGGGCGGGTATGGCATTGGTCCTACGGGTCTCGTGCTGCAGTAATGGTTCCAGGTCTCCTATTAGGCCCATGGCACGGTTGAGTCTGTACTTATCGTACACCTGTTCCTCGGTCTGCCCCAGCAATGTGATGCGCACCCTGAAGACCCTGTCCTGGATCATCCTCCTGCGCTGGGCCTTGGCGTTGATCCTCCTCCTCCTAGCAAGCACGTAGAGGGCAGCCATTTTGGATGACATGTGGGGTTTCCCAGGGCATTTGTGAAGGGTTACTGATTGTCAGCACCTGCTGATGAGGTGTATTTTTTTTCCTATCCTTCAAATGACTTTACCTCCTGATTGTGATTCCCCTTATTTTGCTCATGCTAAATAGCGATTTTGGGGTTTTTCGGTATTACCGATTTTTCATGCATTTCATTGCGATTCTTTAATAGCGATTCACTATTTCCGAGGTCAGCTTTGGTGTTCGTTATTTCCGATTTTCTGATTTGCGATTCGGTAATTTACCGCGAGGGTTTTTTAGCGATTCTTTAATTTTTCCGATTTTTGGTTGATGCATAGCATTTTCTGGTTTTGCGTTCGGTAACGGCCTGTTTTACCGATTCAGTGTTTTACGGGGAGGTATTTTCGTTGATGCGTCTGCCAGTCAGTAATTTACCGATTTCTTAAATTACCGAATCGGTAAATTACCGAATCCTTAAATCCAGCCACCTACATTAGAAAAAGCTAAATACCGGTCGGTAACGGCAAATTTACCGATTTTCGGCCGTTACCGACCGGTATTAAGCTACCTACATGTGGCCTCTGATTTTCCTTCAATATATAAAAAAGTTAAATTAAATCTACAAGACCCATGATGCAATCTGCAGTTTCTTAAAACCAGAATGGTCTTAAGACGTTCTGTGTGTCACGGGCCATTTCACTGTTACAACGAGCACTAGCATTTAGTTCACAATCAGCATTAAGTGACACATACAACAGAAGGAGAGATATGGCATTAAGGCCGGAGCTGCCAACTTTGGAACTTGGGAACAAGGTTCGACTCTCGCTTTGTCTCTACATGTGCTTAAAAACAGTATCAATGTGCCATAGTATAAAGTAAATGGTGCTCATGTATTCTGGTCCTGTTTAAGCAATATAAAACTGCAGAAAAATTTACATCAAGTAAACGCATTACATTTTAATTGTACTTATATTAGAAGCATTCTTTAAAAGGCAATGTACTCGGATACTGACTTTATTAGTAATATTCAACTTCTTCACAACTTCCAAAGGATTGCTGCAAGGGCACTTCTTACTTTAACTTCAAGGCATACATTTCAATGGGAATATTTTTATATTTTTACTAAAACATCTAGTATGCCTTCCCTTTTAGGAGGGGGGCTGGCGGGGGCTGTCTCTTGCATTTTAGAAAGTTCCAGTGGCAGCTGGCATCTACAGGGAAGGAGGCAGGCAAATGGAACATACAAATACATTTTAAAAACACTTACCTAACACATCCTCCTCGCTCCGGACCTCAGGCATCTTCATCCATCGACTGCAGTGTGGGCGCCAGCAACCTATCTTGACCAATCCTAGACCTGCTCACTTGCTGTTAAACAGCATGAGAGCAGCGCCCAGATGGGAGTGAGCAGCCTCGCTCAGCGCTCCCCAGTGCACTGAAGGTCTGCACTTGCTCTCATCCCAGCTGTGTTAAGGTTAAGAGACTTAAATTCTGCATGCATGGCTGGCGGTCGCCAGACAGACAGCCAAATAGACATCCACAGTTTAAACAGCGTGCACAGGCAGCCATCTGCCCTCCATTCCTCCCTGCTGCCACTCAGCAGGTCCTGCCCCATCCTGACACTCAGTTTAGGACGGGATGACAAACATTTAAACTGCAATGAATTATTATTTTATTTTTCATCTCTAGGGCTTGGGGTGTATTTAACTGAGGCGACCCTCCCCAGCTCTCATGGAGGAGCCACCTTTGTCCAGTTCAGGGACACGTTTATAACCTAATGAAGGTTTAAGTAGGCTCCTGGTCCCCTATGAAAGCAATATAGTGTTAAACTAGATTCTACAATGTGACATTGAAAGTCCAACGAGTCTGTTCACTATCAGCCTTGGGTGGTGATGGGGCAAGAAACAGGAAAAGGATACAGCTTGGCCCATTCCCAGACTCTAAGACCAAATCGCCTGAGGCTACCGTCTCTCCACAGGGAGTGCAGCAACAAGTATGTCTTTCTTTATTTACTCTTCTTATCAGCTGTGTTTCCCTGTGTGTTTTCTCACCAGGTTGAAAGAGCAATTGGCAGCCATGTATTGTGCATAAAATTGTGTAACCTTAATCTCTCTAGTAAAGCGTTCTAAACTCCTCAGGCTACATTTGCGCAATAAAAGAATAGGGACAATAAAACGTGCTGAAGATCGAAACAGCCTGTAACGTTTCTTACACTGTGTGGCAGAACTCGAAGTTCACTTCACAGCACAATTGGAAACACTGGGGATTAGTTTAGTAGCCAATGTCAGAAGATGAATGTATATTACGTTGTTAATCAATATATCTTCTGCCTATATGAAACTATCAACCATCAAAGCGCTACCAATTTATACTCCACTGAAGGAACTGTGTGTAGGGCCTTGGAAAATAGTGCCTTTGTTTTTACTGTGCTTTCATCCCTGTGGCACAGCTCCTAGAATAATGTGCTGCATGGCTAAGCCCTTATAACATCCCGAAGGCAAGACCTATTGTTTATGCCAATGCTTGTTTTCTTTCTACCCCACTCATAAACTCTGTCACAATATTACAGTTGTAAGTAGACAATGACTAATTGAGAATCTGAGACACACATTCAGAAACGACAGTTTGTTACAAGTTAAACATGAATACAAATACAATTGCGTAACAGTCCCAGAAAGTCTCTGCAAGTGGGCAGGATTTCTTTTCCGCCTAAACATATCACATATGTTTGCAGAGAAAGCAAGCTCACCATTAATAACCCACCATTGCATCAGTGGCAGCTTAGCTGGCATTGGCAGGGTCGAACAGACAGGACAGATGGTGCTGTGGGAGGCAGTACAATGTTTGAACTCGCTTTTAATGACTATAGTGCACGTAAATACTGGTGTATTTTTCATTCACCAAGCCAGTCTAGTACTAGTAACGTGCTGTGCTTCAGGGTCAAATCTCAAAAGTAAACGTGGGACTGGATAGTTGTCTCCGTTCCAGTGCTCGCATTCAATATATATTACTGGATCACTTCTGGTGAAAGTAGAAACTGAAAAAGCCAATACGTGTCACCAAGTTCCATGTCACAACCACAACATATCCAGAAACCAGTAAGTACACATTATGTTTGCATATGACAGCACACTCTGACCAGACCTGCTAGCTTCGCCACGTCTTGATTTCAGGTCTGACATTACCTTCTCGTAAGTCTTCCTCACCACATGACTAACAAAGTGAGCTTCAGCTCCACATCAGAACACTCCAAAGAAAAAAGTTAGCTTCCCATCCCTTTCCAACATGGCAGACCCATATCACCCCTATAAGAGGAGGGCCGGCCCAACCCTCAGCCTGTTTTTTTGGTTCTGCGCTGCAGATTCTCCAGAGCGTGTTTCAGGTAAGTGGTTCCTCATGTAGCTGGAACTGGGGTCCCTGGTTGGTGTACCTCCTTTAGCTGGCCAGCTGACCCTAGGACTCTGGGACCATCCTCTTTCCTTCCCCTGGTGTTAGGTCTGGGCCGGTTAGGCTCAGCTTTAGCGAGCCATGGGTTTACAGGGGGACAGACAAGGGGGTCTGGGGCTCTTCCTGGCAGCCTTTTTTCCTCTCCCCTCGTCCATTTGGGCCGAGTGTTTTTGTTGTGCTCGTGCCCGGGACTCCCCCTTGTGTCGCTCCTTTTGTTGGGGAGGCTCCTGACGTCCCTGGGTCTCCCACTGCAAGGGCGGCTTGGGGCTTGTGTGTGTGGTGGGGGTGGGGGCACCTGGTGGTCCATTCTACAATCCCCCGCGCGCTTCCACCTAGAGGTTGTTTGGTTTTGCGGGCCCCCAGGGGGCCTCGCTGCAGTCCAGTTTTGCAAATTGGTTAGTGTGCGGTACTTATGCAGCAGTACTTGCTCTGAGCCATGCCGAGGTTGAATTCGGGCCTCACTGGGAGCAGCTGAGTGGTTTTTCATGACCCTTTTTTTCATTAAAAGTAAAGTTTAAACTCAAGAGTAGAGACGGCCCTTGCTAGAGAGTCTTTACTTCTTTTGAAAGAGCCGCTCGCTGCGGCCGTTGCCTCTGACGATCCCCGTCCCGTGTGTTGCCGCGTTATTCACCTGTTCCGAGAGGGTGCGGCTTGTATTTCATGGTGACACCAGTCCCTCGTAGGATCTTTCCTGGCCTTGCCTTTTTGCCGGCGTAGGGGATGAGGGCAGTTCCCGGTGCCGTTACTGGCTGCGCTTGGCTTTCCTCATTTTCCACCCGTGCTTGTGCTTTGGGAGGGAAGGTGGGCAAGCCACACTGACAACCATTTGTGTGTGTAAAAGGCCGCTTTATTGAAACAGGTGTATATCACAATTTTATTAACCCTGGCACTAAAACCTCTCCATACATCAAATTACCTGACCCCTTGTCTTTCCTCCCCCACCCCCACGATCCCCACATCATAAACCCCCACCCTGCACCATACAATAAATAATTTTCAATAACAATACATATTCCACAATCTTAAAGCATATAATGTACAACTCCTACCCTTCCATGACCTACAATTCTACCTGCCTTCGTGCAACTGTAACTAACGAACCTCTAATGTAAACTTCCAACCTGCTCAACCTTTCCCTGCTCCTGTTCGCAAACTCCCCAAACTTAACCAGAAACTACAATACTCCAGCCAAACTTGGCCAACTTCCAAACAACCCGCCAGCACCTGTTCCAAGCGACAACTCTACAACCATAAAGCCCCTATGCACCTGTTCCAACAAAACCCCTGCCTAAAAAAAACCTACCCTGACAGCCTCCCACAAAAAAACGCCTAAGCCCAGGGAGGGTGGGCGGGGACAAAAAGGCCTGCATCTACCGCCCTCCCAGCCACCAGGTCACCAGAACCTAAAATGGTGGCTGGGATAGCGCATACCCCCTTAAATATGCTTTGGGCTGGCTGCCTTTCAACTTTGAGCTACTTTTGGGCTAGTCCTAGAGTATCCCAAGGCCACAAAATGGCCGTGCCCGTATAGCCCCACCCCCTCCCAATCTGCCCGGGGCAGACCTCGCTGTGCTCGGCTGCCCCCCAAATCCCATTTGGGAGGAAAGGGGGGCAAGCCACACTGACAACCATTTGTGTGTGTAAAAGGCCGCTTTATTGAAACAGGTGCATATCACAAATGTATTAACCCTGGCACTTTGCCAACAAAACTAAAACCTCTCTATATATCGAATTACCTGACTCCTTGTCTTTCCTTCCCCTATGATCCCCACATCATAAACCCCCACCCTGCAACATACAATAAATAATTTTCAATAACAATACATATTACACAATCTTAAAGCATATCATTTACAACTCCTACCATCCCATGACCAAAAATCCTACCTGCCTTCCTGCAACTGTAACTAACAAACCTCTAATGTAAACTTCCAACCTGCTTAACCTTTTCCTGCTCCTGTTCACAAACTCTCCAAACTTAACCAGAAACTACAAAACTCCTGCCAAACTTGGCCAACTTCCAAACAACCCCGCCACCCAGGAAAAGGCGGAAAGGTAGGCGAGTACGCCGCCTCCCTTTTTCTGCACTCCCTGCCCTCTAGCTCTAACTCCCTGCCCCCATGAATCCCTGTCTAGCCTATCCTCCTCACAGCCCCCTAAAGATGTCTGCTCATCCTCTGCACACGCCCAACTTCCCGGCCAGCACTTCCCTCAATTCCAATAGATACAGGTCCATACCGAGCCTTTAAAGAGGGAGGCCGTCGTCCCTGAAAAAATTCTGGCGTGTCATGACGTATATCCTTATGCCTGACTCTGGAAAAGCCCAGATGGTGGGAAAACCACACCATCTCCATGTTCACCTTCCTCCCAGCCTTGTCCACCGCACCGGGGTTCACTGCTCCCCTCCACACCCCACGCGGGACAAACTCAGTCCACCCCACTGCACACCCTGCCCATTGCCGCTTAAAAACCTCCAAGTTCCGTTTCCTGCACCTCATAAGTGCTAAATCCAAACCCCTGACCATGTTGTTTTCCCCCAAGGTGAATAACCAGGACATCCAGGCACCTACCTGCCACCAACATCCCAATCAGTATGTCCAACAGCTCTCTCCAGAGCATTCCCCCCTTTCCTTTCCAACAAACATTAAACAGTTCTTTGTTAAATCCTAGGTTCTCCCCAAAATAGCTGGAGCGGGCCAGAACCTGGGCCCATTTTACAACGAATGGCCCACAATCCATATGGACATATCCCTGGCAAGGGGACCCGTCACAGAACCTGAAACGAGAAACATGAATGAAAACAGGGAAACATACACAACTGCACTACCAATGGCTGGAGCGCCGCACACGTAAACGCTGATGGCAGCCAGACGACCACCTGCCCGACCTCACAATGTCCCCTCGCCTCCAACCCCGAGTATTCGCCTCCGACGCAGTGCCGATCCTGAATGAATGGGTACCAAAACGTTTACCATCCCAGCCCCGTAATAACAGGGCTTTCCTCAATACGGCCAATAGCTGTGACCCTGTTTCCGCCCGCCCATTCGCATGCATGCACACCACACACAACGCGTCTGGCGCCAGAGCCCTACATCTTCACCCCCACCTTCAAAGCTCCCAGTCATCCCTGCATACCTGCGGCGCAGCCGATACTGCCTCCTTATCCCTGAAGCCACAAAGTCTGCCCCAAACCGTTGTGTACGCCACCTTTGTGGAGTGTGCCAGTGACCCTAGAACCAGCTGCAATATCCTGTGTTGCCTACATACCACAAATGCGGCGGCATGCTAGTCGGGTCTTGTCCGTGTCCCTGACTAACCCACGGAATCTTCCTCCCCACTGCAAAAGAGATAAAGCATCAGCCAAGTCCTTGTCCACCCTGGCACATGCACTGTGCGAAAGGCCATATCATGCCGCAAGTCGCCCAGCACCAACCTTCTCAGTAACTTCAGAACCCGCGCACCACTTGCAGACTGCCGATTCACCATTTCCACCACTGCCATGTTGCCTATCCTGACGTCACCCTCCTGTGGGCCAGCAAGTCTCCCCGAAGCGAGATCGCTACCACCAGCGAGAAAAAACTCGAGGAAAGCTATGCCTCGACCACCCCCGCCCATTCTGGGGGCCATCGCCCCGCACCCCATTTGCCCTGTCACTGCAGTCCAAATCCTTCGCTCCCTGCTGCGTCTGAAAAGATCTGTACATACCCACCGATGTCATCGCCCCCATCATTGGCATGCCATTGAAGTTCTGTAAAAGAACTGCCCCATCCTCACATCCTCCTTTACTCCTGTTGACTGCCTTACATGGTGATGCGGTGGCCTCCGCCCCGCCAAAGCCCTGCCCAGTCGCTTACAGAAAGTGCTCCCTCACGCCCCACTCTGCATGCAAGATTCAGGTAGCCCAATAGCACCCATATTTCCATCACTGTGACCCTTTGCCATGCCAACACATCTGCTAGCAGCCCCAACCTTTGTTGCAGTTTATCAGCTGGTAAGCGGGCCTCCATCGCCCCCGAATCCAATTCAATTCCTAGATATGAAAGTGCCGTACACAGCCACACTGTCTTCTCCGGTGCCAACGGCACACCCAACCCGCCCATGATCTTGTGGAACCTGTCCAGCGCACCCTGGCAGTCCGTGGAGCCTGGGGTGTCCACAAGGAAAAAGTCATCCAGGTCGTACCCCTTGGTGACCTGTCCGTTCCGTGAACAACCATTGCAGGAACATACTGAAAGCTTCCATCAGTGTGCAAGACGTGGAGCAGCCCATCGGCAGTGCTCTGTCCACATACCAGCAGCCGTTAACTGGATCCCCAGTAAGCCCCAATCGTCTGGGTGGACTGTCCCCACAAGGGACATGGCAGCGTCAACTGATGAATATGACACCATGGTCTCTCTCTCATCAACAAAATAAGCATTCCTTGCACCCCCTCGGGGTGCTCCTGCAATCCACAAAGGGTTCGACCATGCGGCCCTCACTGACTTCCTTGTCCAGATTTCCCTGCACCACCTCGGGGTGCTCCTTTAATCCACAAAGGGTCCGACCATGCGTCCCTCCCTGCCTTCCTTGTCCATCTTTCCCTGCACCACCTTGGGGTGCTCCTTCAATCTACAAAAGGGGTCTGACCATGCGGCCCTCACTGACTTCCCTGTCCAGCTTTTCTTGCACCACCTCGGGTGCTCCTTCGCCACTTGGATCGCCCTTGGATCCTGACTGGCCCCTACCCACGCCCCCTTCACCCCCGCGGGTGGGGCAGCCCTGAAACGGCTGATAAACTATGGGTAGCCCGCTGGCCGTAAATATGCTTTCATATATGCTCCTTAGTAGTCAACATCAGATATGCCCCCAACGGCACTGTGCCAACCATGTATGGTAATTGTTTTACCTTCAACTCTGCACTCTCCACCGTTAGACCTCATCCCCCCACTGTGTCCCTTTCTGCTGCATCCCCCCGGACCCTTTAATCTCTGCCTCCCCCGCCCCTTACCCGGGCCGTCCACCTTACCTGGAGGCCCCGCGTTCGTTACATCCATGCCTTTCGGTACTTTACCTGTAACCCTTAGCGCCCCCAGTGCTTTGTTCGGTCCAACCCCAACTTCAGCCCTGTACGTCCCCTTCCGTAACCTGCCCCCCACCCCCGATACCATCAAAGTGGCAGCACTGGCTGCGCATTTACCTGGGTTCAAAGAAGCCGCTCGTCGGTCTCCTGACCTTCCCTCTGGGGGGGCCGACCTTTCCTCCCAGCGTGATGTCCGACCGATGGGCCTCGCCTGGCGCCGTGATATCTGTAACACACTATGCACAACGTTACTCGGCCCCCCTCTCCCTCTCTCAATTCTACGTCCTCCAAACTATCATCATCATATGCCCCACCCTGATCTTTAGAACACCCGTGGTGGCCCCGTGGGTGCTGGGGCCGGCGAGCACGCTTTGGGCCTACTTCTGCCAGGCAGGACGGGATCCCCCGCCTGTGCCGAGCACGCCGCAGGAGGCTCAGCCCTTCCTTCTCCTTGGCACCAATGGGCTGTTCCCAGCCCTGCCAAGTCTGGTGGCCCGTGACGCTCCGCCTCCTGACAAGCAAATGGACGGTCTGGTGTGCTGGGCCCACTATCTCCCCCCTACCTACCCCACTACGCTTCATCCATACCCCCAAAGTACTAGCCGCCCTGCCCTATCCAGAACGCTACGGTCAACCCCATCCTCACCGTCCTCCCTGTCCCCCTCCTCCACACTCTACACCAGCCCTCCCATCCCGACCCCCTCATCCGATGATGAGGGGGGAATCCTCTGCCCACCGAGCCTGCCATCATGTTGTGCATCTTGGACCCCCTCCCCCAAGACTCGAATACCTCCAAACCCTCCCCGTCCCTCTCACTGCCCACTGAGTCCGGAAGCCCTGGGGACATGCCCCCCATTTCTGCCTGCCAGTCTTCACTCCCCCAGTCCTGTGAAGCTCCCTTACAGCACCCCCTTCCTGGACCCCCCTTGGATCCCCCCGCCTCATGCTTCAGGCCCACGCCCTCCTCCCTAAGGCCCCTCATTCCGAATCATGCTCACCTGCGTAGGCCCCAGGGCTGCAGCCTCGGACCTCACATCACTCCCAGCCATCAGAGACCCCCACCTCTCCAAACAGGCCTGCCGTGTGTTGTCCCCAAAGATCCTCACTGCGGGGCCGCTTTCTTTCCCCGCGGGCAGCCCCTAACCTCATTTGCAGCTGCCGGGGATGGGCTCGCCCCTCTCCCCCGCGGCAACAATTCGCTCCCTGGAAGTCCCGCCGAGAAGGCCCGCGCCTCCACATGCTCTCCTCCTCCGTCCCCACCCGCCTTTCTCATTCCCGCAGCCACTCCTACCGGAGCAGCTGCATTTCCCTGACCGTCCCCTGCCCTGCCATCTTCCCGCCCACCCCTGGAGCATCACCCTCCCCCACGCCCTCCATCCATGCGGCCCTGCACCCTCACCTGCTTTTCGTTGCTTTGTGGGCAGCAAGCAGGCAACCACGGTGGCTGCCACGCCTGCCAACGTGCGCCTCACCGGGCGCCATCCACCCGGGGGGCCAGTCCTCAGCCAATCCACACGACCCGCCTCGCTAAGAAGGGGAATGGCCACAAGCGCCCAGAAAACGTCAGAAGCCATGACAGCAACCAAAATATACATCTTGCTAACCACCCCTTAAACCTCTCAACTACCACAGACCACCTAACAAAAAAGCCTGCATCTACCGCGCTCCCAGCCACCAGGTCACCAGAACCTAAAATAGTGGCTGGGATAGCGCATACCCCCTTCAATATGCTTTGGGATGCCTTTCAACTTTGGGCTACTTTTGGGCTAGTCCCAAAGTAGCCCAAGGCCACAAAATGGCCACGCCTGTCTAGCCCCACCCCCTCCCAATCTGCCGGGGGCAGACCTTGCTGTGCTTGGCTGCCCCCCAAACCCTCTGTGTACAGCACGGACAGTTGGTGGCACTCCGTTTTCCCCCTCAGGTACGTGCACAGCGGACCAGCCTGGGTTTGCCTTTGGGGGTATGCTTTCCCACATTTATGTTCTGCCTCCAACGGGGCATGTTCGGTCTTTCCACGCAGCCGGTGGCTTCCCATCCGTGTGTGTTCCCTTGGCATGTTTTGCTGTAATTTTGCCTCTCTTCAGTCACAGGCTAGATCTGGGGAGTCCTTGGGCTCCTTTCTCTGGCGATGAGTTGCTGTGGCCAAATGATTGAGGTCTCTGCCTCTTACTCGGGGGCTGTGGGTTAGAATCCTGGTGTGTCAGTTGTTTCTGTGTTACGATTTTAGCGATGGTACTTTCTCTGTGTTGGACAATGTATATAGGTTTTTTTGGGGAATTATTGCCTATGTGGGACCCTGTCTTTGCTGTCCATCCAGGCATTGATCTAGGCTGCGGCGTTGGCAGCTTTGGTGGAGCGTGAAAGGGGGCAGGTCCCTCTTTCCCTATTGATCCACGCCTGGACCCCCTCGGTCTTAGATGTCGCTGGGGAGGATGCGGCCTTCCTGGGTCGCTTTGTCCAGGGCCGGGACCTGCGCGATGTCCTACATCTCCTTGGGGCCATCATGGCGTCTCCTGCTCTCATGGTCTATTGTTCGTTTGGACATGGACCCTGTGTGCAGTCCTATGTTTTCTTCCCTTTCCAGGGTTGTTGGCTTTTGCTGGCTGGACGTCAGTAGGCTGGTGTTTCCTTAATTACTGGCCGAGCGCTATGCTCTCTATGTCTCTCTCTTTCTCTTTTCTGAGGTACAGAAGGGTCCATTTGGTGGTAATACGCACTTCATGGAGTGCTTTATGTTTTGCCATTAGTGTGCATCCTGGTGGGCTCATGTAATTCGCCCACTTACCCTTTTGGGCTGTGTGTTTGTGTGGTCCTTCCATCCTGTATGTTCCTTCCAGCCTGCTCTCCTTTGGGGTGCAGGGTCTGGCGTGGTTGGCTTTGGTTCTGCATCCACCTGGGGGTTCCGGTAGAGGTTGGTTTCTGCATGTCTGATGGGGCGGGCTGGTTTTGGCACCTAACCGTCTTTCACTGGGCTGCTTCTGTGGTCTCCAAGTGGGCTTCTGCTTTGGTTTCTGCCTCTGGAGGGCTTGTCCTTGGGCCCAGCCGTGGTACCCTTTTTCTCATCCTGCATCTTGGCTCTGCTGGCGGATGCTGAGCCTCTTGTCTGTGCCAAGCTTTTCCTCAGCTCCTGGCCATTGGGGATCTGTTAGGGGCCATCTGTTGCCTCTCCTTGTGTCCTGGGCGGCCTGTGTTGTGGTTCTGTGGGTCCTGCCTGCTGCTGCGCCACCCCGTGGTCGGTCTTGGCAGTCTCCCGGGTTCTTCTCAGGCGGGTTCTGAATGAATGGGGTCTTGGGGCCCTTCTCGTTCCTGGCGGTCCTCCGGTTTTTTCTCTGCCCCCCTAGTTTTCGGTTGGGGTCGGGGCTCTCCATGGGTTGTGTTTCAGGTGTCCTTGTGCCTTGTTGAAATTCGGTGCTTTGCGTTGTCCTTCTCCTGGGGGCTCGTCCCTTCCGGTGGGTCTCGAGTGCTGCTGGTCGAACCTGGGTTCTGGCTCGAGTGTGTCTCTGCATATTCCCATGGGCATACTTTCTATTTCTCTTTCCCGCCATTGGTTTCGTTGTGCCAGTGTTTGGGCTCCACGGGTTCGGTCTGGTCTGGGTTGGTGGTGTCCATTCTCTTCGGCTTCCTTTTGGTCACAGGTTGGGCATGCAGCTCCCTTTCCACCCTGTCTGCGAGTGCGACCTGCCGTCTTCCTGTTCTGGTGTCCCCTTCCTGGGTGCTTGCAGTGTTTTCCGGTCTGTGGGGCTGGAGCGTGTGCTTGGATTCCCGGTCGGTGCAGGGTCTGTTGGTCCTCCTGCTGGCGGTTTATCATCTGGCATCTGTTGGCCATTCCTTTGGCTTGTCTGGGGTTTGCTCCAGCCATGAGGGGCCTCTGGTTTCTGGTATGGGTGTTTGTTTTGCCTACTTCATTCAGCCAGGAGGGTTGCTGGGTTTGTTCCCTTTGGCTTGTCTGTGTCTGTCCTTGACTGACTGGGGTTCTGGGGTTGCCACTCATGGCAGGTTCTCTCCCAGGGGTGTTCTGCCTGTTGTTTTCCATGGTGCCGGGTTTTCTTTCTCCTGTAACTTCAGTTTTCCTATGGGCAGCCAGGTTCCTTTGTTACCGGCTCCGGTTGGGTCCCCAGTGGTGGCTCTTGTGCTTCCTCGTCCGGGCTCCTGGCTTGGCACTTTCCTGCCAAGGAGCTGTAGCTCAATGATAGGTCTTGTGCTTCTGGTGGCACAGGGTCGCACTGGACAAGGTTGTGAATCCTGCTAATGCTTTCAAAGTATCCCAATGTGGTAGATGTTCATACATTGCTTCTCCTCTCTCTTGGATGGTACTGGGTTTTCCCGGTTCTTCCTTCCCCTTTGCGGGGCCCTTCGCTTCCAGTGGGATTTTGCGTCCTCTTCTTCTTTGCCCCTGGCTCTGGGGTACTGGTGCCTGCTAGCTCGGGGTTGCTCCCTGGTGGTGTTGGGTTGGCTTCGGGCACGTAACATATAGTAACATATAGTAACATATAATTTATTTACCATATCATATGGTTCATTTCTGGATTTTTATTTAATTTTTATTTAATATTAATTAAATGACATTTTGCATAACAGACTGAAGACTACAAGAAAAACCACAAACACACACATTGAGCTCATTCCAGACATGTACAGAAAGGGTCAAACACTCAGGACACATAATACAGCGAGCTAAAGAGCCATTATTTCATAAATAGCGCAATCGCTATTTTCTTACGGAAGTGTCACTAATGTGAAAGCACGAACCACATAGACATTTGAACACACATTTAACCTACATATCAACACTTAGGACAGAAACAAAGGACAGCCCACAGACTGTACTTAAACCAAACCATTTGTAAATACTAGTTGTAAGTCATATTTACAAGAAGCGCTTCTCAATAGTATTCTAAAAGACTGCAAAAACAGCCCAACAAACTATTTTATTTCCAAGAAGCCAAAATACACTCAATTAACTAGCTTTGGCTGACAGAACACCAAACAATCGCTCTGCATATCTCCATTTAAAAATTGTGCAGAAAAAGGATACATAATTTAATTCCCTGGGGATACAGAATCACCAAGTAAGAAATATGTTTTTATACCTAAACCTATCTAGAAATTCCCTCAAGGGAGCTGGCTAATTTAATTCACATCTCACTATGGTACCTCCAAAAAGCAACACATTCTTCGATGTGTGCTTGAAAGAGTTTATCCATTTGTATCGCTTCCTTGAGTGACTCTCTGCCTTGTGTCGCTTTACAACTTGTACATTTGCAATTTTTTCAGCTTGTATCTTTAATGTGTAACACAAAGGGAGGGACTAGGGGCAAGTTTAACGAGGTCCAGCGTATGTACCCTGGAAAGCTGTATTCTCACAATTGGTACGGAGTTCCTCTGAAGTAGTAAAGGATTGGGTAATAGGAACCGATAGAAGGGTCCCGAAACGGGACCACAGGTGTGTGTAGGAAGTAGGAGGAGGAGGGGGAATCCTCCTTGTGGAACTAGTACTCTCACACACCTAGCAAGCTAGGTGTTATGCTTCATCATTTGAGTGTGCCCCTCGTCAGGTCGGCGATGCAATACCTGACGGGCACCCAGAACCGGGGCTCTTTGTCGGGGATCCTGCTGGTTGATGCAGTGGGGTGAGGAGCCTAGTATGTGTAGATGGAGGGAGAAGTGTGTTAAAATAGGTCAGTTTGTCCTATCCAAACTTTATTCCATAGGTAAACTGCCTAGTTAAAAGGGGTGGAGAGGGGCCTTACCTAGTCGCAATGTGCCTAGTTGTTGGGCCCTACTCTCAAAAGATCAACATGTTTCGTGTCAGAGTAGTCAAAGAGATCTAGACACTTCTTCAGGATCAGAATGTCATACTATCTACACTGGTAGGTAAGTGTAAAACTACATACCCCCTTGTTTTTATAGTAGACTTAGAGGTGGGATAAAAACAACATATAAGGGAGTGTATAATACATTTCATGAAAATACCCTTAACTAAGGTCACCAGTAATATCTTTTGTGACACTCATCTATCTGTTCATGTGTAAGATCTGTTAGATTAAATACTCCTTCAAGCATACAACCTGATGGGTTCCTTAAACATCGTATTATAATGCAGCTCTATAATTATGGCCCAAAAGTGGTTTCAAAAGCATGCAAAAGTGCATATTAAAATCACATTAAAAACAAGAACAAAGATGTTGTAGAACTCACCTAGACTGTATGCAACAATATTTGCAACAGTGGCCGGCGGTACAAAGGACTCCAATTGGGTCCTAATCATAGGGGATAGACAATAGCAGTAAAGGTTATCATGATTAGAGAAATAGCTTATAGTTTATAGTTGACATAATCATGAAGACTGGGAGCCTTAGTAGTAAAAACAGCGTGTGCCTCACGATTGATGGCCACAACAGCGCTGTGTGCCTGTCACGGCATCACCCAAATGGACAAGCCAGGAGCCCGTCCCCTAATATGCCCCAGCACAGTGCTCGCACCTCGCAGTAGTGGAGTAGAACTGCGGCGTGCTCGTAGCGTGCTCGTAGGGGAGGGGGGAAGGGGGCGGGTTCTGACAGCCCGCCCATGTAGTGTACCGTCTATGAGCCAGAACGCTCAGGAGTTGCCCCAAAGGTAAAACCGACTCTGTATTCACTCACCTATGGTTCTCGAAGGGTCTGGTGTATACTCACCGACAAGCGGATCGCTTTAAACCGCTGCACCTACCCTGCCGCTGGAACAGAGATGGTAGAGGTTTACCAGCGGTCAGGGGTAAAGTAAAGCCAGTTCCGTGTCATGTGGGCACGTAGGGGCGGAGTGATTGAAACTGAGGACGGGTAGTAAAGCAGTGTGTTGCCTACTTTCGTGGCGGCCATGATGTAATGGGTTAAGGGTGATATCGCCATTGGATAGACATATGGGTCCATAGTCCCAATCAATGCTCGATAACAGTTAAGTTGTAGTGTTAGTGAATTCTGTTGAAAAACCATTCAACTGCCGTTACTGCATGTGGTCATTAAAGAACTAACAGTGACACTTACGAGTCTAGGTCTCATGTTATGCTAGTCATTTCAATGTTTAGCAACACACGGCCATCCTTAAATATAAGATTATTGAGTTCTGTTAAAGCGGGATCGAGTGATCAGGGGTTATGCAGCCTATATCAATCAGACTAGGTGTTCAGGAGAGTACATGGTAGGGGGTCTGTACCAAGTTATAGGGTACAGCACTCCGTGATCCTCCTTCAGACTTAGTGTCAAGGTAGTGATAGAGGTGAATGGAGTTTATTAGAGACATTCAGTTCAAGGAGCCCCAGGGGATGTCGTCATTTCAGCCCCTGGTATCAGTCGATAGTCTGTGTACCCATCTCTGTTCAATCCTGAACAATGTAGCTTTGGTGATGCTTGGGAAGGATTCAAGTATCGTCCAACTCAGGTCATCTGCAGTGTGTGGTGTGTCTTTGTAATGAGTATACATTCTTGTTGTCACTTTATGACAGTGGATGTTGCTCCTGTGCTCAGTGATTCTAGTTTTGATTGGGCGCATTGTCATGCCTATGTATTTTAACCCACATGGACATGTCAACATGTAGATGCATTGCTTGGTGTTGTAATTCGTGTCTCTTTTTTGTGTCCACGTGAAGTTATGCTGTAGAGGCAATTCTTTAGTCGCTTGTGTGAGTGGGCACACCACGCACATCCCACAGGGGTAGTGTCCAGTTACTGGCGGAAGGCCCCATAGAGTCCTCTGAGGGTTGGTATGTATTGGGCGTGGTCGGGTATGCACAAGTGAGTCCTTTAGATTACGGGTTCTCTTATATGCAAATCTGGGTTTAGGAAGCTGTAGCTCCCCAGTGTTTAAGATCTCCCAATGTTTAAGGATTATCTTTTTGATCCTAGAGGAGTCAGGGGTAAAGGATGCCACACATGTGAGGCTGTCGGTGGGTGTCTTTGTGTGAGTTTCTAACAAAACTTCCCTTGTCCTGTATCTTTAATGTAACAAACGTAATCCTAAGTCCTTATATATTGAAACTGGTTCTTATGTAAAGCGCTTTGACACCTTCGGGTAAAGTTTGCGCTATATAAAATCGCATTAAATAAGATTAATAAAATAAAACATTTGAAGTTAGATGTAGGTAAATTGAATTTACCGATTCGAAAATACCGAATTTTACCGATTCAATATTTTAGAATCGGTAAACGCAATGTAGGTAAAAATTCTGTATTTTTTACCAATTCTGTAAAAATCGGAATCTGCCATTCGGTATTTACCGAATCAGTATTTACCGAATCAGTATTTCCCATTCATTACTATGGGCCTTTTGGCCCATAGGAATGACTGGGAAATACCGAATCGGTAAATACAGATTCTGTAAATACCGAATTGTAAAGCAAATAAAAGTGAAACTGAATCAGGCAGCCAATCAGGTGCTACCAACCTCCCCCTCCCTACCAGGAAGATGCTACACAAGCAGCTGCAAGTAATTAGAAGCTTCTGGAGAGGCATAATATGCCCCCTTGTTGTGGAGACACGGAAAAGCAGCAGGGGTCATGGTAAGCCAACAGCCCAAACGCACAGTGAAGAAAGCCAGCCACTTATATCTGGCACTGGTATGCGTGGGCGGAAATGACTTTTTCAGTTAATGGGGAAGTGACCCAGAACTACCATTATTACATGGAGGACATTTGTGTTGCACATTTGTGCTTTTGAATACCTGCGTAGTGCCAAATATTAAACTACGTTGGGTGCACACTCCACCTGTCTGGGTCTCTTTACTTACTTAAAAGTAGTTGCGTGTGATCTCTGCCCGTCTGTGTCTGCCATCTGTTGGTGTAGCAACTCCTGCTGTGTTGGGTTCAGGAAGTGCATGTTCATCATCATGGTCCTCATAGTCGCTCAATTCCACCTCTGTGCCCTTCTTAGTCGCAAGGTTGTGCGACATTGCACAAGTGGCAATCATCTTACAGCAGGTTATAGGTGTATACTGGTGTGCCCCTCCACTTTTGTCGAGGCAGCAGAACCTGCTTTTCAACAGGCCAAAGGTGCGCTCCACAATGTTCCTGGTTGATTTGTGTGCCCTGTTGTATCGCCTCTGGCTGGGGGTTGAAGGGTTGAGGAAGGGTGTCAGGATGAAGGAGCAGACGGCATATGCACTATCCCCCATTTGAAAATGGAAAAGACATTACTCACTTGCACGCATACACATACATCTGCAATATCTATCAGGGTGTGTCACAGTGTTTAACCTAGCAGGTACCCTTCGCCAAATTCCCCCGCTGTCAGGCGTGTGTAGATCCCACTGTTCTGAAAGATGTAGGAGTCATGGGTACTTCCTGGAAACTTGGCCACTATGTCCATGATAATGTAGTTTGCATCACAGATTACCTGTACATTTATTGTGTGGGTTGACTTCCTGTTTCTGTACATGTACTCTGTGGCAGCAGGTGGGCAAATTGGGATGTGGGTGCCATCAATACAGCCGATGATGTTGGGGAAACTTGCTATTTGATAGAAGTCTGTCTTGGTCCTGAGTAGTTCTGCCTGCGTTTCAGGGAAGCTGATGTAATGGTGCATTATCTGCATCATGGCCTGTAGGAACTTCCTAAAGAAACAGGACAGGCAGCTCTGGGACACCCCACCTACCGCAGCAATTACACTCTGGTAACTCCCAGAGGCAAGCAGGTGTATGCTACACAGCACCTGCACATGGGGTGGAATGGCGTGCGCCCTTGGGGTTGGGCGCTCCAAAAGTGGGTGCAGGTCCCTGATCAAGTCCAGGATGGTTTGGGGTGTAGCCCATACCTTTGTAGGAAGTCTGCCTCAGTTAGTTGGTTGGAATAGGGTGATCCTCTGCCTGTAGACCTGCTCCTCCCTTCTCCAGGCCCTCTCTCCTTCTGCCTGTAGCCGTAGCCGCCTCGCTATCATGTAGAATGCCGCCATTCTGGTCAAAGTGTTGCATTTTGGGGCCTTTTTTACAGCCTGCACATGGTTACTACCTGCTTTCAATCCATGGTAAATACAGACTCTTAAATACCGAATTTCATGCAAATTCGGTATTTTAGAGGTTACCTACATCTCAAAAGTCATTTTTTCCAATTCTTATTAACCGATTCAGTAAATTTACGGATTCTGAACATTTTTTGACCCCTACATCTCAATATCCAAATACCGGTCGGTAATGGCCAAAATTTGGTATTTTCGTCCGTTACCGACCGGAATTTGGTTACCTACATCTGGCCCATAGTGCCCTTGTTACAGAAAAACAGCACATGTCTGCTGTGAGATGCGCAGTACAGATTTTCTGTTTACAAGCGCGGTTTAAAGCAAACATTCTAGCCAGGAAGAAATGCAACATCACACGGATAGCCAACACAAACATGCATGCAAAAATACGGTCTGTGTGAAACCGTTAGCTGGTTAGCAGAGTAGATGTATGCTGTTGTGGGTGCAGATTTATACCATGTTAGTGGGAATATATGCGTGCAAATGTTAACATAAGATTGTTTTACGACACATATTAAAAAAAATACAAAACAATCTTGCGTGCAGACAGGCACTTCAAAGCCAAGCTGGGTGAGTAGGTTTGAAATGGACACCACCATGTCCTGCCCTCATCCGCCCGAGGGCAGGAACTACTCTCAGAAGCGGGAAAGCTGCCAGCGACCCGCAGACATAAGAAGTCCACGGCAAAGCTGCACCCACACCGGCGGTAGCACCCTCTTCCATTGTGGGATCCCGTTGCGCAGTGCATGCCAGCAGTAACCCAGAGGGGTTCCCGTTCCCGGCACCCATCCCCCACCCCATTGTGGGCTGCTGTAACCTAAGCTGACGCAGTGATGCTGGTCGGTGGAATTCATTTTTCGTGGCTTGCAGCCATGCAAGACAAAACATTCGTAAGCCTAAAGCTGTGAGTGAATGAAAATAAAGCACCGCTTCAGGTCCTCCTTGTTACTTCTTAACTCTTAGGCAGACCACGCCAGCCCTAATACACAGTGTCTGCCAGCAGATGCTGGGAGGAAGAGCCCGGCCGAGTGGGTGGGGGTCAAGCTGCACTCTCCGTGACCCCTGCGCCTCCGCTCTCCCTGCCTGCAAGGATTTTCTTATCTGCTTGTTAAATAAACAAGCAGATAAGAAAAGTCACGACAAACCAGAAAACAGGCCACGGTGTCCTTAGGGGCGGTCTAAAAAGAGGACAGGGCGGCAACTGAAAGCCCTCCTTTTCAATGGGAAGCCAGCATTTACCCTAAACGCTGATGATACCCAATGGAAAGGAGGGGCGGGGCTTACAGTACTCTTTTTTCTTACAATATCTCTCGCAGGGCGTGGCAGCAGCTTCGCTGCTCCGCCCCGCCTCTGCGAGACCTAATGACTCATACACCTCTTCCTGTGAAAGATGAGTGCCAAGATCCAAACCAACAGGATAGAACCAAACAGCATAATTGTAAACATAACCCGATGCAACATCAACCCTACAGCACTATACATCTTCACTGAACCCACTGATATCCAAAATGAGCTGGACAGTATGCGTAGGAAGGGTACCATAGGTTATGATATCACCTGGCCCCATGATTTCCCTGAGAAGAAATTTTTGGAGGTAGCCAAAACCACAACTCAGTACACATACAAATGGTCGATGAACATAGAATTCCTATGTAGGGAGGTCCATCTTGCTGATGAAAATCAGAATGAGTCGCATGGGGGAGGGTTTAAAAAAAGTATAACTAACTTGTGTCCGGAAATCTGGGACACCGAGCTAGGTGGATACACTTGGCTAGAAGGGAAAGGTCAACCCCTGATTGTACAGAAACTTACACTGTGTTCCTTATGTTTCAGAGGAAAAGGAATACTTCCGGTGAGCACGAGCACTAACTGCGGTGTGATACTACACATTCTTGATATGCAATGGGGCACCTCCACGCTTATGTATTTTTATTGGCAGTGCGGTTTGTATGCCTATACAGCACCTGTTAAGGAAAAGCCCACCTAGCTGCACAAACCTTGTAAAAGGAGAGAAGCTGACTATTTCAGCTTGACTCAGTTCAAAGGCATTCCAGAAAAATGAGTGATATGTCTCCTGTCTTCTGTTTTTTTCTAAGGAAAATCACAAAGGTGGTTATGTGGTATAAATATGTAATGCATTTTTAAGGTTTATTTTTATAAAAAAATGCACTAATGTTATCATTCTAAATATTTGTTCAGGTTGTACTATGAAAACTAATAGTACATGACAGTAACTAACTCTTGTGAGAAATGCAAAAACTAGGCTAAGGTTTGCAGGACTCAGACTATGCCTTGGGGACGAGAACCCTGCTCAATTATAGATATAATAACATGTTATAAATCATTTCACAGCTGAGCTCTCATATCACATGACCCTTACCACTTTAACAAAGACTGCTCAATGAAAGTATCATTTATTAGTTTGAATATGTGTTATTGTTTTTTTACATTTCTCTATTATTTGTTATTTACTGGCAGGAATAATATGTATTGTGAAGAATTAAGCTTTACATTTGGTTTGAGATTAATGGTTTGCATGGTTGAAGTAAAATGATTATTACTTAATGATTAAAACATGGATCAAACCTCGGAATACATTAGATAAAGTCCCCCTATCCCACATCATAAAGGCATTACAAATCACCGAGGAGTTCCATGACCGTCAAGAGGCATATTTATATGATTAGGGAACTCTGATGTGACTTGCAACATCCTTATAATATATGGGATGGGTAACTTTATTCATTATAATACATGATCACACCATCACCTTTCCCACAAACCCTTTGAGTCCGCGCTGTGTAGGTCTTTCATATGAAACAGAGAGTATTTTTGCAAACGTGAACAATAAAAATAGAATCTCTAGTGCAAAATTAAACACATCAAATATAGATTATTAGATAGGTGTAGCAAAAAGAGATTACAATAAGTTTAATCTAGACCAGTATTTTTTTGAAAGGCAAAGTAGAGTGGAATGTGTAGAATAATTCAGAAAGCTAGCAAAACAGAGTGGAAGAAAGAAAAGTTAGGTTTCCTTTTCAAGCATTAAGTTGCTGCTATAATTATGTTTAGTGGCATGACCTGACTTTCTACTCGGTATTTGGTTCTTCCAGCAGAAATTGTGAGGTTAGAACTCTGTATTACAGTTGAGTTCTCACTCTTTATTTTTTAGTAATCATTGACTGGGTGCATCATTAGTCACTGATTATATGGAAATTAGAGTCTGTTTTTTATACAGGTATTGTAGAATCCCATGTGTTATATGTAATGCATGATAAATTAGGGGAGAAGATGTAGCCTTTTGGCTAGAGTGGTCGACCTCGAAGCTGGGGAACCGGGTTTGAGTCTCGGCAACAACGCTCAACATCCTGTGATTCTGGGCAAATCACTTGGGGCCATATGTATCAAGCCAAATTGACTTCGCATATGCCAAAATTTGCAGAATTTCGGCGTTTGCAAATGCAATTTGGACTAATGGTATGCATCAAGGGAATCTGCTTGAAAAATAAGGAATCGCAAAATTTGCAATTCCTTATCTTGCGATTGCATTTAAGGAATCGCAAATCTTGCAAATCCTTAAATGCAATGTAAGAAGCCAAAAATAATAGCAAATTGGCCTTAAGGAATCGCAAATTACAGTTGCGAATTCCTTTCAAAATGCATATTTTTTCATTTTTCAAAGTGCTGTGACGTACATACATGCCCTTAGGGCATGTATGTGCGCCACATGTGCACCCATGCAGATTTCAGGGGTGCAACAGGGTGTACTTTGGACACCCCTGCATCCTTGAAAATATTCTCAATTTGGGATTCGCAAAATGCGAATCGCAAATTTCCCCTTCATTCCTTTGGGCCTCCTGGCCCTTAGAAATGAATGGAAAATTATTCCTTAATTGCGATTAGCAATTTGCTAATCACAATTAAGGAATTTTAAGGAATCGCTAAAAAGAAGCAAATTTCTACATACATACCATTTTGCGATTTCTAAATAGCGATTCCTTAAAAATCGCTATTTAGAAATCTCAAAACGGGATGTTGATACATATGGCCCTTAATCTCCCCGTTCCTAAAAAACATGAATGTGTCTTCATGTAATGAAACTGGTGCTCATGTAAAGCACTCTGATACCCGATGTCTTGGGTCTAGGTTGCGCTATATAAAACTCTAAAATTATCTAAAAATTATTTTTCAGAAAGTATTAAGTAAGCAGGTGCCTTTTGTCTATATATTATCACCGCTCCAATACCTTCATTTGAGGTTTTCTATCCTCTGTATATCCACCACTGTACACCACTGTGTGTTCCTTGCTCCCATCCCGTAGTGCTCTCATAGTGCACACAGCTCTCTGTCTTGGTCTGTAAATTATCCAATATCACTCCAAACACAATTATGGTTGCTATTCTTGGGTGCATATCACATTATTTCCATCAATTTTATGTAACACATCAGCCAGTGATCTACTCGTGTGGATTGGGCTTTGCATTCCTTAGATTCATCCTCCACTGGTGTATGTCACTTGTGCTCCTCCACTTCATACCATCTGTTGCCCTCATGATGGACATCACCATGGTCCTGATTAGGATAACGGCAGAAACCCTCTGGCCAGCGGTGGGAGGCTTTCACCCGACATCGTAGGTTTCAGTCCGACCTCCGTATTAAGTTAACAATGTTTAGAGTGAAACCAGCAGGGGAATTCTGATGTGGTTCCAAAGGGCTCAAAAAGCCTGTTGGAGTATTGGAAGCCACTATAATCCCCTAATGATGGTAGAATCATGCTCGGCTCTGCATTCCTGATAATAATGACGCTTTCCAATAACCTTTTAATGTGGGCCTTCCTGACATGAAAAGCCTGTTGGAAAGTGTCTTTAACCCCTTGCCTGCTGCCGTCGGCCGTCGGCCAACAGCAGCACTACCTCCCTAGTGCTGCCGTCAGCCAACGGCCGACGCAGCCCGCCCACTCTTCAGAACGCCCGCACTCTGGCAGAAAAACTGCAGCGGTTAAGGCATTAAGGGCCCCTAGGTGGGCCTCTTCCCCCGTGATCAACCGCTATGGGGCCCTTGTTCTCTGCTGCTACACCAGCCTGCCTCCTGCAGTGCAGCTATATAGGGCAGTTTGTCTGTGTCTATTGACACCTATATGAATTGTATCTCTGTGCAAGTGTACCCTTATGTATACTGGGCTTTGTAAAAAAAAAGTATGTTGTCTATCTGTAGGAAGTATGCCTCTGTGTGCACGCCCTGTACAAATTATAAACGCAATCTATGTTTTGTAGTACAGGCCCACCCTTCTCACAAAAAGAGGTGTTGTGCATTTACGCAAGCCAAATTGACGTGTAAATAAGCATAACGTGTCTATATTGTAGACATAAAAATAACCAATATAAAGCATGTACTTGGTATCATGGAAATGTGTAATTAACTTCTATATGTAGCCGTCAAGGCTGACTGGGTGCCTGTTTTAGTGCGTGGTAACTTGAAAATAGATCCCTGCTCTTTTGGCTCGCACTCCAGCAGCGCACTTAATAAAGAGTAGACCATAAATGTGTCTTTTTTTACAGCTAATGACTGTGAGCTGGTGGAGATAGAATGTTCACGTGTAATGAGGCTGAAGCGAGAAAGGCACTTAATTAAGCAATTGGGATAAAGGAGGGCTGTGGTGACGGCTAAGCTTTTAGCTCAATGTGCAAGCTCCGTCAGCAGGCAATATACTTTTATATCTCTTTAGTTCGTGGCTGCTCTCAATCATTTTGTGTAAAATGTCAGTCCTGTACTAATATTTCAAGCTTGGCCAACATGGCTGAAGTTTATGGGTGTCCATGGTACTGGCGCGGACCAAGCCATATTTTTACGATTACAATTTAAAATTACTTTTACATTAAATAACTGTTAATTGAACTAATTGAAAGAGGCAGGCAATTGTGAGAAATTGGATTGTTGGCTGAAAGGTGGAAATGTTATTCAACAGTCACAATCCTTGCCTGGGTGAAGCACAAAAAGTCACTAAATTAACATGTAGCCAGTTGGCAACTTGGCACAAGAGCAGTCAGGTTTAACCTAAAGGCAATGTGCAAAGTATTTATGCTGCTCTCAAACAGTAGCAAAGTGAAAACATAACATTTTTTTTGAAACATGTTTTATTAGTTTCATATCTAATACAAGACATTACAGTAGAATGAAATCCTGATGAAGCCACATAATCATTAACAATGCAGTGGGTAAAACATGGTACAGAAGTATAGTGTCTAGGCGTCCCTGCAGGCGCAATAATATTTAAATCTGTTACAAACCGACATGAACGTCAATATCGGGAGGGGAAATTGTGCAGTTCCGCACCATGCATAGTGTATCTGCAATATTACTATAATGAAAGAAAATGGAAATTTTTAATCTTAATTAAATAACAAAAAACAAAATGAGATAAAACTATCCCACTGAATAAGTCCCCCCCGCCACCCTCCTCCCCAAGGTCACGGTCGGTGATGTCGTTGTACATATACTGTCTAAACTACTGGAAGGGTGGGCAGTGCCACAAGCAAACAGGGTGAGAATACGTTCAGTGGCATACCGCAGTGTGGATGTGTAATGCATCTCATAGCCATGACACCAATTCCCAGTACTGTACCAACCTAGATGAAACCTATGTCCCTTCTGCTTGTGCTCTTAAACCTTCCAACATTACTTCCCATTCAAGAGAGATCAGTGTCTTTCTAAAACCCCTTGCGTCTTCCCTACGGAGTGCGGCGCCCTCTGCAGGACTTCCTCTCTCCAGATGTGTACCTTAGGAGGGAGACGGGATTTCCATTTTCTAGTTATATTACGTATGGCTATTATGCATGCCAAATTTATAAAGCGGTATTGCACTTTGTTAGTGGTGATCCGGGCATGTAGCCCTAGAATGCATTCCGCCGCTGTTTTTGTGATAGCAATGTGCGTGGAGGCTTCCAATATATGTCGCACCGATTCCCAATAATGTCTTAGTTTAGGACAATCCCATACCATGTGTTGGAATATCGCCCGCTTAGCAGACAACGCTGCAGTGGTGCTGCGTCTGGGGAAACATCTTGTCTAGTTTATGAGGAGTGAGATATGCGCGGTGTAAAATCATTGTCTGTATAAACATAAATCTAGTATTCCTTGCAATTTTTTTGGGGTGTTCCAGCGCTATCGCCCATTCCCTATCCGAGAGGTCCTTCCCCAATTCCTCCTCCCATTGGGTCTTCAATATGTGGAGGGTGAGCCTCGTGTGCGCACTAATGCCATTATACAACCATTTTACCAAGTGTCTCCCTCTTCCCATGTAGTACATCATCTTTATCAAATCATTGTCAGGGGGGATATACCCCGCGGGCCCAGGTTACCTTTACAAATCTGGCCAGCGCCATGTGTGTGAGAAACATAGAAGTCGGAGCACCAGTGCATTGCACAAATGTATCATGGTCCATAAGTGTCCCGTCTCCAAACAAATCAGCAAGTGTACTCACACCTACCTCCAGCCAAGGGGATAGGATACGCTTTGTTAGTCTGCCAGTAGCCAGTGGAATCCCCAACAGCGGAATATTTCCGGAATATCCACCACCCAAACAAGTGTATCTTAGTGCCGCTTTCCAGCATCATAGGGCTGTCTGTAGTAGAGGGGGGAGGATTGCAGGGGTACTACTCCCCAGAAGCAGAAGAGCGTTCAATCTGCCTCTTTCTATGTCATCTAATGTGTAATCTATTTCATGCATGTTACGTCCTGCAGTCCAGTAGGACCAGTGAAAACATAACATAAGAAGAATACCACACCAATTTAGAAAAACAGAGGAAAAAGTAATACCTTATTTGAAAGCACATTACAAAAATCTAATCAGTATAACCGGAGATATGCAATTTAAAAGATTTCATGGAAAGTATGGCACCTAACAGCACAAAGCCCCACTTGCAGTTATCTGGTCATATGAGACTGGGTGAAAGTCCCAAGTTCAGGCTGACCATGATTGGGCCAGGCAAGTTAAAGTAACCATGTTAGTCCTGCTAAAAAATGTCCTTCTAAAGTTCAGCACGAAGAGTTCCATTTGTGGTGGAGGAGGCAACAAGTACCAGGGAGAGTGTTGCAGATGGTTGTCGTTGTAGCGTGAAGAGCAGGCCAGACGTCAAGGATGGTTGTCATTGTAGAGCGAAAATCATGTCGTGTCCCAGATGGTCATTGCTGGAGATTCGCATTGACAGCAGTTACCCCGGGCTCCTCACTGGCAGATGCTGTAGCACAAATAGTTGGTTGTACTAGAGCTTCACATTAGTCCTTGGCACAGATGACAAGATCTTGGGACAAACAGGACCGATCACGGTCACGAAAAGCTCAAATTTTCAGGATTTCATCTTTTCTTCATTGAGGAGCTCAACTGATTCCTCATCAAGGGTCCATAACCTGGGAGACACCTCTTGGATATCAAGAACTCACTCCAGAGAGTCCAGCAGGCCTCAGGCATGTCCTGTTCCAGGTCCTATTGCAGTGGGTCAGCTGGGCAGTTGTAGAGAGGTCTCTGTAGTGTATTGTGTACCTGCAGCTCAGAACCGGAGGTCTGTCAGTTCACCCTTCGACTTACTTTAGCCCTGGTATGAAGGTTGCAGGGCCATTCTTCCTCCTTAGACAGCAGGGCAGGCTTCAAGCAGCAGGGTAGTCCTCTGGCAGCAGGGCAGTCCTTCTGTTGTATTTGCAGGTACAGCAGCGTACTGAAGAATGGATCAGAGGGTCCTGTTTTTACCTGGTGCCCCCTTTGAAGTGGAAGAAATGTCGGGAGTTTTCCCCCATAGAAGTGTCTGGAATTTTCTTCCTCCCTGCCCTGGTCCCAGTCTGTCTGGGAGCACAATACACTAGTGTAAAGTCCTATGTGTGTGAGCTGAAAGGTGTCTCTTTAAGTGCAAGTCTGGCAGGTTACAGCTCCATCCCTTTCGTAAAGTCAGGGTGGGCCATACTGCCAACACAAGTCAAGTCAAGTCAAGAATTTGTATAGCGCACTACATACCCATAGGGTCTCAAGGCGCTTAGGGAGGGGAGGGAGGATTACTTGTCAAATATCCATGTTTTAAGCTGCTTTCTGAATGCTAGGTGGTTCTGGGTAAGGCGAAGGTAAGTGGGGAGTGAGTTCCATGTTTTAGCTGCCAGGTATGAGAAGGATCTGCCTCCCATGGTGGTCTTGTTGATGCGAGGTACAGTGGCGAGGGCTTGGTTGGAAGAACGTAGTTGGCGGGGGGGGGTGTAAAAGGACAGTCGTGAGTTGAGGCATTCTGGTCCGATGTCGTAGAGTGATTTGTGTGCGTGGGTAAGCAGTCGGAAAGTGATCCTCTTATTGACGGGTAGCCAGTGGAGGTCTTTCAGGTGACCAGAGATGTGTTTGTTACGCGGGATGTCTAATATGATCCTGGCTGAGGCGTTTTGGATTAGTTGGAGTTTCTTCTGGAGTTTAGCGGTAGTACCTGCGTAGAGGGTGTTTCCGTAGTCCAGTCGGCTCGTGACCAGAGCATGGGTGACTGTTTTTCTGGTTTCGGTGGGGATCCAGCGAAATGTTTTTTTGAGCATGCGAAGAATGTTGAAGCAGGATGAGGATACGGCGCTGACTTGTCTGTTCATTGAGAGTGAAGAATCCAGGATAACGCCTAGGTTCCGTGCGTGGTCTGTCGGGATGGGTGCTTTTCCAAGGGCTTCACAAAGGCCAACTGCCAACGACACTTAGTCATGTGACCCAGGATAGCGGCTTTAGGTACCAAATGGTTATGACAAGAAAATGCTTATTTTCTAAAAGCGCAATATAGGAATGGTGACTTTAAATCCAACTTTCCCAATAAAGAGGGTGTTAAATCACAATTCCTCAAACACCAAACATGACATTCCTACTTTCTCCTAGACATACGTTATAACTTATAAAATGTAATAAGATAACCCAATTTTGTCCTATGAGAGATGTACTCCTTGCAATAGTGGAAAACGAATTTGAGAGTTCTTCCTTCCCAGGACATATAAACGTAAAAGAACACCTCCAAATATTTATATTATATGCACCCTGTCTTTTGAAATGTTTAAGGCCTACCCAAGGGGTGACATAGGAATGAAAAAGGAAGGTTTAGGCAAGGCAAAAGGTTTTAAAGCACTACTTAAGTGGGTGGCACATTAAGTGCAGCAGGCCTCCTAATAGTATTTAATTTACAGGCCCTCGGTGCATATAGTACCACTTTATTAGGTGCTTATAAGTAAATTATATATGCCAATTGGGTGTAATCCAATGTTACCACTTTTAAAGGAGAGAGCAGAAGCACTTTAGCACTGGTCAGCAGTAATATAGTGCTCAGAGTCCCAAAGCTAACAAAAACAGGTTCAGAAAACAGGAAGGGGGAGGCAAAACGTTTAGGGTGACCCTGCAGAGAGGGCCAGGTCCAATGGTAATAATTTCAACAGGGCAAGAATTAACCATTTCTGGTGCAAACCATAATTTGCTCTGGAATTGGGATTCCAAGATATCCGAAAGTTTTAACACACTCCACGGTTTTCACCTGGATGATTTTCACAGGATTAAACCGCCACCATTTGTGCAAAGAAAACTGAAAAAATCTGCTTTTTACACAGTGGAAAGAATTTAGTGAACTTCCATTCTGAAGATATGAAAATGGTATTACTATATCCGTTGAACATTGCGCCCCACAGTATTGGATGTTGCCCCCATTTCAAGCATGAACTTGCATTTGCACTAGGGACACTGCATTAGGGAAAGACGTTAAGTGAAACTGGGTAGTCTGATTTGGAAGATGGGCAAGGATTCCATGAAAGGCAGGTGCAGAATAGGACTGCAAAAATCTCTGGTGAGAAACCTTCAGTTGTCCATAGGATGCTCGCTGCAAAATGTTCTTCCACACTACCAGCATTACAGAAAAGGACCCCCGAACATCTACCATGACCAGATTGGCCACTTTGGTATTTTTCCAGCTGTCTATAAGCTTGTTGTGTGCTTTAAGAGCAGGTTGGGCTGCCATGTCCCAACCATGCCTATGTTGTCACATTCTAAATACAGGCTACTGGAGCATGGAGCTGTTTTGAATGTTTTCGGTAGACTGATATTGGTTTGCAGTTCATCCCTGACATCTGAATTCCCTTCATACAGAAATGCTCTAGGGTAGCAAAGGATTAATGCAATGGCTTGCTGTTCCGTTATGGAACGCAAAGGAGGTGGCAGTGTGATGCATGGCACCCCTAAGAGTCTGTTTCTCCAGAGCATCTGTTCCAAGGCATCATGTTTGTGGGAAGAATACAAGGGCAAGATGCACAACATAAAATCATGAAAATGTAGATACAAAACTATAAATACCCTGCTTTTTTCCCCATGCAATGGCTGCGTGCCTTGCCTTTTCTGCTTATGTAACTCCATCGCATTATATCTATTCATGTATCCAAATGTAATATTTTTAATTTATAAGCATATGCTTTATTAAGTATTAATTGCACATATACAACATATAACGTTTGATTTGTTATAGGTTGCTAGTGCATTGATTCCTCATACATATGTATTAATGTGATTTATAATCTGTAGCATAAGCTAGTAAATCTGCAATCAATTCCACGAGCTAATTTTTGCATTTTATACCCATCATGACGTTTGTTTTCATAATAGACGCAAAAGTATATTTAAGTCTGATGTAGGCCTATATTTGGGAGAGAGGCATCTTCAGCTTTTCGTGGGAGCTTCTTGTGAGCTGTGGCGTTAGTGAAGGCCATCGGTTCCTCAGAACCAGACCCTTGTCAGCTCAAGAATGCATAAGTGAGACAAAGAAATAACTTCTCTAAATACAGAAGCTACATGACACTATTACTGCGCTAAATTATGCAGGTTAGAGGCCTTCTAGAAACTCTTGAGAGGGCATGTTGGTGCAAAGAAGGTTTAGCTAGGGGCTAGAAGGGAGAGGTAGGGTTCCAAAGACTAAGTTGATCATTTGATACATTGATCTATTGAGTACCATCACAATTTTGCAATTCTTTTCTTTAATCACTTTCATTGTCACTATTTTTATTATTTTTATAATAATATTATATACTAGGCTCTAGAATAATGTATTAACATTGAATATAGCCTTTTAAATGTATAGTGTGGATTTAGTGCATATGTCTATCCATGGTGAAAGAGTTCCAGAACCCACTAATACTACAAAGAATACTATAGTATTACAGTACTAATTATTGCTCTGTGCGCACAATCACCAATTAATGTGTTGGTCATAGTCGCTGATTCTCTGGATCACAGTGGTAGGTTTGCTGTTCTTAATAATATTTTTATTTGGCATATAGCCATAATAAGAAAGATGTCACACTACAACATACAGTTAAAATACGAATTGTACAAACAGTGCTACCGTAAAAGCTGTATAAAACTCAATAAAAATCGTAATAAAATATGAAAAAAAGCTGTGCCACTCTATAAAAAGCTCTTAATTCATCGCCGAATAGAGAAGACGGTCACCTGTACGTTAAATATACATTCCTACAAACATACGGGCTTCCAACGATCAGAAATTTTCTCAGATCATCGGTAAAATCATATTACTACCCCAAGTCCATTTCAGATTATATTACCAATTCATTCAGCGTGTCCTGTATTGGAATTAAAAATCTTCCTATTTCACGTCACATTTAGAAATCTCATATTTGTCAATAGGCTAAGTGCTTGATCCCTACTATCAGTTTTATAGGCAATAAAAAGAGGTTTTAAAAGTTATTTCCATTCTTTCAGGAACCACAGACAATTCAGCAAAATATGTGGGCCACTGCACTTTACTTGTAATCCACATGTGCACAGACCCTGTTCATTCGTCATTGCCGATTTTATCTTCCAATTAGCATTACAAGGATTCAGGCTGACTCTAAATTTCAATACTGCATTTCTAAGCTTCGAGTTTGGCATGGCCTCTATATAGGGGAATATCTGATCGTTAATCCACTTGTTTACCAAGAATTGGGTGGACGATTTGCTCCTCAGGTAACATAAATCTTCTTCACGGGTCTTAATGTTGGTAATATCATGTAATTCCTGTTTAGGTGTCTGCTGCCCTGCTTTCCATTGATCTTGATCTAAGGACAGTTTAACACATGGCTTATCTAACTTATGTCTAACGTGGGATGCCCAGTTAAGTTCACTTTCCTCTATTTCCTTTTTTACAAAGATTTGATATGTTGGGGGGCCCTTCTCTATTCAATCTCTGCCAGAAATTCAATGAGGCTTGCATTTCTCGAAAATTCCAGGCTGTGAGATGACATTCCACTCTCACAACCTGTATCATGGTTGACAGAGGAAGAGCAAGGACCTTTTTCATACATTTACCCACCTCTAAATTCCAATCCAATTTGCCTCCTAAGGATAAAACCTCTATGTTGTATTGGAATGGTGGGCATACCATTGCATTAAAAGCTGATAAAATTGGCCACAGGGAGGGGCCATCATACTTCTGCTTAAATTGTTTAAGGCACCATACTGATGAGAAAGCCTTTGATTGTAATGACTGTGTGTGGTCCCTCCAATTTAGCTTGCTATCGAACCACATGCCCAAATATTTATATTTGTCCACTTCTTCGACTTTAATCTCACCCAGCTTCCAGTACAAAGAGCTCTTTCTTTTACCCAGCACCATTATTTTAGTCTTTTCTAAATGAAACATGAGGCGTTTTTAAACAATGGTCGTTAACAATTGCCATTTTTTTTTGCAAACCCTGCTTTGTCATATCTGTTATCACCAGATCATCAGTGTATAGCAGACATGATATATGGGCCCCCCCATTTTAGGGCTTAATCCGCCAGCCTTACTCAGTATATTTGGTAAGTCAGAAAGGAACAAAGAAAATAACAGTGGAGCCAAAACACAGCCCTGACACATTCCATTCTTTATCTGAATGTTCTTAGATATAGTTCCAAGGGTATCCAAGATTACTCTGGCCCAGTTCAGAGAATGCATTTCCTGAATTAATGAAAGTACTGTCATGTTTATTTCGAGCTTTACCAGCATAACCCACAGTAGACCATGGTATACTGAGTCGATGGCGGCTCAGAAGTCAACAAAACAGCAGGACAGATTTCCTCGCACTTCCATTGCCTTTTTTGACATTGCCCATAAACATAGGCACTGGTCTATAGTTGAGTGGCCCTCTTTAAACCCACCTTGCTCTATTGGTATCAGATTGTGCTATTCTGCCGAGGGCTTCAATACGCCTAACAATATCTTAGAGAATACTTTCTTCCCCACATTCAGCAGGCTTATAAGGCGATAGTTCTGGGGCAATGTGACATCCTCCTTTTTATATATAGGTCTGACAATGGCCCCCTTCCAACTTTCTGGGAAAGTCCCAGAGTTTAAAATATTTTGGAAGGTCACATTTAGAAAGTTTTCCTACCAGTCAGTATTATTTTATCAATATAATTGCTTGTAGGTAATATGGCCCTGCGTTTTAGTAATTTTTAATGATCGGATGGTTTCTTTCATATTTTGAAAAGAGAAGTATGGCAAAAATTGTTCTACCTTCTTGGACCTTATTACCTGGATCTTCTTAATCCTTTTCTGATTACCCAAGTTACTCAGGTGATTAACCCAATTGTCTTCTCCCACTAAGCACCACATTTCCCATTGTACATTTCCTTATTTTATCAATCGCCAGAATTAATAATATTATTTGTGTTTGTCACTTCTAACACTGTTTGCCGAATAATTGGATATATATTCTATTTTCCTTTCTCTCAATTTATTTTTATAGACAAGTTTTGCCTCCTGAATACTCTCCTTAGTAAACTTATCCTGTATTTTTCTTAACTGCCTTTCTCATTTCTGTACCATCAATTTTAAATTCATACACTCATTATTAAACCCACCATATATTCTCTCTTTTTTCTTGGGTCCGGGCCCTGATTTTAACTGTATCTTTAAACAGTTTACCACCTGCTCAATAACCTGGTTGTACAATGTTAGTGTTTTATCTCTGTGCTCCAAATTACCAATAGACGTATAGTCAATTATCAGGTTATTGACCAGTTTCAGACTGTCCTCGGTTATACGGGTAGTTAACCATCTGGGGTGTTCTGGGTAGTTATGCGTCTGGGGTGTTCTATCTGTAAAGGGATCACTCTTTCTCTTTCTTGTTCTATATTAATTCATATTTGTAGGGGCCAGTGGTCACTACATTCGCTCTGCCACTGTTTATTTTGTCGCCTGCTATTAAGTTTGTGCTTGCCTCGCCTGCCTGCATTATTTGAGCATTCTCGCGCTGTTACTCTGCCACTGTTTATCTTGTCGCCTGCCATTAAGTTTGTGCTTGCCTCGCCTGCCTGCATTATTTCAGCTTTGTAAGTGCATTTTAGCGCGATATACCCCCGGCGCCCTGCCCTGCTCCCCCCTCCATTTTGTCCCTGTTGTTGTTGTTGTGCTTACTGAGCCCGCCCCGCCTCCCAGCTGAAGCGCCCTCGCCCCTCCCCCTCCACTATCCATTTATGGCCAAATGCCCCCACGCGCAGCGTCCACGCGCTACGTACACGCCGAAGGTGCGCCAAAGGTAAGCCCGTCTACGCCCGTCCGCGCCTGGACCGCGCCCAGCGCCAGACCCCCTGCCCCTCGCGCTGCCCAGCCCCCCCGCGTTACCTACGATGCCGCCACCCTCCTAGCCCTTAACCCCGGTCGCGCCCCCAACTGCGTCCAAGCCGCTCCTGGACACACTCATGGACCTTTCTCCTGCTACTCCTGCAAATTCAGCGGCACCGACAACATCTCCGCTTCGACCACACCACAGATTCCCGACCCCAACCACCTACAATGCATCCTTCTCAACACCCGCTCGGTCCACAGACACGCCATTGACCTATGGAATCTACTAGACAACTTCTCTCCGGACGTCGCCTTCCTAACAGAAACATGGATGAACGCCTCCTCCGCCCCTGACATCGCCATCGCTATCCCTGATGACTATAAGATCACACGCAAGGACCGCACCGACCATACAGGAGGTGGAATCGCTATCGTCCATAAGAAAACAATCCTCATCTCAACCAGCTCTGATGCCAACCTCGCCAACTCCGAACACCTTCACTTCCAGATCCACATCGACCCCAAGACCACACTCAGAGGCACCCTCCTCTACAGACCACCAGGACCACGCGCAAAATTCAGCGAAGACATCACGGACTTCATCACCCCACACGCGCTCCCCTCCAAAGACTACATCCTTCTGGGAGACCTCAACTTCCACCTTGAAAAGATCAACGACCGCAACACCGCCACCCTCTTGGACAACCTCACCAACCTCGGACTTAAACAACTGGTCACTTCCCCAACCCACATCGCAGGTCACACTCTCGACCCCATCTTCACCTCCAGCAACCATGTCTCCCTCAGCCACACTACGGATCTCCTCTGGACTGACCACAGCTGCGTTCACTTCACCTACAACAAGCCGAAACCCATCATCCACCTCCAACCAACTCTACAAAGAAACTGGAACAAAATCACCACAGAGCAGATCTTCACATCGCTCCTTCAAACCTCCCCAGCCCTCTCTTCTAACGCCAACGAAGCCGCCTCCAACCTCACCCTTTGGTTATCCAACACCGCCGACACCTTAGCACCACTGGAAAAACGTCAACACAAACTTGGCATCAAGAAGGCCTCATGGTTCAACGACGACCTCAAGAAGTCCAAGAAACTGTGCCGCTCCCTTGAAAAGGCCTGGAAAAAAGACCCATCCACCAGCAACAAAGACGCCTTCAAAAGCGCCATCCGTACTCACCACCAACTGATCCGAAAAGCCAAGAAAACAGCATTCAAAGATCGACTTGACAACAACGCCCACAACAGCAAGGAACTTTTCAACATCGTCAAGGAATTTTCCAACCCCTCGGCCAACTCCAACGACATCACCCCCTCTCAAACCCTCTGCGATTCCCTAGCCTCTTTTTTCCACAACAAGATTGCTGACATCCACAACAGCTTTGACAACCAACCCGGAAGCCAACCCACCCTACCATCAGCTGACCATCTTCCCCCCGTTAACACCCTTAACGCCTGGAACCCAATCTCCACTGAGGACACCATCCGCCTGATGAATTCCATCCACTCTGGATCCCCCACAGACCCATGCCCTCACCACATCTTCAACAAAGCAGACTCCGTCATAGCTCCGCACCTCCGAGACGTCATCAACTGCTCCTTCAACTCCGCTACCTTCCCAGAAGTCTGGAAACACGCTGAACTCACCGCCCTTCTGAAAAAACCAACAGCAGACCCCACCGAACTCAAAAACTACCGCCCCATCTCGCTTCTTCCATTCCCGGCCAAAGTCATCGAGAAAGCTGTCAACAACCAGCTCGCCGCCTTCCTCGAAGCCAACAAATCACTCGACCCCTCACAATCTGGCTTCCGAGCCAAACACAGCACTGAGACCGCCCTCATCGCAGCAACAGACGACATTCGAACTCTACTGGACAATGGAGACACAGTCGCACTCATCCTCCTCGACCTCTCTGCAGCCTTCGACACAGTCTGCCACAGCACCCTTTTACATCGCCTCAGAAACATCGGAATCCGAGGAAAGGCACTGGAATGGATCACCTCGTTCCTCACCGGAAGAACCCAGAGAGTCCGCCTCCCACCATTCAAGTCCGAGGCCTCTGAAATCATCTGCGGCATACCACAAGGATCCTCACTCAGTCCCACCCTCTTCAACGTATACATGAGCCCCCTCGCGGCCATCGCCCGCCAACACAACCTCAACATCATCTCTTACGCGGATGACACTCAACTGATCCTATCTCTCACCAAGGACCCCAGCACCGCCAAAACTAACCTACACGAAGGAATGAAAGAAGTCGCCGAATGGATGAAACAAAGCCGTCTGAAACTGAACTCAGACAAAACAGAAGTCCTCATCTTAGGTAAATCCCCCTCTGCATGGGACGACTCCTGGTGGCCGGAAGCCCTCGGAAATGCACCCATCCCGACAGACCACGCACGGAACCTTGGCGTCATCCTGGATTCTTCACTCTCAATGAACAGACAAGTCAGCGCCGTATCCTCTTCCTGCTTTAACATTCTTCGCATGCTCAGAAAAACATTTCGCTGGATCCCCTCCGAAACAAGGAAAACAGTCACCCACGCTCTAGTCACGAGCCGACTGGACTACGGAAACACCCTCTACGCAGGTACCACCGCAAAACTCCAGAAAAAACTCCAACGCATCCAGAACGCTTCAGCCAGGCTCATATTAGACATCCCACGCAACGAACACATCTCTGGTCACCTTAAAGACCTCCACTGGCTACCCGTCAATAAGAGGATTACTTTCCGACTGCTTACCCACGCACACAAATCACTCTACGACATCGGACCAGATTGCCTCAACTCTCGACTGTCCTTCTACACCCCCTCCCGCCAACTTCGCTCTTCCAGCCAAGCCTTCGCCACTGTACCTCGCATCAACAAGACCACCATGGGAGGCAGATCCTTCTCAAACCTGGCTGCCAAAACATGGAACTCACTCCCCGCTTACCTTCGCCTCACCCAGAATCACCTAGCGTTCAGAAAGCAGCTTAAAACGTGGATATTTGACAAATAATCCTCCTCCCCTTCCTAAGCGCCTTGAAACCCTCTGGGTATGTAGTGCGCTATATAAATGTTATGACTTGACTTGACTTGACTTGCAATACCTCAAACCCTTGTACTTGCTTAAAGTACCAACCATTTATAAAAGCATAATCAATCGGGCAATTCTGTTCCTTATGTGAAAGGTCTTTCTTGTAGGGCGTTCGGTATCCGACCGTCCATTGGCACAGAGTAATCCTATAGAACCGAGAAACTTTGCTAGATATTTGTCTTGTGCAGAACTACCTGCTCCAGCAAAGTTTTCTGTGTAAAGGTTAGTAGATCTTTAAACAATTTATCGCTAAGGGAAGGGTCCAATTTATGATTAAAATCTCCCAGGATCATTATCAGTTGTGATGCTTTTGTTATACAGATGCCCTCCAGATCTTCCTTTACCAATCCCAGTTGCTCTTGATAGTCTGTTATGGCACCTGGCTGAATATATATATTGATCACTATTATTTCTCGTCTTTCCCATGTGCCGCTATAGAGCTCTACCTGACTAGCTAATAACTACTTACATTTCATGTTTAACTTGGTTGCTTTAATGGCTATTTTTGATGATACCAACATAATCATCCCCCCTGACGATCGGCCTAGATTTAATATCTCTGCCTCTTCAGTAAGCATAAAAAACCCATCTCTTGGTTTGGGTACCTCGCACAACCACGACTCGTGAAAACACAAAATGTCATAACTACCCAGCATTTTTCTAAGGGTGTCTTGGGATAACTGTCTCTTGTATCCCCCTATATTCCGCAACAATATATGTATGCTATGCGAGGACCCCGATTCCTAATCCAGCTCACTCAACCCTTCAATCATATTATCATCCCAACTTATTGAGGATTCAAATAATGGTTCAAATCGATTGCTCAACACTGGACCCTTTTCAGCATTTGCTATTGTTACTTTTATCCCTCCCTGATTTTTATCAGTACAGATTCTTCTATGCTGGGTACCTAGTATATCATGTATAGCAATCAACATAAAAGTGTCAAAAAAAGGGAACAAAACAACAGAGCATAGAACACCAAATTAGATGTGCAAGTAGTCAGTGTGGAGATTAACACCGACTGTAAGTTCTCAAGTTAGTAAAGAGATAGAGTGCACGTGCTTAGTGTGGAAAAAGGACCCTCAGGCCCCAACCGAAAAGTTGGTAGCCAGTTGTCTTCATTGGGTCCCTGATAGTTGGAAAGGAAACTGAAAAAGTAGTTGAAAGAGTGCTTTAAAAAGAGTGTGGGCTACTCATCAAACAATTGATTTTATTGAGCAGGTAGCTCTAACTCCATTAAAAACAGTGAAAAAAGGATGGACTGGTGATTGGTTGAGTTAGTTTGAACCAATAAGTCCTCACAGTGGTGACAAGTAAACAAAGATGGTCAACATGTTTCTGCTTTGGAGCCTAAAGTCAGCTCAGCATTCGTCAGGACCAGAACAATCATGCATACTCCTTGGTGGACACTCACTAAGGTGTCCAAACCTAAGGTGTAGAAAAAGAAGGTAAACTAATACAACCTGATTTCTGTAAAAGTTCCTATGATGGATGAATATCCAAAAGGTCTCGCCTCATTAGGGGAGACAAAAAATTTGTAAATGTCCGTTGTCGAACATAATGGGCTGGCGGTGGGGGGAAACCTTCACGCTCGGTCAATTTGCTCTGAAGCGACTCCCTGCCTGTAAACCTGCTTAAGCCACATCCGCCGCCCGCAAGAACCTAGTATATCATACTGTATTTGCTCAGGGCATATCCTGCATGGTAGGTGAGGGTCCCAGAGTTCCCAGGGTTACTCTCTTCCATATCGAATTTACTATCGTGCACAAGTCTTGTCCCCTCCTTTTCCAATTCTCCCTCTGCCCTTACCACTATCTGCTTTACAAATTCGGAATAGAAGAGGACCTTTGTTACCTCATTTCCATCTAAATTGGTTACAAAACTTATTTGCCTTATATCATCTGGAGTAACCTCACCCAAAGTAGGACATTTATAAAGTATTTGTAGTAGGTTTGTGCAATTTAGGGGTTTTACTTTCCTTTGCCGTTTCCCTCCTGACCATCGCCCCTGTGGTTCCATAAACACCCATAGATCAACTCTATTACTCTTCTCGCCTGTAGGTACTAGTTCCAACTATAGGCAGATTATTTTCCCTGGTTGCTGTGAAGGGGGCTCTCCTCTTATTCTTATGCCGGACGGCTCACCACCCGCCCCGCTCCCTACACATTTCTTTTTCTTCTGTGCTACAAGGCTTGGGACTTGCATACTTACACTAAAGGTGTTCATCATCTTCATGGGTTTTATGTCTTTACTATTTAAGGTTTTCCTTTGTCCCTTTTTACTACTGGTTCCATCTAACAATCGCCTCTCTTGGTCTAGTATCACCCCTCTGTGCCCATTACTCCGATTAGGATTTAAGCCCCTTATCTTTCTCAACATTTTCTGTGGGTTCCTTCTAATCTTTTTCTCTGATCTATACCTCCTAAATCTCCAATCGGGCCTCCTCTTTGTTTCCAACAGGGAGCACTTTGAGATGTTTTTCTCTCAGCAATTGCTTGTTTTCTTCTCCAGTCTGTCCCTGGCACCGGGAAACCCACTGCGGGTAGCTGTGCGCAATACAAGTTCAATAAATAAATAAATGTATACCATGAATCAATCAATCAATCAGTCACGAATTTGTTAAGTGCGACTACTCACCGCAATGGTCTCAAGGTGCTGGGGGAGGGAGGGTGCAGGTTCCAGTCCATGAAGGAGGGGGCCTGTCGAAGAGCCAGGTTTTGAGGTTGTGCATGAAGGTGGGGAGCAATGTTGTCTGTCTGAGGTGGAGCGGTAAGGCGTTCCATGCTTTGGCCACGAGGAAGGAGAAGGAGCGACCTTTTGATCAGGTCTTTTTGGTGCGGGAACCATGGCGTAGGAGAGTTGGGATGATCGTAGGGTTCTTTGGGGTGCGTGGAAGTTGAGTTGGCTGTTGAGGCATGCTTGTCCGGTGTTGTGGAGGGCTTGGTGGGCATGGGTGAGGATCTTGAAGGTGATTCTAGCCTTGATGTGGAGCCAGTGAAGTGTGTGTAGTTGTTGGAGGATATGGCAGTTTCGTGGTAGGTTGAGAACCAGTGTTGCGGCGGGGTTCTGGATGTTTTGTAGCTTGCTGGTGAGGTTTTTGTTAATACAGGCGTAGAGTGCATTGCCGTAGTTGAGTCTTCTGGGGACGGGGTGTGGGTGATGGTTTTTCTGTGCTCGAGAGGGATCCATTTGAAGGTCTTATGTCGGAGGGTTATCAGTCTGTATGGATTTGCCCTCAACAGTACATGATGAAACATATACCTCCTGATCTCTCTTCTCTATTACTGGTCGTAATACAGTAGGCATACAGTTATTCATTTTTTAATATTTTTTTAAAGCTTTATTTTTCAGTTTTATACATACATGAACAAGGTATATAGTACATTGCGGTATATAGTATCGGCATCAACAAAAAATATATGCATTGTGACATGCATGACATGATACAACCTCTGGCGTAGGTGAAAATTGGAATGTGGGGGAGAATCGAAGACATACCACAAGTTGTTTAACAGGGTACTTGCAATACACGGAAATATTTGTAGCCCTCAGCCCCCCTTAATGCACATAGAACTCCAGTGCGAATGACAGTTAATAAAGACATTTCAACCCCTTGGACCTTTGTCCCAGACAATGCTCCTAGCCCACCCCCTCAGGAACGAAACCACTAGCCGTCTGTGATTCATGCTCAGTTTGTTTCTTAGCCATGTAAGTTTTGTATGGTCCCCAAATGTCCACCTGTCGCGAGGAGCTAGGGACCAACGTGGCTTATTCCTCACAATTAATGTTGCAAAATGCTAAGCTGCGAAGCCTTGACTGTAGTGAAGGGGCCCTATTCCTACACCATAGTAATGCAACCTCCCACTTAGCTAACAGGAAACCTACCGCTGTCAATTTCCTGAACTTCCTAGGTAAATTAACCACATACCCCAACAGTGCAATCTCAGGAGTTTGCAGCAGCGGCATGGAGAGTATGTCCCCTAATGTGATGTGTACCTGAGTCCAGTATTGCTGTATTTCAATACAGGTCCAGGAGAGGTGGGCAAAGTCGGCAAATGGAGCCAAGCATTTCTGGCAATAGTGAGGTCTAGTATGGTCTATCTTATGGGACCATGCGGGCGTGTGGTACATTCTGTGGAGAAACTTAAAATGAAGCAGCTCATGCCTGCTATTCAATGAGACCTCTTTAGTTGCACTGCAGCATTGTTCCCACTGGTCATCCGTAATAGGCCTGCCCAAATCTATCTCCCACGCCGTGCGTGTTTTAGCATTAGAGAATGACCGGGACATCCCACATTGTTTGTATAGTTTTGAGATCAAATGTGCGCCTGTAGGACATTCGATAAGCAGGGTCAGTGGTGGGGCCGGCTCGGGAGCCGAAGGAAAGGAAGGGAGTGTGGACCAAAGCATGGAATACATACGCTTCAGTACAAAGGTGTCCATAAAGGAGCGATCACTGAATCGAGCCTCCTCCGACACCGAGAAGATATGATCTTCAGGAAACAGGTCGCCTATCGTGCGGATGTGAAATTTCTCAAGTGTGCTCTGAATCAAGACCTCCCCCGTTATGGGAAGCAATGAAGGATTTGGTAGAGGCAACGCCGGAGGGTATAACTGGACAAGACCCAACAGCCTACGCAACCTGTCCCATGCCCAGCAGGTGGTCCAGACCGTTTGGATGTCGCTGGGGTCCCTGGGGAAGCCCGTGGGTAGCATAGCGGAAAGCTTCCGCAGGAGTATCAAGTCAGCCTCCGGTTTCAGATATGGGACATGTGCGTCCGGGTGGTACCAGGCATATGTATAACAACATTGTGCAGTCAGGCAATACAAATACATGTCTGGCACCTCAAAGCCTCCTCTCTCATAGGCACGGTCAAGGTCTGCCATTTCACACGCGGTCTCTTGACCCCCCAAACGAGACGCAAGAGGAGTGTACGCAGTTGAAGAAAAAAAGTTCTGGGTAAGAGGAATAGGAATATTGTCAAAAAGGTATAAAAATCGAGGAAGGACCACCATTTTAATTATAGCCACTCTCCTGGCCATTGACAGAGGCAACCGCAGGCATTTCACAATCTGTAATTCCAAGGAGCTAAGAGCCCTACCATAATTCAGTCTGATCATAGTGGTGGTGTCCAGATAGATATAAACTCCGAGATACTTGACAGCGTCTTGGCACCACTCAAGCAGGAAGTCATGCTGGCAGTCAATGGGAAAATAACCGATTTATGCCAATTGAAGCTGAGACCTGAAAACCTACTGAATCGAATAATTTCTCGAATGAGGGGTTCGAGGTTGAGATGGGGCAGTCTAACGTATAAAATGGTATCATCCGCATAAAGAGAAACCAGAAGAGGCCCAGTGCGAAATTGTAAGCCGCGGTGTAAAGGTTTTTCTTGAAAGTGTCGAACTAGTTGGTCCATTGCCAGTATAAAAAGTAATGGGGACAAGGGACATCCCTGCCTCGTGCCACAAGATCCATTAAAAGGACCGGAAAGAGTACCATTCAGGCGTAATCTAGCTGTGGGTCCAGTGTATAAGAGCGCAACCGCAGAGACAAAACACTCGGGCATACCCATACAACGCATGACCGAAAGGAAAAAGTATATAGTTAAGGAAAAAGGGCCATTCTAGGGAGTCGAATGCCTTCTCAGCATCAAGGAACACAGCGGCAGCATGCGTGTCGGGATCAATCCTGTGCAACACCGTGAACAGAGTCCGCAAGTTAAGTGATGTAGATCTTTAAGTCACGAAACCCGATTGGGCCGGAGAAATTATGGATTCCATTAATAAAGATAACCGAATTGCGATTACCTTTGCCAATATTTTATAATCAAGATTCAGTAGGGACAACAGCCTATAGGAGCTTTGGGGTCTTTGCCCGGTTTGGGAAGAAAGATAAAGACCGCTCCCCTGAACGTTGGAGAAAGAATACCCACTTCTAGCGCCTCAGCATACACCTCCACAAATCTTCGGACCAAGATATCTTTATACGCTTTGATAAAATCCGCCAAGAATCCATCGAGACCAGGAGCAGAAGAGCCCCGCAATGCCTCGATCACCTCAAAAATGCTTTCCTGAGATATGGGAACGGACAGGAAGTCCTGCATATACCATTCTAGGTAGATCGATGCAATTTCTGCAAGATATTCCCCTTGTTCTCGCAGGTCTCCGGTGACTCTGGAGGTGTATAATGTTTTGTAGTACGAGAGGAACTTGTCGCATATGTCTGGGGAGGAGTGCAATAGCGTGTCGTTCGGTCCTATGAGTTCAGTGATGTAGGCTTAAGCCCACGGGGGCGGAGGCTGTGTGCTAGAATATTTCCAGGTTGTTCGCCCTCCCCATATCGTCTAGCGACATGCTGTTCGTTAAAGAACAATAGCTCTCGTTCTGCTGCTTCTCTAAATTCAAGCAGCAAAGCTAAGCGCCGGGCTTCCCGGTCCCCGCTGCCGTTACCATTAAATCTCGGTCCAGAGCAGCGATGTCTGTCTCAATGAGGTTACAAGTAGAGCGGAAATCTCGCAGGACCCCTGCATGTTTAGCAATACAGACGCCCCTAATATAGGCCTTAAACCCCACCCAAAGTACCGCCCAGGTATCCACCGAGCCAGTGTTAATTTCAAAGTAGTCCTCAATAGCCTCTCTAAGTTCCTCCAGGAAAGCGCCACTACCTCTCATATCCTCCCGGTCTGGGAACGTTAATCATAAGTACGATCGGAGAGTGGTTTGAAAGCGTGCGTGGTAGAGTAACCAATCCACCCAGCCAGCCAGCAACTCCTGGGGAAACCAACCAGTAGTCTATTCTGGTCCAAGTGGCTACATGTATCTTTAAGCGCCCGGCGTGACCAGGGTTTAGTGTCAGGAGAGGAGGAAGTGCTATCTCTGGCAGGATCTAACAATAAATTGAAATCTCCCCCCATTATCAGAAGTCCAAGGTCTAGTGCCAATAGTCGCACCTGCAACTCATGATAGAAATCAGGGGAATCCACATTAGGACCGTAAACATGGACCAGCGAGATAGTATGTCCCATCAATGTGCCAGTCACAATCAACATTCGGCCCTCGCCGTCCACCATTACCTTGTGTAGTGAGAAGGGGATTCTTCTATGTATAAATATGGCAACCCCCCTAGCATAGCTACTATGATTGGAAAAAAAATCTATGGGAACCCCAGTTCTCTGCCACAGGAGTATCATCAGAGTTGGACAGATGTGTCTCCTGCATGAAAACAATATCAATGTTATGTCTTGCGATGTAATTAAGAACTTGCCTTCGTTTTCGAGTGTTGTTCAAACCCCTAACATTCTATGAAATCAAAGAAAGCCTGGAAGGACAGGGCTGATAGCCTAGCTGTACCATTGGAAAGCAATCACAACAAACGTGCAGCAATGCAAATCAACCTCGTGCCGTATACCAGCAACCTGAGCAATGACTACTAAAGTTACATGAAAAACAAGCAAATGTCCCAACCCACCACCCACCTCCCAGCCTCATACCAAACCCCTGCATGGCAGAACCCAACTCCCTTAACCAAATGGCGGTGCAATGAAATCGACCACATGAGTGCAGGAAACAAATTTACACACCACAAATTTAGCCTGAGCAGTAAAGAAACCTTGGTTTTCACCATGAGGCGCAGCAACGCCACGCCGGTCGGATATTACGAAATGTGAGAGTATTAATCAGGATAAAATTGCACTCATAATACAAACACAGCAGCACACAAAAATAAATGCAATGACAATTCAACCAGTCCCGGGGTTAGAGAAGAGCTCCATGCTGGCTTCCGACCCACTTTGAGGAGGGGAAGTGGAACTCGGGGTGGCCGTTGCTCCGGTATGTTTTTTCCTATACAATTGACAAAACTACTGTGCCTCCTCCGGTGTTTCAAAGATACGGAATTTGCCATCCACATCTACTTTCAACTTCGCAGGGTAGAGTGTGCCGTAATTAAGACCCAGATTTTTCAGGGTGGCCTTGACTCCATGAAACTTGCACCTTGCCTCCTGAACCATGATGGTGAAGTCGGGGAAAAAGAACAACAGACTCCCCTGCCACTAGACTTCCCCACGATCCCGAGCTGAGCGAAGGGCCGCGTCCATGTCCCTGAAGTTCATGAGTCTAGTGATAATAGGTCATGGAGGAAGGCCTGGTTGAGGGCGAGGGCCTAGCGACCCTATGAGCGCGTTCTACTACAAATCCCTGCGTGAAGGTCTCCCTCCCAAAAACCTCAGTTAGTAGTTGCTCCACAACAGTGTTCATGCGTCCGGTGGTGGCAGTTTCTGGCACACCAATAATTTGGATGTTTTTCCGGTGACTGCGAGCCTCCAAATCCTCGTTCTTAATTGCCACATCCTTAAGAATCTTCTCCACCCTTTCCAGCCGTTTCTGTGAGGATGCTGCCCCGTCTTCAATGTCTGAGACCCTCGCCTCCACCACATCCAACCTACTGTCATGTGCCTGGACTTTTGCACCCATGTCAGCCAATTTCTTGTCTAGCGCATCGAATCTGCCATCCAGCGCCCTGTAACCAGCTCTCATCTCTTTTAGCATAGCTACAGTAAGGGAGACAGAGTCGCAGTGTGGTCTGAGCCTGGTGCCCCATCTGCCATGTCGGGAGGGTCATCTGAGACTGGGCAGGGGGCCTTATCAATTTGCAGCGTGCGTTGTTTAGGGTCTTTTCTCCCGATGCTGCAGGTAGAGCAAGGGTACCCCCAGTCGCCGTAGAAGCGCATCAGGTGTCACAAATCAGAAAGGTCAGAGGTGTGCGGGGGTGTCGCGTGGGAACATCCCAGTAGAAGAGCGACTCAATGTAACCTCCCAGCGGTCGCCGGTGGAGTAGGGCACTTGTGGCAGCACTTGCCAAATGGTAGGTCACTGGCAGCGCCCCAAAAAGGCAAGAGAATAGCAGCGCAGGCCAGGCCGCCCACACAGAGAAGAGTGCAAAGGAGAGCGTGGGCTGTTTGGTCAATGATGTTAGGCAAAATCTCCAAAGCGGAGTAAGCAAGGAGATGGCGGCAATCAGCAGAGACAGTACATGTGTGTTAGGCCCATACACAATGTGGCAACAGCAGTGTCTTACGACTCGAGTGAAACAGATCCCTTACGGTCGCCAGCAGGCAGGAGAGAACCAAGCAAGTAGAAGCAAACAGTGTACCGAAGCGTTGTACAGCTGGGAAGGGGATCTCGGCACACCACACGTGACCGCGCACATCTCCCTCAAATGTGGTAGCGCTCGTCTCCTGAAAAGGAGTTCCTGGGAGGGGGAGGGGGGCGCTCATCCGATGGGGCCCAGCACCGTTGCGGCCCTCGATCTAGACAGCAGGGCCCCTTTGCTAGCCCATCTCTCCCCCACCAGAACCAGTATGCCGAGGCCTGGCACAGTGACACCCATGAGGCCTACGGAGCCCCGCAAACGTCCCACACACAGCAGGACCCAGACACAGCGGGGGACGGGGGAGGGAAGCCGATCAGACGGAGCAGGGGGAAGCTGAAACCAGCGCCAGGCACCCACCAGGGCCTCTCTCACCGCTGCCTTCAGTGTTCGCTCCTCAGCCAGGGAAAGGCTGCCGGGCCACGCCCATCTCCGGTGCAGGCTTGTCGCATCTCAGCTTCGCCCCTCGCAGCAAGCAGATCCGGGCCTCAGATTGCTCCGCTCGTGCTCCCGGGACAGATGGAGGGTGTCTGCCGGTAGGGGATTGCTCCTACATCAGGAAAAACAGTTTACATCAAAGCCCGGCCAGCGGAGCTTCAAGCAAAGGCGGCCATCTTGGTCGCCTTCATGGCCACGCCCGCATAAAGTTATTAATTTTTTCCAGCTCGCTGCGATCTGCTGTAGTTGAGTTTTATAGGTGTTCCCTTGCCCATTATTCTCAACTAGAGCTTCAAGTATTGCCTGAAGGGTCTTTTGAATTAAAACATCACCTCTAGTTATGACGAGGCAGAGGTAGCTGTCACATCAAGTGCCAAGGATGACTGTGAGGTATCAGGGGAAATAGGTCCTTGCTGGGGAGTATGGGATCCCTCCCTCCCCTGCATAATAGCTGCTTGTTGCAATGCTTCTTTATCTACTGTGGGGATATGAAATCCACCACTGGAAAGGCAGGGCAATGATGATAACCTAGGTTCCAGTAATGACAACCTCCTTGCAAATACCCCCCCCCCCACCCCCCTGCCCTGTTCTCCCAGAGCTTAGTCCAAATCTGGTAGAAAAGAGTCATTTGTTACACTTGTTGCGTTCCTTAGGCTCTCCTTTCTGTCTTTTTCTTGGGTTTCTCGTGACGAAGAGGAATGATCACAAACATCAAGCTTCTTTCTAAGTTATTTTCCCCCACATTTGTTTATAGATTGCCCCAACAAAGTCCCACTCACTTCTTCTGTGGGGAGTAACAATGAATCTTGCTTATTAGATGTCGACCTTTCTTCTGGGTAATCAATGATAGTATTCTCTAGAGACATTTGCTGCTGCATCCTTCTTTTTGCACTTTCGTAGTGCGACAACTTTCTGACCCTTTTTAACCCCACGTGATTTCCCTTTTTGTGGCATTTCCCTTGTATCCTCTGGACCAACGTAACCCGTGACACACCGGGTCCTTTTATCTTTTGACCCAGGCGCAGTTAACAGATGATGTCTTTCTATCCTTCATGACAGTTGCACCCTTTTGCCTCTCCTCCTCCTCTGTGCTGTGCCATTATCTCTGAGGGCCTAGACGTGTAATGGTCCAGGAAATTAATGTGTAATGGCCTGGGAATTTATGTACCGTATTTAGCCCCCAACATGTGCAAGGTACCTTTTCTATGCGTGCCTTTTCTTCCTCTTCTCCTTAGGAAGGCTTTTCAAGTATGTAAATATGCTAACCGAGTCTGGGCTGAGCACCCCAGGTCACCCCACAAACTGCACCCAGACCTAACTGGGCCATCTCGCGGGAGGCCTTGGCACTACAATGGAGCACTATGCCCTCCTTACTCAGGCTCTCTCCTCCCTTACAGGCCGAGCAGGAAGACCAAGAGCAAGCACCCTCAGTGGTGGCCCTAGTAAAGCGATACTTCAGAACCAGATGGGGAGCCCCCACGCTCAGAATAATGCGCTCCTCATTCTTTGCCTGTATGCGGAGACTCAAGCACAGGCCCAATACAAATGGAGGCCTCCTCCTCTCCTCCACACTCCACTCCCAAGCGAGTCTCCTCTCCTCGTTGTGCAGGTTCAAATATGGACACCAAAACCAAAGATTAGTAAAGTTCAACAAAGAAGCATGAGGGGACAGGGGCTGGGCCTGTGGGCTAGAGCAAGGACAAAGTTCGGAGCAAAGTTATTTTACAATAGAGGGCACAATCTGCTAGCCGCCCTTCGCCCACCCCCATGTGTGCTCAGAAAAAAAGGAAGTCTCCTCCTCTGTCCTCTTCTGTCGCCCACTCCTCTAACCTCACCTGCGGCCATCCTGATGCAATGCTGCGAGGCATGGTGCAGGCATGGTGTGATGCAGGTGGCCCGGGCTTTGCTGAATGCCGGCCGGCCGCGCTACGGTGTGACTCCTGTGATCTCCTTTAATCTCTCAAACATGGCTGTATTTTCTGCCTGGGAAGCAAATGAGCGGCTTACAGCTATGCTTGTTGAAGGTAGGTAGGTTTGTTAAGCCTGCACTTTGCTGGAGGGTGTAGGATTTCTGAAACTGGGCCATATTTGCTTCAAAAGTTGCAAAATCGAAACAGCGCTGCAGGTGGCATGATAGACAACTCGAGCTCTGATCTCAATGTCTACTTTATGAGACCTAGATTCACTCATTGCAAAACAACCACTTTTTCGACACTTGCCCACCTATAATGATATATAACAGTGTTTCCCAAACTATTGCTTGCAACACATTAGTGGGTCATGAGACAACTTTTTGTGGATTGTAAAAGTGCAAGCAATAAATAAAGATGCCAATACATGTTCTATTGATCTTGTCGCATTTGGTGCCTTCAAAGACAGAGGTAAAATGTCTGCTGGTGTCTTCTAACAAATTGCAGAAAATTATTTTAACATGGGAATTGGTGTTTAGAAAACTAACGTGAATTATGTGACAATTTTGGGATCAAAACAAACCAAGACATTTACGTGGTGATGAACAATTGATAAACATTCACTGAAACATGATTATCATACTATCATTGGTATGGAATATAGACTTAGCAGTAAAACACTATGTCTCTGCAAAGTTTGTGGACATTGCAATAGAAAATGTGACAGTGTGCTACAACATGCACCCCATCGACCCCATTAATTTTAACAAATCCATCCCAAGCCATATCTCCTAGTATAGCATAATCTTCTCTGGCATAGCATGGCCTAGAACTACTCACACAGGGAGGCAGAGCCCACAAAGATTAAATAATTTCTGTATTCTCATTAATATTGTTATTAGGGTTCGTGTGGTAGTAGAATTGTTATGGTGTGCATTCTGTTTTCGTGATAAGATGATTATCACTAGGGGCCAGATGCATCAAGCGAAATGCGCTCGCAAAAGGGCCAGATTCTGAGAATCTGGCCCTTTGCGAGTGCAATTTTTGCATTTGGGATGCATCATCCCAAATGCAAAAATCGCAATTAGAGAATTCGCAAAATAGCGATTGTTTGCATTTAAGGAATCTCAAATTGAGATTCCTTAAACGCAATGCATGAAAGAATCAAAAATAGCGAATTCGCTATTAGGGCACGCAAATTACCACGAAGTACAACTTCATGGTAATTTGCAAAAACTTTGAAAAATGCACTTTTGTGCGTTTTTCAAAGTTTCATGTTGCGCACACACATGCCCTAAGGGCATGTGTGTGCACAACATATGTGCACAGATCAAATTCAGGGGTGTAACAGGGTGTCCTTTGGACACCCCTGCACCCTTGAACTCGCAATCTCAATTTGCGAATCGCTAATTGCGATTCGCAAATTGAGATTGTCTTCCCATTCATTCCTATGGGCCTCTAGGCCCATAGGAATGAATGGGGAGGTATTCATTAAGTGCGACTCGTAATTTGCGAGTCGCAATTAAGGAAATCTAAGGAATCGCTATTTTTTAAGTGATTGCTTGTTGCATTCCATTTTGCTATTCCTTATTAGCGATTCCTTATTTTTCGCTAATAAGGAATCGCAAAATGGATGCTTGATGCATCTGGCCCTAGATGACTTGAGGATTCTTGGGAAGGATGTAGAATCATGAATTGGAGTGATAGAGTCTTTTTTAAGTAGAGATGGGGTAGGTTCATGATGAGGTGTGTTGAGGTAAAGAGTCTTAAAATTATGATGGAATGCAATGGCCGAGTATCCTAATTCAATTATTAAAGATGTTTCAGGCACCATTGTCTACTGAGAATTGTATGTGTGCATCTCTTACAATGAGACAAGTGTCATATCCTCCTTATCATTGTCACTGTGTGAGTCTGTCTCTCTCACTGGATACATGGGTACCCAGCCCCATATTGCCATGTTGAGTAATGCGCAGCAAATTATTACAATATGGAACATTCTGTCTAGATTTTACCTCTGTGCCTCCTCAGTCTGATGTAGCCATTGCAAATTGGGGTTTCACAGTTAAATGCCCTTTAATATAATTTCAGTATTTTATTGGCAATTGGGTGGGAGAGTCAGCAAAGCCAACACAAGGAGATGATGGACGGATCACTGAAACTTTTCAGACACTCACTCCCAGTCACTATTAGATCTGGGTTGAATCCATCATTGTTCTTTAGCTCACTTTGCCTACCCAGTTTAGAGCAATCACATGCCAATCAGTCTTGACCCTATTCCTCATGGGAACAGTCCAGCCCAAACTGCCAAGCCAGGTCCTCCCTGGACCTGAAACAAGCATCCTGCGACCAGTTTCGAGGTAACACCCTAATCTGCCAGGCTAGCTTGAATCCAGTGACAATGTAAGCAAGGGACCCACGTGTGGGCATACCCTGCTAGCTTAGGGTGAAGAAAGCAAACAAAAAGAAATGATGAACGGAGAACTGAAACTTTTCAGACACCCACCCTCAGTCACTATTAGATCTGGGTTGAATCCATCATCATTCAGTATGTCAGCAACTATGGCAGTAGGAGTTCTTTCTAATTTACTGTAGCAAAAAAGGATACCAAATTGAGTTTATTTGCGAGTCTTTTTTAAAAGTCACCTATCTCTACTGTGCCATGCATTCTGAGTTTGGTTTCAATTTGATATTATGCTTGTAACCTTAAAAAGATACACGACTATTACTACAGGTGCTACAAGTGTTTACAACCATGCATTAGTGAGCATATGTTGGCCCCTGTAACTGTGATTCCGTGCCTTTCTCTTATGTATTGCTTACCTGTATTCAGTCAAGTACCGTGGCGTGATATGTATAGGCTAACCATATCTCTCCATTTCACTGTGTGCATGTTTCATTTTCCTTTTACCAATTAGTTTTTTCTGGGAGTTGTAGACATGATTTACTTCAATCGAACCAAAAGAATCACAAAACCGAAGTGATAAAAGGTTTTCATGGGGAAAGGTGTAGAACTAGTTAATCTCATTCAGAAAGAAATAAGACATTGCAGTTTATTGCTTTGAGACACATGCAGCACTTCACTGTCAGATGCTGTGTGAATGCAACACACCTAACACAACTGGGAATCCAACAAATGGATAATATTTAGTTTTTCTGTTACTGACAATCTGATGGTCATCAAGAAGTTAAAAATAAAAGATAGAGAGGGCGGGGTCGGCCAAGATCATCTCGGTTCCCGGTCAATGCCCTATTCCCAACAAGTTTTCTGCAGCTTCCTGCTATCACCTGGTGAAGAATTACACCTCTGGAGTGCCGCTTGTGTGGGGCACTCGTTTACAGCGCTGGTTTGCTTTGATCTTCCCTCTATCCCTTGAGTAAGAGCCTGGTAACGGACCGCCGGTGCTCCCTCAAAATGGTGCCTGTCACACTCTGAGCTCCGACTGGCCGCACTCGGAGCCACGACTGAGAGGACTGCAAGATCAAAAGAGAGGATGTTGGGGCACAACCTGTCTTACTCCTGGGGCACACCGTTGCCAACAGTGAGTACTGATGACCCCCCGGGAGGTTTTAGCGGCTGCCGCATTGTTGGAACTCCCGATAATAATAAAGTGACGGTGCCGAGCATTTTCTGTGACTGTGTTCAAGTTCAAGTTCAAGTTCGGGCATTTGTATAGCGCACTACTCACCCAGAGGGTCTCAAGGCGCTAGGGGAAGGGGTTCATTATTTGTCGAATAGCCAGGTTTTAAGTTCTTTTCTGAAGGAGATGTGGTTCTGAGTAAGGCGGAGGTGGGTGGGGAGTGAGTTCCAGGTCTTGGCAGCCAGGAAGGAGAAGGATCTGCCACCCATGGTGGATTTCCGGATGCGCGGGATTGCGGCGAGGGCTTAATTGGACGATCTTAGTTGGCGGGTGGGTTTGTAGAAGGACAGTCGAGTGTTGAGGCATTCGGGTCCTAGATTGTAGAGGGCCTTGTGTGCATGGGTGAGAAGGCGGAAAGTAATTCTTTTGTTGACGGGAAGCCAGTGGAGGTCTTTTAGATGTCCGGTGATGTGATCTTGGCGAGGGATGTCTAATATGAGTCTCGCTGACGCGTTTTGGATGCGCTGGAGTTTTTTCAGTAATTTTGCTGTGATTCCGGCGTATAGTGTGTTACCATAATCCAGTTGACTCGTGACCAATGCTTGGGTGACAGTCTTTCTTGTCTCGAGGGGGATTCAGCGGAAGATCTTTTTGAGAATGTGAAGTACGTTGAAGCAGGAGGACGAGACGGTGTTGACTTGTCTGGACATCGAGAGAGAGGAGGCTAGGATGAAGCCAAGGTTACGTGCATGGTCTGTGGGTGTGGGTGCTGTGCCCAGAGTGGAAGGCCACTAAGAGTCGTCCCAAGCTGATGGGGAAGATCCTAGGATGAGCACCTCCGTTTTGTCTGAGTTGAGTTTAAGGCGGCTATGTTTCATCCATTCGGCTACTTCTTTCATGCCTTCGTGAAGGTTGGTTTTGGCGGTGTTGGGGTCTTTGGTGAGGGAAAGGATTAACTGGGTGTCGTCGGCGTAAGAGATGATGTTGAGGTTGTGTTGACGCGCGATGGAGGTGAGAGGACTCATGTAGACGTTGAAGAGGGTGGGACTGAGTGATGATCCTTGTGGTACGCCGCTGATGACTTCGGTGGCCTCTGAGTAGAATGGGGGAAGTCGGACTCTTTGAGTTCTCCCAGCGAGGAATGAGATGATCCAGTCCAAGGCTTTTCCTTGTATGCCGATGTTGCTGAGGCGATGTATAAGGGTGCTGTGGCAGACTGTGTCGAAAGCGGCGGATAGGTCGAGTAGGATGAGGGCCACTCTTTCTCCGTTGTCCAGGAGTGTTCGGATGTCGTCGGTCGCTGCAATGAGGGCGGTTTCGGTGCTGTGTTTGGCTCGAAACCCGGATTGAGATGGATCAAGGGAGTTGCTGGATTCAAGGAAGGCAGCGAGCTGGCTGTTGACGGCTTTCTCGATGACTTTGGCCGGGAATGGGAGGAGGGATATGGGTCGGTAGTTTTTAAGTTCAGAGGGGTCTGCTGTGGGTTTCTTCAGAAGGGCGCTGAGTTCGGCGTGTTTCCAGCTTTCTGGAAAGGTGGCAGAGTTGAATGAGCAGTTGATGACCTCACGGAGATGGGGTGCGATGATGGAGTCAGCTTTGTTGAAGATGTGGTGGGGGCAGGGGTCGGTGGGCGAGCCAGAGTGGATTGAGTTCATGAGGCGAATGGTGTCTTCAGTGGTGATTGGGTTCCAGGCGCTGAGGTTGTTAGTTGGCGGAGTAGGATCTGAGGGGGGTGGGGAGGGTTGATCGCTGGGAGTATTCTCGAAGCTGTTGTGGATGTCAGCAATTTTGTTGTAGAAGAAGGAGGATAACGCGTCGCAGAGGTCTTGGGAGGGAGTGATGTCGTTGGATGCTGCGGTGGGGTTGGTGAATTCTTTAACGATGTTGAAGAGTTCCTTGCTGTTATAAGAGTTGTTGTCGAGACGATCCTTGAATGCTGATTTCTTGGCGGATCGAATCAATTGGTGGTGTTTGCGGGTGGCTGTCTTGAGGGAGGCCATGTTGTCGGAGGTTGGGTTTTTTCTCCATATCTTCTCCAGGGTGCGGCATAGCTTCTTGGATTTTTTAAGTTTGTCATTGAACCAGGGAGCCTTTTTGCTGGCTGATTTCATCTGGTGCTTTTTCAGGGGTGCTAATTCGTCAGCACTGTGTGTAATCCATTGCCTGAGGTTGGTGGCCGCTTGGTTTGGGTCCATTGAGAGGGTGGGAGGGTTTTGGTTGAGTGATGTGAGGAGTTGGTCGGAGGTGATTTTGTTCCAGTTTCTCCGAGGGATAGGTTGTGGACGGTTATGGGTCAGGGTGGATTTGTAGCTGAAGTGAACACAGCTGTGATCCGTCCAGTGGAGAGCTGTAGTGCGATCGAAGGAGATGTGCTTGCTGGAGGTGAAGATAGGGTCGAGCGTGTGTCCGGCTGTGTGGGTGGGGGTGTCAACAAGTTGTTTGAGTCCGAGATTGGCCAGGTTGTCCAGAAGGGTGGTAGTGTTGCTGTTGTGTTTGTTTTCAAGGTGGTAGTTGAGGTCTCCTAGAAGAATGTAGTTCTCGGAGGCGAGGGCGTGTGGGCTGACGAAGTCTGTTATGTCATCACTGAATTGAGTGCGGGTACCTGGAGGCCTGTAGATGAGGGTGCCTCTAAGTGTGGTCCTGGGGTCGGTGTGGATCTGAAAGTGGAGATGTTCGGCGGTTGCAACGAGAGGTGTCTGCAAAGGGCCCTGATAAGTGAACTTTGGTAGCGGAAGGAGAAAACCCCGCTTCACTATCTGTAACGAGAGCCAATGCCTGACCTTAAGATGGCGGCTCTGTTGTACCGGTAGGCGGCGACCTGGATCTCTTTAGACCATGTGACTGATGTCTGCTTCGTGATCATGAAGCTTATACAGTAGTGACTTTGAAAGCAGCAGACTGGAACACAGCATTTGCATCGTGGGCCCACAGCCTGACTTCCGCTGGCACATCTCAACTTTACAAAATGGCCCTCCATGAGATCCATACAGAGCGTGCTGTACAGATCTGACCATGCAGGCCCCAAACAACTCGCCTCAAACTGAGCTTGTATCGATATCTAGCTACTGCTCCACATTTCTCCTCATGGGTGTCTATCTACCAGCTAAGGTGGCGCCCTCCCTGAGACCCTTGACGGTCTGAAATGGCGAGCTGAAGCATGATACAGGGTGGTGATCCCGCAGGTGTGACGGCCCTACGCACTTACTGAGGCACCAATACCAAGCTAGCCCCTGGCAAGCCTCTCACAGCCAACCCTCACGGAGCTAATTGCTAGAGTCCAAGCTATCTCTCTACCACCACAATAGGGTTCCTCCTGGGCCCACCCATATGCCGCCTAAGAAGACGATGAGCAAAACATCCAACAAAGTCTGGAATTTTTTCTCACTGGCGGATAAGCGCCCCTTGTCGAATCCAGTGGAAGCGATGGACAACATGGCCCTGACAAAAAACGACCTTCTGAGCCTGTTTAGAGACTTTAGGACAGAACTTCAGAAGGACCTCAGCCAAGACATGAAGTCATCTATAGAGCAACTCTGATCTGATCTCACAGATAGATTGTCCTCTCTGCAACAAAATGTGGACTCAGTAGGCACAAGAGTGCTATACCTGGAGAAGCAGACTCAAGACTGTGAGCTGCATACCACTGACCTGGGCGACAGCGTCCAGGCCCTCCAGGAGCAGCTTTATCAAGAACAACTCAAAGCAGAGGATCTTGAGAACAGGGCCCGATGGGACAATCTTCGAATACGGGATCTAGAAGAGAGAGCGGAGGGCCCGGACCTGGATGCCTTCCTTGAGGGCCTCTTTGCAGGAATTCTGAGTCCTCAAACCCTCAAAATCAAAATGGACCATCCGTATCTGGTGGGTGGACCAATAACGGGAAAAAAGAAACACCAGCGGGATGTGCTGGCCAAGTTTCATTCCTACAAAGTCAAGGAAGTGGTGCTCCTAGCAGCTAGGAAGAAGGGGAGCATCTCTTTCCAGGGCCACTCCTGCACCATCTATCAAGACCTGGCACCGACCACCCTTGCCAGAAGACAGCTGTTCCGGCCCATCACTAAAAACTCGGTGAAGACAAGATACGGTATAGATGGACTTATCCATTTGGATTGAGTTTTGAGTTGAACAACAAAAAATGCCATGTCATTGATTTAAAAGAAGGGCTGGAGCTCCTAGGTCTCACTCCAGAGGACTCAGGCCTGGGTCACAGCATGTCGCCGGAAACCGCGCAAGGTAGTCTACCAATCTCCACCCGGATCGCCAACACACGTAGGAATTGCAAATGATATGAATGAAAGGCGTCTAATCGCCCTACTCTTTGAATGGACATGTAAATCGAGGGGCCGAGGTCTCACGTCTTGATCATGAAACAATAGTCATCCTCCTGGTCCGCTTATTGTGCAGACATCCACTACCATTAATGTGATCCACCTTCCCAACACTGAAAGCCCCCGTGGAACTGACTCTGGAGTCATTCCCCTGAACTGTTCAATATACCAGAAAGGTCTCACTGATCTGGCACACAGGTTGCACAGCGGGGTGATGAGCCTCGCCCTTGGATGAGGTGGGACCTGTGATGATACCCACTACCAGTGATGTCCAAACAATAGAACTATATCCGCATGCTATGGATGAATTCAAGGGAAGTGACGAATCAAGCTTCATAAGACTCTGCTGGTCACTGAGGAGCCAAAAACCACATTCCTTCTTTTGCGGGCATGGAAAGCTACTGGCCAACTGCCTCAAAGGAAAAATATTACCACGAGGATTTGAATAAGGGACAGTCTCACTCTCTTCTCCGCTAGCTGATATTTCGGGAGTGGAGCCTATTTGAGAGTGGAGACGACTCCCTACTTCTAGAGTTTGCTTCTTGGCCTTGGAGTGTTCACCCACCCACATGACACTGGTAACTACAGTCTTATGGGGGGTTTGGAGTGTTGGTGGTAGTTCTCCCTTCTGCGCTCCCTTGAGACTTGGACTCATCTGTGAACCATCCTCCCTAATCAATGGCGCACAACACTGATCTAGGGGAAATGCGCCATATTTTGCCTGTATATATAGGAAAGCTGTCTTCTTAACCCTACCAGGTGTGGACCTGCCCTAATGGCTATTCTGCAGCCACACAAAGATGGTTTTTCGAGCTACGACTGGGATAGGCGCAGACGGGATCCTCAGATGCATTGTCTTCCTAGTCCCAGAGGGGCTTTGTACCCCCCAACCAGGGAACGGGCAATGATTTTTCTATCGTATTGTTTGTCAATGTTCGTTCTAATTTTTCCGGGGTTTGAGGGGAGAGGACAGGAGGGACATGGTGGCGGATTTTTAATATTTTGTTTCAAAAGGTTTTCTTACCTCAATGTATTTACAGGTAACACTAGATTGTGGGACACTTACTTCTGGGGACTCACGGCGACTCAGGAAACTATAGGCCAGATAGGACTACCAGCAAGATAATGTCTTTCCCTTTAACACAATGACGATCACCATTGTAACCTGGAATGTTAAAGGGCTTAACTCTCCCCAAAAATGCCAAAAGGTGTGGAAGTATATTATTGATCACCATCTTGATATAGTGGTCCTGCAAGAGACATACTTAGCCAGAGCTGAGGACACACACCTGCGACACAAGCACTATCCACTAATATACAGATCTTCTACACCTACGAAACATAGAGGAGTGGCGATTTTATTCCATTTCTCCACAAAATTTCAACCGCTGGATATTCAGAGCGATAAGGATGGCCGCTGGATTATGGTCAAGGGCCGTTTGATGGGTAAAATCTGTACCTTCGTAGCAGTTTGCGCCCCCAACACTGGTCAGACGATCTTCTTAAAAATGCTGATGGGGAAAGGTACTAGACTTTGTGGTGGGGCCGACGATACTAATGGGGACTTCAACCTGACTTGGCAGAAAGACCTAGATAGCACGCACCCGCACCGCTCTGAATTGGGTTCCTTTTCCACTGACACTCAGCAACACTTCTATGACACAAGCCTTCTGGACGCTTGGCGTACTCTCCATCTTGGCTGCTTTCAAAGCTCTTAAACCCCACAAAGCCCCGGGACCAGATGGATATACCACCCTGTTAAAACCTTTGCCCCTGACATCACTCCACATCTCATGCGGCTCTTTAACAAGATGGCAGAAGAGGGTGAGACCACCGGATGAATGTCTGAGGCCATGATCTCTGTTATGCCCAAACCAGGGAAAGATCTCCATATATGCACCTCTTACCGGCCTAATGCTCTGTTTAACCTTGATGCGAAGCTGTACTCCTCCATCCTAGCTACGCAATTGAACAATCTCATGCCCACTCTAGGGGCACTTGACAGGGGTGCCCTCTCTCACCCTTACTCTTTGCCCTTAGCATTGAGCCATTGGTGATGGCGATTAGAGCCAATCCTGCCATCCAGGAGATACCATTCAGTAGAGACTCACATAAAACTTCCCTTTTTGCAGACGATGTCCTCTTGTCAATCTCTGACCCCGCCACGTCTCTTCCACCTTTACAATCAGAACTTGAGAGATTTGAAACAGTAGAGGGCTTTAAAATAAATCTTGGCAAATCGTACATTCTTAACCTCACGCTTCCGCCAGCGGAAGTCCACAGGCTCCAATCTCTCACTCCCCTCCAATGGACCACCTCCTCTATGCAATACCTGGGGATACGCCTAACGCCAAGGGTAGAGGGACTCTACACTGCCAACTCCCCCACCCCCACTCTTACTCGTATCCAAACAGAACTCACGAAGTGGAAACCCCTCTTTTTGTCTTGGCTTGGTCAGATACACACTTTGTCAAAATGACACTCCTTCCTAAGCTCCTCCACTTATTGCAGGCCCTGCACATTGAACTAGGAAAGGACTTCTTTCGGCGAGTTAAAACCATGATTCTGCACTTCATTTGGCAAGGGGGGGCGCGCCCGCTTTTCTTTCTCCCTACTGCGTCGATCTCGAGCAGAGGGTGGGGTGGGACTCCCAGATATTACACTATATTATAAGGGGGAACAACCATCTCAACGCATGCGTGACGACGCATGCGTTGACATCGCGTGCATTTACAACGCACGCAACGTTACAAAGCGCGCGTTGTCTACGCACACCATTACGTGGCATAGACTTTCAGAACGCATGCGTTTCCAACGCATGTGATGGACGTGCGCCAAGACGGGTTATGGGGGCATTGAGACAGGCTCCGGGGGAAACAGACGACAGGGAGACAACGCTGGAACAACGACATAGAGACAGGTAAGGAGGACGATCGTATTGGGTTTAGGGCTAGTTGCAGTATAGGTACTGTTTTGGGGATTAGGGCTTAGGGCTACTAGTCGAATAGTTTCTGTTTTGGCTTTACGTTAGGGCTACTAGGAGAATAGGTTCTGATTCGGGGCTGTGTTAGGGCTACTAGGGCTACGAGGAGAATAGGTGCAGTTTTGGGGGTGCGTTAGGGCTTCTAGGGCTACTATGTATATAGGTGCTGTTTTGGGGTTGCGTTAAGGCTTCTAGGGCTACTAGGTATATAGGTGCTGTTTTGGGGTTGTGTTAGGGCTTAGGGCTAGCTGCAGTATAGGTCATGTTTTTGCCGTTGGGGATTAGGGCTTAGGGATGAGGTCATAGTGTACGCTTGCTTCACTGTTTAGGGCTTAGGGATTAGGGAAGTGTTAAATGAGGTTGTAGTGTACGCTTGCTTCACTATTTAGGGCTTAGGGTTTAGGGAAGTGTTAGATGAGGTTGTAGTGTACGCTTGCTTCACTGTTTAGAGCTTAGGGTTTAGGAAAGTGTTAGCAATACTTTAGGTAACTGTTTGCTGTTTGCTGTTTAAAGGATTAGGGCTTAGGGTTGGGAGAAGGGGACTGCGCATATGGTTAAAAATAGCTATGTAAAAGCATGCGGGGTGTCAGTAATCCGATGTAAAGGTTTTGTGCATGGATTGCTATACAAATTCGATGTTATGGTATGCACTGTGATTGCTCGCAATCTAAGGGGACATGCGATGTAAGAATTGCGATGTTATGGCACACGATGTAAGTGTTTGCGATGTATCATCATACATCCATTATAAAGCAGCGCAACTGAGAGTGCTGACTGAGTGGTGAAAGTGGGAATCCGATAAACATTGGTTGCATATGGATCGCAGTGTGGCAGGGAGGACTATCCCAAAAAGGACAGACCCAAGAATGCATATATTAGCACCCCTACGCGCACCACCTTAAAAGCGTGGGACCTGGTCGCGGGAGATGACAGATTGACCTATTTTCCCTAGCCATTTACACCACTCCATTTTAACCCCGCATTCCCCCCAGGCATGCAAGAGGGACCCTTTGACGCTTGGAGGGAGGGAGGATGCCTCGCTTTGACACACCTTTTTCACAACTTTGATCCCCTCACCTTTGGTGACTGCAAGCAGGTCTATGGCACAGAGAATACAGAACGATACCATTACACTCAACTAATACACTGGGCCCTTACGCCTCAGGTGCTAGAGGCGGCCACACGTCTCTTACAAGATTTGAGCCCTTCTTCACCAAAACCACTACTATGAAATGGGTGATTTTGTTTATATATAACTTCCTACTCACTACTACACTCTCTCCACGACCGCGATATATGTCTATGTGGGAGAGAATGTTACAGCGTGGTGTTTCTGAGGACGAATGGGCACATCTATGGACCGACATCAAAAGATTCAATCACTCCACAGATCTTCAAGAAGCTCATCTTAAGACCATGATGGACTGGTATCTCCATCCATCCAGACTCAAGTAGATCTTTCCCAACACTTCCGATAGATGCTGGAGGGGTTGCAGGCTTTTGGGTGACTTTCACCATTTTTGGTGAGACTGTCCGACTATACGCCCCTTTTGGGAAGAAATACACGCACACATTAAGGACATGCTGGGGTACCCCATTCAAACTACCATGGCAGGGGTCCTGTTGGGACTTCGTGACCCCACCCTGGAACATCAGACCAGGGCAGACCAGACCATCATGTTGCTTTGAATAGGTGCGGCGAAAGTGACCCTAGCAGCCGCCTGGAAGCGTAGGGAAGCTGCGGCAATTTCCCTTTGGCACTCTAGATCATGGAAGTTACTGGAAAGAATGTCAGATATTTTTAGGGATGATTACAAGAATTTTGAATTCAAATGGGACCCGTTAGTCTCCTTCCTTTCACGAGGACTACCATCAGCTGTTTTTCATCCTTCTGTCAGAGCACTTCACCTATTTCAATTTTAGGTTACCCTCTATTATCATATGCTGAATAAGTCATCTTAATTTTGCTGCCACCGTTGTTGGGGAGGGGGTGTTTTTTTTTGTGTTACTCCTTCATTGGGAGTTATTTTTATATGACTTTATTGTACTCTATATGGCACCTTCCGGTTGGAAGGATTTGAGAAAAAACCATTGAAAAAGGAAGATGGGACACCTAGTTAAATTGTTTGCTTTTAAATAAGGATCATGAGGGTTTGACCCAAACCCCACTGTTGTCAAAAACTGTACCCTCATTTAGGTATTTCTATGAGATTGGTGTCAGGTCATTACCTAGCACCATGTAAATATGTACATCTTCAGTCCGGTTGGAACTTACAACACTCCCTGCCATGTGTGAAATTAAGGTAGTGACCTATGATGCACTTGGAAAAATCTTTCAATAAAATTACGTTTGAAAACAAAAATTAAAGACGTAGTTGAACCGTTAAAGAAATAAACGGTATCAACAAGTGGGCCACATCAACTATATTATTCAATGTTCCATCTATACAAAAATTGTGAATGTCAGCAGATGCACTGACATGCGAGCAGTGGTACGTCAATGAGTATGTTGCAAATTGCTTCAATCCCATCCTGGATAAGTTGCATTGATGTATCAATGGTCTCCATATCAAGCAAGTACACAATATCCTGGTCAAATATGCCTGTGGCATGTGCCAGGCAGTTTTGGTGGTCGTTTCTTGTGCATACTCCTGCTGCTTTCTGGTAAGTAGTAGCATTTAGTACTGCTGCCTACACGGTGCACAGTGAGTTATAGAACTCAAGCTGCCATTATGAGGCCTATGCATGTGCTTAGCAAATGCTCTGAGGGATGCTGCATTTTATAAATAGGATTGTGTATCTCAGGTGTGCATTGTGAGCTTAACATCACCAAGGTATCTCATGCGCTAACATGCAGCCAGGTGTACAATGTCCACTGGGCTAAAAGAGCTTCAGCCAACCCTGCACCCCTTCCCAGTATGTGTCTCAGCTTGGACTGCTGCAACTTCCAGGACACATACAGTTCTTAAGCCGATGTGTGCTGGGCTACACTGGAGATGGAGTGCCAATAAAGGCCTCAAAATATTTTGCAGGATAGGAAGTCCCAGACTGTGACTGAAAGCACTTTGAATATGCATGTCATTATTTTTTTTTAAATAGGGGTCTCAAATAGCGACTTTTATTGAATAGACAAGAATTTTACAAACTGACATATGTACTAATAGGTCGGATGAAAAGATTCCAAACCGTAGTGGGTCGCAATTTGATGTACCTCATCACAATTCATGAGGTAGGATATACTCGTACTCAGTAAGAATGGATAATGCATTAGGGTTCAAACATGAGACTTGACAGTAAAGCAACCAGAAATTAGATATGCTAAACAACGAACTCAATATTTTGAGACCTGCACAGGCATTCTGCCCTCAAACACGCATTTGTTGCAAAGCCCTCATGAGCTGACTGAAAAGGTACCTTTGGTTAACAGTCAGACAGGGGTGTCTTTTTGAAGATGGAATAAAAAATATTTCATGTTCTTATTGTCATTTTACAGAAGGAATTTACGGAAAATTGGCACAAAAAGTTGTCGCCTTGAAATACCTTTGTCAAAACTGGTTCTAAAATGCTTTGGATTGAATTCTGTAGAAGCTACTTTAGTTGCCATATCACTAATTTCCCTTTCCAAAGATCTCTTTCAGTAGCCTATAAACAGACCCTTCAGCATTTTGCACTTTTGCGATCCTTGAAAAAAATAGCAAAATCAGCTGACTAGCGCGATGGCTGTGATATTTACTATTTTGGCTGAAAAAAAAGGTCTCCTAGTAGACCATAAACAAATTGTGCGTTCTTATTGACTGTACACATACACGTCATAAAGCCATCAAATAGCTGCTTCCTCCTGCAGCAATATAGCTGGCAGTTCATTCAGTGAGAGGGTTAGCCTCAGTGTTTAAATGGGCCGGTACTCACTGGTACTGCGTACCAGCACCTCTAAATTTTCAGCGCTTGAGTTCCGGAACTTCTCTTTGTCCAACGAGAGTACCGAGAGGCGCACTGCAGCTGACAATGAGTGGGTCCGTTTAAGTGAAACACTCGGATTGAGTGCTAATCTCGCCTTACAGTGTGCTAATTGAGCGGCCTTCAGAAAGCATTCATTCAGAGCAGGCAGGAAGTTTGGGAGGGGCCCTACTCCCACTGTGATTACTGACACAGCGTCCACTTAGGCTCACTGGAGTTCGTTGCACTGTACATCTGTGAGCAGGGCCTGCTAACAGGTATATTTCCTTACTCTCGGGAAATCAAAGAGAAGGCTTACTGCTGGCATAGCAGGTTCCAGCAGCACTTGTTTGCAACCAGACTGAGGAGGAAGGTGGCGATAGTGATGCTGTAGCACAGCACGTGGGAATCAAGGTTTAGTAATGTGGGCATCCGCGAATTTAAGCATTTCTAAAATACATGTACTGAATGCCCTGTCTGCGTGCATGAAGCATATGGGTGCCCTGTAAAATAGATGATTATTTTAGTAAATAAAGATAGATGTCAAGATGTAGGTTCAGGAGCAATTTAATCGCCTCATCCACGAACAGCCAAAGTCTAACTGCCGCTGGAGAGGTGTCAGGGACGGCCGCGTGTTGAGGCAGAGAGGTAGGATCGTCGCCAGTGTAAAATAGATGATTATTTTAGTAAATAAAGATAGATGTCAAGATGTAGGTTCAGGAGCAATTCAATCGCCTCATCCACGAACAGCCAAAGTCTAACTGACAAAACATATCATACTCCATTCTAAGAATGGTCACAAGAGAGGAATCTACATTCTATGAGGAAGCAAGTGTTAGTGAGCAAAGTAAGACATTACATGCCCCTGGCTGGATCCCTTTGTGCTGTCCATGGCTCCGCCCCCACCCCAAGCTCCTCCCCATAGTCCACATCTCAATTTGGTGAGTACTTGCAGTTATTTTTTCCATTTAAAGCACAGGTTAGCCTCCAGGAGCACGCGCCCAGTGCTATGTTACTTTTAGTGCAGCGGTTCCCCGAGGTCTCATGGGTCACCTGAAATAATAAAGGGCTCACACAGGAAAGCAATCAGTCCGGGTCGTGCAGCTGGTGTCAACTGTTTCCCGCTCTCCCAGAGTACTTTAAAATAATGGGAATGCCTAGTCCTCCTATTTCCAAAATCCTATCTCAGACTCATCCCTCTCTCTTTGCTTTGGCTGGCCCCGCCCACATCACCCAGTGCGCCGGAATGATGACTTTCTGAGAAGTAACTTCATAGAAAGGTCGATGGAAACAGATGCCTTTGTGTCTCCCAAAGGAAGGTGCATCCTTCAACGTGGCCCTCCTCCCTTGCATGTTTTAAGAAAATAAATGCTGCCCACTGTTCAGGACAAGGGCTGGGAACCGAGGCCTTGTCCATGCCCACTATGAGGAAAGAGGCATTCAGGTATTCAGACACTCCAGGTCACAACAGTCAGAAACGATTACACAGGGTTGGGATTGGGTCAGGCTAAAATGTTCGAGTTGTTTTAATAACTTAGTGCTTCAGTGAGTTTCACCTTCCAGCTTTATGCTATTCCTTGGTAGCTAGGCTCTCTCTGACAGTGGATGCCTCTTTGCCTTTGTAAGCAGGTGGCTCAGTGCAGCTGTTGGCCGCCTGTCTCTAATCCACCTGTAGTACCAAGAGTCTTGCTGTAGCGGCATGCTTGTGTGTTAGTGGAGTTAGGCTGTCTCTGATGGTGTGTGTCCACTTTCTCTCTGTAGTGTACATGTCTGCTATCTCGGCTGGCAGCCAGTCTCTATCATTATGAACCAGCCCATCCCATGCCCCTGTGGCCTGCAACCTAACCCCTGGGTGGCGCTGAGCAATATTTTGGTGGCCACTCTGAGCTTTCTGACAGATTCTAGTTTGTGAGAAGTAGTTCTCTGTTCATTCTCTCTCCACTCAGTAATGACAATAAATGATGTGTTGCCTGCAAATGAGTGATTAAAGGCGCATACAATCCTACAGCATCCCAATTGAATGAATATTATACACAGATTAGAAAACCCTTCAGAAGACTTTGACAGTCAGACATTGGTCTTTGACCTGAAATCACAGCTAACAGCTATCTTTTTAGGAGAGACAATTACAATATCGCAAATTACAGCTTGTCTTTTTTTTAAAAAAATTCCTCATTTAAATGCGATGCGTTTAACATGTTATAGTTAGGGGTTGGAACCTTACTATCAATCACTCATCTCATTTGTAAAGTGCACTACTTACCCTTGTGGGTCTCAAGGCGCTGAGGGTGGGAGGTGCTGCTACTGCTCAAAAAGCCAGGTCTTGAGGAGTCTCCTGAAGCACAGCAGCTCTTGGGTCTGGCGTAGGTCTTGGCGGCGAGGTGGGAGAACGATCTGCTGCTGGAGGTCATTCTTCAGATGTGGGGGACTGTGGCGAGGTCAGTAGAGCGGAGCTAGCGGATGGGGGTGTAGAAGCTGAGTCCTCTGTTGAGGTACATTGGTCCGGTGTTGTGGAGTGCCTTGTGTGCATGGATGAGGAGCTTGAAGGTGATCCTCTTCTTGACGGGGAGCCAGTGCAGGTCTCACAGGTGGGGTGTGATGTGGCTGAGGCGAGGGATGTTGAGGATCAGGCGCCCAGAAGCATTCTGGATGCGTTGAAGCCGTTTCAGGAGTTTGGCCGAGGCTCCTGCGTAGAGGGTGTTTCCGTAGTCCAGCCTGCTGCTGGCAAGGGCATGGGTGACCCTTCTTCGTGTTTTGGTGGGGATCCACTTGTAGATCTTGCGAAGCATGCGGAGAGTGCCCCTGTCCCGTGGCAGTTCTTTCTTGTTTTCCTAGCCCTTGGGGGTGTTCCGGGGTGCTCGGCTGGTGTGCTGGATGGTGCTGTGTTTGGGCCTCCCTTTTTGGCGCGGGGGCTGCAGGGCTTGTATCCTTCCATGGTTCCCTGCGCTTGCCGGTGGGTGGCATCCCTGGGTGGTGCGGATGGGTCCATGGTCCTCTTAAGCCTGCGTGGCCACCATACGCCTCACACTTTGTCTGGTGTGGGTAGTTGTTCCTTGGCTATGGCTGTTCTTCTCCTTCTCACTGGTGCTTGCCCTATCCTGGGCTTCCGGTCCTGATGGCGTCTGCCCTGCTCTTTTCTGTTGTGCCTGCATGGTACTGCTCCTCAGGGTGTTGCTGGTGTGGATGCTGTGGTCTGGCCTTGGGTGGCTGGGTCCGTGGTCATGTGTGGTGTTCGCTTCCTCCTGGTTCCCGTGGGCTGCACCTGGTTCCTCTTGGTGCTTCAAGGTGTCGTGTCTGGTTCTCTGTGCGGCGCTCTGACCCCGCTGACTTCGGTCAGGTGTGGGGCTCTTTCCCTGCCTTCGTCCCGTTTTGTGGTCTGGCCTCCCTGTGTTCAGAGGGTTGGGATTTGCTGGGCTGTGTCTTTCCCTGGTGCTGCCTCCTTTGCGGCTGTTCTGTTCTCTTTGCATCGGTCTGGGGCTTCCGGTGTTTTTCGCGGGTCCTCCTGTGTGCTTGGTTTGCTTCATGGGGGCTGGCTGGCTATAGCTTTCTCCGACTTCTTGCCCCTTCCCTGCTGGGTGCTGTTGTCTTTGGTTGCTACTGGCTCAGGTGCTCTCTTTGTGCTGTTCCTGGATTCTGGTGTTTCCTTGGCATTGTCCTTGTGTTCCCCTGCTTCTGCTGTGCCCCTGCTGTGTTTCTGGTGCTTGCCTTTGGGCTTGCTTTGGTGAGTCCTGGCTGCCCCTCATGGTTCCAGTCAGGCTTATCCAAAAGCAATGTGTAACGTATTTGTACCAACACTCACAGTAACACAGTGAAAACACCACAAACTAACTCCACAACAGTTTAGAAAAATAACGTTATTTAATCTAAACTACACAAGACCAAAATGACAAAAATCCAACATACACAGTTCAAGAATATGGTTGCAAAAGAGTTCTTAAGGTTGCGATAAAATAATCCACAATTGCGTTAAAAGTTAAACAGTTGCGTCACGTTCTAGCCAACAGTACCTTTTAAATGCAACAAAGTTCCAAAGCAGAAGCTGGTGCGGTGGAAAACAAGCGATGCATTGCTCCTGAGACCCTGGGGAGGTGATGCGACAACCCGGCTGCAGCAGCGGTTGTGTTGCGACTAATCCGGTCTGTATGGGGAGGCAGGCGGACTTGTATGGAATCCAGTGCGTAGGTTCCGTAGGAAGTTTTTCCTCGCAAAGGCACGATGTGATGATCTTTGGAGTTGCAACGATCTCCTTGACGACGATGCGCAGACCAGCGGTGATCTCTCTCTCGCAGCTCCTCGATGCGATGGCTTCTGCGACGACACTCGCAGCGACGTGATGCGGTCCGCAAGCAAGCCGTGCGGCGATCTCACCCAGCAACAACAGGCTCTGCGACGACACTCGCAGTGATGGTAATCTTTCCGCACCGGTCCGGTGCGTCGCGCAAACGAAGGATGCGACGGCTCTGGCAGCACCAACAGGCGATGCAATGATCATGACCTTCGTAGCGGCTGGAATTTCCTCGCATTGTCAGGGATGCGATCCGCAAGCGAGCGATGCAACAAAACTTGCAGAAAGTCTTTAAAAGCTTGGTTGCAAGCTTCCCAACACAGGTACAACTTCTGGAGGCACCACACATGCGCCACGCACTCCAAGACGGACAGAATTCTTTCAGCAGAGCTCTGGGAAGCTGGGGGTGAAGTCCTTTTGTTCCTGTGACTTCTAAACAGCTCTTCTCAGGCCCTTGGAGATTCCTTCAAGCAAGCAAGGGGACACAGCACAATGCAAAGTCCTTACCCTCTCCTTGGCAGCAAAGCAACAGCAGGTCAGTCCAGCAGAGCAATAGCAAGACAGTCTTCCTTCTTCAGTTTCAGCTTTCTCCTTGGCAGAGGTTCCTTCTTGATTCCGGGATGATCTAATTTTGTGTAGTCAGGGGTCCTGTACTTATACCCCTAAAAGTCTTTGTTCCCTTTGTGCAGGAGGACTCTGAGCCCGGTCTGAACCAGTTCTGGGTGTTTCTTGAGCACTTTGTTTTCCTGGCTTCTTCTTTCCTTTCAGAGTGAGGGGCAAGGTTGTTAGCCACCCAGCAGAAGGTGGAGCCAGCATAGTGGAAGACAAGCACAGCCCTATTCAGGCCCATGTGCTATGTCCTCCAACCACTCAAGTTGCAAATGCAGTCATTCAGCCTAGGGCTGACTCAGCCAGCCTCCTGGGGAATCCCCAGCCCTTCTCACTCTCAAACCAGACAGTCAATTCACAAACAGGCCAAGGCACACAGAAAGGTCAGACAAGAGAACAGCAACTTTCTAAAAGGGTTATTCTCAAAAACAGGAGTTAAAAACCACCTTTCCTAAAAGATGTGCTATTAAATTCTGAGTTCAGGGATACCTGACTTTTATGTCCTATTTTGTTCTGATGGGAAGATATGCTGGTAGCCACTGTAGCCAGCATCCCCCATGATAGCCTACGGAGCAAGATAGCCTTGCAGCAGTGAAAAACGAAAATGGCTGTAATTCAATACCAGAACATGTCACCTGCACAAGTACATGCTCTGCCTTTCACATACACTGCACCCTGCCCAAGGGGGTACCTTAGGCCTTCCATGGGGGTGACCAATGTGCACAGAAAGGGAAGGGTTAGGCCTGGTCAGTGGGGACACTAACCAGGAGGACATGGCATCTCACAGACTGCACACAGGCACTGCGGTGGCAGACCTGAGACACCTTTTTGGGCTACTCATGTGGGTGGCACAATCAGTGCTGCAGGCCTACTAGTAGCATTTGACATCACAAGCCCTGGCACACTCATTGCACTTTACTAGGGACTTATTTGTGATACAAATATGCCAATCATGTATATCCAATCACAATAACAATTTACACAGGGAGCACTTACACTCTGACCCTGATCAGCAGTGGCAGAGTGTCCAAAACCTCTAAACCAGCAAAAACGAAATCCAGCACAGCATCAAAAATACAGGAGGTAAAGGCAAAAATATAGGGGGAAACTACGCCAAGGATGCCAGGTATAACACTTATGCTTTGCTAACCTGGTTCTGGACATTTTCTTGTCTCCTTTCCAGCGTTGTCTGGGTCTGTCCTGCTGGGTTCTGGTTGGGGTGCTGTGCGCCCTGGGGCCTTTCTGCTGCTCGTCCCCTTGCTGTGTGTGGGCCTGGGTTTTGGGTGCCTGTCGATCCTTTGGCTTCTGCCCCGGCTTTGGTCCTCTCTCATCCTCCGCCCTGTTGGCTCCTGTTCTTGTGTGCCCTCTGTGGTTCAGCTGGTTTTTACCTGGTTGGTTCTGGTTTGGGGTCTGCTGGGAGTTCCCGGTTGCCCTGGGTTTGTGCCCTGCCTTGTTTTTCCTTCCGGTTGGGGTTATGCCCATTGCCCCTGCTCCCATCCTTGTTGTGGTGGTTCGGTTTGGGGTTGTTGGTTCCTGGTCTTTGCTGGCCTCAGTTGTTTGGTCGGTTGTCTGTGGGGTCTTTCTGGAGGCATCTCTAGCCTGTGGTCTTTGGGTTGGCCTTCTCTGCCCCTGATGCTTTGGTGTTCGTTCGTTTTGCAACCTTCCGCCCTGTGAGGGCCTTTGGCTTCCTTGGGTTTCTGGTCTTTGGCTCCTTCCCGGTCCTTTTCTGTTTGGTTGGGGTCTAGCTCCTGGTCGGCTCCTGGGCTCTCACTGTGGTTCCTCCCTCTGGGCTGGGGTGGTCTTTGGAGCTCCTGATGGTGCTGTCCTTTCTTTCCAGGGGCCTGGGCCTCCTCTTTGGGTTTGGGTTTGTCCTTTGGTCTCTCTGGGGGTTGGTTCGTACGGTTTGGTGCGGTGGGGCTGTGTCTGGTCTGTGTTTCCCTCCTTCATTGTTGGTCTGGGTGCTTGTGTCTGCGCACTGTTGACCGACCTTGGCTTCTTTCTTTGGCCTTCTCCAGGGTTGATAGGGTTTTCTCAGTGTCTGTGCGGTTTCAGGGTCCTGTGGGCCTTCCTGGTGTTTCTGTGCTAGTCTTCCATGTCCAGGAGTTCCCTTGGCCATGTCCTTTTCGGATGTTTTGGCCTGGTTGCTCCTTCTCCTTTTTTTATGGTTGGCGGCTTCCTTGTCGTGGCTCTGACCTGCTGTTTTTTTCTTGGTTGTGTTGGGTCCTTGTTTGTGTCCCTGCAGCCCTGTTCCGGGATGCTGGCCCGGTTGCTTCTTGCGTTTCCCGCCTTTTCTGTGCTTCCTTGGGTTGCTGCGTTGGGTGTGGTTTCCTGGATGCGCTTGTGGGTTTGGAAGGCCGGTTTTCTGCATTGGTATTCTCCACTTTGTAAATGAATGGGATGAGGACATAAGGGACCTGGGGTAATGCTCTATTATTTACCGGTAATCTTCATTACTCCGGGTCCTGATGTCCTCGTCCTATTCATACGCCCCTCCCTCCCGGGCGGCCGACCTTCCTGTATTAGCTTGGTTGTGTAGGCGGGATGCTGGGTAAGTACTGCTTATGTACTCCCAGTGGGAAAGGCAGTATTAGGGTCCTAGCATTTCTCTTGTCTTTTTTTTCTGTCGGGAGATGGTTAGTTCCACTTTGTAAATAAATGGGACCAGGACAACGAGACCTGGAGTAATGAAGATTACCGGTAAGTAAGACCATTTGTTAATATTAGCAAACTCCCACACACATGTCTACTTTCTCCACTGAATGCAGTAATATTGCATGCAGTATGTCAGCGTGCTGCATTTAGGAATGCATGAATTAGTCATGCATCTTAGGAGCTATACCACTTGTTTTCTTTGCCCATTTCTTTGAGAAGGTGTATCTGTTATTTTCATACTTTTTCCCAATCCCAGTAATACGCCTAGACTCTGAATAAGCCTGTAAATATTTGAAAGAAGGTGGTTGGTACGATGTGTTCTTCAGGCCTTTTCGAACAAATGGAATTAGTAATATGCTGCTTTTCCTCCCGAGGTCGTCTTCACTTACACGCAAGCTGCAGTTTCCTGTCTCCTAGTTTTCGTCTTGTCGTCAGAGCCCCTGGGCAAGTGGCTTGGCTTTTCACAAATCAAACGTAGCCTGCTACCTGGCAGTGGCAATCTTGTAAATAGATGGGGGCCCCCTGCAAAGGCACGGTGTGGAGTAAAGACAGCCAACAGCAGGGGCAATCAGCTATAATTTGACAGTAAATTGGCCAGAATCCCTAGCCTACTCTCCTCCCGGCAGCTGAGACTAAACACCTCCACTGCCAGCATAGCGCCGGCAAAATATATTGCTTTAATTACAGCGCTGCCTCTGCACAGAGCGTTCGGCGGTAGTAAACCTGTTCATGGTCTCTGTAGGTCCCGCCACCCCAATCGGATGTATCGAGCAGGCTCTGCTACTGCAGATGGTTAATTACATCAGCACCATGCTCCAGGTGACCCACACACGAACAGATGGCCGAACATTTAGAAAAAAACGCACAACAACTGCAATCGCGACCACGTGGGATGCTCTTGGCTCTCTGGAAAATAAAAACGCGCCTCCAAGATGGATCGGAGACTTCAATTTTAAAACGTGTTTATCTGGTAAAATCCTGTTTACTCCACTGTAAAATGCCGCTTCTAATCTCCTCCTAGCAGACTGCACAGAGCGGACACGTAACATTTCCCATCAGGGCCCGATTACAGCTCCTGGTTAGCGTCACGTGCATGCCTGAGAGCCGTTTGTAATTAATGAGCGGCTAGCAATGCTGTAGATTAGATGCGCATGCCTTTTTGCTCTCTCTCTCTCTCTCTCTCACTATCTCTTTTTTTTAATTCTCCCCAGATGTGATAATGAAACAAATGGCTGGAGGAAGGAGGACAATATTGGAAATTGTTAATTGCTATCGGGCAGTTCAGAGTGAATTAGCAATCCGATCTATCGAGGTCCTCGGAGCACGAGCACGTGCCTGCTTCCGAGGAAGCCACAGGTGCGCAGACAGCTTTACAGCAGGGCAGGAAAGTGGGGGTACGTGGCAGGAGCTGCAGCAGCCAGCACCACATTCCATGTGCTTAGTTTAAAGCATTAAATATGTAATTATGTGAGTTACCCGTAGATTAAAAAAAATGATGTTAATCAAATATCCATAAAGATGCAGCTGATTTACAAACGAAATATCATTAGCTAATAAACACCTGTTCTGTAGATTTCCCCGCATTCAATTACTATTACACTCTGTGCCCCTGGGGAACAGATGTGCTTGGAATGAGTGAGGGATCAAGTCTCCTCGCGCGTGCTTACAGGACAGAAAAAATGCGAGGCACATTAATGTCGCTTTTTCACTAACAGCGAGCCTTTTCATTATGTTAGATGATATTTTACATGGACTTGTAAAGCGCAACGTTCTCTTGTGACTTCGAGACTCTAATAGACTGTTTATATATTCCAGGTACTTGAGATACTAAGATATAGCTGAGACCTTATAATGTAAAAAAGCATCAGCAAAGCCAATAGGTCTTGCCTGTGGAAGAGCTATTGGTTGTGGCAATGTGTTTAGCCATTTTGTACACATGTGTGGCTGCTATTCAGAATGGCTAAAAGTTAGTGGTGTAGAGTCGGGTCAGGTGGGGTCAACTTGAGTGGGCTAGATTGGGGTTGAGTGGAGTGGGGTTGATTGACGTCAAGTAGAGTGGGGGCATAGTGGGGTAGAATGGAGCAGGGTGGTTTGAGGAATCTAGGGGTAGATTGGATTTGGGTGAATTGGAGTAGATTGGAATGGGGTACCATGGAGTGGGGGAGTTGGTTAGAGTAGCGTGTTAGAATGGAAGTGGGGTGATTGTAGTGGAATGGTGTAGATTGGAGTAGAGTGGAAGGAGGTAAATTAGAGAAGGGTAGATTGGAAGTGTGGTAGACAGGAGTATAGTAAATGGGGTTGGTTGAGGTAGAGTGGAGTGAGATGTATTTGGGTAGACTGGAGTGGCATGTTGTAGATTGGGGAAGAGTGGAGTGGAGTGGATTGGGGTAGATTAGAGTGGAGTGGAGTTGGGTAGATTGGAGTGGGGTAGAATGGAGTGGGGTAGATTAGGTGGATTATAGTATAGTAGAATGGAATGTGGTGGAGTTGGGATAGATTAAGGTTGTTCTGAGTGGAATAGTTTCTGATGGGGTGTGATAGATTGGAGTTGGAAGGAGTGGGTAGATTGGGTTAGAGTTGGGTCAATTGAAGTGGAGTAGATTGGGGTAGATTGGAGTGTGATAGATTGGAGTGGAGTGTGGTAGACTGAGTGCAGTCGAATGGAGTGGAGTGGATTGAGTGGACTGGGGTAGATTGGGTTGGTGTACGGTTGATTGGAGTGGGGTGGATTGGGATAGGGTGGGGTACACTTGAGTGGAGTACATTGGAGAGGACTAGTGGGGGGTACATTGGAAGCGGACAGATTGGATTGTTAGATTGGAATGAGGTGGATTGAGGTGAAGTGGGTTTGCTTGGACTGGAGTGGAGTAGGTTTGGGTGGCATGCAGTAGATTGGAGTGAAGTGGAGTGGGGTAGATTGGAGAGAGTGGAATGGAGTGTGGTAGTTTGGGGTAGAGTGGAGTGGGATATATTGGATGGATGGCAGTGGGTTAATTGGAGTGGGGTAGATTGGGGCAAATTGGTGTAGATTGGAGTGGAGTTGAGATTAGAGTGAGGTGTAATAGACTGGGGAAGAGTGAAGTGGGGTTGACTGAAGTGGAGTGAGGTAAATTGAACCAATTAGAGTAGGGTAGATTGGAATGGAGTGGGGCAAACTAGAGTAGAGTGGGGTAGATTGGAGTGGAATGGGTAGATTGAAGTGAAGTGGGGTAGATTGGAGTGGAGCAGTTTGGATTGGAATGGGTGGGGTGGGGTAGAGTGGGGTGAAGTGAGGTAGGGTTGGGTGGGGCAGATTGCAGTGGGGTGGAGTAGAGTGGGGTGGAGTAAGGGGAAGTGGGGTGGAGTAGAATGGAGTGAAGTAGAGTGCAGTGGAGTAGGTAGGGGTACATTGGGGAGGGGTAGATTGGAATAGGTTAGATTGGTGTGAGGTGAGGTAGATTGAAGTGAAGTAGAGAGCAGTAGATTTGGGTAGAGTGGAGTAGGGTAGATAAGAGTGGCGTGGGGTAAATTGGAAGGATTGGAAAGTTGTAGATTGGAGTGGAGTGGAGTGGATTGTGGTAGATTGTATTGGGTGGATTGTGATGGGGTAGAGTGAAGTATGGAAGATCATACTGCAAAGGAGTGGGATAGATTTCTGTACAGCTTGGATTAGAGTGGGGTAAATTTGAATAGAGTGGGGTAAATTGGACATGGGTAGATTACAGTGGAGTAGATTGGAGTGGAGAGGGTTGGACTGGGGTACATTGGAGTGGGGTGGATTTGAGTAGATTGGAGTGGATTGGGTTGAATTGGGGTATATTGGAGTGGGGTGGATTAGGGTAGATTGGAGTGGGGAAGATTTTGGTAGATTGGAGATGAGTGGGGGCGATTTGAGTGCTGTGTGGTAGATTGTGGAGGAGTGGGGTAGGTTGAAGTGGGGTAGGATTGATTGGGTTCGATTTAGTGGAGTGTGGGAGACTGGACTGGAGTAAATAGGAATGGGGTAGATTGGAAAATAATGGGGTGTGGTAGATTGCACTGGGGTAGATTGGAGTGGAGTGGGGTAGATTGGATTGTAGCGTAGTAGGGTACATTGGGGTGGAGTGGGGTATATTGGGTTAAGGTGAGGCAAATTGATGTGGGGTAGATTGAAGTGGAGTAGATTGTGTTGGGCTGGGGTAGACTGGTGTGGAGTGAAGTTGGATAGGTAAATTGGGGGAGGGTGTGGTAGATTGGAGTGGGGCAGATTGGAGTGTAGTGAGGTGGATTGGAGTGAAGTGGAGTGGGGTAGATGGTGGAGTTGAATGTGGTAGATTGGAGATGAGTCAATTGGGGCAGGTTGTAGCGATGTGGAGTGGGGTGGGGTAGATTTGGGTGCATTGGATTGGGGTGGGGTAGTTTGGGGAGCATTGAAGCGGAGTGGGGTGGAGTAGGGTGGGGTAATTGGTGTTGGGTGGGGGTCTACAGTGGAGTGGTGTGTTGTTTCATTGTGAGTGGTGTAGATTGTAGTGGTCAGGAGTTGAGTGGCATGGAATGTCATAGAGTGCCTTAGAATAGAGGGGCATAGAGAGGAATGGCTTGCCATAGTGTTGGGCATCATAGAATGGAGTGGCATGGCATAGAGTGGGAGGGCACAGATTGGATTGGAGTGGCGTAGTGTGGAGTATGTATGGTCTGGTAGTGCACTGTTATTACAGACAGCACATTTTCAATTGAAATGACCATTCCATTTGCACCAAAATAGAGTTTGGCTGCACAGAAACGATAATGTGTGCAAATGTCATCACCTAGTGTGTTCATGTGTTTTGATCATATTCAAATATTTGTTTCCACCACACTTCAGAATTACCAAAATGTTTTTCTATTTGTACTAATTCTGATAAATTTGGCAACATCAGTACGGTTTATTTTTTCTGTTGTGTACTAGTATAAAAATATGCTACACTCTTTCCTTTTACATGGATACTCAGATGGATTGTCACATCAATTTTCTCACTTTGAAGTCAGAGAAAAAAGCTCCCTCTTAAGAGGTATGTTGACATTTGACATTTGTCTTTGAAGGCACAGCAAATATGACACGATCATAACAAGATTTAAAGTCATGTTTACAGGAAGCGAGCTTATGAAAGAATATAGTAAACAAGGTTTGGGCAACGGGAAGGATGCACTCCAGCTGGGCAGCCTAAAGCAAATAAAATCAGCAAATAGAAAGTCAGAAAATGTGAGTTACAAACTACAAAGCCAATGATAAGCAATGGGTGGAATACATTCCTAAGTCAGATTTCTGAATGTCTCCAAGATGTCTTTAGCAAACTAGAGAGTTGTGCTGTCTGGTACACATATTGAATGTATTTGTTTTAAGCGTTTTCTAAATTGAATTAGGAAGGATTGACTGCTGATGCTCAGAGGGATGGTGCCATAGCCACCGTGATCGAAAATAGCTATCTTCAGAGGTTGTAGGGCAATATTAGGAGTAATTGTTGTTCTGATTGGAGAGATCGGCTTGGCTTGTTCCAGGTGAATTTGGCAGCCAGGAGGTCGAGGGTGCCCTGATAATCTGCTATTCACAATAACCATTTACATTTTTATGTTACAAATTGGTAGTTAGTGTAGTTGTCTCAAGGTGGTTGAGACATGATCAAATATGTTAGTTTAACATACCAGAGGTGTAGTGGCGTTCAGTATCAGCTAGAGTTAGGTCATGAACTTACTAGGGACAGGTAGACCAATGGTATTCCATTATCAAATATAAATAGTTGATCATGGTGATGTGAAGATGGATTTCCATTTATGGGATATGGTTTTGCCAACTTAAAACACCATATATCATTATATGCAATATTTTATGTTGGCAAAAATTAGAGTCTAGATAGAAACCTAGGTTTTAGAGTGAAGAGGATGGAGAAGAAGGAAAGCCCATAATAAAAGGCCGAAAAGATCCTCTGTGCTAAGGTTTTGTAAGGGTACAACCAATTTAGATTTAGTTTGATTTAACTTCAAGTAACTTGTTAAAATTAACCAGTAACTCAGTGATAAACTCTCTGCCAGCATGGAAGTTTCTATGCCGTTGTGATTTGTGTGAGGTCAGAAAGCAAAAATCAGTTATGTGTCATTAGCAAACGTCTAGATCTTTATTCTGATTTACTACAGCATATGAGCAAGAGGGTTAATGTATATGTTGAAAAGCAAAGATGAGGGTACTGATCTCTGTGGAACACTTTAATTGAGTAATCTCCTAATTGAGGCAAGGGTAGTAGTATAACAATATGCTGGCTTTTGGACAGAAAAGCGGTCAACCAGTTGACAACTGTTCTTTTAATAGCTATCTCTGTAAGTCTAGTGATAAGGATTGCATGTTCAATGGTGTTGAAGAATGTCAATACATCTAAAAAGGTAAGAGCTTCAGAATACATTTGTTTCAATAAGTCAGTGCAGAAACGAAAATCACGTCAGTGCTTCGCCTAGGGCAGAAGCCAATCTGGGGGGAATCAAGTAGGTTTTTATGTTCCACAAAGGTCTGGAACTGGTAAAAGGCTATTATTTGCAACATTTTCAAGAAGTAGAGATGTGAAATCAGACTGAAAATTTTCAAATCAGATCGATTGAGAGAAGATTTTTTAAATAGTTGTCTGACAATTGCCTTCTTCCAAAATTTGGGGAATAGTCCTTTTTCAAAGGATCATTTAAAATCAATAGATGTTTTCTGAGGAGGTTCACTGCCTTACCACAAAACACACCTGTGATCCCCCTAATGATAGATCAGGGCATTAGGCGGATTGAACATAGGGCTATCTGAATGACTCTTCCGCACTGGATAGGAATATGGACCACAGAGAAATTGCAAATATACAGACAAGCATTAAGCAAATTGATCACTCTAGATACTTTTGTTACTTTCCCATGGTTGGTTCATACCAGTAGGTTGGTTTCGGATTTGGGTTTGAGCAGGTTTTGGGAACAACCAAACCTGTTAATTCCTGAATCCAAACAGGAATGTAAAACCATTTACTGGAATTTCATTGAGCCCAGTGCCACCTTAAACTATGGATCTGGTTCACTCACAAACCAGTTTTTGATGTTCAAATAACCCCCTGCTTTGAATTATTTTAAAACGAGATTGAACCTTTACTCGCCAAAGTACTGTATTTAAAATTTAGATACGGTACATTACAAATTAAGCCATTTACATCTAGGTGGGGGAAAAAGGATGGCGAGGAAAATGATTCCAAATGTACCCAGTGCTATTCAGGAAGAGAAGAGGATATCGCACATGTACTATTTTTCTGCCCGTTATATGAAATTCCAAGGACAAAATGGTTAAAACCTTTGGGTAGGAACCAGGGCCGGACTGGCTACCGGGCAGTTGTGTGTGCTGCCGAGCAGGGGGGTCATTTCGTTGATGGGGATCTGTGTGTGCAAAGCGAAATTCATTTTGCTTTTTTTATTTCACAGCGCACGCAGGTCCCCATCAACAAAATGAGCTCACACCATGGAGAAATCCTCCCCCTGCTCGGCAGCACACACAACTGCCCGGTAGCCAGTCCGGCCCTGGTAGGAACCTGTGCATTAGAAAATATACTGAAATTTTGCGTATGCTAAAGTCTGATACTTCTAGATTGGTTGTATTTGGAAATAGTAAATTTTTATTGGCAGTCATTTTTATTAGGTTAAAGGGAGGTTTAAAGTTTTAAATAATTAGCGGAAAAGGGGAAACTTTGATCTTGCAATCTTACAGTTGGTTAGATATTTCTTTACGCAGCATTTGCATTTTTGTGGCATCAGCCTTTTTGTAGTTGATTGTCAAAAGTAGCATCCATGATAAAATTGTATGTGGCACGACATTTTAAGTAAATAATATTTCGTTGTTGATTGTTAAAACTAATATCTATGATTGACAGTACATTTTAAATGTTATCTCCTCTATCTCGTTATCATAGGAATAACTGCAAGTTGAGAAATTCTTAGAGGATGCAGGATACTGAAACTAATATGGGACTGTTAGGCACTTTGCACTTTATATCTTCTATGCATGTGCTGCTAAAACTGTAAAACTGTAGCTCAAGCACTGTATTGTAACTGAAATAAAGATAGATGATTGTATTTCCCTATTTTTAATGATAATATTTTGTATTTGTTGTTTTGATGATCCTGTGAATTGAATAAAGTACTTTTGAGAAATAGATGTTTTCTGTGCATGATTCAGACATGGCGTTGTACACATTTAGCTGGACATGGATTCAATGGATTTCAGGCCTGTTTTTGTAAATAGTCTAAAAAACAAGAGTCTTGGTGATGGGAGTAAATGTATACACAAAGTTTAGTTATAGTATGCAACAATAAATACTATCAAATGTGATCCGTTAAGGAATGGATTCAGTCATAATATTGTCCCATATTGTCATAATTAGGTACGTTTACACGTAAAAAATAAAATGTACAATGAAATTTTGGTGTCAGCTGGCATATGCAATTCTTCAATTAGACAAAAAAGTTCTGAGCCTCGTTAGGGGTGGTGGTAAGCCTAGAGAGAAGCATGTTTTTAGCCATCTTAATTTGATTTTTTTATTCTTTAGATCTCATTATGTATTGGAGACCTTAAAAATCTGTATATGAACTGCATGTCAGGATTCTGTTACATCAGAAACGTGGCATCAGAATTAGAGTGAATCAGGATTAGAGTCTAGGAAATAGTGCATACCCAAAACATGATCATTAAAGTGCTGCTGGTTTACAGGTTTTAACCACTTCCTGATTTTAAGACACTTCTGAGACAAAAAGATTAGAGTAATTATTTAAGGGACTAATAAACATGGAGATGATATCTGGAAATGTGCTGTCAGATGTTTTGATACTTATTGTCATTCTAGTGTTCATTCATTACTACATGCCACACTTATTTTTCCTCTTTCGATCCTTGCGTCTCTTCCTCTTCACTACTGTTGCCTGTATAATTGTCTGTGAAACCACTGGGGATCCTCCATCTCTTGCTTGCTTCCTCAGGTCTTGTTTGGTCTCATTTGTAGTGATGTCTAGTGATCTTGTAATGCTATTCTGCTCTTGTGGGTGTACAGTACAGAAACATCCACCATCAAAATTAGTAAGCCTGAGCATATATTGTACTACTGATATATTCCACCAAAAAATGCCTCATACTCACTTTTGGTTTCCTACTTCATTACAGCTGGTGTAGCAAATCCCCATATTCCTAACAGCAAAGCCTCTTGCACTTCTCCTGACCCATATAGATTTCAACCCAACAGTGAACTGCTGTCCATTGTTTTCTCCCTCTAGCGCAGAGGTCTTCAAACATTTATTGGTTGAGCTGACCCCCAGCTGAATTTTTTTAGATGACAGGCTTCCTCACCACCCGATAGAAATTTGTGGAATCTCGTAAACTACATAATTGATCGCCATCCGCTTATCCCAGGGCATATCTGGCAAATAACGGATTGAACCTACTACATCCACAGCCACTTAGAAACAATAGCTCAAAACTTTACTGCTTGAAGCTGAACAATGGACATTGTACACCTCAGTGGAACAAAACAAATTACAATGTCCTTCAGCACATTAATCCTTGCACATGATGTTCATATTGTTAGATTTATGAAACCATTTCTATCTATTCTATTAAAAAGGAGAAAGAAAGAGGGATCACTGGTTCCCTGCTATGTATATCACCATGGTGTACACACGTTCGATGGTTCAGAAAGTTCCAAACTTTCCCTTCCCGTAGTTTTAGGTGCCTTATTATTCCATGTTGTTCAGTATTCTGCTGTATTTTCTACAAATTGATGCTTTTATCTAGCCTGCTTTTCCTGATTCCTCAATGTTTCGACATTTGTTCTACTGCTGGGCCTGGGCTACTAAAAACTCTGCTGCCGCTGCTCACCCTAAACCTGGTCTGTTGATGTTAAGTTTGGTTTATGCTAGCTTGATCTCCGTGGCCTTTCTGCCCTACATTGCTGTGAAGAGGAATGGACTACATAGTTAAGTTTATCTCACTGAACCCCAATGCTGACTGGGCTTACTTTTCTACATAACTGAAATGCATGCTCCTAACCCTATTTGTTATAACTTTCCAGGATCTCCAACCTGCCCTATCCTTTTAGTTGGGTACACCTTGATACTTGTTAGGAAATCTCAGACTGACACGCCCCTAACATTATTAAAAAGCAATGCCTCCAAATGCACATGCCTCTGGTTGAACAAATAATACAGCAGTGCTACCATCTATTTTTGTGCTCTCTTTATTAAAAACAGAAACGCTGTTGAATACACAGGGATTAGCACCCTTCCCATCGCAAGAAGACTAACATTGTGAATGAACCTCTAATCAGCTTATCACAAAAAAGAGATGCCTTATCTCATGGCAGAAAGCAATTGGAAACTTCTTAAATGTCTTAAATGCATCGCTTGTAGAGCTCGTTACTGACCAGCTTTTCTTAATTACCACCACAAAGGATGCACATTGAAATAATGGTTGCATCCACTCTTGACTGAATCTACATACATTCAAGTGTTCAGTGCCTGTGACCAACTATTAGTGGACCCACTCTCCCCCAGAAGGCCTGACTGGTCACATCTGGCTACTCCATTTCCAGACCTTCCTCTGCTACCTTCATATAGTGGCTTCTTCTGCTTCCAAAGGGGCCCTGCAGGGCAGTGACTACCTAGGCTACAAATCAAATTTTTCTCTGTCAATCCCCCAGCTGTGCTACCTGTCTGGAGTACAAACACCCAGCAAGCCTAGGTGTTTTTGTGTATTGAAAAGTGGTACACAATTTTAAATACCTAATTGAAAAGATGTGTTGGCATTCACCATTTTCCCAGCTAAAATGACTTGGGTGTGCTTGTTGTACAGCTGTTGGGCATACTCTCAACCTTTGGATCTGATTGGAGAGCAATAGTCAGACCACCAGAACTTTGACCCCAGTCACAACACAGGAAGAGACATCACATGGCCTTTGACAAAGTAACACCACGTCTTTGCTACCCAACTAAATGGCTATCATTTTATCGACCTCAGAAACATAGACGGTTGAGTGGACCGACAGGGAATCGAATGTGAGACCATGGGATCAAAGACCTTTCTGAGATAAAAAATGGGGCTGGCACACTATTCAGAAAAATACACAGAAGCACATTTTCATCAAGAAACCGCGCTGGGTCAGCTGCACCTTTTCAGCCACAGTTCTCGCAGAGGCTGCCCCCAAAGGGGGCTCGAGAGCCGGCGCCATAACCAGCGCCGTGCCCCCAGACACAACCGGTAGGGGCCAGTTTTTTGGGCGCCAAAAAATAAGCAGGACAAAGGAGAAGCCCTCCCCCCTCACACAGCGGCCGCGGGAGAAGCACTGGCCAATGGGGACCAAGGCGAGAAGTGAGCCCCCCAATAGGCAGGGGTCGACCTGGCCTGGAAGACAAAGGGGGGGGCATATAAGCACTGCTCCCCCAAGGCAAGCTCCTATCTTATCGGAGCGGGGGAGCAGCACCGGCGTCGGAGCCCAAATTGTTGATCGAGGGTTCCATTTCTCGGAGGCAAAAGCCCTTCACGACCGAGGAACTGGCCGCTGCTGCCTATCAACAATAAGGGGTTGCCAGGGACGTCTGGGGGCCCACCCCGTTCCACCAGCAAGAGACAGAGAGACGGCCCAGAACTCCCCGCTCAGGGCCACCAACTAGAGCAAGGAGCAGGAAGAAGGCGGGTGCCCACGCCGCAGCACCGGGCACATCAGGGAGCTAGAGGAGTGATGCCCATGGAGTCCGCCACGGCCCAGCAGGATCGGACGAAGTACCCCACCTCGCCATGCAGCCACCAAGGAGAAAGGGACGCTCGTGGAACAGATCGAGCGAGAGACAGAAGTGTAGGTGTAGGAAAGACTGGAGGACTCAAGGAGTTGAATGTAGCAGGAGTTTATTGGAAACACGTCTCAGTAAGTCCAGTGCATCAGTTCATAATGACATAGTTCCAAACACAGACCTCAGCATACATATTCAAAAGATGCAGTCAAGGGCATGTGCACAACAGCCAGAGACTGCCACGAGATGTCACAGGAAAAGCCAGCATGAATGTTAGTTTTCCCCTTTACATACACCATCTCAAAATGAAAAGATTGTAGCCTAGATGCCAACCTGGCTAGGCGAGCCGATAAAGTTCGACCTCCACCTGGTGCCATCATGTAAATGAGAGGCTTATGGTCCGTCTTAATGGTGAATTTTGTTCCCCACAAGAATGTTTTAAAATGTTCGGCTGCCCAAACTGACTCCAATAACTCTCTTTCAATAACTGAATAGTGTTTTTCAGCATCCCTCAGAGCCCTTGAAGCATAAGCGATTATCCATTCTTTTCCACAGTCATTCTGCATGAGCACAGCTCCTAACCCTGTGCTACTTGCATCTACCATGATGGTACATTTTTTCCCAATAACAAAAGGTCTTAAACAGGGTGCATTCACAACAAACGCTTTAAGGTTCTGAAATGCCTCCGTCATTACGTCAGACCATAAAAACCTTGCGTTCTTCTTTAGGAGTGGTCTAAAAGAATCAACTTTGGAAGAAAAATTTGGAATAAATTTGGCATAGAATTCTATTAATCCTAAGAAGGCTACCAATTGTTCTTTTGAAACAGGGACCGGGGCTTTAATGATGCTCTCTATGTGTTTTTGCTTAGGTCTGATCCCAGAACCACTTATGGAATGTCCCAAGTATTCAACTTCTTTTTCTCTTATTTTACACTTATCAAGGCGAAGGGTAAGACCTTTAGAGGACAAAGCGGAAATAACATTCCTTAAATTAATATCATGCTCCTCTACATTTTTTCCAAATACAAGAATATCATCTTGAAAGGCGATTGCCCCTGTCAACGCTTCAAGTGTCTCTTTCATCAGTCTTTGAAAGACGGAGGCGGCACTAGCCAATCCAAAAGGCATGCGTTTATATCTAAAGAGGCCTTCTGGCGTAATAAAAGCCGTCAGATTTTTGGAATCATCATCTAGAACGACTTGATGATAGGCGCTTGCCAAATCTATACATGAGAAAATCACAGCACCTCCTAATGTTGAAACCATCTCATGCAAATTTGGCAAGGGATGAGCATCTACCCAAATAGAGTTATTTAAACTGCGAAGATCAACACAGAGCCTCAGTTCGCCGTTGGATTTGACCGAAATAACGATCGGGGAAACCCACGGAGAGGACTCAATGGGCTCGATGATATCCTTGTCACACAAGTCTTTAAGAAGAACTTTAAGTTTATCCCTGTAGGTAAGAGGGACGTTCCTGACTCTGTGCCGAACAGGAACAACACCATCATTGAGTTTAATAGTGTGTTTAAAACCCACAAACTGACCGAGTTTCCCACTGAAAACATCAGAGAACTCAGATTTCAGGTTATCAAGCATGAGATTACGATCAGGATCACTGGTGTTAGCAACAGAGTAAACAGGAGGATTAGCTCTAGGGTCTATCTTAATGCCCAATTGATCCTGGTGTGGCCATCCTAACAGAGGCTGCCCAGATTTAGCGACATATATTTTACCATATGTGGATTCACCAGAAAAGGTGATTTTTCCCTAAAAGTAACCTACTAATTCAATCCTATGTCCAGTATAACCCCCTGGGGAAATGTCAGACTCAAGTAAAATCTTGTTGGGCCAATTCTTTTTTACAACATCTAAACCCAATAATGTATACCATGCACAGGTGTCTACAAAAATGTTAATTGTCTTTCCCTCTATAATCACATCGCAAGATGGGAATTTACTTACACCTTCACTACCACAAATATTAATGACAGTATTGATATCATTTTCATTGGAATCATAGTCATCAAAATCTTGAACAATGTTAACTTTTTTTGTAGTAGATTTACAAAACTTTGTTAAATGCCCTTTCTTATTGCATTTCATACACATTTTATCAAAGGCAGGACAAACTTTAGAATTTGCTAAATGATTTGAACTTCCGCATCTGAAGCAAATCCACTGAGTGTTGCTCTTCTTATCACTTTTAGTGTACTTAAACTTTGAGTCACTCTTATTATTAGCAAAGTCATTTCTAGAAGTAAACGGTTTCCTGAATTTCTCTCCTTCTTTGGAAACGCTAAAAACATCTCCTTTTTCACTCCCTCTTATCTCCTTTACAAATTTCTCGGAATGTTCAATCGACCTGGCAATGTCAATGGCTGCATTTAGAGACATATCCGAGGTTGTCCAAAGTCTCTCCTGGACCTTTTTATTATTCGTTCTCATCAGTATTTGGTCTCTTAATACCTGTTCATAGGTTATGTGTTCAAAATCACACGTTACGGCAAGAGATCTGAGAGACGATACAAAATCATCAATCGGTTCATCTGCAGATTGTTTGCGAGAATAGAAAATAAATCTCTCCATAACAATGTTCTTTTTCTTTCCAAATCTGATTTTTAATTGTTCAGCTGCACATTCATACACATCTTTTTCTCCAGGATTAGTTAAAGCTGGAAGAGTGACGAATTCTTTTAATCCAATTCCCCCTAGGCAATGTTTTAAAAGAGATAGTTTCCTCTCAGGTTCACATTCAGTGCCATCCATGACCTCAACATAGGCTAGGAAAACAGGTTCCCATATTTCCCACTCCATGGGGGGGTCACCTTTATTAGCCAAAAACGAAGGAGGAGGAACAATTCCACTCATGTCAAAATGGTTGATGTAAAACAATTATTTTGATGTGTAAAAAAAAATGAAAATCTAAACAAGAGTACTTTTAAATATAAGGCTGGTTGAAACAATACCTTTAAATGAGGTCGAGTTGAGAGACCATCGTGTAGGATAAATTCCAGGAAGCAAAGCGGTTTTAAAAGTAAAAAAAAAACGGTGAAAAAAGAAACAATCCGATGAAAGTTACCAACTCAAAATGGCCGCCATGGAAATTGTTTTCTCTTTAGAGGAAAAAGGCCTTGTTTTGACAGCGTATGACGTGGAGTCACTTTTCACGTAGTTCGCGCATGCGCGCGTGCAGTCAGAAGCTCGAGCAGGCAGACAGAGACTCGCGCTGGGAACTCGCGCTAGGAGCAACTCTTCAAAGCTTGAAAAACTATGAAAATGAATTCAAATACCTCTGAAACAGAAGAGCGAGTCGTCGGAGTTGCTGCGAGAGTCCGCTTGAGTCGCTGTAGAGATCTCCTGATTAAGTAAGTCAGGAATACATTTGGAATGAAAATTATCCTCTTTTTTTTTTAGAAAATGTTGACAAAATCTTCTGTAAAATGAAGAAAACGCCCTTTTTCCCTCGTCGCCAGTGTAGGAAAGACTGGAGGACTCAAGGAGTTGAATGTAGCAGGAGTTTATTGGAAACACGTCTCAGTAAGTCCAGTGCATCAGTTCATAATGACATAGTTCCAAACACAGACCTCAGCATACATATTCAAAAGATGCAGTCAAGGGCATGTGCTCAACAGCCAGAGACTGCCACGAGATGTCACAGGAAAAGCCACGTGCCATCTCGTGGTCATAGATAACAAACAGTATGTGCAGTATACAACAGTAGGTACCCCCTCCCCCCTCACAAGACAGAGGAAGGACCGGCCACCGCAGCAAGCAACAGGACGACATAAGGAGGGGCGACGAGATCCAGGGGGCACCTCGCGGGAACCGGGATCAAGGAGGCCGAGGATCGACGACCAGCTGTTGGACAGGGCGATCGAGGCAGAGCAGGGTGCCAGAACGGCTACCCGAAAGCACTTCAAGCCAGAACGGCGGTGCCCACAAGAACGCGATCTGGGCGCCGGCAAGCTTGGGCGCAAGCAGCTGGATCAATTAAGGGACAACAGCCAGGCCGGAACCAGGCGGTGGTCGGTGCGGGCGGTGGTGCCCCCGAGAAGACAAAGGTCGGTGTGGGCGGCAGTGCCCCCTTAGCCATCATAGGAGGTAAGAAACAGCTGCGTGAATATTCTTTAATGCCCCTTCAAGGTACCAGAAAAGAGACATGGCCAGCTTGATAAAATGTACAAAGTCCCTAGAGCATAGAACAAAGAAAGGATAGAAAGCGCCCGATACCTAACATCCTAGGTATGCTAGAGGTCGATTTTGCGGCACTTCTAGTGGTGCCCTCGCAGGAGGGCCGGGCGGCAATGGTGCTATGTGCCGGGTTTTAACGTGCGGTGTGGCAGCAGTGACACCTAGTGGCGCGAGGGCAAAGGGGAATGAGAACACGATCGTGGCCAGTGTCCCAGTTGCTCATGTCACCTCACGCTGTTGCTGCTGACTCTGGCGGGTAGGCCAGGAGTTGAGCCTCGGGTTAACCCCTGTTATATGGGACACTCTTGTCAACATGGGACCTCAGCTAGGAGACACCGTTTAATAAATGTAAAGGAAGAACATAAAATAATGATTATGGACGGAGGACTATGTTGAAGTATACCTCCCGGTGCTATAATTCCTAAAAATGTAGACTAGAAACTCGCGCTATCATCCCCTCAAATGTACCCCTTTTGTTGTCAAGAAACATGCCTGGCACCACACCCCCACACTGCTACAGTGTAATATGCAAAGAAGTTCAACCCCCTTATTTTGCTGGCTCGGCTGCGCTCTAGAATCAAAGGATGACTGGCGCAGAGAAAAGCTAGAGCCTTTCAGAAATTCCATTGTAGAACTGCACATTACAGAATGAGTGACGTCATAAAGGCTGGTTTATAACCTGATTTCGGAATGGATGGATAACTGTACTAAGTCGTAGGTTTGTGTGCGACAACCATATTAGTTGCAAATAGTTTCTATCTCAGGACATCATTGTGCTGCTGGGCCCCCCCCCCCCCCTTTTGCACGACACAAAGTGGTGCGGGGAAGTGAAGGTTTGATTTGACCTGAGCAGGGAGGCATTCATATCCTCCGCCCGGACGGTCATTACCCTGGGACACAGGGTGGGGCGTGGGCTAAGCGGGTTCAGAGCATGAGATGGCCTCGTTATGACAGGCTTCCTCACCACCCAATAGAAATTTGTGGAATCTCGTAAACTACATATTTGATCGCCATCCGCTTATCCCAGGGCATATCTGGCAAATAACGGATTGAACCTACTACATCCACAGCCACTTAGAAACAATAGCTCAAAACTTTACTGCTTGAAGCTGAACAATGGACATTGTACACCTCAGTGGAACAAAACAAATTACAATGTCCTTCAGCACATTAATCCTTGCACATGATGTTCATATTGTTAGATTTATGAAACCATTTCTATCTATTCTATTAAACAGGAGAAAGAAAGAGGGATCACTGGTTCCCTGCTATGTATATCACCATGGTGTACACACGTTCGATGGTTCAGAAAGTTCCAAACTTTCCCTTCCCGTAGTTTTAGGTGCCTTATTATTCCATGTTGTTCAGTATTCTGCTGTATTTTCTACAAATTGATGCTTTTATCTAGCCTGCTTTTCCTGATTCCTCAATGTTTCGACATTTGTTCTACTGCTGGGCCTGGGCTACTAAAAACTCTGCTGCCGCTGCTCACCCTAAACCTGGTCTGTTGATGTCAAGTTTGGTTTATGCTAGCTTGATCTCCGTGGCCTTTCTGCCCTACATTGCTGTGAAGAGGAATGGACTACATAGTTAAGTTTATCTCACTGAACCCCAATGCTGACTGGGCTTACTTTTCTACATAACTGAAATGCATGCTCCTAACCCTATTTGTTATAACTTTCCATGATCTCCAACCTGCCCTATCCTTTTAGTTGGGTACACCTTGATACTTGTTAGGAAATCTCAGACTGACACGCCCCTAACATTATTAAAAAGCAATGCCTCCAAATGCACATGCCTCTGGTTGAACAAATAATACAGCAGTGCTACCATCTATTTTTGTGCTCTCTTTATTAAAAACAGAAACGCTGTTGAATACACAGGGATTAGCACCCTTCCCATCGCAAGAAGACTAACATTGTGAATGAACCTCTAATCAGCTTATCACAAAAAAGAGATGCCTTATCTCATGGCAGAAAGCAATTGGAAACTTCTTAAATGTCTTAAATGCATCGCTTGTAGAGCTCGTTACTGACCAGCTTTTCTTAATTACCACCACAAAGGATGCACATTGAAATAATGGTTGCATCCACTCTTGACTGAATCTACATACATTCAAGTGTTCAGTGCCTGTGACCAACTATTAGTGGACCCACTCTCCCCCAGAAGGCCTGACTGGTCACATCTGGCTACTCCATTTCCAGACCTTCCTCTGCTACCTTCATATAGTGGCTTCTTCTGCTTCCAAAGGGGCCCTGCAGGGCAGTGACTACCTAGGCTACAAATCAAATTTTTCTCTGTCAATCCCCCAGCTTTGCTACCTGTCTGGAGTACAAACACCCAGCAGGCCTAGGTGTTTTTGTGTATTGAAAAGTGGTACACAATTTTAAATACCTAATTGAAAAGATGTGTTGGCATTCACCATTTTCCCAGCTAAAATGACTTGGGTGTGCTTGTTGCACAGCTGTTGGGCATACTCTCAACCTTTGGATCTGATTGGAGAGCAATAGTCAGACCACCAGAACTTTGACCCCAGTCACAACACAGGAAGAGACATCACATGGCCTTTGACAAAGTAACACCACGTCTTTGCTACCCAACTAAATGGCTATCATTTTATCGACCTCAGAAACATAGACGGTTGAGTGGACCGACAGGGAATCGAATGTGAGACCATGGGATCAAAGACCTTTCTGAGATAAAAAATGGGGCTGGCACACTATTCAGAAAAATACACAGAAGCACATTTTCATCAAGAAACCGCGCTGGGTCAGCTGCACCTTTTCAGCCACAGTTCTGAAAAGTACAGATAATTAGCAATAAAACAACACAAGCGTTTAAAGACGGCTGTTAAAAATCTAGCGAGCACTTGAGTGTTACTTATCCACTGGGCTCTGATCTGTATTTACAGATTTCTGTATATCTGCCATTTGATTGGGAGAGGTGAGGCACTAAATAACCCATTTTCAATTTTCCTTTCCCTCGCATAGAAAACAGGCAGGCTCACTGTGTATGCATGTGTGCTGTTTTTGTGTGGAAGAGGGCACCTTTTCTTACTAGTCGCAATTGTTGTCATGTCTTAACAACACAAGTGCAACCAGTGTGCTTGCACATCATGGTCTGAGAGGCAAGTTTGGACCAGGCCCCATCATACTGTCAGAGTTGCTGAGAGAGCTGAAGACAGTAGGCAAACGTTTTGCTTTAAATTACAAAAGTATGGGCACGTCATGCATGAGTTCTCCAATCCAAAAAGCCTGATTTGAAATGGGGGAAGAAATACAGGAAGCAAACGTACTCGCGACGTGGGATGGTGGGAAGCAATGAAAGGCAAGGTGAGATTTTAAGGTGGAGTGTGCTCCCCTCTTGAGATGATGCTGCACCACCCCAGGGGCGCGCGTCCCACAGATTGAAGAACTCTGCTCTAGCTGTTTCCCAGCCATCCCAAGATCATCCAGATCACTTGCACAGTAGTTCAGAGACAAGGTATAGGGTGGTGGCTGCAACATACAGAAGAGACTGGCTGTTAAGTATCACTAACCATTTCACTGATTAAGTCTGTGGATCGAATTGGACCAGCAGAATTTCAGTGGCAGTTCGTTAGGTGAATATAGCAATTGTTGGAAAATTGTTAGAACATCCAGGGACTTCTTGGAGTGCCTTGATACTGATAAATTGTGTGGTGCGTTAGTTAGATGACAATGCCCTGGTGAGACCCGATAAGTTAGCACGGCTCGAATTTTCGACAACCCTGTCTTTGCTTGCTTAGCACCTTGATATGACTAGGAGATATTGTATACATACAGATACTATCTCTGATCTGAAAGTGTTCCACATCATTGGTCAACCTTGGGGTTTTAAACTGAATGTTGTTGTATGTGTTTTCGTGTGTAGTTTCTCTGTTTGAGCACTGATTCGTCTGCTATATCATGACACTGTATACATTGCATCATGTTATTAACAGGGCAAATTAGGGAATTGAGCAAAAGAAAGAGAAAAGGAGTCTTGTACTTAGTACTGCTATTCTGTGACATTCAGTAAAGATTCAATTATTCAATTTCTTTGGATACTTTGTAAGCATAAAAGGGGTATTTTGTCAACTGAGTACCACGAGGCAATTGTATAGTAACAAAGGTATTTGATTGCACCGAGTCAGGCACAAGAAATCATAGAGGCAATTGAAGCCAATCAAGGCAAAAATAAAGCTTAGCTCAGCGGTGAAATGTTGAAAAGCAGGATAATGTAAAATACAAAAATGTGTAACAACTATTGACAAAGCCGATAGGTCTCACCTTTGATAGCTATTGACTTTTCCACATTGCACAGCACCTATGATGCTGTGCAGCATTGCAAAAAAACAGGGGGAATAAAGTCTAGGTGGCCGATTGCATCATTTTGTAGGTGCGTGCAGCAAGCATGCATGTACCTGCAAAAAGACTAACGGTATTTTTTCTTTTTGTTGAGAAATCCAAGTTGAATTTGTAAAAAAATAACTGGTGGTAGAAAACATGCAGATGAGGGAAAAAAACACAGGTGGGGAAGAAACACAGATGGTGCAATCACACAGGATGCGGAAGCAACAAGAGGGCTTGGGGAAGCAGGTGGAAGTAACCCAGGGTGAAGCTGGGGGGTGTATCCACACGCATGCCTACACCGCTCGGGGTGGGCTCAACCTGAGACGCTCGCGGTCTCCGGCCATAGTACCATTACTGCTGTGGCGTAACTTTATTCCAGCGCTGCTGCGACCTTGGTCTCTAGGCCCCGCCGCGCTTCAGGGGGAAGCAACACAGAGGACGTAGAAGGAAGAAACAGAGACAGGGCAGAGTGGAGTGGGATGGAAGCAAACAAACAAGAGAAAGCGCAACGTTGATTTAAAGCACACAGCAGAGCTGCTCGAAGTGCAGAGAAGTGTACAAATGAAACAGTAAGCAAGCATCTCAAAGGACAAAGTTGTGAAAAATGAAATTTTTATAGCGTTATGAAAAGAAATGTGCTGAAAGGAGTAGGCAACCATGCTAAATGGAAAAAGAATGCGCAGGGGTTCATTTAATATGTAAGAAAAGAAATGTGCTATGAAAAGTGGAAAATCAAAGGCAACGGTGTAGCACATGGAGTTCTTTTAGGGAAAACGTTCCTAAAAAGAAAACACTTGCAGACTAAACAAATAGGCTTAAACAAAAAATACAATGCAAGAAAATAAGAGTGATAAAAGAAAGAGGCAGTGGAAATCAATGGCAAAGTTGCTTTCCAGGCCAGCTATCGACTGATCCCCAATTAGTCTTTGGCAACCAGAGAGCAGCACTGTTTGGCAGGTTGCAGACTAAAACTTGAGTGAAAAAGGAGCAGGAGGCTTGCATTAAGGGAACAATGGAAACAGTTTTGACAAACTGGAAGCAGCTTTGGAAGCAATACTGCTGACACTGTCCAACGAGGCAGCCTTTACACTATGCATAAGGTTTGTTTTCAGTTAATTAGGCATTTGTATTATATAAAACATGTAGGCACCAATGCATAGTGAATGAATATCATGCTTCCAGAACACATCTAAGTTCGATAATTAATGGTTCAGATACTGAACAAGCAATACAGGTTCTGCACATGATGACGTACAGCGAGCTTACCTATACGTTAGTCACCAGGTTTAACTAGGCAGAGAAATACAAGGTAACCGATGGGTGTTATTGAGTGCATACTGAAAAGGTATTAGTCAGGGTCTCCGGACAGTGCCGCTGGATTCTCACAGATTGCTGGTTTTGGCAAAAAAAAGTGTATCTGAGAAATCTAGCTGTTCTCTATCTCTCTTTAGACTTGAGGATCCTGCTGGGGAACAAGACCTGCATGCTTGTTGTTCTCTCTGGTTTGTGTGGGGAAATTACATCTTTGAGTTAAGCTCCTAATAGAAAAAGTTTGAATGTATGAGGACTGTATGGATGACAGACTCTAAAGCAACCACTACATGGTTATGCAACTTATCGAAAAGATTGATATGCAATTCTATTCAAGTTCCATGCAAGTTCTTTACAAGCACAACTAAGGGGAGCTTTTCGAGTTTAGCTGGAAGGGAGAATCGTATTCAACTGACTGTTCTAATTTCTCCGACTTTGCATCTTTTTCCATTCTTTTTCCATTCACCACGGATTGACTGAAGGTTGTCCTACCAATTAAATATATTGGCCTGACCGCACCAGGACTACCACCTTTAAAGCATGCTTTATTTAAATTTTCCGAACTAACCCTCAAACAAAAATAAATTGCAAGCAGCTTGCATCCATGAGGCAGCCTATATTGCATTCTTCTGGCTGAAAGAGCATCTGCCACACTAGAGGATACAGTTTCATCAAGCAACCATAGATCACGAGATAGGGAAGGAAGATCTTCACCTGGATGGGAGGAAGCTAGAGCCACAACCAACCCAGTGAATAAGAAGGATGTCCACCAAACGATAAACAATGACCTACCTTCCACTAGTGTGAGCAAAATTACAGACAGTGAAACAGCTTGGCATTGGAATAAGCAATGAGCAGGAACTACGAAATGCACAGTCTCATTCTTATACTAATTGGTGAGGGTATTTAGGTAAAGATGAGCCCATTGTCACTGCTACTCAACATACTCAACTACTTTTTCAGTAGATTTTCTTTTACGTTATCTGTCTTCCGACAGACCTAAAGGAGAGTGAGGACAGCTAACACATATCTCCAGTTTCCATTAGGAAGTGCAGGCAGGCGCTTTTTTGCTGTGCAGCGAATCTGAATTTTGGCATTTGATTCTAAGCTCTGTATCAGAAAAAAATTAGAAAACTGGAATCAGGCATAAAAGAATAAATTCCAGAAATTAACCTTTAGAAAGAGTGCTTGGCAAGAGCTCTGCATGATGGAATACCATAAATCAGTGACCACAGACCATTTTGGTCAAATATATCTCTATGAAACATATTAATGTACTCCAATACTATGGGCCTGATTTGATCTTGGCAGATCTGGTGCCATGTCTTTTTTCCATCCGTTTCTCCACCCGCATACCAGGCAGTCTTCCCACTTAATATAGATGCTGGTAGGTCTATGGACCATAGTCCCTTCGAGTGCCACCATCTCCATCATAATTTAGAGTCTGCGTCATCGGCCCCATAGGTAAAAGCGGCTGTTGTATGAAATACAGCGAAGATTTCCACTGGAACAATAATGATGTGCCTTCCTGCTGATGTAACTGTGGTGGGTAAATCTCCACACCTGAGCTGGCAGTGTTGAAGGTATATAGGGTAGAAACATATATTTCTTTGTTTTACACTTCCATTTGCGACATGAACCCAATTGACAAAGTCCTTCCTTTACTGCTGCAACTTGATCATCAAGTTAATCAACCCTAGTCATCTTCGGAATCAAAGGCAAGCTTCTTTTTTACTTGTTTCCGTTAGAGTTGTCTATTTGCATTAGCTCAGTACTTATGCATTCTGAAATCCTTCTTACAAGCAATATTTTAAAATGTGTAATGCATTTGTGTGTGTTGTTGTTGTTTAAGACATTTAAAGAAACACACCAATTTTATTCTGGCACTTCGCGTAGTTCCGTGGAGTAAAACTCTGCGACCTACGGCCAGGCTTAGTAAGGGCCCGTTATCATGATCAATGCTTGCACCAAAATGTAAATGTCCATCACATTCTTTTTTAACTCGAGTATGGACTTTATTTATTAGAAATTTAAAAAACTGCTGTCTTTTCTGTCAAAATTGTAAATAAAAATAAGTAATTCACATTTTCATCATTAACATTCCTAGGACTCAATGAATTGTAAATGAAAAAAAATGTTAGGATAAACTTAACCAAATGAAAATATTTTTTATTAACAAATGAGATACTTCTCTAATACATCTTTTGTTTAATGCCAACATAAAAGGGTAACAACACGCCTTTACCTTCACAACAGGCTGTTATTGTGTTGGCCAAAACTTGACTCCTATTCATACTGCCAAATGGTAACCAGGGCCGGACTGGCTACCGGGCAGTTTGGAATGCTGCCGAGCTTGTAGCTGAGTTTCTTGCAGTGGGGGCTGATTTTGTTCATGGTGACCTGCGTGTGCTTGAAATAATGAAAGCAAAACGAAATTCGTTTTGTACACGCAGGTTCTCATCAACGAAATCAGCCCCCAGCTCAGCCAGCAGCATTCCAAACTGCCCGGTAGCCAGTCCGGCCCTGATGGCAACCTCCTTAGGAAGGGGCATCTTTTGGGCAGACACATCAAGTATCTTTCTTGGTATGGGTGGGTTTAGATTTGAAAAGGGTTAGGGACAGGTAGGATGTGAATTCAGGAGGAGGAGTATGGGAAGGAATGGCGCGAGAGGATTGGGTTTTAGAGGTAGAGGGGGCTGAATTGGGTGATGTGCATGTGTCTGTATGTTTTGCAGTTGCATATTTGTCTGTTTGGGTTTGGTTGGTGTTGGTTTGGTTGTAGATATGCATTTGTATGAGTGTGTTGGTTTGGAGAAATGTATTGTTGAGGTGGTTGGTGTGGCTGTGGTGCATGTGCTTTATGTGTTTTTTTTTCTTTTTTCAAGTCTTCAGATATGACGTAGGCAGGAGATAGAACCTAGGAGAGACCTGGGGGTGCAACAGGGCAGGTCCCTGAAGGGTTGAATTCCTTACTGTGTCTCCTTCAATCCATTTGTGGGGGAGTTCTGTGACAACTGTCACCAACCTCCTCAATGTTGAAGTTTCCTTAATCTTTGGACTTTTATAACTGTGTGTTAGACTTGGCATCTTTTGGTGTGTTTCCCCCGAGTATTTGCTTTCTGCCCTCCCGGTTTTGACTCTGTTTTTGCTGGTATAAAGTTTTTGCGTGCTTTTCACACTGCTGATCAGTGGTAAAGCGCTGGTGCTCCAGTGGTAAATTGTGTTATGATTCGATGTTCGACTTACTTGTCAGCCTCCGGTAACGGGCACTGCGAGTGCCCGGGCTTGTGAGTCCACCGCTGATCGTGGGCCTGCAGCACAGATTGTGCCACCCAAGTACGTAGCCCAAAAAAGATATAAGTGAAGGAAGTTTGGTATGCCTGAACTCAGCATCTAACGAGGCAGCCTTTAGCAAGGGTGCCTTTTCATTCTGAGTTCATAAAGGCCACTTTTAGAAAGTGGGAATTATTTTGCTCGATCATCCCTTGTGCCTCTGCTGGAATGTGGATTGCCTGTCTGGTTTTTGGGACAACAGATGGCTGGGGAGCGGGGTGGCTCCTGATAGTCTAGGTAGGTCAGGAAAGGGCTAAACAAACCTGGGTTACGGTGGAGGAAGAGGAAGGGAATCTCCTTGCACCTCAAAAGGCTTGGTCTGCCTCTGACAAAGCCGTCTCCACCTCCTGCCAGGAATTCACACCAGGGACGGTCCAACTGGTTCTGACCGGACACAGACACTCTGTGCCTGAAAGATCAAAGGATTTTTAGATACAAATGCTGGGTCCCAGGCCCCTGAATTTCAGAACTCATCTGGAACAAGAAGACTGCCAAGAAGAAGCGCCAGAGAAGCTGCGCAAGAAATACTGTTTTGCTGGGTGCTTTGCTGGGCTGACCTGCAGTGGCTGCTTCTGTCTTGGGCAGTGAAAGGCCTGGACTGGACTTTCTGCCACCGAATTGGTGAGACTCTGCAAGGGCTTGAGGTAGAGCTTGCCCCCTGTTCACGAAGTCTCAGGAACAGCAAAGACCTCAGGTTCTTCAACCCCCAGCACTGGGGACTGTGAGTTTTGTGCTGCAACCCAAAGAACGCCCATCAACGACGTCTACAACGACCCTGCCGAACCCGTGCCCCGAAGGCACCGCAGAGGGTACCGCCGCAGCGCCGCACCATGACCCTGGCCTCACCGACGACGTCTGCTGATGCCATCACCGACCCGATGCTCGCAGCGCGACCTGTGGGCACTGCACTCCGCACTGCCTTGTTTCATGCCTTGCTCTGGCACCGCAGAGGTCACCACGGCAATGCCGCACCGCGACCCTGGTCTCACCAATGACGCCTGTTGATGCCGCCTCCGAGCCGCTGCTTGCACCGCGACCTATGGGCACCGCACTCTGCACCACCTCGCTACACAACAACGCTCTGGCCTTCCTGACGCCACCACTTCTCGCCGACATTGACACTGCTACCTGCACTGTGGTTCAGGGGCACCGCTCGTGCGGTACACAACACACCACCCTCATCCCACACCTCAGCCTGGCCTACTGACTCCGGCGCCATCGACTCCAACTTGTCAGCCGACGACAGCGCTTCCGCAACGACAACACCGCTGCTTGCACCGTGACCTGGTAGCACCATGTTGAGCACCGCCTCCATCTCGCAACTCGATCCTGGTCTCACAGACGAAACCATCTGATGCCACCACCGAGACGCTGCTCACACCGCGACTTGGGGGCACCGCATGCATCACCGCTATGCTTTACACCGCAGCACCCGACGCCTGTTGGTGCCAGCACTCCAAATCCCATCAGAAAGGAGCTCAGCCTGCAACTTGAGTGACTTCAGGGGCCCCATCGCACTGCATCTCTGAAAGGTACTGTTTGCGGGTCTTATCAACACCATAGTTGGCCTGCGAACCTCCGGTCAGCCGGAACTGTTTTTGGATTTGTTGTTCATGACGCTCTCATAGCCCCGGAAAGAGCTATGGACATTAAGGAACTATTATTAAAAGAATATTTTGATACGTGAAGTTTTGAAGCATAGCATTGTGGATTTTTATCGTACTTGGTCTTGTCTTAAGTACATAAAAATTGGATATTTTTCTAAACTGGTGTGGTGTCCTTTTGTAGTGCGTACACTGTATTACTGTTGGTTATGTTCAAATGCTTTACACACTGCCTCTAAGATAAGCCTGACTGCTCATGTCAGGCTACCAAGGGGGTGAGCAGGGTTTTTTTTAGAAGTTTAACTCCCTTATCCTGACTAGAGTGGTGGTTTCTGCCTCCCTTTGGTGCAAGTTTAAGCTAGCCAGAAATCCCATTTCTAACATTGGTTGTCAGCGGTGAGGATCGGACTTGCGTTTGCACTTGACTTACAGTGATTGGTGTGCAGTACAGCCATATCGCAGACCATTATGTGCCTGATACTAACCCATTTTCTTTTCAGCCGATTTTTGTGATCTTGCCAGGTGAACTTTCTGCTTCATCATGTCGGGATCAATAGCATCATCCGTTGCATCCATGGACATTACCTTTGAGGAGGATAGGTTTGAGCAATACACGGTGAGAGAATTGAAGTTCATGTGCAAAAACCTCAAAGTCCAAGTCAGAGGCCTCACTAGGAAGGACGAGCTGCAAAAGGCGCTGAGGCACTGGGTAGCAGCCAGAGAGGCAAGCGGGCAATCTGGTGACCTTAGAGGCAAGGTGGGGGAGTCTAGTCCAAGGATTGATGTGCTTTTGGGAGGGGCGGACCGATCCGATCAGGCAGCAGTGACTTGTCCCCAGAGGAGCTGGAGGACAGACGGGAAGCAAGGAGAGACACCATGGAGCTAGTAAAATTAGATTAGCCATGGAGGAGAAGAGAATGGTATTGGAACATGAAGCTATGATGAAGGAGCTGGATTGAGAGAAAAGAACCAGCTCACATGGTGGCAGCAACTCGTCAAGACAGGCAGACAGAATCGTGCACATACCTAAGAATGTGGGCAAGGAATTCAAGAAGGGGGATGGCATGCAAAGGTGATTTCAGGGGTACGAGGCAGCAATCCACATGAATGAGGTCCTTGAGGAGAATTGGGGAGCAGGATTGTGGCCTCTCTTCCCTGAAGAAGAGAGGGACACTTTAATAGCTTTGGGTAAGGGGTATCACCTCACCTATCCAGACATGAAGGACGCCCTCCTCGCTAAGTATGGTCTTACTCCTGAAAAGTACAGGGACCAGTTCAGGTCCAGTAAGACGTCCCATTCCAACACAGGTTTGGAGTGTGTGGATGTCTTTTGCCAATTGCTGGATGGCTGGTTAAAAGGCAGTAATGTGACAGATTATCAGGGGCTCTACAATTTGATTGCATGGGAGCACCTGTCGAGTCTATGTTTTGCATATCTGCGCCAGCACCTAGTTGATAGTAAGCTGACTAGCCCCAGGAAGCTTGCTATGGAGGCGGACCTCTGGTTGAGTACCAGGGTCCACAAGAAAGCATTTGGAGGTGACTCGGCCAAAATTGGGCAGGGTCCTCAAAGAAAGGTGGGGGGGACATGGGTAAACACAGGAGTTCTCTAAAGGGCCCCCAAATAACACCCAGGGTAAAGGTTACCATCCCCCCCAGGGTAAAGGTTACCATCCCCTGGAGATAAGAAGCAAGTGGTCTCAACCAGAGAACCGGCTGAGACCAGCCCTCACAGATTTTTCGCATGTTACCAGGTGGGGCACATGAAGGGAAACCCCCGGTGGTCAAAGGGGGCTCAGCAACCCACCGGTGGTCTGTCCGAATTGTTGGATTGTGTAGCACTTGGGGATGAGGAAGAGTACCCACACGAGGGTGGGGACCCCACAGAAATGACCCTTTTCTCACTAGGGGACAGTGAGATGGTCTCAGGAACCCAGGTGCCCCCTAACACAAAGAAATACAGCACCTGGGTGACCATCAACGGGAAAAGAGTAGAGGCTCTCAGGGATACGGGGGCCAGTGTGACCTCAGTTCGGTGTCACCTGGTCCTTGAGACGCAGGTAGTCCCCGGGGCATTTCACCAGGTTATTGGAGTCGACAATTCAGAGCACCAGTGTCTAGTGGTGCAGATTCCCTTCGAGTGGGGGGGGGGCTCAGGACCCTTGAGGGTGGTTGTGAGTCCTTCCATGCCTGTCGATTGTCTGCTCGGTAACGACCTGGAGCAGTCCTTATGGAAGGATGTTGAGCTCAAGTCCCACTAGGGGATGTTTGGGTTTCCAGAGTGGGCAGGTGTGTCCACTCGGTTGTAGTGGCCCGAAAGGGTGATTAGAGGGATCAGGAGCCTGAAACAGTGGCCCAGGTCCTGCCAAGAGAAAGGGCAAGGGGTGCGGGTAACCGGCCCCTGAGACTTCCACAGCCCAGGAGGAGGCGGACCTCGAGGGGGACACCCCGGTGCCTACAGGGGAGCAGGTCGCTGAACTGGGGGACATCTCTGAGCTGACCCATTAGCAGCAAGAAAGGGGTCTCACCGGACCTTCCTACTGGGTCTGGCTCATGATGTGCCTTTGGCAGGACATTTGGGGCAGGACAAGACCTTTGACCGGCTTGTCACCCACTTGTTCTGGCCTCAAATGCAAAGTCAGTTGATTGTGCATTGTCGGTCTTGCCAAACTTGCCAGGCAAGTGGCAAGAGTGGGAGGAAGGTCAGAGCGCCTCTCTAACCATTCCCTGTGGTGGGGACGCCCATTGAAAGGGTACGGATGTGCATCCGGGGGCCACTGGATCCCAAGACAGCCATGGGCAACAAGTACATCCTGGTCTTGGTGGACCATGCCACCCGAAACCCGGAGGCAATCCCTCTGAGGACAACAACGTGCCAGTGGTGGGCCAGGCACTAATGGGGATCTTTTCCTGCATGAGGTTCCCCAGAGAAGTGGTTTCCGACAGGGGGACCAACTTCATATCAAAGTATATGATATCCCTGTGGAAGGAGTGTGGCTTTATGTACACGTTCACAACTCTCTACCACCCCCAAGGTAACGGTCTGGTGGAAAGGTTCAACCAGACCTTAAAGGGCATGATCAAGGGTCTCACTGAACCCATGAGGTGTAAGTGTGACGTCCTCTTACCATGTCTGCTCTTTGTGTACTGAGAGGTACCCCAAAAGTCTCTCTGGTTCAGCCCCTTTGAGCTTTTGTTTGGTCACCCCGTGCGAGGACCGCTTAGCCTGGTGAAGGAGGGATGAGTGGCCGCTCCCAAGAAGATACCCCAGGATGTGTTCAGCTATGTGCTCGCTTTCTGCAACCAAACGGCCTGCTTCAGAAAGCTCGCTCAGGATAACTTCGAGGCCAGCCAGGAAGAAATGAGGAAGTGGCATGACCAGAATGCCACTCTGGTAGAGTTTCAATCTGGCCGAAAGTGTGAGTAATAGCCCCTGTGGAAACTTGTGCCTTGCAGGACAGGTGGACGGGGCCCTTCACGGTGGCGGAGCACAAAAATGAAGTCACCTACCTGGTGGATTTGCAGGCTCCTTGGAACCCGTTGTGGGTCCTCCATGTGAACCGCCTCAAACCCCACTTTGAGAGGTCCAACGTGAGCATGCTCTTGACGACAGATGACGGGGGAAGCGGAGAATGAGCCTCTCCCGGACCTCCTGTCCACCCAAGAGGGGATGGGCGGTGTGACCCTCTCCCGGATCCTGACCGCAGAGCAACAGAGCGAGTGTTGCCAGTTGTTGGATCACTTTTTCCCCATGTTTTCCTTGACCCCCCCGGTGTCACTCGCTTGTGTACCCACGACGTGGATACCAGGGACCACCCCCCAGTGAAACATAAGATTTACTGGTTGGCTGACCGGGTCAAGGCCAGCATCAAAGAAGAGGTCTCGAAAATGTTGGTGTTGGGGGTGGTTGAGCCACCCAGCATCCCCTGGGCCAACCCTGTGGTCTTGGTCCTGAATGCAATGGTGCCCGGGGCTGCCCCAGAACCGCGGTTCTGCGTGGGCTATCAGGGGCTCAATGCCGTCACGCGGTCTGACGCACACCCCATCCCCCGAGCCGATATGCTCTTTGACGGGTTGGGAGCAGCCAGATTCCTAAGGTACTGGCAGATCGTCCTGACAAAGGGGGCCAAAGAAATATCTGCATTCTCGACCCCGGATGGGCATTACCAGTTCCGTGTGATGCCATTCGGCTTGAAGAATGCCCCTGCCGTGTTTCAGAGGTTGGTCAACCAGGTGTTAGCCGGGCTGGAGGAATTCAGTGCCGCATATCTGGATGACATTGCGGTGTTCAGTTCCAGTTGGGACAAACACCTGCAACACCTCAGGGAAGTGTTGAGGGAGCTGCAGACGGCAGGCCTCACGATTAAGGTCAGTAAGTACTAAATTGGGCAGGGGTCGTGGTGTACTTGGGGCACCAGGTAGGGTGCGGCCAGGTGGCACCCCTACAGCCCAAAATCAACATAATTCTGGCTTGGGAGCCCTCCAAGACCCAGGCCAGGGTGAGGGCCTTCTTAGGACTCACTGGATAGTACTGGAGGTTTGTTAAGGGATATGGCACCATCGTGGCCCCCTTAACTGAGCTGACTTCCAAGAAGCAGCCAAAAATGGTGATCTGGACTGAATCCTGCCAGAGGGCTTTTGATACCCTGAAGGCCACCATGTGCACGGCCCCCGTGCTCAAGGACCCTGACTTCGCCAAGGAATTTGTCATGCAGACCAATGCGTCAGAGCATGGAGTAGGAGCGGTGCTCTCAGAACTAAAAGAAGAGGGCCTAGACCAGCAGGTAGTCTTCCTTAACAGGAGACTACTCCCCAGGGAGCAAATGTGGAGTGCCATAGAAAAGGAAGCTTTTCCAGTGGTCTTTTAGCTGAAGAAGCTGAGGTCCTACCTGTTTGGGACTCACTTCCGGGTTCAGACCGATCACAGGCCCCTCAGGTGGTTAAGGCAGATGGGGGGGGGGGGGAATTCAAAACTGCTGAGGTGATCCATCTCCCTACAAGGAATGGACTTCATGGTGGAACACCGTCCTGGGACAGAACACGCCAATGCATATGGCCTGTCTCGGTTCTTCCGCCTTAGTGAGGAAAACTCCCAGGAGTGTGAATAGTTCCCCCTACTTACAGCTGGAGGAGACATGTGTTAGACTTGGCATCTTTTGGCATGTTTCCCCCGAGTATTTGCTTTCTGCCCTCCTGATTTTGACTCTATTTTTGCTGGTATAATGCTTCTGCACGCTTTTCGCACTGCTGATCAGTGGTAAAGTGCTGGTGCTCCTGTGGTAAATTGTGTTATGATTGGATGCACAACTTACATGTCAGCCCCCGGTAACGGGCACTGTGAGTGCCAGAGCTTGTGAGTCCACCAGTGCTAATGGGCCTGCAGCACGGATTGTGCCACCCATATACGTAGCCAAAGAAGATATAAGTGAATGAAGTTTTGTATGCCTGAACTCAGTGTCTAAAGATGCAGCCTTTAGCAAGGGTGCCCTTTTCATTCTGCGTTCATAAAGGGCACTTTTAGAAAGTGGGTATTATTTTGCTCAGTCATCCCGTGATGGGGGAAGAGGGAGGGAATCTCCTTGCGGCACAAAGGGCCTGGTCTGCCGCTCACAAAGCCGTCTCCACCTCCTGCCAAGAATGCACACCAGAGACGGTCCAACTGGTTCTGGTCGGACACAGACACCCTCTGCCTGAAAGATCCAAGGATTTTTAGATACAAATGCTTGGTCTCCGGCGCTTGAAGAAGCGCCGGTGAAGCTGCAAGAGGAACGACTGCTTTGCTGGGTGCTTTGTCGTGCTAACCTGCAGTGGATGCTTCTGTCTTGGGCAGTGAAAGGCCTGGACTGGACTTTCTGGAACTGTATTGGTGAGACTCTCCAAGGGCTTGTGGTAGAGATTTCCCCCTGTTCACGAAGTCTCAGGAACAGCAAAGACTTCAGGTTCTTTGACCCGCAGCACTGGGGACTGTGTCTTTTGTGCTGCAACCCGAAGAACGCCCCTTGATGATGTCTACGACGAACTTGCTGAACCTGTGTCCTGAAGGCACCGCAGAGGGCTCTGCCGCAATGCTGCACCATGACCCTGGTCTCACCAGCGATTCCTGCTGACACCATCACCGAGCCGCTGCTCGCACTGTGGGCACCGCACTCTTCACCACCTGGCTACACAACGATGCTGTGGCCTTCCAGACGCCGCCACTTCCCGCTGAAATTGATGCTGCTGCCCGCACCATGGTTCGGGGGGACCGCTCATGAGTTACACAACGCACCACCCTCATCCCACACCGCAGCGTTGGCCTACTGACGCCGGCGCAATCGACTCCAGCTCATCAGCCGAGGACAGCGCTTCCGCAATAACAATGCCACTGCTTGTACTGTGACCTGCTAGCACAGTGATGAGCACCGCCTCCATCTCGCACCTTGACCCTGGTCTCACCGACGACGCTATCTGACGCTGCCACTGAGTCACTGCTCGCACCGCGACCTGAGGGCACCCCATGCCGCACTGCTGTGCTTCACACCCCAGCACCAGACGCCTGTTGACGCCAGCACTCCGAATCCCATCAGAAAGGAGCTTGACCTGCAACGCAAGTGACTTCAAGGACCCTATCGCCCTGCATCAGTACTGTTTGCGGTTCTTCCCGACACCGTAGTGGCCTGCGAACCCACGGTCAGCCAGAACTGTTTTTGGATTTATTGTTCACAACGCCGTGATAGCCCTGGACGGAGCTATCGACATTAAGGAACTATTTTTAAAACCATATTTTGATAAGTCAAGATTTTGAAGCATAGTCTTGTCTTAAGTATATAAAAATTGGATATTTTTTAAACTGGTGTGGTGTCCTTTTGTAGTGCGTACACTGTATTACTGTTGGTTATGTGCAAATGCTTTACACACTGCCTCTAAGATAAGCCTGACTGCTCGTGCCAGGCTACCAAGGGGGTGAGCAGGGTTATTTTAGAAGTGTTACTCCCTTATCCTGACTAGAGTGGTGGTTTCTGCCTCCCTTTTGCGCACGTCTAAGCTAGCCAGAAATCCCATTTCTTTTTTTTTTTTTTTTTGGAAAACCTTTATTTACTAATAGAAGTACACCGCTATTCAGCCGTAAATCCCGGAGGCCAGGCAGCATTGTGAATCAGGTCGAAAACATGTACAAAACAGAAAAAGGAGCAATCAGGTTTAATTTTATGGATATTAAAGTAACTCAAAAGCAAGAGGAACCAACGGAAACAAGGAAAAGAGAAGAGGAGAAGAGGAGAAAGAGAAAGAAGAAAAGAAAAAAGGAAGATGGCAAGGCAAAGGAGCATAAAAAGCGGTGAGGCACATGTCCCAGGGGAGAGGCGGGGTAAATAACGTCATAAAGGTACCAAATCATAAAGCAAATATGTGAACGGGGAGCAGGAAAACAGGATAAGTCACGTGAAACCTGGGGAGGGGGAAACTACGGAGAGAGGCGAACCTCCGGGGGAGCTGTCTCCGGGGGTACACAGATGTCTCCCCTGTATGAATTCCAGGCACTCCAGATCAAGCCCCACATCTTGGGTTTACCCCGGGCCATGTAAACTGTTTTCTCCCGGAGCATGCACCAATCCATATTGGTCTTCCAAAGACTGACAGTGGGGGGGGTCGGAGCACCCCACCTCTGGGCGATGTCCCTCTTGGCAATCATATTACCCAGGGTGACCCAACGAGTCTGAGCAGTATTATAATCATTCGGACCCCACACGTTCAGCAGGCAGCGTCGAGCCTCCGCATGTAGAGTCACACCAGTCACAACTCTCATAACCGCATGCACTCGTTCCCAGTAGGTGGCGATGACGTGGCACTCCCAAATTGTGTGCATGAATGTGGCCAATTACCCACACCCTCTCCTGCAAAGGCCATCCTGGGAGAGCCCCATACGAATCAACCTGGGGCCAGTCACATACACCCTGTGGAGCACCTTCAACTGAACCAATCGCAACCTGGCAGAGATGGCCACCTCCTTGGGGGAGGAGACTGCTGCCTGCCATTCCTCGTCATCCATCTCAATCCCTTCATTCACCCAGAGGTCTCGCACTTTCACCAACAGGTCCGTCCGTACATTTATAAGTTTCTTGTAGGTCAGGGAAATGGCACTATCCGGCATATGGCCGTCCAACACTCTGTCCTCAAGCGGGGATGATTCGGTAACCTTGTCACCCACAGGCAAGGAAGATGTGAGTGCATGTCTCAGTTGTGCATATCGGAAGTATTCCGTGGCCCCCAATTGGAACTCGGCCTGCAAGTCAGTGAACGATTTGATTTCCCCCCTGGACATCACATCTGCGACTTTGGAAATGCCAATAAGGTCCCACCGGTCAAACCCCTTGGAGTGCCACAGTCTCCCCAGTAAGTCTGAATCATAAAGGGGAGTAGCCATGGTGAGCCTGCCCTGCCAACCCAGAGATTTTGTGACCGCCCTCCACAAATGCACTGCAGTCCTGGTGGGACCAGTCAGTTTCCGGTCCAGAGATCTAGAATACAGCGCCCTGTAATACATCCCGTCATTCATGAGCCAGCGATCCATTGCGTAACCTGGGTTAACCGCCGGTCCATAGAAGCCATGATTAATGGCCGCCAGTTGAGACGCCCAATAGTAGCGGCGTATGTCAGGCAAGGCAATCCCACCGTCGTACCACGGAATGGTCAATTTGACAATAGAAATGCGCGGTCTGCCATCCCACAACAAGGCGCGTTGCAGGCTCTCTATCTCCCCGAAGTACTTAGACGGAACTGGGTCTTGCGTGTTCTGAAGCGCATAGAGGAACCTCGGCAGGGACATCATTTTGAACAGCGCTGCGCGGCCCAGCAGGGACAGCGGCAGTCTCTTTCAACTCGCCGCAGGCGTGCCAGAGGGGGGAGCAAGTTGTTCGCGTACCGTGTCCTGGCATCCGTGGAAATATAGATGCCCAGGTATTTGAAGCCCTGCTGCGAGACCTGTATAGCACAACCTCTAGGGAGACGCGGAGTGTCTCCACACAGCACGTAGAGGTAGGACTTAGACCAATTGATGACCAGGCCCGAGTAACTACCAAAAGTACCCAGTACGTCAAAGGCTACAATTAAGGACCGACAGGGGGAAGTGAGATAAAGAAGTATGTCGTCCGCATAAAGCGAGACTCGATCTTCAAAGCCAGGCGACCATTGGATACCAGCGATGTCAGGATGAATACGGATCCATGCGGCCAACGGCTCAAGCACTAACGCAAAAAGGAGCGGTGACAGCGGGCAACCCTGTCTAGTACCTCTACGTAAAGCGAAGGAGGCAGACAAACGGCCGTTCACCGTCACATTGGCCATCGGGGAAGAGTAAAGGAGCCGAACCCAACTTATGTAGTCAGGGCCAAATCCAAATTTAGAAAGCACCGCCCAGAGGTAGTTCCACTCGAGCGAGTCAAATGCCATTGTCGCGTCAAGCGAGGCGAGCACAGTCGGTTCGCGAAGCATATGCGCCCGCGCAATAACTGCGTGGAGCCTGCGAAGGTTGAGGGCCGTGTTTCGATGAGGAATGAAACCAGACTGGTCCGGATGGACCAAGTCCGCGATCACGCCCACAAGCCGATTGGCTAGTAACTTCGCCAGGATTTTAGGCTCGGCATTTAACAAGAAAATAGGACGGTACGACCTACAAAGGTCCCGAGGCTTCCCCTCCTTGTGGATGACCACTATGGTGGCCAAGCGTTGATCAAGCGGGAGTTCACCAGCGTCTCGGGCTGCCAGGAACATGTTCCGCAGAGGTGCAGCAACAGTGTCCGCTTTGATTTTGTACAGCTCCACTGGGATGCCATTGGGCCCTGGTGCCTTCCCGGAACGCAGCGACTTTATTGCCAACGCAACTTCGTCTACTGTTATGCCTCGGTTCATGTCTTCCCGCTCTACATCAGACAGACAGGGAAGCTCAACCTCCTCCAAGAAAGAGGCCGAGTCCGATTCGGACAGAGCGGAGACAGAAGTATAGACCGTCTCAAAATAGTCAGCAAACGCTGCGGCAATAGCAGTAGGGTCAGTAAGGACCAGGCCGTCCTCTCCCAGAATCTCAGGTACCACTCGGGAAGCCAATTCCTTCTTGTCCAACCAGGCAAGAAGCTTGCTCGCCTTGTCTCCGGCGTCATAGATCCTTCCTTGCTGTTCTCTGCCCATCGCCTTGGCAGCGTCAGTAGCAGTGGCACTATACTCCGACTGCTTCAGGGAGAGAGCATGGAGCAGCTCTGGTGTCGGCCCCAGTGCCAACTGGGCGTTCAGGTCCATAATATCCGACTCCAACCGCACCAAATCCTCATCCCGTCGTCTGCGCGCTTCGGCTATCAGGGAGAAAGCCTCTCCCCTAAGGACAGTCTTGAAGGCCTCCCAAAGGGAAATGGCCGACGTAACCGAACCCGTATTTTCAGTGAAATACAGCTCGATAGACTTAGCTAGGAGGTCTCGGGTCTTGGGATTGCGAAAATACCAGGGGTTGATCGGCGCCACTCTGGTCGTTGCCAAAATACCAAAGTCAAACTTCACCCAAACCGGAGAGTGGTCCGAGATACCCCTGGCCATAAGGCGAGCACTGGAGACAGACTGTGCATTGGCCGAGGGAGTCAGAATATAGTCAATACGAGAGAGACTACCATGAGCCCCGGAATGGAAGGTGTATTGACGCTGGGCGGGATGTAAAAGTCGCCAGCAATCGATGAAGCCCATGGTATTCATGAAATCCGGGAGCCATGATTGCGCGCTACGAAGATCTCTGGACGGGAAACGATCCAAGGTGCCTGAAACGACAGAGTTAAAATCCCCACCCAGTATCAACAGCCTCTCCGGGAGGCCCAAAATGGCGCCGCCAAGGTCTTGAAAAGTGGCAGCCTGCAGTCCCGGGGGTACATAAACCGAAACTAGGACCAAAGTACGCCCCTCCCACCTGCTCACCACGGCTACATAGCGGCCTCTATCATCCACCAGCGTGGACTCCACCTCCAGGGGAAGAGACATGCGCACCATGATACCCACCCCCCGGGACCCCGTAGAGAACCCAGAGTGGGCCACCATTTTAAACCCCTTCCTATTAAGAGCTTTACATGTGTTACCAACAAGATGAGTTTCCTGCAAAAGAACAATGTCCGGAACACAACGTTTAAGCATTTGTATCACCACCCCTCGTTTAATACGATCCCCCAACCCATTCACGTTCCAGCTGAGTACATTCAAAACCTTACCCCCCATCATCAAAGATGCCCCACCCCCACCACCCCCCCCGGAAAGCAGCCATCGAAGCGTTGCATGCAAAACAATAATATCTTAGCCATGAGAAAAGTAGGAAAAGAAAAGCAGAAGAAAAGCACACACCCCAACTACCCCCCACCTTGCACCCCTGCATTAAACTAAAAGCCACCCCAACTAGCAGTGTGCCTGTCGCCCCTAAAAACTAACCTACAGAAAGACCCCAGAGGAGAAAGGAGACATCCTATCCCCCCGTCACCCTCCTATCATAGGAAAACAGAAGAAGTGAAAAATAAGGAATCAATGTCAGTGGCCGATGCCGTACGCTACAACCCTCCCAGAAGGATGAGCAGAAACAAAAAGTTTATTCCTGAGAACCTGGACCTCCTGATGCCCCCTCTGACTGGTGTTCCGGATCGGTCTGACGCTGAGGCAAAGTGTCCAGCCAGTCCCCTGCAGAATCGGGGAGATCGAAGAACAACGTCCGGTCGCCATGTTCAATGCGCAGTTTTGCTGGATAAAGCATAGAGTACCTTAACCCCATTTCCCTCAGCCTCTGCTTCACTCCCACAAAACTCTGACGACGTTTCTGGACGGCCTGGGTAAAATTGGGGAAAAAGTTAATGTCAGCGTTCTGGAATCTCAGCGGGCCGCCGCTTCTCGACGCCTGCAAAATGGCGTCCCGGTCCCGATAATTAAAGAGTCTTGCAATGATGGGGCACGGGGATGCGCCCGACTTCGGTCGGCCACCCGGCAGTCTGTGTGCTTGCTCAACTGAGAAGAATTTACTCAATCCCCCCGGTGCCAAGTGTTTCACCACCAAGTCTTCCACAAACAAGTCCACTGATTCTTCCTCAGCTCCCTCCGGCACACCCGTAATGCGGACGTTCTGGCGTCTTGCCCGTCCCTCAAAATCATCAAGTCGGCGAGCAAGTGTCCCATTAGCCGCCTTCAACTCTCGCACCTCGGCCTGCACATCCGACATATCAGAAGTCAGGCTCGAAGTTTTAATGTCGAGCGACTTGACCCTGTCGTTAGTTTTGCCGAGGTCGGCTCTGATGAGATTGAGCTCGATCTTGAGGGTGTCCACTTTGCTGGACAGCGCTTCGAGGTGGCTATGCATCTCAGCCTTCACACCAGCAATGGCTCCCATCACGTCACGAAGAGTGGGTTTCGCATCTTCAGGGGACACATCTCGATGCGGGCCCTTGGCCTGGCCCGATGTGCCCGGTGATCCCTTGGAGTGGGAAAAACGTTCGGGGATGGTGGATTGGGACTGGGTGGGCTTCTTGCTGACTCTCGGGGGTTTCCCTTTATCTGAATCACCCCTGCCCGCCATGTTGGGTTACGGGAGCAGAACGGTCCAACAGGGGGATAGGTCAAACACCTCACCACCACTCGGTCTGGACACACAGTCCACACCACCTCCTGACGAGTAAAGCGAGTTATGAAGGAGACCACCGGGGCCACCGGCTTCAGCGAGTACAACAGGTCCACACGGGGGGGCCGAAGCGGGCCTCATCTCAGTCCCAACAATGCCCGGCAACAATGTCGTCAGCGCCAGCCAGCTTCACGACGGCACTACTTGGTCCAGGAAACTCGGATTTTTAATCTGAGAACGGGTGCTGCGTCAGCATCAACTCCTCTATTGATTCCCACAGTCGTGGGACAGGATGGATCACAGGATCAATGCGGAGGGTCGGAGGGTCTTCGGAGCTCCGAGCTCACGCGGCCATCTTGGTTGCCCGCGAAGCTCCTCCTCTAATTGTGAGAAAGAAATCCCATTTCTAACACTGTGTGAGTGTGATGTGTTTACAAAGTCTGGCCATTAAAGAAGTCAAGCCTCCCACCACGTTATTTTAACCTGGCCCAGTATTAGAGTATAGGGGGTCCCACATTTTCTTTCTTTTTTGGGAACCATTAAAGCAGTCCAGACCCATTTTATACATATTTCACTTTGTGCAATAATAATCAGGGTAAAGAGCAATTGGACACGAAATTTCCCCAGTTTGTGTGCAGCCCCCTCACCAGCTAAGATCCTGAAAATAATCAAATTGAAGCTTACCTCTATGCTCTCCCCAGGATTCTCATAAGAAAGTTGCCCACCTCTTGCCAGAGAAGTTGAAAGGCTGGACACTGCCATATTAGGTGAACATTGACTGTGTTCTCTAGGGCACATGTAGGGCAAAACCTCTTCTCACTTCCTCCCATCTTTGAGAGTTTCTTAGTTGACCAATATGCCCTGTAAAAGGTAAATAGATGATTCCTCCTAAATGGTGCAGATCTTATCGTTACCCAAAGTGTAGACATAGATACTTGCCATGAATGTAGAATATCGAGTCCCGGCAGGCCCGCCTTCGAGATCTCCTCTGGAATGTTTCGAGTTTGGTCTTCACCTCAAACCAGAGCCCAGTACCACTTGAACACCTCTTTTGTGTAGGCCTCATTCCTCTTCATCTCTACTTACCATTCTGTTTTGAGCACAATATTGGATTGTCCACCGGACCAGCTTATTACCTGATAGTATTTAAATCTAGATAAGCTGTGATTTGTGCTCTTTGCAAAGAAGTCCCATGACACCAAGGATTCTTGTTCAAATATCCGACCCCAACGTACCAAACAGGTGGTTAAGAATGGGGTGGCCAAAGTATCTAGTACACACTGGGGGGTCCTAGGGATTTCCAAATCGGGGCCCAGCTGCTATAGTAGGGAATTCCAAAAACCCTTTTGACTTGAATCCACAGTTTCCACACTGCAATTAAAATTTTAAATGAATATTTTTAAAGTACTTAGGGTGGCCAAATTTGAATTGGACATGGTTACCTTCATCAGGAAGATTTCTTGTTAGCACTCTGAATGAAGACAAAATATAGTGATTATTATCCATTGACAGCTGTCTTATGTTTTTCTGAAAAAAGGCGCAATAATATTGATGAAAATATGGGAATGCTATCCCTCCATCTGATTTATTATTCCTGATTTTTTCCCACGCTATTCTAATACACCTGTTCCTCCATATAAAGCTACTTAGTTCTCCCTAAAGTGGGTATAAATGCTTGGAGTGAAAGGTATAGATATAAATTGATGATTTTGATGAATTAAGTTTTATGATTTCTTTTGAGAGCTATAGAATTTAAAACCAGGAGCCCTAATCATAAAGGAGTGTAATGTGTGCAAGGGGTGTACAACCACTCTGTATGTCAAATTGCTTGTAATTACTTGGCCAAATGACTTTTGGCACAATATTTTAGCAGAAAAGGTGTTGTGTTTCTGTTTTGCATGGAAGGGCGCATTTCATGGTAAAACATTAGTAAACAAATGCAATTGTCGTAAACAGAAGCTGCTGGTGCTCTATTTGTTCCTGTTACTTCCATGTGCTCAAGCTTAATATTGGCTGTGAATGGTGCATAATTTTGAGACGTGGCATAAAAGCATACATTTAGGAAGTTTACATAACAGGTGTGACCTGAAATCACGCACCATTAGGCTCATCTGATGGAAATTTCCCCCATGCCAAGTGCTATCCACATTTTTTACATATACTACTTCTAACAACATGTTGTCAATATAATGATTCATGGCCCCACAAAATGTGATTCTGCTATGTAGATGATAGAGATGTCTTGCAAGTGTGCTCTGGAGTCTCTGTAGCTTTTAAGTATAGTGGTGAGATGTTTCAAGTTAAATAAAGTTGGTATTGTTACAAATTGGGTTTTTTGGTTGAGGGGGGTTTGAATCCTGAAATATCATCAACAATCCTTGTCAGAGTGAACCACAAAAGTCACTAAATTAACTTCTGTTTAACCCTCTGGTAGCTTGGCACAAAAGCAGTCTGGCTTTACTTAATGGCAAGTGTAAAGTATTTATGCAGTGCCTAAACAGTAATAAAGTCAAAAATCCCACACCAACTTCGAAAAACTTAGAACAAACTGAGTAAAATTTAATACATTATTTGAGACCTAAATGACAAAAAATGCAATCATTTGAATAACAGTTATGTTTAAAGTTTTTATCAAAAACTAGTGCCTAAAATATCAAAGTAGCCCATGCGGATGTTTATTCGCATCAGACCAGGGCAAAGTTGAAAGTAATGGCTGACTGTGATTGAGTACGGTTTAAGTACATAGAGTGAATTAGACCCAGTTGGCCCCACCTTCAGACTTAGAAGAAATTTCTCTGAAAAATGCAGCAGATGACAAGGTTCAGTGGGGAATGGCAGCTAGCAACGTCTGAGGAGGAGTCGTTGTCGGGGTACCGCTGGCCAAATTCAGAGTGAAGAATTCTGCATTCAACTTTGTCAGTTTATTGGAACTCAAAAATCTTCAGTGAGACAATGCTGCAGGCTGTAGCTGACAAGGGTTTCACGAGGCTGGATTCCCCTTATTCAAGGAGCCGCTGAACAGGATTTGCTGCTGCAGAAAAAAACATAGGGGAGCTCCCACAAGGTCAGGCGACCAGCTCACCTTATGTGGATCAGTGAGCAGGAAGATTCAGTCTCCTCTTGGTGCTCAGGACACTTTTGGGCTGAAAAATTTTAAAATACCAAGTTTTGGTTTTAGGTTTTCTGGGACAATTTAGCACCACTTTCAAGGGTCCAGAACTGGGTGGGCACCACTTGAAGGGTAGGGTCCAGGTACAGGCTGTAGTTGTTGGAGCTTTTTGTGTTCCTCTTGCTCAAACAGTAGGCTATCCAGCTAGTCCTTGGAGTAACTCTGGTTGTCCAGGGTTCAAGCAGAAGGGCAGTCCTCTGAGGGTTCAGATTTAAAGTCGCAGGAGTGTTGTCTGGTAGTAGGAGAGTAATACCAGGAAGTCCAGGACAGACCTTCTGAGTGTCCACCACAGGTGCCTGAGTGGAATGTCTGACATAATATCGACAGACAGAATATCGAAATACAAAAATATCGGCACAAAAATATCGACATCAAAAATATCAGAGTCATATCTTCATAAAGGTAAGTACAAAAAGATCGAAAAAATAATATCGTAGTACAAAAATATCGAAATTAAAAATATTGTTTTTTAAATGTATTAATAATAATGTAAAAATAATTTTAAAATACATATAATTTTACAAACATTAAATAAAAATATTAAAACAAAATTAAAACTAATACATATACATTTAAAATAAATAAAACACTTAATAATTTAATGGAATTTTCTTTTTTTAAATTTCATTTAATTGATTTAATGTAAAAAAAAAATATTTTTACCCTGTATGCCTGTACCCCAAAAACCCAAAACTGACCCTAAACCCTAAAAATATCCCTGTACCCCAAAAACCCAAAACTGACCCTGAACCCTAAAAATATCCCTGTACCCCAAAAACCCAAAACTGACCCTGAACCCTAAAAATACCCCTTTACCCAAAAACTGAAAACTGACCCTGAACCCTAAAAATACCCCTTTACTCAAAAACTGAAAACTGACCCTGAACCCTAAAAATACCCCTTTACCCAAAAACTGAAAACTGACCCTGAACCCTAAAAATACCCCTTTACCCAAAAACTGAAAACTGACCCTGAACCCTAAAAATACCCCTTTACCCAAGAACTGAAAACTGACCCTGAACCCTAAAAATACCCCTTTACCCAAGAACTGAAAACTGACCCTGAACCCTAAAAATACCCCTTTACCCAAGAACTGAAAACTGACCCTGAACCCTAAAAATACCCCTTTACCCAAGAACTGAAAACTGACCCTGAACCCTAAAAATACCCCTTTACCCAAAAACTGAAAACTGACCCTGAACCCTAAAAATACTCCTTTACCCAAAATTAATAAATATTATTTAATTACCAATTAATTATTAATTAACAATAACAATAAAGTAAATATATTAGCACATTAGCTGTAATTAATTTAATTTAATAATTAATATTATTTTTCCCAATTAATTAATTAAGAATAACAAAAAATTATATATAAATAAAATTACTCTAATTAATGTAATTAACTAATTAATATTAATCAATTACCAACTAATTAATAATTAAAAATATATACAAAATTATATTAATTAATTAACTAATTAATATAAATTAATTACCAATTAATTATTAATTAAAATATGTACAAACATATATTAATTAATTAATTATTATTAAATTACTTCCCACCCTATTCCCCTATAAACCCATAACCCGCTACAGAACATATTTATCAATTAATCAATTAATTAAAATTAATTAAATTCATTCTCAATTAATTAATTAATAATTCCTACTAATTAATAATTAATTTAACATAATTAATAATTAAATTACTTCCCACCCTATTCCCCTATAAACCCACAACCCGCTACAGTAGTAAAAGATAATATTTAATTAAATGACATTAAAAATAAATAATAAAACATAATAAATACAATATAATATACACTAAATTTATTTAAAAATTGATATTAGTAACATTGAAGTTATTTATTTTGATATTATTGACATCGATATTTAAAACTTCGATATTACTGATATCATACTAATATCGATATTAAGACTGTCGATATTACTTACCTTCGAAATTTTGTCCCATCGATATTTAAACTTCGATATAATTGTATATCGAAATTTAAAACTCGATATTTTGTCTGTGTACCGCCTGAGTGAACTGAAGAGTGGGTCTGAGGGTCCTAGTTTTATACCAGCTTTCAAGTGGAAGAAATGCCTATAGTTTTCTCCTCACTGTTGGTTCTCGAATTTCCTTCCTCCCTGCCCAGGCTCCAAGAGGGTGACAAAGACTGGTGTGAATTTCTTCGTGAGTGTGCAGAGGCAGCTCCTTTTAAATGTAAGTGGGGCAGAGAACAGCTCCACCCCTCCTGGCAGGATGGCCCATCCCGCCAACACCTAGTTCCTCTTTGTGCCACTGTCTGGGAGGACTATTCAAAGCCAACTGCCTCTCTAATCACAGTCATGTGACTCAGGACACAGCCTGCAGGCACCAAATTGTTAGGACTAGAAAATGGCAACTTTCTAAAACTGACATTTTCTGAATTGTGACATAACCTCCTATTTTACAATTAAAGAGGATTTAAAATTACAATTCTTTAGAGAGCAAACATGAAAGGTATACCTGTTGCCAAAACAAAAGGTATCAAGTTATCACTTATTAAATATAATAAGGTAACCCAATTGTATCCTAAGGGAGAGTTAGGCCTCAAAGTAGTGAAAATTAATTCAGACATTTTTCACCACTAGGACAAGTAAATCTTAAAAGTACAAGTCCAACTTTTAAACACACTGTACCCTGACCTCTGGGCGGTTTAGGGCCTACTATTATAAAGGAAAGTTTAGAAGTAGCAATAGGATTATTTTGCAGGTCGAATTGACAATTTAAAATTGCACACAGGCTGCAATGGCAGGCCTAAGACATTTTAAAAAAGGCTACTTAAGTAGATGGCACAATAACAATAAATGCTACAGACCGACTAGTAGCATTTCATTTACAGACCCTGGGTACATGTTGTACTACTTTACTAGGGAATTATTAGTAAACTAAATGTGCCAGTTGGGTGTAAGCCAACTTTACCATTCTTCTTGGAAAAAGCATAGGCGCGTTAGCAGTGGTATAGTGGATGGAGTCCTAATGCCCGCAAAACAACATTTAGAAATCAGGAGGGGTGAAGGCAAATTATTGAGGGGGGGGGGCGGGTGGTCACTGCAGAGAGGGCCAGTTCCAACAGGTTTGTAATAGACTGGAAAGTGTTGGGTTGATGGTGACATGTATCTTTAGCAGGAAAGCTAGGTAAGGGAAATGTGTCTAAAGGATTACATTATATATAAGGATCCCTTGGTAACTTGAGTAACTTGGGCAATAAAGAGAAATTCAAATCTGTGGCAGCCCCCACCTTATGTGGTTGAATGTGTTAGCAGGAAGCTCAAGCTCTTTAGGTTAGACGTTGAGATGAGTGGTAGCCGGATGATTTGCTGTAAGCTAATGACTCAGATTCAATGTGTTTAGCTTGAGCCAATCAATTCACATTCTCTAGACAACCACTTGGAGGCGCTGATGGAAGGAATTGATAGCTCCAGTATAATTTGCTTGTCATCAGCATATTTGTAGAATTTATGGCTGAATGAAAAGATGAAGCCTGTTAGAGGGCTAAGTTAGATGTTGAAAGGGTCCACCCTAAAGGATTATGGAGTGAAAAAGTAGCAAGGTAAAGATGAAGAGATGAAAGGGTAGAAGTCACATAAAAAGGGACATTTTAGGGAGGAAGGGGACATTCAACCGCAGGCCAGTACCCTGTTGTGTCCTCATATTTTCAAGTCCCTTTCTCTGTGTATGATAATAAACAGAAGTGGGTCTTGAGATTATTGAGATCACTTAAGACTCCAAGGAGTGGTTGAGGAAGATTTTTCTTGTGATGTCAACAGATCTATTAATTTGGATGGCCATATTTCTTTGGATATATTGAATGCCTTGAATATATGTGAAGGACAACTGTCTGCTGATCATCATGATTAGTCAAGGGTTTTAGTCAGATTCAAGAAACCATCTAAAGATATGGAGTTGGGGGAGAGCAGACTCAGTCCTTGTGTGTGTTAATGAGTTAGAGAGGGTGTTGAGCTGACTTGTTTTACATCTTTGAAATACATTTGTGTCAAGATAGATTTCCTGTTGCAAGGCAGTTGGAGTAAAATGATCTTCTGAAGTTTTGAATAATTCTTGTAAGTGGATGGCTGTGCTGGTAGAGCATTTAAGATTTTAAATTTCTGTTTATGTTGTGAAGGTTGTTTAATGGGTGGTTTCTTCTCAGATGCACTGTTGAAAAAAGTGAAGTAATTTCACAATTTGACAGTGAATTTATAGGTTGCGAAATGGAGCGCTACTTTGTAATGGTTTGTACGTTATATTAGAGTGTCTTTCCAGATTTCTTTAAAATATTCTTAATGATTTTATTTCAAGTGCCAAAAACACAGATATACAACAACGATAGTGTCTTAAAAGGTTTCAAGGATGGATGTCACTCAGTGTTTGATTGGCAAGTAAGGAGGTTGAACTGAATAATATCATAGTTGGATGGTGCTTTTTGGCCACTTTGATGTGTTTATGATGAGCAAATACTACATCAAATCTATGTACTTCCATGTGAGTAGAACCTAAGACCAATTAGATTAGAATAATTTATTTTAGATTAGTAAATAGGCATTTAGCCATAGACATTTCAGTTGTGTGAAACATGGTATTGAGTTTGGTGAATTCAGGGAATTTTTTCACTTTGTATACAGGTGCAATACTCCTTGATTTCACTTAAGGTTGGTGCAGTTTAGCCCTGAAGCCAGATGTACCATCTAGCATGTCAGTGACATCACAGTACTGTTAATGGTGTTCTTCTGCTGGCATCTAATTGGCTGAAGAGAACAAAAATAACTGCCTTTTGGCTTCATCCATTTTCACCACTGCCCAAAATCCTGCCCAGTATTGATTTTGGGCCTCAGACTCTTCTCCACCTTAAAAATACCTTGATCTTGGCTATGCTTAAGCAATTGGAAATCTCTTTAAGTATGTGAAATAATTGGTCCAGGATCATGATGACACTTAATTTCCCTGGCACCTCACAAAACCAGAAATTAATTAGGGAATACATTATTATTTTTAGGGAATAAAGGGTTATTTAAAAGTGCACATGGTCATTTTCTAGTGTGTATGCCAAGAGTGCACCTTAGTACTGAGCAACAGGCAAGAAAGCGAGTGCTTTCTATGACACTTCATGACTTCGTATGCATTAATGATTTTACTGATGAGATACTTACATGTAGACTAGGAATAAGAAAGATCCATTCACATCTTGGCAGCTTCACCAATTTCATGTATGTCATATAATGAGATGCTTATACACCAAGGCAGATTAAGTTTTCTCTACTGTCTTCATCAAGGAAAAGCAGAAGTCCCTCTCTGTGAACTAAGGGGTCTGTGAATGATATAAAACAGTCTATTGGTAAGTAAGAGAATGGATCAGTATTGCACATTTTTGCATCTGCCATGTTACGGTTCTTTCTGATATTTCACTGAGACGTGACAATTGGAGAATAGTCATTTGTTTAAATGATCTTACAGCCTTATTTAGAATTTGGCGACAGGATACTCCATCACACAGATAGGGTATATAGATCCTGCCAGCTGTATTATAAGCATATTATATCCTATGGCACATGTAATAGTGCAGACATAATCTTGGCATGTTTTGACAGGGTTTCCCAAATGCCAAACTCCAATTAAAGCCATTCGTTTCTGCCCTTAACCACAGTATATTTTAGGAGGTGCATGTTGAAGGTGAATCATTAATGGTGTTTGTAATGTTCGCTTGAAGAAAGGGAAGGAACTGTTTCATGCATCAAGCATGAAATGCCTCCACCAGCAAGGACATTATTTTTAGGAGACAAAGTTGTCTTTGGTGCTTTTTCCAGGAGGGTAGAAAATAGTAAATGCAGTCTCAAGATGGAGATGGAAAATGAGGATGAGTAAGACTGATGATCTGAATTTTAGAACTGGTGTTATGGATTTTCATTTTTTCACATGCAAGGAAATTTATGAAGATCATTCCAGTGTTGGTGGATGGAGAACAAGATGTGTTTATGATAATGGTCGGCCTGGCTATTGGTGATCTCCCCTATCCAGGAAAGGTTTATGACAGTTCTCATCTTGCCCTTTTACAACTTCAAATGTTATTCAAAATATTGGACCATAATATTTTCCTACAATAGCTTCAATTTATTACGGGAATAAATAACGCTCTACTCATATGATTCAAGTCCTTCTTCTGTAACAGATTTTTCCTACTTAAGTTTAGCTATTTCGCAGTCACTCTGTGATCTTCATCATGTGAAATAATTCATGGAGTCTCCTTTGCCACAACTTGATCCAACTTTTGTTTTCAGTCCCTCAGCGATGTCCTGGAGATGGACCTCTCTAAAAATGATTCCAAATAACTCTCTTTAATCAATTCAAATGTGAGCATTATCTGGGAATATGCTATGTTTCAAATTCTGAAACAAATACTCTCAGCATTTGCCCTCATGTTCCTTCAATGTTCTGACTTTTCTAGTGACTTATAAATCTATCAGGAATTGGTGGAGCGCACTACTTACCCGTGAGGGTCTCAAGGTGCTGGGGGTTATTTCGAGCAGCTTCGGTCATCCGAAAAAGCCAGGTCTTCCTCAATGCTTACAGTGTGGGGCTTCATTTGATGCTAAGGAGGAGGTAGTTCCACGTCTTGATCTCAACGTAGGGGAAGGATCAGCCTCCCATTCTGGCTCTGTGAATACGTGGGATTATGTCCATGCTAAAGGATATTCACTAATCAAAGAAAGAGGTACAAGAATACAAAACATTTTCGAGTGACGTATTAACTGCCTAATATCTTCGACCTGAAATTCATTAAAACTATCTGCAATGGGTATACTAAATTTGTACTCTCACAAACATACCCAAATTTCATTTTATCCTAAAGTACCCACAGCACTTCATTCAAAAGTGCCCTTGTGTCTGCATTGAAGAAACTAAACGTTCTATGAAATTTGATCACAAGCCCCATATCTAATACAACTCTTAATGACCACTAGGGGAGAGGATGTGGCCTTATGGCTAGAGTGGTTTGAGTCTCGGCAGGGACGCTCAACTTCATGTGATTCTGGGCAAATCACTTAGGGCCAGATGTAGGTAAATAGTATTTACTGATTCTAAAATACCAAATTTTACCGATTCAGTATTTTAGAATCGGTAAATGCTATGTAGCAAAAAATCTGTAAGATTCGGTATTTACCGAATCGGTATTTACTGATTTGGTAATTGCCATTCATTCCTATGGGCCTGGAGGCTCATAGGAATGAATGGCAATTACCGAATCGGCAAACACCGATTCGGTAAAAAGTGGGACACATTCAAGGGTGCCAGGGTGTCACTTTGACACCCTGTTGCACCCCTGAATCGTGCTTGTGTGCAGATGTGGCACACATATATGCCCTATGGGCATGTATATCTGCCACATGGCACAGTTGAAAATGCACTGATTTGCATTTCCAAAGGTATTCCTTATTTACCACCAACTTATAGTTGGTGGTAAATAACGAATCCTAAAAAGGGAAAAGCAGTCATTTGAGTGCTCCCTACATTGCAAATTCGGTAATTTACTGATTCTGTATTGGGCACCAACATATGGCCCTTAATCTCCCAGTACCCAACAAAAATGAATGTGTCCCTGTGTAGTACAACTGGTGCTTCTGTAAAGTGCTCTGGCACCTTTGGGGCAAGTTCGTGCTCTATAAAACTCTGGGAGAAAAAAAAGAAAAAAACACATTGAGTCCATACATGTGTCCTTGCCCTGGCTTCCTCTCAATGCATGTTGATAGTTCAAACTTCTAGTTTTGAATTACTATCCCTAAATACAATTGTTAACAAATACCTTTCTTGTTGAAAAGAAACCTCTTCCAAGCCAGTTTTCTTCTTCATTCACTGTTGCAAAAGTAGATTTTCACAATTGTTCGGGTCCTGCGGTGCTTTGGTACCCAAGAGCTAAAGTACTGCGGTACTCAGGAATCACAAGATTCCTCAAGAAACCTGCAACCACAGGATAGGTGAAACACTTACATGGGGGTCGTTTACTGAAGCCTCCCAGCTCCTTGCTTCTTCTGGGTGCTGCTGGACTTCTTTTGGGGGCTTGATCCCAAGCTGGCAAACACTTGCATGAAAGTTAGCAGTTGGATTTCAAAGGTGCTCCACTTGTAGTCAAATTCTGTTTTCCTTTTCTCTGTTCTTTTTTATCATTTCTTTTTTTTCTTTCCTTTTCCGTTTTTTTCTTTTCTTTCCAATATGGTAGTTTCTTCCTTTGGTTTCTATTAGGTTTCCCAATCCATCATGGAGATTGTCACATTGGGTGTTTCCTTATTTCCGGTTCCTGTTTATTCCATACATACTGGCTCCTGGTCCGTTGGCGGATGTTTCACAACCATGTAATGTTCCTTTGCTTTTGCTACCTGCTGGTTTCTATTTCTTATCCTAGGAGGTAATTCTTCTGGAACCCTGTCCTTCACTCTAAGATCCTCGATTCTTCCATTTCAAGCTTTCATCGGGCGAGGTTTATGTCAGTAACTTTTTCCTCCAGGGACTCTGACAGGTTCCATTAGCTTCTTCAGTATGTAATTGCCCATTTCTTGGATAGCTCACTTTCTGACTCCAAAATTTAACTATGTGCAGCTTTGATTAGACTGAACACTTCTAAACACTTGGGTAGTCCATTATAATCATCTTCCCAAAATACAGAACAATTTTTAGAAGCTTCTGAAATGTGTGAAAAAGTAGAAAATGTGGTCATTAAAGAAATCCTTTACTTAATAGTTTTTCATTAAATTACCATTCTTTATTTTGATAATGCTGTTATCTTTGTTTGTGTTTACTTTGAAGTGGTGTGAGGCTCTTGTGATATGGTGTACCATACCAATGTATAACATGAATAAATAAAAATAAAGTTTTTCTTCTAGTACCTCTGATAGCAATTCTTAGCTCCTTCACACTGTAACTTGTGCACTGAACATTCCAAGTTGTCGCCTATCCATTTAAATGCAAGGGCTCTCCCTTCTACCATTGTGTGGATATGATGCCCATCTTTGGTTTCCTCCTTTTGAGTAGCTAACATGTTCAAGGCACAGGCTATGCTTCAGTAAAGGTTTGCCACCAGGGCTTCAAGGTCTGGGGCATTTATCAGGTCATTTCTGACTGTTTTGAGGATCACATCAAAGTTATTATTGATTTATATTCGTAATTTGTTTTACAGTGGCTCATTAACATGTGGTATATGACCATACTTTTAACAAAGGTTGGTTAGTATAGTTAGGTCAAATGGGTGTCGGCTGTCCATTCAAGTCTGTTGGGCTGCTTGTCAGAATTCAAAACTGGCTTACCAGCAGCTGTCTTCAATTACTTGCACGGGAACAGAAGATGCTAATTCCCAAGTCCCTCTCCAGGATTCCTCAGAGCCAGAGTTAAATCATGACTCTAATTAACCCCAAAGGGGGAAGGGGGATTGGATAAAATAATAAAGAACAATAGAAGAGACTGGTTCTGGACCTTCAGGTTTACTGCCTGGCTCTTCTGTCAATCAACGCGTGACCAAATTCCTGAAGATACCTGAGGGAACTAACACATAACAATTATTAAGCTCTCTATCTACTCAAAACTAACCCTTTTCCTATTGACTTCCTTGTTACTGTTAACCTACCCCTAGTCCTCTTGCAACCAGCCCCTCTTCTCTTTTCTGATGTATTTCTTGCTATTCCTTAGGGTTTTGGAACTGCTACATCTGCAAAATATTTAACAGCTTAGTAACTCTTAATTGTTTTTTACCTATTTACTGTTTACTTCTTAAGCGTTGTTAACCTACCAGTTATACTGAAGGCTTCTATTTATTCCTTTATGAGTTTCTTCTTTTTAAGCTCTGGTTTTTCACTGTCTTTTTATTTATTCCTTTAATCATTTTCTCCTTATAATAGTAATTATGTTAACAACTAATTCTTTTCTTTCCTCAGATAAGATCAAGAACACAGTATTTACAATGTCTCTGATGGATTTTTCCAATAAGCAAGGTAAGTTCTTTAAGAGATAATATAACTCAATTTCTGTTTTCATTCTCAGTATGCTTGACCAACTTATCAATTGTAACTTAGCTTAAACGTGTTTTTCTTCTTTTCTCTATCGTCTTCTTCTCTCAGGAACTGTCACCATAGCTGAGGCGAGAACTCTGACTTATCCGGCTCGACGAAATGAATTAACTGAAGTTTCCACCTCATGAAACCTCCAACTCGTCTCACAAGAATCTGTCGAGCGCTGTGACTAAGGGTTTCCACTAAATTAGGCCGTTAAGGGTGAGCTACAGTAAAAAAAAATACGAGCTACAATTCACAGATCCTACCTCGATTGGGGCTTTAGTGAAGTGCGCACTCGCTAAGGAGTGCGCACGTCACCGTAATCTTGCGCCGGTGTTTCTCCAAACACTAGACCGCTACTTGCCAAGTCTGCGGCGGCCATCTTAGAGTTCCGCGCTTGCCACAGTTTGGTCCAAGTAGGATTTTTCCTTCTTTTTGGTCAGCAGGAGCTCGTCAGGAAACAAACAGATCTGGCCTCAGACACAGAGTGACCAGCGGTCCTGACACTGCTCACAACTTGCCCAAAGCCCAGTTCTTAAATGTGTTCTAAAAAGCCTTTATGGTGGCTTTGAGTAGGATTTGTCATGCAACCGATAGATATTCGTATAGAGAAGATTTTAACCTCTGCCATTTATTGCCCTGTAAGATCTACTCGAGAAAATGATTTAAGAAAATGGGTTTGTATCCTGGTCAATAATAGATCATTGCTATGACAGTTAGATGGTTTGGACTGATTGCACTGTGACTACTCATGCACTTGAAGGACGAGAACAAGATATCAAATAGTTTTTGCAGGTTGGATCGGTGGTATGTATTGAGGCTCCACATCTTCATTACAAATTTTATTCTGTGAATAATTTATAATTTTTACATTTACTTTTGCATATTAGGCTGAAAGTAAATCCACTATATATTTCTTGGACTAGTTTCATGAGACCCAATTTTTATGTGTTAATTGCTTTTTACTGTCGACCTAAACAAAAAGAGATGCAGCAGTTTATTTTTTTGGTTTGCTCCAGCATATTCCATGGTTTGGCCTGGTTACTCAAGCAGTGGGAAGTATTATGTGAGGTTTTTAAGATGTGTAGGCAACAGGAGGGAAATTAAACAGGAATGGGAGAAGCTTATGGTGCTGCTGTCAATGTAGAATGACCTTCTGTGGCAGCCAGGTGCTAGTGAGCAGTGCTATAAAGTTTGCCACCTTGGATCCTGATTCTAGCTAAGTCAAGTTTCTATCAGGAAAAGAGCCTGGAGAAACTGCTGAATGCTTTCTGTGGTTTGTGTCTAGGGAAGCAGTACTTTAAACATATCAAGCGGATTGCCTTTCAGCGGAGAAAAAGCACAATGTATACAGGGTGTGTGAATGAGAAGGACCTGTTGCAGATCAGGCTGTTGGTAATGTACTGTGCTTTTAAGTAATCAGAAACTCATATGTATAGACAGACGTTGGCCATCTTAGATCTTTAAGTATAAATTACCTCATGGTTCTCAGTGTCCTTTGCTAGGCAATCATGCTACACTCTCAGATTTTATTTTCTTAAGACAGCTTTCTTTCTAAAGTATTATTCTTATGGACATTTGGATTACAGTGGAGTAATCCTGATAGTCATGTGGATGTAAACAAACTCCTGGTCTCGTATTGAAATTCGGAGAGTTTGTTATACAGAGATATTTCTAAGGTATATCCATTTGCACTTACAATTAAACTTAGCATTTTTTACAGGTTACTTATGACACTGATTTGTTTTAGGTATTTGTTGCAGTTGGAAGATTTCCTTAATTAACAGAAGTGACAAGGCAGAGTGGTGGTGTCCTGTGCCTCTGTTTTTCTCTCTTGTCCCAATCTATTTTTCCACTTCTGCCGCTGTCCTACAAAGTCTGGTGTTTGTAGTCACTGGTGTGGCTGGTGAGAACAGAGATATGGAAAAAAAGCTTTGGTATCTCTGGATCTTGTTCACAAGGTTAATGCAAAGCTAACACTCCCCCTAGAACAGTGCAAAGGATCTGATGGCCATGTGTCAGTGGAACAGATGAGGGTTGAAATAAATAGGTAACCTCTGTCAAGTGGCTTTCTGTCGTTTGGTTCTTGGAATTAACACCTTTGCAAGCCCAGAGAAGAAGAAGGATGTGTATTCCCCCATACAAAGCCAGCATGGGTATATGCTAAAGAAAGCACGGTGATCTAGTCATTTTGGGAGATGCTAAGACTTGAAATACTTATATATGGTCTCAAGGTAATGGGTGCATGGGTGAGTTAGGGATGATTATGAGCTCACAAAATGGTGCCCTACTATTGCAGGCTATTCAGAAACCCATTTATTTGCTTTATCTTTGGGCAGCCTACTTCTAGCACCTACAGACATTGGTCAGGCTGAGTGGTTCATCTAATTTAGCAGTATGTATTTTTAGAAAGTATCTGCCAAATGAGAAATAATAGTATCTCGACCTGTTAAGTTAGCCCTCATTGCATGTCAGTCACGTTGTGGGTAGAGCTATGCTTCAAAAAGTGTTGGTGGGTGTGGTTTTCAAATTTTATCAAATGCAAAATCTTTCTAGTGCTGCAGTTGCATCAACCAAGTGGTGGGCATATAATCTTCTTCAGAATATAAGGGATGAGTCAGATGACCAGATACTCTGTCGAAATTTCCCTAGTTTGTACCAAACTATGTGAATCCTTGAAGAGCCTTTTCTCCATTTGCATCTTGAGGATGCAGCTGTGTCAAACCTTATCACTTCCAATTTTGCTTGATGTACTTGTTCACATGCATGATTTACATGTATTGAGTTGCCTTATTGTTACTCTATTAACCCATTGTCCAGTAAACGTCACTGACCTTAAATAGTTATCTGTATGATATGTTTTCATAAATTGCAAACATGGGTGCTCGCATGTAATGTCTCTGTTCTGTAAGTACTGGCTTTTAATGCACACTGTTTTTTTTCTTAAGTGTCATAATGAAAATTCAGCATTTGTACTCCACTAGTACTCCACTAGTATTGCTTTTCTGTGATAGAGGTGCCCACTTTCACGCGCAAAAGATCATATTAAAAGAAGTTACCAAAAGCTAATTCCAACTTCTTTAGGAGCTGTGGCAAGAACCCTCCTGCTAACTCAATGCGTTAGTCTTCACTTATTCTTTTGTCAAAGAACTGTATCATTGCGAGTGCACTTCGTAGTCTTGACAGATGTCAACCTTGGTGGCTACTCTATTGAGCACATTGTTACATTTTCTTGTCATTGTCTTGTATGTTTAGCATGCGTGGCAGAACGCGAATGTATCATATTCCAACAGGAATTGCGTATCTCTTTGCTTTGCAAAGGGTCTTTCATAATGAGAGATTTTTGTTCCAGAAGCACATATTAAGAAATAAGGGTAATCCCATTTTCAGAGGATTATATTAAGAAGGCTTTTATTTTTACTTTCGGAAGGATTGGTTAGGGATCTTTATGGGACAGGACATTCAAAAGCCTATGAAAGAGATTAGCACTGCTAGATAAACAAAATTCTGATTTGAGGGATGAATAGAGGGAATGATGAGAACACTCTTTCAGATATTATCTAAAATGGATTAGCTTTCATCAAGAGGTCATTGAGGAGATTAACGGTTTCTCTGAAGGTTTGTTCTTTGCATGTCTCTTAATCTACAAATAAAAAGTCTGGAGTATTTATTTGAAACTTTAGTAAATAGTCTCACTTGCTGGTTGATCGGAGAAGAGAACCCCCATTGGATGATGTTACGATGAGTACTCACAACCACACAAATCATTGTCTAGACTACATAATTGTGCCAGGTCTCTCCATGTGGGACAATGAAGGACAATGGCCTAAATAATTAATAATTAACAGATAAGGATGTGGGTTTTATGATCAAATTGATTTAATGGGCAGGGTGATTGCTCACAATGTCTTAAGGTGTTTCTAGGAGAGCTCGAAGAAGAGTAAGTGAGAAGCCTTGGTACACATTTTTTTTATAGGCTGTTGAAAGGTTGGTTGGAGAGACTGCTAAATACCTCTGCCTGCCTAGTCAGAATGACCTGCAAATATGGGATTTGAGGCCTGTTGAAGAGGTGAATTCAGAACAGTCACATTACAGATGGATATAATTGTTGCCTGAGAGGTGCCAGAGAAATGACGTTTTCATACTGACTATATGCATAATCTGAAGTAAAATCTATGTTATTGGGTGGAGGATTAGAAAAAGAAGAAATGCTACAAAAAACTGAAGTAAATTATAGGTTGACTATGCAGCATTGGGACCAAACATTGAGCACATGACAAGATGAGGTCAGGAACATTATCCCTTGCCTCAGTGTACATCGTAAATGTTTGATGGAAGTATCTTTGAGTAAGTAGCATTGTATTTTTTTTACTTTTACTGAGATTTAGGGCCTTATTTAGAGTTTGGCAAATAGAATATTCCATTACGCACATGTAGGATATGCATCTCCCATACCACAAGTGCATTATGGTCTATGACCCTTGTAATATGGTGTACAGGGTATATGTCACAGTTTTGACACAATAGCCGATTCTTCAAACTCTAAATTAATCCCTTGGTCTTTAACTCATTCAGTCTTTCAAAAGGGCAGAGTGAAGATACCTTTAAAGATTATTTTGCTTGCATCTTCTGGGTCAGAGACCATTTCGTTTTTTAGGTAATTTACCAATAAAACATAGAAATGGCTTTGGCTGCTGCCTGTGCTTAAATTGTTAAAAGGTATGGCCACTGTAGCTTGAACCACCCATTGCCCCTATCAGCTCTGCCAAGGACAGTATCAATCCAACTACTTACCATAACAATTCTCCAAGTGTGACAATTCAGAATATCCAGGCCACTCAAAGCTATAAAAAGTGCATGGGCTGCAGGTGTTATTTATTTTTAATGTAAATTGCACTTGGTTTCCCTCCAGCCCATGGAACAGAAACTGCCTTATTAACAGTTCTGGATGAACTCAGAGTGCAAGCAGACACAGGCCAATCAGTCATACTGGTGCTATTAGGTATGTCAGCCGCATTCGACACGGTTAACCATAAAATCCTTCTGAATAGACTTATGGATATTGGGATAGAGGGAATGGCACTGAATTGGTTTCAATCATACCTGTTGGATAGACAGCAGGCAGTGGCTCTACCTCCCTTTCTATCTAAATATGGTTCTATCCAGCACGGTGTCCCCCAGGTCTCTGCGATTCAACATATACTTGAGCCCACTAATCTCAATTATCAAATCTTATGGAATTGAATTGATGAACTATGCAGATGATACACAACTTATTTTTTCACTGGAAGGTAATCAATCAGTAACACTTGACAAGTGCCATGAGTGTTTGCTAAGAACTGCAAGCTGGCTCAGAGACAACTCCCTACAGTTCACTGGAGATAAGAAAGAAATGTTCTACTGTATGGTAAATAAAGTCCTTCGCCCACTCTCGGCCAATTTGTGGCCCACCCCTACAGAAAAAAAACGAATTCCCTCTAAGACAGTGCGCAATCTGGGGGTGACGTTCGATGATATCCTAAGTCTAGATACCCAAGTGAATAAAACAGTTGTAACCTATTTTTCTCTCATTAGAGCATTACGGAAAATAATTCCTATGCTACTGACTTCAGCCAGAGCACTGGTGGTGAGAAGTGTTATCCTGAGTTGGTTAGACTATTGTAACGCTCTACTACTGGGTTCTCTGAACTCTATGATAAAGAAGCTTCAAATAATCCAGACAATAGCTGCCAAGTTAGCTCTTAAGAGACAGTATAGTTCATTTGCTTCCTTTGGCCAGGCTCCTCTGCAGTAGGCAGGAGGCTAATTAGGGCCAAGGTTGGGACAAGTGTAATGTCATCTCGTGCAAAAGGGTGTGTGATGTCACACCTTCTACCGCTAGCATGTCAGTGAAGTGACGGCCATGAGAGTGTCACTCATTTTGGAAGCAATGTCAGCTTGCCTTGATCGTTTCTAAAAATGTCATTAGAAGTAGGTGACTTTCCAAGATAAGATAGGGACACACTCAAAAGTAAAAAGATAAGGACATCAGTGCGTCTCCTTGACAGCAAATCGAGTTGGTCACGAGGAGGGGTGATCTGAAGTGCTTCCTAACAGGCACTCAGATGATTGCCTCCGTTAGGCGCTCACTCTTAATACCAGTGACACTTTCATAAAGGTAAGGATAATGTATATTTGTTCAAAATGCTTCCTTCAGATTGAGAAGGGACAAGAGTGCAGAACAGTCATTTCACAGGTGAATATAGCTGCCTTGCAAAGAAATAATGGGATCAGTAAAATGAAATTAGATGGATATTCAGGGCATGGTAGAGGAAACCTCAAAGGCAGAGAGAGAGAGACATTTTCTGCATTCAGCTCCTCTGACCTCTTCCATACTGCTGTACAGATTAAGTCTGAGGCCTAAATGTTATCAGCTCTGAGGTTGCCAGATTCCAATGTAAAGGAAGACTTCTACCTTATCTGTGTGCATTTTCCGTCCTGGCACATGAGAGGAACACAAGAAGCCCATCAACCTACATATTCAAGGACTCTGGTATTCCACACACTTCGCACTGATGATAGGACTTATCTAGGAGCTACGTCAGCCTATGGTTTTTGCATAAATCTGTAAAGGTCAGGGCCATTCCTTTTAGGATTCCTTCCTCAGTTTGTCAGGCACGACGCGATTTTTGGATATGCCTTTCTGCATGGTCCTGCTTTCCATGCAGTAGGGGGCCATATCACATAAAATGAGCTCTGAGAGCGCTGATTTAAGACACCGTTTTACCGCAGTTTTGGATGGCTGTTGTCTTAGATACTTGAGTCACTGAAGCAGGGTTATTTCACCAAATTAGACAGTGGCAAATTGTTACTTTTCACAGGAGCGTTCAAGGGATGTGCCACTTTTGGCTGTAAAAGTAGCAGCATTTGTTGACATTGCAACACAATTAAAAACAGACAGTATACAAATACAAAGTATTCGAAACAGAACGGAGTACATATAACACAACACAATAACAATCACAAAAATTAGCCCAAAACACAGCAGCATAAAACACAACAGAACAGAACACATACCCACCACAATACTCCACACAACAAATATGTACAAATGCTTTTGTCCCACAATGTCACCTTCAGAGTTCTCTTTAAAAACAATGTTGGAAAACATGTTTGGTGCAGGCACTGTCTTAACTTGCCCACAAGAACATACAATAGTGTGAGTCAAAAAGGTTTTGTGATCGGAGTTAAGAACTCCTCCCAGTAAGAAACGGCAACTTTTAGTGTAAAATGTTTCCTAAAATATAAATAATTGTGGAACAAAAATGGCTTGATGTGCTATTGGAAAGAACTGAAGTCAAGTCAAAGAAAGCCCGGCCCACATTGTGTTGCCTCTCAGTAGCAGAGGGGATTCTTTAGAGACTCAATGAAAAGTAGTGGAGAGGGCAGACTGGAACATTGCATGAAAATGTATCTTTTATTAATTGTGTATGCATATCATAATGTGGTCCACTAATAATCACAGCTGGTGAATTCATTCATTAACCTTGTTTCCTAGGAATTCTGAATGGGTGATCTCAGATTGTTCAAGTCCACCAATTTGGAAATGGACGCGAAAGAAGCCTTACTGTTTACATATCAGTAATTGACACCATTGGGACAGTTTTAATTCATTCACTGCGTGAAAAGTTATCACTGCAATCGTTTTGTGTGGGTATCAGTTTACACACGCTTTGCAACCGAGAGTAAAATATCAACAAGATCTTTTAAATTTAATAAAATTAAAGAGGCGCGTCCTTCTTGGCTCCGCGAATGAAAACCATGTAGAATGATTACTCACTTCGATACTTTAATTTCTGTATTACATTGACTAACATGACCTTAAATTTTAAAACTATTTTCTACAATGGAAGATAAAGGTGATGCTTTACTATAATCAGAATAATAATGCAAAATAATCTAGCATTAGGTATTTTATTTCTATACACTTTTGTCCATGAATTATAGTAATTGGCATCGCTATTAGTATTTGGCAGCTTAGAAGGTTCATGATTACCAATGGAAGCATAATGCTGATGTGGCCGCCTCACATTAATTTTATTTTTCTACGGTCAATATAACAGCATCTGGATAAAAAAGCCAATCAGATGCATGCCAGTCTTGCACTAGCGTATCACACCCAACTAAAGTTCACAGTACATCGCACCACGTTTGGTCAATGTAAAATGGCCTCTAATCTCCCCAAAGATGGTAAATGACCACCAAACTAGTCAGAAGATCACATCATTCATTTGGATCCGAAGAGTGCACTGACAGCCCTCACGGGCCAGCACCTGCAGCCTGTGCTGCACTTGTTCAAGGAAGGATTTCGGGCACCATTTTATTCACACCAACCTCAAGGCCATTGAGGGGTCAGGAAAAGGGAATCCACAACATTGCTTTTCTATTCAGAGTGTCTTTACATGCTGCTAAATCTCTTTTTTAGCCCATCCCTTAGTTTATCCAAAGGGTGTTAATATTAGCCCATTACCAATGAGGTGCTCTATATATCCCTTTTCCTGCACTCGGCTGCTTAACCTTTGAGTGCCTACAAGAAAAAAAGGCAGAATTGCATTTATATAATGCTTACAACAGTGGCTGGAAGTTAGGAGCCCAGTTTTATTTTATTTTCATTCAACAACTGTCACATATAAATAGGTTCACTAAAATTGTGTTTCCATGGCCCCAGCATTCTGCAAAATCATGTTTTTTTCTCATTTCCACATTACACTACATCTGCCTTATAATTAAAAATTCCTCCAAAAGAGAAATTTTGGGGCATATTACCAAGCAATAGTGATAATTATCGCTATTGCTTGGGTATAGACAAAAATTTACAGCTGAGCTGCGGCGATTTTGACTGCAAATAAACCTTGGTATTACCAAGGTTTATCGCAAATGCGATAAAAATCGCCGCAATGCATGAATATCGCTGAAAAGTCCGCGATATTCATGCATTACCGAGCTAATGCTCTTAGCCATGTTATCCACCTCCCATTGGATAACATGGCTAAGAACTGCTCAGGGCAGGTGTTAGCTTTTGGAGATATTCACGCTTAGCGCAAATATCTCCAAAAGTTAGTAATAGGAGTTAGCGACTGTTTTCAGTCGCTAACATCTTGGCACGCCCACTTAGCATGTCATTAGTGATAAATATCACTGACATGCAAAGTGGGGCCCAAGATGGTCGCTATCTCCTACTAGCTGTCGCTAACTGGTGTTAGCGACAGCTAGGTAATAGGGAGATAATTTTATCTCCGCTTTCTTGGATTTTAAAGCCAAAAAAGCGGAGATAAACCCCCTTGATAATATGCCCCCAGGTTTCTTGCTCAAATGTTATTACACAAAAAGTGCTACATGTATTTCTGAGCAGTGGCAACTTCTTCAAACAGTTTACTCAGTCACGTTTCAGTTCCTGACAGCTATATTCAGGTGTTAAACAGGTACTACTGTGGCACACCTTTAGCCATACACTTTTAATTATTACTAAAATAACCTAATAAAATAGTAATACTTGTACAAATTGTGCTGTATTGTGCCACATAAATAATTTCCCTTTCCTTGTTCTTATTTGTGTTAATCACTGCTGCCTAATTCCAATGGCTCTGCACATAATCGCCCCTTGCTTTTCATCCAACAGCATGTTGCACTGTGGGCTTTTAGTTTAAACACAACCATTATAGATTCAAAACCCAAGTAGGCAAAGTTCTGTTGGCTACAATGACAGAACTGGTCAATGGTGTTTTTTCAGTCATTAAGAATCTTGTCGGATATGTTTTGAATGTTTATAGAGTAATTAAGTCACGTTTACACCTGCTTGTTTCACATCTAAAATGAAAAGTAAATTCTATTCACAATTTTATGAGGCTTCACTCTTTTGTTCACATTATGCATTAAAACAAGTAGGCCATGCAAATCATTTTGACTTTTCCATAGTGGAAAGTCGAATATCGTGCTTCCCAACAGAAAAAAGGCACAACTTGCAGTAGGGCAGTCCATGTGTCCCTTGTGCTAGTACAAAGAAAGACATGGACCCCTGGCCACTGTTTGAACTGTGAAATACAGCAACAATCAGGTTTCAATTGGCGCCTCAGGCCTCTGGGCTCTGGTGAACCTGCCCCTGCTGCCCCTGATCACATGAGCAACAGCAGAGCAACCTTCCGTAACACACAGAATAAGTAACAGACATGTTGTAGAAGCAGGAAGTACATCACATGGTTTGTCTCAAACTTATGGAATATCTACAACTCAGGTGGCTTACTTACAGAAGAGGAAGTGAGAGGAGTTATCAAACTGTTGTATGCTCTCTGTAAACAGACATAAACATACAAGAAGCACAACAGCCCTGGCAGAAACAGACATACCTCTTATTGAATGATCATGCATTTATGTACTCACACAGGATGACGTGGTATGTTTGTTATGTTATTTATACCTATTATAGCTCAATGACTCATACCTTTAGGTGTATCTTGGCACTTAGCCACCACAGTAAAACCACAACAAACTAAAACAACCAGGTCTTCAAGAGTTTTTTAAACTTGACAAAATCTGGACAACTGCGGAGAGAGTATGGAAGTTGATTTCAAGCTAAGGGGGCAGTGAAGGAGAAAGCTCTACAGCCAAATTTCAAGGAGCAGATGCGAGGAACAGTCATTAGCTCTTTATTGCTAGATCTAAGAGTTCTAGCAGGACAATAATAATGCAATTTATCCTTTAAGTGAGTGGGGGTTCTGCCCCTCAAAGATTTGTAGGTGAGGCAGCAGATCTTAAAAGCCATGCGTTTCGTTAATGAGTTCCACATTTAGCACTAGAAAGCATTCAAGAATACTACTTTTGTCTGGTTAATGCGGTTTCCATGATATGGGTTTACTAGTGTGGGTGAAGTTATGTTCCTCAAGTAGACACTTTTGGTTTCTCTTTGTAATACATTAATGCTTTTTTTATTGGTGTCTCCCTACTATAAGATTAAACACAGGCATGTCAGACAATGTACATTGCTTCTCTTTTTCGTCCCCATGTTTTGGTGCCTGAATATTATAGGGGCAAGTCAGGTGCCTTCCTCACCACTACAGGTTGTAGTATCTCACACCAAGTTTTGTGAAACAATCCCTGATTCATATGGCATATTAACCGCATCGCTGCAGCGGTTATTTTTCCACTACGCGGCTTTTTTCTAAAAGCCGCGTCAGATGACGAGCTCAGCTCGTCATCCGCACACGCCCCCCGTCATCAGCATCGAAGGGGTTAAGCAAGTGACCTCAATATATTCTTTGGTTTTTCAGAAGATTGGGCAACAACAGTGAAACAACACCTCTTCATGGAACAGGTACATTTTGGGCAGAACCATTGTATTCTTCAGTACTTCACAGAACAGGTACAGCTAGAGGAGCAGTAGAGTACGATTTCCCTATCACAAGACACATACAAATCAGAAAGCAGCAGTGGAAGCTTTGTTTCCCTGCAGAACAGGGATTGCAAGGCTGTGGCAATGTCAGCTTTCTTCTCTCAGAGGAGGCAGCCAGTACAACCTTTCATTCCCACAGAACAGGTACATTAGGGCAGAGTACAAGTTTACAGCACTCACTAAATATGCACAGTTAATGCATGATTGGCATGTTGGGTACAGACACGTCTATGAAGAGGTGCTTAACTCATTGAGAAGAATGAATATGTGGTTGAGTGAATATGCACATTTTGCCACCGTTTTCACTTTGGTGATTTTCCATGTCAGCTTCCTGAAAGTCCTGCTGCTGTCACTCGGAGACCTTCTGTCACTGCTGTAAATCTTGGTTTCATATCCTGCAGTCTTGCTGCTGTCACTTCCTTGAGATACAGCTTCTGGCATTCACATAGCCTTTTTTACTAACACACTCTCACACGCTCACCTCTCAAAGACACTTACTTGCCCTTCTTACACACTCAATCTCCCAACGACTGCTTTTTTCTGCTCATTTTCAGTTTCCCACCTCCTGTTATCAGAAGCTGCTTCAGTTGCTTGTCCCTTTTACAGATGTAGACACTCGAAGATGGCAACTTTTGACCCTGCTCTCAGGCAGGTCGCTCCCTACGCTGCTGTTTGGCTCTTGGTGGTAATTGTTGTTACGCGCTGCTGCAGCATTGCCTTTGGTTATACCCGTCTTGCTGTACTTTGTCTAATTTTCTTCCTCCCTCCTGCTTTCTGGTTCTGTGCCCCGTTATACATTGCCTAAATTCCTTTCTTCCTCCTGCTTTGTTTCTGTGCCCTGTTGTACGTTGCCTAAATTCCCTTATCTCCCCCCTGCTTTTTGTTTCTATGCCCCCTTTCTAACTCCTGCTCCCCAGCTGTCCTTCATCCGTTTTCCCGCTGATGCGTCCCTGCGGACCCGCCCCCTGTCTGCCAATTCGCCGCCCCGCTCCTGTCTCCCAGTTGCTCCTCCCTCCCACTTTTCCTCATATGGAGGCCGCGCAGCGGCTGTGCAGCGGACGTGCATAGAGGGTGCTCAGCTGGTGTGCTGAAGCCACGCCTAAGGCAAGCCTGTCTGCACCCATCCGCGTCTGGACCGCAACCAGCGCCAGAACCCCTGGCCCCGCGAACGCCAAAATGCCTGTCTCCACTGCGACTCCAGCACCCTACACGCACGCAACGGCGGCTGATCCTGCACCTGCTGCCTGGGGGGAACATCCTTTACCACGCAACTTTTACAATGCAGTACCTTTACCACGCAGGTATTACAACGCAAATCGTTACAACGACTTGCGCTGGGAGGCGCTGAAGGATAGGGAATAATTTAATTTACTATCCAAAACCTTCCCTACTATCCACGGGAACTGGAGTTGGAATAGTAAATTAAACTATTCCACTATCCAGCGCCCCCCAACACAAGTCGTTGTAATGACTTGCGTTGTAAAACCTGCGTGGTAAAGGCATGGGTGGTAAAAGCATGCGTTGTAACGACATACATCCCTGCCTGGCCGCCCGAAGCGCAACCAAGGACCCTTCTCCTGCCAGAACTGCTGCTTCACCAGCATCCGACCTGCCAACCCACCGACTAGGAAAGAACCTAACCACCTCAGCTGCATTCTTCTCAACACCAGCTCCGCTGGAAACACTGCGTTGAACTCTGGGACCTACTCGACTCTACCTCCCCAGATGTCCCCTTCCTGACAGAGACCTGGCTGAACCCCTCCTCGGAACTTGGCATCGACATAGCCATCCTGAAAGGATACAAGATCACTCGCAGGGACAGCACCAACGGAGTAGGAGGAGGAATCGCCATCATCCACAGGAACACCCTCAGAGTCTCGACTAGCACTGACGACACCCTCAGCATTGCCAAACACCTGCACTTCCAGATCCACACTGACCCCACCACCACTCTCAGAGGAACCCTCGTGTGCAGACCCCCGACCCCGACAACAGTTCAGCGACTCCATCGCTGACTTTGTCAGCACACACACCCTCACCTCCACAGACTCCATTCTCCTTGGGGACATAAACTTCCACCTCAAGAAAAAAAACAACACCAACTCTACCACCCTGGTCGACAACCTAGGCAACCTCAGTCTCAGACAACTCATCACAACACCCACCCACTCCGCTGCCCACATGCTTGACCCCCATCTTTTCCGCAAGCCCCCACGTCTCCTTCAACCACACCACTGAACTCCACTGGACTGACCACCGCTGCATCCACTTCTCCTTCAAGAAGGCCACCATGCACCACCGCGTCCAACAGATGCCTCGCCACTGCTGGAGTAAAGTCATCGAAGACCAGCTAACCACCACCCTCGCCGGAGCCCATCCGCACACCCCACCGACCCCAACACCACCGCCCGCCACCTCAGGCAGTGGATCAACGATGTTGAAGCAGGATCTACAAATGGATCCTCACCGAAACCAGAAGAACGGTCACCCAGGCCCTCGTCAGCAGCAGGTTGGACTACGGAAACGCCCTCTATGCAGGAGCCTCGGCTAACCTCCTGAAACGGTTTCAACGTATCCAGAACGCCTCGCCACGCCTGATCCTCGACATCCAGCGTACCTCAACAGATGACTCCGCTTCTACACCCCCACCTTCCAGCTCCACTCCACCGACCTCGCCCTCGCCACAGTCCCCGGCATCCGAAGAGTGACCTCTGGTGGCAGATCGTTCTCCCACCTCGCCCCCAAGACCTGGAACTGCCTCCCCATCCACCTAAGACCTGCTGATCTTCAGAAGACTCCTCAAGACCCGGCTTTTCGAGTAGTAGCAGCACCCAACACCCCCCAGCACCTTCAGACCCTCACGGGTAAGTAGCGTGCTTTATAAATGGGATGATTGATTGATTGATGGCTGATTTTATGTTTCTTATCACAAGCTTGAATGCAGAATGATCAATATTAAAATGTATGCTGTAAAAACAAAGCTATTTTCTATAATATGGTAACCTCAATTTAGAGGCCCTGCTGATGAGGTCTAAGGAGAAAATCCTATTCAGGATTGTAGACTTCAATGAACACAGTGATGATATAAAGATGAAACACAGATATTCAGTTGGGAAAATGGAGCAACATTAACATTTCTGGATTTGTGTTCATTCTTTTTTTCCTATGTATTGAGAAGTTGCAATTAAGGAGTAGGTCATTGTTATTTGGAGCAGCCCAACAACAGACAAGGTAACAATGTTCTAGACATGCACACAGGTACCAACCTCAACACAAATGGTCTGATGCACGTGCAGTTCAAGACTCAGTGCTGCACCTCTTCCGAATGTTGAGGGCAGCCAGTAGAAGAGGGTATCAATTTCTAGGAACAAATATGGGTGGAGTCAGGACAGTTGATGACTGGCATGTTGAATTATCAAATAAAAATGAACATCATGTTCATGTAGACGGGAGGCAGTGTATTGCATACTCACTCATATTTTTAAGAAATGAGGCGTACTATTTTGGCTGATGATGCATTCACTTTCCATTCACAGCTTTCTAGTTACATTAACCTCAAGTCTACTGTCACCTTGCAAATTAATTCCATGTTTCGATGCATTTTAATGCACTGTTTACTTTGCAAAATCATTTTGATGCTGTAGGATCACCATTTAAATATGTAAGGTTGATTAGGAGAGGGATGATTTAGGCTGCGGTGCACCTGTTTGTCTATGCGGATTGCTAGGTATTGAAATATCAGAAAAAACTGACAAAATGCTTCACAGCTGGATAACTGAGTGCAGCTGTTGGCAGGTGTTCACCCCTAGCACTGAGGTAGTTGGTGCATCACGTCAGCACTGAGCTGTCAAACAGTTTAAAGATGCGCTGTCAGAAAGCTACACCATTCAATCTAGGTGAGGGCGAAGGCGCGAAGCCAAACGCTTTTCAGGTCCCCCATCTCGTCGTAAGCACATTTCTGTTGTATTGTAAGTGTGTATGATTTGTAAACATGCAATATGTTGTATTCTGATGTATCTTTAGAATGCCGACTTGTGAGGGTTCCCAGGAGTTCAGTTGGGGGCTTGTGAGGAAGCTGCAGAGTGCCGGTGGGATGTTTCAATGTGCCCGGGGCTGTTGATAAAGGTTTTACCTTTCTAACCCACTGGCGTGGTTACTACAGAAATTGATGAGGATCAGAAGATTTGACAGAGCCCTGGATTCAGTGGGATCGCCAGCAGTGTTCGTGAGCCGTGGTAATCCTGTTCATCTGATGTCTTCTTTAAGCGAATGCAACTTTCCACGGGCAGTTCGTGCTTCATTAAAGGAAAGCGAAGACCACAAGGACGCTGGCATGAAGGTATTTTTTGTTTAAAGGCCCGCGGCAACCCTAGCTCACCTCAGCGCAGTGCGTGTCAATGACGCATACGTTGCAGTCCAGCTTCCGACAGGTGTTGCTAAGACTCTGCTTGAGAACTCGCTGGTCCTGGCAATTACGTTATGGTCACTGACAAAAGTTTGTTTACTTTGGCTTGCTCTGGCAACAAGAGCGCTGAATACATACGTGCACGTAAACCAGTCTGTCAATTCAGCACACGTAAAGAGATTGTGAATTATTGTGCAACAGAATTAATCAATCTTCAGCTGAAGCCTCATTCTTCAGAACAAGATACTCAAAAACAAGGTCACTGATTGTTGTGATTCCTAAAAAAAATAAAAGGAAAGGGATGTGCCAAAGCTGTCATGGAGGAGACTCAAGGTGTGAAGGAACTGAACAAATTAACCACGTCTAAGAATAAGAAAAGTTAAGAAGTTTAGAAAAAACATACGAAATCAAGGATGATAAACCCAAGGATGAAGGAGAATATAAGCCTACGAATTCGGGTCAAAGAAGGTGCCACAGATGTGGAAGTGTGGATCATTTAGCATTCTACAGAAAGAGCTGGGCGAGAAATCAAAGTGTTCTCAGTGTGGTATCGTGGTGGCACTATGAAAAAGTGCGCAGGAAGAGAACGAGTAATAGCATATCTAATGTAAAATGCAGTCATGATGAAAGTGACTCTAGCTCTGATAATTCTGAGAAAGGTTATATGCAGCATGGGCCTTATTTATGAAGGACTTGCTCCGCCGCTGCGCCACTTTTTCCCATTTTAAAAGTGACGCAGTGGCGGCGCAAAGCCTTCATAAATAAGGCCCCATGTATTTTGTCCTGATTATGATAATTTTGGAGTCAATCATGTGAAACAGAAGAAATCAATGCATGAATTATTGGTAGAAGCGGTGATGGTGAACGTGATAGCTGGCTCAGGTTCATCTTTTACCACTGATGATAACAATGTATGGAGGGATTTATTTGTGGAAATAACATGGCACACATCATGACACGTCTGATGTGATGGCATTAAGTTATATAGGTGACAGGATTGATTTTGTTGATTTTGTGAATTGGAATTTCAATGAAAAGAAAGGAAAGCAAATAGCAAATAGTACATATCTAAAAAGGGTCCTTTGGTGTTAGGTTGGGCTGACTAGGGGGAGTTAGGAATAATTTGAAACCCCAACAGTCCTGACCCTTTGTTTATAGTTAACAATAACTGAGAAGTGAAGAGCGATTACTAGAGAATCAAAGCTTCTGCGACTCTCATTGTCCATAAATTTAGACACATACCCATATCCATTAAGGAGGAAGTTTGTCTTGAATTAGAAAGCCTAGTGGAGAATAGCATTGTAGAAGGGGTTGAGTCAGCGGAATGGATATCTCCATTATTGGTTGTGAGAGGACCCAATGGAAAAGTAAGTTTATGCATGAATCTTAGGGAACTGAATAAAAACATATTAGTTGATCAGTACCCATTGCCACGCATAAATGAAATGTTTGCAGCTACCAAGGATGTGTAATGGTTTTCGAGTATAGAATTACAATCAGCATATCATCAGGTGCCATTACACCAGGAAAGTAAAAAGTAGACAATGTTCATTACGCCATGTGGGTGCTATGAGTTCACCAGAGTACCCATTTGGTCTTACGTCAGCCGCAGCCATGTTCCAGAGGATTCTGAGTACCATATTTGCTTGAATAGCTGAGGTGTTGTATTTTCAGGATGACATCCTGGTTATGGAGAAATATAAAGAACAATATGATCACAGATTGAAGCAAATTCTGGAAATACTTAAGGTGAGAGGCTCAACTGCGGAATATAACAAGTGCAGATGTGCCCAGGAAGAAGTGGTGCACTTGGGGTGAAGTGCTAGCGAATATGAAATTAAACCCAAACTTACTTTGTTGGAAGCTTTCAAGGATGCGCCTGTGAAAGATAATGTTAGAGCTTTTCTGGGTTTGATTGAATTTCATTTCAAGGTCATCAATGTGTTTTCTGAGAAAACTAACCATATGAGTCAGTTTCTTAAGGATAAGTCCAAATGTAATTGGTCAAGAGAGCACCAGGTAGCATTTCAGAATTTGAAAAATTATATTTGCAATGCACCATTTTTAAAAGGGTTGAATCTTAAATTCAAAACCATAGTAACTACCGAGGCAAGCAATAAGGGCTTGGGGGCTGTGTTGACACAGTGTGATGATACAAATAAAGAATGGATGGTAGCCTTTACTTCACGGTCTTTGACCCCTACCGAAGAAAGATGTTCGGTTATAGAGTGTGAGGCATTGGAATGTGCGTGGGCATTGAATCATGTTCGCCAATTTGTGTGGGGTCTTCATGTTCTGTTGAGCTCAGACCATAAACCGCAATTATTTTTTTTTAACAACTGCTGTATTGCAGAATGCATCTCTGAGTACGAGCAGCATTTGTTTAAAGTTGTTAGACTTTACATACAATATTTAGTATTGGCCTGGGGTCAGGAACAGAGTGACTGACTTTCTCAGTAGAATGTCTTAACCATGTAAAAAGGATTAGGACACGTTGTGTTCAGAGAGTTGTGTAGCAGGATTATTTAATGAAGGAATGGATGTATTGACATGACAGAATGGAAATCGTGTTGGAGTAAAGATGATTGTTGAAAGAAAATTGTTAAGTTCATAAATGAAGGTTGGCCAGACAAAAAGAATTTAAGGACGGATTTTTCTGGGAAGTAAAGAATGAACTGTGTATTGAAACCATTGATATGCGCAGGTGGGGAAGAGTCGTACTCCCCGGTTTGGCTTTGAGGGAAAATTGTTGATGTATGTAATGGAGCACATCTAGGAGTTTCCAAAACCAAACAAAGAGTTAAAAACTACTATTGGTCTTGGGGTTAAAATTGATAACAGCCTATCTTTTAAGTCCCAGATTCTAGGCCTGACTCGCACCTGTTATGGTCTTCTTAAAATGTTGCGCAAGTTTCTTCCCTTGCTCCCTTTGGTGCATAGGAAAACGACGTTCCAGGCTCTTATCCGCTCCAGGCTTGATTACTCAAATGTTTTATATTTGGGTCTTCCGGACTATCTACTACAAAAGCTTCAGGTAGTCCAACACTCAGCTGCACGGGCGATTTTTGGTATGCTTCGTTTTACGAAAGCCTCCCACCTGCTTCTTTCCCTACATTGGCTCCCTGTTAGAAAGCGGATTGTTTTTAAGGCACTCACACTAGCGCACAAGGCACTTCATGCGGTCGGAGCCGAATATATCCAGAAACGCCTTGCTTTCTACAAACCCACAAGATCCCTTAGATCGGAATCTCTTAGTTTGGCTATTGTCCCTGCTGTTAGGACAGCATGGGTTGGGGGACGCTCTTTCAAACATCTGGCTCCTCAGCTATGGAATACCCTCCCCCTGTCGCTCCGCTGTACTTCGAACCTGTTGGCCTTCAGGAAAGGTCTGAAAACGTGGCTCTATGGACAATAATCGATCTTTTTTCCTTTGCCCTCTCTTCTGTTTCTTCGGTAGTTTTGCTATGGGTTAGAAAGCGCCGGGACACTCCTCGGAGTAGCCGAGCGCTATATAAGACACCCATAACATTAACATTAACATTAACATTGGTGGCCTGAACTGGATACACAAATTTACAGGAAAATATGAGATTGCATGGAATGCAATAAATCGGACAAGTGTCAGAAGATTTTAAAAGCACCATTGTTACCCATCTTGTGTCCCAACATGTCTTGGGAAAGGATTAGTTTGGATATTGTTGGTCTGGTGGAGGACGATAATGGTGAATACAAGAATATTCTTATAGTGATGGATCACTTTTCCAAATGACCAGAGATAGGTATTGCACATAGAGCTGAAAGTGATAGAATTATTAAGTTCTTAGATCAGATGTTTATGAGAGAGGGGCTGCCCAAGAGACAATACACCTCAATTCATTAATGAGAAATTCAAGAAATTCTTGAAAAGGAACTTTATTGTTCATAATACTACGTCATTGTATCATCCAGAAGGAAATGGACTAGTACAACAAATCAACAGAGTTATCAAAGGCAGCATACAGTTGGCCGAGAATAGTAGATTGAACTGAGAAAGTGAGTTGTGTAAATTACTTTGGGCTGGCAGGATAACTGTTAGCAGTATTACAGAAGAATGTCAATTTTCCTTGATGATGAGCAAGGATTTGGTTTGGTTATCATCTGCCAAACTGGTTGAGTCGTCGCGCGACCAAGGGGCCGATTCCAATCCGAAGGGCTTCGAACGATGGTTAGAGCCCTTCCGACCGAACCGGAACATGTCCCCCGGATTCCTTTCCGACCGTGCAATTCTGATGGGCTTGGTCGGAAAGGAATCTGTTGTGCAGAGGTAGGGTAACACTAACCTTATAGCCGGGTACAGTGGGAATGTTGAGAAGCTAGTTAATCCCTTCCCCTACGAGTTGATACCGGTGAGGATAAAGGCATAACACTGCACGGATAAAACCACTACCGGGGAAAGGGTAAAAAGGGACAAAAGAAACAATAAAGATGCAGCTGCTAGGCTCAAAATAAGGGATGTCGTCTGACTTGGTGAACCTCACTCGCTACAATCCACCCCGAATGCCCTGTAAATGAAACACAATACACACATAAGATATCTGTTCTACATGACCACGCCCAAATATACCCTTATGTGTTTGTGTACTTACATATAATGCAACTGTAATCGCCCCACGTAAAACCATACAAAAATAGGAATAAATAAAGTACGTAGAAAGTACATAGAAATAAACAGTCTTGCAATATTCAAAATATGAGGTACTTATCTTCCAGCAGATAATCCCTGTGTAATCCTTCAGGTAGACTGACTCCTCACCGGAGTTTCCAGTATTTCTTCCTTGTATAGTGTTTTCTAATTGGGGCTTGTTAACCCCTTCACTGCTCATGCCGAGCTCAGCTCGTCATGAGGCACGGTTGAGCTGTGCTTATGACGAGCTGAGCTCGTCATGAACAATGGGAAGCCTTCAAAGCAGCACAGGAGGGGAAAACCCTTAGCAGCCAAGGTGTTAAACAATACATTTCATCCATAAGCTTAGAGCGCCATCTAGCGCATCTGTCACAAAGTTCCCCAGAGCAACTTTTATTCAAATACTGTTGATATCTTCGCTTTGAGTGGACTCGTAAGCTGGAAAGAGTGCTTTTGTTCTTTCTATGGTAGCGCTTCAGTAGCGGGTATTCCAGTTTTCAGGCACTACAAACACAAATAATCCCAAGGTCCATACGGGGGTTCCTAGGTCATAGTGTGAGGCTTGAGCGTGTACGCTCTGTCATCTTGCATAAAATTAACAGCAGCCGCGCACCGCTTACCGAGCCTTTATTCTTTCTAAACACAGAGAAACCTTGCTTCAAAGTTGCTGAGGGGCCGCACACAGCATTGTGCGCCTCTTTGCAATCGAGGGAGTACGATGGCAGTTTTTTGCTGCCTTTTTGTGCCGTTTTTCCGGCACGAAAAAGGCAGCAGGAAACTGTCTTTGGGGCCCCCAGGAGGGCCCACATCAGTGTGAGACTGCCCCTCTGTGGATCCCGGCACCCGGTGGCAGGCACCTTGAGGTGGCGGCTACAGGGTGCAGGGAATAACTGCACCCCTGCTTTTCACAATGCAAGCATGCTTTCCGCTCGGAATGCATGCTTGCATTGTGAAGTATACGAGTGAAACCAAACCCTGTTCGGTCGCATCGTACTAGCAGGGCCGTAACCAACGACAGCAGGCTGGTCGGTTACGGTTCCTGACCGATGTCGGACGGACCTGAGTCTGTCCGACATCGGAATCGGTCCGCAAGTGAGGAACAACAAGCATATAAGGAATGATACGACAAGTGAAATGTGGAGATTGGGTAAGGGGTGGAATAGAAAGAAAAGTTTGCAAGGGAGAAAACTGATTTTCTGAACCTCTTAGAGTGTGTGAAATGTTGCAGAATGCTGTTAAATTAAGTGATGGAAAAGTATAGCATTTGAGCAGAATTTCTAAGTGCAGGAGTGTGGACAGGCAGGAGCCAATTGTCAACGGCAATGGGTTTGATTGGTTCAAAAGGGATAATAATACTTGTGGAGAGTTGGTATATTCGTATGGTAATGGAATGGATGATAATGTTGAAAGTATGTATGAATATTGCATAAACAAAGGTGATCAGGTGGATGGTCAAATCCACATAATGGTCATGACAATGCTAATGAAGGTTGCCAAATCAAGACTGGAAGGTTTGGTAGGAACATCATCGAACCTAAAAGATGTGATTCATTTGCATCAATATAGTATAATACCTATATGACAGTATGTATTTATTTTCTATGTATTTTGTTGCAATTGTTTTCAGCTTTTAGCAATATATTGAGTGCAGTATATATTATCTGTATCAGTAGTTATATCATTTATATTTTTTTGTTAAACTGCAAAGAGGAAGGTGTGTTGTATTGTAAGTGTGTATGATTTGTAAACATGGAATAGGTAGTGTGATGTAACTTTAGAACGCAGACTTATGAGGGTTACGGGGAGTTCAGTTAGGGGCTTGTGAAGAATCTGCATTGAGCCGGTATGACTTTACGACCTGTCCGGGGCTGTTAATAAAGGTTTTACATTTCTAACCCACCAGTGTGGTTACTACAGTTGCCAGTTTTGTGCACTGCAGAGTTGTCAGGTTTTGTTTTTCAGTGATAATTTGGCCCCTGTTCGACTGCAGAAACATTTAGGATGCTGCTCGGGGCCTGAGTGCACCGCTGCCACTCCACATCTACCATCTGCTCCTAAGACACTTACATTGCATTCCCACCATCAGAATTGCAAGAGTGGGACTTCTTATCGTGATGAATGAAATGGATGCTGATGCCAAACAGTGGTTATTGTGTTTCCCCGATGTCTCTCATGCTCATAGCTAGTGGCAGCTGCTCTTGGATACTCTGGTTTTCAAGAAGAAAACAACACTGGAAACTCATTTTTTGGCACTGCACCAACATTTATATGTTTCATCCCTTTTCAAACTGTACTATCCTCATCATTCCCACGTTTATGAGATAGCTAAAACAGTTCATTTTCAACTTTCACCTCCCCTCCTCCACAACAAAGTCCTAAAGGCGTCGCACTGCATACTGCAAACCCACCTGACCTATATTGTAGACAGGGTGCATAGTACCTGTTTGCACCATGGAGCACCTTTAAACAGCTGTTCTATGTGCAAACAGGGAAAGTTCACATTATTACTATGAACTTGTGATGCCTGAGGGCAACGTATTAGTGAAAGACAGAACAGCTGTTGGGAGTGACTAGTCCGTCTTTCTCTGTGTAGGCGCCGCCTGTCCATACTTCAATGAGGAGGCACAGATCTTACCTGCAGGTGAGTGCCATGGGTGACTGCACCCGCCTGGAAGGGGGTGTCTTGAGGTTCCACTGGACCCTATTTCACCCCTTCAAGAGGAATGCCATCATGGTGTGCACTCACTGTACGATACATCTTTGTGACGGACAGTTAGTGTGCCAACTGGCAGCCATTTTGCCTCTGCACCCATGCCTGAAATACGGTGCGAAGGCAAAGTGATTCCCTCATTTCCATAGGGCCACATCCCCATGCAAATAAAGGAATGTCATTTTAGAATAGGACAGGTACCCTCTTTTATAGTACCATAGTGCAAGGGGGCACTACAAATTGGTGCACATGCCCATTGTTACCAGCCATTCCGCTATGTGAAGCTTTCTGTCGCTCCTGGCCCTTGTACACAATACCAACAAACAAATAAATACATAAATGAACAAATAAATACATAAAATAATTTCCTATAATTAAGCAATGGCAAAAACAGATTATTCCAGTGGTTTTAATAGAATGTGAGAAGTACACGCATTTTCTTATTCTTGAGACCAATAAACCAGAGCAAATTCATGTGGCTTGAAAATGAATGTTGCAAATTAGCAGAATTTTGCTCCAAATGGAATAAGTCTGCCTTGAGACGATGATGGCTCTGAATGGACATAGCACACAAGCACTTTGGGGCAGATTTATGATAACTGGCGCATCCCCAGGAATGCACCAGTTATTTTGCGCAGCTGCTCCGCCACCAATGGTGCGCTGCATTTACAATGCGGCACACCATGGGGCAAAAACGGCAAAGATGCGTGATGCATCTGTGCCGTAAAGGTGGCGCATTGCTGGAGTTGCGTCACAAGCGCGACGCAGCTCCAGCAAGGCTCGGGGTACCCCATGTTTACAATGCTGCGTCAAGACCTATGCCTGCTTCAAGCATTGGCCTGAAAGTCACTCAGCCACTTTTGCGAGGCACACCTGCCCCGGAACGCCCACCCTGCGCCGGATCGCCCACAAGTGGCGCAGGGCTTTACAACGTGACGCATCTGCCTAGATGCGCCACGTTGTAAATGGGTTGTAGGGATGCGCCACGTTTACGTCGCTGTTGCGTGACGCAAACGTGGCGCATTCCCAACATAAATCTGCCCCTTTGTACATAAATGCATTTAAATGTTTTTATTTGGGATCTCAGGACAAAGCTGTCTGTCTTCTCATTTCCTTTCTGATGTGTCCTGTCAGATGAACGAAAACAATCCTCATCTGTGTTTTACCATAAACCAAACACATACGATGACTGAATCCTGTATAAGGGTCATGTATTGGAGCACCCTGCCCGAGTTTTTGCACCTGTGCCTGAACGTGTGTGTATCTGATGCAGCACCATGCAGGAGATTACTGCCTGCTAACTTAAAATGTTGGATCCTAGCTCTCTGCGGGTTAACCACGGCGGAAGAGCTGGAGCTCAGGAAGCAACATGTGAAGTGTAGGTGTGAGATTGTTTCTATGACAATGCATTCATAATATTCATTAAAAAATAACACGATGGCATTGAGAAACAAGATTGGACAAAAACAACCACAAAGGCTTTGCATGGCCATGTATGAAATGCAGAATGCAGGTGTAGCCTGGGATAGCATCTTGACAGACATTTATGCCTATAATTGCATGAATCTATTTTCCCGGCAACACTGCTATATCACACCTCTGAAAGTTCATGAGATTTAATAGTACTCCGAACGGGCATATGTGCAGTGTCAAAGTGTGAAATGTATTTGACGCAGGTGCCGAAACCACATTTCCTGAGCATCAGCAGTTCATCAGGCTCTCAGTGGGTGTCTAGGATGTGCATTAGCAACATACAACTTCTCTGTTACTTGCAAAACTGTGAATGCTGATATCCATAAAGAGTATATAACATCATGTCCAGACTTCTTCAGCTCAATCAGTACACTTGCAAAATGATTAACCCCTTAAGTCCTGAGCTTCAGTCCCCTCGATTCGCCTGCCCTTCTCTTCTGAGTCTCTTGTTGGCTGTTTTGGTCAATTTGTGCATAATGTTTAATATCTATTTTCCCTCAAAAGAAATCTAAGAAAATTAGTTTCATTTTATTCCAACATGTTGAGGGTTCAGGGTTTGTGGACTCCCCTGGAGGCAACTGACCAAGTAAGCAAAAATGACAAACGTTTGAGCGTTTTGGTAAAATGAGGAAAGTGTGTTCGTTTTCTAAAAATGCATAAATAAAAGGTTTGCTCTGCTATGATCTGCCACTTCCTAGGTTTCAGGAAAAGGCAGAGTTGTAAAAAAAATGTTGTTCACCGTAGTATCACATTTTCTAAGTGATGGTCAACATTTCCTTTTTTTGCAGTTCCTACCTATTTGTGGTTTGTGCGGCAACGAGATGTGAAACCAATTTTTGAACCTGGGAAGCAGTACATTTCTAATAGGTGGACACACGCTGAATTCAGCAAGGAGCGAGTAATGTGAATAGCACAATGTTTTCTCAAAAATAATCAAAAAGTAATGCAATTAAGAAGTAAAAAAAAAAATAGGGGGCAATGTTTTTATCTGTAAATTTTTGCCCAGATGGCTGATCTATAAAAGTAATATACTGCTAAATCAGTCCGAATTTGCATGTTGCAGGGGTAAATAGTGTTTGAAGGATGTCGAAAAACACAAAATACCCAGAGCCATCAACCGAGCATCCACTGTTAATGATTTTTCATACCATGGATCAATTCATAAAATAAAATCTAATGAAGGGAAGAATAGGTATGAGGGAGAGCTATGCTTATTTGAAATGAGCCTAAGGATCCGATTTTGAGAACAGTAGTTACGTATATGACAAGCGTGGAGAATCACGATGCGCGCACTTAGGACCCGGCCTCTCCGGACCCCACCCTGCTCCTGGTCTCTGGTGATTGGTCGGGTGGACGGCCCAATCGGCGTCCGACCGACCCATTTCCGCTCTGGCGATATAGCGTGACCCGAGGGTCAGAGGGTGGTGACTTCGGGCCTGGTGCACAGACAAAATATCGACTCCAAAATATCGAATGGACAAAATATCGAGTTAAAAATATCGACAATAATAAAATATCGATAACAAAAATATCGTTGGTCAAAATATCGAATAAAATAATGATAAAAAAATATCGAGTACAAAAATATCGACTTAAAAAAATTGACAAGACAAAATATCAATAAATAGTCAAAGTAAAAAATATCGATAATATGTAGAAAAAAGGTTAAAAAAATAAATGTTTTATTAATAGTAATATAAATTGTAGTTAATGTTTAGGAGCGGGATGTTGGGTTAATAGGGTGTAAGGGTGGGGAGTAATTTAATAATAATTAATTAATTAATATATGTTTTTAAATATTTTTAATTAATAATTAATTGGTAATAATTAATATTAGTTAGTTAATTAATTAATATAATTTTGTACATATTTTTAATTAGTAATTAATTGGTAATTAAATATTATTAATTAGTTAATTACATTAATTAGAGTGATTTATTTATATATAATTTTTAGTTATTGTTAATTAATAAATTGGGAAAAAATAATATTAATTATTAAATTAAATTAATTACAGCTAATGTGCTAATATATTTACTTTATTGTTAATTAATAATTAATTGGTAATTAAATAATATTAATTCATTTTGGGTAAAGGAGTATTTTTAGGGTTCAGGGTCAGTTTTGGGTTTTTGGGTAAAGGGGTATTTTTAGGGTTCAGGGTCAGTTTTGGTTTTTTGGGTAAAGGGGTATTTTTAGGGTTCAGGGTCAGTTTCAGTTCTTGGGTAAAGGGGTATTTTTAGGGTTCAGGGCCAGTTTTCAGTTTTTGGGTAAAGGGGTATTTTTAGGGTTCAGGGTCAGTTTTCAGTTTTTGGGTAAAGGGGTATTTTTAGGGTTCAGGGTCAGTTTTCAGTTTTTGGGTAAAGGGGTATTTTTAGGGTTCAGGGTCAGTTTTCAGTTTTTGGGTAAAGGGGTATTTTTAGGGTTCAGGGTCAGTTTTCAGTTCTTAGGTAAAGGTGTATTTTTTGGGTTCAGGGTCAGTTTTCAGTTTTTGGGTAAAGGGGTATTTTTAGGGTTCAGAGTCAGTTTTTGGTTTTTGGGTAAAGGGGTATTTTTAGGGTTCAGGGTCAGTTTTCAGTTCTTGGGTAAAGAGGTATTTTTTGGGTTCAGGGTCAGTTTTCCCTACTGTTGCACCCACTGGAGTGGGAATAGTAATTTTAACCCTTACGCTATCCAATGCTTTCCCTACGCTTGCACTCTTTGGAGTGGGAATAGTATTTTTTACACTTCTGGTATCGTACGGTAATATAATAGTATCTTATTTAATTATAGTATGTTACTATATATATATGTTTTAACGAATAAGATTGTAAACAAATATTTTTATTATTTTCATTTATTATTTTAATATTATAAGTTAATTTAAGTATTTTTAAGTACATTTTAGTAATTAAATTTGAATATTAATTTAATTTAACACTGTTTTTAATTCTCGAGACCCAGGCCGGCTTTCCGAAATTCTAGAAGCAGAAGGACTGAGCATCGTTCGTGTAGCCAGGTAAGGGGTCGAGTGCCTCGGGGGGCCTCGTGGGCAGCCGTGAGTCACGGTGGGTGCAGGGAAGGAATTGGAGTGTCGCTGCCTTGCGGGGCTTACGGCTGTGTGCGAGGGTCTTCTTGGTGCGGGCTCCTGCCGGGTGGCGTGAACGGTGCTTAGGAGTGTGGGAACAGGGAACGCAGGGCGCGTTAGGTGCTAGAGCGAGGCAGTGCGAAGCGCGCAATAGTTAGCATGGCGCCAAAAAGGGTGGTCAAAAGCGAAAGGACTCTGAACCTGAGCTAGCACAGATCATGGAATTGCTGCTAAAAAAGTTGAGCAAGGAGACCCCCGATAGCGGGGACAAGAGTGATTCTTCCCGGGGGGAGCAGCCAGAAGTAGTAGAGGGGCCGCGCAGGGGGTGCGACCGAAGGCTGCTTGTCCGCCATTGAAGAAGAAGGCCAAGGCGCAGCCAAAAAGGAAAGGGACGAAGGGTAGGCCTAGCCCTGCCGGGGGGAAACAGGACAAGGGATCAGTAGGTCCCATCCCCACTCCCCCTTTAGATGCAAAGCGGGTCCCTCCTTCCGATCTTGAACCGGGTGTGGTCACACCAGTAGACCCAGTGGGGTCAGTCTTGTCCGAGATTAGGGAGGCGCTGAGGGCGTTGGCTCCGGGGGGCACAGTACCATTAGTCACGGTCCCTCTGGCACCACTCCCACCGCAGCCGGTGGCCGCAGTGGCAGTCGCTGGCGACCCGTTGGATAGCTTGCTGGCGTCAGTTTCCACTCTAGTGGGCCAATTATCAGCCCCAGAAAAGGTATTAGAGAGAGGGAGCGCTGGGGCGGCAGCACCGTGGGTGCCCCCGCAGGTCACAGAACAGGGCGCATTGCAAGATGTTCAGAGGCAGTTGGCGCTGTTAGTCGAGTCGCGCAAAACGTTGCCCAGCATAGCGATTGGAGCACAGCCCCCCGCAACATCGATAGCGGTGCCACCAACAGGAGGTAAGCCTGGTGACACCACGCTAAGGAGCAGCGAGGTGGGAACTAGTCAAGGCCGAAGAGGCGAGAGGAGGATTACAAAGACAGGGATGGGAAAGATCACTCCTTCCGAGATCGGAGACCCAGGATAGAGGAGACTATAACCAACTGGTTGTTCAGCTTTCACGTCTATGTTACGGTGTTGTTGGAAAAACGGCCGGAGTTGGCGATTCCGCTGGTTTTTTATACTAATAAGATTGTTAAGGCGCATGCCACTCAAGGCGGTTCTGCCTGGCTGACATACGATAGGGAGTTTCGCTGGGTGAAGGAAGAAAACCCCTCCATTTGCTGGGATCAGGTTGAGGTCAATGCATGGTTAGAGAGCGTAAGCAATAGGGAACACCCGGCTAGGCAGCCCTTTCGGACTTCCCAAGGAGGGCCGGCGAGAAGAAAGGTACATGCTGGTCATTCAATGGTAAGGGGTGCACATGGCCCCCTGGACAGTGCAAGTTCAAGCATGCCTGCGCTTACTGCGGTCACCAGTCCCACCCTGAATCTAAATGCAATAAGAAAGCCAAAGAACGGGGGGGGCAACGCCCCTAAGGATATCAAGCCTCCCCAAGTCTAATCTGCCTACTCCTGTCGACATTGAGAAACTAATTTTTTGGCTGGGTAGGTATCCGGATAGGGCAGCTGCCAGGATGTTGTGAAGGATTTTCCAGCGGTCTTCGTAAACCAGCATCGCATGTCCCTCCTATTACTCAGTGTAGGAACCAAGTTTCAGCAAGAACCCATCCCGCAGTAGTGGCCACAAAGGTAGAGAAAGAGTGGGCTTTAGGCCGAATAGCTGGCCCGTTCCCGGACCCTCCCTGGGAGAACTTTGTCTGCTCCCCTTTAGGGGTGGTGCCCAAAAAAGAGCCGGGTCAGTTCAGAATGACCCATAACTTATCCGCACCAAAAGGCGCATCAGTAAACGATGCCATCGACCGGGCGGAGTGCTCAGTGAAGTACTCATCCTTTGATGACGCTGTTCAGAAAGTGAGGGAGCTAGGCCGAGTGGCGTTGCTGGCAAAAACCGATATTGAGGCAGCGTTCCGCTTGTTACCGGTACACCCTGAGGATTACCATTTGTTAGGCTTTCAGGTCCAACAGCAATTTTACTACGACAGATGTATGCCTATGGGTTGTGCGGTCCCCTGCAAATACTTTGAGACCTTTAGCTCTACGCTGCAATGGGTGTTTTTGCAAAAGTCAGGATGTACGGATGTGGTGCTTTACTTAGACGATTTCATGGTAATGGGCCCCGCATCGTCGGATGCCCGCGCATTGGCCCTAAGCCAGCTGGTGGCGATGTTAAAGGAATATGGGGTGCCGCTGGCACCGAGCAAGACAGTCGGCCCTGACACGTGCATGTCCTTCCTGGGCATTAAAATTGACACAGTGGCGGGTGAATGTAGGTTGCCAATGGATAAGGTAAAGGCCTTTTCCCTAGCCATTGAGGTAGCATTGGCGTGTAAAAAGGTGACATTGTACCAGTTACAAGTGCTTGTGGGGCAGTTGAATTTTGCATTACGGATCATTCCCATGGGACGCCCTTTCTCGAGGTCTATAGCCAGAGCGATGGTGGGTCTTACCCAGAAGCATCACCGGGCGAGGTTGAAAGCAGGGGTGAAGGAGGACCTCAAGGTGTGGCGGGATTTCCTGGCAGATTTCAACGGGCAGGTAGTGTGGCCCGCGCCACCGGTGTCCAGTAAGGAGTTAGGATTATACACTGATTCAGCTGGTAGTGTTGGTTATCGGGCAATCCTGGGCCCTGCCTGGTGTGGGGCGGTCTGACCAGCCGAGTGGCACGTAGCAGGCTTGACTAAGAACTTAGCCTTTTTAGAGCTCTTTCCCATCTGGGTGGCAGTTACGGTGTGGGCAGAGCGCTTCAGGGACAGGGTCGTGACCTTCTGGTCGGATAACATGGCAGTGGTTCAGGTTATCAATCAGCAAGGGGCGACCTGCCCGCACGTGTTGAGGTTGCTGAAGTTGTTGGTGTTGGCATGCTTGAATTTGAATTTGACTTTTAAAGCTGCGCATATACCTGGTGTGGATAACCATGCTGCTGACGCTTTGTCTCGTTCCAAGTTGCAGGACTTCCGGAGGTTCCACCCGCAAGCGGAAGAGCGCATGACGACGTTCCCTAGGCCACTGTGGAAAATTGGAGCCCCGCTTTAGCGGGGCTGGTAGGTGCCGCTCTGAGTGATCGCACCAGCGCGCATATCAGTCGCAGTTTAATGTTTACAAAGCATTCGTTGAAAAATCGTGTGGGGAGAGGGTCTTCTCAACTGAAACGATGTACGCCTTTTTACAGGTTCTGCGGGATCAGGGCAAAACAGTGTCCTACGCTAGGGCTTCCCTGGCGGCGATAGGCTTCTTTGCAAAATTGGCGGGGGAACGGGACCCTGGGGCTTCATTCTTGATCAGGAAGGCCTTAGCGGGATGGGCCCGATTAGACGGGACACGGCGGGACTGTCGTAGGCCATTGGATCTCCCGACCTTGATTGATATTCTGGGGGTACTGCCTGTTGTTTGCTTGTCTCCATTCGAGGGAATCATGCTGGGGCGGCCTTCTGCCTGGCCTTTTACGGGGCCTTCCGCCTGGGTGAGATTGTGGGGGCTTCCAGAGTAGATCACGGGGGAGGGGGCCTGCAGCTCAAGGATATCTCCATATCCCCGGGGGGCCTAGTGGTGCGGTTGAGACGGTCCAAAACAGATCAAACAGGGAAGGGGGCCAACATCCATTTGCGGCCTGCCCCAGGGATAGCTGCCTGCCCCGTATCCCGTATGCAGGCGTACCTAGCCCGACGCCCTGCAGGGGGAAGATCGGCTCTTTTCGTCCACGAAAACAGGGATTGCCTGTCTCAATACCAATTTAAGGCAGTCTTTGGGTTGGCCCTGGGGAACCTGGGACTGGGAGCAGCGGGCTATTCTTCTCATTCCTTTAGGATTGGCGCTGCAACTTTAGCGGCTGGGGCGGGTCTGCCTCCCACCATGGTGAAAGGTGTAGGTCGCTGGACCTCTGATTGTTACAAACGATATGTAAGGCCTGAATTGTTGTGATGCATATGTGTGCAGTGTCTAACGGTCCATCTCTCTCCTTTTTGATTAGTATGCCCGCTTCCGTGGTATGGGTAATCGGGCACTCTTTTGTGCGTCGCGCGGCGGTGCACTTGCAGCGAAGAGAGGTGGTGAAACCGGCCGCATTGGGCGAGACCGAATTCGTATGGCATGGCGTTGGAGGGATGCGGTTACGACACTTGAGGCGGATCGTCGAGGAGCTCAGGGCACGGGAGCATAAATCGCCGGATTGGATTATCCTGCATTTGGGAGGCACGACATGGTCAACAGGGGGCGCTTGGTTGTCAAGGAAGCCCTACTAGCAGAGTTTGCCTGGCTGGGACATGTGTTCCCATCAACAAAACTAGTCTGGTCTGGCATGATATCGCACAGGGCATGGGGCCCAGGAGTGCGTCCAAGATCTTTGAACGTCTCGGTGAGGCGATTGAACGGCGAACTAGCAAGGTTGTGCTCAGTGAAGGGCCGCTTGCGCTACCTCCAGCACCTGATTATTTCCGGAGAAGCAATGTACCACCAGGATGGGGTGCATTTGTCGGATTATGGAACTGATACGTTTATCCAAGAACTCTGGTCATTTATTCTGAACGCAGGTGGGGAGGGTGTCAGACCTGTGGGCCTTGGCCACCCTTGTGGCGGAGAAGAGACCTGCGATCAGTAAATAGTGGCTAAACAAGATGGATGGGAGCCCGCGTGCCGGGGTCTATTGGCCAGCTCTGAGGGGGGATATGGCAAGCTCTCCACTGGGAGGAAGTGACCACCGGCTGGGGAGGCTAGGGCGACAGATTTCGAGCCTCCCGGGCGACTCCGGGCAGCCTGGTGGTCGAGAGGTGGGCCCCGGTAATGGCGGACAAGGATAGAAGGGCGGGACCCACCACTCTAAGGGGCAGGTGCACGGCACTTGGCGTAGGATACCCAGTTGCGAGATGCGAACCAGATGGTGTTCCTCCCTTAGGGTTTGGAAGGTGATGGAGCTGATATGCCCATGGAGCTGATATGCTCACCGAGCTGATATGCTCATAAATGTAGTTATGATATAACTTGTGATTTTGATATGCATGTTATTGCTTGTCATGTTTATACAATGTGTGAATAAACATGGCCTTTTTAACCCCACCTGAATCTCTGGTGATTTCAAATGTGGGGTCTTGCATGTCTAGGGTTGATGGGCGGCGGGGGCATATCTGGAGGGTACGGGTCCTATGACAAGCATGGAGAATCACGATGCGCGCACTTAGGACCCGGCCTCTCCGGACCCCGCCCTGCTCCTGGTCTCTGGTGATTGGTTGGGTGGATGGCCCAATCGGCGTACGACCGACCCATTTCCGCTCTGGCGATATCGCGTGACCCGAGGGTCAGGGGGTGGAGACTTCGGGCCTATTTAGGATCAACTCCCTGTGTCTGGGGTAGGCATGGGCGGAAAATCCGTTCCGCTCGCGGATTTTGCGGATTTTCGGGAAATCCGCAATCCACGAGATTTGCGAATCTCCCGCAAAATCCGCAAATCCGCGAGCAGCGGATTTTGCTCGCACTGCTCGCACTGTTCGCGTGAGTTCGCGTGAGTTCGCAACCCGCGAATAAGTGCAAAATTGCAGAAATACGATCTTAGCAAAACTGAAAGTAACTACTTACCAGGTTCAAAAGTTCAGGCTCATCATTAGTAGCCATTTCCTGTAGTGCTTCCTGAGGGGCCCCTCCAGAGTTCAGTTGCCAGTTGAAACTATTATGTGACCCTGCTCTGAACCTCAGAATAGTTACACATATGCCACAAAGGTCCTGAATTACAGCTAAGGGAGACAAGCAGGAGCCAGGCTGGAAGTTAAAATCCATTATTCAGCCCCTAATTCATTATTGTCAGTTGGGGCAGGGCAGGTGTTGTAACTATTTTTGCAACAATGAAAGCACTTAGCAAGTGCAAAAGATCACTAATCAGGGCGCACTAAGGAAGCAGGTGCCAGCTAAAAAAATATTCTGTGACACATTAATCAGCCCCAAATTAATTCAGGTCACTTGAGGCAGGGAAGGTGTGCTTTGCTTTGCCGAAAATAATGTACACTGGACAACCAGAGGGTGTGGTGATGAAACAGAGGGTGGCATGGGTGGGCCAGAGGGTGGCATGAGTAGTCAGAGAGTGGCAGTGGTGACAGAGAGTGGCAGTGATGAAGAAGAGTGTCCCAAACAGGCTGGACACGTAGAAACAACAAGTTCGCGAAACTTGCGACCCGACAGGTAAGTTCGCAATTTGCGAAAGTGTACAAAACCCTCGCGAACTGGCAGAAACACGGGCGAACACAAAAAAAAAAAAATCCGCAAATTCGCGGGAATTCGCGGATTTTGCGGATTGCGAATCCGCAAATCCGCAAAATTCGCGAACGCGAGATCTGCAAAATTCGCTCATGCTTACGTCTGGGGTCTCTGTTCCCGCTATCACTCCTAGATTCCTGACTGCACGCCCGCTCCTGGCCATTCTCGAGACCCAGGCCGGCTTTCCGAAATTCCCACCCACCCGTCCCTTAGATTAATGGTTTGAGGGGCGTTCTGCGGAGATATGCATGTTATTGCTTGTCATGTTTATACAATGTGTGAATAAACATGGCCTTTTTAACCCCACCTGAATCTCTGGTGATTTCTAATGTGGGGTCTTGCATGTCTAGGGTTGATGGGCGGCGGGGGCATAACTGGAGGGTACGGGTCCTATGACTCTGAATTTGGAGTTACTCTTAACATTGTGATTCAGAGTGCACTTGAAAAATTCGTTTTTTTTATAAACTCTGGCTTACATTTGGAATTCATAACTGAAGAGAAATTTTACAAATAATAACAAATGCACTACGATTTTGTGTTCTTATGCTTCTCTCAATAAAAACACTTCTTTGGTTGGGCCTCTAACACAGGACAGGAAGTGTCCTAAAATGCAACGTGGAGAGGTTTTTCCATGAAATTTGAATCTTTTAGAGCATGTGAGTAACTGTGGTGTTTTTGCTCAGAGTCAGGCAGCATTCAGGGAATGCTACCAAAACAGATAAATTACAAAACACATTGTGAACAACAGCTGTTGTTCTTGTTTGTTCGCAGTAACTTTTTTTTTAATCACTAATGGTGCATTTTACAGTAAATATTTACCGTGAATGGACCTTTTTAGTGTCTAACTAACGTATACTTTTACTTATATTCGAAGCTTTCGCATGCACTGTTTTATTTAGCAGGGAGTTATTTTTGTATACAAGTACAAATAGATATAATATGTCTATAATTGGTTTAATCTTTTAAACCTGCATCTGTAATGAACAGCATATCAGCTGATATGAAATCATCCAAACATGAAAATGGACCTTTCGCCCAATACTTGTACATAGATTTTAATGATATTAATTTATCACAGAGATGTATTTTAGAATGGACATTTCTACCTCTTCTCTATTTTTCCATTATATACGGTATTTTATTGTGATGTGTTATTATATACTTTTATGGTTCGATGAACCGAACTAAAGTTGAAATTTCTATGAAAGGCACATAATTATGTGAAGTGACTTAATGGAATAATTTTAGGAATTCAACATAGCAAACACAATGTGAAATTCTTGGAAGGATGCAAATTGCACTGGCATAATTTAACTTTTGCCAAAGCCTAATTATATAACTTAAGGCCTAGGCAGCATTCATCCAGGAGAGGAAGAATTCTATGTTCTAAAAACTATTCCTAATATATTCTGTGCTAAATAGGTTTCAGAGGTACTTATAGAAATATTTATATGCTGTGAAGGATTTGTGAGTGATGTGAGGAGAAAGTGAGAATGCACTAAAGTGCAAGTGCTGCTGAGTGGAAAACTATAGAAAAGATTCAGCAATTGACTGAACTATCTAGAAAATCACTGGTAACAGTCAATGGAATCAAAATGCTGATCCAACTAGTCTGTGTAAGCAGGAATTTGCAGAGCCTATAACGAAAAAAAAACCCAAAAAAACTTTTAATTGAAACACACACGTTCCAAAGGCAAACTGAAGTGAAATTACAATACCGGGGAGCATCCCCCTCAAATAAAGCTGTGGCACTGTGCAGGAATCCTTTGATGAGGTGTACTATTTAAAAGGGGACCGCTCCATAGACTAACATTGAGAACCCCTCCTATGGAATAACTTTTGACTGTGAACTACTAGGTATGGCATGTTTAGTATAGTTAGAATCGTAGCGGTGAGCCCTTTCCAATGATATATGGGGTTTGGGCACTACTAATTTAGAAAACCCACTTTTAGAAAGTGGACATTTTCCTGCCCGCACTGGGTTTGTGCACTGCAGACTCCACCCTCCCATCTTCATGCTGATAGCCTTCCTGGTCAATGAGGAGGAAGTGGTGATTCACACCTTTATACATGAATAGGCTGGGCCCAGCTGCCCCACAATAGGATTAATGAGCCTGCATTTGAGAGGGAACACCCCAGAAACCCCTAGACTATTCCCAAGCACCAGAGTATGAAAGGGATGGTCCTGGCCACACACTCTTGTTACACCACTGGACCAAGAAGAATCTCTGCTGGAGTGAAGACTGCTGTGCTAGGAGGATTGCTATACCAAAGAGTCTGACTGCTCCAGGAACTGCTGCCCCAAGCTAGCTGAGTTGCCCTGCCTGCCTGCTGATCTTGCCCTGCCAAAGAAAACCTAAAGACATCCCCTCTAGAGTGTGTCCACAAGAAGATTGACTTATCCCCTGGTCACTGGAATCATCAGAAAAACGAAGACACCAAGGGCTACCCCTGCAACGCTGTGGAACTGCCTGCTTCAAAAGAAAACAAAGAAACCAAAAGGACAACAACGTTCTGTTTTTAGAAACTGCCTCTGCAGCGCTGAGAGCCTGTGATCACTGCCGCCGCCCGGGACCCTAACTGAGATGTAAGGGCTGTGGGGAAAAAGCGATGAGAGCCGGAAATCTCCGCCACCACCGTGCCCTTAAATAAACTGTAAAGCGCTGTGGAAGTCACTGCCTCCGACTAGAGGAACGCGTTGAGTGGGTCCATTTCACCTCTGCCGGCCTGGGATTCACGGCCTGTTTATCTTTCACCCAATCGCAGGACCCATCACCACTCGCTGCTCCTAAAAGTGCTCTGGGTAGCTGTTACAGGAAGCCGATCCAAGCCCCGGGGACTCATCACCGCCTGCGGCCCCGGGCTCAGCGAGGGGATCGGGCTGCCACTGGAGCAGCGGCGAGACATTGCCTAGCAACACAAGTCAATTGCAGCCAGAGAGCTAAGCACGCCCTCTCTCTCTCACAGGCCGGGATTCCGCATCATTGAGGGATGCGGCCCCAGACAAAGGATCGCTTCGGGGCCGACCGCAACCACGGCCAGATCCCCAGGTGATGATTGACCCGCCCTACCACGCATTGTGCTGCCTGGGTGGACTGGGGAGCGACAGGACTGTTAATTGCGAATTGCGAATTGCATCAGTCTTCCAATGAGGGAGAGACCAATCCTGCCCATAGCCACACAAAGGGGTCTTTACCCGAAATCTAGGGTCCCCGTAGTTTGTAACATGCTTCTAAGAGTAGTGGGGTGCAAGGCATTCAAAAGGGGGCACTGTCGCAGCACAACTGCATCCCAGGGGCGCATTAACATTGAACACACCAATTTTCCTGTAGTGGTATTTGGCTGTAAGTACAGCAAGAGCATAATAGCACTGGAAGCCCGGACCTTGCAGATATATTCCGACTAAAGAACACACTACGCAGCCTAAAACCCTATCAAGGGGTGATTGAGATTCCACTCCCCAGGGACACATGTCCCACATTTCTAAAAGACTCATTCACCTTTGCAAGTGACTTTCTATACGGCTGGGACTAAGACTGCACTCCTACTGGAGCTACAAGTGTATTTTTCTTTTCCCCATCAAATACACTGTCAGCAAATATTGCCTTTAGGAAACTCATGATATATTTGTGCAATTTTTCTTGATTTGACATTGCCGCACACATAGATAAAGATTTTATATTTTTAGAAACAGCTGGTGTAGCGTCTATTTGTGGTGTTTCACTGTTTTATGGTTGGTGGGTGTCACACAACTACTTTACACATTGCCTCCTGAGTTTAGCCTACCTGCTCTGCAACAAGCTACCAGAAGGGTGGTTTAGAGTATTTTGAGACTCACCCTTTCGGAGCCGGTGGTCCCTACTTAGTCTAGGGTGCATACCCCTATCAACAAGAGACCCTGTTTCTAACATTTGTGCGGAATAAAGTTTGGTTATTGGGCATCATGTTAATTTAATCTCGAATCAGTTGGTTCGGGATCAACTAAGAGTTGATTTATTTCTGTACAAATAATTAATCAGAATCAAATAATGTTGGACCCGTCCTACCTTTGTCTCATCTACTTTACATTTCATAATGTCTCTTGGTGATTTAATATGTTGTCCAGGTCAAAGTCCACGTTGCCGTTCTCGCACCCGGAGGTGCCTATTTTAGCTTACTGGGGCTCCCGCTGAGCAGGACTTGCCCAGGCGAAGACCAGGCCAAGAGTGGGCCCATCAGCGGCCGGTTGAGGCTGGGCTGGGCCATCACTCTTGGTTCTGCGATTCTGTTGGGCTATAGTTAACATAGCCAATCCAAGGTACTGCTTCTTAACTAGATTTTGTATTTTCCACATACAGGCCGTGTATGGTCTGTTATGGTGTTATCCTGAAGGTGTACTGTGCAAAGGTATATCCCCTCACCTGGCTTTTTATGAAAAGAACAATATTTGGTCACGCGGATGCCCAGTCGCAGTAGCCGAATAACACAGTTGATGGACAGAATGCAGAATAATGTCTTACATTCACCCCAGTACAAAGATCTGGGCCAAAATCCATCATTTTTTTGCACTCCACACCACCCTAGGTCAGACAATAGCTATATGCAAATCGGCCTTGACCCTGTGCCTCATGGGAACAGTCCAGTCCGAACTACCAAGCCATGTCTTTCCTAGACCGAAATCAAGCATCCAAGGACCGGTTTCTGGCTATCAGCCTTCTTCAGCCTGGATAGCTTGAATCCAGTGATGTGGAGTGCCTGGGACTCACGTCTGAGCACACCCAGCCCACTCGGGGGGAAAAGTGCAAAAAACACAGTTGATGGACGGAATGCAGAACAATGTCTTACATTCACCCCAGTACAACGATCTGGGCCTAAATCCATCGTTTTTTTTGCACTCCACACCACCCTAGGTCAGACAATAGCTATATGCAAATCAGCCTTGACCCTGTGCCTCATGGGAACAGTTATGTCCGAACTACCAAGCCATGTCTTTCCTAGACCGGAATCAAGCATCCAAGGACCGGTTTCTGGCTATCAGCCTTCTTCAGCCTGGATAGCTTGCCTCCAGTAATGTGGAGTGCCGGGGACTCACGTCTGAGCATACCCAGCCCACTCGGGCGGAAAATTGCAAAAAACACAGTGATGGACAGAATGCAGAACAATGTCTTACATTCACCCCAGTACAAAGATCTGGGCCTAAATCCATCGTTTTTTTGCACTCCACGCCACCCTAGGTCAGACAATAGCTATATGCAAATCAGCCTTGACCCTGTGCCTCATGGGAACAGTCCAGTCCGAACTACCAAGCAATGTCTTTCCTAGACCGGAATCAAGCATCCAAGGACCGGTTTCTGGCTATGAGCCTTCTTCAGCCTGGATAGCTTGATTCCAGTGATGTGGAGTGCCTGGGACTGACGTCTGAGCATACCCAGCCCACTCGGGGGGAAAATTGCAAAAAACACAGTTGATGGACAGAATGCAGAACAATGTCTTACATTCAACCCAGTACGAAGATCTGGGCCTACATCCATCGTTTTTTGCCCTCCACACCACCCTAGGTCAGACAATAGCTATATGCAAATCAGCCTTGACCCTGTGCCTCATGGGAACAGTCCAGTCCGAACTACCAAGCCATGTCTTTCCTAGACCGGAATCAAGCATCCAAGGACCAGTTTCTGGCTATCAGCCTTCTTCAGCCTGGATAGCTTGACTCCATTGATGTGGAGTGCCTGGGACTCACGTCTGAGCATACCCAGCCCACTCGGGGGGAAAATTGCAAAAAACACAGTTGATGGACAGAATGCATAACAATGTCTTACATTCACCCCAGTACAAAGATCTGGGCCTAAATCCATCGTTTTTTTTGCACTCCACACCACCCTAGGCCAGACAATAGCTATATGCAAATCAGCCTTGACCCTGTGCCTCATGGGAACAGTCCAGTCCGAACTACCAAGCCATGTCTTTCCTAGACCGGATTCAGGCATCCAAGGACCGGTTTCTGGCTATCAGTCTTCTTCAGCCTGGATAGCTTGACCCAGTGATGTGGAGTGCCTGGGACTCACGTCCGAGCATACCCAGCCCACTCGGGGGGAAAAGTGCAAAAAACACAGTTGATGGACAGAATGCAGAACAATATCTTACATTCACCCCAGTACAACGATCTGGGCCTAAATCCGTCGTTTTTTGCACTCCACACCACCCAAGGTCAGACAATAACTATATGCAAATCAGCCTTGACCCTGTGATCATGGGAACAGTCCAGTCCGAACTACCAAGCCATGTCTTTCCTAGACCGGATTCAAGCATCCAAGGACCGGTTTCTGGCTATCAGCCTTCTTCAGCCTGGATAGCTTGACTCCATTGATGTGGATTGCCTGGGACTCACGTCTGAGCATACCCAGCCCACTCGGGGGGAAAATTGCAAAAAACACAGTTGATGGTTAGAATGCAGAACAATGTCTTACATTCACCCCAGTACAAAGATCTGGGCCTAAATCCATCGTTTTTTTGCACTCCACACCACCCTAGGTCAGACAATAGCTATATGCAAATCAGCCTTGACCCTGTGCCTCATGGGAACAGTCCAGTCCGAACTACCAAGCCATGTCTTTCCTAGACCGGAATCAAGCATCCAAGGACTGGTTTCTGGCTATCAGCCTTCTTCAGCCTGGATAGCTTGACTCCAGTGATGTGGAGTGCCTGGGACTGACGTCTGAGCATACCCAGCCCACTAGGGGGGAAAATTGCAAAAAACACAGTTGATGGACAGAATGCAGAACAATGTCTTACATTCACCCCAGTACAAAGATCTGGGCCTAAATCTATCATTTTTTTGCACTTCACACCACCCTTGGTCAGACAATAACTATATGCAAATCAGCCTTGACCCTGTGCCTCATGGGACTAGGCTAGGCCAGTCGCAGTAGCCTCAAAGAACTAAATGAGGATCTATGGCATAGCTGCCATTTCTAAACTCCATCTGAACTATTTGCCCCAGGAGCTATACCTTGTATTATATGATCATGGGCAAGATGAAAATAAATGTGGATATCTCTGGAGGGGACACAGTAACCACCTTAGACTCCGTTCTAGTAAAAGGGCAGCCAACGTAATCTCTAAAGAAATAGCCCTAACTGAGAGGAGACTTTCAATGGAGCCTACCAATTGCTCTCAGGAGCCCTTTCCCCTCATTTATCTATTTACAAAGGAAGATCCAGTTGTTTCTACACTCAAAGTAAGCCTTATTGCTGATCTTTTAGATAGTAATGAGGCAGATATAGCCCAAGAAGACTTTACTATTTTGTCTGAACCTCCGGTGAAAAAAAAGTGGGGCGAAGGAATAAAGGTTGCCCAGCCACCTAAGAAGGCGCTAGCCCAGGTATGCTAGGCTGCATTTATCTGGACCAGATCATGGATAAACTAACTCCTAAGTTGAATATCTGGTGAAATTGATATTGGCTCCAATTATGCCATGGCTTGCTGGGATAGAGCAAATCACACAAGATGATGGACGGAATGTTGCGCAATGGCAAAACAGTCAGCCCCAGTCACGGATCTGGGTTTAATCCATTGTTATTTTGCTCACCAAGCCACCCCAGTTCAAACATGGCCATATGCAAATCAGTCTTGACCCTGTGCCTCATGGGAACAGTCCAGACCAAACTGAGTGAGCAAGGGACCACTGGAGTCAAGCTATCCTGGCTGAAGACGGCTGATAGCCAGAAACCGGTCCTAGGATGCTTGATTCCGGTCAAGGCTGATTTGCATATGGCCATGTCTGAACTGGGGTGGTGTGGAGTGCAAAAAAACGATGGATTTAGGCCCAGATCTCTGTACTGGGTGTGAATGTATGACATTGTTCTGCATTCTGTCCATCAACTGTTGTTCTTGCATTTGTCACCCCGAGTGCGATGAGTATGCTCAGACGTGAGTCCCATTCTCTCAACACCACTGGAGTCAAGCTATCCTGGCTGAAGACGGCTGATAGCCAGAAACCAATCCTAGGACGCTTGATTCCGGTCCAAGAAAGACATGGCTTGGCAGTTCGGGCTGGACTGTTCCCATGAGGCACAGGGTCAAGGCTGATTTGCATATGGCCATGTCTGAACTTGGGTGGTGTGGAGTGCAAAAAAACGATGGATTTAGGCCCAGATCTATGTACTGGGGTGATTGTATGACATTGTTCTGCATTTTGTCCATCAACTGTTGTTTTTGCATTTGTCACCCGAGTGGGATGGGTATGCTCAGATGTGAGTCCCATGCTCTCCACACCACTAGAGTCAAGCTATCCTGGCTGAAGACGGCTGATAGCCAGAAACGAATCCTAGGATGCTTGATTCCGGTCCAAGAAAGACATGGCTTGGCAGTTCGGGCTGGACTGTTCCCATGAGGCACAGGGTCAAGGCTGATTTGCGTATTTGCCATGTCTGAAGTGGGGTGGTGTGGAGTGCAAAAAAAAATGGATTTAGGCTTTGGTCTCAGTACAGGGGTGAATGTATGACATTGCTTTGCATTCTGTTCATCAACTGTTGTTTTTGCTGGGATAGAGGCCATGCTTACTCATCTCACTCAGTCTGGATTTAGTTCTACAACTGACAAAGTAGAGATGGTGTCCACGAGGACCAGTCATGTGTATCTCGACCTGCACCCACAGCCAACTTAAGTGAAAGGAGTAACCTTTGTGAGAAAGTGACACCACACAGTTGGGACCGATGGCTAAATGACCCATGTGGAAGTGGTCCCAAGAACCTGGGGCTTTTGGTTCCTCTACAATCATTGGCGTGGCACCCCAGAGGCATTCTGCTGCCCCAAGGGCCGTCCCCAGAGTCAATATCTTGTCTGAAGGGTGTAGAGCTAACAGTTCTAATTTAATCAGACCTCACCAAACGTTAGTTGGTGACATTAATTATTTAAATTTGCAATTGGAGTCAGCCCCCTTGGTGGTTATCTTGACGGGCATCTCCCCTATTAAGTAGGATTCGAGGGAGACCACGGTAGATCTGAAGCTCAACATCTCTCACTGGTGTAAAAATACAATTGTAAATAGACTCTACATGTCACCAGATATTATAATGGCAAGAACAGTGGGATGGGTTGGCACTAGTGTAAGCAAGAATATCGAGGGAGACTGTTGTGGTTAATCTAAGACATCCTAAATACACAAAAGCTTTGGTTGAGAGCCATCATATCCAAAAAGCTAATACCGCAATCAGGATTGTCCCCCTTCAATTCTTCTATCCCACCATTTATTTTTTCCCAGCCGGTTGCTTTGCCAATAGGGCCCTCTTGCCACCAAGGACACCACAGTGTTTGAACACTAAGGTAGCTATTCCCTTGCTAATAGATTTGAACCCTTGATGGGCCTAGACGATATAGTTTGACAAATAGTATCATACAACCATACAACAAACTTCAGGCTCTCGTCACCTCCAGTCAAAGTACCCATCTCTTCTCCCCAGATAGACCACACTACCACTAGCCCACCAATTATGAAGATAATGACCTGGAATATTGCAGGTTTGTGGGCCAAAAGAGAATATGCTCAGTGACAAGTGACAGTTGGGTCCTGTCATTTAGCTCCGCTGCAGGAAACTTGGGACATATTTGATTCCATCTTTTTTTGATAGATTTACTTCCTTTGTCAAAGCTGCTTCATCCTCCACAGCAGGGCGTGTTAAGGGTGGCATTGCATAAAATCTCCTGTACCACTAAAGTGGTGGCCTGACACTCACCTAATCTATTAGCAGTAGAACCAACCTTTATCAATCATTCCCCTCTATTGGGGGTAAATTTCTATAATTCCTTCTGTAGATACTCGAACACTGAACACATCGCTTCACTGGATGGGTTTCTTGAGCATTACAGGGAGATGGGATGCCCATATTATTAAGTTATAATTCTAGGTAATTATAATGTACACCTTTGTCAGCACAACTGCATTCTAGTAAAAAGCCCATGTGAAGCTTAATCTTCGATTGTCTATTTTGAACACATGGACCAAGGTTCTTGATTAGAGGGTCTACTCGCAATCAACAATTTGCACTGTCTTGAGTATTCGGGCAAAGCAGATCCTGTTCCAACAGTGTCTGGATGGGGTTTATTCTGTTACCTGCTCCTTTGGTCTCCACTGTGCACAACTTAAAAACCTGTCGGAGCTGCTTTAGAGATCACAATCTTTTAATATTGGACGTGTAAGGGTTCAAGCTTTCCCTAGGGAGGCAGGTAAGTGTCAATCGAACAGGGAAATTAAATCAACATACCAAGCACATAGAATTAAGTGGGAGAAGGTGCTACCAGAGGCTTTTCTAGACAAGCTGTATGCAGAAGGTGCAGAAGATATTGCACTCTGTCTTGACAACAGCTCTCAGAAAAATGTAGTATTAGATGCTTACAGCAACCTAACTAAGTGGATTGCGGACAACTTAACGGTTCAAGGCAGAGTAGGAGGCACAAGGGGGAAAAGTAGTTTGACGGTGAATGCTCCAAAGTACACAACATTCTTGTTACTGCTCTGAAAAAGAAACCCAGGGTTGAAGAAAGTGTTAAGGCATGCAGAAAAGCATACAAATCTGCCACTGAGCAAAGAAAAAAGGTTATTAGGGAACAGGCGTGGGAAGACCTATGTCAGGCCAAGGTACTGACCAACAGTTCCAAGTTTTGGGAACTGGCCAATAGCCCTTTCTTTGCTGATTTGCAAAACTCTATAGTGGACTGCACCATCTCTGCTGATAAATGGGTCCAACACTTTGAAGAGATATGTATAAGGAAGTTGACTCCGAAAAGCATGACAATTTATGGGGGCCTGGAATTGATGCTTTACTGCTGTCTTTTAATGTGGATGAGGTCTATAAAACCATTGTGGCCACAGCCAGGAGGTAAGCCCCTGGCCCTGACTGGGTGCCATTGGACCTGTGTAAATTCATAACTGTTACCTTTGCAAAGATCTTGGTGCAGGTTTTTAATACGGCCGCCATGAGACTCAACCCCTCATGGTCAACTGCTGACATCTTATCTAGTTTTAAAAAGAGAGTAAAGGACGATCCAGTATGTTACTGTCAAATCTCTTTACTTGACTCAGCTGCTAAAATCATGGGAATGGTGGTATTAGACCGCTTAACCCTATGGCTAGATAATTTCAATGTTATCTCAGCTTGACAATATGGTTTCAGGAAAGGCAGAGGAACCCTGGATAAATGCATTAATCTGCATATGGTCATTTGAAAACATGTCATTGCTCAAAGGGGTCACTTGCATATGGCCTTTATGGATCTAATGTCCGCGTTCAATCATTTCAATAGATCTAAGCCTTGGCCCTGGTTATTAGATATGGGCATGGATTTGATTTGGTAGCCTTTCTATGTAGTTCACATTTTAATCTGATAGCCTCAGCTACATATAATGCAAATGCGGTCCCTCTGTGCTGTTCTCAAGTAATGCGGTGCCCTGCCTGGGTCTGGAAGTATCACTGCTGACCCCAAAGTAAGGCCAGCGCGGCCGGCGGGAGTCCGTTAGGAATGTGGTGGGTCTGACTCGTACCCCTTTACTGTTGAAAGGGACTTTCCAATACTCTACTGGGAGTGGAATACTTTAAAGTATCGCCGATTTCCGGTAGCACGAGCAACCCTGCTCCTCTGTGGGATAAGACTAGTCTGCCCGTCTGTGGGGTTGCACGTGGCCACCAACCTGCAGGATCTTCGTGTACTCGTGTACTGGTCTGCGGGCCGCCTAAGACGAATCCCATGTCAAAAACCTGCTTGGTGTGCTACAGCTCTGCACAGCAAGGAAACCAAATTTCTTGTGAAGGTGACGGCAGCAGATGTGACTCGTGTACCATGCTGTTCAACAACACCTATCCTACCTGGCTGTGGCTTCATGCTTTTAAGTCATTTCCCTTGACTCACTAATTGCAATGACACCTTCCAGCATCACCAAAAACTTGCTTGCACCTTTGTTGTCAGGCAAGCATGCAGATGAAGGCCTTCAAGGAGGACATTTAGTGGATAATATTCAAATTTCTTGGGGAGCAGTTTAGCAGCAGCAGCAGCCCTACCTTATCGCCGCCACCGCTAGGAGTCACCGGACGCCACCAGCAGCGCCGCCGCCCTGGGACTACAATTCCCAGCAGCCTCAGCGGTGGCGCGCTCTACTGACGCCGCACTAGCGCCAGGAGGCGCATTTAACAAGCGGCGCGCTGGGCGGAGTGGGGGAGCAGTTTAGCAGCAGCAGCAGCCCTACCTTATTGCCGCCACTGCCAGGAGTCACCGGATGCCGCCAGCAGTGCCGCTGCCCCGGGACTACAATTCCCGGCAGCCTCAGCGGCGGCGCACTCTACCAATGCCGCACTAGCACCAGGAGGTGCATTTAACAAGCGCAGCGCCCCGCTTCGCCGGACGTGCGCGGGACGAGCCGGGCCAAGCCCGGGCCAAGGGTGGGTCCGTTTTAGCCCATTCTAGGCCGGTCAAGGACGGGACGGACCCCCTCTCTAACATCTACCATTTACAATTAAGGTTAGTGGGAGGCTGCTTATACCCGCTTGTGACTTTATTAGCTATTTGTTAAATTTCCTTTGATAGCATGTCTACCTCCCCATTTACTGGCGGGGACACCAGAAAATGTACGGGAGGATCACTTATAGGCACTTTGGATAACTTTCTTGTAAGAGTGTCCACAGCTTTAGCCCGGGATATTGAACTAACGGAAAAAAGACTATCCCTGGACATTGCTTTTGACAAAAGATCTTCAATGGGCGGTTTAGCTGAAGCCCGGTCCCCAGAACTACAACAAATTAACACCCATGTCCCGATATTATCTCCAGGGGAGGGAGAAAGGAGCCAGTCTTCAGTGTCGGCTGGGCCCTTGATACGCCAGCCAGTCCACCCCACCGCTTTGACAGACAAGAGATTGGACAAAAATTCCTGTACCTTGCCAGGGTCTATGCGTTCTCCCAATATTAAGACCCAGTCAGCTAATAATGCTAAGGCGGGGCTGTCCCAACAATCACAGGGTCTGACAAATAAACGGAAAAGCACTGGTGCACAAGCACATACATCTGGGAAGAAGTCAACAACTGGGAAAGTAACTCTGCCTAATAATTCCCTGATCCAAAGTCCACCTCATACCTCTGTAGGCACACAACTAGTCAACAAGGGAGATATTCTTCAATCACGTGACAGAGACAAAGCACAAAGTGAGATGGGACCATCATTCTGGGCAAAGTTGGAAAGTTGGAGCGCCTCCTTAAGAAGGCCTGCATCCCACTATGTGATAGATTGGACTCAATTGAATCTAGACTTGTGTGCCTTGAACTGTCATTTGCCTCTTCACAGGCTAGGGAGGGAAAGCGAGCCACTGGGCCAACTAGCAAACCATCAGGTGACCCAGGGCCAATTGAAATTGTAGTAGACGCTGACTCTAATGTAGTGGGCAAAAAGATTGACAGTGGTAACCTGATTGGTCCCCATGTACATTGCCCTGTACCTGCCCCCATTAACCCGATAATGGCAGATCGATCCATAGATATAGATAGGACACAGCAAAGAGAGACTAGAAGGTCTTGAACCCACTAGCAAGTTTTCCACAAAAAAACCCTGCCCAAAGTGCTTATAGTCTTCCGCCCATAGAACTCCCTCCAGAGTCATCCCCTTCTGTGGTGGTTTTGACGGGGGTTCCTCCACTAAGACAAGGCATGGGGGAAATGTACATTGAATTAAAGAATAGATGTATTTTCTGGCTCAACAACAATCGTCCATTACCATCCGATGTATGTGCAGAAATCCTCTTTGCCAGAAGAGTGGGATGGGTGGGGAAAAAGCCAAAGTCTGTGGTGGGGGACTGCATAGTTATCAACTTAAGGGATATGAGGGCTGTCAAATATATCTGTGACTGTCCTCAAAGGGAATCAGTATCTGCAATCTATTCACTACCCCTGTCCTATTTCTATGTGACAGCACATTCTTGGTGTGGGAAAACATTGCCAAATGGGGGGCTAAAGAAATGGTGTGCTCCAGGGAACATAATGTTATCTAATAGGTTTGATGGGCTATCTGGCCTGGAAGATTGCGACTGACAGCAAGCACATGATTGCGATCGAAGGGCCAGTAAAACAGTTCATAATGAGGGTCACGAAGTTAAGAGCATAGATACATCAGTTAGAACAGATTTAAATACTGGGTCTCAAGTACAAACCTGTAGAATCATGAGCTGGAATATAGCCGGATTGAGAAGTAAATGCAGAGACATGATCTGGCTGAGAGAGATAAAGTCATTTGATATATTGGCATTCCAAGAAACTTGGGATATACAAAATAATTTTATTATAGACGGGTACTCACACTTTTGCATTCCTGCTAAACAGGGTCCGGTAGGCAGAGCTAAAGGAGGTTTAGCATAATTATTTTCTTGCATTTGAGTGGCTCATTAAAACAGCTTGATGCGGGTTGTCATAACTGCTTGGCAGTGGAGGTATCACTGCCACAAACAGCGAAGTTGTTATTTGTGAATTTTTATAATTCATCTGAGAGTGATTTTTTAAATCAATGTTTAACTTGCTTAGAGGATTTTTTAGCTTCATATAGATCTAAATATCCGAGTTCTGAGGTCATTCTCATTGGTGACTTTAAAATTCACCCATGCGGAAAAGCGTGTGTTTTTGATAATTTTGAAGGACCCCCATGTTCGGTTCACACGCATTTTGAAAACACTAAGCAAGGGGAGGCCTTGGAGAACCTTCAGGCCACCACAAATCTTTTCGAATCTGGGTGTGCGCTAGGAGGCCCGAGGGCTCCTACTTTTAAAGGTAAGGATTCGGACACAGTTATAGATTACATATTTATGTCAGGTCTAGTTTTGACCAGAGTGCTAATATATAAGGTGGGGACCTCTGCTTTCAGCGATCATAACCCCGTGATATTAGAGTTAGCCCAGGGGGCCCAACTAAATTTTAAAGGAACAAAGATCGCGGGTGTGAGGCGTGATGTGCTACCAAAAGACCAGGGCAGGAGACTAAAATGGACAAAAGTTGTCCCAGAAACCTTTATCCTGGAAGTCCTATCTAAAGTAGAAAGTGAGGTTGCTATTTGCATGGATACTGCTGTGCCAAGCACAATGATAGTGGGGGCTTTTGACGCTATCTGTAACCAAATTAACATCAATCTGATGACTAAAATTAGCCCTAGAATTAATAAAGATAAAAGATGGTTTGATAGCTCCTGTTCTAGGGCACACCCACCTCTGCTTAAAGCTCTAAAAGAATGCCCTAGAAATAGGGAACAAATCACAAAATCAAGGAAGATCTATAAACATGCCATTAGTGTTAGGAAAAATCAGATTAAAGAAGATGCCTGGGATAAACCTGCCCTGAAGGGTGCAACATTAGACGTCCCGCGTGCAGAAGAAACTGTTATTCCAGTTCTTCTTTACGTGGATGACGCAGTTTTATTGGCTCGCACTGGTGTTGGATTAAATAAATTGCTGGATATGTTCGGCAAATTTATGGAGTCTTTAGATCTGAAAATAAATGCAAAAAAATCCCATTTAATGATAGTGGGGGAACAAAGCAGAAAGAAAAAAATGAAAACCTTTTTTTGTGGTAGAGATGTAGTTAAAAGGGTCCCCATTTTTACTTATCTCGGACTCCTATTTGATGACAAAGGGTCCTGGGGTCCACAACTGAAATATAAAAGAAATGTATTTGCTAGATCTTCCTCCGCCCTTATGGGCTTTACAAAACGATTAGGGGCTAGACCCATGGAAGCTATCATGAAGGTGTATAAGGCCAAGTGTCTAGCTATAGCGACGTATGGCTCGGAGATTTGGGGGTACAGCTCACAAGAACAGCATATTCAAGTGGTAGAAAACAGATTTCTAAGAACTTTATTGTCTGTACCACAGTCAACCCCTACTTTTTCTATCCACGCGGAGATGGGGTTGGGTTATGTCTCTGACACACTGAAAATAGCCTCGCTGTCATGTTGGCTTAAGACCTGGCTTAACCAGGAGATTTCACTGAACCATATGATTGTAAGGGACTGTCTAGCCTTAGACAACGCTGGTAAAAGTCCGTGGCTGGCATATATTGAAACTACATTCAAAAAACTTGGTCGGCCTGGACTTTTTTTGGTCCCTGAAACTATAAAAAAAGAAGATGTAGATCTGATTAAAGCCGCCATGGTAAACCTACTTACAAATGAAAGGGAGGAACTAGAGCTGAGCAAACCTATGGTAAGAATAAATTTTGGTTTAGTGAGCTCCCCTGGTATTGAGACTTATTTGAAGTTGGTAACATGCCCTTTCCATCGGTATTTGCTAACGAGATTCCGATTTAACATAATTCACCTCACACTGGGATATTTCCCTAAATGGGGATCACCAGATAATGCCGACCCCTGTAAGTGCGACCATTTTTTCTCACAAGATACTCTACATTTTGTTATGTTTTGCGATTATTATGCAGACATCAGGAAAAAGTATTTGTTACCTGTGTTAAGGGAAGCAGGGTTTGTGCAGGTTAGGCCGGCACTTCTTTATTTACAACTGATGAGTAGTGTACGGATTACATTTCATGTCGCAAATTTTCTAGTGGCAGCAGAGTGGATTATTAAACTTAAGAAAAGAGTAGGTAATACGGGGCTGTAGTCTGTTTATGAATTATATGTATGGATCATTTTAAGCGTATTATAGAATTGTTAAGCTACTTTTATTCACAGTATTAAGGAGGATCTTTAAGAACATTTTAATGTACATAGTGTATGGAATGTTTTAAGTGTAATAACCGTAGTGAGAAGGATTTCTAATGAAATTTTAATGCCTTTTGAAAGTGTGTAATTTTTTTAATGTAATGTTAGCTGGATTTGCACAAATGTGTAATAATTGTACCTGTGTCTTTTTATGATTTCAAATAAAAGTATTTGACTGACTCACTCTCAGACACTTGGAAAGTTAAGCAAGGGGTCAGATGGGGATGTATTTTGGCCCTCATTTTGTTCACAAGTTCGGGGACAGTTTATCAGTTACTTGTAAAGACATCACCAGGGCTGATATGAAACTTATCCCGCTCTGCTTTACACAAAAGATGCAGTGCTACTTGCCTGGATAGCTGTGGGGTTGCAAACAAAACCTTTTAAATACATTCACTGATTTCATGATCTCTTTTAACCTTTCTATTAACTTTTCTAAATCACACATTATGAAAAGACGCAGTACAAAGCTTTCTGGATGCAGGTTCTTTTGAAGGGGGCAGATTTTTCTAAAGTTTCTACTTTCCTCTATTTGGGGGTGCTGTTTTATGAAAGGAGGTCGTGGGTGGCACAAAGAGCACTTAGAAAGCATATCTTGGCTAGAGCAACAGGTGCCACTATGGACTTTGCTAGGAGACTAGGGGCCAAACCTTTACCCACCCTACTTAAGATTTATAATGATAAATGCATACCCATGAACACCTATGGTTGTGACATGTTGAGTTACAAAAAAGTTAGCGAACTGAAGGTAGCTGAGAATAACTTTCTCTGCAGATTTCTCACAGCACCCACCTGTAACCCTTCTTTGTTGGTACATAAGGAGCTTGGTCAGAGGTTCATTTCCAAACTCATTGCAATTTTTCCTTTAATGCGATGGTTGAAAATTTGGTCTAGCCCCATTCCTACTCTGAATCAGTTTGTTTTAGAGGACTGTTTGGGGCTTGATCGGGCTTTGAACATTTCCTGGCTGTGTTACGTCCTAGATAAGATAAAGTGTTTAGGACATCCCTAGTTGTTCACACTCCAAAGACAGCTGTGCCCTAGTTGAAAAATATCAAACATATGTTCCTGGCCACAAGGATGGAGAAAAGGGAAGGTAAGGAAATTATCAAGCCTACAATAAGGCAATATATATTACTGAGTCCAAGGTCCTCAGGGCAACATTACTGGTCTTATATTAAAAATCCCCACCACTCCTTTCTCCTAACTAGATTTAGATTTAACTTCATTCATTGGTGTTTTGCAGTTCTCAGAGGTTTCTCAAAGCCAGGTGCCCTAAAGTTTAAGTTTAAGTTTAAAATATTTATTGAGCGCAACATACACCTGAGCGGTTTCTTGGCGCTGAGTCTAAAGCCTTGCCTGTGTGATCATTTTTCACTACAAGATGCTTTACATTTTATTTTGTGTTTTATATTGTAATCTATGGAAAAGTACATCTTTCCGCTGTTAAGGAATTGAAATTTTGCACAAGTGAAGCCTGCCATGATATACTTACAAATGCTGTGTTCGCCCCTGATCTGATCTGAAGTTGCTAGTTTCATTACAGGAAAACTAGGATACAGGAAAAAGCTGTATAATGATTATTGAATTCCTCTTGCTCTTATTTTGCTATGTGCTTGTATGGTTTTTGCTGGCCAAATAAAGATTTCTTTGACTTGACTTGTGTGATGAGCTGGTCAGCTGTCTCATAAGATCTGCCTGCCTGTGGACTTGGATATCTTGTTGAGCTGTCATGTTAAGATTCAACTTATGAAGGTAACCTTCCAATGTATTTCTCTCTTCATTTATTCAGTTCTATCTAATATGTGCTGTAGTCCTGAGTTCTAGGGTGAGTAAGCATGCAATTGTATCCAACCCCTCTAAGACGGATGTAAGGGAATGGTTGTTGTATTTTACAGCGTTTGGATTACCAATCATCTAGGTTTAAAGTGTTGCACTCTCTCTCTCTCTCTCTCTCTCTCTCTCTCTCTCTCTCTCTTAGATCCTTTGTAAGAAAGTGGGTTGTTGAGTAAGGGAGGTGTGATTCCCTCTCAAGCAACAGCAATGATCCTTGTCAGGGTGAACTACAAACAGTCACCAACTTAACCTGTGCTTAACCCTCTGGTAGCTTAGCACAAATGCAGTCAGGTTTAACTTAGAGGCTAAGTTTAAAGTATTTATGCTGCACACAAATAGCAACATAGTAAAAACACAACACAAGAACAATCCAACACCAATTTGGAAAATTTGAGTAAAAATGAATACATTTTTGACACCAAAACAACAAAAATCCAATCAGTAGAACCAAGGAGATGCAATGTGAAATGTTTCAGGTAAGTTCAGTGCCTAAAAGCACAAAGCATTATTTGCCGCTATATGGTAGTGAGGCCAACTGCAGTGGTGCGCAGCCAAATACAGGAACCAAGTTAGACTCGCTAATAAAAGCGTTATCCTCTAAAGTCTAGCACGAAGACTTCCATCACAATGGAGGAGGCTGTGAAAAACAGAGAGAGCATCCCAGATACTCTCTGCTGGAAATAGGCTTTAGCAGTCCCTGTTGGCTAGCAAGGCTGTAGCACGAAGTGTAGATTTCACATTGGCGGTCGGCACGGGCAGCAAGATCTTGCTGTGAGTGGGCCTCAAGGAGGAGTTCATATGATGCCACATCAAGGTACCAGGACCTAGGAGGCACTTCTTGTGGATCAGGAGCTCACTCCAGCATGGCACAGCACGGCTCAGGCAGGTCCAGATGCTGGTATAGTTGCAGGTAATCAACTGGGAGTTGCTGGAGCTTGTTGCGTTCTTGTAGCTCAGAACAGGAGGTCCAGCAGCTTACCCTTGGAGTCCCTTGAGCCTAGGATGAAAGGTCCAGTCTTCCTTCTCAGTATCAGGTCAGGGTTAAAGTAGCAGGGCAGCCGGGCATCCTTCCTCTGAGGTAGCCAAAGGTCCAAGAGGGTACTGATGAGTGGGACTGAGGGTCCCCTTTTTATACCTGGTGCCCACTTTGAAGTGGGAGAAGCCTCTGGAGTTTTTCCATTGAGAGGTGTCTGGAATTGTCTGCCTCCCTGACCTAGTCCCAGTCTGTCTGGAGTCACACTGTGAATTCCATGTTGTGTGAACTGGGCCATTGGCTTTGAAGTTCAAGCAGGGTAGGTTAAGGCCCTGCTACTGCATCTAGCCAGGGTGGCCCGTTTTGCCAATACCCAGACCTGCCATTGTGAAACTGTTTAGGAGAAATACACAAAGGTCACCTATCATTTACACCTATTCATGTGACCCAAGCAACAAGCTGCAGGCACCAAATGGTTAGGACTTTCCAAAGGAGGCATTTTCAGAATTGAGACTTCAAACTGACATTACCATTAAGGAGGATTTTAAAATCTAATTTTTCAGACACCAAACATGAGTTTCCCACCTGTTGCAAATCAAATGTTAGAATGTATTAATTGTAATAAGGTAACTAATGTTATCCTATGGGAGAGGTAGGGCTTCAAATTGTGAAAAATAAATTTGAGAGTTGTTTACTACCAGGAGAGGTAAAACTTAAAAGTACATGTTCAACTTTTTTTAATACATTGCATGTGACCAAAGGAATGTTCAAGGCCTACACTAGTGGTGACTTAGATGTATTAAAATTAAAGTTTAAGCCTGTTAAAAGGTTTATTTTGTCAGGTTGAAATGCCAGTTTAAGTAAATAATCAGTCAATGTGATCCTGCGTAAAGGAGAGAGCATGCACTGGTTAGCAGACCTGAAGTGCACAGAGTCCTAAGTCCAACAAAATGTAATTCAGCAACAAAAGGAGTGAAGGTCAAAACATTTGGGGATGATCCTGCAGAGAGGGCCAAGTACATTAGCCTCAGTATGGAGTTTCTTGACCTTTTCAACAGGATCCTTCTGATGTTATGTTATGTTATTTTCATTTTTACCGTGCGCAGATACTGCAAGAGTGTCCCGGCGTGGACCTTGAGTGATATGGAGAGGAGCCAGATTTAGGGAAATAGGAACGTTTTCAGCTTCTTTTTGTAAAGAATAGGGTCCTGTGTGCATCGGAAAGCGAGAGGCAGCGTATTCCAGGCTAAAGCGGCTTTGACAGCCAGAGAGCTGCCGCCCGTCCTTTGCAAACAAAGCGCGGGACTTGGGCCAGGAGTTGAGAAGATGAACGCAGGTGTCTTGTGGGGGTGTAAAAGAGAAAGTGTTTCTGAAGGTAACCTGGCTCTGTGGCATACAAAGCACGGTGGGCAATAACTAAGGACTTGAATTTAACCCTCTCTGTAGGGTGCGAAGATGTTGTCTCATACTACCTCTGGCTGGAATGTTCAGGGGAAGTCTGGCAGCCACGTTCTTCATCACTTTATGCTTTAATTTAGTAAGTAGCTTGGGGCGCCAATGTATAAAGCATTAATAAGGGCTCGGGAAACGGTCTCCTTGGCCGTCTGAGGAAGAAGGGGGAGGAATTTCTTGCGAATGTTTAAAAATCCAAAGCAGGTCCCCGAGAGCTTTTTGATCTGGGTCGAGAATGTGAGGTTCTCCTCAAACCAAACCCCTAAATTATTGACAGGATTCCCTGATACGGCAGGAAGCACCGAATTGGATGGCCAGAGTGTTTCCCTAAACCAAGGGGGAAACTTTCCAAAATGGAGGATTTCCATTTCTCCTAGTTACATTTAAGTTCTGCGGCGGCCAACCATCGAAAAACTGCGGTCAAGCAATGTTTGGAAGCAGAGCACTCATTTTTACCCCATGTGAGCAGGAGCTGATGATGCTCATATTCCATATCAATCTTGAGGTTGGTCTTCTATCTAAGCCTAGATATATGCATGGAAGCAGAATGGCACCACTTGCCACCCCAATGTTCATACAGCAGCCACAAATAGAATTACATGGCAAGCCATAATTAAATCAAGCGCAAGGGAAGTTAGGAAAGAGACTCAGTTTATTGGATCCTGTTGGGATAGACAAGTGATCAGATCTCTGGTTAGCTCGACCAGATGATGTACAATTAGTTAACTTCTAAGATTGAATTGAATCCCATCTGGATGATAACACAGTCTCCAATTACATCTGAGAAATTTTTCTCTGAATAAACCATAGAGTAGAATATGGAAAAGAGAAAGGATTTTGTCTACAAAAGAAAACACTTATTTCGATATAAAGTACACCTAACCCTGGTTCAAAGATGACAAATTAGAGATCTGTGCTGTATACTCCGAAGACTCACACTTTTAAATCAGTAGAATCTCAATACTGTTCAGTGGTAATGAGCTCATGAAAATATTAGGCTTCTCTCAGTATTTAGAAATGAGTTTGTTTCTCTAACTCCTGTGCATCTGCAGGAAATGTATGATCTTGACTCCAGACCAACCAGATTCACAGATTTTGATACACTTTTTTTTTTATTTGTCAGAACCAGTAAAGACAGGAGTCAAAATACATTAATACCACACAGTACACAAACACATTCATATATGATACATTCTCACATTTTTGGAAAGGTAAAGAAAAAAGAAGAAGAGTGAAGAGTTCACTGAAAAGAACATCATGGAAGAAAAGGAAACAGGCAGAAATGCCAAAGATATCTCCCCATAACAGCAGAGATTGCTCGTAAAAGAAGGCACATTTAAGTAGTTCATCATAGCCTTGAGCACAGCCCCCTCCCCCAGTTAGTGATGGGCTGCCAAATCGCCTTGCTACACTTTAAACAACAACTTTTCCAAAAAGTGTGATGTGGACTTCTTGCACACTGCTCCTTATTCAACACGGATAAAGATATATTAATTTTCAAAGTGGTCACCTGCTATTCTGCTTCTTTACTTGTTAAAGAAAACAATCACATACCCAGAGTGTCAATCCCTTTACAACCCTTAAAGCAGAGAACTAAAATCCAAAGAAGCTGCCTATGACACAGATGATGATTGGATGACCTCTTGCCCAAAGACTAAGGGCCAGATGTAGGTAATCCTAATTTACAGATTCTAAAATACTGAATTTTACAGAATCGGTATTTTAGAATCGGTAAATGGGATGTAGATAAAAAATCGGTAAAAAATACCGATTCTGTAAATTTACCGATTCGGATGTTTTTGTGTCCCCTACATCTCACAAGCCAAATACAGGTCGGTAAAGGCCAAAAATCGGTATTTTCGGCCTTTACCGACAAGTATTTGGTTACCTACATCTGGCCCCTAATTCCTTAACATTGATACACCCAAGGAAGGAAGTTTCTTCTATACAATGTTATAGTTCCAAAAGTGGCAGTTACCATGCTGTACATAGTGGAAGCAGTTTCTTTTGGCCCTCAGAGCTGTGTGGTAGATAGACCACAATGCCTCCTGCCACAACACTTTTATAGTCTAGCAGCCTTATATTTCCTAAACGAACTGCCTCCCACAAAGCCCCCTTTGGGCACAGCTTAGTGCACCAGATGTGCTGGTGTTGCTGAGGCACAACACTCACTACCACATAGGTCAATGGGCAAAAGCAAAAAATAATTCTGGAACCTAAGAGGTGATGAGATATAGCCTTCTTTGACCAACCTAGTAAAGAAAATAGGGGCTTATTTACAAGCCCCTTGCGTCACCGGTTTGTCACTTTTAATCTGGGAAAACGTGACATACCGGCAGGGCAAGGGGCTTGTAAATAAGCCCCTCGAACCATTGTCAAAGGCACTGGTGGGGGATCTGGAGTCCTTAAGTCTTTTCTTCAAGAGCTCACCTCCTCTTCTCCTTCTGCTGTTTCACCCACTCCCACTTTCATGATTTAATGCTCTTATCAGGGCATTAATGCCAATTCTGGAAGAGATTTTATAGCAGGAAAATCTATGGCTTTGTTCAAGTTATAGGAGGCTGCCTACCAGGGTCTCTTCTGGAACTTTTGAGTCGTTATGGCCTCTTTTAAAGTAAAGAAAGTAAAGTCAAGTTCTAATCTCTAAGTCTTGGATCCAAAAGGAAAACGGGCCCGACTGCATTTTCAAAAGATATCTACCAGTCATAACCTGTTCCCCCTTCCTAAATGTTTTACTAAATAACAGTCATTGATGTGTGAATCCCTATAAAGTATAAATATGCAGGTATATTTTTTTCATATATTGATTTCCCAACTTTATCTCATTATTAGCCATATTGCAAATTGCTATGTGATGGACCACAATACTCTTATTTGGTGGCAAAGCCATGAAAGCTTTCACTTTCTCCACGTTTTTCTTTCCCCCTCCCAAGAAGAAGTTTATTGCTTTGCTACATACCACTCAATTCCTCTGTCATTGATGCATGTGCCTGCAAATGATTACCTGCGCTCACCATCTGGTAGCTTGGCACAGAGAAGTCAGGCTAAACTAAAGAGGCAATGTATTAAGTATTTTGACACACACAGTAACACAATGAAAACACCACAAAAGTACTCCACACCAGTTTAGAAAAGTAGTCAATATTTATCTCAGTAAAACAGGACCAAAAAAACTAAAGTCCAACATACACAAGTCAAGACATGAATTTTTAAAGATGAAATAAAAATGGAGTGCTTAGAAGTTGATAGCTCCAACTGGGGCTATCTGGTCACACTTGTCCAGGACAAATCCAAAAGTTCAGTCCAACTACAATGGAGCACAGGCTGGCTACAAAAGTCACACAGACCCCCTTACAGTACCTTGGAAGTGCCAGAAATCAAAGACAATGTGTGGCGTAGAGGGAGTGAGGTGATGTGGATGCAGGTGATGCATTGCTTCCTTAACGTTGTGCAGGGTCATTGAAGCTTTGCCGCTCTGGGGCGTTGTGTTGCACAGAGGTGGCGATACATCGGTTGTGGGTTCGAGGTTTGAGGCTCCGGTTCCTGACTGCTATGCGGCATCGATGATGCATCAATGTCAACAGTGTAATGCATCGATTCTTTGGCATCAAAGTCAAACAACAGGACTGATGGCAATGCATCAGTCAAAAGCCATGTAGTGTTGGGCTGCGTTGCAGTTAGGGATGTGCATCACAGACTTCGGTGAAGCAGTGCCCACAGTAGCGATCCTTTGGAGGCACTGCAGCAAAGACGAGGCTGTGTTCAAAGTCAACGTCAGTGTGTTGTGCAATCAACAAGTTGTGTACTCGGCTTCGATGCAGGCAGTGGGGATGTGATGATTTCACAGGAATGCGCCAGTTCGAACTAATGCTTTGGAGTCTACTCCTGTGGGTGGCACAATCAGTGCTACATGCCCACTAGTGGCATTGATTTACAGACCTTGGGCACATGTAGTGCACTACTAGGGACTTATTAGTAAATCAAATATGCCAATCATGGAGAAACAAAATGTCATTACATATTAGACATAGAGAACAAGCACTTTATCACTGATCTGATCAGCAGTGGTAAATTGCCCAGAGTCCTAAAACCATCAAAAACGAAGTTCAGCACACAATCTAAAACAGGAGATCAGAAGCAAAAACACAGTGTAAACCATGCTAAAAGAGGCCAGGTCTAACACTTTGCCATGCAATACTCTCAAAATACCCCAAAAAAGGTCCTTGGATTCACAATAATAAATCCTTAGCTCAGTCCTGGCAAAGTGGCAAAGATCAGTCAGGCTGTAATGGAGGAACATGTCTTAGGCATTTCAGAGTACTAACATGGATGGATAAGTAATTGACACAGCTCGAACGAAATCTGACACAAATTTATTAAAATAAAGCAGATTTCTATCTTAATTTAGACACCAAAATGATTGAGATCAGATACATATAGTTGGAGTTATAGATCTAAGAAGCAATAATAAATCAGTGCACAATAGTACTACAAAACGTTATCATTGCTGGCAAAGGTAAAAAGCACTAGTGTAAATTGGTCTCTTGCAGGTCGAGTTACTTGGAACCCAAACAGGGTAAAGGTGTTGCAGGTCCCAGGATGAAGCCACAAGAGTCAGTTTGATTATACCTGCCTCAACATACCCGGGTACAAACTTGTCCTGGCTGACCTTAGTGCTGAAGCGAGAGTCGCAGGGAAGCTGGTTTTAACTGTTACACGATGCTGGTGGGGTACAGGGTGCAAAAAGTTGACAATGAAGTCACTGGTGATGTTGGACAAAGGTTTTGCGATGTTTTGTCGAGGTACAGTGTTGAGCAAAGGAGTAGTTGCTGAACTGGGACCAACAAGTCTTGGCAGCGGTATGCACAGCAGAAAGTTAGTTTGATGTCCGGAGGTCCTGGGGAATACGGTAGCTGCCTGAAACTTTGTGGAGGTCAGGACTAGATTTCCTACAATGGACTGGACCATCTACTTCTGGGCAATCCCTCAGAGGGCCTGATGGCCATCGATTATTAATTTCCAGAATGTTGTTTTTGCCTGCTTTTGCAGCAGACTAGTGCCACAAGTCCAGAGGAGTCTGGTGATGCCTTTGGCTCTCGCTGGGGACCCTCTGCCTGGGGGAGCCAATCTTTAGTGTAGGACCAGCCAAGTTTGTGCTGTACCAGGAAGCTTGTCACAGGTGAAAAGCGTCACTCCTTTGTTATTGCAGACACAGGTCTTTTCTTTTGTCCTTGTTACCAGTCAGATCAAAACTGAGGTTCTGATGTCATGGTCAGCCCTTAAATCCTAGATTTTGGGTTGTGGGTGCAAATGGCCAATGGGCTAGTGGCCCTAGCTTCTAATCTGCCCCTGAAATGACCACATCTGGACAGGGGGGAGGTCACCTGTTCTACCCAGAACCCTCTATTCTACCACCTTTAAAAATAGCAAAAGTCTTCCTCAGCTTTACAGATCAGACAGCCCACCTGAGAGGTGTGGCTAGACTTCTGAGGGGGTACACTTCCTGACCACCTAATTTTCCCACCTGTCTGGGTGCAAAGGTGCCCAGCAGCAGGGGAAGACCTGTCTCCTTCTTTGGGAGGCAGTCTGCTTGCATATCACAGATAGTGCAGCCTTTGAAGTTCACTGCCTTGAGAGGGAAAGACCATCGAAAGACCAATCAAGCCCTTTGTTTATGAGTCATGGGAGAGTTCACACATCCTGGCAGGTGGTCAGATTCTTGTCTTGGTGGCAGCAGCGCTGCTTTGCAGCCAGAACAAAGCAAAGGCAAGGGGCAACCAGGCGGGCAACCTCTAAGGTAGCCACCTGGTTGCATGGCATGTGGTCCTCAACATCGTCCTCATCATGTGATTTTTTTGTCCGGGGTGAGGAGGCATGTTATTTGATACCAAACATGACATAGTTAGGCAGTACGATATTAGAGCTGCCAATCTTGAATTTGCCCGGATGCCAACCCATGTTGTCCTATGGACAACATGGTAAGGGCCACTATAAGGTCATATAAGCTTACACTTACATGTCCACACATTTAATATAATGCATCCTGCCTCCTGGACTCAGGAGGCCTTCTTTAGTGGTGGCTGGTATATATTAAAAATAGTGCATTGACTTTGACAAATATGTTGAGGGCAACATCGAGTTTGAGTAGTTTTCACAGCTTTTTCAGTCATCAATGGCAGGCCTGCTGTTAGTAGTTTGCACACTCAGGGTGGCACAAACAGTGCTTCAGGCCCTGGTGACCCCTTTAACACTTATGCCCTGGATACCAGTGGTAACATATATTAGGGATTTATAAGGGGGTTACATTCTTTGCCCATTGCAGTTACCCATTCACACACATCAGTTTTAGTGAGAGAGAACTGAGGCCTTTCCAACAGGCTCCAGTGCACTTTCAGAGTCTTAACCATCAGCATTGGAACATAAAGTGGGGACTGAGGGGAATGACCACAAAAAAAGGGCACTTGGGTACAGCTACCCAAAGAAATCCCGTATAATTAGATTGCTTTGGCCACAGTTTTTGAGCTACCACTTTTTTAATAGGTCAGGGCGAAATTTCAATTGTGCAATTTCAATTGTGCAACTTGCATAGTTAAGGGAAATCGTGTTATGCTGGTTTGGACAAATTTCCAAACTGATGCAATCACACCACATTGCATTATTACGTAATGTTCAAGTCAAAATTATAACATAGAACAACACAAATGACCAGAACACAGGCTAAAACATTGCACTAAATGCCGGAGTTTCCTTTCAAGTAATTACGTGTAACTTTGTGAAATATGGTATTCACCTGTTACAACGCATTTTTTACAACGCACTACCACTACAACGCAGGCATTACAACGCATACCATTACAACGCATAGCGCTGGGGGGCGCTCTAGGATAAGAGGTAAGTTTAATTTACTATCCAACACCTTCCCTAGGGTCCACGGGGACTGGAGTTAGAATAGTAAATTATACTTACCACTATCCAGCACCCCAAAGCGCTATGCGTTGTAGTGGTATGCGTTGTGAATACCGCGTTGTAATGGTATGCGGAGTAAAAGTATGCGTTGTAACATCATACATCCGTGAAATATTCCTAAAATTTCATGTAATCACACAACAGCATATTATGGGAATTTCGTACACCCCTTAGGCTTTAACCTTGACGCTGATTACAAATTCCAGAATGAATAAAATTTTTAAGTTTCAAAATTAAGGATGTAGATTTATTTGGTTTTTATGTAATTTAAAATAAACATTTAGGGAGCTGCCCTACCACCGAGGGTGGAACAATGGAAGACTGACTTAGACTGGTGTTGTACTGCAGAAAACGTAGTGTACGAGTGCAGGGGTTGCCTTAAGAAATGGGAGAAAGTGTGGCTCCAATGTACTTTTTATAGATAGGGGTTTGTAAAGCTGAGAAGGGGAGGGTGCGCGGGGGTCGAGCCTGACGCCGGATGGCGCAAGAGTTTTCACATGAGTGCGGCTAGAGATGTACGTTTTGTGATATGATGTAGCGACTGTTTGTGAACCGGAACTGTATCTTATAATGTTTTTATCATCCATTTCCCATGGTCACTGTACTGTATTCTGCATATGTTTTATACTCAATAAAAAGATTTGTTTAAAAATAAAAAACATTTATTCCGCAAGAGATGCTATTTTACTTGGAAAGCATTAGTTGCGATCAGCACCTGGACAGCTCCATCTGGAGCTGGGCTGCAAACCCAGTACCGCTAATCCTATTATATATTTTACGCTTAATTTTATGAGAAACATAGGTCAACCTGCTGCCAAAATGTCCAAAGCAGTCAAATACATTTAGATTTTCTTTTTATTTTAGTGCATAAACTGGGTACTCAGAGACATGAAAATCGTTTCAACATGACTTATCCGATGTCAAGTTTTGCTCGACCCTTAACCAACGTTACAGAAATACGTGAAGGCAGAGAAGTGCACTTAAAGAAGCAGGTACCAAAACGAATAAGGCAAAGGGGAGGTCTCTGCATTATACATGGCTACATATTATATAGTAATAGCAGCTGCACTTGTCTCTCTGTATGTATAAATGCAAATGATGTAGACGTATTATTATTTGTATAGAATATTTGCAGAGCGCACAGCTACCCATATACAGGCTTCCCGGCGTTAGACTTCCGCAATGCACCTGTAGAATACGTTTCTGTCACTAAAGAATTGCGTGATATCAAATGTTCTCCTGGCCCTGCACCCTGTAGTTCAACAGTAAGGGCCTCCTTTAGGGTTTGATGGGACGAGAGCCCTGACGCAAATCCGGAGGGCCCAAGCCCCCCACCCTGAGAAAGCCACACATCTCCAATTTCTTGGCGGGGAGATGCTAGTGGCGTAACGCAAAATGATGCCCCCGCAAAATGTGAGGAGAGGCCACTGAGTCTTTCATATCTCACGGATATTCATTAGCTAGCCCCCCTCCCTCACACCTGGGAGGTTGCCTGCATTATACCCGTGGAGCATGCTATATTTCTTAATGGTGAACTTCAGCTGTCTCTGCCACTGGTAACCCTAGTCAACAGCCCATGCCTAGCAGAGCTGCTAGGTCCCAGTGGCAGTGGCAGATTCCAGCGCTATTCAGAACAGGCATCAAAACTGTTTTTATTTTACTTTCCAGGTACAACATGTGAGGCATGGTGCCCTGGCAGGAAAAAAGAGAATGCCATTGAGGCACGAAAGAAAGTTCCATGCGTGTCTGCGACATTATATTTTGTTCGTCAGAAAGAACCATGCAGTTTGGAGATTTCTTTCGGTTGAACAAAAAAGAATGCATTGTGAGCCGCAACCAGTAGAAGCCTGCCCAGAGTTCAGTTTCACAGTAAGTACATATGGCACATCGGCAGATGCAGCTTCGGCAAAATGATGGTTGCCAGGCACGCAGAGATCTTTATATAAGACACACATTCTTCCATTGTGAGAGGGGAAGCAAGTTTCTCCCCGCACTCCGGCCAACTAGTATGCCTCGGTCAAGGCCTAATTGAGGTCCTAAGTTTCTCCTCTAATTTAGATACAGTAAGCACGCGTCATTAACACCTTGGTGCATGCAGTTCATTTTCAGAACGAATGGAATAATTCCCACAGCTACATATGGACCTTACGAAGGTGCCTACAAATTGATGGGGAGACGTTGCTGTTTGCTGCCTGAGGCGGGAGAGCCCTCTACGTGCCGTTCTGCCCTTTTGTGACGGCTGCCTTGTGAGGAGACCTCGTGGAACCCGCTGCGCGGGTCCCGCTTCGCCCGTGTGCCTGGGCGTCTGGCTTGGTTTCCAGAGGATTACTGCTGTGGACTGGGAGGACAACAGGGCTGCGAGCGCCAGGTGAGGTACAGGGACTCCATTGCCCAGGAGTCCCTGCGCTGTCATCACCTGCACCTGGTCGCTCTCCCTGCTTGTACCGCCCCTTGAGCGCCGAGTCAAAGGCGACTGTGGATTAGCGCGCCTGCGGGAGACGTTGCTGTTTGCTGCCTGAGGCGGGAGAGCCCTCTACGTGCCGTTCTGCCCTTTTGTGACTGCTGCCTTGTGAGAAGACCTCGCGGAACCCGCTGCGCGGGTCCCGCTTCGCCCGTGTGCCTGGGCGTCTGGCTTGGTTTCCAGAGGATTTCTGCTGTGGACTGGGAGGGCAACAGGGCTGCGAGCGCCAGGTGAGGTACAGGGACTCCATTGCCCAGGAGTCCCTGCGCTGTCATCACCTGCACCTGGTCGCTCTCCCTGCTTGTACCGCCCCTTGAGCACCTCCTCCCTATAATAGGAGTTGTAGGTGCTGCTGCGCGGGAGCGCGCCCGGGAGAAGCCCGGGACAAGGGCGGGACCGTCTGTGGCCGTCAGGGGCCGAAGGAGGCTGGGCTGGGCCCACTCTCTTTCGTCTGAATCTTCTTGACTCCAGCTGAACCAAGGATTAATTCAAGGACATGCCCTCACCGGCACCATGTGAAACTCCATCAAGGGCGGGGGGAAGCAACACAGGGACTCTGGACAATTATTTTAAATTCGCTAAAGGAGATGGGGGAAAAGAAAGCTCCTTAGAGAGGCGCAGGGCAGAGCGCCGTCGCTCAATTGAAACTATGAAAAGCAGACCCTCAGTGAGATAATTCCCTATCCCATTTCCCAAGGGGAAGGCACCCCCACTGATAGTCAAAATCCACCAACCCAAGAGGACGTTCCCCTACTATTACGGGAAACCCTTACTACCCCTGGTACACTGTCCGAAAAGAACATAGAGATCATTCCATCCCTAATATCCACCAATATGGCAGTTGATTTGGTCACCCAAACCCCCCTGCTAAACAAAATTAAGAAAAGCAAGTCAAAGCAAAGTGTTGTGGTGGATCTGTATGGGCCCCCACCCAACAAACGTAGAAGGAAGACAAGGTGGGGGCAGGAGAAAACCAAAATATCCCACCTAGATTTTGGCAAAAAACTTAAGACCGCACTCCCCTCTGTTAGGGCTAGAGATAATGTGCACACCGCTACCTCTCCTAAGGATCCAAGTGCTATCACTGTTGTTACCAATAGCGACCCAGTGGTTAATCCGTCCAATATAGCTCCCTCTCTCACATCTCACGGGAGTATAGAATTCCTACTTCGCTCACTCTTGCAGCCCATCAGTGAAAGCATGAAAAAAGTCGAGATCAGGCTTACCATTCTAGAGGCAACTCTAACTACCCTGAACACCTTAGTTAGTAAGCAATCTAAAAATATGGGGCCCAACCCTCGCACAGGTATTTTACCTAACAAACATAACCCCCCCAACATAGGAGTCTTACAGGGTGCCAACCAAGGACCCTCCCAGGGCGCCCCCACTGTCCTTCCTTTGCAGCCACTTATGGCTATTTCAGTTCCGGCCCCACGAAACACTTTAACCAATATGCCCCCACAGTTAATAGACCCTGCCCCCCACAGTCTACAGCTAGGTATCAACTCTGGGCTCCCCCAAGCTGTTAGTACTTTCTCTCCCCCTCTGGCCCAGCCTGCTCAAAGACCACGGAGACCAGATCTGCCCCCAGAAGCCAACAGTTTAATGGTGGTCTTAGCGGGTGCCCCCCCTCTACAAAGAGGAGAAAACGAAGATTTCCAATCTCTGAAGAAGAAAGTCATTAAATGGCTGAATTGGAACCGACCCCTACCACCACAATTTAATAATGAGATCATTATGGTCAGAAGGGTGCCCTGGCTGGGGAAGACGAGGAAAACCATAATAGGGGATTGTATAATGGTAACTTTCAAGGACCCGGGTACTGTTTTACATATTTGTGCAGGGGTGAACCGATCATTGGATTCCACCATACAGACCCTGCCAGTCTCCTTTTTCTTTCCACCTATCCGCATGCACTATAACCCGCCGCATGGAGATTGGACAAGGGTGGAACGGAGACACAGACATAAAGAATATGTCCAACGCCCAAACTTCAAGCTACCTGATCCACCCTATTTCCACTACAACCGCTTTAATTGCTTGAGCGGTCTAGACGGGGTTGACTGACTGCCCACCAACAACCCTGTGACCCTGGACAATGGCTCCTGCAGCCCCCCTGATCCACCTGGCCTCATTGTTGATAATGCTCCCGATGCACCGACTGGTTCAACATCTGAAAGTGTCTCCCCCCACTCTTCTGGCCCGGCAACTTCCACCTCTGAACACCTGAGATTAATCTGGTGGAACGTTGCCGGATTAGCTAACAAACTGGCCGCTCAAGATTGGGAAAATTACATCGAGACTGGGGACGTTTGCATGTTTCAGGAGACCTGGGCAAGAGAAGACTATGGGCACCAAGGTTACCAGTCATTCTTTATCATAGCCAGGTGGGAGGGCAAAGGTCGCCCATCAGGTGGGCTCACAACCTGGGTTGCATCTCACCTAGGCTGCGAGGCAACACGGTTACCGGCCACCTCCGACGATATCCTTGTGGTTTTACTATCCTGGCCAAACCAAGCAAAACCTTTCTTAATTAACATCTATTCTAGGCCAGTTGGAATTGCCAAGGAATCACCTACCATAGATGAACTCACGAACTATCTATCTGAACTACCAAGTGACTTACCCTATGTAGTGGTAGGGGATCTAAATTCCCACTTTGAGCCACTGCCAGGTCTTCTAGAGGGGTTCTCAATGGAGGAAGAGGCTAGATGGTTAGTGCCCCCGGTAGAAGCTCCCCCCCCGAAGGCATGGAATCCCCTAGCATTACAGATCACAGCCCTTACCCTAAAGTTTGGAATTAGAGCCTGTAATGGGCGAATTAGATCTGACATACCCAGCAGAACCACCTATAATAGAGTGGGAAGAGAGTCTCGCTTGGATTATGTCTTGGTCCAAATAGCGAATTGGCCAACCATCCGGGACTTTAGGGTAATGGAAAGGTTAGATAGTGACCATAATGCACTTGAGCTTGATCTCATTCACCCTGGTCTTCAGACTCATACAATATCTCCGGAGGGGAGCAAACCTGAACTCCTCCTGGAAAACAACAGGAGAAGAATCAGGTGGGAACATCTGGTCTCAAGCAAGGAGAAACTTCCGAGGCTTTATGACGGGATAATCCCCATCTTGGAAACTGTGGGAGATTTAGGTACTGGGGTGGACAACAAAGATTCCCAGGCCAAATTATATCAGGCCCATGAGGACCTCATAAAGGTTGTAGCTCCTAACCTCTTAAGTAACGCACGGAATTCAAGTAGGGGGCGGCCATGCAAATCCTCATGGTATAACGCAGCCTGCAGAAGGGCAAAAGGGGAACTTCTTAGATCTATCAAGGAGGGTCTAGGGGGTGATAAGCTAAGAGAAAGTAGACGGGCCTATAAAAAACTCGTTGCCCACGCTAGAGCTGAATGGGAGGAAAATCAATGGGAAGAGCTTACTAAGGCCCTAGCGATAAAAGACCATCGATTGTTTTGGAGGATAGTGAGCGGGGGGTCGGAAAATCTCCATTCGGCAATCGAGCCAAACATCGCACCAGGGGTGTGGCAGGCACATTTTCAGTCTCTCTACAGCTCTGAGCCGGGAGAACCTATCACTGAGATTGGGGTCGGTTGGCCAGACTATGAGGGGGATCCAATAACTTTGGGCGAGGTCACTGCTGCAATAGCAGGACTCACCTCGGGAAAGGCGCCAGGATTGGATGGCCTACCCGGGGACCTGTTCAAACAGGAGCCCATTGTTTGGGCCCCCTATCTTGCCGCTCTGTTCAATGGAGTTCTCAGTGGCATGGAAATCCCCAGTACTTGGCTGGGGGCGGAGGTGGTGCCCATATTCAAAAAGGGCTCGCCTCTCCTCCCAGCCAACTACAGACCCATCAGTTTAATTGATGTAGCACAGAAACTGTTTGGCAGGGTACTGTTGAATTGGCTCCAGGATTGGGCAGAAGAGGTGGGTGTCCTTAGCCCCTACCAGGGGGGATTTAGAAAGGGAGTTTCTACAGTGGACCAGGTTTTTCGATTGAACATCATCTATTGGAGGGCAGCAATATTCGAGGGCGGCAGTCTTTACACAATTTTTGTGGATCTGCGGGCCGCCTTCGACCTGGTGCCCAGAGGGAAACTTTGGAGCGTTCTGGCAGAGATGGTCCCCCCCCCGTACATCCTGATAATCTTACAGAGATTACACCATAATAACTATGCTCGAGTGAGGTGCGGGAGGTCCGGGGTACTTACGGATAGATTCCCCGTTGATCGAGGGGTAAGACAGGGTTGTGTGCTGGCACCAACCCTGTTCTGCCTCTTCGTCAACGGGGTAATCGCCTACCTAAATGCCATCGACTACACCGACGCCCCCAAGCTGAACGGCAGCAGGGTGCCTGCAATTATGTTTGCAGATGACACCCTGCTGCTGTCTAAAACCCCAATGGGGATACAGAGGATCCTCGATTCATTCGTGGCCTTCTGCACTGACAGGGGGTTAGAAATTAATGCGGCTAAAACTAAGTTTATGGTTTTGAACCCAAGCCAAAAATTGCGGCCGAATCCGCTATTGGGAGCCGCACGGCTCGAGAGAGTTTCCACCTTTGAATATCTCGGTGTGACTCTCAATGAAACTATGTCTTGGGGATCACACCAGAGCAGGGCTAACCTTAAATTGGTACAAACTACAGGGGGCATCGCTCGGATGATGAATGGCTCCTCATACCGTCCGCTGGGGTCGCTTATCCAGATCTACAAGGTACAGGCCAGGGGCGCAACTATGTATGGGGCGGAACTGTGGGGACACACATCCTGTCGTAGTCTGTCCTCAACGGAGAATATTTTCATCAGACAGATAGTCGCACTTCCGTCCAGCACCCCGCTCCTCCCCCTGAGGTTAGATCTGGGTCTGCGACCAATAGCCGATGAACTAGGTTTGAGACCCATAGCTTTCTGGCGAAGGCTGTGGAGTAGCTATGATCTTTCCGCCTATAGGGCGGAATTGATGGAGCTATTGACCCACCCGAAAGTGCTTCGGATCCCCTGGATAAAATACATCCAAAATACCTGTATGACAATGGGGTTTTCTGACCTTTGGTCAAATCCTGCTAATGCCGCACTAAACATTTCTAAAAGAGCCCTGGCCAATGCATATCACGAACAAAAATTAGCTAGGGCCCTAGATAGCCAGGGTGAAGGGTCACTATCCTCTGTATTCGCACAAAGTAAGGACCTGTACAGGTTTGAGGGGGTTTTAGATGCCATCTCCCCTGTGCTGGCCAGGAAGCTGTTTCTCCAATGGAGATATGGCACACTGCCCCTTCGATCTTTTACCAGTTCCTGGTCATCACCCCCCTCCACAAAGCAGTGCCCGGCCTGTGATGCCGCGGAGGAAAGTGATTTACACGTGGTCCTGTTTTGCCCAGTTTACAAGGTTGCGAGGAAATATTGGCTCCTTCCACTGATTAGAAATTTGGGTTGCAGGGAGTATCTCCCAATGTATAGAATTTTAAAAACCGATGTTACAGGCCCAACTGTGTTTGCACTAGCAACATTTCTTATTAATGTCTGGCACACTCGCACCCGTATTTTGAAGATGCAGGCTCCCTCTTAATTTTAAGGTCCATAGTTCTTAATGCATTTTAGCAATATGTAATCCCAAGGTTTTATACTGTTCAAAGTGTGTATTGATTGATTATGCATGTTGATTTTACTGTGATTGTATATGTTTTACTGTTTATCTTTTATGGCCAATGGCCGAAATAAAGATTGGAATGAGATGGGTATAATTAAGTGTCCGAGTCAAGCTTGCAGGATTTTTCCCAGAATACCAGGGACACTTGAATTCCCATTGTCATAAAGAGTGTCATAAAGCGTGGGGGTCTTTCATGATGCTGATATCATCGCAAATGTTGGGAGAATAGTCACCTTAGATTCAGTGACTGATGTCCCAATTATTTCAAGTGGAGTCAACAACACCCTTAGATGAACTTCATACAGATGTGGGAAATTAACCGAATTTACGTTTACGTTACGTAATTACACAAAATGTTCAAAAAAATACATGATATGCATAATTATGCAAAATGGATTTGTGACAACTTGCATTCAAAATTACACTGGAGGCACATTTGTTATTAAAACAAATATTGTGATACGTGATGCGGCATTGAGCAAGCACACAGACTTTTTGTTAACTCCTAATTTCCTAGGCCTATTCACCTCTATCCACTCAAATTCTTGTACACCGCTCCCCTTTTTCAACTTTATTTTCATATTTTGTCCTTTTTTACTGCCCCAGTGCTTTTATTTTTGGGTTTTGGTCTCCTATTTGCTATTTTGCATTCGCTTCTCTTTAATTTAGTTATATCTATTCCCAGCTATGGTAGAGGAAGGCAGTGCCACTATGCTCTCCTGAGCCCTCTGTGGTCAAATGTGGCACAAGATGTACTGCCTAAATTTAACAAGTATACCCACAATGGGGTGAGAGGCGCACTCTTTTTTAACTTCACGCTTACTGTATATTAAACCTATTTAGACAAGGGTGCTACACTATAATCATGTGTTGGCTCCACATGTGTGTACCTATTCAAACCCTGAACAGGATCAACCTGCTCTAGTGTGCACTGTACCTAATGAACACTACGTTCACAATATTTCAAACATTGATTATTTTCAAATCATACTCGTTATACCACAGTATCAGTTTGTTGTATACTGGTGTTTACTTGTTTCATAACATAATTTTACAGCTTTTTCACATGCATATTCATAGTCATATAACATTAATATGCTATTTCATTACTTGCAATAATTGTCCATATTATTTTTACTAATACAAATTTTCCTTTTGAAACTTAAATTCTCCTACAATCATTGCATCATAGCTACTGAACAATATTTAATCTCTGGCCCAATGCATTTCGGAACGCAGGTTCCTTCCTCAGGGGCTGTCTTCTGTAAATAAAGATTTACAATTACTCTACATATATCTAGACATCAATATATACATTTCATAAACTCATTTGAATCTACAGGGTCTAACATACCAACCAACAATTATCTTTGTAATATTTGTTCATAGATGTACAATCCTCACTCTGGACATTGTCTTTATGGTAACATTCATCCTATCCGGTCTTATGATCATATTCACAACAAAGTGTAATATATTCGTTGTTAACTGTTCTACAACATCATTAGCCACCATCCTAGTGCTGTAGTGGGATCTCATGGTGCAAAAAAAGATCCTGCTGTCGATACATATCATTGACTATTTATACAAGGAGAGAGCATCTCTTCACTCATACATTTATTGTGGAAGCTCAAAAATGTAAACCCGCACTAACATCATGTCATGTGCAATGTTTGTCTCTCTAAATGATTCCATTTATTCAAACTTCATAACAAATCGCGGTAATTCTCTTTCTTAATAGGGTGAAGTATAAAACTTTTACACATCCTGAATTACCTGTATCAATATCCATGTTCTTATGGTTTAGCTCACCTCAATTATGGTAAGCAGAATTTCCTTCCGTATGAATGTTAACTCGGGAAATGTTCAGGACAATACGTCTGCCTTCTCTGCAACTGAATACATAGTCACCATTAATCTATTTACCTACTCTATGTGTGCTCGTTACAATGTTATTATTAGCCTCCGGACTCACCCGTCAGAGAAATTGCTGTCGACCCTCCTTAATATGTGGGACTACTTCAGATTCACGTGTAATGGCCCGTTACTAAAAGGTAAATAAATAAATAAAGGACCGATTGGAATCCTCAACTTAATGTGTTTACAAAAGAATCGAAAATAACTGGAGTCTCAACTTACTTGGAGTGTCGCAACCCTGATCATTATTTGTACACCGCAGAGACGGTGATTGAAGGTAGTTGGCTCGGATTAAACTTCCCCTTACGCTCTGAATAAACAAACAAGGTACTGTTATTTCCTAATCCTGCAATCCATAACTACTACTGAACTCTGTGCCACCCTCGTTTCAGTTAGCACTTACTTGTAAGAGAAGCGCTGCTCTTCTAGACCTTATCCGTGACTTCCGACATTAACGAAGGGATTCTCCTGTTTATTATTTTTCGCGCCAAACGCTTTTGACTCGAACGCTCCCAATTGATGTCATGTGACTAAAGAACGCGGGGATTTGTAGTTTATCTCTATATCCATAGTATGAACCCTTTCTGTTAGCTCAATAGTATCACTAAAACCTTTCTTGTCAAACGTGATCCTGAAAACCTGTAGTGCTTCGTAATCACAGAAATCGAACCTTCTAATACGACATATTTTCCGGTCCTCTCTATGCCCTGTTGTTAATGTTGCCGTAAATATAATGCTAAATGAACGCTCCTAACTTTGAACTACCACTCAAATTGTGTGATCTCGGCAATATAATCCTGGAAAAATTATTGGAGGCTTCTGGACCCTTAAATCATGGTGTCGTTCGAGAGCGTACTTAGTATTTAGTGCCTACTATTTCACATCTGAAATCTACTTTACCTTTGGTCAATCCTAGTTGATAATCAAGGCTTGCAAATACAGTGGTGGATTTGTTTAACATATGAATGTATACTTAAACAAAAAACCTATGAATTATTATACCAACTGACATTGCCTAATTTACAGGACATGTATACACTCGGAATTTGCAATTGATGGTGGCTCATCAAAAACTTAAGTTTCTTTCAACCTTAATGTTGGGAAATAAACAGCGTTATATATACAACACTCTTACACATAAGGTCTGCGTGATAATGTGTAGTTCACACGAATTGTATAACCGCATACATATCCTAGTGTACAATGCGTATAATCATTCATAAAACAGTCAATTGATAAGGTTCTTAAAAGTTTAGTATTAACAGTTAAGCACTGTTTTATATACTGAACTTATGACATAGTATCTCCATGCTAATCTGTAGTTTACACGAAGCTAGCGGTACAGACATTATACCATACAGTCTTTTTTATCTCACTGTTACAACAAAGACCTCTGTGATTTTTAAAAAAAACATTCCCTCCATTTACAAAAAGCAACTCATGTCAATTCTATCATTAAAACCTTTTGGCTGCATAGTTTGCAAAAATTCTATCCAAAACACCTCTCTCTGTAAAAGTCTTTGGCTGTTGTCAATTCCCTCAATTTTGGTAACCACTTCAACTATTTTTGCCCGTAGTTGAGCTATTGTATGTTTTTCCTCAGCCCAGTGTGTCGCTACCCCTGATGTTATGTTTTTCAGACTTATGGTGCTTTTATGTTCTGTTAACCTCAATTTAAATTTTCTCTCAGTCTTGCCTATGTATGCTTTTCCACATGGACATTTCAAGCTATAGATTATATTAGCTGTATTGCAGTCTGAAGTATGCCGCAATTTAATTTTAGCTCCTGTGATTGGGTGTGTAAGGATTTTGCCAATTATGATGTTGTTACAGTGTATGCAGTTATAACACTTTTGAGTCCCTTTGTACTCTACATTTTTAACCTTACTAGATCCTGTCTGTATTAGTTCTTGAAGATTTCTTTCCCTCGTATATGCAAAGGTGAGAAGTTCACTGAAAATCCCATTAAACTTAGGTTCGTTGACCAACAACTCCCATCTTTTCTTGATGATTTTCTTGATTTGAATTGACTTGTTAGAGAATTTTGAGACAAAAGTCGGGGTATTGGATCGTCTTATCACTTTCTTCACAAAGAGTTCATCCCTCTCCTTCATTTGAATTCTAGACATATTTTTCTGTAATATTGTTTCTGCATAACCCCTATTCGCAAATCTCTCCTTAAATTCTCTGATTTTCTGTTCTGCAACTTCAGGATCCGAACATATTCTTTTTATCCTGGTAAACTGTGAATACGGGAGGTTTTCCACGAGACTCCTTGGATGAAAACTTGAATGCATCAGCGTACTGTTTCTGTCAGTTGGTTTTGTAAAAATTTCAGTGCTCAATTTGTTTTGCTGTTTCTTGATGAGGACATCCAAATAATTGATTTTATCTTGGCTGATAGAAAAGGTAAACCTAATTCTTGGTTCTCTATTGTTAAGTTCCTCAATCAGTTGTACCAGTGTTTCTTTTGGACGAGTCCAAATCAAAAAAATATCATCGATGTATCGACAATATTGTGCTATGCCTCGTGTCCATTCCTTGTGTGTTAAAATGTAATCATTCTCAAACTTCGCCATGTAAATGTTTGCATAGGCAGGAGCCCCTGAAAAACCCATTGAAGTGCCTGTGAGTTGACCAAAAAAATCCTCCTTCCACTGAAAATAACTGTTATGTAAACAAAAGAACAATAGCTGCAACAAAAAAATGTTGTGTTCCTGTGTTGAATCCATCTTAAATAGTGCTCATTCCACCGCCTCCATCCCTTGTGCGTGTGCTATAGAAGTGTACAAAGCTGTGACATCAATTGTGCATAGTAACCAATTGTCTTGAACCAAATATTCAATCGTACGCAATTTGGTAAGAAAGTCTGTGGTGTCTTTCACGTATGTACACCAACTTTGAACAAATTGTTGAAGGAAATAATCTAAATATTTGCCCAATGGCTCAAAGATTGAGTTGCAAGCCGATACTATTGGTCTGAAGGGCGGATCTGTAGGATCCTTGTGTATCTTGGGAGTCATATAAATCCTTGGCCTCCTAGGATTTTGTGATGTTAGACACATTTTCAGATTTGTGTTGATTATTCCTTCCCCTTCTGCATGAATTAGAATATCTTGAAGCATAGTTTGCAATTTTTGAGTTGGGTCTCCTTCAAGTAATATGTATGTCTCAATGTCAGATACATGTTCATTCACTTTTTTTTCATAATATTCCGTGTCCATTGCTACCCAAGCTCCTCCCTTGTCAGCAGGCTTCAGCGTTAGTTCTTTATTGTTGGCAATGCCTTGTATCAAATGCATTTCATATTTCGTCAAATTCGGTGTTGATCTTGTTTTATAGTCAAGTCGTGCACAATCGTGTTTCACCAGATTCTCAAACATATCCAATGTTTTATGCGAGCTGGGTGCTAAAAATTTGCTTTTTGGTTTTAACCTTTCACTCAGTTCAGAACGTTCTTCTCTAGTATCTTGAACTATATTAGTGAAATCGTGTTTAAGTCTTAATTTCCGCATGAACCTAAACATTGCGGTATCTGTGTCAAGCTTTGTTGTAGTAGCAGTTGGTACAAATGTTCTCCCTTTGTTGAGAATTGCCAATTCTTGAGTGGTTAATGGAACAGACGAGATGTTAATGATTAAACTAGATTCTTCCTGCTTTTTAATTGTTTTCCTGCCTTGTCCTCTCCTGGTTTTAAAGGTACTTACCCTGTTGTTCTTGGTGGGCTTATTTGTACTCGTGAGGGACTCGAAGGAGTTTGTTGTCGATCCGTGGCCTGTAACAAAAAAGAAGTGGACGACGAAGTCGTAGCTGTAATTTCATTTGTACTTGTTCCATCCTTTCCTGCATTCGATTTGGTAGATTGTCCTGAGGTTTTAGTGGCTGGTGGTCTGTTCATTGATGCATCTAGATCCGTCGCTATGCTTTCCTCTGATGACGATGTGGTTTTCTTGTTCTGAGTGAATCTTTTCCTAGCGTAAATTTCGTCCCAAGTATACACCTCATTGAGCTTATAATCCACTGTATCCCTCCGATACTTCCTGATCTTCCCTTCTTGCAGCTCTTTACCGTATTTGTCCAATCTCCCATTCATTTCTTCTAATGTCGCACTCCATGTTGAGGTTTCTAATTGTCGTTCTAGATCTTTCTTTATATTGAAGATTTCTTCCTCCAATTCATGTATAGTCTTTGATAGTTCTTCAATTATCAATAAAATAAGATCTAGAGAACATTTAGTTTAAAATAGCAAACCATTTGCTCATAAATCTTGCATTTAGATGAAATCTAAACAACATTGGGCGAATTGCTAATCTTAATCCTCTAGGTATGCGTTGTGCTCTGTGATATTGTACTAGCGTTGAGGCATGAAGCCTTTGATTTACTTGCCGTCTAGTGAGGTATTCTAGCTGTTTCAATTGTTGCATGGTAGACCCCCCATGTGAATCAACTAGTTTAACTTCATCTATTAATGCGTAGATGTCTGTAGCTTGGGCATCTGTGTATACATACGTTTCTGCCCTGTTGTCCGTAATGTTAGTTATGGATTCAAAAGTAGCCATTATTACAAACAATTATACCGGTGCAACCTCTGGTGCCAATGCCTAAATTTAATAAGTATACCCACAATGGGGTGAGAGGCGCAATCTTTTTTAACTTCACGCTTACTGTATATTAAACCTATTTAGACAAGGGTGCTACACTATAATCATGTGTTGGCTCCACATGTGTGTACCTATTCAAACCCTGAACAGGATCAACCTGCTCTAGTGTGCACTGTACCTAATGAACACAACGTTCACAATATTTCAAACATTGATTATTTTCAAATTATACTCGTTATACCACAGTATCAGTTTGTTGTATACTGGTGTTTACTTGTTTCATAACATAATTTTATAGCTTTTTCACATGCATATTCATAGTCATATAACATTCATATGCTATTTCATTACTTCAATAATTGTCCATATTATTTTTACTAATACAAATTCTCCTTTTGAAACTTAAATTCTACTACAATCATTGCATCATAGCTACTGAACCATATTTAATCTCTGGCCCAATGCATTTCGGAACGCAGGTTCCTTCCTCAGGGGGTGTATTCTGTAAATAAAGATTTACAATTACTCTACATATATCTAGACATCAATACATACATTTCATAAACTCATTTAAATCTACGGGCTCTAACATACCAACCAACAATTATGTTTGTAATATTATTTCATAGATGTACAATCCTCACTCTGGACATTGTCTTTATGGTAACATTCATCCTATCCGGTCTTATGATCATATTCACAACAAAGTGTAATATATTCGTTGTTAACTGTTCTACAACATCATTAGCCACCATCCTAGTGCTGTAGTGGGATCTCATGGTGCAAAAACAGATCCTGCTGTCGATACATATCATTGACTATTCATACAAGGAGAGAGCATCTCTTCACTCATACATTTACTGTGGAAGCTCAAAAATGTAAACTTCAAAAGGCGCGCCAGTATGCGGATTACGCCACAATCCTGAACTCACCTGTGAACAAGGCTGCAAGACGGCTGAAACGCGTCAGGTTTCACGAAAGGACTCTGCTGCTATGTTGCTGTACTAATTGAAATAAACCCACGTTTGCCCGCAAGTCCAGTGAGCAGTGCATTTCTTTCTACAGCAAGGAGGAAGTTTGGTGTGTGTGTTTCTAGGGGCTCTCCGTCCCCTAGCACTGCCTGCCCTGTGGGATTGAGGCTCCTTTCCGGAGAAAAGGAAGTTGTTATTTCAGACGCTGTGTCTAAAGAGGAGCCCCCCGCCTGCATGAAGCAAAATGAAAACTAAGGTTTGAAGATTTCAGCCTTTCAAATTTACAAGCGTTATCAGGCAAGGGAGTGAAACTGAGTTTGTCGGTTTCACGAAGGACAGAAAGGCTCACAAGGGTTTTCAAAAGACTTACAGTGATGACAGCGTGGCAATTCGTGAATGTTTTATGCCAAGTAACCCCTTTTAAAGCTTCATCTAACTGCAGTGTCCCCAAATATAATCAAAAGGAAAACGAACTGCAAAATGTTAAGAAGCCAATCCGGAATTGAGTTACTGTGCATTATGAGGATTGTAGTACTGGAAGACTACTTTGGACTCTGGGAGTCTTCAAAAGGCGCGCCAGTATGCGGATTACGCCACAATCCTGAACTCACCTGTGAACAAGGCTGCAAGACGGCTGAAACGCGTCAGGTTTCACGAAAGGACTCTGCTGCTATGTTGCTGTACTAATTGAAATAAACCCACGTTTGCCCGCAAGTCCAGTGAGCAGTGCATTTCTTTCTACAGCAAGGAGGAAGTTTGGTGTGTGTGTTTCTAGGGGCTCTCCGTCCCCTAGCACTGCCTGCCCTGTGGGATTGAGGCTCCTTTCCGGAGAAAAGGAAGTTGTTATTTCAGACGCTGTGTCTAAAGAGGAGCCCCCCGCCTGCATGAAGCAAAATGAAAACTAAGGTTTGAAGATTTCAGCCTTTCAAATTTACAAGCGTTATCAGGCAAGGGAGTGAAACTGAGTTTGTCGGTTTCACGAAGGACAGAAAGGCTCACAAGGGTTTTCAAAAGACTTACAGTGATGACAGCGTGGCAATTCGTGAATGTTTTATGCCAAGTAACCCCTTTTAAAGCTTCATCTAACTGCAGTGTCCCCAAATATAATCAAAAGGAAAACGAACTGCAAAATGTTAAGAAGCCAATCCGGAATTGAGTTACTGTGCATTATGGGGATTGTAGTACTGGAAGACTACTTTGGACTCTGGGAGTCTTCAAAAGGCGCGCCAGTATGCGGATTACGCCACAATCCTGAACTCACCTGTGAACAAGGCTGCAAGACGGCTGAAACGCGTCAGGTTTCACGAAAGGACTCTGCTGCTATGTTGCTGTACTAATTGAAATAAACCCACGTTTGCCCGCAAGTCCAGTGAGCAGTGCATTTCTTTCTACAGCAAGGAGGAAGTTTGGTGTGTGTGTTTCTAGGGGCTCTCCGTCCCCTAGCACTGCCTGCCCTGTGGGATTGAGGCTCCTTTCCGGAGAAAAGGAAGTTGTTATTTCAGACGCTGTGTCTAAAGAGGAGCCCCCCGCCTGCATGAAGCAAAATGAAAACTAAGGTTTGAAGATTTCAGCCTTTCAAATTTACAAGCGTTATCAGGCAAGGGAGTGAAACTGAGTTTGTCGGTTTCACGAAGGACAGAAAGGCTCACAAGGGTTTTCAAAAGACTTACAGTGATGACAGCGTGGCAATTCGTGAATGTTTTATGCCAAGTAACCCCTTTTAAAGCTTCATCTAACTGCAGTGTCCCCAAATATAATCAAAAGGAAAACGAACTGCAAAATGTTAAGAAGCCAATCCGGAATTGAGTTACTGTGCATTATGGGGATTGTAGTACTGGAAGACTACTTTGGACTCTGGGAGTCTTCAAAAGGCGCGCCAGTATGCGGATTACGCCACAATCCTGAACTCACCTGTGAACAAGGCTGCAAGACGGCTGAAACGCGTCAGGTTTCACGAAAGGACTCTGCTGCTATGTTGCTGTACTAATTGAAATAAACCCACGTTTGCCCGCAAGTCCAGTGAGCAGTGCATTTCTTTCTACAGCAAGGAGGAAGTTTGGTGTGTGTGTTTCTAGGGGCTCTCCGTCCCCTAGCACTGCCTGCCCTGTGGGATTGAGGCTCCTTTCCGGAGAAAAGGAAGTTGTTATTTCAGACGCTGTGTCTAAAGAGGAGCCCCCCGCCTGCATGAAGCAAAATGAAAACTAAGGTTTGAAGATTTCAGCCTTTCAAATTTACAAGCGTTATCAGGCAAGGGAGTGAAACTGAGTTTGTCGGTTTCACGAAGGACAGAAAGGCTCACAAGGGTTTTCAAAAGACTTACAGTGATGACAGCGTGGCAATTCGTGAATGTTTTATGCCAAGTAACCCCTTTTAAAGCTTCATCTAACTGCAGTGTCCCCAAATATAATCAAAAGGAAAACGAACTGCAAAATGTTAAGAAGCCAATCCGGAATTGAGTTACTGTGCATTATGGGGATTGTAGTACTGGAAGACTACTTTGGACTCTGGGAGTCTTCAAAAGGCGCGCCAGTATGCGGATTACGCCACAATCCTGAACTCACCTGTGAACAAGGCTGCAAGACGGCTGAAACGCGTCAGGTTTCACGAAAGGACTCTGCTGCTATGTTGCTGTACTAATTGAAATAAACCCACGTTTGCCCGCAAGTCCAGTGAGCAGTGCATTTCTTTCTACAGCAAGGAGGAAGTTTGGTGTGTATATATATATATATATATATATATATATATATATATATATATATATATATATATATATATATATATATATATATATATATATGAGCACCGCCGACAACTGAGGGAAACGCCCCCCATCGGCTGTCGGAGCTGAAGCTTGGAACTGCTCCGAACTTGTACAGTGCCATGTCCCTAGTGCACAATGGGCTTGCACCACCGTTTCCCTGGAACTCACTCAGAGCTTTAAAATGACTTTATTTGAACCTAAAGACTCGAACTCGACTATGCATGGCTAAACTACACGCCCCACAATACCCCGAGTGTCAAACACCTGATAAATGCAGGCGGGGCTTAGGTGGAATAAAAAACAATTCAATGCAGAGCTTGGTGTTCGTGTGTTCATGCCCAGGATGAAGGGGCCTGGAGCCCCGAAACGCGTCGGCGAAATGTTACAAAGAACCGGGAAATCAAGATGCAAGCAGCACATTTATCCTGGAAGGTGGGATATGGCGTGTGACTTCTCAATGCTTAGGGCATTTGGTATTAAAAATATATATATATATATATATGTATATATATGAACCCAATCCTGTGTTCAAGTTTTTCCAAAAGCAGGGTCTTTATTTGCAAGAAAGACGATCAGACGCGTTTCGGCGGACTGGTCCGCCTTGCTCACTACATCTGATTTCACCAAGTGAAAATAACATATATATAGTGGCACACTGTAACCCATTGGTTGAAAGAAAAACGACAAAACTGACATTTGACACAGTAATAGACATAAAGGGTACAAAAATTGGCATACATTTGATAATTTTTGTGTTTAAAATGTAAAACAAGGTTTGTAAATGAATTTTAACAAAGTGAAATTAGTTACCCTCGTAATTTCTTTACATTTTATAATTATGACCACAGTAAAAGTGCCTAAATTAGGAATTTTAAATGTGTCAGAAACTCCTCACTGCTGCACGTGTTGCTATAGACATGAAAAAAAGGTTTACGCTATCTTTAAAGCCTATCAGCTCATGTCCATTCTGTAATTTTCCAGCAACAGGACCAGTCAGACCTCGTGTTTATGCCGGCAGTGAAGAGACGTCAGTCATGGTTTTTCCCCGTCAGAGACTGATTAAATGAGCATAATGATGACAAGGAGCTGTTGGTGTCAGGGTTTAGTCCTTAGTCAAAGGGTTGTTTACGAGCGAGTAATGATTATAGTAGGGGTTTAGGACAACTTTAGTGAAAGAACGGCCGGTGCGGAAACATTGTAAAAAGCTTAAATGCCTTTTTGGAGGAGAAAACATAATGCCACTAGATGCGATTAAAACTATCGTGGTAAGTCAATAATGCCAGACAATATTTTAGAATCCCATGTAAAAAGGTTGTTGTTAACAAACGTATCTCTGATTAAATATCCAGGTTGTATGCGACTGGCTATTGATGCTGTTTGAGCACATGTAAAGTGACAAAATGCGGGCATTTAGCCCAAGTGGGCAATGTAGTATTCTGGAAAATTAGATTATATTTCTCCGGTATAGAATCATATATATATAAGAAGTGATATATATATATATATATATATATATATATATATATATATATATATATATATATATATATATATATATATATATATATATATATATATATATATATATATATATATATATATATATATATATATATATATATATATAGTTAGGGTTGCAAAATAGCACATTGCCTACTGTTTGATGTGTATTAATCTCCCACTAAGGAAAAATAAATGGTATACACGATGCAAAATTGATTAACTGAATAAGAATCTAGTCTCAAGTGGGGGTGAATTAAAAAACGGGGGGTCTAGGCACTGTGGTCAGAGATGGAGAGACCTGTGTCAAAGTAAGTCCTATTGTCGTTGAGTGATAGTGGTGACTAAGTTAAATAGATTAATAAAAATTTAGTGTGAGGTACGTGGGTTAAAAACTAAGTTCCAAGATGGTGAAGCTAGATGTTAAGCAGCTTCATGGGAATAATTACGGGCGCGAGGAAATGCTGGAGGAATTCAGAAATCAGAATTCAAAAAGAGTGCACAGTTTAGAGGTGGACGCTTAGTGCTTAATCCGCGTTGTGGCCATTCGGTATCTTAGAATTTAGCTGGATGATGTATTTGGACTCTTAGCGACTAAGTGCTTGTAGTCTATTTCCACCTCTTGCTTTTGGTGCAACACTATCAATGACAAAATATGTCAGGTCTTCATTGTTCCCACTGTGGTGTGCATTTATGTGTCTGGCAAAGGGGTATGCGGGATCATCATTACTGATGGCACGCAAGTGCTGCAAGATCCTGACATGGACTGGATGGATTTTACTTCCCACATATAGTTTCTTACACGTACAGCTGAGCACATATACCGCATGGTCAGTCTTGCAGGTATATTGTCCATTGATTGTGTAGGGCATTTTCCTGAAAGGGAATTCTACTGTTTATGTATTAACTCCATGTAGGCAAGCCTTACATTTTGAGCATTTAAAGAAACCTTTTTGGGCATGTAACCGGTTCATGTTCCTCTTCATACTTTTGTTCACAGTGGGGGCATAGTTAACCAATTCTTGTTTCATTGATATTGCTCTGCGTATAATTAACGGAGGTAATTTAGCACATTTATGACCAATGGGGGGGTCCATTTTGATAAGTGGCCAATGCTTGTACATGATTCTACGAAGGTCCCTATGGTGTTTGCTGTACCCTGTGATCATTCTGGGAGTAAAGGGTTTGCTATCACTACAGTCAGCAACCGCGTTTAGTTTTTCTTTTGGTTTGTCTTTTATTAGTTCCTGTCGGGTAAGATTTTCACTCTTTTTTCTCGCTTGATCTAGTGTCTTCTCTTTGTATCCTCTCTCTCTTAATCTAGAAAAAAGGCTTTCTGTGTTGTTACGTAAGTCAGTTTCTAGACTGTAATTTCTTTTCATGGGGAGGCATTCCGCATATGGTATGCTCTCCTTTAGCTTAACAGGGTCGAAGCTGGTGGCATGTAGGATAGTGTTACCTGCCGTATCCTTCCTATATGTTCTGGATTCTATCCTTCCATCAACTTGAAAAACCTCTAAGTCTAAGAATGTAATTCTGGTGGTGTCTGTGGTACATGTAAACTACAGGTTAAGGCTGTTATCATTGATTACTTCAACAAAATCACGTACACTTTCTTCACTCCCCTTCCATACCATAAAGATGTTGTCTATGTACCTCTTATATAGAACAATGTGGTCGAGGTATAAGTGGTTGTGTTGGGCCATAAGTACTTGCTCCTCCCACCAGCCCATATGCAAATTAGCATAACTGGGGGCGAAGCAAGTACCCATGGCCTTGCCTTGGGTCTGTTAGTAAAGGAGTTTATTATATCTGAAAGTGTTGTTTATCAAGCACCATTCCGCCATCTGTACCAACATCATGGTGTGTTGATGTAGTGTGATGTTGCGACTACCCAAGAAATGTTTCATGGCATTTAGACCGTCTATGTGTCTGATGCTGGTATAGAGGCTTTGAACATCCAATGTTACAAATACAAAATCAGATTGCCATGCAAAGTCATGGATTTTACGTAGAAAATCTCCAGAGTCTTTCAAAAAGGCTGGTAATGCCTGTACCAGTGAATGTAAAAAGAAATCTATGAATTTACTGGTATTCTCGAAGAGACTGCCTATGGCCGAGATGATAGGTCTGCCAGGGGAACAGTCAATATTCTTATGGACCTTTGGTAGTAGGTAGAGTTGAGGGGTTATAGGATGATCATTTTTCAGGAAAGTGAATTCCGGCTTAGTCAAGAGGCCTTTACTTCTCCAATCATACAGACTCTTATGGTATCTCTCTTTGGTGTTAACAAGGTTGGAGCTGTTGATTCTTATGTAGCATTGTCTATTTTGCAGTTGTTGCATCACCTCGTGATTGTACATGTCCAGCGGCCAAAGGACTATATTTCATCCTTTATCGGCACTGCGGATTACAATGTCTTGGCGTTGTTTAATTTTTCCATCACTTTTTCATATTTCATTCTGTAGTCATTTGGGGCCCGATGTAGGTGCCCTAATACCGGTCGGAAACGGCCGAATTCGGCCGTTTCCGACCGGTATTACGGTTTCCAGATGTAGGGCATCCATTTACAGAATCGGTATTTTACCGATTCTGTATTTACCGATTCGGTAAAATGACCGATTCGGTAAATACAGACTCGGTAAAATACCGATTCCGTAAATGCAGATGTAGCTGGCATATGTCAGAGTGCCACAGGGCTTTAAGAATCGGTATTTTACCACCCAATCCTATTGGGTGGTAAAATACCGAATTCAGGTGTGCATGCACATGTGTGCATGCACACCAGTGCCCTGTGACAAACAGACATGCCCTTAAGGCATGTCTGTGTGCCACATGGCACACGTGCCTGAATTCAGGGTGCTAGAGTGTGTCAAAGTGACACCCCCTGCACCCTTGCAAAAATCAGTATTTACCGAATCGGTAAATACCGATTCGGTAATGACCATTGATTCCTATGGGCTGCAATGCCCATAGGAATCAATGGGCTTTACCGATTCGGTATTTACAGAATCGGTAAATACCGAACCTTAACGATTCAGTATTTACCGAATCTGAAATACCTACATTTCCCCCCTTCTAATTTACCACTTCTTAAATACCGAATCGGTATGATTCGGTATTTTAGAAGTGGTAATTTAGAATTACCTACATCGGGCCCTTGTTTTTTTATTAAAAGTTGTACTGCTCTCCAAAGCCAAGATTTTGAGGTCTTTGGTCACTCTTTCAGCAAAAACATCAATGTTGTCTTTTGGCATTGGTGGGTAGAAGACTGATTTGGGTCTGAAAGGTGAGGGTTCTGGGGCACAGATTGTTAGGTTAGCCAATATTCCTGCTTGTGTATTGCTCAAAGCTCCTTTCGCTAGGTCCAGTTCTACATCAGTTATGTCTCTCAAGAAATCCATATCTTCTACATTTAATCCCATTGATGTTGCGGGATTGATTGGTTTCTCTTGGTGATCTAGAGTTTTTTCTTTTTGGCTTGTAAAATATTTATTCAGTTTTAATTTCCGATAGAAATGGTAGAGGTCTATCCTGGTGTTGGTATAGTAAAAATGTGTCTCTTTACAAAATGAGAGTCCCAGTTCCAAAGTTTTTAATTCTTCTGCAGTCAAATCCATATTTGAAATATTTATAACTGTGTTTTGCCCTGTTGGTGTGGGGTTTACCTACTCCTGTTGCGTCTGTATGTGGGTTTGGTTTTTTGGGCCATGTCGTCCCCACCTTCTGTTCTTCCTCCTTCTGCTCTTGGAGGGTTTTGTCTGTTCGTTGTCCAATCCTGTCTTTGTGTACTTGATCTCAGGCTTTGTAGCCGTTCCATGCGTAAAAAAGCAAGTTCTACTACTGGAGTTGGTACCTGTTTATTTTGGCTTGTAGTTGATTTGCTTGTGCCAGGATCTGACTCAGCTCCTGAGCTCCTGAGCTGACTTCTGATTCACTTGGTGAATTTGGATATGATTGTGTCGAATTGGTTGCAGACAGTTGTTGGCGACAGATATATATATATATATATATATATCACCAAACAGTTCACTCCGTTTACAGGAGCCCATGACCCAGCAGGGCAGCCTCAGCAGAATACGGGAACCAAGTATCCCGCAAAATTGAAACCAACACACTGAAAAACATGGCCCAGGCACCGGTAGCATTGAAGAGAACATTTATTGTGCTTGTGGGCGGCAACATGGATTTATAGTCTCTGACGCTTTCAGCTGCATAGCTTTAATCATAGACAAATCACTGGCATCTTATTCCCATAATGCATCATCTCGGTGAGTACCAATCCAGGCAAAAGTTTCACATTTTTCAAGTTTCTCAAAGTGTAAATACTTAAAATTTGATGCTCTTGTCTGTTGTCACATTTCCTTTGCAAAATGTCTTGTTTCAACATCACAAGACGTGATAAAATATCCGTCTTGTTTCCCTTGCTCCTCTCCTTTCAATCAAGTGATTCTTTGTAATTCTGGACGTGGAGCGGGTCAGTCTCCCGTCGTAAATATCACCAAACAGTTCACTCCGTTTACGGGAGCCCATGACCCAGCAGGGCAGCCTCAGCAGAATACGGGAATGAAGAACCCCCCAAAATTGCAACCAACGCACTGAAAAACATGGCTGAGGCACCGGTAGCATTGAAGAGTACATTTATTGTGCTTGTGGGCGGCAACATGGATTTGTAGTCTCTGAAGCGTTTGAGCTGTATAGCTTTAATCTTAGCGAAATCACTGGCATCTTATTCCCATCATCTCGGTGAGTTCAATTGCAGGCAAAATGTTCAAGTTATTCAAGTCTCTCAAAGTGCAAATACTTAAAATTTGATGCTCTTGTCTGTTGCCACATTACCTTTGCGAAATGTCTCGTTTCAACATCACAAGATGTGATAAAATATCCGTCTCGGTTCCCTTGCTCATCTCCTTTCAATCAAGTGATTCTTTGTAATTCCGAAATATGGAGCGGGTCAGGCTCCCCAAACAGTTCACTCCATTTACGGGAGCCCATACCCAGCAGGGCAGCCTCGGCAGAATACGGGAACGAAGTGTCCCGCAAAATTGCAACCAACACACTGAAAAACATAGCCGAATATATATATTCACTGAAAAATCCATAGGTTTCAGACATGTTACAGTTAGGAATTAGCATTTAAAAAACCTTAGAAATTCCCTGAAAAAAACATAGGTTTTATGGGTGTTATAGTTAGCTAGACATTTCTCTTGTACAAAACCATTGAAATTCCTCTGTTATAGTTAGTTGTACTAACTATAACTCCTGCGCCTGCAATCCAATGCTGATGATGTCACATATTACATCATTCATGACATGGTCAGTGACATCACTGATGACATCTCAAATGACACAACTGATGACATCACTGATGACATCATCCAGTGAATGTAGTTTAGTTCGATATTTAAACAAGTATTATATATATAGGAATCTGCATTGAAGAATGATTAGTAGTATAAGTTTTTGGATGTAGGATTTACTAGTAGTGTGATTGACTGTCTAAATGACACATTTAAAGTGCGTCATTAAATATATGGGATAGTGATTAAAGTGTGTGAATATCTGTATCATTCTGTCTCTTTTGTAAACTACTGCATACGTTGGTTACTACCTATGTGAAGCTCTATATTAGTTAAGTGAGTATTTGCGTGGGAGAGTGAATGTATATGTGGTTGGGTGGAAGGTGTGTCATTGTCCAAAGATTTGTAAATAGTTGCTTTAGTAGGTATATGAGGTTATGACTGCACGTGGAAACAGTTATTTGGGTGAGTGAATATCTTTATGGGTGAGAAGATGAGTAAATATATTTCTCAATGATACATGTCCAAAAAAGTAGAAATATAAAAGGGAGTGTATGTGACATTTTTTGCATTTAAATAGGTGTATATAATACTCAGTGATTGTACACATTATTTTCAGTTGTTTTTTATAATCTAGATATTCTGATAATTAACAAATCCACAACTTTGCCCATTGCTCCTTTAACTAAACCTTTTTCGACATCCAAATTTCACCTTAAAATTAACCAACAGTTTATACATGCATATAGATTCTTTTCTAAACCAGCAGTTTTAGAAATTGATTTTTCTAAAGAATCCAATTTATTTTTCAATTTTTCTGTCAACATAATAGTGATTTCTTCATGCTGTATTTTATCAATTGCTTCCATTTTTATTATTTCTTAATTTTCCAGCTTCAAAAGTTGTTCATTGATTATAGAACACTCGTGCAGTGTTGGCATTAAGCAGATTATAGATTTGTTTTCTTAAATTTTCATATATATTTTTCAGGAACTATATTTTCATTTTGAATTGAATTGGAAAGTAATCGATTCTGCAAATCTTGTTTGCCATGTTCTGTTAGTACTCCAATTCTTATATCTTGAAGAATAGTTTCATAATCAACATCGTTTGTCTGTCGCATATTTGTAATGAGTTCTTTGTATTCAAAATATGACCAAATTTTAACGTTTTGAATGCTACCCAAAGACTTTCTGGTGTCTTCATGCTAAGGTGTTTTAAACACTGGTTGTCCTTTTACAGGAGAAAGTTTCATTAGATCTCCAAAAACGATGACATGTTTTCCTCCAAATAAGATTTCGTACTCTGTTTTAAGAATTTGCTGCATTCTTAAATGCACAAAAGCAAGCATTAAGTTGAGAACGTGCTTACTTCATCAATAATCAGAAGTTACATTTTCTTTAGCACTCTTGAAACTTCACAACAAGCTTCTCCAGATAGCTTGTGATATTCCAATTTGTTTTCATGCTCCACAGGTTGCATAATTAAACGATGTAATGTAATTCCTTTAATGTTGTGTGCTGCCACCCCAGTTGGAGCAGTTACAACACAAAACAAATGTGATCCAGTTGTTTTCTGTAGATAACTTGTGATTACTTTAATTAAGAATCCTTTTCCTGTTCCAGCTTGTCCACTCACATACATTCAGATAGGTTGAAATGATGTGCATGTGCATTCTTTCTTTTCAAGAAGAAATCAATGGTCAATCTGTTGTCTCACTTGCTGATATATTTCTTTCCGTTCAACATTTAGTTGTTCTTCCAAGTTTGCTAAGTCCATTATATCTTCTTGAGCTTGATGCATTGCTGTTTCCACCTCATTCATGGAGATTGCTGCTTCATTTTCAACAATTGGTTGTCCTAGTAGATCTTGAGTCAGTGGAGCTTGAACTTTGACTGTCTTGAGAATTGTGTCTAGCAACCTCAGCTGCAATAGTAGCTTCTTTGATCAATTTCATCGTTCAACATTTTCACATAATTTGCAAAAACAGTCCATTCTATGGCATCTTTACAAACATTGAAGGAATCTTCATAGCTCTGAAAATCTCCAAGTAATTCTAATTCTGAACGCCACTGTTTGAACTGTTGCAAAAGGGCTAAATAGTAAAATTCCCTTCCATCAGCAGTGTCGCAACTCAGTTTCCTGTGATTAAGTCAAATTTCCTTTCGTTTGTTTCACCAAACATCCTTCGTAACCAATCACTTCATATTTTCCATCATTGATGTTTTCTGTAGTATTCAGTTTAAAAGTGTAGTTTTGCAGCCCTTCATAGAGACACATGTTCTCAAGATGATGACTTCTATGTGGATATGTGTCCAACATATTTGTTTTGAAAATATCTGTACTTTCTGGATCTTTTTCTGCTAAATATTCTATGGCTGAGATACCCGCCACCCCCTCTCAACACAATCCCCAAGGATGGGAAACCGGAAACAGTTCTGAAGTTTTTGGAGACGGGAGGGAGTGACCCTCCCGGGCCGTATTTATTAAAATATGAAACAAAATTAAAACATTAAAATCAACAGTTTCATATTATGTACAATTTCATTACCACATTGCGATGTTTGGCTAACCTTAACATATCCTCTAATACAAAGGTTCTCCTAGCCGAACTAACATCCTACCAAACATTTACTTAACTTTTGAAATTGTACATCCTAACGTTTAAGGGCCAACGGCAAGGTCGTAACCGGTGTCAAGATCCCTAACCCAGACATATCCCCCTCACTTGAGAGGGCCGGCACGGAGGCATACCTCAAGTGCAACTACCAATTTCCCTTGACTTGACGGGGGCACCAATAAAAACTCGACGCCACTTAAAGGTCGTACGAGGACTCGTGTGAGGTATCTAGAAGGTAGCGTAGACCCCCCCCCAAACCCCACACAACTTACCACATCTGCCGTCGCTGACGTCCTGGCCCCGGGAAATTCCCCAGGAGGGGGCTGTAACCCCTCCGAACCCATGAAGGGGCCTTGACCGCCTTCCCTTTCCTTTCGGCGACCCATCCTTAGAAGGGACCGCCTCCCCGTTGAGGGGCCAATGGCCACCTCCCCCGAGCGCCCCCATCCGTAATGGGTGACGCCCACTCATAAGGATCTTCCAATTAGTGCTCACCGATCATGACCTTACCGCCACAGGTCCGGATAGTTGACCGGCTATCCGGACCCCCCACCATACTCCTACCTAAAGGTCATGTTTTAACGTCTTCAGCCAAGCTATGAAGTCTCCTATGAGTAACTCATTCCCCAACCGAGACAAATGAACACCGTCCCCCAAGTACATACTGTCATCATTAATACATCCATGCGCGATAGAATGCAGTGCATTGGAACGGAACAACCTACTTACTTTGTTATTAATTTTCCTCACAGAGTGATTTAAAGCAGAAACAGAGAAAGCCCCCCGCCACACTTTTCGTGGGATCATATGGGACCACCCAATTGTGCACCCTGGAACTCTCCTCGCTAACCAACTTACAGTGGAAAGCATCGCCTCCAGGAGAAGTCGTCTACCAGTGGTGACCAAATCCTTGCCCCCAAGATGTACTATGACTACAGACGGCGGTGACCTCGTCCGCCCTAGCAAACCCTCGAAAAAAGATTTAAACTGGTCAATACAGAGACCGCCCTTTCCGTAGAAGGACACACTGTACCCGTATTCCCCAGCCACGTGCACCATGTCAGCTGCCTTGAATACGTCCGCGGCACGCCTCACGTATGAGTGGCCCACGACCCACACCTCCTTTTTAACAGCCGGTGATGTCTGACCGCTGGCCCAGTGTTGGGTCGACTGCATAGTCTGCCCCGCCTCGTAGGCTTGCGTAACTGAAAACCAAACAAAAACAAGAAGCGTGAGTACATCATTACAGCTTCACAACATGTGCAAACGCACATACCTTTTATAACAGTTGGAGGACCAACGCCCCACACGTTTAACCTGTTCCACATTCAGACCCCTGGCTGTAGCCTCTGTAGCAGCCCCTATCCGAAAGGAATGGGTCCCAAACTCGCCCGGGTTCAAGCCCGCAGCTGTAATTGACATCGCAAGCACCCGCTGAAACTGAAACCTCGTCAGTGGGGTGGCGTCTGCGTGTCTCAACAAGGTCCCCCCCATGATGCCACCCTTTGTGTCAAGTAGTCCTCTAAACACTTCACTGGGCACATGGACGACCCGGGAATCCTGTGTATAATTATGCCGTCGCCCATCCCGCTTTGATCGGTCTTGGACCTTACAAAAGAGACCGTCATCGTCTCCCCTCTGATTTGAACGTGCTCTGCGCACAACCCTCCCGTAACATCCTGCTTGTTCCTCGCTACTAATTCGCTTACCCGCATAGCTCCATGAAATGCTAGCGTAAAAGCAGCTCGGAATAACACTGTCTCAAAGTGAGATGAACATGTTGTAGGGAGTCTGGATAATAACTGGGCCAACCTATCCAAACCTATCGGGCGCCTTTCGTCTACTCTGCTACCCTCAAGGCGTTGCCACCCTCGTAGCGCTTTTTGCACAGTGAAAGACGCTGTCGGGTCCTGTATCCCATGAGCCTTAGCAACAAAAGAAATGGCAGCCCGATGCCTCTGGGCCGTGGCCACCGATTTCCCTGCCCGATATAAAGACATCAAAAAATTCACTACCCATTCCTCCTGTCCCCAAAGCTCCCCTCTAGCAGTCCCCAAAAAGGCTAAATAGGAAAGGAACGCCCCTTCATATGCCTTCCTCGTCCTGGGTGCTAAACTCTCTCCCACGAGGTTACGAAGCTCGGGGCACCGAGAGACCAGAGAGCTTCGGGAAAGGGTGCAGGCTCCGGGTCCGCTGTGGGAAGGAAACCCCAGAAAGCCTGCATACGAAAACGAGAAAGGGCATCAGCCGCCTGGTTCATTATCCCCGGGACATGTCTCGCTTTGAATAGTACATTCAATTGCATACATAATAACACAATTTCCTTGAGCAGTCTCAAAATCCATTTGCACCGTGCTACCTGGCTATTGATACACTCAACCACGGTCATATTGTCAGACCAGAATACCACAGAGTGATCTCTGAACCCTTCAGGCCACGTTCTCAGGGCCACCAAAATGGGGAAGAGTTCCAGGAAGGCAATGTTACTTGTCAGCCCACTGTCTCGCCACCATGCTGGCCATTTTTGTGCAGACCACCGAAAATGGCACCAAAACCTATACTCCCTGTCGAATCTGTCCATAACCCCAGTTCCTCGGAGGACACGGCTGGTTTGTTCCACACGACTCGACCATTGAAATCCGCCAGAAATGCCAACCAAATGCGCATGTCCTGGCGGACCTCGGCCGAGAGCCTTGTGCGATGATGGCCCTCCTTCAGTCCGACCATGGCTTGAGCGATCGAACGGGAAAAGGGGCGGGCCATCGGTATAACTCTTAGGGCAAAATTCAACTGCCCCACTAACTGCTGTAGCTGATGCAATTTGACCTTAGTTACACTTATACACATTTGCAGGGATGCCCTGAATTTTAACACCTTATCACCTGGTAAATGGAAACAACCTTCTCTGGAGTCTAACTCTATCCCCAGAAACTCGAGGCAGGTCGAAGGACCCACCGTCTTACCTGGTGCCAATGGCACGCCAAACTGATTCATTAAAACACAAAATGCATCCAAAGCCTGTCCACATTCTGAATCCCCGGCTGCCCCCAGGAACAAAAAATCATCCAGATAATGCATAACATGTTGAAAACCCGTCTTCCTAGTAAAGACCCATTGTAGGAAACAACTGAATTTCTCGAAATAGGCACAAGAAATCGAGCATCCCATCGGCATACACCTATCCATGTAATACTGTCCCTGAAACGTGAAACCCAGCAGCCGTTGATCATCTGGATGTACCGGGAGCAACCGGAACGCTGACTCGATATCAGATTTTGCCATCAGCGCACCGGGCCCCAGGCGATTCAAAATGGCCACGGCCTCATCGAAAGATGCGTACCGTACCGAACATATTTCTGGGTCTATCGCTTCATTCACGGAAAGACCACGTGGGGCTGACAAATTATGTATCAGCCGAAACTCACCCGGGTCCTTCTTGGGGACCACTCCTAAAGGCGAACAAACCAAGTTAGCCACCGGGGGTACACTAAACGGACCCGCGACTCGACCTCGAGTAACCTCCTTCCGGATCTTTTCCTGTACCACGGTCGTATGCTGCAAGACCGATATCTGATTTTTGCATCTTTCCACACCCTGAAAGTCCCCCACTGGGATGCGGAAACCATATGAAAACCCGTTCCGCAACACCCCAGCAGAAGCACGATCCGGGTATTCACTGAGCCAGGGAATCATCGCCAAGGTATCAATCGGGGTAGGTAAAGGCGCCCCTCGGACTATGTTAGACCTGTTTGGCGCCTCCTCTACCCCCGTTATCACCCGTTTTGGCTCTGCACGTGGACTCAGGATGGGATGATTGCCCACACCCACTACATTTGTGTTTAAACTTGCACGATCCCTGGGGCCTAGTACATTTACCCCTGTTAAAATTCCAACACACCCCCTTTTTACCTGTATTACCGGTAGGCCTCGAGTGATTGTCGGTACCCGTACCTGATCGAAAGGGCGTCCCCGCATACTGACGGGAGGATTCGCCCACATTACTCCCTACCAGTGGCACTTTCAACATACCAGTCTCCTTCATTTTGGACCAGGACACAGAGTCATAACAATCCCAAGTTAAGTTTTTATCATGTTCTTTCGCTTTTCTGAAAAGATTATCATAGCAAAACCAATGATTACCCTCGTGTGATACCGAGTACCCCATGATTCGTGACTGATAACTCGGCAATTCGGGTAGCAATTCGGGCCTCCGTTCACCCAAGATTGATGTGAAAATCCCCCATGCCTTGCCCCAATTGCCAATGTTTTCATTAACCTTAAAGGCGGCCATCTTTGCGCGCCAAACACTCGGATGCATGAGTTCCTTCTGACTTTTAACATGCTCCATCTCATAATGATCAGTAAGCAACGAGAAGATGTTTACATATTCCCCTGCCCATATCTTTTCTTTAATAGCTAAAGGAACATGCTGACCCAATCTCTCCCTTCGAGAGGGTGCTGACTCTTCCCTCGCAATCGGCAATGGCCGCTTACCTGAACTGGACGCTGTCTCTGTGACTAAAACCGTCCCCTGAGGCTTCCCTACAGCCGCGGCCGGCGTGGGTTCCCTCGCTGCTTCACGTGTTTCCCGCAGTTGCTTCATCAACACCTGCGCATCTACAGCCGTGGCGCCCTCGCTACTTTTACCCAACCACGCTGCCAATTGTGCTGCCAACTCGGGCGGCATATCTTCCTCGGACACGGGGGTGACCACCACGGGAATCGGATTCCCTTCCTCCGGTACAGGAGTGGGTGCTTCGAGCGGGGCACTGGGACCCGGTGTATCTCCCCCAGCTGCTCCTCTCCTGGGCCTCTTGCCTTTTCCACCCGGGGCCGTACCCTCCAAAGGACGTTTCGGGCCTCCTTCCTCATTTTTATCCATCCGCCTCTTTAAGTCGGTCATTTCCTTCATGAGAACACGCAGCATCTGCTCGGTAGTCATTCGCTTTCCCGCCTTCTTCGGCATTCTCCTACAGAGTATCTGCAAAACAAACGAGAAAGATTACAACGCTCAAAATTGGCTCTTCGTTCCGTCTCGAGCTCACGTGCAGCGAGGAGGTGCAGCTTCAGAGCACAGGAACAAGAGGATGCTTCCTGGTCTTGTTCCTCCTTTTATCCGTCTTCAGGGCGGGCGTAAACCCTCCCCTGCCTGCCCCGAGGGCGTGGCCATCTGCGTCAGTGTCTAGGCCAACCCACTCTAGGGCGGGAACAGGCGCGCCCCGGCTACGCCGCTTCGGGCATACCAGCCGAGACTCGCCTCCCGCCCAAGATGGCTTCCCGGGGGGATCGTGGTACTCAGCCATACGTTCGGGGGGACCGATTGGTCGCCCCTTTCCAAATTTCTTGTACAGATTTAAGTACTCGATTTTGCAGAAAGGCCTAGATTCACCCAAATGATTCTTCTAGATTTGGAGTATAGTCTTGCAGATGATAACCGATCTGAGCATTGATACGCTCTGATTTCTTGATGGTTTAACATCTTCAAACTGAAACTGTATAATGTCTTACTTAGACTCTTCTCATAAGAAATCTCTTCCTACATGTCGTTCAAGTCTGTATTTTATGATTTTGTAATGTAGGATGTTACTTATCGGGCAACAGCAAGGAATTGTCCGCAACGTACTGAATATCCATGTTAGCATTCCACAATGACAGAATAACTGGATTGTAATCATTTATGTATTTTGATTCTTCACTTCTTTTAAAATTGTAGGTATTTTTTGGTAACTTTCTTGTAGTGGTATGTCGCATAGCTGACATAAAACTGTTCACACTTCCTTTGGATATTACAGGACGTGGAAATGCAAAATGACATTTGGAATAGAACTTATCCTTAGACTTGTACTTTTGTCAACAGTATTTTCCACATCAATGGCTTTGGAATTGTAAGACTTGTTGTCTTAAATTGTTTTCTTTTGTGCTTTGCAGAAACGTTTTGCAGATGTACTCCTGTTTTCAATATATGATTGAATGTATATGAAAGTCCAGACAAGTCACTCTCAAATAAAAGATGTAATATATATGCGATACATTGTCGAAATCTTGGATCTTCTGCATACAATCTTGTTGTCCGATATTCAGATGCAGGAATCTGCAAAGGTCGTTCATCATAACATCCTCCTTTTCCTGTTGGGAACAACTGCGGAAAACAACAGCTTCCAAGCTTTATTCCCATACACTCATGAGACTGCCCTTCTCTTTTTTCATTTGAAATTAATCAATAGTATTCCCCATCACTTCTTTTGAATGAAGTGGATGTACACTGTAATGTTCATAGATTTCTTCTCTTCTGCACATGTCCACTTTTTTAAGTTGTCCACTTGACGTTTCAGTATCTTCTGCTAAAAGTATTTCTTCTCCCATATACAGTTTTTTATAGTACTTATTGTTTTTTATCAGATACAAAGTTGCCTTTTGCACTTTCCTAACATCCACTAATTCCTGCCAGATTTTCTTACTCTTAGTAGGCATGCCATTAACTAGAATAACTAGTGGTTCATTTTCTACACACTCTACACCAATAGTTTCAACATGTTTCTTTAAATCTAGAGGTAAATATACAACTCTTCCTTTTAGTCCTCTCTGTAAATCTATAGGAGGCAATTTACCTATTTTAGGCTCCATACAAACAATAGCCTGAAATGGGTGCACACATTGAATGAGAATAGACTCATAGGTATTTAAATTTATCAGTTCTGGAGGAATAGTTACCAACTCTAGATTATTATGGACAGCTCTAGCGGGCATTTTATTCTCATCTAGTTTATTATAACAATATTTACAAATACGCTGATCAGAACCCAAATCAAAACAATTCTCTACCAATAGGTTGCAAATTCCTTCCACTTATCATTATTTTCTATTTCACTTCTTAAAAACAGATCAACAGTCCTAGTTTGATTTTTATAGTTAGTTCGCCGATAACAAATTCAAGAATAATTTGGCCTTTCACCGGAAATCACCTTAAACTTTGTAATTTGTTCATCAAAACTTTTTGTAGTAGTATGTTGCACATTCTCTTCAACATTTTCTTCTATTATTGTCTCAGTTTCTGAACTCCCTTGTTCAGGACCAAAGTAACAAAACTCCATTTCATCACATACCTTCTTCACATCTGATACTTACCCACACAAAAGAGCACTATTCAGCTCATTTAATTTAAGTGCTGGACTTTTTGCATAATACAATCCTCTGACTAACTTCCGTATTTGAGAATGATGTACTGCTACCATCCTGAAATGATGAAAAACACTCTGACATACCTGTATTGAAAGACAAGCCAGAGAATGAGCTTGCAAACCAGTATTTTTTCTCACTCTGCAAGGGTCTAGTCCTTGCAACATCTTTTGTTTAACATTGTTTTCACTGTATTCTCATAGGAAATTGCATGAAATATCAATAGATTCTTGTCGTACACTACAAATACTACTGCAATCCCAAAGTGTACTGGGGCTTTAGGACGTCTACCTAGATCTTCATCAGCTAACACTTCTTCTGCATTTCTGGGAACCATTTTCTCTTTCTCAATTGGACTTCCATTTCTAACCTCATAAGCTCAACCACTGGTATCAACTGCATGCAATAAATCATTGGTCTGACAATAACTCTCTTCATTAAAGAAAGGCTCTGAACTTGAACTGTGTTTCCATTCACCCCCAAAAAATCACAAAAATTAGTTCTGTTAATTCCTCTTTTCCTCTTACTTTTGGCCTTTATTAAATGGATTGGTTTATCTAGTGATCGAATTCTGTTTAAAACTAAAATGAATAGTTTTGTTTTTACTTCAAAAGCCTTTTGAACAATGGATTCAATGTGCGTCTTCTTTTTATAAAATAGTGCTATTTGTCTATATTTTTTCACCTCTTTCAGCAAGTTAAGTACCAGTCTATTATAAAAAAAATGTTACGCATTTCTTTATACTGATTCTGCCTTCTTTTACCATACCTCAAATCTTTTGACTGTAAATTTACTTTTTTTCCTTTCCTCTTACTCATTTTATTTTTTCTGGTTGAATTATACTCAGTAGTTTGCACATTCTGCACACCGTAGGCTTTGAAAGTTTTTTAATGAAATCCTTAGTTGTTTTACTGGAAGATGTTTTCTTTTTACCCACATGATGTTGGTCATCCAAAACTTGTTGTTGGGTTTGTTTCAAATATTTGTCTTTTAGCTATCTTTTTCTCTTTCTTGATTTTTCAGGCAGGATAATTTTATTTTAATGATGATGAACAACATCTGTAAAAAATAAACATAAATAAATATATTGAATAAATATATAAATTCTACTTTTCTATTACTATACAAAAACATTCTACATAAAAATCATTTAACCACTTTATTTTCTCATCACTAATTGAAATTGTAATTCAAGGTGTATACATAACTGTATTGGAATGCAAGGGAAGTAAGAGGATGTTTTCAGTAGTGTATGGATACTGACTGAGGAATTGTAGGCCTGAAACACAAGTGTGTAGGTGGTTAGATAACTACATGCGTAGTGCATAGGAATTTGAAGCAGTCCATATCCTTAGGCCTTTGTTTGTTGCATGAGTAAATGGATTCTGGCTGAATGATTAGAGTAGTGTAAGGAGAGACACAGGGTGAATTTATAATTGGTTTAGTTTTACTTCAGTGAATGGATTAGTACATGGTGCTGAAAGGGTCACTATAGGATTGCAACAGCAGTGAGAGGGTGTTTGCAGCAGTGTATGGATACTGACTGGGGCATTGTAGGCTTGAAACACAAGTGTGTAGCTGGTAAGAAGACAACATGCATAGTGCATAGGAGTTTGAAGCAGTCCATGTCCTAAAGCCTGGCTCACTGCATGAGTACATGGATACTGTCTGAATGACTAGAGTAGTATAAGGAGAGACTCTGGATGCATTTATAATTGCTTCAGTTTTACTTCAGTGAATGGATTAGTACAAGGTGCTGAAAGGGTCACTATAGGATTGGAAGAGCAGTGACAGGGTGTTTGCTGGAGTGTATGGATACTGATTAGGGAATTGTAGGCCTGAAACACAAGTGTAAAGGTGGTTAAAGCACTACATGTAGTTTGTAGCAGTCCATGTCCTAAAGCCTGGCTCACTGCATGAGTACATGGATACTGACTGAATGATAACAGTACTATACGAAGTGACACTAGGTGAATTCATAATTGGTTGAGTTTTATTTCAGTGAATAGATTAGTATATAGAGCTGAAAGGGTCACTATAGAACGGCAAGAGATGTGACATGATGTTTGCTTGAGTGTATGGATTTTGACTGGGGATGCCCTTCTAGCCTGAATTGCCTACATTGCTGATTTCCTTTGGAGCCACTTTGCCCGGATTTTAATCCTATCGCTAGTCTCATCTGGGGTACCTTGCCTTCATCTGCTGCTGTTAACGGACCTGTGGGGGTGATTGTGCTGCAACTCCAACGCGGGCTGCAATCTGCTTGGGACTACACTTCCACGAGAGGTGCAGCCCCTGCTGGTTCTCCTACCATTTAAATATTCAGGAGGGCTCCCGTGGCGCGAGACGCCCTTCTAGTCTGAATTGCCTGAATTGCTGCCTTCCTTTGGAGCTACTTTGCCTGGATTTTAATCTTATCGCTGGTCTCACCTGGGGGTCCCTGCCTTTATCTGCTGCTGTTACAGGACCTGTGGGGGTGATTGTGCTGCAACTCGAATGCGGGCCGCGATCTGCTTGGGACTACACTTCCCAGAGGGCAGTGCGGTCCTGTGAGAGGTGCAGCCCCTGCCGGTTCTCCTGCCATTTACATATCGCGGAAGGCTCCCACGGCGTGGGATGCGCGCAGGCCAAGGGTGGGTCAATCTTGCGCCCGTCATTGTCTGGAGGAGGCTGGGCTGAGCCACATCTCTTTCGAATGTCAGTCAGTCAAGGTGATTGTTGGTAAATATTTAGACAATTGACAAGGTAATGCACGAACTGCACATAAATCCAAGAAAACATGACTGATCTGGAGAGTCATGAGGCTGGAAGAATACTTGGTTCTGTATCATCGGGCCGCTAGCTCCTTATAATAAATGATAACGGAGCTATATTGTATTTGAATTGCATTCTAATTGTGTGCATTCTATGTTGCATGGATATTGGCCTAACACTTAGGACTCTGGGCTGTAGAACGATCGGTCTCTTCATCATTGCTCGTACTACATATGCCCTTCTTCCCTGACCTTAATTATAAGTATAGATTTGAGATAAAGGGATAGATCTAAGTGCAGGGAAATATGGGCAAAAGAAAGGCAGAAAAATGGGTAAAAGGGGTACAAGTGCTGGTATGGGTGGGCAGCAGTCGCTGAAAACCTACCTCACTAGAGCTATGGGGGCGATTGAGGAACAAAACAAGTTTATTTATTTATTTATTTGCTTGTATAGCGCAGGAATTCGACCCCCGTAGGGGTATCACCGCGCTTATGTTCTTACCATAAACCAAATGCCAGAGACCAATAAACAAACAAGAAAGATGTAGGGTTTAGATTGTTAGGAAAAAGTGTGTCTTTAGGGATTTCCTGAAGGCTCCTAGGTTGGAGTTTTGTCTCAGGGTGAGGGGTAAGGTGTTCCAGAGAGTGGGACCCCTGTAAGAGAGTGCTCGACTGCCCTGCCTTTCCCTTTTAATCCACGGGACTTGAAGCAACAATTGGTTCCTAGAGCGCAGAGAGCGACCTGGCTCGTAGGGTTTAAATTTTTCAGTCAAGTATTTTGGACCAGTGCCAGACAGGCATTTATGGATTACACAACATTTTTAAACTTGACACGCTGGTGAATGGGCAGCCAGAGGCGTTTGTTCAAAAGAGGGCGAGAGGGGGATCTGGCTGGGACTTTAAGGACCAGTCTAGCTGCCGTGTTCTGGGCTACCTGTAGTCTGCCAAGTTGTTCCTCATTGGCAGAAAGAAGAAGCCTGTTGCAGTAATCTAACCTGCTCATCACAAGCGTTTGAACCAGTGTTTTCCTGTGGCTATCGGCTAGGTACGGAAATACACGCCTCAGGAGCCCAATGACCCTAAAACAATATCCCAATAGCTGAGTTACGTGATCTTTTAAAAGCAGTGACTGGTCAAGCCGTACTCCAGGATTTTTCACTACCTGTTTGGGGTAAGGAGCAGGTCCTAAGTCCAGAGGCCACCAGTCGGGTGACCAGAGGAGAGAGGCTTCTCCGAAAAGCATGACCTCCGTCTTGCCCACATTACATTGTAGGCAATTGGAGGTCATCCAATCGGCTACGGCTCTCATACCTGCAGCAAAAGTGTGTTTAACTGCTGGCGTCAGGGTCTGGAAAGGAAACAAAAGCTGGGTGTAGTCAGCATACGATATGGGCGTGAACCCATATTCTCTCACAGTGTCGGCCAAGGGGGCCACATACACATTAAAAAGTTTGGGGCTTAGGCATGAGCCCTGAGGAACCCCCTTGGTGAGCTCCCTAAAGATGGGAAAATGGGAGCCCAATCGGACACTTTCTGAGCGGCCCGAGAGAAAACTCTCCAGCCATGACAAAGCAGATCCGCCTATCCCTACCCTCTTCAGACGACCGATAAGAATTTTGTGTGACACTGTGTCGAAGGCAGCGGACAGATCCAACAGGACCAGAATCATAGAACCTACTCTATCCTGTGCCATCCCGATGGTATCGGTTCACGGAGAGGAGGGCTGATTCGGTGCTGTGATTAGGTCTGAACCCAGTTTGCTAGTAGTCCGGACCGCCCGCTGCCTCGATGAAATTAAACACATGTGTGTTCACGTGCTTCTTGGTCATCTTACTAAGGTAGGGTAGGAGAGAGATCGGGCGGAGATTGGAAAGATCCGACCATGGCGGCACCGCATTCTTCCGGATAGGGTTCACTATCACCTTTTTCCAATCACTGGGCACTTGCCCTTCCTTAAGGGAGAGGCTAATCACCATTTGAATACCTGTAGAAATCAGATTAGCTAATGGAGCAACCATTTTTGCAGGAATGATATCTGTTGGAGACCCTGTCGTGATTTGGCTATACAGGGAGACAACATCAGATAAACTGACTTCCGGAAATACAGAAAACAAGGTGCTTTCATGTTTGGGTGTCCGGAGGATGGGGTAATCAACATCACTCCTGAGATTTGCAGCCTTTGTGATTTTCTCATATATTGATTCTATTTTATTTTCAAAGAATACAGAGATGTCATTGCAGAGAGTTTGAGAAACGTCATCAGGACTTTCACAGGCCACAGGTTTTGCAAACGATTGAAGAATTTTGTAAAGCTTGCTGGAAGAGTTGCCAGCTTCAGCCAATTGTAAGGCAAGACTGTTCTTCCTGGCCAATTTTATATTTTTATGATAGATGGCCAGAGCCTCTGAGTACAACTTCCTGCTAAGGGGTGTGTGTGACTTCCTCCAGGTTTTTCGAGCTTTCTACACCCCTGCTTCTCCACTCTCAGCTCTTCCGAGTACCATACTTCCTGTTTAGATCTTGGGTACTGTTTCTGGAGTTTCAGAGGCGCAAGTTCAGTGGAGGAAAGCATTACACATGGTTGGTTAAGCACGCTTGCAGTTATTATTGAAGAACCTAATAAACTTACAAAAACGGTGACTTAAAAAAATGATGAGGATAACATAGTTCATGCAAACGGGTGTGTACAATCTGATACAGGTGAAATTGAGGTGTGTAATCTAGACCCTGGTAATCAGCCACCGCCTAAGCAACAGAAAAACGCAGTAGACAGTCCACTGACCAATGGCACAGCCCCTATTACAAGGAGGAAGGTCATAGGTAGGGGGGTGAAAAAAATTGATGGCAATGTGGTCCTAGGACAAAGTCTTTTGCAATTTATACAGCAAAGTCAAGGTGCTCCTTTGTGTCTGGACAAAGCTATACCTCTCTGAAGAGCTCTAATTAGAGCGAAACACTGTGTCAGGGGTTGCTTTTACTCATTTCAGGTTGGCTTGAGTTGGTATTTCACTAATTCAAAGCTGTAATATTGTGCCAGGAGTGATAAATGGCTTTTGTAATTTTAAAGCTCGGCAAGGACAGCACTGCATTAGTCCTATGCTTAAAGACTTTGCTATATAAATTGCAAAAGACTTTGTCATTTTCTATCTGGGTGTGGATAGCACTGTGCTAATCCTATGCTTAAAAACTTTGATAGAAAAACAGACATTTGAGGTGAGCAGGTCTAGAGTGTCACTGGTGTTGAGAGTGCTCTAACAGGGGCTGCTTTCCACCTAAACTTGAGAACTACCCAGAGTTCTCTCCTTCTTTTTTGCATAATTTACGCGTCACTCTATGCCTGAAAGGGTTTTGTTTTGACTTAATACTGGGTGCTCCCTTGTGTCTGGACAAAGCTATACCTCTCTGAAGAGCTCTAATTAGAGTGAAACACTGTGTCAGGGGTTGCGATTACTCATTTCAGGTTGGCTTGAGTTGGTATTTCACTAATTCAAAGCAGTAATATTGTGCCTGGAGTGATAAAAGGCTTTTGTAATTTACAGCTCGGCAAGGACAGCACTGCACTAGTCCTATGCTTAAAGACTTTGCTGTATAAATTGCAAAAGACTTTGTCATTTTCTATCTAGGTGTAGATAGCACTGTGCTAATCCTATGCTTAAAAACTTTGATAGAAAAACAGACATTTGAGGTGAGCAGATCTAGAGTGTCGCTGGTGTTGAGAGTGCTCTAACTGGGGCTGCTTTCCACCTAAACTTGAGAACTACCCAGAGTTCTCTCCTTTTTTGCATAATTTATGCGTCACTCTATGCCTGAAAGGGTTTTGTTTTGACTTAATACTGGGTGCTCCCTTGTGTCTGGACAAAGCTATACCTCTCTGAAGAGCTCTAATTAGAGCGAAACACTATGTCAGGGGTTGCTTTTAGTCATTTCAGGTTGGCTTGAGTTGATATTTCACTAATTCAAAGCTGTAATATTGTGCCTGGAGTGATAAATGGCTTTTGTAATTTTACAGCTTGGCAAGGACAGCACTGCACTAGTCCTATGCTTAAAGACTTTGCTGTATAAATTGCAAAAGACTTTGGGCTATATGTATAAATCCAAAAATCAGTTGCAAACGCTGCGATTCGTTAAAAATAGCGTTTGCGACTAAAAAATTGCTAATCCCAATGTATCAAGCAAAAAACGCATGCTAAATAAGGAATCGCAAATTAGCGATTTCCCATACGTTGCGAAAGTGGTAAATAGCGATTACAATAGCGATTTCCAAATTTGCGATGAAACCTGTTAGCGAAAAACGCAAATCTGAAAATCGCAATTTAGAAATCGCGATGGAATGTATCAACTAATCGCAAATAGCGAATTAAGCAAAGTCGCAAAATAAGGAATCGCAATTACCATCAAGTGGGAGCAGGTGGTAACCAGGTGCAAAGTATAAATTGAAACCCAAAATGCAACACACTCCCTACCACAATGTCCGGGCTGTACATGATAGTGAGGAGGCGAAGAGTGAGAGCTCTGGCGCTGAGGAGGAGACGGCAGGAGAGGATATTCCGGTTGCGCACCACCATCTTCCAACGCACTGAGGAGGATATCTACACCCATTACAGACTGAAGGAACAGAGCATAATTGATTTGATTGAGGAACTCAGGCCCCACCTAGAACACCCCACCCGCAGGACACAAGCCATACCCACACACATCCCGGTCCTCTGTTCACTACACCTGCTGGCCTCAGGTAGTTTCCATGGGGTCATAGCCTCTGCAGGAGGGGTGTCACAAAGTGCCCTGTCTCGCTTTTTCCATGCGTTCCTCGACGCCATGACATATAGGATGCAACATCACATACACTTCCCCAGCACCCCACAGGAACTAGCACAGACCAAGCAGGAATTTTACAACATAACCCAATTCCCCCACGTCATAGGATGTATAGATGGAACACATGTTGCCATTTCTCCCCCCTCAAACATAGAGTATGTATTCCGGAACAGGGAATGCTACCACTCACTGAACATACAGATGGTGTGTGATGCCAAAAACATAATCACCGATATAGTGGCAAAGTACCCAGGATGCACACATGACGCCTTCATATTCCGTCACAGTGGGCTATACCGTAGACTTTCAAGAGGGGAATTTGGAGAGGGATACCTACTAGGTAACAGCACACACTGTCAGCCCACATTTCTTATGGCCAGCATGTGCATCACAGTGACTGAACTTTAAACATTTCCACCCACAGGGGACAGTGCCTATGCAGTCCGGGATTTCATCCTGACACCCTACCTGAATTATGCCACTGCTGGGGAGCGGCGCTACAACCGGGCACACATCTCAACAAGAGGCACCATCGAGAGAACATTTGGGATTTTGAAGAGCAGATTCAGATGCATTCACAAAAGTGGAGGAGCCCTCCAATACAGCCCTGAGACGTGCTGCAAAATTGTTGTATCTTGTGCCATGCTCCACAACATTGCAACCAGGAAAGGGACACCTATGGAGTTGAGTGACTCTGAATCCTCTGACGTGGAGGGACCTGGACCCATACACATGGAAGCTGGCATAGCTGCTGCTGCAGCTGGGCGACAGAGGCGTGATGAGATCATGCGGAACTACTTCTAGATGAGTGAAAATGATACAATGACAACTTCTTGCTTTGCAAACGTGTTTAATTTCCAATAGCAACAATGTCACACATCCAAAAAAACGTGGATGAACTCTCCTAAACCAAAGCACATGTTTTAATCACAGTGCAACAAAATCAGTCATTAGTACAGCAAGTGCTACACTGTTGCTGGCCCCTTTATCTCCCCTGTGTGGAATAGTCATTTTGCTAAAGTCCCTATTGTTGTGTGGCAGGCCTGGTGCTCCGGCCACTACGGCGCCTCTCAACAGTGGGCGGTGGTGTATTTGAGCTCCGCACCGACTGTGAGTCCTCCTCACTGGGGGTAAGCACCCCGGGTCCAGCAGTATGCAGTGCACGCAGCTCATCCAGGGTGGCAGTTGACTGAACTACCACAGTGGCTATGTCCTGGATACCATGCGAGAACTCACGCTGGGTCTCTATGGCACGCCTTGCCAGCATATTGGTGGAGGAGGCCAGGCGATTAATAGCGCACGTGTAGTGGTACATGCGGGCCATTTCTTTGCGCCTGGCTGCGCGTTCAGCTCTCAACTCTGCAGTCAGCTCCTGCACAGCCCCCCTGATTTCATCGCGTATTCCTCTGTTCCATGCCCTGATCTCTCTCTGAATGGCCTTCATGTCCTTCGCTTGCAGGCGATGAACCTAAAGCATGTGCATATCTAGGCCAGCAAAAACAGATTCATCTTGTTGCACATTGGAGCTGATGGCCGTGCGGGGTCTACGCCTGCCTCTGGACTGTGGTCTGGACTCCTGCTGCTGGGGTACTGGTGCATCAGACTGCACATTTTCATTGTCCTCATCCTCATCATCCATAATTCTGAATGGCCTCACGTTCCTCCTACTGTGTCCCTGTGGTCGGATGAAAGGACTGTCCTCCCCGTCTGTATCATGGCCATGGCTGCCTTCTCCTGAGGCTTGGGGTCCTGTCTCAGTTGCCCTGGCTGTAGCCTTCCCACTTGCAGGTCCTGTGGATAGAACAGCACACATTACTTATTTTTTCATTACATGTGATGTTCTAATAAATATTTTCACAGTGTTCCCTGACTTTACTTGTGTCATTCACCTTTCCTGACCTGCACATGTGTACATTGTGAAATTCTGATTCTACATTCAACATTACAGACTGTTGTGACTACATCTCCCATAAAGCATTGCTGTGACTGCCTGTGTACTTGCTCTAGCCTGACATGTGGTTTCCCTAATCCCAAGGTCGCTGCAGGGGGTTGCTGGGGGTGGTTTAGGGTGGGGAGGCATGCTTCTTACCTGGTCTTGCAGCTGGTTGTGCTGAGATGTCGAGCACGGACACGCCCGCAACACTCTGTGGAGGCAGTGTGCCCTCTACCAGCTCCTCCAGTGGTGTGGAGTCAGGGACGTTGGAGGTTCCCCCACCGGTGAGCTGGGACTGCTCCAGCCTGGCAGCCAACTTCTCCTTGGAGCGCTCGCGCAGGTCGTACCAGCGCTTCCGCAACACTTCTACTGTCCTGTGGGTCACTCCTAGGGCATTCACTTTGGCTTGGATGCCCTCCCAAATCCGTCTCTTGCTGGCTTCTGGCACCTTGTGGGAACTCCTCCAAAATAATGCCTCATGGTGTGGCACCATTTCGGTATTGAGGGTCTCTAGTTCAGCCTCAGAGAACTTGAGCTTCCTCTTCCTACCTGCTTCCCCTTCTTGCTGCTCCTGCTGGCTTGCTGGGACATCCTGGTTTCCACCTTCTGCCATGGCTCCTGAGTACCAAACACCACTCTCACACTCTCTGTCTCAATCCTGAAGCACCATGGGAAATCACTCACTTCCTGGATGATGATGTCATCATAAAGCATCAGGATTGCGATTGGATGTTTCCAGAAATGAGCTAAATTGCGATTTTTCGCGTGGGAACATCGCAATTTAGTGATTTTCGGGCTGCGTTCGCGCTATTTTGCGATTTTCTGGATGCAAACTCGCTCATTTGCGATTTTTGACGTTTAAGGAATCGCTAATATTCATTGTGCTAATATTTAGCGATTTTGGGCGAGTCGCTAAATATTTGCAATTGCGTTGTTACATCCCGATTTGCAATTCTGATTTTGCGATTCGGTAATAATCGCTATTTCAGAATCGCAAATCGTTTTCTTGATACATATGGCCCTTTGTCATTTTCTATCTAGGTGTGGATAGCACTGTGCTAATCCTATGCTTACAAACTTTGATAGAAAAACAGACATTTGAGGTGAGCAGATCTAGAGTGTCGCTGGTGTTGAGAATGCTCTAACAGGGGCTGCCTTCCACCTAAACTTGATTACTACCCAGAGTTATCTCCTTTTTTGCATAATTTATGCGTCACTGTATGCCTGAAAAGGTTTTGTTTTTATATATGAACAAGGCGGCAACGCCGAAACGCGTCTAAGCAGATACTGATCGAATAAATCGAGTTTGGATTCAGATTCATGGTGTCAGCGCTTTCTTCAAAATTTACAAGTCTGGTATTATTGGATATATATATATATATATATATATATATATATATATATATATATATATATATATATATATATATAATCTATTTTTATCTTTTTTTTTTAGTAACTCAGGGGAGAAACACAAGGTGTAATCTATTTAGTAAGAGTGCATTGGAATTTACTGAAATCCATTGGTCCAAACAGTATTAATGCAATATCTATGCAAGTAATTCTGTGATTACAATAGAAAGCCTTGTGTATTGGATCTGTATAACATTTATGTTCTTTTATCCCCTGATTTGTAATTGTTGTTGTTATTTTAATTGCACACAGCACTTTACCAAAGAGCATTTTAATGAATGTTGTAGCTCTTGTGAGGCTTCACGAGTTGAATTGGCCATTTGTTTTGCACAGTAAAACGACATTGACAAAGCCGTGATGCAAAACGCGTCTGTCGGGGGCGTTGAGGGGTCTGTAATAAAGCACTTTTGCGAGGATACCAGCGTGCTCTTTGTTTTCAGTGTCGGAATAATGCTGAGAGTGCTGGAATACAGGAATACACAAATATATATATATAGGACCTGGTCGAACTGCATCACATTGACGTAGTTGTGCTAAGTATGATGCTTAAAAAGTTTTTTTGAATTATATAGCTATTACTAGATGTGTATATTAATGTAATATACACATTGTATAATGCAATATATATTGCACAGAGGCTCTCACCAATGTAAAGTCATAGTTAGGTGTCAGAATTTTCATATGCAGGGCAATCTTTGCTCTGCTAATAAGGATGGTGCCATTTGAAGAATCATTACAAAACTTTCCTAAAAAATGTTTACTTTAGCTATGTCCTGGAAAGTTTCGAGGTGCCGTTGAGAAGGGAGTTGCCAAGGTGTCAATTATCCATGAAAATTCAGATGGGAAATTTTGGTAATAGAAGCAAATAAAATGGATGAATAGAATTGCTCCAAATTTGGCAGAATGCTAGATTTTGATTTTTACAAAGTGCTTTTCTTTACTTGGTGAAATCAAGTTCAGCTGTTTTTGAGAAATTCACTTTTAATGAGGGGCTCAGAGTGGTCATGAAGGGGCTAAAGTATATCTGGATGGTTGGTGGCAATTTAAAACAAAAAAAAAAGAGTGAGCTGATTAGCAGAGGGAGCTTTTTCTCCTGTCGACCATCTTGATCCCATGGGGCAGGGTAGGTGAACTCTGACCATGGACGCTCTTGGGGGATTCTATTACAAGGTGATGCACTTGCTTTACCAGGTAAAAAGAACCAAGCTTAGTGGCGATATTTATAGGAATCCTTGAGCCCTGAAAAATGCCCCAGACCAGAGAGGCTAATTATTGAAGGCAGAAACATGTTGGTGACTCGCAGACGGGTTCTGAGCCATTGCGCTCGGACTACCCACTGTGCTAAATGTTTGTAGTCATACCCAAAGCCCTCATGCATAAAGGTGACAACTAAGGAACTTTGACGTATTTTTCGTTTTTCTGGATCCCGCCTTGTTCAATATGTTTGATATAAGAACTCCCTCCTTTCACCAAGTCTTTGCGGAGGATTGAGACCACCCCCATATTACCATCTTATCGGGGTGGGGAGAGGATGCCGATGATGAAACATGACACTATTACATGTGTGAGACATCCTCTTCCATAAAGGATGACTTTTCCCCTTTTAATCTGATCCCCACTGAACAGTGTGATAGCAGTTGAACCCTTTTGCTACTCAGGCCTTGGTTGTCCCCTTCGTTCCGTGATTTTCCCTGCAGGCACCATACATATATGTTATATATGATAGGGTAAATTCTGGCACTTTTCGGTGTGATTTAGTATAGGCACAAGTAAAGCAGTGTGGTTCTATTATGAAATACCCTGGTACTCACGCTGGGGTTGTACCGAAGTGCTGTGCTCTCTCGATGAAGCTTGCAAGGTCCTGCAGTACCATACAGGTGACATTTTGTCATGGTACCGGGGGGAGTACCACAATTCAGTAAAAAAGTGAAATAAATAATACATATACCTATGGTGTGGGACTCTGAAGGAGGGCTGGGCATCCACAATGGGGTGGTCGCCGAACTCCCTGCTGCACACAGAGTACAACCTGTTTAGTGAAGAGTTGTCTGCGCCTGGGGTGGGTGCAGGATCTGGTCACAGACCAGGCTAGATGGTCGAAACCATATGCACTGCCAATGGCCATGTGCAATGGGGGGAGATTGGGCACAGGGCCTGATTGCAGGAAAAAGGGGTGGAATGGGTATTTTCAAAGTACCACATCTCATTGAGAACATTTTTTAATTGAAATAACGTGTATAACAGTGAGAAAGATTTGTGTGAAGGTTAATGTAGGTGATAGAAGATAATGATGTCTAGAAGTGAAGAGACCTGTCCCTGCTTCAAAACACAGATATCTGAAACCTCAGTCTAACAGACCAGATGACCCCTGTTGACATAAATGTCCTTGTTTTGTGAACAAAAATGCATTTAATGGAAAAGTGCAAAAATTCTAAGTAATATAGGTATTAGAAATGCAAATCTGTAGTAGGTAAACATATTTAGGTGTTATAAACATACAAGTGAAATAACAAAATGTACTGACTTAAGATAGCCTAACTGTCGAGACCATATTAACAGTGATTTATATGCTAATATTGAAAGGCTTATTCTCCACGTTCAACAGTTGTTTTGCACAATATGTTTTTTCTTCCCACTACAGATGCTGTACGTTTCCAGAAGCCTTTGGTAGTTAGTCTATATACACATGTGTTATGTAATAGACAACTGATAGTGAAGTTCTCACTGAGAGGAGATGAGACAACACAAAGGATGATTCATGGGAAGAACTGTCTGAATTGCAAAATGCGGATAAAGTATCTTTTCAGGACATATATCTGTGGCACATTGTGAAGACATGGGAAACTAGGGAGTTTACATGCTCTCCAAGTTTTCTGAAATCCTATTGGACATCGAGAATGGGGTGTAACAGATCTTTCAATGTGTGTTTCTGTAAATTTCGATTAGAGTGTGTTCCTGGAGTAGGTTATCGCTTTCTGGAGATCCTTTCTGGGGTTTGTATTCACCACATCCCTCTTCATGAGGGATTCTCCTTTGACCCGTATTCCTTTGCAAAAGACGTATGCTGATTTATAGCTGAGAATACTTTCCAGCATACTCAATTCTTTATTGTTTGAAGTGCTTAGGCTTTGTGCTTAATGTGCCCAAACTTAGAATTGCCCATAACCCTTAAACCCAGAGCCAAAACTTGAAAATTTGAGGAGTTCCTAGTTGTGTAGGAAGTTGAATTGGTTGAAGTGTGAGTATTGCTAGGGTTGTGCCTCAAAATTGACTTTGTTGAGCTGTACAGAAGTTATGGGCTTCATTAGGATGGCGGGCGGATTGCCCCCGCAGGTCCGGCGGTAGTCACTGTCATCCCGGCGGGGGCGATCCACCCGCCATCCTTGCAGCAAAGACCCCCCGCCATATTACTATGACGGGGGGGTCCGCTGCAGACGGAAAGACTGTTTACCACTTTTCCGCCAGTCGACAAGTCGACTGGGCGGAAAAGGGTTCAATGTGGTGGCGGTGTCTGTTAGACACCACCAGCCATATTACTTTGTGGGCGGAAACATGCCTTTCCGTGGCGGCATTGAAAGTCATGCAGAGTTTGCTAGCGGGGGCACGTGCGGGCCCCTAGTGACTCTGGGGGGTGGGGGTGCACATGGGGGGTACCTATGGTACCTGCATGCATTTCAATGTACAACGTGGCAGGCACTGCTTGGTGCCTGTCACGTTGTGCATTGAAAGGTGCAACCTGCCTTTGTGGCATTGTGGCGGGCGGTGCACAGCAATGCTACAAATGTGCCATGCACCCGCCAGTGTGGTGGGCACATCCTAGTTGGGAGTGCGGGACTGCCACACCCTCAGCGGGTCGTCCCGTTTCTCGGTGGTATGGCGGGCGGACAAAGTCTGCACGCCATACTAATGACCCCCTATGTGTCTTGCGTTTTGGTAAAGTCTATGGTTTTGTTGTGACTATTCATCTGATGCTGAGCATTTGAAGTTGTTAATGGACTCAGAGTAGTCCAGGATCCCAGGATAAGGCAGGGATATATAAAAAATGGTGGTTTCATTTGACTGCTAAGTTTTTATGGAGTTGGTTTGTGAGATCACATCAACCACACAATTGGGATTGGAACTATAATCAATTGTTGTGAATGTACTAATAGTGATTAGTGTTCGTGGAACCTGTTGCACAATAGGTGAACTATGTAATTCAGGGTGATTTCACACTAGTTGAGAATTCATCTGTGGGTGTGTGAGGAAGGTGGGAGATTCTGTTCCCTTTTGCTTCTTTTGTCGAAAAAATATTATGAAATTCTCTAGTGGAGCAGAGAAGAGTTATTTGCTTATTGTGCTTGCTTGAAGTTGTGTTTAGTGCAGGAGAAGATTGTAAAGGAGGGTGAACCACGTTCAAGGAGTGTGAATTGCATCAGAGTGTGCGATGCTGGGATAAGTCATTCAGTACAAGCTGACGTGCTGGGATTGGCTGGTGAATCATCAGGTGCTGTACTGTGAGAGGCTCACTAAAAAGAAGAGTGTGTTGTGATGGGAATTGAACATTAATTTGTATGAAATTGTATATTGAACAAAAACATTGAAATTATTTAAATCTGCTCACTTAATGCTGAGTTTCTGTAATCATGAAATGTTCTAAGGCCCTTAAAAATGTAATGAGGAGTGATGTGCGAGTCTCGGTCCATGAGGGTGAGCAGGCTCCACCACAAGTTACACCTGGTCATTATATGGTGACAAATGTAGGGCTACACACATGTTTATGGCTTCACCAATAGCACAAGATGACTGAAAAAGGAGCATCTAGTTTCCCATGATACGGTACCTTTGATTGGCAGATTATTGAAAATTTAAGGGAAAAGATACATGAAGTGAAGCGGCCTCCTAGAGCTATAAAGGATATAAGCATTAAATGCTTCAAAATTAGTAGCTCACAGCAAAGAGAAAGAGAGGTACCAGAATAGAGCTAAAAGAGCTGTGGGTAATTATGTTGATGCTAAATGAGATGAAGATCAACCGACAAGGAGAAAGTGTGTAGTTCAGGGAGCTACAATGCACTCGACCATAACAGCAGAAAAATCTAAAAAGATTAAAAAATAAGGAAATGATGGTGAGGGGACTGCAGGAAAGACTGATACTGATAGCGATTTGGGGGATGACATATTAGGTGATGTGTTGTCCTCACATCCACCACCATATGCACCTCCAACATCAAGTTCAGAAGCTGTTAAAACCACTAGTGGCACAGTAGCTACAGCTCCTGTTGACCCAAATACAATTCAGATTGAGAAAGTACTTACAGCACTCTCAATTGCAGCTGCACCTGTGAAGCAGCCACTTGTGTAATTGCCTTAGGTGTTAAAGCTTCTGTTGTGACTGTTCCTGTACCAGCGTCGCAAGTTGTATCAGCACAGACATTAGCAATCCCTGTAGTGACCACACCAATAAATATTGCTCCAAATTCTCTGGTGTTCGAGATATCGGAAGGATAAACACAATGGGGTTTATCCTGATGTCACAAAACTCACAAATTGTTGATTTGACCCCACCGTAAAAGGCTCAATCATTAAGAGAAGGGGGAAGGAATGTTTTTACAGTACCAATTGCATAGAGAGAAATGGGACAATTTGATGATGGGATTTTTTCTCAGTGGTTGGAGGAAACCCCTGATGATAAAGAATGGGAGGAGCTAAATCACCTATTAGTAAGGATTAGGTGAGACCCCAAGATGTACCAAAATTGAAAGTTGATTTGAAAGCGTTTATTTGGAGATCCTAGACATTACACATTTGAACTAATATCAGGAGAATAAACTGGTATACCTGAGTAAATAAATTACAAGGTGTGCAGCTGTCACACATGATAAGTTAACAGAATTGGTAGTAAAATATGAGCTGGACCTCTCTAACAGTGTTTCTTCGCAGGGGAGCTCTGGGCACCATTAGATGATAAAGCTATTGTGACTATGTGATCCTTGGGAGTGAAGTTGCACATTGCAGAATCAGTGGAGTGCATTTGGAAATGGGGTGATTTTGACAGAGTAGAGATTAAGGGTGCAAAAAAGCAATGAAAGACATAGAAATAAACCAATACTACAGAGCTTGATGGTAAGCCACAGGGAAATGGGGAGTTTTTTGTCACAATTAGTTCTCGGTTTGTGACCAGAGAGCAGTATGCGTATACAGTAGAATGTGATTTGTTGACTGACAAAACCTTTGCATGAGATCTTGAGGCATGCAAAGTACTGTAGTGATGAACAAGAAATGAAGCAGAGGAGGCTGAAAAAAACGTACACTGACTCAAATGAAGTTGGCTCAGAAAGGTTTCCAAAATCTTTTTTATGCTGGAAATGTTGATGGAATGCAAGGTGTTGGGTTTCAGAGCAGAGGTCAAATGAAACAGGGTGGAAATCGGGTAACACAGGGAAGAGGTCATGATATTCTGATTGATCAGAATTCAGGGGTAGATATTGAAATGCTAAAGAAGTCAACTCCTTGTCACTATCGTAATAGACTTTGGCATTGGAAGAGGGAATGTAGACAGGGTCCAAATCGGGTAAGTGGTGATGGACAAAGTCAAAATGTGAATGAAACAAAGATGCAACATTTTCTAGTTCAAGCCCCAGATCAGCAAATGCAGACATTATTTCAGCACAAAGTTCCTACGATGCTGGCCCCTCAAACTCCCTTAGCCCCACAGAATATGGTAAACCCCAGATTTGATATGAATCAGGCATCAAGGGCAAATTCAAATCCTTTTCCAAATCATAATCCATTTTAACAGTTTCTCATGTTTGAAAACAAGAATTTTGACTCTGACAATTTAAAATGAAGGTACCTGAGAGGGAAGGAAGATTGTGTACTTGGCAGAGTCTTAGAGGTAGAACAGAGTGGACCATTTGTAGAAGAAGGGGTAAATGGCCATCAAGTGTCTTTTCTCATTGATATAGGTATTACACTATTCACTGTTAGAACAGTAGAAGACCCCTCCCTACCCCTCTCAGGAAAGAAGATCCAAGGTGTAGGAGTCTCATATAAGCAAATAGCTAGCCCAGCTTCAAAGAAGGTACCTGTAAAACTAGGCCCATTTTAGGATGATCACCAATTTGTTGTGTGTGATTCGAGTCCTGTATATCTATTAGAAAGGGACCTTTTGTGCAACCTAACTGCACAATATATTGTATATTGGATGGTGTTGAGTTTCAAACACATGATGAAGCTGTTAAATTTAAAGTGGCAAGACAAGAAACAGCTATTGGCATAATCACCATCTTACCCAATTAACCCGACCGAAAATCGTAAGAGGAAAATGTACCCAGCTCTATTTCCCTCAAGAGATTAATTTCCGGGATTTTATTGATATCAGAGCCAATCACAGCACTGAGACCGCCCTCATCGCAGCCACTGACGACATCCGAGCCCTGCTCCACAACGGTGAAACAGTGGCACTCATCCTCCTTGACCTCTCCGCTGCATTCGATACTGTTTGCCACCGCACCCTAGTCCAACGACTCAACGACACCGGCATCCAGGGGAAGGCCCTGGACTGGATCACCTCATTCCTCTCCGGAAGAACACAGAGAGCACACCTCCCCCCGTTCCGCTCGGAGGCCATCGAAGTCATCTGCGCGTCCCGCAAGGATCATCGCTCAGCCCCACTCTCTTCAACATCTACATGAAACCACTAGCTGCCAACGCTCGCAACCACAACCTGAACATCATTTCCTACGCCGATGACACCCAGCTGATCCTCTCCCTCACCAAAGACCCCGACACCGCCAAAGCGAGCCTTCACGAAGGGATGAAAGACGTCGCCGAATGGATGAACAGCAGCCGCCTAAAGTTGAACACGGACAAGACAGAAGTCCTCATCCTGGGAACATCGCCCTCCGCATGGGACGACTCCTGGTGACCCCAGCCCTAGGCACCGCACCCAAGCCAACAGACCATGCACGCAACTTGGGCATCATCCTGGACTCCTCCCTATCGATGATCAGGCAAGTCAACGCCGTCTCCTCATCTTGCTTCCACACACTCCGCATGCTCCACAAGATCTTCCAATGGATTCCCACCGAGACAAGGAAGACGGTCACCCAGGCCCTCATCACCAGCAGACTGGACTATGGAAACACCCTCTACGCCGGAACAACAGCCAAGCTTCAGAAGAGACTCCAGCGCATCCAGAGCGCCTCCGCCCGACTCATCCTGGACGTCCCCCGACGCAGCCACATCTCGAGCCACCTGAGAGACCTACACTGGCTCCCTGTCAACAAGAGGATCACGTTCAGACTCCTCACTCACACACACAAATCCCTCCACAACCTGGGCCCTAGGTACCTCAACGACCGCCTGACCTTCTACACGCCCACCCGCCAGCTGCGATCGGCGAACCTCGCCCTCGCCGTCGTGTCTCGCATCCAGAGAGCCACCGCCGGAGGAAGATCCTTCTCCTACCTAGCGGCTGAGACATGGAACTCCCTGCCCGTCCACCTGCGGCTGACCCAGGACCTCCTCGCCTTCAGGAAACAGCTCAAGACCTGGCTGTTCGACCAGTAGCAGACCCCCCTCCCCCGCGCCTTGAGACCCTTCCGGGTGAGTAGTGCGCAATATAAATGCCATGATTGATTGATTGATATCCTCCACAAATTTAACCTCCAGATATTTCATATCTTTTTTGATCAACAGGTTATCGTTTTTCTCTGATTCCAGACCATGATTTCTGTTTTGGCCTCATTTACCAGATAACCTGATATTCTACCAAACCCCATAGCTATCTGTATAGTATGAGATAACGCGGCCTCTATGTCAGAGGAAAAGATTACCAGATCGTCTGCATATAATGCAACTTTCTTCTCCCAGGTCCCCTAAGAGAAGGCAGGAATGTTAGTTGCCGTCCTCAATTCCTGGGCAAAGGCTCTATATACCGATTGAATAACACGGGGGACAGTGGGCATCCCTGTCTTGTACCCTTTGGGATTTTAAAAGGTGCAGTTAAGTTCCCATTAACTAGAATTCTTGCAGTGGGGTTTTGATGTATTTATTGAACTGCCCAACAGAATGTATCCCCTAGCTCGAGTCTCTTCAAAACCACTAATAAATAAGACCACCTGTTGAAGGCCTTAGAAGCATCTAACATAATAACTGTGAGAGGGGAGGAATAAGCTGTAGCCACATCAATTGCTCCAAAAAGTCCATATGTTAGTTCATGAATGTGCCTCCCCTTGATTAAACCCTTCTGATCCTTATGAATTACCCCTCTGTGACTTTGTTCAGTCTCCCCGCCAGAATGGTGGTACAAATGTTATATTCAGTGTTCAATGCGGATATAGGTCTATATAAATCACAATTGGCGGGGTCCTTGCCTTGTTTCAAAATAGGCTAAATTGTCGCTTCATTCCATGATCTAGGAAGTTTCATCCCATTCTCTAAAATCTCTCTAATTACCTCTGTCAAAAAGTGGGCAAGGACATCCCCTAGAACCTTATACAGTTCAGCTGGCATCCCATCCGGCCTAGCGGCTTTCCCTGCCTTAGATGAATGTATGGCCTTCCTCACTTCATCTTCTGTTACGTCTTGATTGAGACTCTCTCTTCTATCTTGGTCAAAAGGTTTACTGAGTTGGCTAGCCAGACTATCGCCTCCTCCTCTGAGAACTCGTCCTCTTTGGAATACAGATCTCAAAAATATTCAGAAAAGGCCTCTTCCAAATCCGAATCATTAGTGAACATTTCATCAGACTGTCCCACCTTTATTCCGTTGATATGATTTGTATTTTGTTCTGTCTTGATCTTCCAGGCTAAGAGCCTCCCTACTCCCTCCCCATACTCGAAGTGGGCCATCTTGCTCACCTCCCATCTTTTCTTAATCCTATTTTGTAGGGTTTCTTTCACTCGATTTTTAAGTAATGCAAGTCTCTCTTACCTCTGAGTATTACTGCTGGCTATCATAGTTCTGTCAGGTTCTACCGTTCTCAAATCTCCCTCTAGTTTACCCAGCTCTATTGTCTATTTCTATAGCTAAGTATATTTGTGATCTTGCCCCTAATAAAAGCTTTCAGGGTATCCTGCACTATCCTGATTGGGGCAGAACCACAATTAATTTGTAGACACTCACTCACTTTTATCTTTAAGGCATCTAATATTTCTGTCTCTGTTAAAATAGTGAGATCCAAAGTCCACCTTTTATGCTTATGTCGGCAGTCATTCCTCAGTGTTATTATTACTGCTGAGTGGTCAGACAGATGTGTGACAAGAAATTCAATGTCTAACACATCTTGTTTAAGACTTGCATTTACCAAAAAAGTTTTAATCCTTCATCTATGCCCATGTTTTCTATAATGAAATGAAGTGCCTTGCAGAGCTCCTGCCCTCTCGCTCCATAGATCACTAAGGGCATGTTGCCTCATTATAGATCTCAAAAAGGTTTTGGAGTAGGTTTAGCCCTACTATTACTGGATTTATCCAACATTAGATCCATAATGATATTAAAATCTCCCCCCATTATAACCAGGCCAGAGAAGTCTAGTAAGTTAGTAAACACTGATTTTAAAAGTTCGCAGTCGTCCTGGTTTGGGCCATAGTAGCCTACTGAGGTTAGTGGGCGGTCCTCTATTTTTATGTTTGCTATGATCCATCTGTCGGATTTATCCACCTGTGTACTTAATACCCTAACACACCCTCCTTGTTAATTCACCACTATTGCTACCCCTCATTTATTTGCTGTCTGCCCTGTACACCCTATCTGCTGAAGCAATTTTTGTTTCTTAAACAGTTTTATACATTCCTCCTTTACCAGGTGGGTTTCTTGTAAAATAAGTATTTGTGTTGGAGAGTCCTTGAGATATTGTAGAATCATGTCTCTTCTACCCCTTGTGCATAGTCCGTGACATTCCATGTTAATATCTGCCTCATCTTCGTACAGTATCTTCCAGATGTATGTGCTGGGCATCATAACATGTCATATCTACCATCTGTCTATTTGAGGTTTTTGAGGAACTTTTTTGTATTTTTCCCCACATGCTCCCCACTCAGTGCACCCTTTCCACCACCCCCTTGGAGAACCCATCCCTACTTCCTACTAGACCTAGTGCAGGTTCCATTTTCTTCCCTGCCCCCTGTTGTACACCGCCACCTATATTTACAGTAATAAAAAAAGAACCCATGTACCCCCCAATTTGATCTCCTAATCCTCCATTTCATGTATTATTTGTCAGTCACTGGATACCTCCCCTCCCTTCTTAATTACATCCAGAAGATCATCGGCCTCTCTGATACTTTTCATAAAGTGCATTTTATCATTATGCATGACTCTGAGGGCAGCAGGAAATTTAAGCAGGGCCGATACACCTGTTTTCTGAAACTCCTCAAGGCGCTTTCAGAGTTCCCACTGCATATCCAGGGCGGCCCGGGACAGATCTGACCTAATTTCAAAAGAGAAACCTTTCCCCCTAGAGTTTTTGTTTTCTCTGCACCCAGAAGTATTTTTTCTTTCAGGACATACGTTTGAAAATTGAGAAGGATTTTCCATTGCTTCACTCTATTCAGATTTTTCCTGAAAGGGTCTCTGTGTATCCATTGAATGTACTTTTCTATTACGCTTCACTTTCGTCCGTCTGGGGGGCATCCTTTATTAATGAGACCACAAACTATTTCAAATTGTCCCTCTTTTGCCCCATGGGGTCATTCCGTAAACGCAGATTATTCTTTCTAGAGTTATTTTTCAGCTGTTCCACTTTACCCTGTAGTACTTGTTCCACCCTCTGGAGTGCTAGAATCTCTTTTTTGTTGTCATTTAGGTCCACCCTCAGCTCACCAACCTTATTTTCTAGTGTCTGGGTTCTCACTGCAAGAGAATCTCTTTTTTTTCTAGAACCTCACAAAAATTGCGTATTTCGCTCTGATTGGCCTCAGATACCACAAAACCGCTTTTGATGTCTCCGGAGAGTGAGGCAAACAAATCCTCTAGAGAAACACCCCCCAGTCCCAGCATAAGCATTTTCTTTATGATCACTACAATTTTTTAAAAGCTTCTCTGAAGAGGGTGTTCCCCTGTTGCTATCTGAAGTGTCCCCATCTTCACGGGCCTCCTCTTTCTCACCTACAACCCCCCTTGTCAAATGCTCCTGGGGTTCTAGGCTGCTTCTCTATGTCCTTATCCTGATTTTTAAGAATAACAACTGGTGGGAGAACCTTAAAAAAGGTCCTCAATGCGGGTAACTTTTATTTTGCTGGTCAAGATCTCACTTCTACTTTTCTTGGCCCCGTACCTTTTGGGTTTTGTGGACCACTTCCCCCTTGGTGCTAAGCCCCTCTGTGCTAGTTTTAAAAGTAAAAGGGGTGATATAGCCTTTGCTAAGAGAAGAGGGTCCCTTACTTGCTCCGGATTTGAACTGGTGTCAGTCTCAGTGTCAGTCTCAATTACAGCAGGTCCTACTGACAAACTACACAGCTGCCTCTCCACTCACACATTAGCCCCTAAGTTTATAAAACAAACTACACTTCCACTCGGGGTTTGGCAGTCTTACCAGCAGTCTTGTTTACACTGTCCTTCCTCCTACTGCCTCTGCCGTTAGAGCGCTCTCCTTTTTTGCTCCCTGGTATGATATCCGTAGTTCCTAAAGGGTGCCTTGCTTCATGTGGGTCACTGTTTGAAGTTTAGGTAGTTTGGGGAGCAGCGCTTGTGCTGACGCTGCTCCACTAGCCTTAAAGAGATGCCGGCTGCCACCCTGCAGCTCTTCCGCAGTTCTAGGGCGGCACAAAACCAGCAGTTTTCCCTGTTGAGCACCTGCTGCAATCCGCTCATTTTCAGAGCCTCCAGGACCACACAGAAGACGGAGAGCTACCCGGTGAGGCTTATATGGGTTAAGGAGGGGGGGTCATTAACACTATGGTGGCAGTACTCAGCGGGACCTAGCGACCAGCGTGACTTGTGGCCGCCTTGTGATTTTTCCAAAAATCCCTGATTTATTTAACACCCTCCCTTTTTGATAGGATCCAACAGGCGATAAACTCTTTTATCTGGGCATATAAAGGGGTTTGGATCTCTTGGAAAAAATTGCGGAGATTGAGAGAGAAAGGGGGACTATCATTACCGGACATTCAGTACTACGCTTGGGTTTTTCAAATCACTAACTCCAGAGTGTTCTTTAGAACCCCAGATGATACGGATGTCAGAGTTATGTGCTACACAATGAAAAAAGCAAGCAAAATGGGCACTGGTGGTTTAAAGTTTGGGGACCCAAAAATGTTCAAGAAGATTAAGCTAAAAGTACTACAAGCACTCACCAGAATGTGGTACATGATAAGAAGGCAGCTTAAAATAGACTACTACTCCTTTTCAGACCCAATTTGGGACTCCCCGGGGACACCGGAATGCCTCAAGGAAAAATTGGCATTCTGAATGACGAAGACGGGTATACTTGTCTGGAGGGAGCTTACACAGGACAGACAGCTAGTCGCATGGAGCAACATAAAAGACCTTATGTGAGACAAAGTTTTCCATTTCAAGTATATGCAATTGAAGTGTTGGGTGCGGGCATGGAAAACACCACTGGGCGCACCCAATGATTTGGAGGAACAACTGGCTGGTAAACTCCCCAGATAGAAAGAAGTCTTCTTTTGGTATTGGAGTTTGCAAGACACCATCAAACAGAATTCACCTTGGTAGAAGATCTATGGGGAAGAAGCCTGCTGAGCTGCAACTTACAACATATTTGGCAAGTATTCATGCACACACTTTATACTGTTGTTAAGCCTTCTTTTTAAACAAAGAAATCAATTTTTTCCTTTCATAGGGCATATATAACACCTAAAAAGCAGTCCAGAATGGGGAAAGGAAAGTCGTCTGCCTGCTCAAAGTGTGGCTTGGAAAAAGAGACAAATGTACATATGTTCTCAATGTACACAAATACAGAATTTTTGGCAAGAAGTTGAAGCAACACTTTCAGGTATTTTGGGTATACACATGAAGGTAAGCCTCTCACTAATTAATTTTGGGGTGATGGAGGGTGTGTCAGGTGTCATTAGGAACGTTTTGTTGTATGCACTATTGCTTGCCAGAAGGGAGATATGCCGTAACTGGATAAGTGAAATACCGCCTCAGCATTCAAAGTGGTTAGAGTGCATGAGGCACTCTCAAGGACTTATCGCCGAGTTAACAGTGCTTTATCGCAGCCAAAGTGGTGATAAATGTATTGCCCCATTCTCAAGCTGGTGCTAACAGCCCATATCATCAGTTTACTTGCGATAGCAGTCACAAAAACATTGCCACAGATGAGCCCCGCAACTATTGTTAATCAGATGCAGAGTAGGCATTCCCGTGCCAAAAGCTGCGACAACACCACTCTGCAACATTCTCAACGACCAGCCAGATAAGCGATAAGAACCCAAAAAATGCAATTAGGAGTGTTAGCATCAGAAAATTAACACATTCGCTGACCTGGTGTAAAGTCGGATGACAGCCTGCACCACAAAAAGGAGCCCAGCCCAGAGCCACACCTGAAGGGCAACAGATGCCATGGAGCCAACGAACATGCAGCGCAGAGACCCAACAGGGCCACAACACCCACAGCCACCACCAGCAGGACACCCCCCAGCAGACCAACACTGAGGCAGCGCAGACAAAGACAGCGACCCTCAAAAAACGCATCAACCACATAGACCCAACACCAGAGAATGTCCTTGCCCCCTATAGGCTCAAAGGGAAAAACATCTTCCGCATCCTGACCACCATTTTCCACAGGCTGATGGTACCAACACAGCGGACAGCGAACATCCCACCTCAGACAAAGCTGCTGGCACATTTGGCCTCTGGTACCGTCCAACCAACGTAATGTAATGTAGTGGTTCTTGTATAGCGCACGAATCACCATGAGGCATCTCGGTACTTGTAGGAAAACCGCTGAGGAACCCTTCCTGGCCTTTCCCTGTGAAAGTGCCCACTCCTGGGCACCCCCAAGGTGAAGCCAGGCATGCTAGCGTTGTTGGGGACGTTGTGGAGATTAAGCAGGCTATTTCTCAGATTTGCAGAGTGGGACCCATGATTAGAATAGGCATCGAGGGGGAGGAGCTTCGCGGGCAACCAAGATGGCCGCGTAAGCTCGGAGCTCCGCGGACCTTCCGATCCTCCGCACCTATCCTGCCCGTAATCCTGATCCACGGGGGTGGATATTCGTTGCTGAGGGCCCACTGAGGCAAGAACCGTTTTCAGATCCCGAATCGGAGTCTCCTACGCTGAGCTACCTCGAGTGGGACTCCGTGCCAGCTCAGTGCCATTTTCTCTGCGGACTCCGCCGCTACGCACTGCCGTTCTGCAGAGTGCTTGCCTGCCTTCGCCTGAGGCGAAGTGTGCTGGACAGCGGTGCTATCCGGACAGCGGAGCGAACCTGTGACGGCATTCCACCGTCTTCCCGGACAAATCTCCGACTCTCTGGGCTTGGACTTGCCTGGCATAGCCCTTTGTTCTCTTGGACCTAACATGGCGGGCAAGGGGGACCCCGACAAGCCGTCTAACAGAGGCGTACGCGGCAAATCACAACAGCAGCAGAATAGGATTGAGCGCTATACTCAACCGAAGACGCCGCCTGTCACTGGGCCCTCTGCCAAGGGCATCCCGCATTCGGGCTCGCCGGACGACTCTGAGCCCACTTTGAGCGACATTTTGGGAGCCATTACAAACTTCCGGGCGGACATGCAGCAGCAGCATGAAGTCCTCACGCACAAGGTGGATGGTATGGCCGTTGATCTGTCCCTCATTAGAGCCGACTTGGGCAAAACTAATGATCGGGTTAAGAATTTGGACATCAAGACGTCCAGTCTGACGGGAGACGTCTCGGACTTGCAAACTGAAGTCCGGAACCTGCAGAGGACAGCGGAGCAATTCGCGAGGCGGCTGGATGACTTTGAAAGCCGGGCCAGGCGGCAGAACGTCCGCATTGTCGGTGTACCGGAGGGTTCGGAGGAGGCGGCGACGGACCTCCTCGTTGAAGACCTGATCAGGACTCATCTGGCCCCGCCTGGCCTCAGCAACTTTTTCTCGGTGGAGCGTGCCCACCGAGTGCCAGGTGGCCCGCCGAAGTCGGGCGTGGCACCTAGACCCATCGTAGCCCGGCTGCTCAATTTCCGTGACAGGGACGCTGTCCTGCAGGCCTCCAGACGACATGGACCGCTTAAATTCCAGAATGCCGATGTCCATTTCTATCCGGACTTTACCAGGACGGTTCAGCGACAGCGCCAGAGCTATGCAGGGGTGAAGCGAAGACTGCGGGACCTGGGCTTCAAGTACTCCATGATGTTCCCTGCTAAGCTCCGGATCGAGCACGAAGGTCGTGCCCATTTCTTTGACTTCGCTGAGAACGTTAGTGACTGGCTCGTCACTCTGTCGACGCGCCGAGAAGCACAGGAGGACCATGAAGGTGGCGCAGCTGGCGGCCCGGACCTATGAGACTTGGTTCTATAGTGGGTGATTCCTTGATTATCTTGCTTGCCTCAGTGGTCTATCGAATGTAGCTTTGAGATGCCGTATTATCTTTCCTGTTAGTACATGGAGGGTGGCGGGAGGTGTTCGCGGAGATTCCTCACTCCTCTGGGTGTCTTCTTGTAGAGTAGTTATGGGGCGACAGGCACACTGCTGGTTGGGGGGGCTTTTTAGTCACATGCAGGGGTGCAGGGTGGGGGGTGCAACTATGCAAGTTTTATTGTTTGTTTGTTCTATCTCTTTTTCTTCCTTGAGGCAATGGACTGTGTGTTCTACTGTACAATTGACGATTGAGTTGGGTGGAGTCGGGTGGGGCGGATTGTTCGGGGATGGGGGGTAGGAAATTGAAAGTGCTTAGCTGGAATGTCAATGGCTTGGGTGACCGAGTTAAGAGAGGGGTAGTGATCCAACTGATAAAGAGAAACATGCCTGATGTTGTACTATTGCAAGAGACGCACTTAGTGGGGAACTCCTGTAGGGCCCTGAATCGTAAGGGTTACAAAATGGTTGCCCACTCTGGGTTCTCCTCGGGCTCCCGGGGGGCAGGCATCCTTGTGCGTGCGTCCCTTCCTCTTGAAATAGACGTCACGCTACTTGATGATAGAGGACGCTACGCAGCTGTGGCGGGAAGATGGGAGGGGCGTTCCTTGGCTCTGCTTTCGGTTTATGTCCCCCCTGGCCTCCAATCTAGCACCTTCCAGGACCTTGGTAGCGCCATCTTGTCTCTACCTTCGGGCTTATTGATCTTAGGGGGCGATTTCAACTCAGTCTGCTCTGGCACTCTCGATCGCCAGCCACCGAGAGACCTCCTGGGTTCCCAGACGTGGCTGCCGACCTTCCTTGACTCTATGGGTCTGGTGGATTGTTGGTGGTTACTGCATCCTGCGCTCCGCCAATTTTCGTTTCTCTCCGGTGCCCATGGGAGCCTGTCCCGCTTAGACTATGTCCTCACCCTGGCTGCGCAGTCGCCTGCCATCTCCGAGGCACGTTTTCTGGCGAGGGGCGTGTCAGACCACTCGCCGTTGTGGATCTCCTCTGACTTCGGTGTCATTTTGTCCAGCCGGCCGGCCGCGGTAAATCCCTGGTATTTCCGCAACCATAACACGCGAGCACTCCTGGCCAAGGCCATTGACCTATATTTTGCTGAAAATGCGGGCTCCGTGGGCTCTCCGGTCACTCTGTGGGAAGCCTTCAAGACTGTGTTGCGGGGTGAAGCCCTAGCTCTCATCGCAACGGCTAAGCGAGCTCGTGATGCTGATCTTCTGCATGTGGAGGAGGAGGTTTTGGATCTCGAGTCCCGTTTGGGGCCTGGGCCCGACCCTTCTCTCCTGCACGAACTCTCCCTGAAACAGTCGGAGTACCATGATCTCGCCACAAACGCTGCCCTGGTCTTGGCGAAGGAGCAGCAGGGCCGCATCTATGATGTCGGGGATAAGGCTGGTAAACTGTTGGCCTGGCTGGACAGGCGGGAGATGGCAAGCCGGTTGGTCCCGGAGATCCTGGGCGAGGACGGAGTGGTGGTCACTGATCCGAGTGCCGTTGCCGAGTCTTTCGCGGAATATTTTCGGGGTGTTTATATTTCCGGCTCGGACCGCTCCGAGGCCGACTCATCCGAATTCCTTTCGGTGATAGACCTTCCTTGTCTTTCAGTAGAGGACAGCGCCGACATGGACCGGGACATCATTGCGGACGAGGTCGCTCTGGCGATCCGAGCTCTGCGTGCAGGCAAGGCAACCGGACCCAATGGCATACCGGTTGCACTGTACAAGGTCCGGCCGGATGCGATCTCCCCATATTTGAGAGATATGTTCCTTCGTGCCCGTGAGGAGGGTGTCCTCCCCCTGGACCAGCGACTGGCCACCATAGTGGTTATCCACAAAGAAGGCAAGCCGCGGGATGTTTGCAAGTCCTATCGCCCTATTTCTCTCCTCAACGCTGAGCCCAGGATCCTGGCCAAACTGCTGGCCAATCGGTTGGTCGGGGTCATAAGCGACTTGGTGCACCCGGACCAGTCCGGTTTTATCCCCCGCCGCAACACTGCCCTCAACCTGAGACGCCTGCACGGGGTTATGGCCAGAGCTCACGCCCTTACGGAACCAGCGGTACTGGCCTCCCTCGATGCCACGATGGCCTTTGATTCCCTGGAATGGAGCTATTTATGGGCGGTACTGACAAGACTCGGGTTTGGACCTGGTTTCCTGGGCTGGGTGCGACTTCTTTATGCTAGCCCTCTGGCCGCTGTCACGGTTAACGGCCGCTTGTCCGCTCCCTTTGCGCTCCATCGCGGCACCAGACAGGGCTGCCCCTTGTCTCCGCTCCTGTTTGCGCTGGCTCTGGAGCCACTCGCAGCCATGCTACGCTCGCACCCTGACTTACATGGGATCTCCTGGTCCCCGGGTTTCGAAGACAAGGTCTCCCTGTACGCAGACGACATCCTGCTCTACCTCACCTCCCCTTGCAAGTCGCTTATTGTGGCGTGTGACGTGCTCAGGTTGTTTGGGCGCTACTCCGGCCTGATTATTAACTGGGCCAAATCCTCCCTTTACATCCTCAAGGGTGACACGCCGCGCCTCCCCAGAGGTTGCAATATACAACTGGCCGGGCAAGGCTTCAAGTATTTGGGGATTTATATCTCGAATAACCCTAAGGCGAGGTATGAACACAACTTGCTCCCCCCGCTCCACCGGTTGCGAAGGGATGTGGAGAGTTGGCGTAAGCTCCCTCTCTCTCTCCTGGGCCGGGCGGCATTATTTAAAATGATGTCCCTGCCCAGGTTCCTATATGCCTTGCAGAATACTCAGGACCTTGTTCCGGCTCGCTACTTTAGGGAGGTTGAGAGCCTGCAGCGTGCCCTGCTTTGGGATGGTCGGCCTCGTGTCGCTGTCCAGAAGCTTACCATGCCATGGTACGACGGGGGCATTGCGTTACCAGATGTGCGGAGGTACTACTGGGCTTCTCAACTGACCGCTATCAATCATGGTTTTTACGGTCCCGCGGACAGCCCGGGCTATGCCATGGATAGATGGCTCTTGCAAGGAGGCAATTACTACCGCACCCTCTATTCTAGATCCTTTGATCGGAGCCTCACGGGTCCGACCAAGGCGGCGGTCCACACGTGGCGAACGGTCAACAAGATACAGGGTTGGCAGGGCAGACTGACGAAATTCACCCCTCTATTTGATTCCGACATTTTAGGCAAGCTCTGGCATACCAAGGGTTTCGACAAGTGGGACCTCATAGGTATTTCGAGGGTTGAAGACATGCTGGCCAGGGGGGAAGTTAAGACTTTCCCGCAGCTACAGGCGGAATACCAATTGAGTGGAACAGAGTTCTTCCGCTATGCCCAACTTAAGCACGCAATAGCCGCCGCTGGACCGGAGGAGGGCGACATCCCCGAGAGTTCTCCCTTGGAGGACAGGGTGCTGGACGGGCATATGCCGGATAGCGCCATCTCTCTGTCCTACAAGAAGCTGATTAATGTTCGGGTCGACCTCCTCCAGCGCCTGCGGGAGCAGTGGGTAGCCGATGGTCTGGAACTGGACGACGAGGACTGGCAGAGTGCTGTGTCCTCCCCTAAGGAAGTCGCCATCTCCTCACATCTGCGGTTGGTCCAGTTCAAAATCCTCCACCGGGTGTATGTCACCGGCCCCCGCCTTGTGCGTATGGGCTTCTCGCCAGATGGCCTTTGCCGTCGTGGCTGCGGAGCCCTTGCTACTTATCTGCATATATTATGGGAGTGCCCCGTTATTGCCCCTTACTGGGAGAGGGTGCATCGAGTGATGAGGGAGGTGACTGGAGTGGAGTTGGCTGCGGAGGCGCGTAGGTGCCTCCTTAATATCTGGGAGCCGAATGATTATAACGCGGCGCAGACCCGATGGGCTACACTGGGCAACATGGTCGCTAAACGGGACATAGCGCAGAAATGGGGATCCAACGTGGCCCCCCTGGTGGTACAATGGAAGGCCAACATGGATTGGTGTATGTTGCGTGAAAAGACTGTGTATACTGCCAGGGGACGGCCTCAGACATGGGATAAGGTATCGGGGGCTTGGAACGCTTACAGAGGTGATTTGTGCCTGCCACCTGAACCGCTGCCTCGCGATGAACGCCTATCACCGTAGACGTTGACGACAGCTATGCTACTCCTGTTCTGATTCTCCTGTTCTTCCTTTCCCCCCCCCCCTTTCTCTACATCCTACTTAAGTTCTTTTCTAAATCTTTTCTAGCCTCCGACGCCTCCTACTGACTCATAGCCATCTCCTCCTTCCATTGCCTTTTCTGCGCCCTCGGGCGCCTCTGTTCACGTTTCTGTTTGTATATAAAAAATAAAAAACAAGCTGCATTGTCCTGATATGAATCGTTTGGCACTATAACCATTCTGTGACTTTGCTGCCTTGCCTCCGGGATGTTAGGCTGAATAGCTGTGTGCTTTCTTACAATAAAGGTTTTAAAAATTAAAAAAAAAAAAGAATAGGCACCGAGGCGAGAATTATCAGGTCCTGGGAAATTGAGCCCAAGAGCCGCCAAGGCGGGAATTGAACCCTGGTCCCGGGCCAGACCTCTGCATCAGGGTCTGCCACTCTAACCATTGAGCCACAGTTCTCCACCGCCTGAGACGGAGGAGTCACATAGCCAGCCCAATCCAAGTCCTTCACAAGGGCAGCAATGTCACCTCAAGCAGTGTGGGAGACCTGGAATGTTGATGAGGAAGATGATGCAGGTCTAACACACCCCACTGCATCTGCATTAGGAATATCTCAAAGGGATACAATCCTAGACTTTTTCTTCACATGAAGGTGCTCAACTCTAGTTCTCCAACCTCAGTGCACTGCAACTCACGGACACTTCTGTTTGCATGTTGGGTGACCTCTGTACTTGCTCTGGCTCCCTCCATGTTGCTCAGCAGTTGACTCTGTTATGCTGGTGTATTCAGTTTCCGTTTTAATGGTGTTCACTGTTAAAGTTGTTGCCAGCACCAAACACTCTGTGCGGGCTGGCTTCCACTCACCTCACAAACATCCAGCACAGGCGTAACTGTACATGTGTGCCTGCCAATAAAGGGGCCTGGCGCACATGCCCATAGCCAGTTCACATACCATCTACGTGTGTCCCTGTGGTCATGTTGTATGCATGAGGGCCCTGGGCCCTACGACATTACATTGTGCTGTGTATAGCGGACGCAGACAATATCACAACAGGCAGCGGGTTAGAGCTTGGACATGTAGCTTTGTCATCACCCACTCAATACGTAAGAGGAGTGGACTGGGACGTCGTACACAGAGCCAACGTGGGTTTGCTACTGATAATTGCGTGCCTCTGGGAGTGATTCTGTACGGGAAATCTGCATCTCCATGTGTCTCTGTGGCAGTGTGGGTCTCCTTTGTGGGGTGTAGGTGATCCCTGAAGGGTATTAGACACCCATGTATGTGATCTAGTTCATCTTCCATGGGTTTGGACCCCACCAGCACCTGTTTGGCCACCTCCTTTTGGCATTTGACACCTGGCATTGGAATGGCATGCGTGAATCGGTGAAGTGTTCTGAGCCAGCCATTCTTGCGGGTGCTTCCTGCTGTGTGGTCTGTGCAGGGGCTGGCTTCTCCTCTATGTAGCTTGGCTGCCCTGGTGGTGGGTTGCCTGGGTTGTCCATGAGCTGTTGTAGGGCTTCGGTGTCAAAGGTAAGGTGGTCCACTCTGGCATCACTGATGAGTTGTCTGGTTTGCTCTGCTGCAGGTGTTGTTTGTCTCCCTGCAATGTGATGGGGAGATGCATGTTGACATTGTGCTGACATGTAAGTTGGCACATTTTTCTTGTTTATATGCAGACTGTATGGCAATGTACATTGTGACTGTTTGGGAGGTGCTGGATTTTGATGGTGGACAGAACTACATGTGGTGGTGTAGAGGACTACATGTGGAATGTATGGTTGTACAGGTACATTCCCATCTCACAGTTTCCTGCTCTGTTAGATTTGGTTGGCCTGTTTCTGCCCTTGTACAGAGTAAGTTGTGTCCTCTGTTCTGCAGTGTTGGGGTTGCACATTGTACAACATTGTCCTCAATGAGGATGTGCTATTCTTGCTATTTGTGTGTGCTGCAGTGTGCCACGGTGATCAGGGACATGATCCAGGGTCGTTGTGGGTGTGCAGTGTGCTACACATCACTGTGCATGTGTTCCATTGTGCCCGTCTCCCCTGCCCACCCAGTCCCTGGTAGTTACTTGCCCTGTTGATGTTGTGTCAGGTCCTCTCGAGCTGTTTCTGGACTCCCAGCACTGACTCCACACTGACGACAGTGGCCACCATTTCATCCAGCTCCTCCTGTGGTGCGGGACTCCCATCTCCAGTCGCCATTGCTGCCTTCCTGTTGGCAGCGGCTTTGTGCCTGGTTTAGATTTTCACATCATGCCAGCGCCTCTTGGCCTCCTCCAATGACCTCCTCGACACTCCAACTGCATTCACAGTAGTCACATGGTGGGCCAGTTGATGGTAGCATTCTGTCAACTCTGTGGAGCTGATCTGGTTTACCTGCGGAATGCATCCCGTCTTCCTCTCCCTCTTCTCCTTGACCTTCCCCGACCCCGTTGTTCCTTGCTGGTGGTCTGTGGGGCTTGTGGGGTTCGCGATGGCCTCTGCACGTGGTCCGGGTGCATTCATGTTGCTAGGCACTTGGGATTGTTTTTGATGTGTTCTTTTTGTTGTTTTTATAGTGCTTTTTCCAGCCAGACGCGTGGGATTTGCAGGTATTTTTGCTGCTTTTCGTATCACGATTGGCCTCATCGCAAGTTCGCGTTTCGCATTTTTGCTGCGTCATGTTGACTTCATCGTGGACATTTGACGTGTTGTTGGGGGCCTATCGCATGGTGCCTCCGTGTTGTGAATACTTAGTTAACACTATGGAATTTTCCCGCGATAGACTGCGGTATTGAATGTTGCGTTAAGTTACTTTTGTGATGATTAACACACCATCTTGAGAATATGCCCCCATGTTTTATATGCCAAGAATGGACTTGCTAGGAAAGGGGTCAAAAAAGAGGAAAAGATTCTGGGACATACTACAAAATTGGGCGGGGCTAATGGATTTCAATGAATGCGTAAAATAGCAATATTAGGAAGAACCCCCTGTCCAATGATTACACTGACATAACTCTCTGCTTTAAGCTGCAAGAGAGTCTCGCAGTACAATCTATGCATCAGCCGGAAAATGTTTTGTCTTGTGATTGAGCTGGTCTTTTCCGGTGCTCAGCACCTGCGCCTAATCCTCAGAACTAGTGCTTATAGCACCAGTTAAGCACACACTCATTTGAAGGCACATTATCTTACACAGAATCTCAGGATATTCAGGCCTGCGGAGACTCGTAGCTGCTTCCCCAGCTCCAAATTCGGCATTTTTAGCTATTAGGCCACATGCCAGGGCTCTAGTCCGGAGGCAGTTTGCCCCAGCACATTTCTCCTGTTAGCGCTGCCTCCTGAGGAGAGCCTCAGCACTTTTTATTCAGCAAATTTACCACTGGGATAAGGAGAGTATTTCAATCTTTAATGATATCTTGAAAAAAAGTCTTGAGACTTTACAATTCCTGTAATTTAGTTCCTGTTCAGTACATTGAGTGACCTACTGGTGGCAACAAGTACACAAGAAGCCGGTAATCTGGATATTATTGGTTTATTGTGCCACTTCACTGAAAATAGACGTAAAGTGTCCCTGATAAAGTTTCAATACTGCCAAAAACAGGTCCTGTACTTAGGACAGCTCATTGAAAAGGTTATGAGAAAGGAATCACAAGAGAGAACCACAGCTTTTCCAAAAATTAGTCCTTCCAGAACACCCAACTTTTTCAGTGGCATAACCTCTAATGAGGCTAAAGCACAAAGATGTGCCTGATCAACTTCCATAGGACAACAATTGCTTAAAAGTGTTCCTAAAGCTGAAGGAAAGTCACTGTGGTGCCCTAGCACTGGGAATGCCCGATTGCAGTGACACTTTCTCATTATTTTGCAGTGAGAGGGAGGGATGTACTCTCTCAGTGCCTACTCAGTTACATGGAGACTCTCGGTGACCTACGGCTTATTTTTCTGCTATTCTTGAGCAATATTCCCTCTAATGTTTTTCTTTAGTGTGCAACAGTGTAAGGCAGAGGTCTTCAAATATTTCAATGCAGACACTCCCCTGTCAAATGTGTTAGGCATAAGGAACCCCTCCTGACAAAAATTTCTTGAACCTGGTACTCCTCATCACTGACAACTCAAAATGCCCCAAATTCCCACAGTAAATGACTTTTACCATGGGAAAATAAAATTAAACAGTGTTTAGCAAACCAAAGGTCAGTGAGCATGGGGGCATGGTCAACGTTTTGGCTAAAACAAAGGGCCTAATCTATGAGGAATTGGCTTAGGGCAGTGCTGCAAGTCTTCTTGCTGTGCTGCCCTATACCAATGTGAAAGGGCAGGAATGCACCACATTTATCAAATATGGCGATTTCCCTTCATTTCCCCCTGTTCGGTGCACAAATTACAGGTTTGTATTTTAGCAGGAAAGGTTACTTTCCTGCACAAAAACAATCCTGAGAGGCATTTTCCTCATTCTATGTGTGCCACAGAATGCAGTACACATGGAAAGAGGAAAAAAAAAGAGGACACATTAAACCATTTTTCCTTGTTACTCCTGCTGTGGGGAGGCATAAGGTTTAGGCACTGCCAAAGGTTTACATGATTTTGTAAACCTGGGGTAGCGTCAAAATCCATGGGTGTTGCATGGGAACACCCACTGCAACATCCATGGAATGCCTTGTGATGCACAGAAAGTGAACGCAGTGACTTGCGCTGCTTTGTCTTATTCCATATCTATGAGACCATGCAAAGCACGAAGAGTGACTTTGTGTCACTTCATAGATATGATTGAGATGCTTGTGCTGATGGAGCTACAAAAAAGTGATGCTTGGTGGAGCAAGCCTCTCATAAATAAGCCCCAAAATATTCTGTGCATGTATTAGACCTTTCACCATCAGGTAGTTTCATAAAAAAATAATGGGCAGCTTAAATGAAAAATACATTTAAAAATAAGTTGTTATTTATTGAGAAATGCACTGTAGTACATTATGAAATCTCTATTAGTTATTGCACTGCAGAGGTATGTGTGTAACCAGAGAGCCACAGAATTCAATCTTGGCTGATGCAGTGGAGAATAGTGTCTTTTGTATTTTTAGCGCTATGAGGTCACAGCCTGTGACAGAAAGCATTGGGAATGTGTAAGTGATTATTTTATACTTGCATTGCACACACAATAAGATAGACTGCTACAAATTCTGCACATAGTTTTATGCTTCCAAAATGTAGATTTTAGTAATACCAGAACGATTGTCATGCAATTTTAATTTTACATAACTGTCCCTTCAACACCTCCTCAGGGTATACACCTGTTACAACGCAACTTTTACAACTACCTACCATTACAACGCAACTTTTACAACGCATACCATTACAACGCATTGCGCTGGGGGGCGCTCTAGGATAGGGAATAAGTTTAATTTACTATCCAACACCTTCCCTAGTGTCCACGGGGACTGGAGTTGGAATAGTAAATTATACTTACCACTATCCAGCACCTCAAAGCGCTATGCGTTGTAATGGTATGCGTTGTAATGGTCACGTTGTAATGGTAGGTAGTTGTAATGGTATGCGTTGTAACGTCATACATCCCCTCCTCAGGGGTACTAAGTGCTGTGTAAATACAATTATGATTAAGAGCACACAAATGGCAGCCCAGTTGTTAAGTCTTTGCACGACCACTCAAAAAAAATTAATCTTTGTCATCACCAAGCTTGGAGTGATTTGATTCATTATAGCCCAAACTGGCTCCTAAGCATCCTTTATATTTGCTGATTGCCCTTTATATTTTCTGATTAACTTATATCACACATCTGCATTTCATTTAGGCAAGCAGGCACCCTGGCATAACGGCTTGTTTACCTGTCTCCTCGGCTTTGTTTCACAGCACAGGAGACTCAATTAATGAACTTCAGCGGAAGAATTTTAACAAATGGAATTAGCCATCCCAGGACTGTTGTCTTTTTCCAAACATAGAGCAAACATTTTGTATTCCAGGCAGAAATGAGGCTGGGGAGTGGGCTCTCCCCTTCCCAGGACTATATGGCCCCCCAGGGGGTGCATCCCACAGATTGAAGACCTCTGGCGTAAGGTCTCTGTGCACTGCAGCCAAGACTTTGCGCGCCAGGAAACCAATCATGCAAACAAAGCGACAACATCAGTGGCAAATACCAGTGCAAATGTTTGTTTTGTGTGGAAAAGTGAAAAGACCACATATTTAGCATCCCAGATACATGCTTCATCATAGAGTCCTGGGTGAGGACTCGATGATGAAGCATATCACTGGGAATCCCAGTGGATGAGAGTTCCTTCAAATAAACAGGACATCCCTCTTATGTGGCAAGGTAGCGAGACAACCCATGTGGATTTATTTATCCTATGTTATTTATTATTAAATTGGAAGTGTAGAAAACCCACTCATTAAAACTTCTAGCTATTCCTTTTCCTGATCTGGTAGGTCACAGACACTGCCTAACAGCTGTCATTCAACTGGATAGAGATGTTTTTTTTGGCCTCTCACCATTGTTCTCTGTGGTATGTAGACACACCAAAGTTTGGATTCAGATAAAGTCTGGACATCTTTCGGACCCACTGACTGATACAGCATTCTGCCTCAACTCCTGAGCTCTCAACCAGGTCCCATTATAAAAATGCACCTACAATTTCTACTCAAGAAACCTGAATGCAACTCAGTTCACAATATGCACTGTACAAGAGTCCTATATTGCATAAACAAACAACATATTCACATCATCTGGAAAATACAAATCCTCATAGAAAATGTATGATGAAATAAAACATGAAGCATGCATTTTCCTGAGTGTATTTTGTTTCAAATGAACTGCTAATAGGGGGGCAGAAGCCATACAGCACTGTAGAAACCACAGCTGTTATCTGGCAAGCCACAACATAATGGACAAAAAATGCACAGTGCAGTGTTTAAAAGAAAATAAGGTGCTTGGAATAATTGATAAAAAAATGTAGGGTTTCACAGTTACAAAATTACACACATTCACTGCTTGCATGATCGTGCCCTAGTAAACATGTAAAGTAGCTCAGATGGCTAACATACTCAAAGCGGAGATCTTCAGCTTGCAGATCATAGGCTTGAAGAATCAAACTGTTCAGATCTCTTTTAATATGCAAAACGGCCTGAACAGTCTTTTTGTAAAAGTGTCCTCTCCCCATGTTGGAAAATCCTGAACATCACCTAGAGTACAGTATAATTAATACGGGGCCTGGCTATTTTTAACACTTAATGTAAGTGTATGTGTTGTATATTTATTGAAAGCATGCATTCAAATTAGCATGTAGTATAGAGTATTTTTAAATTATACACACTAAGGGGTGGGTGTAAAAAGCCCTTGCGCCGCCGGTGAGTCACTTTTTGTGACACACTGGCTGTGCAACCTGCTGCCCAATATTTACAAGGACACGTAAAGCCACCCTGCATGGATTTTAGTGTCTTTGTAAATATGGCCCCTTTACATGCAAGACTTTGCATTAAAAGGAGGTTCATGGGTGATGCTGTAGGGGTTCCCCTGCAACACCCATGGCTTCTGCGGCATTTCTAGATTTGCGAGAAATTGTAAACCTGGAAATGCATCCGAATTCTAAGCCTCCCCAGGGGTGCATTCTGAAGCAGACATAGGAAGAGGAACTCAACTCTTGTGATTGTTTTTGTACAAGAAGGTGTCCTTTCCTGCACAAAACAATCATCCCCTGTGACTGAGGCACCCTTGCACCATGGTGCAAGGGTGCCTGCTTCAGTGCATGGCAGCTAATTGTACACCAGCTTAGGGGAGAGCAGAGGGATCTTTCATATCATTGTACATATGATGCATCCCTTTGCTTCGGAGTTAACGCAGTGCAGCACATGCAAATGGCTTGCAGCACTGCGCTGCGTAAATTCCTGGTAAATAAGGCCCAAAAATCTACTTTTACTGCAGCTTTTATTATACAAACTGCATTTGTAATTTAAGCAAATGAATAACTTTTGGGTAGAAGTTTTACAATGTACGCATATAACACAATTGCTCTTTAGTAAGGGTTTGAGGTCACTGAGCATAATATTGGCCAAGGAGGTGAGTACGACTGTGGCAGCTCATCCGCTCAGGCAGAAGAGCATCGCCCCACTGCTCTAGGAGCAGTGTAAAAGGACAAATAAAATGATAATAGAAGATGGTATTATTATTTTATTTTTAGTATCTTGCAGCCAAGTTCGGGTGGGGCGGGGTGGGGCTGGACTCCCATGACATTGAGGGAGGAGGAGTGGTTGCTGCACCTTAAGTGTGCATGAGAGTTTGGGCGGCCGTCTTGAGCCGGCCAAACCGTCATGCGCACTTTGCATGTTCTCCATCGGGCTGTAATGCACAGCCAAGGTGGAGAACATGCACAGACTGTCAGTCCCGGCCTGAGCACTGAACCACGGTGCTTAGACCAATCAATAGGCTGCTGTCATAGCAGCAGAACAGCAAGGATGAGGAAGAGGAAGCAGGTATGTTTTTTCCTCTAAGTCTCCCCTCTCCACTCCCCCCACTCCCCCCCACCACTATTACCTTCAGGCTGCGACTGGTATATGAGCCAGGAAGAGCGAAAGGTTCCGCCCTGCTCAAGTAGTGCAATTAGGTTTGCAACCTGGCAGATTTTCTACTGACATGAGTTATATTTTAATACCCTGGCTGCTAAATCCAAATAAACAAATCATAGAAGGTTGTATTTTTCCCCTTACCAGTAAATACTTCAGACCGTAAATATATGCAGAAAACACTTCAAAATGTGTATGAGTGCTTGAGCTTTGTAAAGATCCTGGACTGGTAGGTAAACAAAAGCACAAAATTCATGTTACAAATGAACACAGAGGATTATAAATCCAGTTCCATTTAAGTAGCTGTTGGGGCCTTTGCAGTGTCATAAGCATAAACAAATGGCTGGCATGTTCCCTTTGAAAAAGCAATCGAAATCTTTACAGAAAATGCCAAGACAGCCTAATCGTGTGGGGCCTGTGTGCTGAAGAACAGAGTAGGAGCAGGCTGATCTTTATCTCTTGATATCACTGAAAGAAGTGGAACAGCAGACACCCTCACTGCAGGGGCAGCTGGTGCTCACTTATAAATAACATGTCCCAATACTGATTTTTTTTCTAAAAAAGACAAGTCTGCAGGTCATGCTTTATTTCTTAAACGTCGAATAATGCTGATTATTTTTTAGCCTTTAAAAACACTGGAACGTGCACATTACGCTTCCAGATATCGATGTTGCTTATGCAGTGTTGCAGCCATGCTCCTGTTCCTGAAATGAATGCAGCAAGTGGCATTTGCAAGAGCATTTTGCCATGGAACTTGTGACCTCCTGCCAACAAGTAAATATAAAAAATGTTGTGCCCCAGCTTTTAAAAAGCAAGCTGCACATAAAACTGTCAATTTTTTTGTTGATCTCTTGAGTGATGTATCAAAGTGTGTACATACTTTAGACGAGATCCTGCACGCTTGCGCCATCATGGGAGTTCATGCATGCACATGCTTACCCTACAGGGAACAATGCCTTTGAGCTTGTTGCTGCAGGACTGCCTGTCTGCCTTAAGGCAGTTGCAGCGGTTGGTGTCTGTATTGAGAGAAGCAAGAGCATAGTTATGTGACATCCTCTTACAGTCCTTCAGTTGAAATGTTACTTGCTCGTACTAAGACCCAATATTTGAGGAACAGCAGACTTACAAAATATGAAATATGAACAATTGATTCTTGCTGAACATAATGTCACAATAATAAGATGCCAAACTCTTAATCCAGCAACATTGTTACCATAGCCTGAAAAGGAAACTGATGGGGACAATGTTGAGCATGACTGCCTTGATGTGAGGGATTCAGGCACCATGCCAAGACCAGATATTAAGGATGAGCCCATTGATGAACCCACATATGTAATCTCTGTGAACAGTTCATGTTTGACAGACAATGGGGGACTGTGAGAGCAGCTAATGCTGTTTGTACAATAAAAAAAAAAAAATGTTTTACTTTATTTGGTTTTTCACAACCTTAAAGCATACATATACAAAAATTAATTTAAAATTGCAACAGGTTAAAAATTCATTTGGTTAAAATTTGTTTTCTCATTCTTTAATTGGACACTTTATCCCAGACCCTATCTGTGGTCTGTTTCTACTTTTTGAAACTGAGTCTCTACAAAGTTCATAAATTTTACCCCGCGGCATATTATTATGTTTGAACCTGCTCCCATCCAGCTGGTCACAGCTTGCCTGCAGGTACGGATCTGTAACATATTAAATATTGGTTTCAGTAAAGTTTTCCTCTTTTCTTTGGAGGACTCACATGTGCACAGGAGGTGGCACAAGGGCTCACTGTGGTAATCACATAGTCTACATCTTCAAGTAGTGGAAACCTCTTGGATTTAAAGTTTCATGTCTCCACAAGTGGCAAAATGTGTCGACCTTACATGAGCCTGCTATCTTTCAGATCAATTGTGAGCAACTTGATTTACAGATAGCAGGTATAGCTTTAATGTGGTCCATGACTTTGGGTAGTAGTGGCCACAGAGGGCATTCATGCCTTCATACGGATCTCCCATTCATAATGGAGAATATGTAATTGAATTATGGAAAGCTTTACAATTCCCACAAGAAATTGTGGTAGTTAAATGCGCAGCCCATTGAAGTGGAAATGATTATGTAACAGTTGGAAACACATGTGCTGACGAAGTTGCTTGGGATAGTGCAAACGTGGCATGCACATTTAACAGAGAATATGGAAATTAGTCTAATGAGGACACCATCTTTTCACTGTTGTTGTTAGTAGCTGACACACGAGAAGAAATCAGGAGATTGAAGGAAGACGTTTCAGAGGCAGATCAGCAAGGATGGATCAGAGTAGGGTGTGCTAAAATGCTAATGACATTTGGGTTTCAGCTGATGAAAGACCTGTGTTACCGGATAAGCTATTATTCCCCATGACACAAGATTTTTATGGCCCTGCACAGATAAGGAGGAATGCAATGGTTAGATTATTTAAGTAGAACTCGTTTAATTCCAGATTCAGAGTTCTAGCTGGAAAACGATGCCGTAGATGTGTGACATGTAAGCAGATGAATGTAGGGAGAAGATCCCTGTAACATTGAGTCACACAGGAA